>NC_134531.1:217876985-219165318 GCF_050624435.1 Tenrec ecaudatus
ACCCAATGCCTAAGCCACAGGCATTCAGGGGCTCCTTTCTAACATCTAAGGGGGCTTCAAAAAAGTTCACAGAAAATTCCCATTATCTTCAGTTACATTTTCCCATGAACTTTTGGAAGCCTCTTTGCATATATATTACACCGGTTCAACTACATAAAGGAAGGGAGAAAGTAGACAATTTGATAAAACCCTTGGTAAAGTCAGACTGACAATGTAGTCACCTGACATACGCGAACACGTCAGTCAGTGAACGCTTTGAAAGAGCCAATTTCCCGCTCTGCAATTTCTCCGTGGCTGTCACTAGCTACTAAAATCAAACGCAGGTGATTCTGAAATTCAGGGAGGGTAGTGGTCTGAGTAACACCCACTGGCATAAACTCACCTGCTAGTTTTACCGGCTATCCTGAGCTGACCACCACCTCTGGGATGGCCTGCAAAAGTTAGGGACAGCAATCAATAGATTGGCAAAATAGACTTAAAGGACTTCCACATTTCTTTTTAAGCTGACGGTAGAAATATGATAGAGGACTGGAAAAATAAGCCTACGTAAGGCTGACATTTCTGGATGTCTTTCAGTTTAGGACGGTGCCCCAGAATGTCACTGCGACGCCTTGACACCTCGCTACGCGGGACTATGGACTAGCTGAGAGCACGATATGAACCTAAATCAGAGATGAAACCTGTCTTCCAGAAGCGCACAATCTGGTTTGTTAGAGGACATCTCCTCGTGAGATTAAATGAAGCAGCCAGCTCTGCAGAATACAAAGTGCCCAGGAATACGGGAACCCACCGCAGTTACCGACAAAGCAAAACGCCTTAGGAGAGAAGCAGAGGAAAGCTTTCGTTCTTAGCTTACACATCCAATTACACTCCAAAATACTCTGAGGCAATAAAAGTCTCTATAGCTTATATATTAACATATATGTGTTAATTCTGTAAGTATATGTAAAAAATTCTGTAAGTATATGTAACAAAGTTGGCATTGGCTTGATGACACTGGTCCCTGTTTTATAATATGTGTATATGTGGGGGTACCCCCTCCAGAAAGAATGGAAAAGAGCTCCACTGGGCAAGGCTTTCATAGTACACATCTAGCAACTCGCTCTGTTAGTGCACACAGTGGCGTCGCCTGGGAAAGTTCTCTCTGGTCACAGTGAATATTTTCGTAAGGCAGTTTCACTTGAACTTCTCTTTTTTGTGATAGACGATTTAAGAGAACTGTGTGCGGCTGTGAAATTTTGTTTCCTGCTCGGGACAAATGCTACAGACACTGCTGTGATGTTGAACACAGCTCAGAAGGACAGCACTATGGGGAAAAACACGTGTACAAGTGGTTTTACCCTTTCAAAAAAGGTGAAATGTCGACTGATGACTAACCTGGTTCGGGACATCCATCAACTTCCCAAACAAACAGGAATGTCTACTCATACTTAGCACATTTGGAGTTCATTCCACCAGGTCAGACTGTTAAACAAACCTTCTATTTAGAGGTTCTGAAAAGATTGCGTTAACGGTGTGTGACAAAAAAGGTCTGATTTGTGGCACTGGTTTTGCCGCCACAACAATGCACCTGTTCACACAGCCATCTCAGTGCACCAGTTTTTGGCCAAAAATAACATGCCTCTCTTGCTCCACACACCTTACTCACCTGACCTCTCTCTGCGTTTCTGCGAATGCAGAGGGACATGAAGGGACAGTGATTTGATGACTTGGCAGAGGTGAAGAAAAATAAACGAGGGAGGTGCTCTCAGCCATCCAAAGAGATGAGCTTGAAAACTGTTTCCAAGAAGGGATAGCAGATTTGACAAATGCACTAAGCATGATGGAGAGCACTTTGAAGGTGATAAGGTGGTTTTGTAAAAAAAAATTTTAATATATAGCTTTGAAAAAAAAATCCATTTGGGGGAGGTATCCCCTCATATATGTATGCATATATGTGTATGTGCATATATGTAAGTGTGTATAATTGATATTCATGTATGTATATATACAATACTGGTTAAGCGTTGGGCTGCGATCTGCACTGTCAGCTATGAGTCAGCATTGACTCGTCAATGGCAGTGCGATAGCTGTCATCAATAAAACAAAAAACTGCTGTCATGGAGACAGTGCCAACTCATGGGACTCTGTGATTTAAAGGCTGTGACTGTTCAGAAGCAGATGGCTACGCCTTTCTTCCAGGACACCGATGGGAGGATTTCAACCAGCAGGCTTTCAGTTAGTGTTGAGAGCTTAACTCTTGGTGCCCTGTAGGAACGCCTGTGCGTGCATACGTGCGTGCACACTTACTTTATAATGAAGGAAACTTTAATATCAAAGGAAATATTGTAAAACTAGCTGTTGCAAAAAGCTAAAAAATCTTTTACGTTTTTCAAGATTTCTGCTGTGCATGGTTTTCTGCAGATTAATAAGTGTTTCTTGTCTGTTTTAAAAAAAATACAAATTATTTTCTAGCTACCTAATAAAACATCATGCTAATGAAATGCTACAGAGATAGAAATGGAAAAGTGAGGTGATCTGACACTGTACCGACAGTGTAACAGTCCGTACAACTCATCTGATGATGGACTTCTAGTCCTCCATTGATCCAAGAGACCCACCTACAAAAAGCTCTAAAGGGGTTTGACTGCAACCAAGAGTGCTCACTAAGATACCTTGTCGGTCTTCTATTTGTCTTTGGAACTTGATATACTGCTGAATCAGCTCCTTCAGTGCCGCAGGGTCATGTCTACAGACTTCTTGAGCTCTGATGTTTGCCTTCAGAGCCCACTCATATTCTCCCAGCAAAGAAAGAGCGTCACAAAAATGATAATGACCCTGTTCCAAAAAGATAAATTAAACATTTTTTCTTGGAAATATGCTTAAGTTGGAAATAGATGTGGAAACAGTATTTCGCCTGAAAGCGGATTATTGACTTTAAATATTAGGTTAGGTCACTACCAGGGGAGAAAAATAGAAACCTAAAAATGTTCATTTAAAAAATCCAGCCGCCATCGCTTGCCTTTGATGCATGGTGACCCCATGGTGTCGAGAGTCACAGTAGAGCTGTGCTCCATGGGGTTTTCTTGGCTGTGAACCTTACAGAAACGGATTACCAGGCCTTTCTTCCTAGCTACCTCTGACTCCGCTCCAACCCTCCAATCTTTCAATTAGCAGCCAAGCGAGGTAACCATTTGACCACCAGAGATCCTACACATTTTAATTCTGGAAAGAAAATTGCAAGATGAGCTAAATGGCACAGGAATAGGCAAATATATTTTAACAACTGATAAGAGATTAATCTCTTTCCTTATTAGATCTCAGCATGTTCACCCCCCAGCAAAGAATTAAGTCTTAATTATATTTTCTGAATGAGGCATAGAATACATATTATTTTGTGTCAAATGGCAAGTCTTCCACGATAGCCCTCCTCATCCAACTATTTGGAGGCAGTAACAATCTCCATCTCATTTCCTACATTTTTACATCCAAAGAATTGGAAGTCATCAGTCTGGCAGTAGTTTCAACCACTACTGAAGACCATGGGGCCCTCCACCCACCACCTGAAGCGATCAGGGTGCACCCTAGCTGGATTCCCACCCATCTCAACCCCATCCATTCCCTCTTCCAACCGGCCCACACAGCCGTCCACTGCTGGCATTGAAAGGGGTCTGGAAACCTTTAAACCCTAATGAGAAAGACTTTGTGTTTTCGGGGGTTGTTTTTGCTACAATAGTGTTAGAGTATACATTTTGGAAGATCTCCCAGGTGAAGCTTCAACTTTTCATTCTAGAAAATAAGCAATAACCAAATCCAGGGTAAATGCAGCCAACTTTTACATAGCTAAGTACCATTTTAGGCACAGCATCTCTGCTTGCGAGGGAATTGCATGAATGAGAACAGGTTCAAGACTGCCCTACTAACACATCCAACTCACTGCTGTCGAGTCAATTCTGACTCATGGCAACCCTTTAAGGCAGGGCAGAACTGCCCCTGAGGGTTTCTGAGACTCTAACTCTACGTGGGAATGGAAAGCCTCATCTTGTTCCCATGGAGCTGGCTGGTGCTTCAGAACTCTTGACTGTGAGGTTAGCTGCCCAACAAGTAACTAACAATCCCAGGGCTCTTTATACCTAAGAGGTAAAGCCAGGAACCCTCAGCTTATGGCTCAGAATAGCCTTGCTCCAGTCACCACCCAGAGCTTGTGAGTTCTGGAGCCAGGCTACTTGGGCTCAGGCCAGAGAGTCCCAATCAGGGCCCCTTTTCCTCACAGGGCCGTGGCCTCTGCTTCCTGACTACTGCACTCCGAGCTTGGATTCTGATTACCAGGTTTGCGGAAGGCTACAGTTTGAGTGAAAGACTTAAATCTATTTTGAGTCTCCACATAGATTCAGTGCCCACTGAATTCCTTCTATTCACTGATGGTGTGAATAGTTTTGCCCTCAGGCACTGTGTTTGACCGTGCAGGGCCACCATCCCCCTAGTGAGCCCTGGCAGGGCAAGCCTAGCCCTGGAAGACTTGCCTGCCGGTGTCCTTGATGGAATCTGGGGCATCAGAGCCCTGGTGGCACAGGGGGTGACTTGTTGCACTGCGAACAGCAAGATCAGCAGCTGTTATCTACACGCTCTCTTATCTTGGCACAGTGGTTACTATGCCAAGTTGGAATCAGCTTGATGACAACTGTTCGTGTGTGTGTGTGTGTGTGTGTGTGTGTGTGTGTGTAGATGGTGTTGCGGTTCAGTGTTGGGCTTAGATCCTCAAGGCCAGGAGTTCCAAACCACCAGCTGCTCCTTGGAAGAAAAACGAAGCTTTCTACACCCATTAAGAGTTACAGTCTGAGAACCCACAGGGGCCAGTTCATCCCTGTCCTATGGGATTGCTATGAGTCAGAACCGCCTCGATGGCACTGACTTTGGGTTTGGTTTTCTCCTACTGTTGTCCTGTTTAAGACTTACCATATATACTCGTGTATAAGAGTTTTTCAGCACAAAAAAAATGTGCTGAAAAACTAGGATTCAGCTTATACATGGGTCAGTGGTACCCCAGCGAGGTGTAACATCTCGCGTGTGATTGCCATTCCTCCGCTGTTCATTCAAAGCCCCGCTGACACTGCAGGGCTTTGAATGTTTGTTTACTCACATCTAACCAATCAGAGCCGTCTTATGACATGGACGGCTCCAATTCGCAGAAGCACCCCTAGTGATTCACTTACGGCAGCAGCTGAACTAGTAAGGATGTGTCTGTGGCTGCGCTCCGTCTCTCTCCTCTGGTCTCTGTGTTAATTCATATCCTGCATTTCCCACCCTAGGCTTATTCTCGAGTCAATCAGTTTTTCTGGTTTCCCAGGTAATAATTAGGTACCTCGGCTTATACTCTGGCCAGCTTATATTTGAGTATGTACGGTAATTTGTCTCTATAAATTATATTTAAATTTAAGGCTTCTTTTTTTCCCCATAGAACACACCCAAGGCATAATAAAGAAAGGGTGCAGACACCCTACAAGAGCAATTCTATCCCTAAGCATATATTAAAATCAAGGTTTAAAGAGTTGCATAGAAAAATAAAACCCAGCTGGAAGAGGAAATGATAGTTCATACATCTTACTTGCTAAATCTGTAGAGAAGACTTTCTTTCTCCCCGCACCCCCACCTCACCATTCTCACATTTTAAACTCACTGCCATCAAGCCGATTCTTGTGGATAAAGTGGAACTGCTCCTGTGGGTTTCCAAGACTCTAATTCTCTACGGGAGTAAAAAGCTTCATCTTTCTCTCATGGACTGACCTTGTGGTTAGTAGCTCATTGTGTAACCCACTACAGCACCAAGATTCCTCTCATATTTTACTAGCCCTTTTCTCCACATCCCATAAAGCCCAGTTTAACTTCTGGTGGCTGAGAAAGGATTGCGTTTGGATGTCTTCACTGATATGGTCCGAATGGAGCCTTAGTGAAAGGCGTCTGGGACCCAATTGCCAGATTTAGTTTGGCTTTTGCTTTGAAGTTACCTTATCTTGTCACTTACGTGGACGCTTGTCTGCCTAGCACCCCATTCTTCTGATGGCATGTACCCCTACTCCTGCTCATGGTGGGAGCCTTGAAATCCAGAGTTCCACCTGGCTAAGGGGTAAGTGAGTGAGTGGGGACACAAAAGTAGCAGACTGGCCAACTGAAGGCACCCTTTCCCCACTCCACAGGAAGCACGACTTGGGATCAGTCAGAGGACTGCTCAGCTTTACCATGTGGGTATTCCCTTACCATTGCAATCTGGAGCTAGAACCAACTTAAGTTTAGAGTCCCTTCCCCGCCCCCGCATGGTCCTCTCTGGATGAAGAAAGTGATCCAGGAGAACAGGAGTGTCTCAAGGAGCAGAGTAGGGGGAGGGACTGCTGAGTTCTCAGGCCCCTGGGTTGAGATTCCTGGGGTTAGATACTGGGGAGCAAAATGCAAAACTGGATTAAGAATTCCCTACTCAGTGAGGATTCTATTTGAGGATGACCAGAGAGGGGCTACATGCAGATTCCCCAAGGAATTGAAGAAGGTGGCCCACGTTCTGGTGCATAAAGAATGGAACAAAGGCCCCAGTGTGAACTGCCGTGTATGGGGGACTGACAGCCTGGGCGCACCACTCAGGTGGACCAGAAGAATAGGACCACCCAAAGCCAACGGAGCAGGACTGTTGTCTCAGTGGGACTCAACAGTGTGGTCAATGCTCAGGGCTGAGGGGCCTCCACCCAAATCCAGAGCACACAGCCACCAACCGCCCAGAGGGTCCCCAGGAGCAGAGCCTGGTGAGCTAATGACATTTACTCTGAGGACTGGCTTGGTTCCCCCTTGATTCCTTTCGCTTGGAGGGGACTGTCAACCCTGTACCTGCTCCACCACTGTATGTGGGAAGTGGCTGCCATGAAGGACTGAATGGTGCTTCTTACCCTTCCCCTCCCTATCCCTGTGGAACTCATCCTGCTGGGAATAGGGATTCTTTCTTTGTAGCTGAGGACATCTCAGTGAACAGTGTGTCTGGAGCCCAGTCACCTGTGTGAAGTGGCGATCAGCACCAACACAGAGACAAGCAAACAAGGACTGGGAGCCTGGAGGGATGGCAGGATGCACAGTGGGGGTAAGGATTCAGCCCTGTAAGGATTCTATTTGAAGGGGACCAAATAAGGCTACTTGGAGGTCTCCAAGGAACTTGGGGCTACCCAGCAGAACACAAGAGAAGCTGGGACAAGGATTTACCCCCTCTCTAGTCAGTGTCCTAAATTCCATGTGAGGCTCAGTCACCCACTTGCAGTTTATCTGTTACGGCAGCACTAAAAAATAAGATACACCTTCAAAGTTATGTTTCTTTAAGGGTCTTTGTGAAACTATCAGTTCATACCTTACACAAAGGGGCTTCACACAGCTCTTGGGAAAATGGAAAAGATAATGGGATTTTTCCATGGATTTTTCATATAGTGTGCACCAAAAGGCGATGCACATAGAAACTTGTTGACTATACCATTAAAAAGTCTCACTCTTTAGAACAGAGAGACTGATTCTACCTTGCCTAACCGGAAATAAAATAAGATAAAGGCCTATCATCTACAGAATATTTTTAGACCTGATTCTATCCTTGAAGGATGAGTCCATAGATTCAGGCCCCTAATTAATGATCAAATAGAACCCTCCCTATAAAAGGAAGTAATGCTCTTCCGCTTCTGAAGTTTAACCTCGCTTTCAACGTTTAGTCCTTTGTGGTAAGACGGAAGAGAACTTGCACTACAGTATAGTCGCCAATACTGTATCTTTACTACTAATGGTTGTGGCTGTGTCTTTTTAACCTATGTGAATAGTTTTATAAGCCTGGTTACATCACAGGACATTCCGATGAGTGATAATTTGGTGATTGAGAAACTACACCACAATGCAGACCACAGGCCGTCTGGCATAGCAGCCGCCATCTGTTTTGTAGTCTGAGTTTCAGTATTCAGGATGCTCTCATTCATTCCTCCCACAGGTGTTCACAGAGCACCTGCCAAATGTCAGGCTCAGGTATCTGCAAAAACTCTGCTTCAAATGCAAGAAGGTTGCAGAGCAAAGAGCATCAGATTGATCCCCCTCAAGCAGAAACCTCACTCAGGGCTCAGTTCTCCATCCAGTCTTGTGTTTTACTTGCCGTGAAACCTGTCAAAAGTCACTTCACCTTTTGGGACTCCTCCGTTTCTTCCCCTGTAAAAGGAGGCATTGAAAAACAAAATTCCAACACCTGGACACACAAGTCAATCTGGGAACCAGACAATTTCCAAACTGTAAGAGACACTCCAGGCCGCTAGGTCACAATTTCTGCGGGGAGCAGCAGTGAGCACTGTCTTTCTTAAAAGCTCCTTTTAAGATTTGCCTCCTTTCACTCGAAACCTTTCTGTGCTGTTTGTTTGGTTCGTTTGAGGGTGCTTTATTTTAATGACCCTCCACTTAGGTAAAAGAGGAAAGGTTCAATACTTAAAACATATGACGCAAAATGGACTCCCACACAAATCTAATGACGTCGATCTGCAGGGCAGGAATGTGACCGGCCCGTTAGCTTCTCCCAAGCTCTCGAATCCTATGATCCCTCTTACTCTAGTTTTAAATCAAACTATGAAAAGCCAGGAATGTCTTTTTGTATCTTGTTTACAGTCCTACTTAAAAAGAGAGAGAAAGAGAGATTTAGGCATTTCCCAGATTGAGGAAAAAAGCAAAGGCTAATCTAACAAATATCCAGTACTCTTTAATCCAGAATTAACTGTTAACACTTTGTGATATCGGCTGTAGTCTCCTGTAATAAAAGAAGCAAGAGACCTGGTAAACATCGTCATTGCACCCCCTCCAATCTCCTTCCCCCACCACCAAGCAGCAGCCATGATCATGACATTTATATGTATTTTTCCAGTCGGGATTGCGTTTTTCTTTTTTTCAGAGAGCACTTAAATAAAAAAGTATTCATGTTGATAAGCTGGCGGGCTCTTTTTAATGGCCATCCAATATTTGAGTCACTCATCGGCTAATTCAACAGATATCTACAATCAAGTACCTTCTTTGGGCCAAGCAGTTTGTTACGCAGTCAGTATTGAGTGAACCAAGCAGACCAAAAAAACAAAAACCAGAAAGCATCAGGTACTGGAGAACAAACTATAAACAAGATATTGTCAAAAATATATATAGTATATTAAATAATGATAAGTGTTAGGGATTGAGGGGCTGGTTATGCAGGAAAACAGATTAAGAACTGTCCGGTAAGGGGCAGCTTTTGCAGCTTAATAATGTGAACAGAGAAAACTTTAATAGGAAGAAGATTTCACGCAATACATAAAAGGAAAGGAAATAATGCATTCTTGAGAAAAAAATCATAATCTACATCGGATATAATCAAATTCAGCAGCATTTTTTCAGTGTCAATTTCTACATTAGCTGCTTAAGAAATCCTTTCCTTACTAAAGGTAGGTTTCTACCATTTATTGCACTTTTCATCTTTAGGTCTTTAACCCATCCAAAATGCACAGATGTTAACAATCCACTAAGGTCCCCTCAAACCCCTAGAAATCCCTCATATTTTTCCCTTTCTGATCATGGAACTGAGTATTCTCTGCCACACTCTTGAGCTCTGCATAGTCTATTCCATCATCTTTACACACAAATATACATCCATTTAAGAGATTCTGCACAAGACTACATGTCATCATTTTCACATTCTAGAATACTAAAGGCACCTACCTTTGGCCAAGTGCTCTTCAAAATTGTAGCTCTCTTCCCATCACCAAGTGCATTTCTAAAAAGAAAAATTGAAAAAAATTTTCATTGTTGCAATATCTAGTCAAATAAATTAATTTCCAGTTTTAGAAATCCATACAATATACATCCATTATCAAAACTTTGGAAAATAGATAAAATGAAGAATAGTCACCAATAATCACAATCTTGACCTGGGAATAATGCTGTTTAATCTTGGAGTTTTTCTTGCACCTATCTAGACTGTTATTCACACTGCCTTACAATTTTTGCATGTCAGTAAAATCATTCAAGAATAGGACTAGTTTGCCATTCAGTACATACGCACATCTGTGCTATGTCTGTGTATGCCAATGCTCAGAGCATCTCTGCGGATGTCTATGTAGGTCTGCGCATGTCTGCATCTCTGCAGATGTCCACATTGATCTGCGCATGTCTACATCTCTGCGGATGTCCACATTGATCTGCGCATGTTTGTTCATGTCTACAGTGCGTAGGTGTACATTTGCCCGCGCATGTTTGCATCCCTGCAATGCGTATGTCTACGTCTGTCTGCGCATGCTTATTTGGGCCTATGACGTACGTCATGTGTATACGCATGCCCATACCCACGGCACACGCCAACATGTCTGCGCATGCTCATTGTCTATGGCGCACGTCAGCAAATATGCGCATGCCTGTGCCTATGACATATTTGCATGTCTACGCAGGCCCGTTCCCATGGTGCGCGCAAGTCTGCGCATGCCCGTGTCTATGTCACTGTCTGCGCATGCCCATTCTCATGGCGCGCTTCAGCAAGAGTGCGCATGTCTGCTCCTATGGCAAGCGTCATCGCTGTGTGGCGAATGTTTTTCTCTACGGCTGTGCTTAGTGGTTGGGGCTACGCTTCCATCCCTGCGCATGCCTACATTGGGCTGCGTGTCGGCGCATGCGCACTGATGCGCGAGCCTGCTTTACCTACTCATGTCGTCACGCATCTCTAGGGCGTCAGGTAAGAGCTTGCGAATATTTTTAGGCAGATAAAAGGGAGACCGAATTTACTTTAACTTTTAACCTATTCAATTCTTGGTTTCCTGGCCTATCTTCAATAGCCTCTCAGTTCGGCGAATTTATACCCTCGATAACTAAGCGCCAATTAAACTCAATTATTCCCCTCGCCCCTGCAATTTTGCTCCGTCCGTGTGAACTTGTTGCGTTCTTCCCAGTCTCCTCAGTGCCTGTTCTCCTCAAACTTTTAACTCTGCTCCTTCAGCAGAGGAGCAGTCTTGAATGAGTAAACGGGAATATCTCTTATGACGAGACAAAAGCCCATCTGCTTTGGTTTTTTATTCCCTCTTTATCATGTGTATTTTAAATTGTGCTGCGTCTCAAATATACGTGTATGCAAATACCCAGAGAATAACAGCATACTGCACACCTCATGGATACCAGTTTAACAACCTTTTGCCATATTTACTGGAGATATTTTATAAGACAGTGTGTAACACCCTTGTGACTTTCAGTCCATTTTCTCAAGACAGCCACTTTCCTGATCAAATTTTACAATGTCCATGCATATAAAAATATTTTTAGATTTCGTGTAATGGTTGCACATATGCATAGCTTCCCATGTTTTTAAACATACAGTGTGGAACTGCTCATATTCTGCAACTTGTTTTTTCACTCAACATTGCACTCACTTTATAGAATTCCATTGTATGAATATACTATAATTTATCCATTCCCCTTCTGATGAACATGTCAGCGGTTTTCATTTCTTCACTCTTAATAATGCTGTAGCGAAGCCATGTCTTTTCTCCCATGGGGACGTCAGAGTTTGGAAGGTGTGAGCTACAAGTGGGTTGCAGGGTGTGCACATCTTTACCTAGCTAAATTGCTCTCCGTTGTGGCTGTACCAATTGACCCTTTGTCTAGCCAGGTATGAAAGTGTCCTTTGACTACCGTCCTGGCAAGTGTTTAGTATGAAACTTTTCAATGTCTGCCAGTCTGGTGAGTGTGAAAGAGAAACTTGTAGTTTTTTCATCTACTTGTTCTGTCAGGTTAAGTATTTCTTTGTAAAGATTCATTGACTCTCTGGGCCTATTGTTGATCAATTCATATAAACAGTGGAATGTTCCTGACCTGATGCTAGCCCTTAGATGGTATTACGTCACAGGCCAGGGAATCAGGAAGAAGAGACAATTTACTTCACCAGGCTACCTGGCTTCTTCTGTACTGCTACTTTAGGTCACTTCCTTTTGCAGTGTCTGAAGGGCTCCTCCTGTATGCCTAGCACTCAACTCTGGTGAGAGACAGGTGATCGCTGTGGGTTTATCTCACAGCTTCTTAGAACTCCCTCTTTCAAAGTGAATGGCCTTCCACTCAGCCATGGCTTTGGATAGACATCTGTTTTCACAGGAGACTAACCAAGTTGACAATTTGATCATCAGATTGTGGTAGCACAGATTCACCTTCCGTTGGCATAGAAGGTGCGCAGTCATGCACCAACCAGAGGCAACAACCTAAGACACGTTTTCAGTTCATTTCTTGTCGGAACCAGTTGTACTGATGGAAGACTGTCGAGTCCATCCATTCCTCTAGTCTAGATAGCCTGGATTTATCCGCAGCCTAAGCCATCTACAACGTTAACACAGCAGTATTCTCCCAGGCAGTTGGATTACTGGTGACTTTTAATTTCTTCATTTTAAACTCGTGTATTTTCCAAATACTCTAGCATGAGAATGTTCCTGTTTGGGGGGGAAAAAAAGCAAAAACTCACATTACTTAAAAATACTACATAATTGGACTATACTATCCCCCCTCACCCATGCACACACACCTTTCCACATCCTAAGTGCTTTCACTGAAAAACACCTGATCAAACTCTATGCTTCCAAGACAAAGAAGTACAAAAACCCCATGGAAGTTCTAATACTGCAAACTGCATTTTCAAAGAACAATCTGCTTCAAACAGGAATGTTGCTGATTACTCTCTAGCTAATCTTTCAATTAATGTTAATTGTTAGCTATGTAAGAAATTTCTTCTAGAACAGGAAAACGTTTTCACCTTAAGAATCTCCCCCACCCCCACTTCATGGGCAATGAGAATATGTAATGTCAAGTTTCCACTTTATTCTGGATGACAGTAAAGTCAAAGCAAACATGAACTACACTTTAAATCGCTCATGCACGGTCTTATGCTGAAGCAGCATTACAGTGATGATGCCCTGGCCCTAACTTGATTTTTTTTCAGGTTTTTTTTTAATACTATTTTACTATGTAGATAAATATTTGAATTTTTCATAACCCCCCCTCATAGTAAAGTAAGATATAACTAAGTATAATGATCTATAGTATCCAATATAAATTCTTTTAATTTATGTCCTGAAATTTCAAAACTATGAGGCGATAAAAATCATGATGCTGTATCAGCTATCTTACTCAACTAATTAACCTCAGTTCAAAGTCCGTGGAAGGACTAAGGTTATAGCTTCACTCCTATAGTGAAACCATCAAATTGGCTTTCTTTCACTTATGAAAGATGTTTAATTAAATTTGAGAAGCTCATGTAGTAAGAAATACTTTTTTCACGAGAGGTTAATAATTACTCAACCAAAGGAGTGATAAGCGTTAAAAGCACAGGCGTGGGCATCATCAGATAAGATGTGTATTCAAATCTTGGCATCACTATTTAACTGCTGTATGAGCGGAGGGACATCATCCTACCTATCAAGAGTGGGTTGAAAAATAATAGCTATAAAGAATTCTATCTGGTGTGCACTCAATCAGAAAGTTTGATATTATAACGCCTCTTTTAACCATTTCTGCAAAAGAACTACACAATTATTGCATGTGCATGCAAAACAAAAATGTTCCCTCAAAGTAGACATTAACATAAATATTCAGGGATAGTATCTCAGATTTGAAACTTACCTAAACTGTCCAGTACGAAGAAAACAAAGAGCTCGGTTTCCATAAAGAATGTGGTTCTCAGGTCTTTAAAAAGAAATAATATGCAATCAGGGAAAGAGCCCAAGTGAAATAAAAGCCACACAGAAAACATAAGGTCTGAAACAAAAATATTTCAAGATCTTTACCTATGTATGACAGGGCAGAAAGAATATAGAATTTAGATTATTAGACTAACACCTAGTTTCTTCACTTCCTTAGTAACTGTTCCAATCAACCTAAACTTTCCTGGCCTCAAACTGAAGAACCATTTAACTCTCGGAGCCTGACCGAAAAGAGAGACAGCTTCTGAAGCATAAGTAACTGTAGAGGCCTGTGCTAATAGCCAGGATAGGACTCTTATTACCTTAATGATACAGACAGCAGAAGACTCTAAATGGCAGCAGTGATTTAAATAGCTACAGTTCAAACTGTATCCTTTCTACTTGTATCTGACAGTGTGCTGTGCAGCTGAATTTCCCTTTCTCCTATCCTTTTCCCCAACAATTTAAGACATGCTCCACCTTGATCCACCCATTCCCTCTGGAGAAGGAAGGGCATGGCAGGAAAGAGAATAGCTGCCTGGAGCGCACCCTACAGGCGCCACAAGATTAGGTGCCCAGCTAAGGCTGTCACTGGAAGGAGTCTGAGGCACACCAGAATGCACACGACGTAAGTCTAGCAATAGAGCAAACAGAAGTAAGGCAGCAAGGGTTATTTACCATTTACCATTAGCTTTAAAAATCTCTCTTGCATACCACCCCCCACCCCACCCCTTGGCCAGGAGGATGAACAACAGAAACAGGGTGGGAGGGGCAGGGAGACAGCGGTTGGTGCAAGATATGAAAATAATAATTTATCAAGGAGTCATGAGGAAGGGAGGGAGGGAGGAAAATAAGAGCTGATACCAAGGGCTCAAATAGAAAGTAAATGTTTAGAGAATAATTAAGGCAACATATGTACAAATATGCTTGATTCAGTTGATGTATAAGAGCTGTCAGAGCCACCAGTAAAAGGATCTTTTAATAATAATAATAAATTCCTCTTAAAAAGCAAAGATCACCCAACTGGTGGCATCTTAAGTGTTAGTAACCTAACTCTTGAGTAAGTTAATAATTGGGATAAAAGGATAAGACCAAGACAATAAATGACCTTGGATTAGACAAGGAGAAGAATTAAAATGGGACAGGGAAGAATTAAATTGACAATTTTGCTTGATCTCCTTGAGTTACACTGTTTGAGTTCATACACTTCAGCCACTTGTAATACTTCTTAATGACTAAAGACAAGAAAACCTGTTTTACCTAGCAAGTTACAAATATTCTCAAACTTTCCATCTTTTATTTCTCCAAGCAAGCATTCTAACTTGACCAGCCACATAAAGTGATCATCATTGTTTTATTTGGCTCTCACCTATATTCAATAGCGCGGGTGTAATAGGTAATAGCAAGGTCAAATCTTTTGTTGTGAAATTCTTTATTTCCTTTTATTTTCATTATTTCTCCTCGCTGAAAACCAAAATGAAAGAAGACTTATCAGCAATTCTGAAAAAATATTTAATAACCCCAACACGGGAAAAATGGACTTGGGTTTCTTTCTGTCTTTGAAATATAGAAGATAAAAATGAAATACTGCTTTGGTATACATATTTAAAGATGCTCTAATGACTCAGTTAAAGGAGTATTAAAAAGGAAATAACCATCCCATTAATAGTTACAAATAATTTATATCTTGTGCACAATATTTGGGGGAGGGGTCTTAAGTCATATTTATCTTAAGTCCACCACATGGCTGGGAAAAAAATTCTACTGGAGATAGAATTTTAATTTTAATTTAGCAAGTATGATACAGTCAATAAACCTGAGTGCTTACAGAAATTGGTTAATCAAAAACATAAAATCAGTGTCATTTGCTTTAACTGCAAAAAATCATTAAGCACTGAATTATTAATACATGTAAACTCAGAGCTGGTACAGATATAACCAAAACATTTCACTTCAAAACACTGTTTCTGTTTTTTAATTTCTAAAATAAATTATCTAAATTGTAACTGTAACATTAATGAAGTCAGTAGAACATTGTTTTCCTAAAAACTTTTTTAAATTACAGCATTAAACATATATTTCTTATTAAGAAATTCCATGAAGTGTATTAGATTTCAATAAAGCTATTATAAAATAATGTATATTTCATCAATAAAAATATTTTAGGAGGGAGGGAAAAAAAAGAGGAAGGACCTGATGCAGAGGGCTTAAGTGGAGAGCAAATGCTTTGAGAGTGATTAGGGCAAAGAATGTACGGATGTGCTTTATACAATTGATGTATGTATATGTGTGGATTGTGATAAGAGTTGTATGAGCCCCTAATGGTAAAAAAAGAAAAGAAAAAAATGATTAGGGAAAAGAATGTACAGATGTGCTTTATACAATTGATGTATGTATATGTATGGAATGTGATAAGAGTTGTATGAGCCCCTAATAAAATGTTTTTTAAAAATATATATTTTTTAATATCAATTTTTAATTAACCATTAAATCTGTAAGCACAGAAAATCCTAATCTTGATTTTTTTTCTTCTTCCAAAAATAAAGACATTCCAAATGAAATTCTTTTACATTCTTTTCTTTAAACATTCAATTTTATAGTAGCTCTTTGTATGTTGTTAACAGTTTTGTTAGTAACTCCTCTGAGAACTCGAAAGTTCTAACAGGTAAATATTAAGATATCCTTATGAATAAATATTTATTCTCACCTCTGAACATTCTTCACAATCCGAGGTTTTAAATTCCTCAAGCAAATTGTACTCTTCTGTTACAAATTTAGTTATATGATACTTGTCTAAATTTTTTTAGAAGAGAAAGAAAATAGTTGTTCAAAAAAAAGAAAAACAACAAAACTCACCAAATTGGTATTGGCAATGTTCTCATTCTTTCAGATAAGTGACTAAAAGTACATGAAACTCATTGTATTATTGCACTTCTGGAAGAATGTTGATTAGCCCTGGCAGAGCATGGGTAAGTGCTTGCCTACTAACAAGACGGTCAGCAGCTGGAACACACAGTTACTTCGCGGAAGGAGAGACTTGGCCCTCTGCTTCCGTGAGAAGCGCAGCTTGGGAAACCCCGTGGAGCAGCTGTATCCTGTACCACAGAGTTGCTATGAGTTGGCATCAACTCAATAGCTCACAACAGCAAAGACTGTATGTTCTTGCAATAGTTTGCATATAGTCAATGATATACCAAGATAATTTAAAAACTGGTCAAATATTTTACAAAGTATTAATTTCATTGCTTGCACTGGGGGCCTAACCTTAAGTCTTTACTTTTAGCATAAAAAAATCTTGTTTATTATTACATTAGTTGTAGCTACAGTAAATGCTGTTAGAACATATAGGGCTCATAACTACTCAAATCAATCCTGTAATTATTATTGAACACGTATGGTAAAACTGGGCATTACGTTCAATTAAAATGTTTTTTTTAAAAAGCCTGCAAAGCTTCTTTGTAAAATTTATGTTTAATTTTTTTATGTTTAGTGTCTAATCAAAAACAGTTTGACTTGGGAATGAAATACTAAAATGAGAAGTTAGTTGAAGCACTTTTTGTATTGTCAAATTTCAATAAACTAATTACAATGCAATGATGTTGTTGTTTTTAAGTGCTAACAAGTAGGTTCCAACTCATAGTAAGTAACCATAGGTACAGCTGAACAAAGCATGCCAGTCCTGTGTCGTCCTCACAGTTGGTATCTTTGAACCTGTTATTGCAGCCACAGTTGACAGTCTATCTCACTGAGAGTTTTCCTGTTTCACTGATTCCCCACTTTACCAAATATGAGGTCCTTTATCCTTTTCCAAGTACTGGTCTCATGATATAACTTGCCAAAAGGACATGAGACAAACTCTGAACGGCATTCTGGCTGTACTTCTTCCAAGACAAATTTGTTTGTTCTTTCGGTAGTTCGTGATACTGTCAATATTCCTGGCCAGCACCACCATTCAGATGCGTCAGGTCATCTGCAGTCTCCCTTATTTGTTGTCCAATTGTCACATGCATATGAGATGACTGAAAATACCACTTGGGTCATGGGCATCTTAGTCCTCAGTCATAGTTTTCTCTTTGACGCCTTAAAGAGATCTTAGGCAACAGTTTTGCCCAATGCAATACATCCTTGCATTTCTTGATGACTACTTCCATGAAGATTTTGGATCCAAGTAAAAGGAAACCTTTAACAAATTCATTCCATTATGCTTATCATGTTGTCTATTGGTTCAGTTGTGAGGATTTTGGTTTTCTTAACATTCCGTTGCAATCCACCATGAAGGATAGCATTTCTTGATCTTCCTCAAGTACTTCAAGTCTTCTTCACTTTCAGCAAGGTAGGTTGGGTCATCTGCATATTGCAGGTTGTTAACGATCCTTCTTCCAATCCTGATGCTCTTCCAAATCCTCTCCACTTTTCCTTATGTGATCCAGTTTTCAGATTACTTGGTCAGCATACAGAGTGAGTAAAAAGGGTGAAAGACTACATCATGATATATATCCTTTCTTTATTGCAAACCACTCAGCATTTCCTTGTTCTGTTGGAATGACGACTACCTCTCTTAATCCATGAACACAAAGGTTCCGCATGAGCACAACAAAGTGTTCTGGAAATCCCATTCTTCTTTCTCAAAGTTATCCACAATTTGTTATGGTCCACATAGCTGAATGCCTTTATACAGTCAATAAAACACAAGTAAACCTCTTCAAGCATTCCTTGCTTTGAACCAAGAGCCCATCTTCGGAATCTGGCAACTCCCTGTTGATGTACTACTGCAAATGTTGAATGATCTTCAGCAAAATTATTAGTATGTGATATTAATAATATTGTTTGATAGTTAGCCCTCTGTTGGATTACCCTTCTTTGTAATGAGCACTAATAATGAATATCTTCCAATTAGTTGTCCAGGTCTTCCATATTTCCTGGCATGGACTAGTGAGTGCTTCTAGTGCCTCTTCAGCTTACTGAAACATTTCACAATTAGTATTCCATCTGTTATTGATCCTTGTTTTTTATCAAAGCCTTCAGTGCAGCTTGGACTTCTATTTTTGAGTTCTTGGTCTTTCAGCTAGTTCTTTTCAGTAGAGTGACTGTATTCTGTCCATCTTTTGATGCCTCCTGCATCGTTCAGTATTTTACCCATAGCATCTTTCAGTATTCCAAACTCGGGACTTGAGTTTCTTCTTCAATTCTATCTACTTGAAGCATGCTGAGTGTGTTTCTCCCTTTTGATTTTCTAACTCCAGTCTTTGCATATTTCATTTTAATGCTTTACGTTGCCTCTTGAGCTACCTTTTGAAACTTCCTTTTCAGGTCCTTTCCTTCCATTTCTTCCACTTGCTTTAGCTACTCCAATTCAAGAGCAAATTTCTAAAGTCCCATTTGACATCCCCTTGGATCTTTTTAATGACTTTTTGCTTTCATGTATGATGTTCTTGATTTCATCCCACGGCTCAAGTCTTCTCTCAGTAGTGTTCAATGTGTCAAATCTGTTCTTGAGATACTCTCTAAACTCAAGGTCATAGTTTGGCAATTGGAGAAATGTTTTAATTTTCTTCAACTTGAACCTGAACTTACAAGAGTAATTGATGGTCTGTTAAACAGCCAGTCCCCAGCATCATTTTGGCTGCTGAGATGGAATTTTTCAATTATCTGTTCCCACCAAACCAAAACCAAACTCACTGCTGTCAAACTGATGCCAACTCACAGCAACCCTATAGGATAGAGTAGAACTGTTCTGTGAGTTTCTGAGACTGTAACTGCTTTCAAGAAGAGAAAGCCCATGGCTGATGGTTTCAAACTGCTGACCTTGCAGGTCACACCCCAATGCATAAGACCTACACCGCCAGGGCTCATATGTCATTTCCCACAGAGGTAGTCAATTTGATTTCTGTGTAAGGTCCATGTGTATCGTCTCCCCTTATGTTGTTGAACAGAGGTATTTGCAGTGAGGAAGTCGTTGGCCTGCAAAATTCTCGTGCAGTCCGGCTTCAACTCTACCAAGCCCGTATTTTCCAATTAGTATTTATCCTTTGTGTTCAACTTTTGTATTCCAATTACTAATCAACATTAATGCATCTTGAATGCATGTTTGACCTATTTCTGATTAAAGAAGCTGACTGGATTCTTCAATTTCTTCATCATTAGCTTCAGTGGTTGGTATATAAATTTGAATAGTTGAAGTAACCAGCTTTCCTTGTATGTGTACAGATAGCCCATCATAGGTACTTCAAGATAGACCTTGAAATATTCATTTTGACGATGCAACACCGTTCCTCATGAATCTGTCATTCTTGACATAGCCACAAAATGGCCAATACAAATCCATTTCAGCTCACTAATGCCTAGGATTATCAATCTTTATATGTTCTTTTTCATGTCTGACAATTTCTAGTTATCCTAGATTCGTACTTTGCACATTCTGTGTTCAGATTAATGAGTTTGCAGCTGTTTCTTCTCATTTTGAGTCACGCAAATTGAGGTCCTGATGGCTTTACTCCTCTTGGTCACTCTGGTCATCTCTGCTTTGATGAGGCAGCTCTTTGTTAGTTGTCTTTTAAGTGTCTTCCAACCTAAGGGACTCATCTTTTGGCTGTTTCTGACAAGGCTCTGATATTTATAAGGATGTCAGTAGCTAATTGCTCAGAAATAGACAGCCCTTTCCTTCTTCATAGTCGGTTATTATGAACACTCTGCTGAAACTGGCTGACCATGGGTGACCTGCTGGTATTTGAAGCACCAGGGAGATAGCTTCCAGCATCACAGCAAGAGACAAACTGACCATTACACAACAAACTAACAGACAAGTGATGGGATTAAATACAGTAGGTAAAAGCAAGCTTGAAGTTTGCCTTCAGTGAACAACCCTAAAGGACAGAATATGCAATCCCTAAGGTCGGCAGTTGAAAACCACCAGCTGCTCCTCCGGAGAAATATGGAGCTTTCTATTAACAATTATATATAAAAAATAAAGGACAGAGTAGAACTGCTTTGGTTCTGAGATTGTTCATCTTCATGGAAGCAGACAGCCTTATCTTTCTTCCTCCAAACAGGTGGTAGATTTAAACTTGACCTGTGGTTAGCGGTTAAAGGTTAGTTAACCCATCCCACTACCCATCCCACTAGCTTCATAAGCTATTCTATAAGATATTTTTTAAATGGTAAATGAAAAATATATATATTGCAAAAAATACAACTACGCCTTTAGCCAAATACATTAATCTCTAAGGTAAAAGGAGTATCTAAATTTAAGATTCAAACAAGATTTGAAAAGATCACACAATAAAGTACTACTAGATGACAGTGTGATTCTGGGACTGCACTTCGATATCAGAAACTATCCTATTCAGGCTCTACTACTTATTAGACTGCAGAACCATCCCTTAACCTCTCAGAGGCTTGTTCATTCACTTCTAAAGTAGTAACAGCCACGATGCAGGGCTACGCAAGAAAAGGAGCCACGGAGAGTAGAAACAAACCCACTATCGGAGCCCAACACATGCTACGACTTTTCTGTCTACAGTAAAACCTAATGAATGATTAAGGGCATCCAGAACAACAAAACCTCTCTAGCAGCATAATACTATAGTAAATACATCCATCAGAAAAAGTGGTCTTCATACTTAAGCTTAATTTCTCCCAAGTCAACAGTACAAAATTTGTTCTTTCCAGTAAAGATGATATTTCAATAACTGGCCATCATCTGTCAAAGAACCAAACATTTCCTATCTCAAGATTTCTATTAGTATATTAGAAAAGCATTGCTAATATGATAGTTTCATCATCAAAGTAACAGATTCATCAAGAAATCATTACAGGAGTATCTTAGCCTCTGTTAACACGCTTTTTGCTTATGAATGAAAGTATACAATATAAGCCCTAGGACCCTGCTGGTGTAATGGTTGTGTGTTGGGCTGAAATCCTCAAAGTCATAAGTTCAAAACCACCAACTACTCTGCAGGTGAAAAATAGGACTTTCCTACTCCCATATACATAGCTTCAGTCTCAGAAACTCATACGGGCAGTTCTACCCTGTTCTATAGCGTCACTATAAATCTGCATCAACTTAAAGGCAGTGAATTGAGTTGTGAGAATCTTCCTTTACAATAGACCATAATATCATATGTCCTACCAAGTTTTGGAAAGGAAATATAGTTAGAATAAAATTAAAGTTTTCTTATATTACATTACATTATAAAAGTAAACTTTTTAATCTTAAAACAAATAAGCACTTACTTATACATTTCCTTTTCTAAAATAATGCCTTTAAAAATTGAATAAAATAACCATTTAAAGCAGTCATACTTACATTCTGTAAAGAAAATACTTAACATAGGCCAACACTTTTCAAGTGATCCTAATTTAGGCAGAAGTGTTATGTCACCTACAAATTTTACCCAATTCAATGCTTCTTCAGTCACCGTCATTTTCTGTTTTAGAAACAGAGATAAAGAATGGGATTTCAGTATTAATGTTAAATTTTTCATGCAGCATCAGCAACTTGTTTTATATAGTAACTCAGATTCATTATACAAAACTAGTGTGAACAGTCAATTATCAATATTCCAGTATGGAATCTATTTAACAGATACCATTGGCATACACAGATTTTAACTTCAGGTGACCTCAGGTCACCTTCAGAGTGGCAAGACACTTCTGCACTAATTCCAAACCTGAAAGTTCAGGTCAACAGACCAACCAGTGAGAGCCCTGAGGAGTAGGAGAGTAAATCATACAAGATGAATGAGAGATGTCTCACTCCTCAACTGGACTACGACCTCCATCTTTAAACTAACCCACTAGTACAGATAAGGTTCACCAAAAGGAATATGTATTTTACTTGTGTGTGACATATAAAGAAGAAGACAGAGACCCAGCTGGGTAAATGGATCCTTTGTGTAATAACCTTCAGGAAATACCGGGAGCTCACAGACTTACTGATACTGCAAATGCCTGAAATAATTTCTGAAATTAAATAACTGAGTTACTAATGTTGGTGTCAGGCTCAAGATAAACAACTTTTTGTGTCACCAGCACCGTGGAAAATTGTGTTTTCATTCATTATATCTAAAGATTAAATAGTAATTATGTACTAAAACTATTCACACCAGGGAACCTAAAAATTTCATTTTGGGGTATTCAAAATGAGGGGGAAAAAAGTTGTGCAAAGATGCTCAAAATTACATGATGTGTATGCATGAAAAACTGAAATGTACTTCACGGCCCAGAAATGAGGAGTTTGCTTAACCAAGATACAGAAATCAACACTGTCAAAGTATAAAGAATGTGGACTCAGTCCATGGAACAATGAGCAGTGAACTAAGTGCCATTCATGCATACTAGTTGTGCAAGGCGTCTCACATTCAGCACGTACATTTTCTATTTTGTAACCAATTCTCAGTAAGCTTCCAATGAAGAAGGAACTGTTCTGCAAAACAAAAAAAGAGCAAGATGGCTTTCCTTATTCAGTCAATTATGCTTGAATTTTCTAATGGAAAAATATTCAGTTTCCTACAATTACTTTTCATACCCATTTACCTTTAAAAATCCTAAAACATTCTACTTGTATGCGCCCCCAGTAAAATGGTTTTTTTTAAGTGGAAGACACGACAACAAAAAATTAAAACCAAGAAATAATAAAACAAAAAAAATCCTAAAACAAGAATTTTTTAAAAAGTCATTTTATTGGGGTTCATACAACTCTCATCACAATCCACACATATGTCCATTGTGGCAAGCACATTTGATTATTTATTGCCATCATCATCTTCAAGACATTTCCTTTCTGCTTGAGCCCTTGGTATCAGCTCATTTCCCCCCCCTCCCTCTCCCACTGTCACTCCTCCCAAGCCCTTGATAATTTATAAATTATTACTTTATCATATCTTACACTGTCCAATGTCTCCCTTCACCCACTTTTCTGTTGTCCATTCCCCAGGGAGGAGGTTATATGTAGATTATTGTGATCAGTTCTCCCTTCCTCCCCCACCTTACCCTTACCTTCCTGGTATTGCTATGCTCATTATAAACCCCTGAGGGGTTTATCTGTCCTAAATTCCCTGTTTCCAGCTCTTATCTGTACCAGTATACATTCTCTGGTCTAGCCAGATTTTTAAGGTGGAACTGGTGTTGGGGAGGAAGCATTAAAGAACTAGAGGAAAGTTGTGTTTCATCGGTGCTATACTGCACCCTGATGTCCATTTGCCTACAGATGGGCTTTGGGTCTCTACTCTGCACCCCCCACTCATTCACAATGATGTGATTTTTTTGTTCTTTGATGACTGACACTATGATCCTGTCGACACCTCATGGTCACACAGGCTGGTGTGCTTCTTCCATGTGGGTTTTGTTGCTTATCAGCTAGATGGCCACTTGTTTCCCTTCGAGCTTTTAAGACCTCAGATGCTATATCTTTTGATAGCCAGACACCATCAGCTTTCTTCACCACATTTGCTTATGTCTTCATGCTTTCTCTTCAGCGATCATGTCGGGAAGATGAGCATCATGGAATGCCAGTTTAATAGAACAAAGAATTCTTGCATTGAGGGAGTACTTGTGTAAAGCCCCAATGTCCATCTGCTACCTTAATACCAAACCTATAAATATTTATGCACCTAAATCTATTTCCCCATCGCTTCTCGGCCTTTTGGCTAAGATCAAGTGAAATCTATTTCCCCATCCTCATATATAAATATATTTACATTTGTACCTGCCTGTATTTAGACCTCTATAAATGCCCTTTGTCTCCTAGTTCCTATTTGCTTTGACTTTCCTCTTGTCCCACTCTCACGTTCAGCCTTCATTTGGGTTATGGTAATTCTTCTACCAGGCCTCCTACATCCTCCTCGCCATAGATTTTTCACCTAACTTTTAAAAGTTCACTACACCCAGATTTTTAACAAAGATACACGGGCTTTAAGTGACTACACGGAATTGTCATCAGGAAGTGAGCATCAGAATGTCTTCTCTAAATTCAAGTCTGCAAGTGAAATAGTACCAAGAAAAACAGGTGGCTCCGTAAACACACTTGAAATAGTAAAAATTATCCAATGGCGTTCAAGAAAAACAAAAAACCTACTCAAAGCTGTCTTAAAACAAACATACGAAGTTTACGCCAAATATAAGACTGTTGTTGGAAGAGTGATGATCATGGTATATTTTTATGACAGACAAGAGAGCCCATCATTTTCAGGACCTGTCTCAAGATTTCTATGAGCCAGGATCCCATTTTGGTCATGTAACAAGCTGTGACATATTCCACTTTTTATCTTAATATGATAAGCCGCAATCCAGGCACTTAACAGGCCATGTCCCAACTACATTAACAGTCAATTATCTGATCTGGCAAACACTGAGGACAAACATGAGTTGCAGTCAGAATAAACCAGTGGCTGTCGAGTCTGATTCAGGGTGCCTATATGTTTATCAGAGTAAAACTCTAAATTTCCAATAACTGAATTTTCAGAAGTAGATCTCCAAGTCATTCTTCTGAGATACCTCTTGCTGCGTTCAAGCTGCCAAACTTTTGGTTAGCAGTAATGTTAACCAACGGCAGCACCAACTGTAGCTTTGCTTTAAGAGAGCAGTATGCATATGCTCCACCTTACCTACAAATTCAGCTTAAAGACCTAGTACTACCTATAACTGCTACCTGCTATGAATTAGTAGTATGAAAATACTTAAACAGAAAAATTTATAAACCCATATACTGTAACTTACCGCAACTTTCTTTGTCAACTCCACAATCTCTTCCAGCAATTCAATGTACTGTAATCTCTCCAAACTTAACTCCCAAGCACGAGAACTACTTAAAGACAAATTTATTTTTTAAAAGATTAGGATCTCATATCTGAAGTTTGACTGAAATTCATATTTAAGATTTAGATATCCCTAGCTATGTTACACTTCAATATGAAATATTAGAGGGAAATTAAGTTCTCTTCACTCTAAGTAGCAATTATTAACTAAACAAAATACTATACCTTTTTTTCTTATGCATACAAACATTGATATTTATAAAAGCCAAACTCAATGCCATCAAGTCAATTCTGACTCATAATGAACCTATAGGACAGGATAGAACTGCTTCTGTGGGTTTCTGAGACTGTAACTCTTAACAGGACTAGAAGGACACATCTCTCTTCCACGAAACAGCTGGTAGTTTCAAACAGCTGACCTTGCAGTTAGCAGCCTAACTTGTAACCCACTGTACCACCAGTGCTTCTGTATTTTGATATGTATAGATTTTTACATATTAATTTACCTATTTTTCCTGATTCAGCTTCAAGTCTACAATCTCATGCTATTCAGAATTTCATTCACTATGCTATAATGATCATTCATATTCAAATCCCAAGTATTCACTTTTTCTACTTTAATCTATTAAACAAGAGACAGGCTGAACAGTGTGCTTGAATGAGAGATAAATCCACTGTACTATGCATTCCTCAGTACTAGGCAGCATGCTTCTTACTGTTCATACAACATGAGTAGCAGAGTAACTTACTTGGCCTCCACACAAGGGTGCAGTCGTGCAAATGGGTACCCATTCTGATGTTGAAACAGAAGCGGCCAGAAGACATAGACTTTAATAGCATCACAGTACTCTCTCAGGACAGTAACTGGTTTACGGCACCATATATGGCAAATGTCAAATTCTTCAATTAAAAAAAAAGGTTTAAATTAATACTTCCTCCTCATCTTGAAATAAATCAAGACTGCCAATGGGTAAAAGGCAAAAAAAAAAATGGCTATAGAAAAGCAAAATATCCAAATTATCAGCTGAATTGTTAGCAGGAAATAAGCATCAGAATGTCTGCTCTAAATTCAAGTCTCCAAGGAAAATAGTACCAAGTGAAAATGTCTTTAACCAATTAAGTTCATTTAAGAAGTGTTGGCTATATTTCCATTTTAATAAAGAATTGCTATGGTTTTTTAGTGGGAAAAGAAATCAAAACAAATTTTATAAGGTCTTGTTATGTTGAAGAGAATGTATTCATCTCCTCTTAGTCTTTCAAGCATTTAGCACTAAAATCTCAATACGCTCACCTACGTTTTTCTCTTTTTGAATATGCTCTTTACGGTGTTTATCCTAAAAAAAGAAGAAAACCATGCTTATTTGTATGCAAAAGAAAAATTCTTGATTTTTAGTCACAAGAGACGATCCAAAATTAAACATTTCAGTACCTATATGCATATACGCTTTGAACACATCAACCAATGTCTTTAATAGTTCTCCCCTCCCCCGAAAGCTTTTGGTACATGGGTTTTTATAGGGATTATACTATATAAACCCTGTACCCAAACCATCCTTACTTGTACATGTCTAAACCAGAAAGCCTTCAAGAAGATACTAGTAAAAATTTTAAAACCAGAAAACCTACTTACCACTGTATTGGTGTAAATGTGTGTCAAATTAATACAATTAGGGGGCACAGACTCAGGAGTAGATTGCAAATCCTCCATGTAAGTACAATCATTTAAGACATAATTGTCTACAGTGAGATCGTCCAGAGTAAAATCATCCATTTTGCACAATCCTGAGTAAACAACAGAAACCCAAGTCAGTATAAACCCTTTGAGACTACACAAGCAGTTTTCCTAGCCTTTGTAAATTATGGTATTTTATAAAAACAATGGAAACTTCCAATCCAAGGAAAAAACTCCAAACACTGTAGATTCTAGGGCCCCTTTTGCTGTTCCTGGTCCCCTACATCTTCCAAGTAGCTGTTTAATCTCTTCCTTTCTTTACTTCACACATCCAGCATTTCTATACTGAGGTTCTCTGTTTAAATGTCCCCTTTAGACTACCAGTAAGTAAGACTATCTTATTCATCTGTAAGGAACCCTTGGTAGCACAGTGGATTATGAGTTGGGCTGCTAATCTCAAGGTTAGCAGTTTGAAACTACTTTGCAGAAAAAAGATGAGGCTTTCTACTCCTGTAAAGATTTATCCTGGAAACACAGGGGCAGTTCTACTTTGTCCTGCAGGGGTCAGTATGCGTTGGAATCAACTTGATGGCAGTGAGTTTGATTTTGTTATTTATGTATTAAACACAGTGCCTAGGCACATGATGGTGTCACTGAACTGCCCTAGGTTAAAAAAAACCCCACAAACTCAAACTCACTGCCATAGAGTCAGTTATGACTCATAGAGACCCTACTGGACCGGTTAGAACTGCCCTGTGCTTTTCCAACCCTGTCGCTCTCCATGGGAGTGGAAAGCCGCGTCTTTCTCCCTCGGAGTAGCCAGTGGTTTTCTTTGCTGACGCTGTGATTAGAAGCCCAGCCCATAACCCACTGTGCCACCAGTTTCTTGTCCTGTCAAGGCAGTCTGTTCAAGTGTTTGCTGCAATAAAATAAAAAGATGTTTTCTACTGCTGCCCTCTTCTTTCATTTATTTTACTGCATTCTGTGAAATATGACACTCCACTGGATCACAAAATCTGTCACCTTCTCCATCTTGTGGCCTGCTGCCAAGTCCCTTGAGAAAGGTGTTTGCTAGCATCTGCTCACATCTGCCTATCCGCCTTTCAGTGTCTTTCTGTCCTAAGCAGAGAGGCAGGCTGAGATGCCATAGGTGATTCTGTCAAACTGAACTGTCACAGTCAAGTCTCCCTAACAATCGCCTAACAAGCTCACAACTACTACAGTTCACAGTCAGTTCTATTGGACTGCAAAGGGAGAGTTATATATATATATATATATATATATATATATATATATATATATTCAATGGAAGGAAAGAAATTAGAAAGCTGGGGTTTCAGATGGAAGTTTCCCCTGAGAGAAGTTCAATAATGAAAGATTTCTGTAACTGTTCAAGCATAGCTACAAAATCTAAATAAAACTGAAACAACTGAGCATGTTATTACTTCTACCGCCTGCTCAGCTGATGGTTTTCTTTCCAATCATCATCAGAATCATCAATACCATTTTAAAAATCTTCTCTTTACCATTCCATTATTGTTCCAGAAAAAATAAGCTCACTGTCATCAAGTCAATACTGATTCACAGTGGACATCTGTGGGTTTCTGAGACTAACTGTAACTGAGAGTAGAAAGCCCAGTGTCTCCTAAGGAGCTGCGGGTAGTTTAAAACTGCCAACCAGGCAGATTGCAGACCAATGCATAACCACTACACCACCAGGACTCTCCCATATTGCTAAGGCAAACCATGTTTTGGGATTTTTTTACCCCTCAAGATCATCTCCATTAAACCCTGAAATGTAAGTGTCCTTCATTCTTATTAAGCCAAATTTGTTGTATAAAAACATTGCAGCATTAGAAGAACAATTAATCCCCCAATAAAATGATTTTAAGAAGAGCAACTAAAAACCTTCCCAGAAAGCTATTAAGGAGCACTTGTAGCACTACAGGATAAGCACGGAACTGTAACTGAAACCAGCTGCTGTGCTGGAGGACTTTTAGGATCCCTCTGCCCGTAAAGATTTGCAGCCTGAGAAACCCTAAAGTTCCACCCTGTCCTTTAGGGTCACTGTGTGTAAGACTCAACTTGATGGCTGTGGATTTGGTTATTTAGCTTGTTAGTTTGTTTGCTTAGCAAACTATCTGTACTGTTGCCACATATTGTAGTAAGTGTTTTATAGACATCAAATATCTCATTAATCCTCACAGCAATTCTTGGCAATTAACAATCATTGCCTCCACTGTACAGGGTGTTTCTTTAATAACAAGTAATTTACTCAAGGTTGCTAAGTTAGGAAGCATTCAAACTCAGGTCTTCTGATTCTAGTCTACGAAACACTGTATTTCACTGCCTTTCCTAGTGGTGGTTAGATTTTACGTCAACTAGATCTACCTGCATGAGGGTATGGGTGGCATTCCAACTCTCAATCGTATATTGCCTGATGACATCCCCTGAGGGCTATGGCCTTTTTATAAGAGAAGTGGAGAACTTTTCTCTCTCTCTTTGCCCAATTCACCTTCCTGCTTACTTACATAATGTGACTGGCTCTGAGGTTGCCAGCCCATGTGGCCTGCCGGCCCTGGGAATAGTCAGTGCCCCACCAAAACCCTACCAAACTTGGATTCACAGAAGTGTGCACCCACCAGCCTGTGATCTCCCCGCTTCTTCAGCCGGCAGCTGCTTGAATCTGGAAGGGGATCCAGGTAGTGTCTGATCCATGGACTTGAGTTGGACTGGGCTCAGCTGTTTCCTTGAGAGAAAGTTCTTTCTTATACATCAGTGTCACTGAGTATGTTTCTCTAGAAAACTCGGCCTAACACATTTGCCATTGTCACTTATTTACTTCTTTGTTATTCACATATTTTAGAACACTGCCTCTTTCCCTCCAAATTCCACCAGTCCTAGCTGCATGTAGATGGCTTCAGAAGCCTAACCTTGTGTTTTCACTACTTCCTCAGCAACCCTGTAGTACTAGATTTCCAAGCCAATCACTTTCACAGAAGCAGACTGCCATATCTTTCTCCCAGAGTGGCTGGCGGATTCTAAATATCAACCATTCAATTTGTACCCCCACTGCCCCCCCCAAAAAAAGAAAATCCTAGCAACATCCAAACTCAGTGCCATTAAGTCAGTTCCGTTCACTTTAAAGGGCAGGTAATGAAACTGTCCGTGGAAATTTCTAGAGCTTTTAACTCTTCATAGCAACAGACAGCCTCATTTTTCTCCTGCAGAGCAGCTGATGGGTTCAAACTGCTGATCTTCTGGTTAGCAGCCCAATGCATAACCCACTATACCAGCAGGGTTCACAGCTGAGCTCTTTGACCACTGCACCACATCTATCCAGGTCTATTTAAATCTTTCATTCTGATCAGCTTCTCTCTGACCACAGCCAAGAGGCATTTTGGTCCACAGCTCCCCATCGCTGGCCAAATCCATTCTTTAACCTGATCAAGAACCCTTCCTGATCTCCCCTTCCATTCTCTTTTCATTTTGACAATTTGGTGTCTACTTCTCTCATTTAAGGGAACTGATTTCAGTAAGATATTGACTTTCTGCAATAAATTCGTTAATGTCTGAGGTTGGACCCATTCCGGATTAACAGTATTTCCAGAGTTCACAGAATTTAAATCCAAAATGAACAGTAACAAGGGATAGGAGAAGAGACTTTCACTCCAAAGTATAGCACTAAATATGGGACATACCCTATCTTAAAAATACACACATGGTTTTAAACTTACTTGTCTTCCAAACATTTTTTCTATATAAATACAGAATACCAAGAACTGTCATATTACACATAACACAATCATGACATTGATTATAATTAACATACTCATACCCACATATTAAGCCTCTAAGACACCACGATGGTTGTTCACAGCCTGGGTAGATCTCACCAATACCACAATGTACTACACCAAATGTACTGTAATAACAGTGGTGTCATTTTCACTTTCTAACTTAGCTATGCAATGCTGCACAGTCGGTTGAGCATGGGTTCTGGAACCAGGTTGCCTGGCCCTGAATCTTGCCTCTCCCATTTCCTGAACATATGATTGGGGCAAGTTACTGGGGTTTTTTTGGTTTTTTCAGTTTCCTTATATAACAAATGGGAATACTACTATCTGACTAATTGGTTAACACATGTACACGGTATCAAAGAAGTGCTGTAGATGCCAGCTATTGATAATAACATTAACGTTAGATGAATAATGCTACAGCCCCACTGTTTGGATATTTCCAGTTAAAAGGTCTATCTGAATTGCTAAGCCAAACAGGACTTGTTAGCTGACCACTTACTTGGCTCTGTTGACCACTTCCTCCTCCACAGAACTCTGTGGTTGGACTCCAAACATCATCTTCTGGTTCTCTTGCTCTTCTGGCTGCTCTTCCTCAGCCTCCTTCTTGGGCTCCTCTTCTCCACTCCATGCTACCCAAGTGCCAACTCTCTTTTCTTCTCACTGCCACCCTCTCCTTGAGTTGTCTTATCCCACCACCAAAACAAACAGACAAACCAATTGCCATCGAGTTAATTTCAACTCATAGCAATCCCATATATTGCAGAGAACTATACTCTATCGGGTTTTCAATGGCTGATTTTTGGAAAGTGGATTGCCAAATCTTTCTCCCACAGTGTTTCTGGGCGGGTTCCCAGTTAGTTGCACCACTCAGAGACTCCTCCATGCACTGCACAGAGTTTAAACCATGCAGGGTTTAAACAGTGCTAACCTTCTACCATCACTTCACCATGATTCTCGGCATTCCACGTATCAGAAACTGTTACCTAATATTTCTGTTCTTAAGCGCACCTTTTAATCACTTAGCCTTGGTCTAAGTGATCACATGTCCATAGCATAAGTTTGATGTGCAATTTATGGCTTTCACAGACATTAATTTCTTAACTGCTACTCGCATCGCCGGTTATGGTAAGTTATATCTTCTGGCAGACTCTACCACTGGAAGGGTATATAAAGGTGAATTCTAGAGGTTTTTTAAACTATTTTGCTGAGCTCAAAGAAAAAAAGGGAACAATCTATGCTGCTTTTTTCCCCAAAAGCAACAAACTTGCAACTAGAAGCTAAGTATCTGCTCAAAGTTGTAGTGCCTAAAGCAAGGTTAGGGAACTGAAAAGTGGCCCCAGGTGAAAGACCCAGGGCCCCAGGGCAAAGCTGCTCCAAATCCTTTTAGAACAGCTGTTCTCAACCTGTGGGTTGAGACCCCTTTGGGGGTCGAACTACCCTTTCAAGGGGTCACCTGATTCATAACAGTAGCAAAATTACAGTTATGAAGTAGCAACAAAAATAATATGGTTCGGAGGGTTTCATTACTGTACATCACTGTATCCTGTATGAGGAACTGTATTAAAGGGTCGTGGCATTAGGAAGGTTGAAAACCACTGTTTTAGAAGAAAAGCATTAGCAAATTAGTCTCAGAAATGTCCAAAACAGAAGACCAAATGAAATAGGAGTTCTACATTAAATTTTTCTTTTTTAAAATCAGCAAAGAAGATGACAAGTCACAAGCAGAAAAAGACAACTGAAAAAAAAAAAAAAAACACCGAAAGATTTTTTTCACATACACCCAACTACAGACATTAGAATTGCCAGGTATGGTTTATAAAATAACTACCAAAACTAAATACAGACCCCACTGTCAACTGTCGTTGTTGAGCCAGTTTCAATTCACCGAAATACTAATACAGGGTTTCTAAGGCACAGACAGTCCCATTTCTCTCCAAAGGAAGAGCAGGTGGTTTTGAAATGCCTACATCTTGGGCTGCTAACCTCAAGATCAGCAGTTCAAAACCACCAGCCCTCCTTGGGATAAAGGTGAGACTTTCTGCTCCCATAAGAGTTAGAGTCTCAAAAACCCAAAAGGGTGGTTCTATCCTGTTCTATAGGGTGGCTATGTGTCAAAATCGATGGCTTTTTAGCACTCTTGTGGCTAATAGCCCAACACTAACCCGACAGCACCACCAAGGACTCTAGATTAACTACAGAATCACAAAACTTAAAACACAACATGAGACCATGAAGACGACCTGGGTGTGTCTGACAAAGTACAAAGTCAAACTTTTATTAATTAAAAATGTAACTGTTAAAGTGTTGTTTTTTTTTAAGTGAGTGGGTCAAAGAGCAGACTAGGCACAGCTAGAAAGAAAAATGATAAACAAGAAGACAAGCCTAGTAATACTGCGCAGCATTGTTACTCTGGTAAAGAAAAACTAAAAGAGATGAAAATATATGGAGGCGTAGACAGATTTAGTTAGGTTAAAATGTAATACCTTATCATTTGATCTCCCTTTTGGCCCGTTTTATAGTTGTTTCTGTCTTTAATACTTTGTTTTCCTTTTTGATTGAAGTTTTTCTGTGTTGTGTCTAGTCATTGTGTGCTTCCTGTTTGTGTTTTGTATGGTTTTCTACATATGAAATCCAGGTTAAGGAGACGTATAGAGACATTAACGGATTGATGATTGCCTAGGGCAGCGGTTCTCAACCTGTGGGTCGCGACTCCTTTGGGGGTCGGACAACCCTTTCACAGTGGTTGCCCAATTCATAACAGTAACAAAATTACAGTGCAAGTAACAATGAAAATAATGTTATGGTTGGGGGGGTCACTACAACATGAGGAACTGTATTAAAGCGCCCCAGCATTAGGAAGGTAGAGAGCCGCTGGCTTAGGGGACGGCAGAGGATGATGGGGGAAATGGGGAGCTAACAAAAATGAGTATGCAGCTAAAGTGTTCTGAAATTGATTGTGATGACCATACAACTCTTAATATAACTGAATGATTAAATTGTATGATACCAGGAGGGAAAGAGGAAGGTGGGGGAGAAAGCCTCGCCAATCACAATGATCTACATATAGCCCCGGGGGACGGACAACAGAAAAGTTGGTGAAGGGAGACATTGGTCAGTGTAAGACATGAAAAAATAATAAAAATTTATAAATTTTCAAGGGTTCATGAGGGAGGGGGAAAAATGAGTTGCTGATACCAAGGGGTCAAGTGGAAAGAAAATGTTTTGAAAATTATGGCAACAAATGTACAAATGTGCTTGACACAATGGATGCATGTATGGATTGTGATAAGTGTTGTATGAGCCCCAATAAAATGAATTTTTAAATAAATAAATTGTATTATATTTGAAGCATATGCCAATAAAATGATTTTTTTAAATATAAGGAGGCTTCAAAAAGTTCATGGAAAAAATAGAATTAAAAGATAAGGGAATTTTTCCATGACATCTCTAATGCCCCCTCCTATGAAAGACAAAAAATAGGGGTATGGAAAAAACCTAATGCATATATGTCTAGTTAAGTTCCAGAAGAGATTATAGAAAATCAAAGTGTTAATACTTAAAGAGCATATAGTCAAATAAAATTTTTGAGTGCTCACCAAAGAAAAACCCCTCCAATTCATAATAGAAAGTTCATTTATTTTTTTTTTAAAAAGTATGGTGATAGGGGTAAAAAGAAAGAAAACACTTAAGAGGTGAATGAAAATAAAAACACTGTACCACGGGATGCAGTGAAGCAGTACTCGGGGAAACTTACAGCCAAAAATGGTGACATTAAAAGATATACGGATTGTTATAAGAGCTGTGAGAGCCCCTAATGATCTTGGGGGGGGGGGATGGGAGAAAAAGGAAAGATCCCAAATCCATAACATAAGTCTACATTGAGATAAGAAAAAGAAGAGCACAATAAGCCTCACGCTATTAAAAGAAAGAAAATAACAAAGATCAGAGCAGAAATAAATGTGAACAGAAAAACAAGAGAGGAAACCAGAAGTTTGTATTTTGAAAAGGCCGCTAAAATCAGCAAACCTTTAGCTAGCGTGAGAAAGGAAATGAGAATGCAAATTACCTGACATTCTAAATCAAAGTAGGGACCTTCTAAACCACACCATGGAAAGCAAAGGGACTGTAAGGAAATACGATGACCAGCTGCATGCCAACAAATCAGATAACTTAGACTACGTGGGCAAATTCCTAGAAACGTGAACTTTCTACTTTGGCTCAAAAGACCCACAGAAGTGAGTCATTAATCAAAATCAGAGAAAAGTCCTAAACCAGATGACTTCACTTGGGAATTCTACACATTCTAGAACTGGCTCCAATTCTATGTAACCTTTAAAAAAAATAGGAGAGAACACTCCCTCCTAACCCATTCTGTGAGGCAAGTATGTCCTGATAGCAAAGCCAGACATAGGAACAAGAAAGCTACAGACCCTATAACTTAAGTAGATGTAAAAATCTTCAGCAAAATACTAACAAACTAAATCTAAAAGCATATTACAAGGCTTACTCAACACCATGAGCTAGTGGGATGTGTATCAGAAATGAAAGGGTGGTTCAACATTAGAAAATCAGCCAATGTAATAAACCACAGTAACAGAACAAAAGATTAAAACCGTAAGATCGTCTCAGTCAATGCCAAATAAAAGGCTTTGGACAAAATTAAACACCTTTCATGATAAAGACTCTCAAGAAAATCAATATAGTAAAGTCATTTATGAAAAACCCACAGCTAACGTCATACTCAAGAGGAGAAAGACTGAGAAAGCTTGCCCATTAAGCTTAAGACAAATCTGCCCTCTCATCCCAGCTATTCAACAGTGTAGGGGAAAGTCCTGGGGAGGTGGGGTGGGGTGGGCAGGCAGGGAGAGGGATAATATCCAAACAGGAACCAAGCAGGAGAAGCATCCCTCTTTGCAGATGAGACCAATCCTGTTGTTGTGTGCTGTTCAGTTGCTTCTGATTCACAGCAGCCCTGTATGAGAGTAGATAGAACTGCCGATAGGGGTTTCCTAGGTTGCAATCGCATGGAAATAGATTGACAGATCTTTTTTCCTGCAGCCACTGGTGGGTTCAAATCTCTTGGTTGGCAGCTGACACTTAACCATTACAACACCATGGTTCCTAGACAAACGTATACAGAGAAAAATCTCAAAGGAGCCACAAAAAAGCATCTAGACTAGAGCTAATCGAGGGCTTCAACAATGCTTTGGGGCACAAAGTCAACACATAAATATTAGCTGAGTTTATATACACCAACTGAGAAATCTGGAAAGGAAATTAAGAGAACAATTCCACTTATAAAAGCACTAAAAGAACAAAATGCCTATATAGAAATTTAACCAGGGATATGAAAGACTTATCCAATGAAAATTATTTTCTTAAGTGACAAATTAATTTCATACATGGGGGGGGCATAAAACATTACTAAAAGAGATAAAAGGAGACCTAAATAAATGAAAAGACAGACAATCCATGTTCACTGATGAAAAGACAATATTGTTACGATGACAGTACTAGATAAAACTATCTATAGATTGAATGCAAACCTAATCGAAAAGTCCAACAGCCTTCTTTACAGAAACCGAAAAACCCATTCTCAGTTTTATATGAAATGAAGTCTCAAATAGGCAAGGCAAATTAGAAAATAGAGAAGACCTCACACTTCCGGTTCTCAAAATATGCTATATAGCTATAATAATCAAAACAGCCTGGACCTAGCATTGTAATCAACACAGATACCAATGGAATAAAAATGAGGGTCCAAAAATAAATCCATACATCTACCACAGTCAACTGATTTTTCACAGGGTTCTACGTTCATTTAACGGAGAGGGAAAGTCTCTGCAATAACTGGTGCTGGGAAACTTGAGTAACAACAGACTGAAGAAGGAGTCAGGATGTGTGCCTCACACCATAGACAAAACCAAGTCAAAACAGCTCAAAGACCTAACGTGAAAACTAAAGCCATGACGTTCTTGGAAGAAAATGTAGAGGTGTGGGTGCAGGGCCCAGCTCTGTCTAGCAATGGCTGTCACTTAAAAGAAAAGTATGAGAAGCCAAGGGCAAAATAGATACATGGAACTGCGTAAAAATTAAATACTCTCAAAAAAGTGAAAAGAATCTACAGATTGAGGGTAAATTTTCACAAGAACCATATAGCCAACAAGGAGCTCATATCCAAAATACATATATCAACAACAAAAAAGTAAGAACTCCAATTAAAAACAAAGAACTTGAACAGACATTTTATCAAATATTCAAATGGCCAACAAGCACATAAAAAGGTGGTCAACATCATTAGCCATTAGAGAGAGAGATGCAAATCAAAACCTCAATGATAAACTTAACTCCCACTGGGATGGCTAAGATTTTTTTTAATGGAAAGTAACAAATATAGGCAAGAGAGGAACCTAACCTCTATTAGGAGTTCTCTTGAAGGCATCTAACAACAATAATTCATTGCAGGTAGGACTGCAAAATGATAATATCCACTGTGGAAAAGTTTGTCAGTTCCTGAAAATTTTAACCTACTCCATTCCTAGGTATACACCCAAGACATGCTAACAGATCAATTTCAGCACTAGTCACAATAATCAGAAAGTTGGAAACAACCTTGGTGTACATTAAGGGATAGAAGGATAAGCAAACTGTGGTATTTACATAAAGTGCACTACTACTTAGCCATAGATGAAGTTCTTTTTTTTAATGTCTCTTTTTTTCAGATAAATTTATTTGAGCGCTCTTACAGCTCTTACCACAATCCAGCATTATAATCCATCAATTGTATCAATCACATTTGTGCACATGTTGCCATCATCATTTTCAAAGCATTTTTCTTTCTACTTGAGCCCTAGGCATCAGCTCCTCTATTCTCCTTCCCCCACCCTCCCACCTTCATGAGTCCTTGATAAATTATAAATGTTCTTTTCAAAAGTCTTTTTTTATCAACTCTTAATATATACTAACATGGGTAAATCATGGAAACATTATGCTTAGTGAAATAAGTCACTCATAAAAAGATATGAAAAAAGATAAACATATCTCATTTCCATGCAATAACAAGATTAGACAAATGTATGAAGGCAAAACCAGACTAATGGTTGGTTACCACAGGATGCAGTTGTGTTTCTGATTATGATACAGGGAACTTTAGCAAAGATTATGGATGATGGTTGTACAAATTTGGCAATGATCAGCAACGAACTTGGAGGGTATGACTAAGGTCTATTTTTTAACTGAATAACCAGCTATGATGCCAAAGGTATCACATCAACAACTATGATAAATGGGATCTCTTAAGAGTTAAATACTTTTGTTCAAAATGCATAATAAAGAGACAATCCATAGATTGGAAGGAAGTTTTTAGGAACCAAATATTCTATAATGGTCTAATATCCAAACATATGATGCTCTAAAAAAAATCTCCTGTAACTTAACAAAGACAGGCAACCCAAAAATTTTACACTAGGCAACGTATTCAAGCAGACATTTCACTGAAGAGGCTATACGCCTGACCAACAAGCATATGAAAGATGCTCAACACCATTAGTCATTCCAACAACCAACCTACTGCCGGAGTCAGAATTGACGGAGAAGACAGAGAACACCTGCTCCCTAGGGTTTCCACAGGTGTAAGTCTTTACAAAGGCACATGACCTTGTCTTCTTCCCTCAGAGCAGCTGGGAGGTTGAAGCCATTAAGCTCTCCATCCATTCTAAGCCCAAAGCTTAACCCGCTGCGTCTGGTCACCGGGGATCCTTTCATTCGCCATAAGCACTGCCTCTGAGTGTCAGTTCACTCGCCAGTAACCTCACTGCCATTGAACCGATGCCCTAGAGGACAGAGTAGAACGGTCCCTGTGAGTTTCTGAGACCGAAACTCTTTACAGCAGTACGAAAACCCTGACTTTCCCGAGGAGTCGTCGGTGGTTTCGAACAGACTTTGCAGTTAGCAGCCCAACTCACAGGCACGGTGCCACCAGGGTGCTGCAAATCAAACTACAAGATGGCACTTTCCCCGCTAGAACACTCCGATCAAGAAACAGGAAACAGGTGTTGGCAAGAATGTGTGACATTAAAACCATCATCCCTTGATGACGGAATACAAAATGATACAGCTGCTATGGAAAATCGTTTGGCAGTATCTCAAGAAGTTGAACATACAACTACCATATGGCCTAAATCCCAAACCTTGCTGTAGAACTAAAAATGATGAGAAAGCAGAAACAGAACCTAGACAACAACGTTCATTGCAACATTATTTGCAATAGCCAAAAAGGTGGAAACAACCAAAATGTCCATGCACAAGCAAATGGATACGCAGCATGTAGCATGTACATACAATAAGAAATTATTTAGCCACAATATAAACTTTAAAAACACGGTCTCAGTGAAATTAGTCACAATGGGACAGGTATAATATGATTTCATGATTTTAAAATAGGCAAAAAGAAATCAAAACTTACTAGTAGTTACCAGGGGTGGGGGTAAGTGGAAGTGGGGAAGGGAGTTACTATAGCAACACTTCACTTATTTCAAGGTCCAAACTCAAACTCACTGCCATCAACACCAACTCATAGCGACCCTCCCCCCCCCCCTCAACCAGTGGATTTCTGAGACTAACTGCTTAAGGAACTGTTTACGGGAGTAGAAAGCTCAGCCTTTCTCCTATGGAGCTTACTGGTGCTCACACTGCTGACCATGCGATCACGCCCAAGTTGGTAACCACACTATTAAATGGCGAGTTGTGTGAAATTCGGCAAAAGTGAGGGATGATATCGGATTACAAAATGGAGAATAGTTACATCTTTCCATAACTACCAAATCACATATGCCACACCACTGAGAATCATGGCCCAGCCAAGGTGACACATAACCTTAACCATCACAGCGTTACTATCAAACACACATCATTAAGGCACTAGATAGATTGTCAGAAAGAAAGACAGACCGTCAGAAATGAAAGAGGTTGGACAAGATTGTCAACAACGTGGGCATGTGCACAAAGCACAGAGACTGCTAGTGAGGGTGGAGCAGTTCAGAAAATGACAGTGAGGATGGGTGCGCACGCAAACATCATCCATTCGACAGGTACTCCAGATGTATCTTACCCAACTGCAAAACCAATGAATTAAAAATGTCACAGTCGACTAATTAGACCAAAAGTTAATCCTTTACAAGATTAATAAACTAGCCAAACTTTGCACCAGATACATAATGAAATAAGGCATAAATTATAAAAGACTTTTAAAGGGAACGTGACTACTGAAAGCAAACAATTAAGACAGTAGCATGAACCTCATGCCAGTGAATTCAAGATTTCTGTTGAAATGGACAATTTTCAAAAATTACTGAAACCAAAAGAAATTGAAGCCCTCAACAATCCTAAAAGTATTAAACTGCTACTTAAACTATTCATAATGTGCCATTCTTCTCAAAGAAAGTATTAGACCCAAATGATATATATGTAAATTCCACAAAATTTCAAAAAGCAAACCACTCCAATCCAAAATCTCCCAGAGAAAACAATTACTACATTAACTCACTGTAGAAGATCTATGAAAAATAAATAAAAGATTTTAAAAAAATTTTTTAAAGACCTATGAAACCTGAATGCCCTAGTCAAACATAACAGTTAATAAAGAAAAATAACAATTACATTCATAAACAGACAAAAAAACTTCAAATATTGGCAAACGCAAATTAGTAGCACATAAAGCTATGCAGTCTGCTGAGACCAATTTGGGTTTGTCTAAGCAATGCAGGAATGAGTTAAAATGGGAATTGATTCACTGCAGTGGTATGTAGTTAATTTAACAGATTGAACAAGGGGGTGGGGGAAACATTTTCAACAGGTGCATAAAGTCATGACAAAATTGCAAGCAAAAACTTTTCCAACTTAATGAAGCGTATCTACAGAAACGCACAGCACATATCATTCTTAACTAGGAAACATTACCTTTCAAAATGAGGAACAACACTTGTATAGTCATTATAATGCTAACAACAAGGCTGGGGGGGTCGAACCCAGGCAGCAGCTCTGAAGGAGGAAAAACCTTACACTCTGTTCCCATAGAGTTTACACCCAGAAAACTCCCTGGGACAGTTCAACTGTGTCAACATGGGACTGAGTTGAAATCAGGCTGATATCAAAATCCAAACCCACTGTCGTTGCGTTGATTCAGTGAAACGGGTCAGCATAAACTGGATGACAGTGAATTTGGGGGTTTTAGTGTCAGAGTGGTTTCTGTCAGCAGCTGATCACATCTGTACCACCTACCAATTTTTTGGCTCACAAGCCTTCCCTCCCCAAAAAAAAACCTTTTAAAGATGACAAACCCCTTCATACATTAAAATGCATCTAAAAAGTGTCATCGGAGTTTAAATAATTAGAATTTCTTCAGTACTTTGGTGACATTTTAAAACAAACTGATATATTATTTTCCTAAACATATGTCCAAGTATTCCTTTAAACATATTCATAACTCCGCTGAAGGTTTAAGTGCCCTCGTGTAAAAACTTAAATTCTTGCCTATCTGTACAGAAAATATGTACAAGAATCTTCATTAGTCAATTCTTAAAAACAATGAAAATGTCTAACAACAGAACATATAAACTGTGTTAGATTCACCCATGGAAAATTATACAGCAATTAAAAATTAAGGAGTGACATCGATATCCAGTAAGATTCTTGACTCTTAGAAACGTAACACTGAATAAGTTCCAGAAACGTATATCCAGAATGGTTCCTTTCCCCACAACTCAAAAACAATAGAAACCATACAGCACATTGTTGAGGGATACATACAGATCTGATAAAATTCAATTTGGAAAGTAATGACACAAAATCCAAGACAGTTGTCGCCTCTAGAGGTGAATACATGCAATATTGGTACTTTTGATTTTTGGATTGGGTGGTAGACTGATTTTATTGCTTTACATATAATTACATTTATGTGTCAAATATTACATTAAAACAAAGTATTAAAATGACCCATTCCTATTAAAAATGTTTGTCACCTCCGACAGTAGAAAAGTACATATAACATACCATAGAAATTACTATCTTTATAAAAACCAAAGGGGCTGATATTCATGAGGTACATGATAAATGTTTATTAGAATTAATCTTATGACGACCAAATGAGATAAAAACTGAGCCAGTTAGCTGTGAGTGGTGAACCAGCAGATTGTCATAATACTTAGGCAGAAGCCAGTGTGGGTCCAAGCAAATTTAGCAATAAGCTCAAGTTATAGAGAAGGCAAATATATAAAAGTGTGATAGCATAAAGTGTTAGCAAGAGTGTGAGGAAATGAGCCTTCTCACTTAATACAAGTGAGAATGGAAATTGGTACAGCCACTTGGAGAGCATCTGTGATAACCACATATCTTACTGTCAAGGAAACCTATTAGGTGTTTCCTGGGGAAATATTCACGTGTGCAAGCAGAAAGGTACAAAGCTGTTTATTGTGGGAGTGCTTTGGAGAGTAGAAAGCTGGGACCAATTTCAAAGTCCATTAATAGGTAAATGTGTAAATAAATTATGGTATATTCATACAATGGAATTATATACCAGCAATTTAAATTAATGAGTCAGAGACAACACAATTATCTGATTTATTCATATATAAAAATAAAGTTGATGCTGAGCAAAAAAAAAACAAGTTGCAAAGTGGCATTTTTTTAAAAAAGAACTATATAAAGTTCTAAACCCACACCACTACTATAGTGTTTATGGATTCACTGTGATCAAATTAAACAATACACCAGGGAATGATACACATAAACCTACACACAGTAGCTCTCTCTAGGAAAGGAAGGGCATCCCCACTATGTGCAACATTTCATTTAAAATAAAAGGTATGAAGTAATTTGGTAAGATGTGAGCATCTGTAAAACCTGAATGATGGGTTGGGTAGGTCCACCTCTGTGTTTTGCATGTGAAATAGTCCAGAAATTAAAAAAGGGAAATTAGGCAAGAATAAGAAATTGAGCAGATGAACACTGAGTAAAAGATACCCAAAATGCAGCCCTTGAGCGCAGAGCAAGCAGCCCCTGAGCAAGAGCAGTCTTTGAGTCCCTAAAGGGGGCTGAGATCTGACCCTGTGTCGTCTTATTACAACCCTCTTTTCCTTAAAATAAAATGCAAATTCCTTGCAATCAAAAATGTCCTAACCAGAACCATAAATAGGAGTAAATTGTGCCCAAGCGAGGCGTGAAATTAATGATTAGATAGCTACTTTGTTTCCGCCACAAAATTTTGAACAGAAATAAGAGGTAATTTCTGTGAAAGCCAAGTTAAACCCTGACTAAGCAGTTCAGTGTTTTCCAGAACGTTCAGGGTCGGCTCCAAGGTCGGCCCCCGCTGGTGAGAGCATATCTCTGGCGAGGCGTCTGTAATTTGAGGCGCCTGTAGCGGCTGGGGCTGGTCTGGAAGCCCACCCCCCACGCACCCCGCCCCCGCCCCTCCGCGCCTAATTCACCTCCGACCTCCCGCGCGGTTGGGGTCCCCACCACTCTACTCCCGGGCAGGCGGTCACAGGCCCCCGCCAACACTCGGAGGCCATCGGCCAGGCCCGCGCCGGCCCTGCCCCGTCCGTCGCGGCGGGGGGCGTGGGGCCCAGGCTCCTTCCTCTGGGGAGGGTCTCACCGGAACAGGTGGCGCACTCCGTCGGGAACAGACGGGGAGAGAGCGCGCACCAAGGCCCCCAAGCTTCGCACACTCGGACCCGCGTACGCGCGCTGACCCACCGGAGCGGGGGGACTCTCCGGGCAGGGGTCGCGCTGGCAGAAGGCGCGGCCGCGGGAGCGCGCGCCCAGGAAAGAAGCAGTGACCAAAGGGGGGCCACGCACCCCAAGGCCGGAAAGGGCTTGCGCAAAGACAAAGAGGGTCGCGTGTCCGCGTGAGGAGTCACCGACACACACGAAGACGAGGCGCGCGGGCAGCAGGGGCTGTGCACACCGAAAGGCACGCCCCCGCGCACGCCACGACCCCGCTGGGGCACCCAGTGGCCGCAGGAAGGTAGCAAAAGGGACACTCACCCTCAGGACCCCCCAGTTAACGTAGACACGCAGCGGGCATCACCGCGAGGGACACCAGCTAACGCGCACACCCCCCACTCACCACACCCCCAGGCAGGTACTTGGAAGGCAAAGTGCGCCCCGCCCCGGAGGCCGGGCTGCAGCGGGACCGGGCGGCCAGCCGCGCACCGAAGGGACACTTACCGGGGCCCGCAGCCAGCGAGCCTCGGACCTGAGCCACCACTGCCAGCCCTGTTGCCGCCGCTGCCGCAGCCGCCGCAGCGGACTCCACGTCAGCCAGCAGTGGGCGGGGCCTGGCGGCAGAGCTGTCACGTGGGGTGGAAACACACATGCGCAGTCGGGCGCCAGGCCCTCAGTCCGCGCGCGAGCGGTGCGTTCCTGCTTTCCCCGCCGGCCGGCGCACGCGTCTCCCCAGCGCGCAGCGCCTAGGGTTGGGGCCGCCGCCGCTCCCCTGCAGTCGCTTCGATTTTTCTCTCGCGCGCCCCAACAAGCGCCCGACAGCGGCGCCTGCGCAAAGGACCCAGAGCTGAGGTGGCCAAGTTAGCGGGAGGGGCCCAGGTGGGCGCGTGCAGGGCCCCTGGTTGAGGGTCCACCCCACCAGCCTTTGAATGAGAAACAACCCCCCCGGAGGGCAGGGTCCAGGCCTGAGGAGGCCCCGGCCGTGAAGGCGCGGCCCCACTCCCTGCGCTGCGCTGCGCTGCCCTGCCCGCCCTGCCCGCGCAGGCGTAGGTTGCGGGGCTGGAGCTGCGTTTGCCCGCCCGGCCTCCCACCGTCCCTCCGCTGCAGGTTGTGCGCGCAAGCGTGGGGTGGCCTGTGTTGAGGCTGGCAGTTGGCTGACATAAACCCCTGCAGAGCGAGGCCCTGCCCATAGCTCAGGAATGGTGTTGTAGTAGTACACCAGTAGCGAAGGGGCCTAAGTCACTGATGGATTGTTGTGTTTCTTTTCCACAGATTGTCTAAAGCCACAGGGAAGATGGTGGAAAATTCACCGTCGCCATTGCCCGAAAGAGCGATTTATGGCTTTGTTCTTTTCTTAAGCTCCCAGTTTGGCTTCAGTAAGTACATTCCTAATGGATGACCAGGCGCTCTCTGGTGTTCAAGGACAAGGAAATGTTGCCCTTATCTTCAGAATGCATGCACATGAACTGTGATGCCTTTTAGTATTGTTTCTTCTTAAAAGAACTAGTTGTTCAGGGTGTTTCATATGCCAGACACTGGACCAGATAAAAAGGCAACGTGAGTAAAACCTGGTTCTTTCGGAGGTCAAGGTCTTGTGAACCAGATAGATGGAAAAATCTGCAATGAGTACTCAGTGTGATGAGCGTTTCGTGGTATTCCAATAGACACTGAAATTAAACTGGGAAGTCAGCGTCGCCTTGAAATCAGTCTGGGAAATCAACTCCAGGCTAGCTTTCCCCCCACTTAAACAGATTTATTACAGAAGAGTAAGTGTGGGAAGGAAGAAGTCTCTCTGAAGGCCTTGAATGTAGGCATGACCTCATTGAGGAGTGAGGGGCCTGGTGAAGCTGCAATGCAGCATGCAGGAACCGGAAGGTGATGGAAATTAAGCTAGAGAAATTCAATTGAAAGATATAGCCATAAATACTGGATCTCATTTAATCCCAAAGTATCCTGTTGTACAGATGAAACCCTAATATGTCCAGTCACAACAAAATAACCAAACATTCCAGTCAATTCCTACTTAAGTGACACTCTAGGTCCGAGGCTATAAATCTTTTTTTTAATCATTTTATTGGGAGCTCATACAGTTCTTATCACAATACATACATACATCTATTGTGTCAAGCATATTTGTACATTTGTTGCCATAATTTTCTAAATATTTTCTTTCTACTTGAGCCCTTGGTCTCACCTCCTCATTTTTCCCCTTCCTCCCTCACCCTCCCTCATGAACACTTGATAATGTATAAATTATATTTTTTTTCATGTCTTACCCTGACTGATGTCTCCCTTCACCCACTTTTCCGTTCTCTGTCCCCCAGGGGGTTATACGTAGATCATTGTGATCGATTCCCTCTCCCCCACAACTTCCCCTCCCCCTTCCCCTCCTGGTATCACTACTCTCATTATTGGTACTAGAGGTTTTATCTGTCCTGGATTCCCTGTGTTTCTAGTTCTTATCTGTATCCATGTACATGCTCTGGTCTAGCTGTATTTGTAAGGTAGAATTGGGGTGGTGATAGTGGGGGGGAGGAAGCATTAAAGAACCAGAGGAAAGTTGTATGGAAGCTGATTACTGCACGTTTCTCATGGATAAGCTGGTGGATTCAAAATGCCAACCTTTCGGTTAGCAGCTGATCATGAAACCATTGTGGCACCAGGGCTCTGTGCCCAATCAAACCAAGCCAAAATCAAATGCATTGCTATTGAATCAAATAAATTCCAGCTCAGCCACCTATAAGGCAGGGTAGGGTAGAGCCCCTGTGTGTTTCTGAGACTGTAAATCTTTATGAGCAAAAAGTGTAAAAGGAACAGCTGGTCGGTTTAAACTGCTGACCTTGCAGTTTAGTAGTCCAACTAGTAACCCACTACACCACCAGGATACCTGTGCCTAGTCACACAGCCGACCCCAAATCTCCCCCCCCCCAAAGATTTTGGAACTATAAGGGAAACTGAAGGGAGAAAATTGGGTACTTCAATCCACCTCTCTCGAACTCCCTAAAAACCAGAGTGGATGGAAGAACCTTAGTGAAAAAAACTCTACTTTTCACTGTCAGTACATCATGGAATGGCCTAATAGTTGATCTATTGACTAAGGGAATCTGTGAAGGTTTTGTTATCTGCCAACACAGAACTAAACACTGCCTGTCCCTGTGCCATCCCGTGGTCAGTTGTGGATTAGGTTTCATTGTAACCCAGGTCACAGATAAAGCTGTGTGATCCAGGGCCACTGACAACCTCTTTCAGCCTGTAATGAGGAAGGGGAAGGTTGGTAATATTTATTGACTCTGTGTATAGATCAGTGTTTATTGATTTGGCTTTTGCAAGTACTTAGAAAGCCTGGTGTACACAGAACAATCCAGGGGAGTGGTGGTGGTTAGGTGTCATCAAGTTGGTTCTGATTCATAGCAGCCCTCTTGACCGCAACAAAATAACGCCTGGTCCTCTGCCAGACTTTCATTGGTTGTTAGGGGTGAGCCCATTGCTGCAGCCAAGACGTCAGTCCGTCTCATTGAGGGCCTTCCTCTTTTTCCCTGCCCACCTACTTTATCAAGCATGATGTCCTTTCCCAAGGACTGGTCTCTCCTGATAACATGTCCAAAATGTGTGAGATGAAGTTGTGACATTCTCACTTCTTGTACTTATTCCAAGACAGACATGTTTATTCTTCGGGCCGTCCACGTATCCTTTGCCAAAACCATAATTCATATGCATCAGTTCTTCCTCCTTCATTGTCAGCTTTCGCATGCATATGAGGTGATAAAAATACCATGGCTTGCCTTTCTGCTGTCGGTCTGAGAGCTTGTTGAACTGAGCAAGTTCATGAAACCCGGGAAGGTGGTGCCGGTCCTGGTGGGACGCTATTCAGGACACATAGCCATCATCATGAAGAGCATCAACAGTGGCACAGCCATGCCCTGGTGGCTGGAATCAACTGCTATCTCTGCAAAGTGACAACTGCCATGGGCAAGAAGACAGTTGCCAGAAGGTCAACGATCAAGTCTTGTGAAGGTGTATAACTATAAACACCTCATGCCCACACGGTACTCCATAGACATGTCCTTAGAAAAACTGTCATCAACAAGGATGTCTTCAGAGACCCTGTTCTTAAATGCAAGGGCCATTGGGAGGCAAAGGTCAACTTGGAGGAGAGGTACAAGACAGGCAAAAACAAGTGGTTCTTCCAGAAACTGAGATTCTAGATCTTACTTGAATCAAAATCATTAAAAACACCCCCCATATTTAAAATATATATATATATATATAAAACATATGTATATATACATACATACATACCATGACTTAGGTCAGGCATATCTTAGTCCTCAAAAGTGAAATCTTTACTATTTTAACATTGTAAAAAGGTCTCTCAGATTAGCCCGACGCAGTATCATTTGATTTGTTGACTGCTGCTCCTGTGAGCATGGATCGTAGTTCCAAACAAAACGAAATCCTGACCAACATCAGTCTTTTCTCGGTTTCTCATAGTGTTGCCTGTTGGTCCTGTGCTGTGCGTTTCTTGTTTTCTCTCCATTGTCCGATAGGGTCCCGATGAGTTGGAATCGACTTGATGGCAGTTTTGAGTTTGGTTTGGGTTTTGAAGGCTGTATTAGAGAGGAGCCCTGGCTGCATAGTGGTTACACATAGGGTTGCTCTATCTTCCAGCTTAGCAGTTAAAAGCCACCAGCTGCTCTGTGAGAGAAAGGGCTTTCAACTCCCATAAAGAGTTAGTCTCAGAAACCCACAGGGGCAGTTATCCCCTGCCCTACAGGGTCACCATAAATCAGAATCGACTTGATGGCAGCGAGTGTGACTTAATTTTTACATTGAGTTGCATTCAACATTGAATGCTGCAGTCCTGGATCTGCTTCGGCAAGTGCTTCAGCAAGCTAGGTTGTACCGTCTGCATACTGCTTGCTATGAGCCTTTCTCCCGTCTTTTTCGTCTAACTTCCAGTCTAACTTCTTGGGTTATTAAGGATTATGAAAAGATACAACCCTAACACTTTTATGATTTTAAACCATGCAGTATTTCCTTATTCTGTTTGCACAAATGCCCCTTGGCCCATGGACGACATGGGCACAATGAAGAATTCCCATTCTTCTCAAGGGTATCCATAGTTTGTTATGGCCCACACAGTCAAATGCTTTGCATAGTCAATAAAACGCAAGGTAACATCTTTCTGGTATTCCCTGTGTTCAGCCACCATTCATCTGACCTCAGCATTGAGATCCCTTATCCTGCATCCTCTGATGAATCCAGCTTAAATTTCTGGTAGCTCCGTTAATGCGCTGCTGCAACGATCGTTGAATTATATATTTAGCAAAATTTTACTTGCATGTGATAAGATGTTTTTTATAATTTCCACAATCTGTTTGGTTACCTTTCTTTGGAATGGGCACAAATGTGGATCTCTTTCCATCTCTTGTCCAGGCAGCTGTCTCGCCAATTTCTTGACATAGATGAGTGCTTCATCAACTTGTTAAAACATAAGCTCAGTACTATCAATTCTTGATTGTGTGCTACCTCTTGAAATGGTTGGATTCCTTTTGGTACCGTGACTGTGTGTTCTATTTTTTATCATTGCATCTATTTGCTTCAGCTACTCTGTGTTCAAGAGCAAGTTTCATAGTTTCATCTGACATCTACTTTAGTCTTATCTTTCTTTTTGATGACCTGCTTTCTTCATATGTGATGTTTTTCATGTCATCCTACAACTTGTCTGATCAGTCATTAGTGTCAAATCTATCCTAGAGGTGTTCTCAGAATTCACATAGTCTCAGATAGTCTCCAGGTTGTATTTGGACTCAACCTGTACTTCCATTTGAGCAATTGATGATCTGTCCACACTCAGCCCCTGGCCTTGTTTTGGCTGATGATAGGGTCTCCACCTTCTCTTATCACAGATGTAGTCAGTTTGATTCCTGTGGATTCCATCTGGAGGTTTTGCTCCATCCTCGTCTTTAAGGTCGGCTCTAGTTTGAGAAAGCAAAAATATGACTCGAATGCCAGTCATATTCGAGTGTCTTCCAACCTGAGGGGCTCATCTTCCGGCACTTGACCAGACAATATTTTGATGCTATTCCTAAAGATAATCCCTTTGCTAAGTGCTGATCCCTCAAGAGTGGGCAGCCTTTTTTCTTAATATGGAAGCCCCAGGGGAGCCTGTTCTGCATGGGTGACCCTGCTGGTGTTTGCAATACCAGTGGCATAGCTTCCAGCCTCACAGCAATTGGCAGGCCACCACTGTATGGAAAACTGACAGATGGGTGGTACTCCTGTGAGGGCAATTCTGTTTTGATTCTCCCTTTACAGGTGAAAGTAGTGAAACACACAGGTGATTTTTAAGTAAGTTGCCCAAGGTCACACAAAACTAAAATCAAACCCATTGCTATTTAATCAGTTCTAAAGAGAAAACTGCCCCCATAGGATTTCCAATGCTGTGCTGTATGTGGAAGCAGGCTGTCAGAGCTGTACTCCCAGAAACCAATGACTCTTCTAAGCACTTTAATGAATGTGCCACCTGGGCTCCTAGGGGCATACAACCAAATGGACTTTAAACTGGTTTCAGGGTCTACACTCTTAAACACTTCAGTCTCTTAGGGCTGTTGTGAGGATTGATTGGGTAACAATATAAAGTGCTTGAAACAATGCTTGGGGTACAGTAAGTACTGAGTAAATACTAGTTTCTAGTGTTATTAACATCATTTTGTAACCCTATTCTCTAGAGTATTTGATGGGTTAGAAACCCTATAGAAATAAACTTAATCTAGTAATACCCCCAGACTACCAAACCCACTGTCCTTGAGTCCATTCTGAGTTTTAGCAATCCTATATAAGGTTGTTTTTTAACATAAATCTTGATGGGAGCACTCAGCTTCATCTTACTCCTGGCTAGTGTGTTTGAGCCACCCACCTTGCAATTAATAGTCCAACCCTCTCCCAATGGCACCACCAGAGTTCCTTAAATCCCAAAATACCCACAACCAAAAACAAATTGAGTGAGTATTTATCAAGTGCATACCATATGGCAGCCACTATCAAAGGTCAGAGAGAACCCAACCGAACAAAAAGCCCTATTCTCACAGCGTTTTCCTTGTAGTAGAGGATGATAGGCAATGAGCACAACACGTGAAACACACTCAGTGTCAGAGGCTAACATGGGAAGAGGCTGAGTACAAAGGGTAAAATGTGGAGAGGCTTCTGTTTATGTATTTAAGAGTGCTGTAGCAACTTTTAAAAGTTCTTATTGTGAATTAGGTGAAGACTTAAGACTTCTTACATTCAGCAATTCATCCATCTTCTGATTCAGCCCCTCCACTACAATCCCCTCAGTATGCCATCACTTATCCCACTTCCTCTCTGGGTTTCCTGATTCCATTCCTCCTCCTTTCCTAACCCTCTGAACTTTGTCCTTAGGTAAATGTTACCCTTTTTTTAAAATAACCATTTTATTAGGGGCTCACAACTCTTATCACAATCCATGCATACATCAATTGTATAAAGCACATCTGTGCATTCATTGCGCTCATCATTTTCAAAACATTTGCTCTCCACTTAAGCCGTTGGCATCAGGTCCTCTTTTTTTTTTTTAACCCTCCCTCCCCACTCCCCACTCCCTCATGAGTCCTTGAAAATTTATAAATTATTATTTTGTCATATCTTGCACTGTCCGGCGTCTCCCTTCACCCCCTTTTCTTTGTCCATTCCCCAGGGAGGAGGTCACATGTAGATCCTTGTAATCAGTTTCCTCTTTCCAACCCACTCTCCCTCTACCCTCCCAGTATCGCCACTCACACCCCTGGTCCTGAAGGTATCATCCACCCTGTGCCTCCAGCTCCTATCTGTACCAGTGTAGCCAGACTTGCAAGATAGAATTCGGATCATGATAGTGGGGAGGGCAGGGGGAGAAGCATTTAGGAACTAGAGGAAAGTTGCATTTTTCATCAGTGCTACATCGCACCTTGACTGACTCATCTCCTCCCCTAGACCCCTCTGCAAGGGGATCTCCAGTGGCCGACTTTGGGTCTCCACTCTGCACTTCCCCCCTCATTCACTATGGTAAGATTTTTTTGTTCTGATGATGCCTGATACCTGATCCCTTCGACACCTCATGATCGCACAGGCTGGTGTGTTCTTCCATGTGGGCTTTGTTGCTTCTGAGCTAGATGGCCGCTTGTTTACCTGCAACCCTTTAAGACCCCAGAGGCTCTATCTTTTGATAGTACCATCAGCTTTCTTCACCACATTTGCTTATACACCCATTTTTACCTTTAATGGTTGATTCTTGTAACGAAAAGATTAGTTCAGTTCCAGACAGGGTAAAGGTCATAGCCTTGGGGGTCCCTCCAGTCTCTAAATCAATTAGTAAACCTTGTCTCTTATGTAGTTTTGAGTTCTAAAATTTTACCCACTCCCTCTTGGGCTTCCTAATGTGATTCTTTTCTGAGCAGTTGGTAGTGAATGGTAGCCGCGCACCTTCTAGTTCACTTTGGTCTCAGGGTTGTCCATTTGTCTACTGGAGTAACTGTTTTTGTGAGTCGTTTGATTTCCATCACTTTTCTTTCCTATAGACAGGGAAGTACCAGTAGTTACACCCTAGATGGCTGTTGGCAAGCATGTAAAACCCCAGACACTACTCACCAAAGTAGGATGAGGAACACTGTCGTTATGGACTTTGATCTGCCAATTGACTCATTCCCCCAAGGAGTTTGATTATATCTAATAAATTTTCATAATTTTCCCCCTGTATGCTCCACTACATTCATGGATATATTTGCAGCAAATGTAAATACACATATATGAATATTCTCTGCTAAACCCATATATATTTGTACATGTACTTCCATTCTCTCTCCTGCCTATTCAGCCTGTGTGTCTTTTTTTTTTTTGAGCTCTCTTTTTTTTAATGTGATTTAAAACTTTACACAGTAAATTGGTTTTCCATTCAACAATTCATGCCTTGATTGCAGTCCCCAAGATGTACCAGCACTCTTCCCACTTCCGCCCTCCCTGTGTTTTACCATCATTATTCAACCTTCTTTCCAGTTCCTTCTTGCTTTTATGAGATTTTATTCATAACCAAATGCTATCCTTTTGATTTGATATGGTTGATTGCTGTAAGGACTGTATACTTCCCAGATGTTATTCTTCCCCTCCAAGCCTGTATATTGTTTAGCTGAAAGATGAGTCAGAGGAGTGAGTACATTTCCTGGAGTAAAGACATTAAGGACCATAGTCTGGGGATTCCAAGTCTCCAGCAGACCAGTAAGCCGGATCTATTTTATGATTTTGGGTTTTGTTCCATTGTGTTCTCCCACTCAACTCATGCTCCTATTTTGTGATCTCTTTCTGAGTAATTAGCAGTGGAAGATGGGCACCGTCTAGTTCTCCTCTCAGGGTCATGGAGGGTGAGGTTCGCTGTGGTGCAATGGTCCTCTGGATTAATTGTTCGTATACATCTTCTATCATCTTATTTTATGGTACTTTGGAGCTGTTTCTGGGGTTAACAATGAGCACGCAGATGGGGCAGGCACTACTGGCATCTTATTGGGCAATCTACTGTTTGGTATAGCTGTGACCCAGGAAAAAATGGGTTCAGCTCTTTCAGGCACTGATAGCTGGAAGAAAACTGAGGTGCCCGTGGGCCATGTGGAGGTCTAGAAGGCCCTGTCCCCAAACCGATGGGCCATGTCAGTAGAGGGACAGTAATTCAGAGAATGGGTACCTGCATGGTAAGTCACAATTGTCTGTTCAAACACTTGGTCCAGGCCAAACTCGAGCACCTCTTCCTTTGTTTTAAAAGCTTTGTTACACTAACCCTAATGAGAAGTTTTCTCATTGGGAATTTTCTCATGTTTATTGAGACTTGACTTCCACATATAAGATTTTCCACATTTAATTCATGCAAAGGACTGCTTTACTGTGTGAGATCTCTGATGTGCTATAAGGAAATTCATCCAGATAAAACTTTACCACCCGTACCACATAGATAAGGTTTTTCTCCAGTATGAATTTGTAGATGAATTTTGAGATTTGCTTTCTTTGTGAAGCCTTTGCCACATTCACCACATACATGAGGTTTGTCTCCAGTATGAGTTCGTTGATGAACAGTGAGAGCAGTCCTGTTGATAAAAGTCTTTTCCACATTCATTACATACATGAGATTTCTCTCCAGTATGAGTTCGCTGATGATCAGTGAGGCCCTTCTTCCTGATAAAAGCTTTCCCACATTCATTACATACATGGGGTTTCTCTCCAGTATGAGTTCGCTGATGATCAGTAAGAGCACTCTTCTTGATAAAGGCTTTTCCACATTCATTACATACATGAGGTTTCTCTCCAGTATGTGTTCGCTGATGAACAGTGAGAGCAGTCTTCCTGATAAAGGCTTTTCCACATTCACTACATACATGGGGTTTCTCTCCAGTATGAGTTCGTTGATGAACAGTGAGAACAGTTCTGTTGATAAAGACTTTTCCACATTCACCACATACATGGGGTTTCTCCCCAGTATGAATTCGCTGATGAGCAGTGAGATTACTCTTCCTGGTGAAACCTTTCCCACATTCATTGCACACATAGGTAGTCCGTGCCACATGAGTTTTCTGATGTTCCTTGAGGTATGATTTCCTATGATAAGTTTTGCCACATTCTAAGCATTTATATGGCTTTTGTCCTTCGTGAGCTTTTTGATAATGTTCATTGAGATTGAACATTTTATTGAAATTTTGTCCACAATGACTGCATCTATAGATCTTATCTACTATATCAATGATCTGGTGCTCCCAGAGCAAAGGCTCCTCAATGAAGGTCATCCCACATTTATCACCTGTGTGTGGTTTCTCAATTTCATCTGATTCCTGATGCTGAATCCACTGAGACTTCATGAATCTGGATTGTTCACACTCAGGGAGTTTCATTTCAGTATAAAATTGCTCTTGTTCAACATGGGGAAAATTTTTCTCATCTGCATTGAGCACAATTGACTTCTTTATTTTGTTGCTTCTGTGCTTATTTAATTTCAGAGTGATTAACTCTGATTTTACAATTTCTTCATGAAAACCAAACATCTCATAATTTTCCTTGAGAGGATAATTAGTTTTGTGCTGAGAAACAAAACTTTCGAATGTATTAAATTTATAGCATTGTTCTGTTCTGTCCTTATATCTTTCCTGTTGCAAGTGTTCGAGCATATGATCACCATCTTTCTGGATTTCAATGGAAACCAGGTTGTGATAGTTCTCCAACATCACATCCTGATATAGGGTCTTCTGAGCAGGGTTCAGGAGCTGTCATTCCTCCCAAGTGAACTTTATAGCCACATCATTGAATGTCAGTGATTCCTGCCCCATCGTGACAGCTGCTATCTCGGAGATGATGGGAGGGGTGTGGGCAGTCCCATCAACCTGATCGCGCCCCACTGTCAGGTCCCGGTTGTTCTGTGCATGCTGCAAGCCCCTTAGGATACTCAGGCTGCACCTTCTCAGTCAGAGGAAGTGGTTTCGCCAGCCTGTGTGTCTTATCCAAACATCTGCTTGTCGATCTCTACTGCACAACCTTATTTTACATAATATAAGGAAGTATGCATTTTGATACCTCTTTAACCCTTTTGTAACTGATGAGACATATATATCTCCCACCACTATTTTCAGGCTCTCTGGTTTCTTGGGAAACTTCTGTCGCAGTTGTAGCAGATGCTGCCACCTGATGGGGACCTATATAACTGAATTAGAAAAATAGACCGCAGCCTACTAATCCTCCCACCAGAATACACTTGTGACTTATGTGCCCCTGATAATCATCAAAATCCCTATTGCCTCAGTAATCATAAGTTGCTATTTTAAATAGAGGAGTAAGTTCCTTACTGAGATAATTGATGACTACTCACTGCCAACAAGTGAATTCCAACTCATAGCAACCTAATAGTACAGGATATAGCTGACCCTGTGGGTCTCTGAGACTGTTACTCTTTATGGGAGTAGAAAGCTCAATCTTTCTCCCATGGAGCAGCTGATGGTTTTCAACTGCTGATTTTATAGTTAGTAGCCCAGTGTGTAACCACTATGCCACTGGGGTTCCCTGAGATAATAGATTTGAGCAAAGGCATGAAAAGTGAGGGATTTATCTAGGTAGTTCATTGGAAAAAGAGTGGAACAGCCAGTGCAGAAGCTCAGAAAGGAGCATGCCTTTGAGTTCAAGAAGTAACAAAGAGCCTGCAAACCTGAGGCAGGAAATAAATGAATTGAAGAGGTCAGAGGCCAGTGCTGGGCAGTTATGATAAAACTACATGGTAGGTTGATAGGTACAAGAGGATCCCATGAAAGAGCTTTGAAAAATTCATGGGGAAATATAGTAACAGAGGGATGGAATTTTCCATGAACTCTCTGAAGCCTCATACATGGACATATTTATCTATTTGAAAACAAACAGTGTAATGATAGATTGTGATGGTAGCTTTTAAGTAAATAAAGGGAAATGATAGTAAAGTAGGGTGTGTATGAGGCAGATGAAGACAGGGGTTGCCTAATGAACAGGAAAAACTCTGAGATACTGAAGGAACCAACCATTGAAGAGAACAGATAGGTCCAGGTAGTCAGCACTTCAACTGCTGCCCTACAGTGGCTGAGAGTGGGAAGGTGGTGTGAAGAACAGGAAGGAGACCTCTGTGGCTGGAGCATAGGACAAAAAGATTGGAAATGTTATTGGAGCGGTAGGTCTGTATAAGCCCTGGTAAGGAGCTTGTGGTTTTGGGGGTTTATTTTAAATAATTTTATTAGGGGCACATACAACTCTTATCACAAGCCATACATATATCAATTGTGTAAAGCACATTTGTGCATTCATTGCCCTCATCATTCTCAAAACATTTGCTCTCCACGTAAGCCCCTGGCATCAGTTGCTCATTTATTCCCCTCCCTCCCTTCTCTCCCCTCCCTCCTGAACCCTTGTTAGTTTATAAATTATTATTTTGTCATATCTTATACTATCAGACATCTCCCACTTTTCTGTTGTCCCTCCCCCCTGAGAGGAGGTCACATGTAGATCTCTGTAATCGGTTCCCCCTTTCCAACCTACCCTCCCTCTACTCTCCCAGTATAGCCACTCACACCACTGGTCCTGAAGGGATCATCTGCCCTGGATTCCCTGTGTTTACAGTTCCTATCTGTACCAGTGTACATCCTCTGGTCTAGCCAGACTTGAAAGGTAGAATTTGGTAGTGGGAGAGGTGGAGTAAGCATTTACGAACTAGTGAGCATTTGTAATGTTTCATCGTTGCTACATTGCACCCTGACTGGCTAGTCTCCTCCCTGCGACCCTTCCTTAAGGGGATGTCCAATTGCCTACAGATGAGCTTTGGGTCTCCACTCTGCACTCCCCCTCATTCACAATGCTATGATTTTTTGTCCTGATGATGCCTGATACCTGATACCTTCAACACCTGGTGATCACACAGGCTGGTGTGCTTCTTCCATGTGGACTTTGTTGCTTCTGAGCTAGATGGCCACTTGTTTGCCTTCAAGCCTTTACGACACCAGATGCTCTATCTTTTGATAGCTGGGCACCATCAGCTTTCTTCGCCACATTTGCTTACTCACCCACTTTGCTTCAGTGATTGTGTTGGGAAGGTGAGCATCATAGAATGCCAGTTTAATAGAAGAAAGTATTCTTGCATTGAGGGAGTACTTAAGTGGAGGCCCAATGTCCATGTGCTACCTTAGTACTAAACCTATAAATGTATGCACATAGATATATTTTCCCATCCTCAAATATAAATATATTTACATGTTTGTACCTTTATTTAGACCTCTATAAATGCCCTTGCCTCCTACCTCTTTCCTTTATTTCCTTTTACTTTCCTCTTGTCCCACTATCATGCTCAGTCTTCATTTGGGTTTTAGTAATTCCTCTTAGTTACATTACCCTTGATCATACCCTACCAGGCCTCCTACACCCTCCTCACCACCGATTTGGATCACTGGTTGTTCCCTTGTCCCTGGGTTTGTTGACACCACTTCCTTTCCCTGCTCCTCCCCTTCTCCCATGTCTCCCTGGAACTGTCTGTCCTGTTGTTTTCTCCTCCAGATTGTTTGTCCAGCCTATCTTATTTAGACAGACCTGAGGAGATAATAACATGCATAAAAACAAGACAGAGCAAAACAAAGTAACAAAAAAAAATAAAACATCATCAACAAACCAATGACAAAAAAAAAACCACAACAAGAAAGAAAAGCTTGTAGTTAGTTCAAGGTCTGTTTGTTGACCTTTAGGAGTGTTGTCCAGTCGAGTCTGTTGGGGCACCAAGCCCTGACCCCAAAGTCTATTTTTGGTATTCCCTGGGGACTTCGTTGCTCTGTTCCTCTTGCTGTTCTGTTCCACACCCTTAGTGTTTTGCCTCAGTGTGGTGGCATCAGATCTGGTGGAATTCCCACACTGTGTCTTCAGTGTTGTCCCCAGTAGGGCTATGGGTCAGTGAGGGACATTGTCCTGTCTTGTAGTTGGACCGGCCATGTGCTCTTCTCTGTGGATTGGCTGTTCTGAGCGGGAGTATCGTCCTCAAGGCTTAGTGTGCCAGGATGTGCTTCACTCTCTCTCCCTCCCCTTTCATTTGCTCCCGTGTGAGGAGCTTGTGTTTTATCCTTAGGATATTGAAAGGTTTGAACAGGCAAGTGATAAGCTTCAGTTAGTATTTTTGGAAGATATTCAATGCTATTTGAAAAAGAACTTCTCAAACATTCTCATTGGTGTTGAAATTACTGCTCACATAGTCTGAACACACCTGGGTATCATTGTTCACTTGTCCTTTTCCTTCTCCCCCTAATTAATTCCCTCACTGAATCTACTGCCTCTGGTTTTATCACCATCAAAGGCATGCTCTACACAGCACCAGAGCAAGTGCAAACCTGAACGTGCCTGCTTAAGACCTCTTTGGCTGGAGTGTAGATATTTATTTCAATGTCTATACACACACATAGATATACATATACGGGTATTTATTCAAGTTTGCTTTCCTTATACAAAATCGCTCATGGTCTAGGACTTGCCCACTCCACTAGCTTACCTCATCACTCACACCCTATCTGAACGGCGAGCTTGGCTGTCATGTTCAGAAAGCCTGCCCTGCTCTCTTCAGGTGGTGGTAGGTCGCTCTCCTCACTCCTCCAGTGCCGTCCCCCTGTTTGTCACTGGGCCGGCTTTATAACCCTCTGGGAAGGAGCACAGTGTGCTTTGGGTTGGATTCACTTTGGCAGCTCAGTAGCCTTTAAGGCTGTGAGCAAGTTACTTACCATCCCCAACCTCCATTTTCTTTCCTCTGTGAATTAGATATAATAGCTCCCACCCCTAAAGGATTTTGAAACCAAAGAAAACGCAACCTCACTGCCAGCAAATGGATGCCAACTCAGAGGTTTTGAGAGGCTTTAGTAAGATTCTACATGTGGGGTTCTTGCCTCGACATTTGGCTGGTTTCACTCTCCCACCCTAGTTTGTGAGTTCCTGAATAGAGGGACCAAGTCTTGTTCTCTCTCTCGAGTTGGCCTCTCCACAGTGCCTAGCCCATGGTAAACATTCAATAAATGCTCATTTAATTAAGCTAAACAGATCATTTCCACTTACAGAATTATGTTCACATTGTTTCCCTACACAGTTATTTTGCATTAACTTTCAGAGCTATGTTTTACGTTCCCCACCAGTTCCCCACCACCCTTTCTCTTGACTTCTACCGTGCAGTCACACCCCGTCTCTCTTCAGTTCCCTCTTGTTCTCTCTCTGCATCATGGCAGGAAGCATCATTTCCACTTAGTTCCTCCCTCTCTTCTACAGGCTCCTTTTGATCGCTCTCATACTGCCTACTCACCCTCCACTCCTTAATCTGATCACGTTCCACCTCCACCTGTCTGGGTTCTGTTTTGTTCCCATGCACCTTATGTCACGCAGTCTTCAGCATTTGCCACAGTGTGATGAAACATCAATTTGCTCCACTCTGTGCTCCACTGGACTGTAAGCTCAGGGAGGGCAGGGCTCAACTCTTTCACATTTATTATTGTATATCAGACTCCGGATACAGAGTTCTGTCATCTATATTTCTCACAAAAAAAACCCCAACTTATCAGCTCTTCATCGTGATTGATTTGCGGTAAGTAGTTTAAAACGTGAATTTGTCATTTCCCCTGGGCAGACGATGTAACCTAAGATTTCAGTCCCTCATTTGTAAAAATGGTATACATGTACTTCCTAGGGTTATTTTGAGGATTAAATGAAATCATGTATGTTAAGTGCATATCATTGTGCCTAGCCTGAAGTGAGTGTTCAGGTGTTATCTGTTAGTATCGCCTAGGGGTGTGAAGGGTCCTACCAAGTGTTGGGATTAAAGGAGATAAGATAGTAGCCTATGAGATAACGATGGAGCAAGGGCAGATAAAGTCATTTTAGAGCAACTGAATGCCATAATTATTCCCACCTCTCAGAGGATGCAGTACCTGAAACAAATTGTTACAAGGATTACAGCAACTGATAAGGCATGGCTTAAATTGCCTAAAATGTTATAGGAGCATTAACATCTCTTTAAAGAACAACTGTAATAAAAGGTAATGGGGATAAGTATTTTAAGCAGAGAGTTGGCCAGAAAAGAGGAAAACCCTTAACTAGATGGGTTGGCACAGTGGCTGCAACCGTGGGGATGCACCAATTGTGAGGATGGCGCAGGGCAGTGCTATGTTTGTTTGTGGTGAACACCCAGTCACTGTGAGTCAGACCCACTTGACGGCACTGAGCAACATGGTGCATTATCAAAGTGACTCCAACAGAGCTGGAAAGGAAAGGAAGGGAAAATCATTTCTACGTGAACAAGAAACAGCGAAGACACTGAATCTTGGTAGGCTGACTGGATGCCTGATTGACATTACTTTCTCTCCCTCTTTTCTACAGTGCTGTATCTTGTATGGGCTTTTATTCCAGAATCTTGGCTAAATTCCATAGGCTTAACCTACTGGCCGCAAAAGTAAGTTTAATATGTTTCTTAAGTAAAATTTTCTAAGTCTTAAATATTTTCCTCTTTCAATATTGTAATGGCAATATAAAAATTGCAAACTTTAACATCATCATTGCTAAACCTCATAAGTTAAGGTGGTCATTTGAGCGCATATGTTTATCTCCATTTCCTCCCCCTCCCCCCACATCTCACTCACTCAATAAGGGTAGAGAAATTGAGAGCATATAAACCCACAGGAATAAAGGAAGTGAAGAGCAAGTAGATAGAAGTAGCTGCCCGAGTCTCCACTTACTTCATAATGGTGACAGTGAGAACCCCATGAGAATATTTGTGCTCTAGCACTTGGAAAGACCCAGCCACTGGAGGTAGCAGATTCTTTTAAGCATGGTATGTCTGCATTAGGCTGAAAACCCTGTTTTGAGGAGCAGTCAGACCCTCAGACTTGCCCCGCCCCCTCCCAACCTTGAAAGCTGGGAGACGCCCTACCCTGAGGAACTGAAAGAGGGGCTCTAACCTGGGAAACACTGGGGCTAACTGAACAAGGAAAGAAGACACCACATTGAACTTGACTGAATCAAAGCATGCATTGGCTGAGTGAGATGACTGCCCGGCACCTTTCCTTACTAGGCCCCTGGGCTTGCAGTTACCAAGTTTCCACCACCCTGTTCCTCTCAGCAAAAGACTGGCAGTTTATCCCCCAGGAGGTGAGGAGCTCAAAAGAAAGCCTTTGTAGTTTCTTGCATGTGCAGATCCTTGAATGAAATGCCCTGTTTGCTTATAACGAGTCTCACGCTCTGCCCCTCCCCGCCCAGGCCTCACACACAGGTTCCAATTAGCTTGTCAGCACTTCAGTTTTAAATATGGGTGGACAGTCATGACACACCAGGCTTCAGAGGAAAGAGCCTTGAGCGTGAAAGGTGAAGGACAAAAGGCTTGCACGGAGGTCACGGGGGAAACAAAGTAGTTAAAAGGTAGTTTAACTATAAAACAAAAACAGGTGCCATTAAAAAAAATACAGAGCACTTGAAAATAAAGGGAAGATCACCTACAAATAACCATGAATCAGAATGGCCCTCTGAAGAGCAACATTGGATAACAGACAAGAGAGAAAATGTCTGCAGCCCACATTTCTGTGCCAGGAGCCTTGGGGGTGTAGGAGTTAGGAGTTTTGCTACACTTTTGGTCAAGAATGAAGGAAACACCTAGCACCTGGTCATAGTTTTCTAAATACCATTCTCCCATTAGAAGAGCCAAAGGTCCTTGGAGAAAGGGCTATTTCAAGGCCTAGAGCCAACAAAACAATTTCATTGCCATCCAGTCCAATTCCGACGCACAGCAACCTTCACGGGCTGAGTAAATGTCACCTGTGGGTTTCCAAAGCTTAATGGGAGTTGGAAGCTCCATTTTTCTCCCTGTGGAGCAGCTGATGCATGTAACCGGCCTAACTTATGGTTGGCATCCCAGTGGCCTGGGGCAGGGAAAATCCCAGAGGACCCAGAAACATATTCTGGAGCCACAAGGAAAAGAAGTGGTTTCCACTCTTCCAAGAAAGACAAGACTGGAGCATGTCAAGAGACATAGGAACCAGCCTGATAGACCTTCTGGTAACCAAAGATGAGACCATTTGAGCAACAAAATAAATGACTGTAGAAGTAGAATATAACCCAAAGAATAAAGTAAATATTTATGAAGCCGTGTTGATATAACTAAGTACATGAGTAGATAAAAAGGGCAAATTTTCCTTATAGGGGAATTACAACTGATAAATGTAGAAGGATGAGAACAATAGAAAAATCACCAATAAAACAAAATACCACTGTCATAATGGCTTCAAACAAAATCCACTAATGACTGCCACACTTGATGGGTAAAATTTTTTTTAATTTAATGAATCTTTTTATTGGGGGCTCATACAACTCTTATCACAATCCATACACACATCAATTGAGTAAAGCACCCTTATATATTCGTTGCCCTTGTCATTCTCAGAATTCGCCTTCCATTTGGGTTCCTGGAATCAGCTCGTTTTCCTTATTTTCCCTCCCCCTCCGTCCCCACTCCTCCCTTCCCCCTGAACCCTTAATAGTTTATAAATAATTATTTGATCTTATCTTACACTGCCTGGCATCTCCCCTCACCCACCTTCCTATTGCCCATCTCCCAGAGAGGAGGTTACACATAGATTCCCCAAGTTCGGTTCTCCCTTTCTACACCCCCTTCCCTCCCGGTGTCGCCACTCCCACTGCTGGTCCTGAGGGGTTCATCCGTCCTAGATTCCCTGTGTTTCCAGATCCCTACTGCACCGCTGTGCATCCTCTGGTCTAACCAGGTCCGCAAGGTAGAATTGGGATCATGATAATTGGGAGGGGAGGAAGCATTCAAGAACTAGAGGAAGGTTTTGAGTTTCATTGTTGCTACACTGAACCCTGAGTGTCTCATCTCCTCCCCAGTACCCCTCTGCAAGGGATGTCCAGCTGTCTACAGATGGGCATTGGGTCCCCATCACGCACTCCCCCTCATTCACAGTGATGTGATTTCCCCCACCCCTGCCTTTGTTGTTTGAGACCTGGTCCCCTCTGCCCTTCACGATCACACATGTTGGTGTACTGCTTCCATGTGAGCTTTGTTGCTTCTGGGCTAGATGGCCGCTTTTTAACTTTCAAGCCTTTAAGTCCCCAGATGCTACAGCTCTCAATAGCCGGGCACCATCAGCCTTCTTCACCACACTTGCTTATGCACACATTCGTCTGAGATGGTTTTTGTTTCTTGGTGTCTGCTACCTGGTCCGTTCAACACCTTGTATTCACTTAGGCTGTGTGCTTCTTTTCTGTGGGGTTTGTTGCTTCTGAGCTAGATGACCACTTGTTTGCCTTCAAGCCTTTAAGACCCCAGACGCTATATCTTTTTGATAGCCAGGCACCATCAGCTTTCTTCACCACGTTTGCTTATACACACATCTGTCTTCAGTGATCATGTCGGGAAGGTGGGTATCATGGAATGACTGTTTAGCTAGGCAAGGTTAAAACTTTTAAGAATAGACATAACAGGGTGGGGAGGAAGGGATAAAAAGGAGGAGCTGATACCAAGTGCTCAATAGAAAGTAAAGTAAATGTCTAGAGAAGAATAAAGGCAACATATGTACAAATATGCCTGATGCAATCGATGTATGGATTGCAACAAGAGTTCTAAGCCCCAATAAAATTATTTAATAATTTTTAAAGAGAATAGACATAATAATTGCCTGGCCCCAAAATTATTTCCCACAAAATCTTTTCAACTGATAATTTTAATGCGTCTTCATACAGTGTCTGTGATTTTCTACTAAATTCTGCGACTGCAGACTTGATTCTGGCTCAACAACGCTGTAGGACAGAGTAACATTTCTCCACAGGCTTTCTAAGACTGAAAAGTTTGACTGGAGCAGACTGCTCTATGACAGCTTACCCACTGCACCACCGCCCTTGGTAGAGGTGTACCTAAATTCCCCTGAGAGCACTCATGACTTGTTAACTTGCTGCTAACAAAAGGAAAGGGAAAAAATAATAACTTTACAATAGAGAAACCAGGCAGACACTACCTTAACCAGGTGACGGAGCTTAGGTTGCTATTAATTAGTCAGTGATAAGTCACACAGTGTAATATGGTGAGGTTATTCTGAGGTTTTCATGCCCAGGCCCCATAACCCTCCTCTAATCATGAGAAAACCTGAGACACACCCAAATTGAATCTGGATCATTTTGCAAAACCCCTGAGCAGTATGCGAGGGTCAGCAAAGACCAGCAAAGACTGAGAAGGTGACTGTGGGAGGTTAGAGGGAACTGAGGAAACGTGCAGTGCCACATCTTCTCCCAAATTGCTTCTAGAACAGGACAATGAAACGGATGAAATCAGAATGACGTCAGCACCACAAGGGAAAGTGTGTAGCAGAGATCAGAGAGATGCTGGCACTCGGGGAAGCTGAGCGAAGGCTGTGCAGTCAGCGATCGCGGTGCCGCCGGTGCAACGCTTCCTAATTCCAGAATGAAGAGTCAAGGAAATGACAAGTGAAGGAAGAATGACAGCATTTCCAGATAGAGGTTGTGGGCTGTGCGTCCACGGAGAGCATAAGCAGGCCGGCTGGGACAGGCAGGGGGCTCCAGGAGGGCTGTGCCCAACACAGCCTGGCAAGACAGAGCGCTGCACGCCTGTACTGGGAGGTGGTTCACAGCCCCGTCAGCCAGTCCAAGGCTCGAGTCCTGAACTGAGGTACAGGGGAAAACGGAGCAAATTGGCAAAAGGGCATAATGACTCATTACAGGAAAACCAAAACAAAACTGTGCAAATAGTTACATTTTATTAATAACATTACAGTGTTCCGTTACATTGTTTACATAGGCCCAGTAAGTCTAAGAAACTGCTGATAGAACCAAAAATGGAGATGTAAGTAGAATCAGAAGATAAGAGGGATGTGAGAGGGCAGAGCTTAAAAGAGCTAACTCCCTCATCTCATAGTCGAACAGCAAGTGAAAATGTCTGAAATTTCTTAACTCAAGAAATGACAGTAGGAGCCAGTTATGGAGAAATGAGGTAAAATATATGAAGAAATAGCTAAGGTGGTGAAAGTGTTTGCTTTTAGGGCACGAGATGCCAGGACAGGGATGGGTGGATTACAGGACTACAATTTTTCACTATAAGCCTTGTGGAATGATTTATCTGTAACTTTCATAAAAATTCATTTTAATTTTTAAAAATTAGAATGTTAGCCTTGTGACTAAATCTTGAGAATTATAACTTTTCAGGGTATCTTTTCCCTGCTCCGAATTCCTGCTGATGTATGAGTTATGTGTTGGGCTGGTAGCCCTCAAGGGAAATGGTTCAAACCCACTAGCTGCTCTGCAGGAGAAAAATGAGACTGTCTGCGCCTATAAAGATTTACCATTTCGAAGACCCTGGGGAGCCGGTTGTGGACTACTCTATTTTGCCATGCTCTAGTGAACTCAGGACCATGCCCTGCACTATGGGTCAGTGCCGAGCAATGACACCTGACAACAGGGAGCCATTCTACTCTGCCCTGTAGGGCTCCTCAGGCCAGATTTGGGGGGTTATTACCTACTGTAATACTCTCTTCTGCAGATACTGGGCAGTCGCATTACCAGTATACCTCCTTATTACAATAGTAATTGGGTATGTCCTCTTGTTTGGCATTAACATGATGAGCACCTCTCCGCTGGACTCCATTCACACAATCACAGGTAAGTGTGCATGAGGGAAAGTGCTAGATGGAAGAGTAGTGCTTTTATCTAGAACAGCCTGTCGTAGTGACACTCATTGGAAAAAGAATCTAGGAGGAATAAACACAGAGTTGCGTAAGATGACATGATTACATGGAAGAAATCAGATGTGATGGGGAGCACTAGTGAACAGTGTATTTTTCCAGAAAAATAGTAAGGATATGATATGTCTCTTCACAACTGGCCTGAGTGAAACTCCTTTCATCCTACGCAGACACTGTTCATGTGGGTAGTGAGGGGTGGGGCTGACCAACAAGGATTTGCAGACCTTGTTTGGGAGAAGGGATGTGGGGAAGGAGGGAGGTTCACATCCTCCTCAGGATCACTGTTGACCCCTTATCCCAACTACTTGGCTTGAAGAGCCATGCAGGTTTTTGTAGTTTTATTTATAAGTTCTTTTATTGCAAATTGAAAGATTAAGGTAAGTTAGATTCTGAGCTTGCATAGATTCTATGATGTAAAGTATTAATTAACACTCCCTGGGTTAGTTTTCAACGCGCGCGCGCACGCGCGCGCGCGTGTGTGTGTGTGTGTGTGTGTGTGTACCTGTGCAGTATAGTTTGAAAATCAATCGTACTTTAATTTTTCTCCTAAAACCTTTCTGTAATATCGACATGATTTTACTGGAATTACAACAAATAAACAAAGTGCTTAGAGAGAAGATGGTTCAATTTGCATGGATGGCAGTACCAAACAATTTAATAGTTTGTAGGGTGTTAATTTAAATAGTTGCAAAACCTGCTTATATTTCTGTTCCTCAGAAATGTGAATATATGACTAGAATTATCATTTTGCTGTTAATCAAATATTCAATTCTTTTTCAAATAAAAGCTACTTTGCTGATTACATTTTTGGTTGGGACATTCTTTTTTTTTTTTTTTTTCAGTTTTTAACAGCTCTTATCACAATCCATACATCTATCCATTGTGCCAAGCACATTTGTGCATATGTTGCCATCATCATTTTCAAAACATTTTCTTTCTACTTGAGCCCTTGGTATCAGCTCATTTTCCCCCTTCCCCTCCCTCCCTTCCTCATGATCCCTTGATAATTAATAAATTATTATTTTCATATCTTAGACTGACCACTGTCTCCCTTCACCCACTTTTCTTTTGGCCATCCAGGGAGGGGAGAGTATTATATGTCGATCACTGTGATTGGTTCACCCATTCTCCACCCAGCCTTCCCCTTCCCCTCCTAGTATTGCTACTCTAATTATTGATCCTGAGGGATTTATCTGTCCTGGATTCCCCGTGTTGCGAGCTCTTGCCTGTACCAGTGTACATGTTCTGATCTAGCCTGATTTGTAAGGTAGAATCGGGGTCATGACAATAGGGTGGAGGCATTAAAAAACTAGAAGAAAGTTGTGTGTTTAGTTGGTGCTTATCTGCACCCTGACTGACTCTTCTTTGTGGCCCTTCTGTAATGGGATGTGGGTCATTCCTTCTAAAGAGAGATTTAAAGATTTATTTAGCTGTGTTAAATATGATCTTTGTCATTGTCCAAACATTAGCCTAGTAACTGTAGAAGAAATTGTCTAAGAAGCTTTTTATCCTGTTCTTGCAGATAGCTATGCTAAAAACCAACAGCGGAAGAAGTACCAGGAAGAAGCCATTCCAGCATTAAGAGATATTTCTATTAGTGAAGTAAATCATATGTTCTTCCTTTCAGCCAAAGAACGTTATACCAAAAATTGAACCATATGAAACATACTAACACCAAGTTTTTATTAATAAATTTTTGACATCATAGCCTTGATAATTATTTTTATTGTCTGTCTTTTTAATACCCAGTATTAATTAAAAGTAAATTGAACTTCTCTTAGACTTTTTTAGTTTCATTTATATCTAAATGTTCTCAAATATTAGTTATTAGTGAATAGAATAAAAGCTGCATCTTCATATGACATATTTTTAATAAAATGCCAGTGTAAACAAGGTACCCCTCCCTCTGTTTTAGAATTCAAGCACTCAGATGTAGAGGAAGATACATTTAATATTTTATGTCCTTGACATAGGTTCATGTTTAAAAATACAAATAGTTACTTACTATTTACTATGTGCCATTTATTGCTCTACGGGGATGCTATAATGACAAGATTCTCTCAAGGAGCTTTTATTTTAGAAGCACATTGAGACAGACTATATAAATAAGCAAACAAAAACCCATAGGTCTAATGAGTGCTATGCATGGAATTTAGCTATTATAATCTACATTGACTACTTAATGTTGGTTAAGGAGCGGCCTCTCAGGGAGAGGTAGTTTGGGGTGAGATTTGATTAGCAAAAAGAGGAAGTGGTCATAAGAGATGGGAAGGTTAGGGTCTGCTTGCAGGTATGAAGTAGTTTGCCAGAGACCTGGAGGCGAGAAGGAGCTTGGTGTGCTTGAGAAGAGAGAGATGGTTAGCTTGGCCAGTGCATCCCACATGAGCAGGGATGGGCCTGCTGCAGAAGCTTGGTATGCCAATCAAGAAAGTTTGGATTTAAGTGTAAATGTGATGAGCTGGGAATATTTTAAGAAGCTGATGAAAGCCTTTAAAGAAAGAGTGGCATGGTCTGATTTGTTTTTAAAAGGGCAGTCTGATGGTTGCAGAATGAATTTAAGGGCAAAGGTTGAGAATAAAGTATAGAGGAAATAAGGGTTTTGATTAGAGAGGAGGCTACCGTGTTAGTTCAGGCCAAAAATGACTGCAGTTTAAACCAGAGCCTCAGCTTATCCCGCAGCATTGCAAGGTGTGTCGATGGTGCTGTGGGTTAGGTGTTAGGCTACTCACCACAAAGTCAAAGGTTAAAACCCACCAGTTGCTCATTGGAAGAAAAATTCAGCTATCTTTTTCCATAAAGATTTTCAGCTTGGGAAACTATAGTGTCATGAGTTAGAATCAACTCAATAGCAGTGGAGATATATACACACACAAGCATCAGGGAGCTTCAGAGAGTTCGTCAGACAATGGAACTTGTCCATGAACTTTTTTTTCCCATGAACTTTCTTAAGCCCCCTTTTAGATACCGACGACGGTAACAAAAATATTACTACTATGGTTCCAGTTCTTAGGTGTACACGTTTATTCTGAGCAATCAGGAGGTAGCATCTGAGCAAGAACCAATGGTACTGAAGAAGTCCAAGCTACAGTGAAGGCATCTGCCAAAAACACTGCTCCAGGAATTAATGAAATACCAATTGAAATGTTTCAACAAGCTGATGAAGCTCTGGAAGCATTCGCTGATCGATGCCAGGAAATTTGGAAGACAGCTACTTCTAACTGACTGAAAGAAATCCACATTTGGCCCCATTCCAAAGAAAGGTAACCCAACAGAATGCTAAAACTATAGAATAAAAATAAAATTATAGAACAATCTCACTGATATCACATGAAAATGAAGTTTTGCTGAAGATCACCCAAGAATGGTTGCAACAGTACATATACAGGGAGCTGCCAGAAATTCAGGCCAGATTCAGAAGAGGACATGAAACAAGGGATATTGCTGATGGATCATGGGTAAAAGCAGAATACCAGAAAGATGTTTACTTGTGTTGTATTGACTATGCCAAGGCATTCACCTGTATGGATCATAACAAACTATAAGCCTTGAGAAGAATAGGAATTCCAAAACACTTCTCTGTGCTCATCCAGAACCTGGACAATGGAGCAAGAGACCGTTGTGCGAACAGAATAAGGGGATGCTACATGGTTTAAAATCAGGAAAGGCATGCTTCAGGCCTATATCCTCTCACCATATCTATTTGATCTGTATGCTGAGCAAATAATCAGAGAAGCTGGATTATATGAAGAAGAACGTGGCATCAGGATTTCAGGATTGGAGGGACACTTATTAACGTGAAATATGCAGATAATACAACCTTGCTTGCTGAAAGTGAGGAGGATTTGAAGCACTTGCTGATGAAGATCAAGGATTGCAGCCTTTGGTATGGAATACAATTCCGTGTAAAGAAAAGCCAAAACATGATAAATGGAGAAAAGGTTGAAGTTGCCAAGGATTTTGTCTTGCTTGAATCCACGATTCTCCAGGAAGCAGCAGTCAAAAGACCAAATGACACATTGCACTGAATAAATCTGTACAAGACCTCTTTAAAGGGTTGAAAAGTAAGGATGTTACTTTGAGGACAAAGGTACACCTGACCCAAGCCATGGTTTTCTCCATTGCCTCATATGTATGTGAAAGTTAGGCATTGAATAAGGAAGAGAAGAATCTATGTGTTTGAATTGTGATGCTGGAGAAAAAAGAACCATGTACTGTTGAAAGGACAAACCAATCTGTGTTGCAAGAAATAAGGCCAGAGTGCACCTTAGAGGCAAAGATGGCAAGCCTTTGTCTTATGTACTTTGGGCATATTGTCAGGAGAGAGGAGGCACTGGAGGACGTTGTGTTTGGTCAAGTGGAGGGCCAGCGGAGGAGGGAAAGGCCCTCACAAAGATGGATTGACATCATGACTTCCTCACTGGGCTCAGGATGGCGCAGAACCATGCAGTGTTTCATCCTGTTGTACATAGGGTCACAACAACAATAACAAGTTTTGTTAAGGTACCTTCCAAAAAAAAAAGGTTTCATCAAAACTAACTCCTGAAAGGATCCAATGGGCCAGGCAAATTCGAGGCCTGAGGTCAACTCAGATGATGGTAAATGCTTTAGAAATACTAACGAGGTCATCTTGATACATTTTTTTTCAAAAGACACACAGGATGATTAGAAGGGTAAGTTTGAAGAAGATTCCAAACTGTAGTGGTGGGAAAAGGACAGGAAAGTTATGTGACAAATTTTTCTCCATCATGACAATGCACCTTTTCACTCTTCAAACATTATGAGGGCTATCCTATGAGATTTTGTTGAGAAACCATCCCATTCACCCTACACTTGAACTTATTCCTTCAGACTTCTTTTTATTCCCCAAACTCAAAGAGCCTTGAAAGGAACATGGTTTGTCTCCCTGTGGATGCCAAAGCTGCTTTTCAACATCATGTACATCAAAGAGCATTGATTTCTTTTTCTTGTCAGGTGGGGTGGGGGGGGCGGGTAGAGGAGGCACTTGAGAGATAGAAATGCATATTTCAAAAGTGTATGGTCTATATAGAAGATAAAAGGGAGAGAAAGCTTCAAATTTTGATACTTTTGGTAAAGGTTTCTATAGTTTTGTAGTGGGACTTTTAGACTTACCCTTGGGCGTGTAGATAGATATGTATATGTAGATATACCCCTGGGCCTCACCCTGAGAAGTTTTAGTTCTCTGGATTGGGGCCCTAATGCACTGCCATTGGATAGATTTTGATTGATAGCAATCCTAAAAGATGGGGCTTCGGCATGGGTAATTTTTTTTTTAAGTTTCAAGATTTCTTTATTCACCTCAAACCAGGTGAAGTGATTTTTTAATGTTTTCCAGATACTTAAAATTTGCAACCATGATTGAGAACTGTAGCTAGCTGCTCATTAGACTTATCTCAGGGCAGTGGTTATTCACTGTGAAGGGCAGCAGTTGTCCAAATAATCCTCTTCCCAGCTTTGTGAGACCCCTGCGGAGCTAGTGTTTGTGTAAGTGTATCTTTAATGGATCTGTTTTGAGAGAGAAAGGAACGGATGGAACCACTGATGGGGAATGAGAGATGCCATGCCACATGAAAATGACCAAGGAGTAAGGACCTTAACCTTCAGTTAAAAGAAAGTTTCCCTATAAAGCCGATGCCCTGAATTCAGACCAATCATATTCGAGGGTGGAGCTGGAAATTCCTCAAGAAGTTGCTGTCTAGACTCTCATTAAAATGGATATCACTCCTAAAAAAAATGGATATCACTCCTGAAGCAGACTGATTTCACACAAAATGTCTTATATAGTCCATTTGATCCATCAGTGGGACACAAAGGTATCATGTTACTCACTGTATATCCACAGCATTTAGAAAACTCAAATAGATGGAATTCCTGCATAAGTTGTCTCAGAATGCAGTGCATTTTAGAACCCAGACCTGATGTGCTTGATGTATGTGACAGTGCAGACTTGGTGGAATGGGAGGAGAGATTCTTTTATATTTGCCCTGCCAGCATAGCAGTTGGGCTGCGGTAGTTGCTAGGGTTCTCAGTCGTTGCATTAACTCAGTTGGGTTGATATTACTCACTGCTTCAGAAGAGGTAAAAATTTACTTGTCCCATCTTTCAAATAATAAAAGTTTGAGTCATTCCACTAGAAAAAGCCCACCTAAAATGTCAATGGCTTGATGTGATGAAAGTTCATTTTTCAAAGAAAAGCACTTGAAGATGGCTCTGAATGAGTTCCCACGGACAAGGAGAGTTTGATTTGTTTCACTTGTATTGACCCACATGGACTAAGAGCCGAATGTTCTCTCCTCCTCCGTGCCCCACACTTACATGAGTCTCACCATGCCAGAGAAGTGATGGAAACATCAATTAGGGCAAGAAAGTTATTGAGCCAAAATTATGGTGTTAGAGAAAACCATTCTGATTCTTGAACAAATTCCTCTGTGGATCCAGACATATCACAGGATACTGTGGGTGGGTGGGTGGGTGAATCCTCTTTTTTCAATAGTTTAATACTTCCTGTCACAGTTAAATTATGTCCCCCCCAAAATATGTGTCAACTTGGCACAGTTATGATTCTTATGGTTTGGCAATTATGCATTTGGCAGTTATGTGATGATGTAAGCCCCCATAATGTGATCTGATGTGATTAGGGGATGAGGGTACAATGTAAGGTTCTTACTCAGGGTCACTACCCTGACCCAATGTGAAGTGTGGCCTGGCGTGTGGCCTACATCATCTCTTATCCTACAAGAAGTTTAAAAAAAGGGAATTGAGTCAGCCTACTATCAATCCAGCTAGATGCTATTGTTAGTTCCTATTGAGTTGGTTCTGGCTCATAGAGACCCTACGTACAACAGAACAAAACACTGCCTACCACAATTGTTAAATTTGAGCCTGTTGTTGCAGCCACTGTGCCAATCTCTCATCGAGGGTCTTCCTCTTTATTGCTGACTTTCTAGTTTACCAAGTATGCCTAGATTCTTACTTTGTACCTTACACATTCCAGTTATCAATAGATGTTTGCAACTGTTTATTCTCATTTTGAGTTGTGCCCCAAAAGTAGATGAAGATATCCCAAACTTTACTCCATCCATGTCATTATGATTCACTCTGCTTTGAGAAGACAGTTCTTCCTCAGTCATATTTTGAATGCCTTATAACTTCATCTTACATACTCATCTTGTGGCACTATATGACAATGCTCAGCTGCTTTCTAATCTCTACTCAAAAGTAGACAGCCTATTTCTTCTTCAGAACATGTTCTTAGTCTAACTCCACTGAAAGCTGTTCACTGTAGGTGACCCAGCATCACAGCAACACACAAGCCACCACAGTAAGACAAACTGACCAACACGTGGTAGACCAACTGCTGCAGCTGCCTCAAAAATGCCCCGTCCTTCCTTGGTTCCTAATGCCATTCTCTTGACTCTTCTCAGTGAATACACCATGAAGTGGCAGGTTCTGAGGGAAACTCAATCACCCTCATCTTCACTGCTGTTCTATGATAGATTTAGGCAGCTGGCAGGAATTTAAATTCAGTGTTCACTTTATTACTGATTATCATGGTTATTTGTCATAGTTATTTCTGCCATAGCAGACATTCCACAAGTGGCTGACTTTTTCACAAGTAGAAATGTATTCTCTCATAGTCCAGGAGGCTGGAAGTCTGAATGCAGAGTGCTAGCTCTCGGGGAAGGTTTTCTCTCTCTATTGGCTCATCATTTATAAAAGGGTTCTTGTCTCTTTTCAGCACTGTAGGCTCAGCATGTCCTGGAGATCTCCATGTATCTTCACATCAATCTTTCTTTGGGTTTAGGAGGTCCTCAACATAAGAACCCTAGGTCCAAAGGTCATGATCTGTTCTTCCTTGCTAGTATTGAGATCCCGAAGATCTCTGTTTATGTAATCTCCTATATCCAGTGGTGAGATTTAGCTGATTTAGCAGAACTGATGACTATTTTTTTGTTGAGTTTGGTGAACTGGTTGTTAAAATGGTCCTTGTAAGCAAGGTTCTCTCTAAGGTGGGCAGCTGGGCAGCTGCCTCATGTGGAAATCACAAATTTAATTATTTACTCTTTTTAACATTCATCTGCACCACAGCATATTCTAAGTACCTGTAATGATGTTCACTCCACCAGAGGTATTTTGGTAGTCACCTAATCTGGTGTCAATTTAAGGATTAAGAGTGTAGGGGTGGAGCTTAGGCTGTCAGTCTGGAGATAGCCAATGAGACTTCTTTGTGGGTACGACCTTCTGAGAATTTGGGGAAATCTGGTACTTCCTCCTTGGAGGCGGAAGACATCTCTCTCTCTCTCTCTCTCTCTCTCTCTCTCTCTCTCTCTCTCTGCTACTCCCTGGGAGACATTGCAGAAGACAAGCAACATGGATGTAACCAGACCTCTGAAGCGAGAGAAGCTGCAGAGAGACCCCTGCCAGCACTGAGATGCTTACAACGTCACTGGGCCCAAAGACTTTCTACCCACTGGCCTGTGATCATCTTGCATTTGGCTTCATTGCATGTGCTTCCTGAATCTGAAGATAACTCTATAGATTGATATCGGACATATGGGCTAATATCAGACTTATGGCCTTGGACTGGACTGGGTTGGGATGTTTTCTCAATGTACAATCCCTCTTGTATATATATCTCTCCTTTATATACATATGTGTGTTTGTGAATTTGTTTCTCTAATCTACCCAGACTAACACAGATATAAAAATATTAAACAAAAATATGCTTATAATATTTATTTATTCCTATCATAAAACTCAATATACCTTTGATTAACTACTACATTTGTATGACCTCATGTTTGCTACTTCAGTAAACAAATATATAAAGAGAAACAAATGCCAAACAACCAGAGGGTGACACTCTGTCATTCATTTCAGCTTTGTGTTATGCCCTAAATCCCCATGAGATAATTATGAGTGAATTATGCAATTCCTAAAAGTTAAAGAGCTAAACACATTGTCAGAACAATTGCTGTAAGTTCAGCAGAAGTGGAAAGGGATTTTTCAAAGATAAACAAAATAGGTTCAGAGAAGAGAAGTTTCCTCTTTCTAATCTATCAAACACAGGACTGTAGTCTACTTGGCCTACCTCTAAAGGAATCGGATCCTACTCCTACAGTGAAAAGATGGCTAAGGATACATCACACAGCCGATAATCCTTGGATGAAAACAAAGAATATTGCAAATGAGGACACTATTTGTTTTTATTTTTGTCAGGTATTATTTAATATTTTTCATTAATATTTTAAAACAACTCTTCTAACATAATCTAGTTTTGTGTACCTCTTTTATTCTTCTTACTTAGTAATTAACTGTAAGAAATAATAAACTACATTTTGGTATACCCTTTTTATACTTAAAATGGTCATTAACCAATTGGCAGGGAACCAGTTATTAAATTGTTGTAATCCCACCACTGCTTATAGCTCTAGATTGTAAACTTCCACATTAACATAACTGGCTCTGATTTTGCCTCTCTCACATCACAGAGGTCAGGATTTATAATACATAAGATAGTTGGGTCACAGAATGGAAGATAATTACATAACACTGAGAATCATGACCTACCCAGCTGATACTGATTTGGGGGGAGAACACAATTCAATCCGTGAAATGGACGAAGCCAGATTTTAAATGCTGCTTAAACCTGAAACAAAAATCAAATTTCCTTCTGACATGAAGAAAGCTGGGTCTGAAAATCTACAGGCATGGCCAGGCCAGCTGCATACAGAAACAGCAGAATAGGTGTAGGCTGCAACCTGAACAGTCCAGGGAGAGAGCAGACAGCTATGTGTCGTCACCCCTTGCCCATTTCACCCATCAGATAAGTCATTCCTCTTCCTGTCTCTGAAAGGAGGAGAGAAAATGGCAGACGTGTCCTCCAAAAGAAGATGATTCTCCCTACTCTTCCTGAATTTCTGAGACTGTAATTATTTATGGGATTAGAAAGCCCGGTCTTCCTCCTGAGGAGCTGCTGGTGGTTTTGAACTGCCGACCATGTGGATCACAGCCCAACACAATAACCACTACACCACCAGGGCTCCTCACTTCCCCTACAGTTGCCGTCTGCAGTCTTATTTTAAATAATCAGTACAATAAACATCTTTGTGGATAAGGTTTGTGCATTTGTGTCTCCTGGTTGCAGAGACAAAAGGGACCCCACATCTCAAATGTAATTTATGAAGAACATTTATTAAGTCTTGAGGACAGATGAGGGCATCGGCACAAGATCATAATGGTGTCCACAGGTGTACAGAGAATCTGTAACTTAAACTGCACATGGTAGAACACAGGAAACTAACAGATGAGAGAAAAATGATCATAGCTGCAGGTGGTACTACAGATTGGGATTTGTACATTCTGCCAGACAGAATTTACAAGATTGGCCCAGGGCCCTCCAACCAAGGCAGTCAGGATGTGATTCATGAGCATTTTACGCTAGTACCCCAAAATTCCATCAAAGAACACATCTAGGTAAGTCCCTATGGGCAAGGCCGACCCTCCCCAGACTGGCTAGGGGAGTGGTTATAACCCCTTTTCTAATGCACTCTACCGGAGGACACTGCAGTTCACATTGCCAATTAATGGTCAAAGAATTCAATGGACACTGAATCCACATGGAGACTCAATGGATCTTCAGCATTCACTGTAACAGTAGTTTCCCACAAACTTGGTGTGCAGAATTTCAGCTCTAATATAGCCTCCGAAAAACAAACCAAACTCAGTTAATTCTGATTCATAGTGGCCCTATAGACAGGATAGAACTGTTCCTGGGGGTTTCCACGACTGTAACTATTTTTTAAAATATATAAATAATTTTATTGGGGGCTCTTATAACAATCTATCCATCAATTGTATCAAGCACATTTGTACATTTGTTGCCATCATTTTCAAAACATTTTCTTTCTACTTGAGCCCTTGGTATCAGCTCCTCTTTTTTTCCCCTCCTTTCCTCACCCTCCTGAAGCCTTGATAAACTTTAATTATTATTATTTTCATATCTTACACTGTCTGCAGTCTCCCTTCACCCATATTTCTGTTGTTTGTCCTCCTCCTCGGAACAAATATGTCGATCATTAGGACAGGTTTCCCCCTTTCTCCCCACACCTTCCCCCTTTCCTCATGGTACTGATACTCTCATTACTGTTCCTGAGGGGTTTATCTGTCCTGGATTCTGTGTGTTGGAGCTCTTATTTGTACCAGTCTAGCCATATTTGTAAGGTAAAACTGGGGTCATGATAATGGAGGGGGTGGGAGAGGAAGTATTAAATCACTAGAGGAATGTTGTATTTTTCTTCAGTGCTATACTTCACCTTGGCTGGCTCATCCCTTCCTTGTGACCCATCTGTGAGGGGATATCCAATTATCTACAGATAGCCTTTGGGTCTTCACTCTGACACCCCTGGTTCGCATTGATGTGATTGTTTGGGGTCTTTGGATGCCTGATACCTGATCCGATCCCCTTGATACCTCGTGATCACACAGGCTGGTGTGCGTCTTCCATGTCAGCTTTGTTGCTTCCCTGATAGATGACCACTTGTTTATCTTCAAGCCTTTAAGACCCCAGATGCTATATCTTTTGATATCTGGGCACCATCAACTTTCTTCACCACATTTGCTTATGCACCCATTTTGACTTCAGCAATTACGTGGGGAAGGTGAGCATCACAGAATGCCAGGTTATTACAACAAAGTGTTCTTGCATCAAGGGAGGACTTGAGTGGAGGCTTAATGTCAGTCTGCTATGTTAAACTTAACATATAAATATATGTACAAAGGCCTATATCCCTCATTATATATACTTATTTACATATATACATGCCTATATTTATACCTCTATAAATGCTTTTGCCTCCTAATTCTTTCCGCTATTTTCTTTTACTTTTCTCCTGTCCCACTATGATGTTAGACCTTCATTTGGCTCTCAGTAATAGTTCTCGGCTAGATTTCTTTTTCTCTTGTCCCTGTGTTTCTTGGCTCTCCCCTCTGTTTCCCTACCTCCTCCACTTCCGTGTCTCCCTAGAACCATTGGTCCCATTGTTTTCTCCTCAGGATTGTAAACAATCCTGCTTACCTTATATAGATAGACATGAAAAAAAAAAAGAAAGCTTATAAATAGTTCCAGGTCTGTCTGCTGACCCTTATGAATATTTTCTGATAGGGACTGATGAGGTGTCAAGCCTTTGCTCCCGAGTCAGAAGTCTATTTTCTGGGCTCCTTGGGGACTTCATTGCTTTGTTGTGCTCCCTTTGTGTTTCACCCTGATGGAGGGTGGTGGAGGGGGGTCAGACTGGGTACAATTCCCGCACTATGTCACCAGTGCTGCCCCCCGTAACCCTGTGGGTAAATGAAGGGACGTTGTATCTTGTGGTGGGGCCGGCCCTACGGTCCTCTCTGCGCATTTGTGCAGGAATGTCATCCTCAAGGTTTGGTGGGCTAGGGTTCGGTCCACTCTCTCTCTTTCCCTCTTAGTTTGCTCCCATGTGGTCTGGGCAGACTCGCCACACTCCCTGGACTGACTGTAATTCTCCACAGGAATACAAGACCCAAAGCCAAACACCCCCATCGAGTCAATGCCAACTCAGAGTGACCCTATGAGTTGTTGGGTAGTTGCCCCTGTGGTTTCGAGACACTGTTTACATGAGTAGAAAGCCCCATCGTTCTCCAGCAGAGCAGCTGATATTTTCCCACTGCTGACCTTGTGGGTAGCAGCCCAAGGAGTACTCACTATGGTTACTGCAGGGTCCTGTGTGATATAGCCTAGGTTCCTTAATTGGAGTTATTACTTACTCAAAAATGTGAACATGTTTAAGGCACTTAAGTTTGTGTATGACATCAAACTTAAATCCCAAAAGATTATATCCGTTTATGCACTCTGGGTAACTCATCCTCATCTTTGGAAGTATAACAAATGTCACAGTGTTTCATGTTCCCAAATCTCACTAATTCTCTATTTTTCACACTACATTGTTGACAATTTTGTGTCAGATTTCAATATCATTTATTGTATTGTTTCCTCACTCTTCCTTTATGTTTAGTCTACCAGAGAATATGAGAGAGAGCACTGGGCCTGAGGCCATGAGTTTTCAGGCACAACCATTGTACCGCCCCTTTCAAAGCTCTTCCCTTCCACCTTCAGACCCTGCACCAAGCTCACGAGGCTATGTGCCTCAAACCCAAGACATCAGCATGGCTTGCGACGGTCAAGCACTGATGCTGTTACCATGGTGACTCACTGCCTTCCCTACAGTAAATGTCTCCTTTATCTGCTGCAGTCTTTCAGGCAGGTAGTCATACGTGCTTTCATTCAACAAACATCTATAAAGCATCACATATCAACCATGTTCCAGGGGTTCAAAACACAGAAATGGAAAACATAATTCTTGTTCTCAAAGAACCCCCAGCTCCTTTAGGGAAAGGGACAGGTAATGGCGTATTTATATTCTACTTCCCAAAGTGGGCAATACCACTCTCCAGGGACTGGGGGGGAAGCACTATAATGATCCAGGGGTGCTGCAAAAGGAGATACCTATATTTTCTCCTATGGATTATGGTCTATATAATACAAATATTTTTTAATTTCTGGGGCCACTATGTAATTCTCTCTTTTTTTTCTGATAAGGGGTGGTAGGCTAAATAATTTACCAATCTCAGACCATCACAGGCTCAGGATGTAATAACAGCAGCATACACCATGCTTGGTGAGACACGGAGGGAGGGCAGCCACCGCAGCTGGAACGTTGCCAGACCCTGAGACACCAAAACCCAGAAAGAGTAGGGTGGGGCTGGTTTGCCAGATCTGGAAGGATCAATATGTGCAAAGCAAGGAATATGAGGGGGAAACTCAGGAGTTTGCAGGCAGATTGGAAAGCCTACACTAATGGTAGGCAATCCAGGAGGTACTGGAAAGGAAGAACTAGATATTGAGAGACTTCTCGGCAGAAATGCTGAAACTACGGGTTTAATATCCTTGTCGTGGGAAAAGGAAGATAAAGAGAGCTTTCAGGAGGCAGGAAGAGGAAGATCAGGAGGCTGAAAAGACACATCTGAGAGGCCGAACGGCTCAGCTTTGGAGGAGGCAAGGGAAGAGAGCGGCCAGGAAGCAGGGGTGATTAATGCTGCAGAAAACTTGCGGAGGATGAAAAATGAGCAAGGCCCTGGAATTCCTCTCTGACTTCTTAGAGTGGAATGTCCATACATCAGGGACGCTCAAGGCCATGTTTCAAAGGGCAACAGAGAAATGCAGGATCAAGCGAGGGAGTCAAAGGAGACTGGGCTAAAGGCCAGGGTAGCTGTGATCCTTGGACGGGCAGGCTGGACAAACAAAATGAAGTTTGTGATGGGGCCCTGGTGTGTATGTAGTTTACGGTACGTTTAATCTGAGCAATTTATAAAATCAGGAAGATTCTAGAGCGGGTGATGAGGTGAGAGAGGGTTGGGAGCTAATGAATACAGAGGAATGAAGAGTAAGACAGACAAGGATGGGGTTGGGGTGACCTGTAAAACCCCTTTCATGAACCCCTCTCAATTCTTTAGTCTCCCCTCAAATGAGTCAAAGTCGCTAAGAGCAAAAACTGATGTTTCCCTGAGGGGTAACAATTCTGCTTCAAGGTTGTACATAAATACCCTACTGGTGTTTCCAACCTGGTACCTGGCCGACTGATTTCTGACAAAACTTCTGCAGTTGCCAGCAGCTCTTCAGAATTTCAAACCTGCCAGCTCCCACAATCATGTGAACCAATCATTTCAGAAAACTCGCAGTCTCTTTACTAGATGTGTGAGTGTGTCTTACTGGTTTTTGTTGGTCTGTTGCTCTGGGAATCCTGATTAATGTACCCTCTCTCGCAGAGCCCAGACCATACTGACCTTCTTTCGACTCATCACATGATCTGTTCTTCCTACTTCAGGCCATTTCTTCTGTCTTGAACACCTCTCCTGCACCTAAGCTTCCCCTCTTCCTATAGGCTTCAGAGCCTTCGCAGTGGCTTCCCTTGACTCTCCAGAGAAAGTCTCATCCCCATTAGCAAGTTCTTCCCTTCTCTGTGGTAGCACCCGGGAAAAGAGAAGGCCATTCTACCTGTGTCCATTTGCTCAAGCTGTAAGAAACCAGGGACCCTGTCTTTTAGATTTATCACCTTATCCTCAGAGCCAAGGCTCAGTGGCTGGAACACAGAAGAGCATTCAATTAAAAAAAACACAACTAGTTGGAAGATTGGTTAACGTAGAGAGAAGTAAGGAGTATCCAAGGGTCTTTTCTTTAAACATTTTATTAGGGGCTCATACAACTCTTATCAAAATCCATACATATACATACATCAGTTGTATAAAGTACATCTGTACATTCTTTGCCCTAATCATTCTCAAAGCATTTGCTCTCCACTTAAGCCCTTTGTCTCAGGTCCTCTTCCCCGCCCCCCACCCCAGGGTCTTTTCAACCAAAGATTCCTCTCTTCCTGTGCCCTTGCTCTAAAGATGGACGGTGACCTCTGACATTTGAAATGCACTCTGCTCTCCTGTGCCTCTTCACAGTTGTCCTGTAAAGAATGAGAGACTAGTAACCACACTGCCCTAAATGATCAACAGAGAGAGGGAGGAACTAAACCGAAGTTTGTGTCATACAATTAACCTGGTGTCACGAGGGGGTGGCACGGGGGGGGGGGGTGGTGAGGGGAGGAGCCTGTTAACAAGTCAGATGGTATAGTGGTTATACGTTGGGCTACTAAGCACAAAGTCAACAGTTTGAAACCACCAGTGACTCCTTGGAAGAAACATGCGGCTTTCTACTCCCATAAAGAGTTCCGGTCTTGGAAATTCACAGGGGAAGTTCTACCCTGTGCTACAGGGATGCTAGGAGTCAGAATCGACTTGATGGCAGTGAGTTTGGTTTGGTGTTTTGGTATTGAATGAGCTGTTCTTCAACACGGAGCATCCCAAACTGAAAATGGCTAACCACATTTACATTTCCTTTCATTTTTGGGAAATTGGTCATTGAATGCTAAACCAGCTTGTTTTCCCCGGTGCTACCAGGGCTCCTTTATCTGATTAAAGTGGGCTCTAACATGAATCCTGAGTGACAAAATAGCAGGGTAAGAAGACAGGAACAAAGTCAGACCTTGCCTGGCATCAATTCTATCTTTTGGTGACATCGAGAATTACAGAGAGGACTGCTCCATAGAGCCTTCTTGTCTGTCCTCTTAGTGGAAGAAAACCCAGATCAACAGACCTAGCTGCCTCAGAACCACTAGAGGGTTTGAACTACCAACCTTTAGACTAGCAGTTGAGCGAAAACTGTTTGTGCCACCAAGGACCTGGAAAGCAGATTAGACACAGACACACACAGGGGATGACAGATGCCATGTGAGGGTCACCAAGGAATTCCCAGGATTACTGACAAGGAAGGAATCCACACAACTGAGACTTTGATTTGGACGTTTAGCCTCTAAAAGAGTGAGAAAAATCACCTTCTGTTCTTTAAGGCATCCACTCGTATTTCTGATGTAGCATCTTTAGGAAACTAAGACATCCACTGAAGATCCTTTTTCTTACCTGCTCGATGACTATCTCTACTTTGGGATTATTGGTTTCAATCAGGTTGAGTGGATAAAGCCCAAGAACTTACAGAACCTTCCTAGTCCCTGAACACTTCCTGACCCCCATCCAGTCCTGGCATTACTCCTGTGGAGATCCTCGGTGCTGTGAATGATAAGAATTTCATCACTAACCAAAAGGTAAAAGCTTTGAGTTCACCCACAGGAGCCTTGAAAGAATGGTCTGGTAACCCTTCAGCCACTGACACATCATGGAGCACAGTTCTGCTGTGACACACACAGGTCACCAGGAGTCAGTGTCAATTCAGTGGCACCTGGTTTATGTGCTTCTGCTTCATTCTGAAAGAACCCCTATGGAACACACATTTGTCCACACACGTATTTTGTCACTGTCTGCACAGGGACTTGTCTGATCCATCCTGGTGTTCCCAGGCCCTTGAGAAGAGAGCTGAGAATATGGTGATGGGATGATAACATTTGAAGATTCCTCTCTGGTATCACCAGGAGCCCTGGTGGTGTGGTGGGTTACTTGCTGGTCTGCTAACCACAAGGTCAGAAGTTTGAAATCATCAGACACTTCAAAATCGGAAGATGAGCCTTTCTACAGTCTTGGAAATACACAGGGGCAGTTTTGGTTTTTCCCCTAGTGTCACTAGGAAGCAGAATAGACTCGATGGCAGTAAGTCTTGAGTATGAGTCGCCAGAAGGGTCACAATTAAGTTATTTTGAAGAAACCATTAGAGCAACGGTTCTCAACCTGTGGGTCAATACCCCTTTGGGAGTCAAACAACCCTTTCACAGGGGTCACCCGAGTCATAACAGTAGCAAAATTATAGTTATGAACAAGCAACAAAAATAATTTTATGGTTGGGGGTCACCACATGAGGAACTGTATTAAAGGGTCACAGCATTAGGAAGGTTGAGAACCACTGAATTAGAGAGTTACAAACATTTTAAGGAGCTAAATCATTTAGGACCTAGATATTTAGAATGATCAATGTGGCCATCCCGTAACAACCTTAAATTACTATTACATGACCTTGCTATTACTATTATATAGGCTTACTATTGCTATTATATTATTTGCTTTCTACTATCAGAATTTGATGAGTAACAATTTTTTTTCTGGTGTTACTAACATTGCTGAAGTTAGTCTGATAGAAAATTCAGACCAAATTCCCCATCATCTTCTAATGTGAAGACTCCACTTGATGGGCATGAAAGATAGATAGATGAACAGACGGGAAATGATAGGAAGAATGCCTAGGGAAGGAAGCACGAGGACTGATTGCGATGCTATATATACAACTCCCTTTAAAAGCGATTTAACCAGAAATTTTAAAAAAGTTTTTTAATAAATAAATAAAAGTGATTTAACCATGGAAGTGTATGATATGTGAATACTATATCAAGAAAACTACTAAAAAACCAACCTTGACCAACATTTACCATGGGTGAAAGAGAAAAACTTATTGCTTAGGGGGCATTGAGTTTATGTTAATGGTGATCAATTAATTTGGAAAAAGATATCAATAATGGTTATACAACATGAAGAGTAAAATTAATCAATAGCACTAAATTATACATGTAGAAGTTGTAGAACTAGAAAATGTTTGTGCATATTTTTTGCCACAATTAGAAGAACAAATAATTACATGAATAACAATGAGTACCAGGAAGAAGATAATGTTCTAGAACAGAATGTGGTGATAATTGTACAACTTTTCTTGATATGATAGAATTATTGACTTGCATGACATAAGGATGAAGTGCTAATAAAACTGTTTTAAAAATGCCTGTGACAGGGAGGCGCCAAGATGAAGGATTATAAACCCTGGACAGAGCTCCAGCAGGAAGAATCTCTTTCACTCCACTACTGATCTAGTACAATTATGGGAAAGCTAACAGAGACGGCTTGTGTGAACAGACACCTTGAGGCCATTTGTGTCTTCAGTGAAATGGCCAGGCGCCCAACATAAACTTTGCTTTTCTGTCACCACTGAGTGGCAACGTTGCAGTGAGAGATGACCTTTACTTAACCTTGGGAATAACTTTACCCCTACGTGGGCAAAATAAAGAATGCATGTCAGTGCCAATAGACAACCCATTTGCAGGAGCTAGTGAATGTTGGTCTAGCTAGATGATATCTTTGCCTTTTTTAACCTTATTTTACAAAATAAATATCTTTCATGGGCCATCATAGAAGTCAGAGTGGGCCACACACCAGGTGCCGACTCGAGACAAATTGAAAAGGTGACCCTTATCGGATGTGTTTTGGTCCTTGTCTTTGTACTCAAACATGGATCTGAACGGATAGAGGCATAACCAAGTTTCATCAGCCACCTTCCTGCTGGAAGACAATCTACTTTCATTCCTTTAGGTATTTAGAAAATGCTTATTGCTGTCAGCAACTCAATAGATAAGCGATTCCCCCAACAAATCCTACATCAAGCAATGCTTCTAGACTTAACTCCTTCCCTTCCAAACAGATTTGTGTAAGGAATTGTTCAAAGATCTGAAGGAAATGAAATCAGATCGGATATCCAATCCTTCAAAGAAAATGGTCTCAAGTGAAGATAAATCCCAAAACTTGCCCTCATTTTCACCTCTTCAACCCATCCTTATCAGGAGCTTCTTGTCACCAGTAAGATTAGTGGTTGTTAGTGCCTTGGGCTCAATCAGATCTTTCTTGTTGGGTTAGTCATGAAGGTGCCTTTAGCCAAATAATGTCTGTGATTGAAAGGCACTGATGAAGACACCAGCCAGGTATTCTGTGGATCAATAGATTCTATCAGAAATGCTCCCACTAAAGGGCTGTGAGATTTGGGCTACAAGTTTCACAATCATTGAATTCTTAATCTACATAAGTGGTAAGCATAGCGAGTCTTCAATGGTATCTGACAACTGATGCATTATTTTCATTTAAAAAATATATTTATTATAGAGAATTCTATGGACAATAACAAAAAACAAAGATGTGAAATCACCCAAAGATAACTAATCCCACTTTCAGATATTCCTTGTAGGCATGTGTGTGTTGTGTTTTGTGTGTGTGTGTGTGTGTAGTAACAACAACAACAACAAAATGTCACACTGGAAATAATCCTTTTCGTGCTTCATTTTTCAAATAACGCAGCTCATAGTATTTTGTCATAAATTGTTTCACAAATTACTTCTTGGATCTTGAGACTGGTTCTAGGTCGTCACGTTCCTAAATGTTACAATAAAAAATATCCTCACACAAATGCCTTTGTCCTCATCTTTCTCTGATTGTCTTTAGAACTATGTCTAGGAAGGAAAATGTAGAAAAGAGTCCCAGTGAGCAGCAGAGTAGTCATTCTGAACCCAACAGCTGTCTGGAGGGAGAACGATGTGGCAGGCTCCTCTATGTCATTCCACAGTACTGGAGACCCTATAGGGCAGTGGTTCTCCACCTTCCTAATGCCACCACCCTTTGATACAGTTCCTCATGTTTTGGTGACCTCCCCATTCATAAAAATTATTTTTGTTGTGACTTCATCATTGCAATGTTGCGCCTGTTATGAATTGAGCAACCCCTGTGAAAGGATCTTTGACTCCACACGACCCACAGGTTGAGAACCACTGCTGCAGGGCAACGCTGCCTATGCTGCCGTACGGGTTTACCACAGTCAGAATCAAGTTGGCAGCAGTAGGTAAGAGATACGCTTTCTAACACCTTCAACTTATTGCCAAACTACCAGGAAAGTGGTCTCACTTTTACACTCACACCAACAAAGTATGACTGCTAACTTGTCAACATCAAATATTGATCATTGCTTTATTGATACAACATGCATTTTATGCTTTCAGCATTCAAGGAAGTGGTAGTGAGTCTCCTGTGGTCACTTTCAGAATAATGAGATCATTTAGAGAAATTACTAGGTGTGGTTTGGATAGCTGACAAGCTAGTGTTTCTTAGACATATACTTAAATTTTTTATAAGCAAAACTGTATGAACAGCTTTCTGATGACCCCTGACAACAAAAGTCACGAATTTGAACACCATGAGTTAAGCTTCCAAACACATTTAGAAATTTCCCTTCACATACAAAGTCATTCTCTTACAAGAATAAAAATGGCTATGCACTTTGTTCAAAATTTAAACCTACCTTACACATTGGGCTGCTAACAGCAAGGTCAGCCAGTTCAAAACCACCACACCACCAGGGCTACCAGAAAACCATTTAAGAACAATTCTACTCCTTTCTGTAACACATACTGTCACCATACTTACAGGTTTAAAATGAGGTTACAGAAACTGCATCTCTAGAAGTATGCTAAATAATCTTCTAAATGGGAATTTAGAAGCTATTTCAAAACTTACAGGGCCTTGGACTTATCATCAGAGGATCCCTGGTGGCACAATTGGCTACCTGACTGCTAACTGACAGGTCAGTGGTTTGAACCCACCAGCCCCTCCTCAGGAGGATGTGTCAGGCTGGTTCTGTAAAGGTTTCAGCCTTAAAAACCCTGTGAGACAGTTCCAATTTGTCCTGTCCTGTCATTATCAATCAGAGTTGACTCAAGGGCAATGGACCGTCTTTCCTCCGCTCTTTTTTACAGTCGTCATCATGGGAGCCAGGGCCATCCTGTTGTTGAAGCACACAAGCATCCATTAATAGAAATTCAGAAAACCACCTTTTAAACTATGACCTATTCCTTACTCTTATTTCTTGGGGGGGAAATTCTTTTGAATTCCATTTTCTATTCCTTTTTTCTTTTCTTCTGGTTGCAAAATATAGTATTTTTGAAGAAATCTCTCTTTAAATCCTATCCCATCTTGGCAACATCTTTTCTCCATCAGTAAATATCCAAGGCATGAAAAGTTTCTTTAAAAGAATTTTCATACCAGACCTCTGCAAGAAGGCTGTTCTGAAAACCCCTGTCTCTCAGGATTGGTCTTTAGTTGAGATATGATGATCAAGATATCCTGGGTCTGACAATTAATCCAAGATTAATCCTTTGCTTTTGTGTGTGACCAGACACAGGCCATGGCACATGTACCAAGAGTGGATGACATTCCAAATGCAAATACTGCATGTGGAAAACTCTCCCTGGAAATCCTAGAGAAATTTCCCAGCAAACCACTGCTGCCATGGAGCTCCCTCCTGCCTACCGGCTGCCTCTCACCTCCTGCAGAGCCCCTCCAACTATTGACCAGAGCAGCCAGAAAAGCCAGATGCCATGGCAGTGAATTCTAATGCATGGTGACCCCACAGGGGTCAGAGCAGAACACAGGGTTTTTAGTGGTGGTGATCTTTTGGAAATAGATTCCCCAGGAGCTTTCCTGGGAGGGAGGAGTACATTCCTGTGCTCTTGGCCTCCCCCACCTACTCCCACCTGAGCTCACCCAGCACTGGCAGGGAGTGTCCCTGCACTCCTGGCTACCTTTCCCATTCCTGTCCTAGTCCACCCAATTCACCAAGCAACAAGTAAGGGTTCATTCACGCCCAAGTAAGTGTTCATTCACTCCCAAACACCCTTGCCCTCCGGTCCTTCCGACCTCCTCCCCTGCCATCAAGCAGTGAAACTTTTAGAGCCTACTGTCACACTCCCCACCTGCCACCCCCATCCAAATGGAAAATGGTGAAGAACACCCCTATGCTGCTGGACCAGGCACAGGTGACCACCAGGGCTCCCCACCCCAGGGAAGGGAGCAGCAAGCAAATGAGGTCAAGGACAGTGAGGGGAAGTAGAAATCCTGGCATGGTGGAGCAGCGGTAATCTAGACGAGAGAAAAAAAAATCTAGATGAGGGGAATTACTAAAATGAACACAAGGGGTGGACATGATAGTGGGACAGGAGGAAGGTAAAAGGAAATAGAGGAAAGAACTAGGAAGCAAAACTATTTGTAGAGGTACATACATAGAGGTGTACATATGTAAATATATTAATGGATAACGATAGGCCTGTGCATGTATGTGTGTGTGTGTGTGTGTGTGTGTGCCTTCCAAATTTCTTGGCATAGAAGAGTAAACATTTCCAGTGTTGCGTCTGTTTGTTGAAATATCTCAGTTGACATTGCACCGCTGCCTGGAGTCTTGTTTCACTGCCAGTGCCTTCGGTGCAGCTTGGACTCATTCTTTCATGATCATCTGTTCTTGTTCACAGGCTACCTCCTGAAAGGGTTGGCCATCGATCAGTTCTGTGTGGTACAGTGACATTATTCCTTCTATCATCTTTTGATACTTCCTGTACTATTCAAAAATTTGCCCATAGATAGAATCCTTCAATATTGTAACTTGAGACTAAATGTTTTCTTCATTCCTTTCAGCTTGAGAAATGCTGCATGTGGTCTTCCCCTTTGTGTTCTAGCTCCAGGTCTTTGCACATTTTAAAATACGACTTTGTCTTTTCAAGCTGCCCTTTGCAATGCTGTGTTGCTCTCGTACTTATCACTTCATGTTTACCTGTTTTATTGGCTCTTCTGTTTACTTTAGCTATTGTACATTAAAGAGCAAGTTTGAGAGTCTCTTCTGACATTCATTTCGGTCTTTTCTTTCTGTCTTATCTTTTAATAGTCTTTTTGCTTTCTTCGTGTGTGCTATCCTTTGATGCCATCCCACAACTCATCTGGTCTTTAGTCGCTAGTGTTTAATACATCAACTTTATTCCTGACTTGATTTCTACCTTCACATGGCGTATAGGATATAATCAAGGTTATCCTTTGGCTCTTATGAACTGGTTTTAATTTTCTTCAGCTTAAATTTGAATTTCCATATGAGCACTTGATAGTCTTGTCAGTTTCTGAACTTGCAGTGGCTTACGTATTACCGCGGTGCTATGCTCCTGTTATTTTAAATACCAGTAGGGTAATCCATGGGACACGGGTTTCGCGTGCGCTCCTAGACTATGACAGACTAAGAAGAACCTGAGGATCTACTTCTGATTAGAAATTTAAAAAAAGAAAAAGGCCACTAAAATGTTGTTTGATAACAGAGGAACATTATCTGATATAATTCCAGAAGGTGAGCACTCCAGATCAGAAAGCACTCCAAATACAATTGGGGAAGAGCTGCCTCCTCAACGTAGAGCCAGCTTAAGTGAGGAGGTGACTGGTGCTTCTGGGACCGTCGCTTGCTGGCGTGGCTTGCGTCAAAATGAGAAGAAACAGCTGCAAACATACTTTACTAATCAGAACCTAGCACGTACGAAGAATGAGTCTGGAAGTCATCAAAAATGGAATGCTTGAAGACCAATACCCTAGGTATTGGTGACCTGAAATAGACTAGGATTAACCATTTTGAATTGGACAATCATGATCTAATATGCTGAAAGTGATATGTTGAAGAAGAATGACATTGCCTTCATTATCAAAGGTAACATTTCAAGATCTATCTGTCAGTACAATGCTATCAGTGATTGGATAATATTCACGTGTCTATAAGGACGACTTGTTAATATGACTATTATTCAAATTTATATACCCACAATTCATGCTAAAGATGTAAAGATTGAAGATGCTTACTAATGTCTTCACTCTGAAATTGGAGCGCTGGTGGCATAGTGGGCTATAAGTGGAGCTGCTCACTCACCACAAGGTCAGCAGTTTGAACCCACCAGTGGCTCTATTGGAGAAAGATGAGGCTGTCTATTTTTGTAAAGATTTAAAAATCTTGGAAACGCATGGAAGCAGTTCTACTCTGTCCTATAGGATTGTTGTGAGATGGAGTTGACTTGTTGGCAGTGAGCTTGGGTTTGTCTGTCTGTTTTTGAGTTATAATCGCATCTATAGTTGAAGTCTCATCTGCCAACTTAGCGTTTTCCACCAACCTAGGGAGCAGAAACTTTCGCAGGCTTCACCATCTTGTGCTGAGGTGCTGCCTTTGGGGGAGTGTTAGTGCAGCCATCACTGCCTTTTTAGATGCTTGCTTTCCTCTCTTGCTTCCTTGGCCACCCTGCTAGCCTGTCCTCATTGGGCCTTTGTAAGTTCCGGTTTCTGGTTCTTCTTGGCTATTGTATCAGCAAAAGATGCGCCCATGATGGCCTTCTAGAATTAGACTGCATGGCGGGTTCTTTTTAATTTCTTCGGATTGCCCCGTTTTGTGCTTCCTTTTGTAGAGAACAGCCCAGATTATCTGCCTAGGGTTCTTCTTGGAAAGGAATGCTGATTTGCAGTTTGCATTAAGAAACTGGGGAATCTTTCCATCGATCCTGGTGTAGCACCTCCCCATGTCCAGGGCAAAGCTTGTACCCGTTGAAACTGAACCGCTCCACCTTCATGGCTGGGTACAGAGGAACAGGGAAAATGGTGAAGAGCTGGTTTTTGTCTTTTAGTCACTCTGAAATTGATCAAACCTGAAAAAGATGCATTGGACATTACTGGTTGGAATATGTATATAAATGTTGGAAACCAAGGATAAAGATCCTTAGTTGAAACGTACAGTCTTGGTGCTGCACAATTGGTGACAGAAACAATTCTAGAGATCATATGCAAGAATTTTCCAAGACCAGCAACTGAGTCATTGGAAGTACTCCTTGTGACTCTACATACGACAGAACGAAGCACCGCCAGCCAGTCCCTCACTTTCCCTGTTCATCATGATGTTACCTACTGGCCCAGTTAGGAGGAGTTTTGCTTTCATTCATTGAGTTGTAACCTATATTGAAGGCTATCACCCTTCATCTTCATCAGTCAGTGCTTCAACTCCTCACATTCACAAGCAGGTGACTTTAAAGAACAAGAGTCCATTTTCTCACTGTTCTGAAGGCTGCAATTCAACATCAGGGTCTCTGCCACATCAATTCCGTGTTTGTTGGTAGCCCTGGCACTCCCTGGTTCCTTGGCAGTCTCCATGTGGCATCTTCCTGTGTAGCTATTTGTTCTTTTTCTCACTCAGCAGTGGCTAAGTGTTGGTTAGGTTATGACTTAACAAAACCCCATTCCAAATGGAATTACAACCACTGGCATAGGGTTTAGGATCTCAGCTCACATTTTTGGGAGGGGGACAAAATTTAATCCCTAAGAGTAACTCTGTGTTGAAGGGACCACGTATCAAGCATCAAGGGACAAAAAATCATATCATTGTAAATGTGTAAGTGCAGAGTGCAGGCTCAAAAACCATTGGTAGCCAACTAGATACCCCCTTACTGAAGAGTTGTGGGGAGGAGATGAGCCAGTCAGGGTGCAGGGTAGCAGCGAAGAAACATATAACTCTCCTCTAGTTCTTAATTACTTCCTCCCCCCACTATCATGATCCCAATTCTACCTTACAAATCTGGTTAGACCAGAGGATGTGTATTGGTACAGATAGCAACTGGAAACACAGGGAATCCAGGACAGATGACTCCTCCAGGACCAGTGGTGAGAGTGGCGATGCCTGGAGAGTGTGTTAGATCTCTCTGGAGCTAGATCTATACCTCAGTCCTTGGCTCTGCAAAAGAAAGAATTCACGCGGAAGACTGGTTCGTGATCCAAGTGAGTTTTATGAGAGTTAGAAGAAGTTTCGGGTTTACATGGCACCCATAGGACTCTTCCCGGCCATGCAGCCTGGCAGAAGCTGCTCGGCATCATGCAGAAAAGGCATCTCGACTCTGGGCTCCTGCCTTTTCAAAGATTCCACGGGGAGGCGTGGTGGATGACCCCTGATTGACCCCATTGGCTGAATTGAATTCACCTCACCTGGGTGGGCCAATCCAGGTGGCCTAGGTGGGCCAATTCAGGTTTAGCGCCCATCCATGCCTACTGGCGGGAAATCTGAGCCTCTGAGCATGTGCAGTGCACCACTCCTTTGTTTCTGTAGCTTGGTCCTCTGGGCATGCATTAGGACATTCCCCAGCCCTACACTAGCCTACCTAACAGGTGGAGGGTAAGTGGGATAGAAAGGGGGAACTGATTACAAGAATCTACGTTTAACTACCTCCCTGGGAGATGGACAGCAGAGAAGAGGGTAGGGGGAGACATTGGACAGTGTAACATATGACAAAATAATAACAATTTATGAATTATGAAGGGTTCATGAGGTAGGGGGGAGTGGGGAGGGAGGGGGAAAACGAGCAGCTGATATTAAGGGCTCAAGTGGAAGGCAAATGTTTTGAGAATGATCATGGCAACAAATGTACATATGTGCTTGACACAATGGATGGATGTATGGATAGTGATAAGAATTGTACCAGCCCCCAATAAAATGATTTTTTTAAAAAGAGTAACTCTGGCCACTACTGGCCAGGAATTTCTGCACAGTGTCATGGGGACCCTATAGGGGTATGGGGATGGCCTGGCAGCAATGTCATTAACCAGGGCCATGCAGTCAGGAGAGGCCTGGGGCAGCCTTTGCAAAAGCAGAAACCGTGATTTGTCTCAGAACGACTCGGCTGCCTGCCATCCTGCCCCCTGGCATCCACTTAGACCATTAACCAGATTTCCTGTGAGGACCGTGGGTGGAAAGACTGCTCAAATTCATTGGCATACCTTAGGCAGGGATAGGTGCTATCTGGATGCAGATGAGGACAGACTCCGAGGAAGCAGGTTTAGGACTCACTGGCTGATCGCAATTAGCCTCTGCTAATGAGCAGGTACCTAAGCAGGGTGCAGTCAGGACGCAGCATGTCATAGGCAGGCCAGCAGGAACACACGATGGAAGTCTCCAGGGCTAGAGGAGCAAGGTAGGTCAGAAGAGCAAAGCCAAGCTTAATGGGCTTTGGAAGGCTGGCCTCTGCTGTTAAGGACACATGACTTCAAGAAGCAACAGGCTTGGCTATAAATCTGCCGTGGAGATAAAGAAATTGAGCTTCTCTGGATTCATCAACCTGCCACAAGAAATGTTGTGGGCAAAACACTCGAGACAGAGAGAAATGGCTTGAGGAGAGGGGAGGGGCACTGAACCCTGAGGCCTGGAGGCTGGGAGGAGGTGAGGACAAGGTCAGGCAGGAAGCCTGGGCAGGGAGGACTCCCTAGAGGCCCGGGAGTGAAGGTCCTTTTTCACAACAGAAGGAAGGGCAGGGGGGGTAAGACCAAGAGGTCAGGGCAACTGCAGATGCAAGCACACGGGAAAAGGGTGGGAAGTGTGTTCCCAGGGACTCGAGTATACAGGATGAGAAGGCAAGGGAATGCCCCCAGGCGCCTCCTCCACTTGGCCCAGAATGTGTACAGAACAGCTGTCTGGTCTTACGTCTAAGTCAGAGAGTACAGAGACCTTGAGGAATGGCCTCAAAACTCACTGTAAAGACAAGCAGAGCTTTTTCCAGGAAAGGCAGAGCCAGTGAATGTACTCTAGAAGCCGGATGGCTGGACACCTCTTACTATGTCACAAGAGACTCTTATATCCCCTTCTTTGTCACTTTTGCTTCCTTCTGTTCATGTTCCTATCGTGATTGGCAATAAGATGTTTTGAATACAAAAGCCAAATAAACAAGCGCACAATCACAGATCCTGCCTACAGGTCTCTGGTTGAACACACGCCACTCTGAGAGAGAACACCTCATATTTAAGAATAAGAAACTTGCAAGGCTAGAACAAACTTTAAGAAGCACGTAGACAAGAGGAAAGTAAAAGGAAATAGAGGATAGAGTTAGAAGGCAAAGGGCATTTATAGAGGTCTAGCTAAAGACATGTACATATGCAAATATATTTATGGATGAGGATGGGGAAATAGACCTATGTGCATATATTTATAGGTTTAGTATTGAGGTAGCAGATGGACATTGGGCCTCCACTCAAATACTCTCTCAATGCAAGAATACTTCTATTAAACTAGCATTCCATGATGCTCACCTCCCCAATATGATCGCTGAAGACAAATGGATGCATAAGCAAATGTGGCAAAGAAAACTGATGGTGCCTAACTATCAAAAGATATAGCATCTGGGGTCTTAAAGACTTGAAAGTAAACAAGCGGCCATCTAGCTCAGAAGCAACAAAGCCTACATGGAAGAAGCACTCCAGGCTGTGTGACCACAAGGTGTCAAAGGTATCAGGTATCAGGCATCAAAAAACAAAAAATCAAATCATTGTGAATGAGGAGGAGTGCAGATTGGGGACCCACGACCCATCTGTAGGCAACTGGTCATCCTCTTACAGAAGGATCGCAGGGAGGAGACGAGCCATGCAGGGTGTTGTGTAGCAACAATGAAACATACAACTTTCCTCTAGTTCCTAAATGCTTCCTACCCTCCATTATCGTGAACCGAATTCTACCTTACAAGTTTGGCTAGATCAGAGAGGATGTACACTGGTACAGATAGGAACTGGAAACACAGGGAATCCAGAGCAGAGGATCCCTTCAGGACCAGTGGTGAGAGTGGCAATACTGGGAGGGTGGAGGGAGGGAGGGTGGGGTGGAAAGGGGTAAGCAGTTACAAGGATCTACATATAACCTCCTCCCTGGGGGATGGACAACAGAAGAGTGGGTGAGGGATATGTCGGATAGTGTAAGATATGACAAAATAATAATTTATAAATTATCAAGGGTTCATGAGGGAAGGGGTGCGGGGAGGGAGGGGGAAAATGAGGAGCTGATTCCAAGGGCTTAAGTGGAGAGCAAATGTTTTGAGAATGATGAGGGCAATGAATGTACACATGTGCTTTACACAATTGCTGTATGTATGGATTGTGCAAGAGTTGAATGAGTCCCCAATAAAATGATTTTTTTTAAAGTCACCTGGAGAAGCAACCCAAATATCCATGAATGGAGAAATGGGTCCAGAGAATGTGGCATGGTCTATCTATGGCTATAAAGAGGAACGCCGTAGGTTGCAAAGTGCTGTTGCACACTGGGAAGAACCTTGCAAACATCATACTGGGTGAAAGAGGTCCATCATCAGAGTCAAACATTACATGAGTATGCGCCCATGTAAGTGAAAGTCCCTAACTGAGAACTCCATAGAGACAGAACATAGATGAGTGCATGTGTGGAGCAGGGGAGTCACAGGGTGGGACAAATGGCTTCACACACTCAGCTGTAACAGAAAGGTTGGAAGTTTGAATCTACCCAGAAGTATCTTGGAAGAAAGGCCTGAAAAACCAACCCCTGAATGACCTATGGAGGATTTTCTACTACTTTGACACATATGTGGAGTTGGTCAGACCAGACTCACTCCCCGCCATGGGTCTCCAGTATTGTCCTCTGTCGCGGCATGCTCCAGGGGTCTACCAGGGGACATCATGCCTCGAGCTGTTGTCCGCCCTACAGTACTATCTGTGCCTTAGCAGCTCTGTGCAGGGGTGACATGCTCAGAACTTGGTGTGCCAGTGTGGGGCTGGTCCCTCACTCTCTCTTTTTTCTTCTTGGTTTGCTTCTGTGTGGGCATGGCAAGCTGCCCCCTCTCCCAACCTGTAGGTTAAGTGTTGTCCTCTGTAGCATGTGCTTGTATGTGGGGGTCAGTAGCTCTGCTTGGGGCCGGCCCTGTAGATCTCTCTGTTCATGAGTTGCTCCATGTGGTTTCGTTGCCCTCAAGGTTTGGTGCGCCATGATGCGGTCTGCACTAAATAATATTTTGTAAATGTTGCTATCCAAAAAATGGGACTAAAAAAGAAAACAGTCTTCCCATGTCATAAACGTAAGCAACCGAGTGTGTGGTTGCTTCTCCAACTCCTTCGGTTGACTAAAACTAATAGTGAATATTGGTTTTCCAGAACCCATGCCCTAGGGAGAATCTCAGAGCACGACATGATTTATTCAAACAATGTAGAAAGCCCATCTGAGCTTGACGAACATAATTTTTGTTCTGCTGGCAGCAAATGAGACTATTGAATGAGATGGCCATTTTTTTTAATGTGGGTACTTTTAAGGCAAACAGTAGAAAATAATATAATCCGTGTGATCACTTAGTGCTAAAAGCTGAGTCACAACCGCTCATCCGGGAACACCGGGTTGCAGTAACCAAAACCCACACCAGTTGCCATGGAGTTGATTCGGACTCAACGCAATGCTGTGTGTCGGGGGAGAGCTGTGTCCACAGGTGCACGGTGGCCGATTTCCCAGAAGTAGATCCGCAGGCCTTTCTTAAAAGGCTCCCCCACCGGGACTCAGCACTCCACCGTTTCAGTTAGCAGCCAAGCACACTCACCGTGTAGGTTGAACAGAAAATAAAAATATGGTCATTGCACAAAACAAAATGTGTATAAGTTATGGATTATCTGGTCTCTCCACCTTCACTTATTCACAAACACGAAGATGTAGTTGTTGCTTGTCATCTACACACAAAGACAAAATGAGTGGGAACCAATCACAAGGATCTACATGTGACCTCCTCCCTGGGGGATGGACAACAGAAAAGGGGGTGAAGGGAGACACCGGACAGGGCAAGATGTGACAAAACAATAATTTATAAATTATCAAGGGCGCATGAGGGAGGGGGGAGCGGGGAGGGAGGGGAAAAACGAGGACTTGATGCAAAGGGCGTAAGTGGAGAGCAAATGCTTTGAAAATGATGAGGGCAAAGAATGTACAGATGTGCTTTATACAATTGATGTATGTATATGTATGGATTGTGATAAGAGTTGTATGAGTCCCTAATAAAATGTTTTTTAAAAAAAGACAAAATGGGCACTGTTCTTTAAGAGGCTTCTCCTCTGGACTAGTAAAATATCAGTGGAAACAAATCAACGTAAAAAGAAAGGTTTAAGTGGAGGAGGGGAGACAGTGGATGGTGTAAAATATGAAAATAAAAATAATTTGTAAATTATCAAGGGTTCTCAAAGGTGGGAGGGTGTCGGAGGAAGGGGAACAAAGAGGAACTGATAGCAAGGGCTCAAGTAGAAAGAACATGTTTGGGAAATGATGATGGCAACATATGTACAAATGTGCTTGATACAACTGAGGTATAGATTGTTATAAGAGCTGTAAGAGTCCCCAATAAAATGATTTATTACAGTAAAATAAATTAAAAAGAGAAGTTAAAAAAAAAAAGAGCAAAACAGAGATCTCCCCCTAGCTTAATCCATTAGAGTATAAGGATTTGTACTTATCCCCAGTCCAAGGATATGGGGAACTCCCCAACTTCCCAAAGGCCAGCAACAACCCAGAAAGTCTCTTGTTCTCCATGAAAGTTCTCTTCCAACCTAGGTGGACACCAGCCCATAAAACTATAATGTAAAATGTGTCAGCTCTCTGGAATTTTTGTTTCTTGGAAGAAATCATGTGAATTTCTTAGTGGCCTGTTGCATGCAAACATCCTACTGGGAGACTGACGGGGTGACTCCGCTTTCCCTGGCTTGAATTCAACAATCAGGGTAGCTAGTCAGGGATGCGCTGATGACACAGGGCATTGTCTGAGGCCACAGCCACTCCAGAACTTGTTATGTTGTTAGCAGCTATAAAGCCAGCTCCCAGTGCTTTACAACACAAGGGACAAAACAGTGCTCCATCTCAGGCCATCCCCATGATGAGGTGAAGATTAAACCAGGTGATCTACAGTGTTTCATTTTTACTTTTTCACTTTATCAATTAAAACGATATGTTTCTAAACTTTTTTTGTGATTGGATGAGCATGGACAAAACGAGTTGATGTTCTCATTCAACAATTCACACACACTGTCACACTTTGATTCTTCACCACTAACAGCTCTCTCCCCCCTTCCTTCCTGTGCTTCCCATTTCCCTCCATTCTTCTGTCCTAGCCCTTCCGACCCTCTGAGCTTTATCTGTGGACAGAGGCTGCCTTTCTGGTCTTGGATAGTTGATTTTCTTGGGAAGTACGTACCTCCGTACTGCCATAGTTTACCTTATAGGCCTGTCTGTCATCTAGCTGAAAATTGGACCACAGAGGTGAGCAGCTTTAAGCCTGAAGGGCATCTAAGGCCTCACGAGTTCTACAAGTCTATCAAACCTGTAAAATTGGCCATTTTTTATTATTTTGAATTTTGTTTCACAAGTTTCTCCCACTCTGCCTATTTGGATCCCTTTCAACGAAGTAGCCGTGGTAGTCAGGCATTATCTGGGCTTGGGGCCAGTTGTTTGCATGACTTGTTTTTGGAAGTAGATCACTAAACTTTTTTCCTAGTCCATCTAAACTTGGAAGCTCTGCTGAAACCTGTACTGCATTGTAACAACATGCAAGTATCTGCACATGAGATGTACGATGTGTACATTGATTAAGATGGATTGTAGTAAGAGTTGTATGAGCCCCCAATAAGATGATTAAATTTAAAAAACAGTTTTCAAACTCTACCTTTAAAAAAAAAGCAAGAAAATTGAACTCTTAATCTCCTTCATAGAATATGAGAATTCTACCATTTAACCACCAATGCCTCCCAGAACTTGTTGTTGTTGTTGGGTACCATCAAGTCAATTCCAGTTCATAGCAAACCTATGCACAACAGAAGGGGACACGGCCTGGTCCTGTGCCAGCCCATTGTTGTAGCCACTGGGTCAGTCCATCTCATCAAGGACCTTCCTCTTTGTCACTGTCCCTCCACTTTACCAAGCATGGTGTCCCTCTCCGGGAACTGGTCTCTCCTGACAATATGCTCAGAATCCTTCAGAACATGTTATAGGGAGCATCTTTCTGTCCCCTTGGGAGAGAGAACCACAGAGCGTCAAAAAAGAAAAGAAAAAAAAAAAACAACCTGTAGGAACTTATTGTGTTGATAACCAAGTTGAGCTGTATAAAAACAAACCCCCAAAGTCCATTAATGTCTAGACTTTAAGAGGAAAATTGAGCAAACAATGCTTTCGTTTGGGTCAAAGCTAGCGAGTAGAGCCTGGCCCCTTCAGAGTTCCCCTAGGGCCCAGCAGGAATGCTGGAAGTTCATGCCGAGGGTGTTTCCTGAGGGTTAACCCTACAGCAGCTGATGTCTCAGAGAAGTTATGTTTGGGAGATAACACACTTCAGTAACTTTGTGACTGAGAGTCAGTGTCCCGCCTGTAGCAGTGTTTGCTCAGGTCAACTCTGCAGAAGAATGAATGTCTGTTTATATTTAGGAAATTTCTGCAGTGAGGTGTGTTTATACTTAAATCACTTCAGGTAGCTTTCTAAAGTGTTAGCAAAATAAAACGATTCGTACTAAAGCTAACCAGATGCATACCCTATGACCCAGCGACCACTCCTCACTATATAGCTGATAGAAATGTACACAGATGTACATCAAAAGCGTACGCACAGAAATGTTCACAGCAGCATGCCTTTGCTATCTAGTGCTGCTATCATAGAAATAACACAATGGATGGCTGTCATGCACAGAAAATCCCCTTCTCACGGTTTCGATGTTAGACAGCCAAATGCCGGGAGCTGGCTTGAGAGGAAGGCAGCTATGGAGCAAGGGCTTTGTCTCTTCAATATCTTCTTCCTGGTTCCTTGGAAATCTCCAGGTGTTTGGGCTTCTATTTTATCTCATCACTTTTGCCAGTTTACTTTTTCTCTTTTATCTCAAAAGAGATGGACTCAAGATATAGGCTGCCTCCTTACCATAGCAAAGAGCACCCCTTCATGCCCAACTGGGATTATCACCACAGGTTAGGAACAACACATATTTGGGTGAGACAATCCAATCCAGCATGATTCATAATAGCCAAAGAACTAGAAGCAATCCAAGTGTTCATCAAAAAATAATGGTAGAATTCTACTCCTATGTAGAATGCCGCAGAACAATGAATAACTCTCATGTACACAATGTCAAGTTAAAAAAGAAAGAAAGAAAGAAAAAGCCAGATGCAAAAGAGCACATACCATATGATTCTCTTTATACAACATTTAAATTGAACAGAACAAATGTATGACATGGAAGCTGGAACAATGTTTACCTTTTCTGGGTAGCTGGGAGGAGGCATAGAATTAAGGAGTCCTAGTAATCTATTTTTTGACGTGGCTAAAAGAGACTCTTAAACCTATGACAAACCATAATGGTCCTATGATTTTCACCTTTTCTCGGTAACTGTTATACTTCAATAAAAATATTTTTAAATTAAACTTAAAAGATTGTGTGTATTGGGTCGCTCTAACTGTTGTGAAAGCCAAAACTAGCTGATGTTTTTTTGTAAAAACATGTAAACATGCTCAGTTTGCAGGTATAGCATATGATGTATCTAGAGACACCAATTTGTAGCACACTTGTAATCATTATTGTTCATAATGCTGATTTCTGAAACCCATGTCTTATACTTAGCTTGAACTTTGAGACTGGCCCTGCCACGTTATTTAACAGCTCATTCTTGCAATTTAAAGAAATCTAGGACACTCATTTTGAATACACAGTCGAAAGATCTACCCTGATGATCTAGATCTTAGGTTTCCTTCATATTTTATTTTGGAATTGAACTCATTATCCTAAAAGTATACCGGGGACCTTTTTACCTTTATGTGATGTTAGGCTCAGAGGCCACTGAAAGTCTCTAGAGGACAGTTTCTTGATGAAGAAATCCAGGAAGGCCAAAATCTAAGAGCTGTCGGGGAAGAAAGCAAAGGACTGCTTCACCACGTTTTCTTTTGGGTTACTTAAAAACTTTTAAAATCTTGTATCTTTCCTGTAGTGTCTTGGTAGCAAAGAAATGTAAAAAAATGAAACAAGCATTATTTTAATAAGAGCATCTCAGCTTTTCTTTTTTTAAGTACATGCTGTGTTTTGTTTGTCTTCTCTCCCTAGGATGGTGCTCGTGAGAGTTGTGTGATACGGTTGGGGGTGCGCATAGTTGACTCTGTCTCATAGCTGACTAGAACTCTGGAGGTGTACTGAGTTCTGTGTTGGGCTGTAACCATGTGGTCAGTCATTCAAACCCACCAGCCACTTGGGGGGAGGAAGATGAGGCTGTCAAACCCTTGACCACTTCAAGCTTTTTCTCCATTTACCTATAATGCGGCCTATTGGTCCAGTTGTGAGGATTTTTGCTGTCTTTACATTAAATTGTAACCCAGATAGAAGGCTGAAATCCTTGATCTTCACCAGTAAGTGCTTCAAGTCATTTCAAGTTGTGTCATTTTCAGGGAGTTTTCACTTAATTGTTCATTAATGAAACATTCCTTTTCCTTCTGTAAGTGTGAAAGGGCTTGTTAATAAAATGATCTATAAATTGCCACACACACACACACACACACAGTACATTTGCCAATTTAATGGGGGTTTTTGTGTGTAAAATTTACTGATATTAGTTACATGAATCCTGTTGTACCATCATCACCAGTATCTGGTGCCAAATCGGTAGGCTGTTACTCTGCAACAAAAAGTTTACATGGAAACATTAGCTTAAAGGGAAGAGAAGACAAAGTTGTTATTTTTCACTGTTACTGTGGATCATAAAATTGCTATTAATTTTGAGAAAAAACGGTGTGCTTTAATATGCTCTTCAAATGGACCTCACAAATATAAAAAGAAATGGGAGTCATTTAAAATAATTTGAGAGCCATTTCATACTGTCTCTTTAATTTCCACCTAAAATCAAGTCTTGATTCTGACATGTGGAGCCCACGGGATTTATGTAGAGACATGCTAACAAGAGAACAGTGTGATGATGAATGTTTGGAATTATTCTATCATTAAGTGCTTTGTCTTGCTGAAACTGACATTGACTTTAAGGAAAAAAATAATTATGTCCGTATGCTTGAAAATAACGTTTTTTTAACTATTTAAAACCCTCTCCAAAAGACGGCATTTTTAAATCAACTTGCTAAACATGTAGGATGTACACATACCCACAGGATGCACAGCATATGCATGTCTGGATCACATAACTGCTGTTGTATATTACCAAGTTGATTCTAACGCATTAAAAAATTTTAAATGTAAAACCCACGTCTGCTGAGTGGATTCAACCATATAGAACAGAGTAGAATTGCTCCTTAGTTTCTGAGACTAAATTTTCACTGAGCAGACAGCCTCATCTTTCTCCCATGGAGTGGCTGTCAGTCTGAATCTCAGACTTGCAGTTAGCAGCCCAATCCCTAACCCACCACAGCACCAGTTCCAACTCACCAAAAATCAATCCGCTGCCATCTAGTTGATCTAACTAATAGTGAGCCTACACAGGTTTTCCACGGCTGTGAATCTTTGTGGGAGCGGACAGCCTCATCTCTCCACCAGCGCGACTGGTGACTTTGAACCTCTGATCCCACATCTTCTTCACAGGTACAGTTCAGTGGCATTCCTCAACTCTCTCATATTGTACGACCATCACTACTACCTAGCTCAAAACCACCCACCACCATTAACACAGACGTGGTACCTCCTAAGGAGCCCTGGGAGCATAGTGGTTTGCACACTGGGCTGCTAACCACAAGGCCAGCAGTTTGAAACCATCTTTCTTCCTAGGACAGAGATGAAGCTTTCTATTCCCATAAAGATTTCTCGGGTCTCAGAAACCCATAGGGGCAGTTTTACTCTTTCCTATTCGATCGCCAAGAGGCAGAATTCATTCAATGGCACGGAGGGTTTGGTTTTGTTTCTTTAAGGAACCCTACTGGTGGTGTCGAGTAACCATTACCTGCTAACTATAAGGTTGAAACCCACTACCTGTTCCACAGGAGAAAGACGAGGTTGTCTGCTCCTGTACATAGTTACAGTCTTGGAAACGCTGTGCAAGGTCACTGTGAGTCAGAATTGACTCGATGGCAGTGGGTTTGGTTTTTGCTTTTTTAGGGGACTCCTGCTAAGATACAACTCTCCCTTCTCCCCTTCCCGCGTACCCATGGTTGTTAGGTGCTCTCAAATCAGTCCCAGCTCATGTCCAACATAACACAACACTGCCCACGCCACCAGCCTCACAGTTGTTCCATTTCAGCCCATTGTTGCAGCTTCTGTGTCGAACTGTTTCATCCAACATCTCCTCTTTTCCTCTGCCCTCCCACTTTACAAAGAGCATGAGGTCTTCTTCCAGCGACTGGTCTCTCCTGATACCATGTCCAAAGTACACGAGACAGAGTCTGGCCACCTTCGCTGCTAAAGAGCGTTCTGGCTATACTTCTTTCAAGACAAACTTGGTTGTTCTTCTGACAGGCCATGGTACTTTCAATATTCTTCATCAACCCCCATAATTCAATTCCATCAATGGCTCTTTGGTCTTTCAACTTTCACCTGCACAAGAGATGACTGAGAATACCACAGCTTGGGCCAGACACACCTCAGTCCTCACAGTAACACCTTTGCTCAACGTCTTAAAGAGGTCTTGTGCAGCAGATGTGCCCAATGATTTCTTGACTGCTGCTATCCATGACTGTGGATCCGAGCAAGATGAAATCCTTGACAACTTCAGTCTTCTCCCCATTTATCATGATCTTATCTACTGGTATGTTGTGAGGATTTTTGTTTTATTTGCATTGAGTTGTAATCCACACTTAAGGCTACAGGCCTTGATCTTCATCAGCATGTACTTCAAGTCCTCCTAATTTTCAGCAAGCATGGTCATGTAATCTGCATATTGCAGATTGTTAGCAAAACTTCCTCCAAACCTGATCCCTTATCTTCTTCACATCCTCCAGTTTCCTGGATTATTTGCTTCATATACCGATTGAATACATTGGGTGAGAGGATACAACCTTGAAGCTCACTTTTCTTGATTTTAAACCAGGCAATGTTCCCTTGTTTTGTTGGAACAGCTGCTGCTTGGTTCATGTACAGGATCCACATGAGCACAGCGAAGCAGGAATCACCTTCTCAATGTTAACTATAGTTTGTTATGACCCACGCGGTCGAATGCCTTCTTGCCGCTGGTAATGACTAAACTTTAGTCTCTTTATGAGAGTAAGTTAAAAAAATTATTGCTACTACTATTCCAAACCATACCTGCATTGCTTTACTGCAAACAAAATGTGTCATAAGCATGTCTGCCATCAGTGGATGGCTGTTGATAAGCTCTGGCAGCAATGCACTTGTCTTGATTTTGTGAGACCTTTAAAAGGATCCCAATCAAAACCGTCGCATCTGAATCCGCTGTACCAATGCAACTCAAAGCAGAGGTGTCGGCTCTGCAGGTGTGGAATGTTATGTATGTTGAGACTCAAAGTGGGCAATCTTAATAGATTTTCTTGCGGGACAGTATGATCATGGGGCATATTAGAAAGAAATGTGAACTGAGGACTTCTGTTCTATTCCAACCACACACCTGCTCATTCATCCGGCAGCCCTAATCTTGCCCTCTCTGACTTCTTTCTGTTCCCCAAACCCAAAAAGAGTGAAAAGAAAGATGATCTCTAACCTCCAAGGATACCTAAAGTGCTGCCAGCCAACGCTTCTCACTAGACTCTTTTTATGGGAGCAGAAAGCTTCATCTTTCTTCCTTGGAGCAGCTGGTAATTTTGAACTGCTGACCTTGTGGTTAGCAGCCCCAATGAATTATGACTGCACCAGCAGAGCTCCTGGGGAAGGGTTACAGAGATGGAAACTCAGCCTTCAGAAGTGTATAGATCCAGATGGAGGCCATGCAAAGAAGCAATAGCTTCCCATTTTGATATTTTTATGTAATAAAAGTTTCCATGATTTTGCAGCAACACTTTGTGACTTACCCTCATATATTTTCCTGTTTCATAAGTGTGACCATACAATCGGTGTCTTTTTGCGATAGGCTAATTTTACTCAGGAAGAGTGCTTTCAACGTTCATCCCTTTTGGAGTATGTATCAGGACCTCCTATCTCTTTCTGGCTGAGCAGCATTTCAGCATGTGTTGTGTATCTTTGGTTTATCCCTTCCTCTGTGGAGGGACATGGTTTCCACTTGTTGGTGGCTGTGCAAACCACTGCAACAAACACTGGTGTACGGGTTTCTGTGGGTGTCCCCGATTTTCAATCCTTATTGGTACTGGAATTGTTGGATCATATGATAGTTTTATGCTTAACTTTTTAAAGGAATCACATTAAAAATTAAATTAGATGATCAAACATGAAGATCTCCCAGTATTGGGTCATAGCTTAGTCAATCCATCAAACCATACTTAAAAATGAGGACCCAAGAGCCCTGACCTCTCCACTCTGTCCCAAAAATGCCTGGTTTGTGGTACACGTGATTCCTTCCACAGATAAGGCTGAAACATCTCATTTTCAGGATTTCCAATAAGCTCCCAAAATCTGGCTGCAGGTAATGTCCGACTTATGACAGGGTTCCATCTCTTGACTCTGTCCTAAGTTAGGTCTGATGCTAAGTTGAATGCCCTCCCTTTTAATCATTATTCGTGCCTTTCATGGCCAGTAGCTTAATAAATCTGATCCTATTAGTATCTGGGGGCTGGAGATGTTATATACAAACTTGCTAATCTGATGACATCAGCAAATCATACTCTGCAGCATTGTATGACATGTATATTGCTAACAATCGGATGTGCAAAAATAAAGAGCACTAGCAACAGACAATTTTAGATAAGGTTCCTCCTAACTCAAGCATGTCGTAAGTTGGGGACTATCTGTAGTTGAAGAGTTTTGGTGGCACATAGGATGGCTGTGAGTCGCAATCGATTGTTTTTGTTGTTGTTGCTGTTGCTGGTGTAGTGAGTTACGTAACAGGCTGCTAGGTGCAAGGCAGTCATTCAAAACCACCAGTCCCTCCAAGGGAGAAAGATGAGGGTTTCTATACCCATCAAGAATTACACTCTTGGAAACCCACAGCGGCAGTGCTACCATGTCCTATGGCAATGGTTCTCAACCTTCCTCATGCCTCGACCCTTTAAAACAGTTTCTCATGTTGTGGTGAACCCCGCCCCAACCATAAAATTATTTTCGTTGCTACTTCATAACTGTCACTTTGCTGCTGTTATGCATCGGGCAACCCCTGTGAAAGGGTCATTTGACTCCAAAGGGGTCGCGACCCACAGGTTGAGAACCGCTGTCCTATAGCGTCACTATAAGCCAGATTGACTGGATGGCAGTGAGTTGAGTTGTGTGGACCTGAATTTGAAGGAAGCACTATCATGAGTTGGGATGGACTTGATGGCTATGGATTAAAAAAACAATTCGTATCTCAAACTGTGGAATTGTGGCTAGGGCCACAAGAAGGCAGACTAGAGTTGGGTTCTTTTGGGGTCTCTTAATGGTGACCTGGAGATTGGGCAAAGCCATCCTCTGAAGGGAAAGCAATTCTGCTGTGCTGATTTTCAAAGGGCATATGTTTTTCTCAGCAAAACCAATTTACCAGCAAAAATAAAAAACAAAACTAGATGTGATAACCTTATGTGGAGTCACCTAATTCAGTGTGGGGGCTTTAAAAAAAATGGCAACAGTAAAAGGTTTCTGAATACACAATAACCAAAAAGGAATTCAAAGTCACACACATACTGAGCCTGAGATGTTTCTGACAGCACTTATCAAGGGTTCTTGCATAGAAAAGTTTTAAGAAGTCTTATGAGAATATGAATGTCTGCTAGTTATGGTATTTGTGTATAGCAGCACTAGAGAACTAAGTCATACTCCTATTTTAAAAACAATATTAATTGGCTATTTGAGAATTGAGATCATAAGCTATTTTGTTTTCTTGTGTTTGTATTAAAAATGCATTAAAAATGCAATTTGGCATTAAAATGCAATTTAAATGAACGCGTTAAGTACAAAAATTCTCTATAGAGTTGAAAAAAGACCTGAAAGCATAATTAATTAAATTTTTAAAAAGAGGTGATTATCAGATTTTTTCCCTTCCAAAATATTTATTTCCAGTAGCAACCTACATAATGTACTATGTATGTACATAAAGGCAATAATATGTAAGTTGTTGTCAGAAAATTTGGAGGAATACATGTATTTAGTTATCAAAGTGTGAAAGCTCCAAAAATAGTTTTATGTTAGGCACTTTAATTGAAAACAGGTTTAGTCAAGTAACAAGGCCAAAGTAGTCACCAACCCTGAAGAGTTCAACATCTCCTCTCTCCACACTCAGACCCACAGTGGTGTCACACACAATAAGCATGTGAATTTTTATCTGGAACTGGTCCCTCTAAATCCCATGCCTTTTCTTTCCCGTTACTCTTATGGACAAAACCTCTGAGGAAGATTTTCCCCCTCATGATTGTTTATTTGTTTGTTTTCAGAGTGCCACTCAAGGAGCACATTAACCCTTGGACAATACATAAATCATTTGTACAAAAGCAAATAATGTAGACAACACGCTAAATCACGGGTGTCCGATCCAGTGAGAGCACATAGTAGCTGCTGGGTTCAGATCACTGACTTTTCAGTTAACAGCCAAGAGTGCCCCCGGATGACCCACTGAGCTACCAAGTCCCCTTAATGTTTAATGTACAAAGAGATAATCTGTAACTTGATGATCTGAGCATCAATGCCGAGTGTGCCTTATAGTGGGCCCTGCCTGGTAATGATCGTGTTGACCCAACCCTCCTCTTGGTCCTCTGAGCCTTTCTCCGGTGTACTGTGAGTGCCCGGGGAACGGTCACCAGGAGAAGAGAAGGACCGCTGACCAGAGGCTGTCCAAGCCGCCCCGCCCCCTATAAGCCCGACAGAAGATTCCAAAGAGTCCCAGCTCGGTTGTCCCCAAGAGGATATGGGTGATGAGTGCCAGAGCAGAGCTGGCTTGGGAGGGGACCTGATTTATTTGGGTGAGGAGTGCACAACATTCCCCGAATGGTCAGCATGGGGGTGCAGACCCTTCCTACCGAGGCCTCTGCTCCCATGGTATCTCCCTTCTGGGTGCATCAAGGGCTCCCTGCACGTGCTCCCTGGACCTCTTCCCTCAGGGCCTTCTGCCTCTTGGCACGGAAAGCCAGAGGGCTGGAGCTCTTCTTCTCCTTCCTCGTCATCTTCTGAATCAGATGCATCATTGTAGAAGTGAATGGTGGCTTGCACTGGGAAACTGGCCAGCACTTTCTCCCCGGAACTCTGAAGATATTCTTGACGCTTTGAGATGGGCAAGTAAAGTCTAATAGTTAAGAAACAGATATGCCATTAATGAACTTGAACTCTGTTCCAAACTCCTAGGAGAGCTTTCTCCCCAGAACCTGCTAAAACTGATTGTACCCTCACTGCATACAGTGTGTGTGTGTGTTGTTTTGTTTTCTTTCCCTTTTTCTTTTCAAATCACCAGAACATGAATAGTCACCTAGTTCCAGGGACCTGATAATAAACTCAACTCTAGCTCAGAAATGAATGACCATCATCTGAACAAGCCAATCACTGTAGACTGATACGAGGGGATAAAAAGTGCACTTCAATTAAGGTCAGAGGAAATGGAAAGCATTGAGTTCCGAGATTAAGAGGCTCACTAGGATCAAATGGAAGATCAGACTCATCTCAGATTGCCTGCTGAGTCAGCACCTGACTCAAGGCGACCCTGTGTACAACTGAGTGAATTACGCCTAGCCCCGCACCAGTGCCATGATCAGTTGTGCTGTCAGGGTTGACGCTGGTTTATCTTCTGAAGGAAATTGGGGGGCCTTTCTTCTTAGTCCTTCTTAGTGAGGGGGCCTCCCCATCCTGTTCAGCTTCATAGCAGCACCAGGCCTCCACTGACAGATGGGTGGTCACTGTGCACCAGGTGCGTTGGCCACAAATGTCCCGTGGCTCTCCTGTCCGGAAGGTGAAAATTCCATCACTGAGCCTCATCCATCTTGGAGAACGTAAGGAGCCCTGGTGGCATAGTGGGACCTGAGTTGGATGGCTGACCTCAAGGTCATCAGTTCAAACTGACTCCTGTCCCTAAGGGAGGAAGATAGGCGCGCTGCTCCCACACAGATTTATAGCCCCGGAAACCGAGAGGCTCTCTCTGGTTGCAAGGATCTGGAATGCACTGGGTGTCAGTGAGCTAGATTTAAGGAGGGTGCTACTTTCTGCCCCCCACACACACACATTCTCCCTGCCACAGGATGAGAAATGGGTAACCCTTTGGACTATGAAATAAATTTAACTCTAAAACATTGACCTAGAGAGGTTATCGGAGTAGGTGCCTGGCTCCATCAAGATAGAACCTTGTCTATTTGTTAAACCTTGTTTTGAAAAAGGTGGGGGTGGATGGAGATTTAAGTATGTGAAATGTACAGCCCTCAAATTCCAGACTTTGTGGAATTTAAGATTCTAATTATACATAGAAAGTATTTAAAATATCCCTCCCCCTCTTCACCATGATCGCTTATCTCTGCACTTTTCACTCACTTACTCGTTTGCATGTCCCCTATGGTATTCTGAGGAAGTCAGAAAGTTTACTGATTGATAGCGACTTATTCATAAGCTGAATTTAATATCCTGCTTCTAGAAAGGGGAAGAAGGGGATATCACAGTGCCCTACACAAATAATGTACAAAGAGAATCAGTGAGAAGTTCCCTTTGTCCGCCTCTTCGCTCTTCATCCTTGCTTGGATTCTGTGTCTGCCTTCAGGGGTGGCCACTGTGGGCCATGAACCCAGGGAGCTACTGGCGCCCTGCCATGTTCCCACCCACCTTGGGTCTACTGGACTCTTCACACACCTGCCGGCCTGTGAGCTCCCTGCCTCTGCTTTCCCCTTTCTGCAGCATCAGCTGACCTGTAGCACTGTGAGTCTGAAGAAGGTTCTAGCTAGCACTGACTCCATGGACTTGAATTGGACTGGGCTGGACTGCCTCCTTGATAGAAAGTTCTTTCTCATACATTTATGGGTATCACTGCCAACCCAGTCTGACACAATGATATCATGTATATGAAATGATAGGAAATCTCTACAAAGATAATAGATAAAAACAATACCTCTCTATAAAATATAGAGATCCCATAGGGTATTAGTGGCTCCCCGGGGTGGGAGGGAGGAGGAGAAGGGGAGCTTGCGCGTACAGGGAAGCAACTGTATGTGTGTGGCTGCTGGTGAAATGATTTAGCAAGGACGACGAGAACAGTTGCACAAGTTGGAAAACGCACTCAGTGGCACATAACTGTAGATGTAGAAATGATTGAGAGGGCATATGTTTTATAAATATTTACGCCACAATAGCAAGAGGGGGAAAATGGCACATATGCTGAAGTATTTACAAGCGAATTGGCATGACGTCTGTGATATGTTGTAACACACTCTTAACAACGACAGAAGCAAGCCCCCGCAGCTTGGGCGGCGGGGAAAAGGTCAAAAGAATGTTGCTCCTGCTTGAGGCTGGATGATGGGTCCTCTCTACCTCTGTGCCTGCCTGATGGTTTCCATTTTCACAAGGTAGATAAAAAACCACATACACATTAACATGACATACTCCATTTATAATGCACAGGTATGTGACTGCAGCTCACCTCGTCACCACATTCTCAACCAATCAAAACTCAGGGAGCTGTGTCTGCTGCCGTGGCCAATCCAGGAGCAAGGGGTGCGAGTGGCCATTCACAGGGGATGAGGTAGGGTGGTGGTGCCCACCCTGGGGCATGAAAGGATCACCGGGAGAGCCCTGCAAGATCCAGATGCTTGTCCCCAGAACACGTGACTCCGAACCTCTGGGGTGCCCGTCAGGCCTCTGTATTTATAAAGTTTCCTGAGTGACCAGTAATGAGTAACACTGAAAATCATAGATATCACAGAGCTTAGGAAAACCTCCTGTTTCAAAAAGCACTCTGAAGAAATTAGCATGTTGGCATTTTATGAAAGCTCGTCAGACTTCTAAGACAACCTGGAGTAGAGGACCCATAGTGTGGTGACAGCAGACAACCAGCGGCTAGTGTGCGGATTCGATTCACGGTCATCTCGTGTGAATCAGAGTAAAACTGCTCCAGGGAGTTGCCAGGAGATGATTTGGGTGGGGGTGGGGTAGTGGTGGGGGGATAGACCACCAGCCCTTGCTTCCAGGGTGCCTCTGGGTAGACTCCACCCTCAACCTTTTCAGTTACAGCCAAGTGTACTGACATTTGAACCACCCAGGGGTGGCAGCAGAGAGTATGGTAATTTCAGTGCAAGGCGTATGAGAATCGGCAACAGGTATATAATGATCCCGAACATGTCCGTCACTGCGTGTAAGCGCACAAAGACACGGAAAGACACAGCGATGGTCCTGATCCCCGCCAGGACCACGGATACAGTAATGAGAGGACATGGAAGAATGCTCTCAAAGGCGAGTTTTGTAACGACTGTGGTGAAGCCACCTACCCCACCCATTAATGCAAAACATTCTTCATGTGCAAATACAAATGTAAGAGAAAAGGTGTTCCTTATATCAGAGGGCCATGAATGCACAAAACATTCAGAGCTATACAATTTAGGTTGCGAAACACAGTCATCATAAAGATGCTACTAATAGAGAATCTTTACATCATACTCACTATGCGTCGAGCAGTGCTTTACAGCTCTTAGCTCTTTGGTGGCGTGCTGGTGTTGTGATGGTTACAAGTTGGACGGCTAACCACAAGGTTGGCAGTGCCAAACCATTTGCTGCTCTCGGAAGAAAGATGAGGCTTTCTGCTTCCACAAAGGGTTACAGTCTCAGGAACCCACAGGGGCAGTTCTACCCTGTCCTACTGGGTCGCTAAGAGTCAGCATTGATTCGAAGGCAGTAAGTGAGCTCATTTAAGCCTTGAAATAAGCCTTTAAATGACTGATTATTTTGCCTGTGTTTTACAAATAAGGAGAATGCACAATTTTAACAACAGTGGAGAGTTTTAAATGCATTCGGTTCATCCTTCTGACTCCAACACCCATTTCTGATGAAAAGACTCAACAAAATAGGAACAGAAGGGAAATTCCTCAATATAAAAAGGGAATATACACAAAACAATGGTCAATATTTCCCTCAATGGGGAGAAATTGAAAGCATTCCCTCTGAAAACAGGAGCTAGACAGGGATGCCCTTTATCGCCACTCTTATTCAACATTGTGCAGGAAGTCTCTGCCAGAGCTGATAGACAACAAGGAATCAAAGGCATCCAACCTGGCAAGAAAATAGAACTGCCTCTATTTCAGGTGATATTCTAGTCACAGAAAGCCCCAAAGATCTGACCCAAAAAATTGTTAGAACTAATAAAAAGATTAGTTCTAACTAATCTTTGGCTGGGTACAAGGTTAACATGTAAAAATCAATCAAATTCCTGTATACTAATGAAGAAAGCACTTAAAATAAAATCAAGAAAACAATACCATTTGCAATAGCCACCCCAAAGAGTAAGCACTTAGGAATAAACCTAACCAGTGAAACAAGAGACTTGAACAAAGAAAGCGATGAAACATTGCTATAAGAAACCAAAAGAGGCTTACGTAAATGAAAGAAGGCAACATGTTCATGGATAGGAAGACACCATTGTGGAAAATGTCAGTATGACCCTCAAACCCCAAACCAAACTCATGGTGGCCACAGTCGATGCCAACCCTGTAGTACAGGGTAGAACTGCCCCTGTGAGTTTCCAAGGCTGTAACTCTTTATGGGAGAAGATCCCACCTTTATCTTTCAAGGAGGCTATGGTTTCAAACTGCTGACCTGCTGATTACAGCCCAAAGCATAACCACTACGCCACCAGGACTCCACTATATTACCCAAAGTAATCCTTACAATAATGAGATCCTAATCCAGAATAGGGTAGAATTGTCCCTTGGGGTTTCTGAGACATTAGCTCTTTATGGAAATAGACAGTCTCATCTTTCTCCTACAGAGCAGCTGGTAGGTTTGAACCACTGACCGTGAAGTTGTTAGTTCAGTACATATCCTCCTATACCACCAGGTCTCCTATAACTTAGCATTGAAAGCCAAGTTCAAAATAGCAGAAAACAAATGCTGGAGGTGGTGTGGCGGTACTGGAACCCTCATACACTGCAGGTGAGACTGTAAAACAGTACATCCACTGTGGAAGGCAATACGGCCCTCTTCAAATGATTGAGACTAGGAACACCACGACTCAGCAATCACTGCTTGGCCAACACCTCGCAGAAATAAGGAACACAGCGCAAACAGACAAGCACAAACCTATGTTCACCTCAGCACTATTCACAACAGTAAGAAGATGGAAACAACTTAAAGGCCTGTCGGTGGGAGAATGGATGAGTCAACTTTGGTACACACATACAGTGGAATCCTATGTATCACTAAATCATAATGATAAAACCGCGAAACACCTCATGACATGGGTGCACTTGGAGGACATTATGCTAAATAAAGGTAGTTACTCACAAAAGGACAAATATTGTAGGAGCCCACTGATAGTAAAAAAAAATTAAGAAAAGCTTTTCTTACTCTAAGAAGCAGATTTGATGGTTACCAGGAGTGGGAGGGGATGGAGGAGTCATAGGGGAGATTGTAAATAAGTGGTAATTTGGGTGAAGAGGAAGACAACATCCTAAAAGAGGAAGATGGGGAAGAAAGGGAGGGTTGGGAAGAGAGCAAGCCATGGAAGGGTTGATGAGTTGCCATTGAATGTAAAAATGATGATCTAATATGTAAAAACCCACCTAGTTCACACTAAGAAGTTGCTTGTTCATTTAATGCATTAGAAGACCAGATAAAAGTAATAATCTAGTAACGGGTATTTACCACAGGTGTACCAGACACCAACACAGATTTTTAAAGGTTCGTATGCAATGGTTAGTTGCATTGCTTGGCTGCTAAATGAAAGGTTGGAAGTTCAACTCCACCCAGAGGCCTTCAGCAGAAAGACCTGGCAATCTTCTGCCAAGTATTGGCCACAGAAACCCTCAGGGAGCAGAGCTCCACTCTGACACAGATGGGGGTCTCCATGAGTTGAAATCAACTCAACAGCAAGTGATTTTGTGTTTGCCTGCTTGGTTTTTTTTTTTATATATATACTTAACAAAATCTTAACTTATATCCTGGTGGAGGTATAGAAATGTTAACATCTAAATAAGTAAGTGTATATTCACAGGCACTTCACATATAATTAAACTTAACAGAAGGGATACTATGTAGTGAGAAGTTTTAACAAAAGGTGTGAAGAGGAAAGAGTGACCCATTCCAATCTGCAATTGAAATAGTGAAGGGGTGAATATGTTGGAAACAAGGGAACTGTCTGTGAAGTCATACATTACCTTACAGGATGCTGGAACCCAAAGGCTCCCTTTGATCCAAAAGTTTGTTGGTCACCCCCCGGCTCAATCTGTAAAGACACACACACATACTAACTCAGATACAGCCAAAGACTCATCCTGAAGAGTTTGCAAGAGTGTTTGTAAGTCATCTGCGTTTTTCAGTACAGTAGCAATTTGAGAGACTCTTTACAATCTCAACAGCATTTTAGAGGTGGGCCCTCCTTCCCAATCCTGCTGTCTATTCAACGACCTGGACATTGAGAGGAGTCAACAATGAAGAGGTGAGTATGATGGCGCCTTTAGGTGCAAGAGATTTTACAGTCTAATGGGGAAGAGACACCTGTGCATGTAAATAACTGTACAATATGCAAATAATGTAATTGTGCTCGTATGGAACCTGTACATAAACCAAAAGAGGAAGCTGTTCAAACAACTAGGGAGATTGATTGTTTAGAATCAGGAAATGTGTACATCAGTGTTGTATCCTCTTACCGTACTTATTCAGTCTGTGTGCTGAGCAAGTCACCAGAGAAACTGGATCATATGAAGAAGTGCACAGCATCCAGATCAGAGGAAGGCTCATTAACAACCTGCCATATGCAGATGACACAACCTTGCTTGCTGAAAGCAGAGGACTGGCCACATTTGCTGATGAAGATCAAAGACGACAGCCTTCAGCACTGATTACACCTCATGAGCAGTCACCACCTGTGTGAGCAGAAGCTCGCATGCTTCTAGGAGGCTGAGCAGGAGCTCTGGCGGCACCGTGGTACAGGGCTTGGCTGCTAACTGACTGCTGCTCCACCGAGGACACACTTGCCACTCTGCCCTCGTAAACATCACAGCCTACAAAACCTCCTGGGGACCCTTGTCACCTAGGGTCTCGGGAAGTCACAATCACCTCAATGGCACGGCACAAGAATGCTGAATGGGTTTCAGAACACGAATGCTGAATGGATTTCCGCCAAGTTTCCTGACAGGAAACAAAGGCCTGGTAACCTCACTGAAAACCCTCCAAAGAAAACCCACTGGCCTCAAGGGTCCAAGTGACCACAGGGATGGGGCAGGACTGAGCAGCCAGGCACATTTCATTCTCTTGTGCATGGGGTCACCATGAGTTGGGAATTGACTTGACAGCAGCTAATAGCAACAACAACAGCATTGGGGAAGCGTGGGAAAGATTGGATTTGAGCACGTTTCAGCAAGCCCTGTAGGACACAGGGTTTAAGGCTACAAGGTAAACTTGGGTAGACACTAGGAGGTCGTGTTGAGATACAAAGAAAATGGAACTTTCTTAAAGGTCCAGATTCTAACTATTGTCATTAGTTGCTGTGGAGTTGATTCCAACTCAAGGTGACCCCACAGGTGCAGAGTAGCGCTGCTCCACAGGGTTTCCAAGGCTGTGACTTTGGGAAGCAGATTTCCAGGCCTGTCCTCCAAGGTACCGCTGACTATGTTTGAACCATTAACCTTTTAGCTAATATTGTAATCAAGTCACCCAGGGACCCCTAACTATCCTATGAAATCAGGGACAAGGGAACAACAAGTGATCCAAATCAGTGGTGAGGAGGGTGTAGGAGGCTTGGTAGGACAGTAATGTAACCGAGAGGAATTACTGAAACCGTAACGAAGGCTGAACATGATAGTGGGACAAGAGAAAAGTCAAGGAAAATAGAGGAAAGAGCTAGGACGCAAAGGGAATTTATAGAGGTCTAAATAAAGGCATGTGCATATGCAAATATATTTATGTATGAGGATGGGGAAATAGATCTATGTGCATATATTTATAGGTTTAGTATTAAGGTAGCAGATGGACATTGGGCCTCCACTCAAGTACTCCCTCAATGCAAGAATACTTTCTTCTATTAAACTGGCATTCTATGATGCTCACCATTCCAACACAATCACTGAAGACAAAGCGGGTAAATATACAAATGTGGTAAAGAATGCTGATGGTGCTTGGCTATCAAAAGATATAGTGTTTGGGACCTTAAAGGCTTGAAGGTAAGCAAGTGGTCATCTAGCTCAGAAGCAACGAAGCCCACATGGAAGAAGCACACCAGCCTGTGTGATCACCAGGTGCCGAAGGGATCAGTTATCAGGCATCAAAGAACAAAAAATCATATCATTGTGAATGAGGTGGAGTGCGGAGTAGAGACCCAAAGCCTATCTGTAGGCATTTGGACATCCTCCTAAGGAATGGTCGCAGGGAGGAGACGAGTCAGTCAGGGTGCGATGTAGCAACGATGAAACATACAATTTTCCTCCAGTTCCTAAATGCTTTCTCCATCCCCACCCGCACTATCATGATCTCAATTCTACCTTACAAATCTGGCTAGACCAGAGGATGTACACTGGTACAGATAGAAACTGGAAACACAGGGAATCCAGGGCGGATGATCCCTTCAGGACCAGTGGTGAGAGTGGCGATACCAGGAGGGTAGAGGGAGGGTGGGTTGGAAAGGGGGAACCGATTACAGGATCTACATATAACCTCCTCCCTAGGGGATGGACAACAGAAAAGTGGGTGAAGGGAGACGCCGGACAGTGTAATACATGACAAAATAATAATAATTTATAAATTATCAAGAGTTAATGAGGGAGCGGGGAGCAGGGAGGGAGGGAAAAATGAAGAGCTGATGCCAGGGGCTTAAGTAGAGAGCAAATGTTTTGAGAATGATGAGGGCAATTAATGCACATATGTGCTTTATACAACTGATGTCTGTATGGATTGTGATAAGAGTTGTATGAGCCCCTAATAAAACGATATAAAAAGAAAAAAAAAAGAAATATGTCCACCTTAATATGTTCATCCTTAAGGAGTACTGTCAGGTAAGCATTGCTACCCCCAGGGTTGGATAAGCATTGCTAGCCACAAGGTCCGAGGTTCAAACCTACCTCAGGAGAAAGATGAGACTATCTGCTCCCAGGAAAATGTATAGCCCAAGGGTCGTATGAATCAGAATCAGCAATGGCAGTCGGTTTGGTCTATATTTAAAAAATACTTTAAAAACAACTTTACAAATATATGTCTCTATATATATACAGTTGATATGGCAAATGTTTTGTTAAATCTATTTCACTGCCATAAAAAAACATTTAAAAAATATTTTTGGTACCAATATCTTGATTGTTGTCCAAAGACACCTTTCCTGGAGCAGAAATAACTAAATAGTCACATCTTGATAATCAAAAGGGAACTGGAATATACATAAAGGAAAATAGCAACAACATGTTATAGAGTAGAACTTTCCCACAGTGCTTTCTTGCCTGTCATCTTTACTGAGGCCGATCGCCAGTCCTTTCTTCCTTGGAGCCTCTAGGTGGACTGAACAGTCAACCTTTAGGGTAGCAGCCAATTGCAAACTGCTTGCAACACCCAGTGTAAGCAGTGTGTTTAAGACACATTATGTGTATCTGTTCTGAAGGACAGGAAAGCAGATCACAGCAGAGACCTTCAGTAAGAGTCTTGCCCTCACAGGTTAAGGCTAAGGTGTGGGCAGCTTAGAAGACGTGAGCACAGGCCCTGTAGAACAAACAGACGTGCCTTCTTTGAGAAAACCAATTGCCTGACAGGGCCAACAGATGGCCCAGAGGGGAATGCAGTTTTCCCAGGTAGAGGCGAGAGCCAACCCCTCAGGGTGCTGGAATCCCAAGTGGGTGAGAGCAGAGAACACTAAGTGGGTGAAGCCAGTGTTCAGGGCACAGGGCCTTACGACCTTTACTCAAATTCAGCTGTTGTCTTAATTTTGATCCGGTGGAAGTCAGTAGGCAGTCTCTCTGGTCCTGCCCTATCCTTCCCAGCCCCGATAATGAGACTTCTTCAGAAATCAACAGGGCTCTGGAGCCTAGGCATTCTCCTGCTCTGTGGGGGAGAGGTCTTGGTTGAGCAAGAAGCATTTCCTCCCTATGGGGTGTGGGGTGGTAGCTCTGGGAGGGTGACCCTTGCCCTGCTGGGGGCTCCAAGTAGGTGCTGGGGCTTGTAGTTGTTTGCTCAATGCTGGCCACTTGACTAGGTCATGTCTGTGCTTCAGGGGACGAGCTAGGGGAAACAGAGCGGGCTCCACTGCTGCCTTGAAACCCCTGCCTTCCTCTCCTCAAAACAAAGAACTCACCGCCATTCAGTCAATTCTGAGTCATTGTGACCCAATAAGCAGGGTAGAACTGCCGCTGTGAATTTCCAAGCACCAAATGCCCAATCTTTCTCCCTCTGAGCTGGCTGGTGGTTTCAAACTGCTCACCTGGTGGTTAGCAGCCCAAAGCATAACCACCATGCCACAAGGGCTCCAGGCTATTTTCTCCCCCCAAAACCAAAAGCCAAACTCACTGCCATTGAACTGAAGCCAACTCATGGGGACCCTGTAGGGCAGGGTCGCACTATGCGTGGGGATTTCCAAGACTGTAATTTTCTACAGGAGTACAACAGCAACAAAGCCCTATCTTTCTCCTGAGGAAAGGCTGATGGTTTCAGACTACTGACCTTCCAGGTCACAGCCCAGAGTGTAACCACTGAACCATCAGGGCTTCATGCTTCACTCCGTCTGCCAGGCTGATGAGCAGCTAGGAGATTACCTAGCATTTTTTTCTGTAAGTCAGTGTCATTTTTCTCACAAATAACCTTGCCGTCATAATGGGGGGGGGGGGCAGAGCCTGTCTCACATTAGAGAGCATGCTATTCTATTTTCAGTTTTACAAATAACTGATAGGTCCCGCATTTATTACCTTGAAAAGAAAACTGGATCATGGTAAATTTCTCTATTCCCTCCCTCCCTCCTTAAGTCTCTCTCTTTCTCCACCAAGCTCCTTTAAAGCTTGTTTCAGAGCTTAAACTTGAATGCTACAGAAGCAAATGGTTTACGTTACCTAGATATTGCATGTAGAATAAGTGAAGCTAAAAAAAACCTCTGTTCCTTTGATACACTTTTTACTGGCTTCCTTACTTAACACACATAATGACAACATAATTAAAATTCTCAATGGACACATTAATTTGATACAGTAGCCAAAATATCAAAAATAAGACAAAAGTCTGCTTCCCTGCATCAGACTTTCCTTAACATATTAAACCATATGCTACAGGTGTTATAAAAATAAAATTTATGGCTTTACCCAGATTAATTATCTTTGTGTTGTGAAAGTCAGACATTTATTTTTAAAACTGTATTAACCAAGGGAAGGTAAATTCCATGAAAGCAAGTCATGGCTTTAGTATAAAGCAACTGTATTACAAGTGCAGACTAACAAAAGAATCAGGAGGGCCATTAATCTTCCCCTACAAAGCCCTGGCCTTGAGTGTATTTGCTCAGAAAACACGAATTTTCCCAGAAGTGCTTTCGGACAGCGGCTGAGAGTGCTTCAGAAAGGGCCAGACGGCTGGTGGGGCTTTTAACTTGGACCTTCTGGGCACGTGAGGCGGGCCTCTTCCTTATTTGTCCTGTGACACCAGGCCAGTCCTGATGGTGTACTTAGTTCTTCTCAACAGGGGAAAGGGCCGCCACAACCTTCTCTCTGCCCATCTCCCTACAGATGTGCAGACGAAAACCCCACATGTAAGAAAGCTTTGTATTTTCACAGTGAAGCAGCTTGTTTCTTTCCAAGAAGGAATAAGCCAGCAGGAACACAGTCTCCATGTGACTCAGATGTGATTAACACCTCCATCACCCAGGCTCCTACTCCCAGACCCCAGGCACTCCTGGACCGGATGACCAAGCAGGTGGAGGAGGCCTTTTCACAGTCCGTTGACTTTAAAGATTGTACCACTTTCTGGCTGGACTGGTTGATACCTACAACGCCCAGCCTTAACCTTACCTGTCTTCCTGGTCTCCTCAGCCCTGTATCTTCCGATGTGAGGCGCCAAGGTCTCCAGGGTGTGGAGCTGGGGAGGCAAGGAGCATGAAAGTGGCAAGCAGGAGAGAGGGGCAGACAGCCAGCCGTGAATTTCTGGCTGTGTCTCTTTAAACTTACATTCATACAAATGATCATTTCTACTATCTGCCCCTGAGAACCCTCCAGATAGCCCTTCACACTTGTGGTTTTTCTCTCCTGGGCACATTTAAAATGATCGGCCTTCTTTGGGCTTTGAGAATAAGTCCCGAATCCGGGAACCTGCAGAGGACACAGTACTGCAGGGATTCTTCCCCCTGTGTGCGCCAGGAATGCCCACGTGGCTGGCAGTGGGGGCAGCTCTACTGTAATCCAATGCTGCTCTCGGTTGCACCTCATGGAGTAGTGAAAGGTCTTGATTCTACAAAGTTCTGTGGTGCATAAAAGAGGCGTTATTTCTTACCCCACCCTGTGGCCTAACCTACCCAGCCCCTTCAGAATGTCTAATTGTCCTTGCGTACTCCCCACCTCCTCTTCTAATTTGATTTCCCTCAACCCCCCCAACTCCCCCCACCAAAAAATACCCACACAAATTCACTGCCGTCTAGTCAATGCTGACCCATAGCGACCCTTGTGGGTTTCCAAGACTGTTTACGGAGTAGAAAGCCCAGTCTCTCTCTCCCGCAGATTAGCTGGTGGTTTCGAACTGCCAACCATTCGGATCGCCGCTCAACGCGTAACTAAAGCTCCTCTATTAAATGGCTAGCTACAGGGAAATCGGCAAAAATTGGAAAATGACATCAAATCACAAAATGGAGAACAGTTAAAACTTCAACTTTACGACCTTCAAAAAGGACCGGTACACTGGGACAGAGAACGCCAAGTTCCCAGAACAGGACAAGACCTTTTTGGTGACAGTGCGCATGGGGGACCCTTTGCCAAGCTTGCTTCCCCCGATCTTCGGCAGAGCAAAGTGCTGGCCCATTTCTCCGCTACCAGGGCCCTCCCGAGCCCGCGCACGGACAGTGAAATCCGCACCCCGCGCTTTCTCTAAGGAACCCGCTGGGGACTCAGCGGGCTTCGGGGCTCAGTGGCACCGAGCATCCGGCTCGCTGTGCTGTCTGCACCACTGCCGTGCGCCTCTCCTAAGGGGTCGTGGGGTCGCCCTCACCTCTCGGACTCACGCGGCGGAGGTGGCCTTTCCCGATCGTCCACGGGACAGTGACAGCCGCGCCCGCGTGCCTCCTGGGGTCCCGCCGCCGTCGCGGGTCTCATGGTGACCGGGAGCCCGCGCTCCTCGGGCGGCGCCAGCGCCTGTGACCGCGCCTTTCTGGCTGTGACTTGGGCGCGCACCTAGCCGCGCGCTGCGCTCCAGGTTTACCACGCGGGCGGGGAGGGGACTCGGGAACCCGAGGAGGGGGCGGGGAGGGGACCGGAGAAGCTCCACTAGGGGACAGGGAAAGGCAGGCTTTGGGGAGGGACAGCCTGGAGAAGGGGGCGCCATGGGCGGGGGTGCGAAAGGCGACTCGGGAAGCCAGGGCAGGAGTAGGGAGGGGACACGGGAAACCCGGGAGGGACCTGGGAGGGGACAGTGAAGAAGTTCGGGTGGGGGACAGCAGGAAGCGCGGCACGGGAAGCCCGGGGAGCGGGTGTGGGAGAGGCGGGGGGCGCGGGCGTTCCTTTGGACAGTCTCCTTTTGGGGTTGGGGCTGCGGGAGGGGCAGGACCCCGGCTCCACCTCCCCGGAGGTGCTGGTTCCTGCGCCAGCGATTTTCTCCGGGCTCTCCTGTCCATCTCTCTAAAGCAGGGGCTTGGTTGGGGGCGGCTACTGCAGCCTCGGACGCCTGGGGGGCCGGCCCTGTTTGCTGGACTGGGGCGCCCCAAGACGCACAGGTGCCGGGACTCGAACCCGGGACATGTGTGGGGGTGGTAGACTCGGTGGGGGTACGGGCGACAGTGCTTGCAGACCCCAGAGGCGCGCGAAGAGGAGAGAGCCAGCAAGGACGCTCCAAGAGAACGCCCTTCCCAGGTTGGGGGTCTTGGGAAAGGACCCAATGCATCTCCTGGTTCCCCCAAGCCCACATTAGAAAGCGTCTTAATGAGCGGGGACTCCCGGGACAGTCCACTACCCGGTCCTGCCAACTCTTTCCCGGATGGCTTGGGCGGCAGGACTGCAGGACGCCGAGCGCAGCGGCTGCGGTCCCCAGCGCCAGAAGGAATGTTGCTTTATCAGCGACACCATCCACGGCGAGCCCAGCGTTTAAGGGCGGCCCGTCGGCACCTGTGGGCGCCTTGCTTAATGAAACAGTGTCCGTCCCTCAATGTGCTGCCTTCACTGCTTTTGAGAACTGAAGCTTCCAAAATTGTCCGCGAAAAGATAATGAAATCTGTGAACTTTTGGAATCCCTCTTGTTATAATTTAAATTAATGGATTTAACTTTTTAAAAAAATTAGTTTTGTTTGTCTTTTAAAGATCTTCAGGGGTCAGAATGCTTCCAGATTTACCCCCCTATAGAACAGTAAGTTTTGACAATAACCAAACCTAGCTAAAGGCAAAGAGCAAAGAAGGAAATATTAATAAATAACCATAATCTATACAATTTTAGGTCTAGATGGTTCCCTGGGGGTATGGTGGTTATCCATAGAGCTGCTACCTTCAAGATCAGCAGTTCGAAACCACCAGATGTTCATCAGGGGGAAAGATGAGGCTTTCTACACCGTAAAGATTTCACGTCTCAGAAACTCAAGGGCTGTCACTGTGAGTCGGAATTCACTGGATGGTGGTGGGTGTGAGTTCTGAACCTAAAAGTTGAGGGCTGAACCTGCTCTTTAAAAGAAAGATAGCAGCCAAGCAGTCTCATCAGAGCAGTTCCACTCTGTAATGTGGATCAGGGTGAGTCTGAGTCAACTTTGGTGGCAGCTCCAATTAAAAGCCCACTCTCACTTTTGACTCAGAGTGGCCCCAAAAGACAGAATAAAGTTTCTCCTGTCCCTTTCTGAGACTGTGAATCTTCAAAGCACAGAGAGCCTCATCTTTGGGTTCAAAACTGCTTGTGGGTTCGAATCGCAAATCCTTCGGTTCTAGCTGACATGTAACCCACAAAGCCACTAGGGTTCCGAAGGCAGCTAGTTATTGCATAGTAACTTAAATTCTAAGCACTAGGTTTGCAGCAACGATTACAAGGAAAGTTCAAAATCCAGTTTTGAGTCTCCACGTAAATTCAGCCCTCCACTAAACTCTTTCCATTTAACCGGCAATGTGAAGCGTACCCAAAGAGGCTGAGTTCGAAGAATCAGATAATGTCCTGATTGGGTTGGTCGGAGAGCCACTGAATCAATCTTGTAAGCTGTTCTCTCTAGCATGTATGTGTCCCAGTCCCGGCCCCATTCCTGCAACTGTGATGTGCTGATCTGCCATCAACCGTGCTTTGGTGACAGCTTCCTGAGTACGCCCACATCCTGTTTACGCAGCCGGCTTTCTATTAATCCTTGGATGCCATGATGCCTTGTGTCGATGGCCTCCCACATTCAGATGAATTGTCTTTGTCTTATCTTTGCCCTGTTTAAGACTTAATAAATGTGTCTCTATAGCTATATTTGAATATGGGGGTCTCCTTTGTCCCCTACACAAGAGCCCTGGTGGTCGGTTCTTCGTTGGGCTGCTAACCGCAAGGTCAGCAGTTCAAAACCACCAGTCGCTCCATGGCAGAAGGACGGAGCTAGGCTTTGTATCTTGTAAAGAGATACAGTCTGAGAACCCACAGGGGCAGTTCTACTCTCTCCTTTAGGGTTGCTATGAGTCGGAATCCACACAATGGCACAGGCTTTTGTTGGGCTGTTTTTGTTGTCCCCTACAGCAAACATTATGTAAAATTCTAGATAAATAAAGACAATTGGTAGAAATGAAGTCCTGGTCCGTGCTACAGTATGGATGAAACTTACAACATCATACTGAATGAAATAAGTCAGTCATCCCATTCACATGGCATAGCTAGAATGGGTAAATGTACAGACACCAAAGTTTATTGTGTTTGGGGGGGCAGGGTGAAGGCAGACCCAGGAGTGTGCTGTTTCTGCTTATGGTGATGGAAAACTTGTTTTGAATATTACTGGTGATGCTTGCACATGATTAATGCCATTGATGTTCCCAATTGTACATATGGAAAACATTAACTTGACAAATGATGTTCTACATATGTTTATAACAATATTTAAAAGAGCATGAACAGGCGACATTGTGACAATGAAATACCCTATTTAAGCTACTAAAGGAGAAAGAATTCTCAAGGAGAGCGTGGGCATCCAGGTGTGAGTCCCTTGAAGTGGGTTGTTTTGCAGGTTGTTGTTAGGAGCTGTCAAGCTGATTTGGACTTACAGAGTGACCCCACGTGACAGAGTAGAGCAGCCCCATAGAGTTTTCTTGGTTGTGATCTTCAAGGAGCCAGATCCCCTGGTCTTTCTGGATTGGACCCGTGGAGTGGTTTGAACCGCCCAAACTTTCTTTTTGGCATATTTCTGGGAACGTTTGCTAACATGCCTACCATGTTGTTTATCTATTGGCCTTCCATTTGAATTGTGGTGCTGGTGAAAATTATTGACAATACCATGAACTGCCAAAAGAACAAACAAATATGTTTTAGAAGGCCATCATAATACTTTTTAGATACAAGGATGATGAAACTTAATCTTACATACTTTGGACACGTTATTCAGGAGAGCCCTTGGAGAAGGGCTGCAGGGTTGGTAAAGTGGAGGGGCAGTGAAAACAGAAGGCGGCCCTTGAGGAGATGGATTGACACTGTGCTTATGACAGTGGGCTCAGACATAAGAACAAGAGTGAGGACGGTGCAGGGCCAGGCTGTGTTTCGTTCAGTTGTACATAGGGTCGCTATGAGTAAAAACCCACTCAATGGCACCTGAAAACAACAACCTATTGACCTAGTAAGGCTGCTTTTTAATTTATTTTTTTTGTAAGTCTGCTTTTAAGTCTATACTAAATACACGTTTGGAAATAGGGAATGCACCAGAGACACAGTGTGAGAATTGCACCTGATCTGATCCCGCCACACCGAGGCAAAACCCTAAGGGGGTGCAACAGAACAGCGAGGGAATGGAGCGGTGAAGTCCCCAGGGAATGCTGAAGGTGGACTTTGGGGCCAGGGCGTGGTGCCCCAACAGACTGAACTAAAGGTCAACAAAAGATCCTTGAACCAGCTACAAGCTTTTCTTTCTTGTTGTGTTTTGTTTTGTGATTGGTTTGTTGTTCTGTTGTATATTGTTACTTGGTTTTGCTCTGTCTTGTTTTTGTGCATGTTATTATCTCCGCAGGTCTGTCTAAATAATATAGGCTGGATGAACAATCTGGAGGAGAAAACAACAGGACCCACAGTTCCAGCGGGAACATGGGAGAGGGAGAGCTGGGGGGGAAAGAAGTGGTGTTAACAAACCCAGGGACAAGGAAACAGCCAGTGATCCAAATTGGTGGTGAGGAGGGTGTGGGAGGCCTGGCAAGGCATGATCAAAGATAATGGAACCAAGAGGAATTGCTGAAACCCTGGTGGGGACTGAGCATGATAATGGGACAGGAGGAATGTCAAGGGAAGTAGAGGAAAGATCTGGGAGGCAAAGGGCATTTATAGAGGCCTAGCTAAAGACATGTACATATGCAAATATATTTATGTATGAGGATGGGAAAATAGATCTATGTGCATATATTTATATGTTTAGTATTAAGGTATCAGAAGGACAACATTGGACCTCCCTCAAGTACTCCCTCAATGCAAGAATACTTTCTTCTATTATATTGGCATTCTATGATGTGCACCTTCCTGACACAACCGCTGAAGACAAAGAGGGTAAATAAGCAAATGTGGTGAAGAAAGCTGATGGTGCCTGGCTATCAAAAGATATAGCGTCTGATAAATTGTTAAAATTAAAAAAAAAAGATATAGCGTCTGGGGTCTTAAAAGTTTGAAGGTAAACAAGCGACCATCTAGCTCAGAAGCAACAAAGCCCATATGGAAGACGCACACCAGCCTGTGTGATCACAAGGTGCCCAAAGATCAGTTATCAGGCATCAAAGAAAGAAAAATCATATCATTTGTGTGCTCACCTCCATGATAACATCCCTGAAGACAAACAGGTGCATAAGCAAATGTGGCGAAGAAAGTGGATGGTCCCAGGGTATCAAAAGATATAGCGTCTGGGGTCTTAAAGGCTTGAAGGAAAGCAAGCGGCCATCTAGCTCAGAAGCAACAAAGCTCACATGGAAGAAGCGCACCAGCTTGTGCGATCATGAGGTGTCAAAGGGATCAGGTATCAGCATCATCAGAACAAAAAATTTTACCATAATGAATGAGGGGGGAGTGCAGAGTGGAGACTCAAAGCCCATTTGTAGGCCAATGGAAATCCCCCGGCAGAGGGGTCTCTGGGAGGAGACGAGCCAGTCAAGATGCGATGTAGCAGTGATGAAAAATACAACTTTCCTCTAGTTTCTAAATGCTTCTTCCCCACCCACCCCACTATCATGATCCGAATTCTCCCTTGCAAGTCTGGCTAGACCAGAAGATGTACACTGGTACAGATAGGAACTGGAAACACAGGGAATCCAGGGTGGATGATGCCTTCAGGACCAGTGGTCTGAGTGGCGATACTGGGAGCGTAGAGGGAGGGTGGGTTGGAAAGGGGAAACCAATTAAAAGGATCTACATATGACCTCCTCCCTGGGGGATGGACAACAGAAAAGTAGGTGAAGGGAAAAGTCGGACAAGACAAGATATGACAAAATAATAATTTATAAATTATCAAGGGTTCATGAGGGAGGGGAGAGCGGGAAGGGAGGGGGAAAATGAGGAGCTGATGCCAGGGGCTTAAGTGGAGAGCAAATGTTTTGAGAATGATGAGGGCAATGAATGTACAAATGTGCTTGACACAATTGATGTCTGTATGGATTGTGATAAGAGTTGGATGAGCCCCTAATAAAATGATTTTTTAAAAAAGAAATAGGGAATGAAGACATATTTATCGACAAGGAGATGTTTTATTTATATTTTTAAATATCTACATATATGGCAATGATTAATTAAATGATGGGTTAGTATAAATAGCAATATGTTTACGTAGTCTTGAAAAGCAGAGGGAAAATGTTAATGATATAATGGTAAAAGAACAAATTGTTTAAGGAAGATCTGAGCTTCGTAGTGGTCAATGGGTGCTGGATTATGAATCATTTTGAGGGACGATAAAAAGTGTTTACTAAATTAGCAACAATGAGCATACATTATGTTCATGCATTATCTAATGTTAGCACTTAATTCTCATACCAACCTGGCAAATTTGACAGTTGTGCCTACAGATTAAGAATTTGGGGCTCAGAGAGATTAAATAAAACTGTGGCAAACCCTTCAATTTTCCAAGAAGCACTTTTGGCATAGTGGTTGTACGTTGGGCGCTAACTGCAAAGTGGTCAGGGGTCTCTGAGGGAAATAGATGGGACTCTCTACCCCTGTAAAGTTACTCTCTGTGAAACTCACAGGGACAGTTGGACCATGTCCTATAGGATCACTATGAGTCAGCATCCACTTGATGGCAGTGAGTTTGGTTTGGTTTGGAGTTGACTTTGCCAAGCTTGATGTCCCTCTGCAGGAAGTGGTGTCTCCTGATAACATGCCCAAAGTGGGCGACATGAGTCTCGCCACCCCGACTCAGCAAGAGCTTTTCTGACTGTACTTCTTCCAACAGGAAGTAGACCTTGTTTGGGTTATTTTTGCTTTCTGTCAAGCACAGACAACCAGGGGAAAAGCTGAAACAATCTTAACAACAAAATAAATAAATTCATATTGAATTATGACCTGAAGTACAAAATCAATGTCCACAAGTCCAGTGATATCAATAAATATGGAAAAAAGAAACTGAACAGGCAAATCTCTGATGCCGAACCATTCAGAACAACGTGGTGATTTCACCCTCAGAAAGATGGGGCAGAACTCCACCAGCCGTCATCACAATCAACACCGAGGCATGTTTTGATGAAAATACTACATTATTTTTATTGTGAATTGTATGGGGGTATAATTCTTTCATAAACTTAAGTTGTACTGGGCCCATGGAAGGCCAGTGGAGAAAGTAATTCGGAGAAAAGGCAGAGAACTCATCAGAAACTTAAGGAAATGCTGTAGAATTTCAAGTGCGTGAATTCAAGGGAGGGAATATGGGAAATAAAAAATGTAGATCCGTTCCCTTTGAGGGAAAGCTGCTTTTGCAACTGCTGCTTCTCGATCCTTTTCTGACACAAAAGCATAGAAGCTAACCCTCAGGGTTTCCGGCCTGCTTGGGAGGGGGACACCAGAAGTCCAAACATCTAAGAGGGCAGAGTATTTTTACGTAAACAATGCTGAAGACAAGCAGGGAAACGGTATTTCCTTTTCTTCTGTTTAGGCAGACCTCGTTTCCTGTTATCCCGCCCACAAAAAGGCTGTGCAGCTTGGAAGAGCTGGTTTAGAAGCCTCAAGATGCTACAGCTATTGATACTGTTGTTTTCTTTCTTTCTTTCTTTTTTTTAATCATTTTATTGGGGCCTCATACAACTCTTATCATAATCCATACATACATCAATTGTATAAAGCACATTTGTACATCCGTTGCCCTCATCATTCTCAAAACATTTGCTCTCCACCTAACCTCCTGGCATCAGCTCCTCATTTTTCCCCTCCCTCCCTCATGACACCTTGATAATTTATAACGTATTTATTTTGTCATATCTTACATTGTCCGACGTCTCCCTTCACCCACTTTTCTGTTGTCTGTCGTCCAGGGAGGAGGTTATAAGTAGATCTCTGTAATTGGTTCCCCCTTTCTACCCCACCCTCCCTCCATGATACTGTTGTTTTTTTTGTTTTTTACAAAGAACAAAACAAAACAGTTCACAAAAGAAAAGCTTGTAGTTAGTTCAAGGATCGTTTGCTGGCCCTTAGGAGCGTTTTCCAGTCCAGTCTGTTGGGGCACCACGCCCTGGCCCCAAAGTCCACTTTCAGCATTCCCTGGGGACCTTGCCACTCCATTCCCTTGCTGTTCCACTGCACTCCCCCAGTGCTTTGCCTCGGTGTGGTGGGGTCAGATCAGGTGTCATTCCCACACTGTGTCTCCGGTGCTGTCCCCTGTAATCGCCCTTAGTCACTGAGGGGCATCATGTCTCATAGTAGGGCCAGATACTGTTGTTTTCTAAAAGATTATTTTGAGGCAAAAAGAAAGTACATTTGTGAACCACATAGATTTATTTTTAAAATTCTTATTGTAAGGTCCCAGTTTGCTTTCTAAGAACAAGTAAAAGAGAGGAATGGTAAAACTTCTTTGTAACCAAGCATCTCTCTTGCCACTCGGTGGCCCATAGCTGAATCACATGACTCGCACCTGGACGCTGACAACCCTCTGCAGAGACCAGAGCAATGACTACAAGCCCCTCTGTGACGTACTGGTCAACCCCTTACAGCGCTGGTCCCATCTGCTGCTCTCTCTATGAGACCTCGCGAGGACGCTGAACTCTTCCCAGGCTCATTCGCCTCTCAGAGCCTCTGCCTGCAATGTTCTCTGTCCAGGGACGTGCAGGGCTCTACCCTCAGGTCCCCAGGCCTCCATTCAAACGTCCCTTCTAGACAAGGTCCTTTCTGAACATCTGTTTATGGCACCTGTGCCTCTGCCTGTCTTGCTATTCTTTCTTTCCCACTGGGAGCTCTGGTAGCTTTGTGTGCTCCGTGTCTGAAATGCAAGGTCAGCAGTTTGAAACCACCAGGCAATGGAGCGAGCAGGAGAAAGATGAGGCTTTCTGTCCCCATGAAGATTTGCAGCCTCCGAAACCTGGGGAGCAGTCTACCCAGTCGTCCAGGGTCTCTATGAGTCAGAAGCTACTCGATGGCTGTAAAAGTGAGGTTCCGTTTCTTTCACGTCTTTTGGCTTTCTATGCATCCTTTCCAGCTTTACTTTTGACCACCGCTCACCTGTCAGTTCTGTACTGTGGTGGCTTGTGTTGCTGTGATGCTGGATGTTATGCCACCGGTGTTTCAGACAACAGCCTGGAGAACAGGGGTCAGTGGAATTTCCAGACTAAGACTAGGAAGAAAGATGTGGTGAGCTATGCCTGAAAATTAGTCAATGAAAACATTATGGATCACAACAGAATAGGCCAACTTGATTGCTGCGGGCACACCATCAGAAAGGATCCACTGCTGTTTGGTGAAGCAGAGAGACAATGAGGGCTAGAGAGACCGTGCTAGGCCGATTGCCCAGAGAAACAAACCCAGTGACACTCTATGTATAAGAGCTTTGTGTCAAGAAGTAATTTTATATCAAGAAGCCACCCAAGCCCTTAAGTGTAATGCTAGTCCCTAAGCCCTTCTTTAGACTCACATAACTACACGCCAGTGACACGAAATGGTGAACCGGGAAGCAGGAAGATCACAGGCTGGTGAGCGCAGAGTCCTGTGGATCCAAAGTTAGTTGAAACTTGGCAGGTTGGTTGGAAGCAGCAGCTCTCAGGATGTCAGAGTCCCGGCCAGCAGGAAGGGGAAGAGGCACAAAGAGGGAGGTTCCCAGTTCTCCCCATTCACCCTTTCTAAGAAGACCACACCACCAGGGAAGCAGCAACAACGTACCACTTGACTGCCAGGTTTAATTCCACTCCCTGCCAAAAGTGTGCAGTTGACATAAAATCATCCAACTACCACAGTGAACTGGCACAATAGCCACAATGATGAACTTGACTGTGAGCAGGATAGAGAACCAGGCAGCATTTCTATATTAGGTAAGGGAGTCAAAGGGGCAGTTCCAATCTCTCCTATGGGGTTGCTATGAGTCCAAAACTGACTCCAGGGCAGGGAGATAAATGAGGTCATTATGTCAAGTAGCAAGCTAAGGAGTTGTTCCTCTCCATGCCTAGGGACCCCCTACAGGAAGTTGGAAACGATGAAGGCTAAAGGGCATGTACCAATTCAGGCCCTTGAGCCAGATCGGCTTAATACAGCCAATGGGGTCAACCAGTACCATCGACCACACCTCCCAGCAGAAGGCCCTAAAAAGCCAAAACCTGGAGACCACAGCCCTCTTTTTCCAGCTGCTCCTCAGCCCTCCGCTCGGCAGTCTCTCTCTCTCTCTCTCTCTCTCTCTCTCTCTCTCTCTCTCTCTCTCTCTCTCTCTTGCCTGGTGGCCACATGTGGGGGTGCAGTCCTGTGTTCAGTTAACTGTAGAGCCTGAAACTTCAATCCTTTAAAACCCCCCTTGGATCACAAACCAGACTTCAGCGTGAATTATTTCTTGTGTGAAGCCAAGAACCGAGGTATTTCCCACCTGAGAAATCTAACAATTGATGGAACATTGATGGGAGCTACCTGTCTACCCATCCCATTTAACACACTATATGCTAACCGGAGGATGAAGGATGACTAAGGGTGTTGGGGATCCCACCTGTTTCTAACTGACCAGTAAGCCCACTCTGCTTCATGGTTTTGAGCACTGTTCCACATTTCGTCTGCTACTGTATCCAGAATCTTCAATCTAATGTGATCCTTTTCAGAGAAGTTGGTTAGCTAGATAGCTTTGAAAGGGCCATTCTTCAACCGACTCTGGATGGAATAGCCTCTTGCGGACTCTTGAGACAGCCCCAAGTGAGATCCTGCTTTCCCATATGTGGCATTTGGATGAAACGTCCTGCTTTCCATACAGTTCCATTTTCAGTGTTCACTCAAAGTATAGCATTAAATTGGACCACCCTGAAGTATTTCTTAATTTTGATACAAGGTTAATCATGGTCTCTTCTACCAGTTGATCCCTGGTTTTGTTCTAAAAAATGATATTAAATTTCTTTTTATTTATTAATTTTTTAATATATATATATATATTAAATTTCTTCATTGTGTCTTACCACAGATACAGTCAATTTGAGTCCTGTGTGTTCCATCTGGCGAGGCTCACATATATGGCTGCCATTTATGTTATTAAAGCTATTTCCAATAAATAGATTGTTGGTCTCCCAAAATTCTATTATGCAATTTCCAGTGTCATTTTTATCTCTAAGGCCACCCCCCCGCCAACAACTGAGCCTTCTGTGTTTTAAATTTTTGCATTCCAATCAACTCTTACTCATTCACTGCTATGAATTCTGACTCATAATGACCAGATAGGACAGGGAAGACTGCCCTTCTGGGTTTCTGAGACTGTCACTCTGTACAGGAGTAGAAAGCCTCCTCTTTCTTCTGAGACTGTTACTCTTTGTGTGTGTGTGTGTGTGTGTGTGTGTGTGTTTTGTACCGGGTGTGGGGTGACTGTCACTCTGTACAGTAGTAGAAAGCCTCCTCTTTCTTCAGTAGAGCGGCTGGTGGTTGCCAACTGCTGCTCTTGTGTTAGCAGCCCATTGAGTTACCCACCACATCACCAATCAATAGTGATTGTCATTTGATCACTCCAAATCGCAGAAGTTTGTAAACATCTTCAGTTGCTTCATCTTTAGCATTAATGGTTGGTACATAAACTTGAATAATAGTCATATTAACTGGTCTTTATAGGTATATGGTATTTAACTATCACTGACAGCCTTGTACTTCAGGATAGGTCTTGAATTTTTTTTTTACAATGAATATGACATTGTTCTTCAATTTCTCATTCCTGGCATAGCAGACCATAATGATTCAAAATGGGTATTACCAATCCATTTGAACGCACGAATGCCTAGGATATCTATCTTCAAGCATTCCATTTCATTTTTGACAATTTGCAAATTTCCAAGATTCATGGTTTGTACATTCCATAGCATGGTTATTAATGGATATTTGTAGCAATTTCTTCCCATTTTAAGCCATGCCATTATTGGACCTAAGTGGTCCCTGAACTTATCATTGTAATCAGACCTCCCTCTTCCTGTTATGTCTATAGGACAACAAAAGAAACTGCTGCTGGTTGCATGGTGTCTGGTTGTGTACTTTACTGTATAAGGTAGTACGGGTCGGTGGAACATGCTTAAACCCAGAGCGCAGTGCAAGAAGAGAACTGAATCCGTGACATCTAACAATGACAATCTTGGCATGTGAGAGCTTTCTAACATGCTGCTGTGTGGTATGGAACCTCTTTGAAGTGTAAAATTGAGCTTTGGGGTTCTGGTTTGAGGATCCCTGGTGGCACAGTGGTTAAGCACTCAGAGGTTGGCAGTAAAATTCACCCGCTGATCCTTGGAAGAAGATGTGGCAGTCTGTCTTCAAAAGTTGTTCAGCCTTGGAAACCCTCTGGGGCAGTTCTCACTTGTCCGATAAGGTTGCCAGGAGCCAGAATCTACTGCACAGCTGTGGGCTTATGGTCTGGGTCCTGGGAGCAGGATCACACTTGAGGTCAATCAGTGAGGTCAACCTGATGAAGAAGGACCACTCGGACAGATGCCCAGGAGGCCCACGGTGAGGTCAAGAGAAAACTGGGGAGAGGAACTGCAGAGAGTTGGAGAAGACATAAGTGGGAACGTCGATTTCTCACTATGAACCCGGTATTGCAAAGGGAACATGGATTTCTATTTGTGATCTACCTTCTGTGTGGTAAGGCTCTGGGCATCTTCTTTGTCCCAGCTCGGAAAAGACAAACGTGCTAGGTGTGGAGGGGTCGCTATTAGTGAGCAGCTTGTGTGTACACCGCAATACTAAATTCATATTGTTTAAACGGCCAGTGAGTTAACCAAGCAGTCATATTGGTGTAGGCTGGGTCCTGATCCAATCAGGCTGGTGTGTCTTTATTAAAAGAGAAGGGCCAGAGACAGATGGAGGGATGACAGCCACGTGGAGACAAAGATCACAGTTCTGTTGCCGTGACCAGAAGCTAGAGGAGAGAAGCAGCAATTCCTGCCGACAGCCTTCCGAAGGAGGATGGTCCTGCTGGCATATTGATTTTGGTCTGCTGGCCCTCCGCCTGCTCTTAATTGCTATTCTTCTGGTTTCTAGAACTATGAGAGAAGATGTGTTGCTTGTTTATGGGGCTCAATGTGAGGTATTTTGGGATAGCACTCCTTAAAAAAAATAAGAGTCAAATGCAACTTTCCTCTAGTTCCTAAATGCTCTCCCCCGCTCTCCCCCCACTATCATGATCCCAATTTCCCCTTGCAAGTCTGGCTAGACCAAAGGTTGTACACTGGTACAGATAGGAACTGGAAACACAGGGAATCCAGGGCGGATGATACCTTCAGGACCAGTGGTGTGAGTGGCGACACTGGGACAGTGGAGGGAGGGTGGGTTGGAAAGGGGAAACCGATTACAAGGATGGATATGTGACCTCCTCCCTGGGGGACGGACAATAGAAAAGGGGGTGAAGGGAGATGTCAGACAGGGTAAGATATGACAAAATAATAATTTATAAATTATCAAGGGTTCATGAGGGAGGGGGGAGCGGGAAGGGAGGGGAAAAATGAGGACCTGATACCAGGGGCTTAAGTGGAGAGCAAATGTTTTGAGAATAATGAGGGCAATGAATGTACAAATGTGCTTGACACAGTTGATATAGGTATGGATTGTGATAAGAGTTGTATGAGCCCCTAATAAAACAATTAAAAAAAAGTCCCTGGGTGGCACCACCAATGGCAAAGTGCTTGTCTCCTAACTGAACGGTTGGAAGTTCAAACCCACCAGTGGTGCCCAGAAGAGAGGCTGGGTAATCTGCTTCCAAAGGGCACAGCCTGGAAGCCCCTATGCAGCACAGCCCTGCTCTTCAATACATGTGAGCAGTGACACCCCCCTGGCAGATGGGTTAGTTGATAAGGAAGTCAGACACTTTGCCCTGCGATGAAGACTGGACACAGACTCCTGTTTGTAACGTTCTTCGGAGTGGCCTCTCTGCTGGGCAGCTCAGGTAGGTTGGTTGGGGCCTCAAGCTTGTGTCCATCATTGCCCAGACAAAAGTAGGCTTGTGGCCAGGGACATTATCTCTCCCCAGGATCCCCAGCGGGGTTTGGTGTCCCTAGGGGTGCACAAAAGACTGGAAAGTCATGGGGGGAATGAGCCCTGTTCCCATGGGACATGACTGTGAGATCACCACAAGGCTTTGAGCTATGAGCTAGGTTTACCAGCAAGCTTATTTCTCTGTTGGCCTGGGTACAATTCTGAGGGACCCTGAGTCACTTCTTTCTGATGTCCCATTGCCTGGTCTGGCTCTGCCTTCGCTCTGAACTGTACTCCTGCCCACTGGTTGGATGGGCTTCGCATCTGTGCTTCATCTTCTAGATACTGCCATGGATCTGTCTGCCTCCCCCTGACTCCAGACCCTTGAGTTCTGGGTGAGGCAGCTCCATGCCAGCTAGACTAGCTTGACCCCTAGGAAGGAGACCCTACACGGTGTCTGAGGTCTTCACAGCTATCCTAAGCCACCTCGACGGCCTCTTCTTGTCCCATCTGCAGCCAGCACTGCATAAAAGGGGCCTTTGGTCTCTCACCTTGGCCTGGTCTCTTCTAGAACCATTGCACACCTGCATCTAGTCACATTCCGGGGAGGGCCTTATTTCCTTCTTGGCTGGATGCTCCTAGAACAGTACCTGGCACACAGTAGACACTCAATAGTGCTTTTTAAACAAACCGATTCGATTATTATTTTTAACATTTACTGTGTTTCTGGTGAAAGTCTACACTGCAGATATATTTCCCAGTTGACAGTTCACACCTAGATTGTTCAATGACGTTGGTTGCTATCCCCACCTGCAATGCTACCCCCACCTCTCCATTTCCACCCTGCCTTCCCCATCCCCTCTGTCCAATTTTCATGATGCTCTTTGCCTTCTCACCATTGCTTTCGGGAAAATGTTGCTCTTTTGCTCTCATCTAGTTGACTGTTCTAAGGAGCACATTTCATAGTCCAGCAAGAAAAAAAAACTGCTTTCTTGGAGTCTTAGATTTTAGGCCTTTTTCTGGGGTTATGTGGGGTGCAATTCAGAAAATTGCAGTGGCTAGATCACATCGCTCTGGTTTCTTAGATATCGCTGAGTTTATAAAATTTTAGTCTGCTCTTTATAAGGTCTCCTTTGCAGAATTGGGATCTCATAACAAGCTTTCTTATTTGAACAGGAAATGTATGTATCTAAATCACCCACATTGCGTGTGTGTGTATAATGTGACCTTTGTTTGACAACTATTTATCTACTTCCTTTCCTCTAGTGTACACCATCCCTCACTCAGATCCTGTACGCGTTCCTCCTTTCCATGAACTACCACAGATCTCAGAGGAGGAGTCTTGTATGTCTGGTGTCACCCAAGGTGCAATGACAGTGATTTCTAAATAACCTCAACTAGTGAACCTTTTTACCGGAATGAATTGAGTGTCATGATCAAGGACTTCAATCTTTCCAACGAGATTTCCGAGGAGAATTGCTTGCTAAAGGAACAAAATGTACTTCAGCCTAGAACAAATATTATTGAAGGAGACCAAAGGATGTGTTGCCGTTCTTTCCCTAAGACAACAGCTTAGTCCTCTGCAGTGACATTGGAAATCTTCTAAAGAATACAGGTCTTTCAGACTATAACTCAGGGAGTGGCATCTCTTCATCGACAGTTCAAAATGTATTTTGAAATGTGTTCTTTTAAATGATGGCAATAAAGGTGGTTTCATTCCAATGGGTCTCTCTAGTAGGATGAAAGAAGAGTACAAGGCCATCTCTTTAGTCTTAGAAGAGATAAATTGGGGTGATGGAGCACTAGAACTGATTGTGATGATGTATATGCAACTCATTTTAAAAGTGATTTAACCATGGAAGTGTATGATATGGTGAATACTTTCTCAAGAAACCTACAAACAAAACAAAACTTGACCAATGGTTATCATGAACAAAGAGTTGCGGCTTAGGGGACATTGAGTTTATGTTAATGGTGGTGGAATAATTTGGAAAAGGATATCAATAATGTTTGTAAAATGTGAAGGGTATAATCGATGGCACTGAATTATACAAGTAGAAGTTGTGAAATTGGAGAATATTTTGTTATGTATAATTTTGCCATAATTAAAGAAAAATAATTACATGAATAACTATGAGTACAATGAAGAAGAAAATGTTCAATAATTAAATATGCGGCCAATTGTAAAACTCTTCTTGATATGACTGAATTATTGAATTGTATGACATTATGGATGAAGTGCTAATAAAACTGTTAAACAAAAAGATAAATAACCAAGAACATCAGTGGGTGCTTTACATAGACTCGAAAATAGTTAATTTTATTCTTGGTCAACAAAGTGGCTACACAAAATATCCTTGCTTTTTATACCTTTGGGATGTAGAGTCGAACATGAAAATTGGGCAAGAAAAGACTAGCCTCTGAGATAATATATTGAAAAATGTAATCAATGAATCTTTTCTAATATGAGATAGAATCATCCTGCCACCACGACATATAAAGATAGGCCTGATGAAATAAATTGTAAAGACGTTGAATAGAGAGGGTTCATGCATGAAATACATACGTTACCTGGACTTACTATGGAAAAACGGAAAGCTTGGATTGTGGATGGTCCACAGAAGAGACAACTTTGAGGTGCCTCCCATTTCAGAGCATCAGTGAAGGCAATCCAATCATGTGCCTGGTCTCCGTTTGTTCTTGTGAAAAACTTTCTTGGCAACAAGAAGGCAGGTAATTACACACAATTAGTAGAGAAGCTCTTTCCTTTCAGCAGGCTTGTTGGTAACATGAGTGTTAAAGTCCACTATCTGCACAGTCACGTAGATCGCTTTCCAGAGAATCTTGGTGACTTAAGTGAAGAGCGAGGTGAAAGATTTCACTGAGACGTAGAACAATGGCAGCCAGATACCAAGGAAGATGGGATGCCCACATGATGGCAGACCGTTGTTGGAATCTTCTGTGGGATCGTCCTGGCTGATGGCACTCTGGGAAGTCTCACAAAAGTAGTTTCTTGTGTGTCAAACGACTGGAGATTTTGTATCTGTGCTTTTGGTACAAAGTTCCCAAAGCGATGAAGAAATCTGTGCCTTTGGTATGAGATAAGCAGATTTTCGCATAGTACACTTTTTAAATTAAAATGTCTCCTTTGTGCTTAAAATCTATGAATGTAAACACTACATCACAATGTTCTGGCTTGGTATATGCCATATATGCTGTGTTTTAAAAACTAGGGTTGATAGAGGAAAACTGGTGTCATTTTCAGACCCAGTAGGTCAAACACCCAGAAACAACCTACCATCAGGTCTGTGGTTTATTTTATAGACAGTTTGGCTGAAAGGGAACCCCTGGCAGTGGCTAGTTTGCATTATTTTTTAAAGTATTCATCTTCCCATGCAGATAAGAACTGTATTGTTCAGTTATATTCCCAGCACCTAGAACAAGCTTTGTGTATTAGTGGTAATGTGAGTTTGGCTGCATTTAAGAGACTCTAAATGACGCTGCCACCACCTGTCTGTCAGTTGGCCCCACTATGGTGGCTTGTGGGGAGCTGTGATGCCGGAAGCTGTGTCACTGGTGTTCACATACCAGCACAGCGACTTGCTGCACAGGTTTCAGCAGAGCTTCCAGACTAAGAACAGACATCCAAGAAGGACTCAGTTTCCCACCTCGAAGGAAGAGCCCATTAAAACCTTATGCATAGCTTCAAAATATTGTCAGATGCGGAAGCCTTCCTGCATGGAAGCAGAGCGCTCTCAGAGATCCTGCCAGAGGACGGGCCTCTTGGGTCAGAGGGCACTTGAAATGTGATGAAGGAGGAGCTGGTTTCTCACAGTGGGGTTGGCCATAGTGATGTGAATGGGGTAAAACCTGTGGGAGCAGAGTCTTTGGGATCTTCCTTTGCTGATGACGCACGACTCAACGTAAAGAAGAAACAGCTACAGAAACTGCTAATGATCAGAACTTGGAATGTGCTAAGTCTGGATCTAGGAAACATGTGAAGTAAAAAATGAAATGTACCACATAAAGATCATTATCGTAGGCATTAGTGAGCTGAAAGGGAGTGGTACTGGTCATGTTGACTCAGATAGTAGTATGATTTACTATGCTGGGAATGACATCATCAAGAGGAATAATGTTGCGTTCATTGTCCAAAAGGACATTGCAAATCAATCTTGAAGGACAATGGTGTGTGTGATAGGATTGTATCTGTCTGCCTTCGAGGAAATCCAATCAATACAACAATTATTCAGATTTATGCAACAACCACAAAAGCTAGTGATGAAATTGAAGAATTCTACCAATGATTCCAATGTTAAATCGATCAAATATGCAATCAAGATACATTGGTAATTATTGGCTATTGGAATAGGAAAGTTGAAATGCAAAAGAAGAGGAACCGTAGTTGGAAATATGGACTTGGTGATGGAAATGAAGCTGGAGATCACATGGTAGATTTTTCCAAGACCAACATCTTGTTCATATCAAATACCTTTGGTTCACACCACAAAAGGTGACTTTTCCACACACGGACTTCTCCACATGGGATATAGAGCAATCAGACGGACTCCATCTGTGGGAAGAGAAGATGGAGACCCTCGATATCAGCAGCTAAAATCAGGCCAGGGCCTGGCTGTGGAACAGGCCATAATGGCTCATATGCAAGTTCAGGTTAAAGCTGAAGAAGACTGAAACAAGTTTACAAGAGTCAAAATGGGATTTTGAGTCGGTCCCACTTGAATTTTAAGAATGTTTGGGTCAGGTCCAAACTAGGCAGCCCCATGTGGACTAAGCTGAAGCGGGTCCAGGCCCCGACGGGCTTCCCTGCACATCCCCAAGGTCAGCAGCAGCCGGCGCCAGAGAAGATACCCAGTGAAACCAGATGTTCCAGGTTTGAAGAAAGCAGCAAGGAGTCCACCAGCAATTCTCCTGGTTTCCACGCCCCATATGCTAATTGCCCTACATTCCTCACCACCCCTTTAAAAAGCCTCGCCCCCAGCTGCTGAGCACGACTTCCCTGACCTGTTGGCCTAGGTCACAGAACCTCCTCAGGGAGCTCCCCCCACCGAATCAAGCTACTTCTGTTTCTGCTCTCCCTTGTCCTGTCATGTCCGTCTTCCTCCCTGTTCCTCAGTTTCGCCTTTACAAAGAACATCTCAAGAACAGATTTAATGTCCTGAATGCTAATGACAGAAGATCTGATGAGCTGTGGGAGACCATCAAAAACAACATCCATAAAGAAAGCAAAAGGTCCTTAAAAAGATAGGAAAGAAAGAAGATCAAAGTGGATATCAGAAGACTCTGAAACTGTTCATTGTAAAGCAGCAAAACAAATGGAAGACATGATGAAGAGAATTGAAAAAACGAAATCAAATATTATCGTGACGTGTGCAGAGACCCAGAGTTAGAACACCAAAAAGAAGGAACATCTCAGAATATCTGAAACTGAAAAAGCTAAAGAAAACATTTTTAAAAAAATTCAAGCCTTGAGTTGAAATATTGATTCTATGAGCAACATATTGAATGATGCAGGAAGCATGGAAAGAATATATAGAGTCGCCATACCAAAAAGCAGTCCCATCCCACCATTTCAAGAGGCAGCATATGAGTAAGAAGAATGTGCTGAAGGAAGAAGTCCAAGCTGTACTGAAAGCATTGGCCAAACACAAGGTTCTAGGAGTTGATGGACTACCAACTGGAATGTTTCCACAAGCTGATGACGCAATGGAAGCACTCACTCGTCTAGGCCAGGACATTTTGAACACAGCTCCTTAGCCGACAGGAAGAAATCCATATTTGTATCCATGCCAAAGAACATGACCCAACAGAATGATCAGATTATAGAACAATATAATTGATATGAATGTAAATAAAAGTTTGCTGAAGTTCATTCAATAACAGTTGTAGCAGTACATTGACAGGGAGCTGCCAGAGGTTCAGGCCAGATTCAGAAGAGGATGTGGGGCAAGGGATATCATTGCTGACGTCAGATGGATCTTGGCGCACAGCAAAGAATATCAGAAAGATGTTGACTTGCGTTTTATTCACTACGCTAAGCCATTTGATTCTGTCAACCACAACAAACTGTGGATACCTTTGGGAAGAAAGGGAATTCCAGAACACTTCACTGTGTTCATGCGGTACTTATACATGGATCAAGAGGCAGCTGTGAGAACAGAACAAAGGAATACCGAATGGTTTAAAAGCAGGAAACGTGTGCATCAGGGTTGTATTCTCGTGCCTTATTCATTCAATCTGAATGCTGAGAAAATCATCAGAGAAGCTGGGTTATATGAAGAAGCGTGTGGCAACAATATTGGGAGAAGGTTTATTAACAACCTGTGATATGTAGATGACACAGTCTTGCTTGTTGATAGTGAGGAGGACTTGAAGCACTTACCGAGGAAGGTCAAGGATCGTAGCCTTCTGTATAAATTACAACACACTATAAAGAAGACCGAAGTCTCTACAACTGGACCCAAAGGCAACATCATGATAAACAGAGAAAATGTTGAAGTTGTTAAGGATTTTGTCTTGTTTGGATCCACAATCAATTTTGTCTTGTTTGGAAACAGCAGTAAAGAGATCAAAAGACAAGTTGCATTAGGTACATCTGGTACACAAGACATCTTTAGAGTATTGAGAAGCAAGGATGTTACTTTGAGGACTAAGGTGCGCCTGACCCAAGCCATGGTATTTTTCCACTGCCCCATCTGCATGTGAAAGTTGGATATTGAATAAAGAAGAGTGAAGAAGAATCGATGCATTTGAGTTGTGATGGTGGAGAATATTGAGTATCCTGGACTGCTAAAAGGACAAAGCAGTCTGTCTAGGAAGAAGGATGGCCAAGAATGGCAAGACTTAGTTTTACATATTTTGGACATGTTTTCAGAGAGACCAGTCTCTGGAGAAGGACATCATGCTTCATAAAGTGGAGGAGCAGTGACAGAGAGGAAGGCCCTCCGTGGGATGGACTGACCCCGTGGCTGCATCAGTGGGCTCAAGCACAGAACAATGGTGACCGTGGAGCAGGACCAGGCAGGGTTTTGTACTCTAGAGCATAGGGTCACTGTGGGTCAGAGCTCCCTCGCCGGCACATAACAACAACAGCAACAACAAATCACAGTGATTTATACCAATGGAAGTGTATTGATCACACAACATTCTGGAGAGAGAAGCGGTCAGAAGCTGGTAGAGTGATTGTGTCGGGTCCAGCCTCCCCCGATCTTCTCTTAGTACCCTCATCCTCATGACCCAAGGTGGCTTATCACCATGTTCATGTTCTAAGTAGCAGGATGGCAAGAGGGAGAAGGGCATTATCTATCCCGGTAAGTAAGGATAAGACACAAATGTGACCATGTTGCTTTTCCCCACATCCGATGTGAACTTGGTCAAATGTCACACACTGCAAGGAACGCTGGGAAGTAGGGTTGTTATTCTAGACTTCTGCAAACCCCGCTGAACATTGTGTTACGGAGGAAGAGAATCGGGTGATACCAAGTCTCATGTGGATGCTCAATAAATATATGCTGAGTTAGTAAGCTATTATTAATAAAGCTATATGGATTTAAGCTATATGGATTTAGTGGTTCAAGGACAATGATCATATTGAATTATACCTGAAATTGGCCAGATGCTATTGATATAAAGTGATAGTCTTACTATACAGAGAATCCAGAATTTTCACATGATAGTTGGGAAAAAGATTATTATATTTTGTGACCTTGGGGGGAAAACAACTCTAAAAAGGGGCACCTAAACATAGTGAAGGAGAAACACAAAGCTTTCTACTTCCATAAAGAGTTACAGTTTCATAAACCCACAGGGCAGTTCTATGCTGTCCTAAAGGGCCGTTATGAATAGGAATCAATGTGACAGGAGTGAGTTTGCTTTTGGAAACAGGAAAGTAGATGGAAAATCAAGCCAACTAGCATATTTGGGGGAAGCAAACATAAATATTATGGCACTAATGTAAATTTCAAATCCAGATCACAATGCAGGCCTGAAATACAAGCAGCTACCAGCAATATGAGACTTGGTGATGCAGTGAGTTAAGCATTGGTTTGCTAACCACAAGTTCAGTGGTTCAAACCCACCAGCTGCCTACCCCCAGGGGAGAAAGATGAGGCTATCTGCTACTATAAATTTTTTTTTTTTTACAGTTTCGGAAATCCTAAAGAGCGGTTCTACGCTGTCCTCTTCCTATGTATAGGAATCAACTCAACAACAGTGAGTTTATCAGCAATCTTTTTATATACTGAAAATAATTATATAATCTTTTTATGTACTGAAAATAATTATACCAGTTGGTTTATCAGCACTCTTTTTATGTACTGAAAATAATTACAGTAAACATATTCAATCATCTCCTCTAAGACCATGACCCACCTACCTATTACTGATATATAAATGCAATTGGCCCTCTGTCTCTAGCCCCTCTGACATATACTTTCACAGCTCTGCTCCTTTGGGTCTCTCCTAGACTCTGCCTTGAGAAGAGCTTTCTTGATATCAGAACTGGGTTCAAAATGCAAGACAATTCCCTAATCCCTTAGTTTAGTGTTCTAGAATTTCTAAAGCTAGTTGCCTAGGATACCACTGGTTTTTTTTCCTCCCCCTCTCCCCCCCCCCCCCCGTTTTCTCCCCTCTCCTCCCAGTTCCAGGAAGAGGTGCACACAGCAAAGTGCTTTCATGTTCAGCAGTATACAAATGCAGAGAGGCAGCCGCATTCTTCCCACTGCACATTGACCATCCACCGAGCAACAAGGGCTTGTTCACAAACACCCTCCCTCTGACTTCAAAAGAAAATGGGTCCTGAAAATTGGAGGGCCTCTCTCTCTCTCTTTTTGTTGTTGTTAGATGTACAGAAAAATTACAAAGATAGATAGAGCATTCTCATAGCTCGGTACCCTGTTTCCTCTGCTGTTAATTATCATAGGCATGGAATATTTAGTACCTTTAAGATGCGGCTTGCCTGGCCCACACCCAGATTGGCAGACTGGCATAAGGGGTGTGGTGGGAGGGTCACTGCATTAGGTGACAAATGCCTTGGTGGTCCCTCCTGCTGGGCACAAACCTGCCTGCTGCTATTCCCACAGACCCTCTGGTCACTGGTTCACCCCCTGGGACAAGGTCAGGGGCCTCAGTCTGCCCCTCCCTTCCCTCCTGGTGGCTCCATTGGCTGCTGCCAAGGAGTCCAGTCGGACTCATGCAAACCCGGGCGAGTGCAGTTCCACTGGGAAGCTGGTCACTTGGTGGCAATGGCTTTAATAGGGAGTTTCTGAGGGACACAAATGTGAAGCACTCAGCTACGAACTCAGTGGTCCTCCACCTTCCTCAGGCCGCGACCCTTTCATACAGTTCCTCATGTGGTGGTGACCCCCAACCATAACATTATATTTTAAACGTTTTATTAGGGGCTCATACAACTCATCACAATCCATGCATACACCAATTGTGTAAAGCACCCTTGTACATTCATTGCCCTCATCATTTTCATTTTTTTTCAATCATTTTACTGGGGGCTTGTACAACTCTTATCACAATCCATCCATCCATCCATCCATTGTGTCAAGCACATTTGTACATTTGTTGCCATCATCATTCTCAAAACATTTGCTCTCTACTTGACCCTTGGTGCCCTCATCATTTTCAAAGTATTTGCTCTCCACTCAAACCCTTGGCATCAGGTCCTCTTTTTTCCCCCCTTCCTCCCCGCTCTCCCATGAGCCCTTGATAATTTATAAATTATTGTTTTGTCACATCCTGCCCTGTCCGACGTCTCCCTTCACCCACTTTTCTGTTGTCCATCCCCCAGGGAGGAGGTCACATGCAGATCCCTGTTATCAGTTCCCTCCATAAAATTATTTTTGTTGCTACTTCATTACTGTAATTTTGCTGTTATGAATCATCATGTAAATATCTGATAGCAGGATGTATTTTCATTGTTACAAATTGAACATAATGAAAGCATAGTGATCAATCACAAAACAATATGTAATTATATATTGTGAAATATTTATTTCTAATCACATATAAATGAAATTTTGTCTTGAAGCATGCTTCACTGTGGGTACTGGTGTGGGCGTATCTGCATGTGGGTGGACCCATCTGGAGAAGGATAGAGGAGTGAGGTGGTGTCTCAGTTCCTAAGACATCAGAAATATGTGTTTTCCGATGATCTTAGGCGACCCCTGGAAAAGGGCTGTTTGACCCCCAAAGGGGTTGCGACCCTCAGGTTGAGAACCACTGTACTAACTGAAATTTTAGTGGTTAAGCCCACCCTGAGGCAATTCAGAAGGCAGATCTGAGAATCTGCTTCAGAAAGATCATGGAATGGTCTAGTCTGGGTTGACTAGAGAAACAAATACAGAGACACTCATACGTATAGGAAAGAATTTTATATCAAAGAGTAATGTATATTAAGGAAACATTCCAGCCAAGTCCAGAAGTCCTATATTAACCCATGTCTGATACTAGTCTATAAACTCCTTTTCCGACCCACACAGCCATGCAATAATGCTAACTGAAGGAAGATCACAGGCCAGTGGGTGGAAAGTCTTGTAGAACCAGTGGCAGTGGAAGCATCTCAGCGCTGGTGTGAGTCTCCATGTGGCTCCTCCAACCCCACGTCTCTGGCTCCATCAGTGTAGCTCCATGTGGCTTGTCAACAGGAATGTCAAGCAGAGTCTGTCTGTATCTGGCCTCATGTGAGCCATTTACTTCCGTAGTGCCTCCAAACGAGGTCATCAAGCTATGACCTGATTGGCAGGCTAGATTCTACCCCTTCCTCAAGTTGACAGTAGATTATGTAACAACCACAGTCACAGTTCTATTTTGTAACCCTTAAGTTTGCTCTGGTGGCTAGTGGATTATGCATTGGGTTACAAACCACAAGGTGAGCAGTTCAAACCTACCAGTTTCTCCTCAGGAGAAATAAATATGTCTTTCTACTCACCCAACTAGTTACAGTCTCCGACACCTACAGGGGCAGTTCGATTCTGTCCTACAGGGGCACTGCGAGTTGAACTCAGCTGGACGGCTTCAGAAGGTTGCCCATCAGAGTCAGAATGCATTTGATGACAACTGTTTTTTAATATCCAAATTTTGATCTAAAGACCACATTTTAATTAAAGTTCACACCTCATGTCATTTTCATTAGTTGTTTATTAATGTCCTTTATCTGTTTAAGAATCCCGTTCACGACACTTTACATCTCATCCTCGTGTCTCCCCTAACTTAGGAAGAAATCCTGACCACCTATTCCTGGAAAAGGAGCCAAGGAAGACGCTGCAAATACAAGGGGCAGGTGCTGTTGCGCTTGGAGTTGTCATGCACTGGGGACAAATGGACGGCAGCTGGCAATGATGACAATAGTTCCGTAGGCTCTTCTTGGCTGTGACAGTTTCTCAGACTTTACTTGAGTTTAATGATCTGGATAGTTCTGAGTACCTGTCAAGTATGGTGTGGAATGTCCTATTGGGGTTGTGGGTGTGGGAAGGCCTGGGAGCACAGTGGCTAAGCCCTCAGCTGCTAACTGAAAGACGAAGTTTGAACTCACTAGCTGCTCTGAGGGAGAAAGGTGTGGCTCTAAAGCCCACAGCCTTAGAAACGCTAAGGGACGGTTCTCTCTATATAGTCACTACAAGTCGGAATTCACGCAAAGGACACGACTATGGCATGGACTGAGAGGAGGAAGACCACAGAAGTGGTGGCAATATCCGGTGACACTGTCAGAAAGGATGACACCAAAATTAGTGTCTATACCGTTTTTGTGCAATGCTTCAGTAGAAATGTACTTATGTATTTTAAATAAAAGGATCCTTATAATTACAAAGCAAACATTCTTCTTGTTGTTGTACACCAGCTTACTTGTAGTGGTATACGAGGGAGCCTCACAAAGTTTGTGGAAAAACGGAACTAAAGGATAATGGAATTTTCCCATGAACTTTTGAAGCCCTCTCCAGTCTACAAGGTTAAAGCTCCACGCTCCTTTACCTTTGACCCTCTAATTGGCTCAGCTCTGAGCAGTCGTTATTGCTCAATTAGAATGTGCTTCAGTAGTTTTGTCGGCTTGCAGCAAGAGCACACTGTTGCTTTCATTGCCACTGGCGCTTTCATAGTCACTGAGCTGATTACGTGTTCGAGTGTTTGGTTTTGGCGTCCAGGTGGCATCCATGGAGAATCACCTGCCCTGTGCTCCATTGTTAGACCAGAAAATTAAGAGGCATGGGAAGCAAGCACGGAGGAGAAAGCAACAGGATTGGGGCCAACAGTTATGGAGGAACATGTGGGGAGGACAAGGCATGTGAAGGGAGTGGTGAGTAAACAACATCACAGGGAGGGGAACAACTAGGGAATTAAAACAACAATCAGGAGATCCTGGGGGAGTTGGAGCAGCAGCAGTCCAGCTGAGAGGAATTATTAAGAGGCAGAAGTAGGGCGAGCCTGATGGTGGAACAAGAGGAAGGTTAAAGGAAACAAAGGAAAGATCTAGGAAGCAAACTATGGATAGAGGTATAAACATAGGTGTGTACATATGTAAATATATTAATTCACAAAATTCCTATGATTGACCTATCTACATATATTTATCTGAGAATACACTGAGGCAGTAGATGGACTTTGGGCCTCTGCTCAAGCCCTCCTTCAATGCAAGAACACTTTGTTCTAAGAACCTGGCAGGCATTGTGTGATGCTCACCCTCCCACCACGATGGCTGAAGACAAAATGGGTACATAGCAATTGTGGTGAAGAAAGTTGATGGTACCTGACTATCAAAAGATACAGTGTCTGGGATCTTAAAGTTAAAAGTGGCCATCTAGCAGAGAAGCAACAAGCCCACATGGAAGAAGCACACCAGCCTGTGTGATCATGAGTTGTTGATGGATTCCGGTAACAGGCATCAGAAGATGCAAAACAAACAAACAAACAAACAAAACCATATTGTTGAGAATGAGGGGGGACGGAGCAGAGACCCCAACCCCATCTATAGACAATGGAACATCCCTTTGCAGAAGGGCCACAAGGAAAGGATGAATCAACTAGGGTGCAGTATAGCACCGATGAAACACAATATTCCTCTGATTCCTTGAGGCTTCTTCACGGTCCACTATCACGACTCCAGCCCTGCCTTTCACTTTGGGCTAGATCGGAGCATGCACAGAGGTACAGAAAAGTGCTCACATCACACAGAATGCAGATCAGATACAGTCCTCAGGTGTGGAAGCAGGAGTAGCAATATCAGGAGAGGAGGGGGAAGAGGGGAGTAAGGGGAAACCAGGAGCAGTGATTTACACATAATCAGGGGACATGATCCCCGGGGGATGAACAACAGAAATGTAGGGGAAGGGAGACAGTGGACGGTATAAGACATGAAAATAATAATTTATAATTTATCAAGGGGTCACGAGGGTGGGAGGGGCAGGAGGAGCTGATACCAAGGGCTTAAATAGAAAGTAAATGTTTAGAAAATGATGATGGCAACATATCTATGAATGTGCTTGATACAATTGCTCCATGGATTGTTATGAGAGCTGTAAGAGCCCCTAACAAAATGATCTTAAAATTTTTTTCCTAAAAAAAAAAATTTTTTTTCCCTAGTTGAACTATAATGTGTTTGAACTATAATGTGGTGAATAGTTTTGTGAACCCCTATCAGACCACTCGGTTACTTTTTTTGGTGGGGGGGATCAAGTAGTAATTAAAAGCAAAGGAGAAAAATCAAAATAATAATGTGGTAATTAATAATGTTGCAATTCAGTACAGATTTTATAAAATGATTTTATTAGTATTCATATAATCTAAGAACTAATGCATGAAAGGCAATTTACAATCATATTTACCATCTGTCGGTCTACGATTGAAATGGATAAGAGACAGTAATGAGAGAGCCACGGCTGCCACAGAGCAAGTGGGAAGCCCTTGCTTTTGCTGAGCGTTGTGAGATCAGGCGTAGGGGTAGAGAAACTGCAGGGAGCGCGGAGGAAATCCCGGAGCTAAAAACAGAAGGATCCATATGGTGAACATGCTGAAGAACTAACTACAATATTTAGCACCAACTAAACGCTTGTGGGAGAAAGATGAGCTTTTTATTCCCATCAAAGTTGGTCTTGGAACCCACGGGGGTGGGGGGGGCAGTTACCCTGTCCTGCAAGGTCTGAGTCCGAACGGAGGCCAGGGCGGCCTTTGGTTCTTTAAGCTCAAGCGTGGCGGTGTGAACCTATGCAGTGTCACCTTAGAGGGCAGGGGGCCGGGCGGTGCTTCTGAACGGGCCACTGCCACATTCGATGGGACTGCGAAGGAGTCGCCCGAGGCGGAATCAGATGACCGGCAACTACCGTGGCTTGGCGTCTCCAACAGAAATCGGACAGACAGAGGCACAAGCAAGGCCTCTGGCCGGACAGCAGTCTGTCGGGCAGTGTGAGCCAACCATTAGTGCAGTAGGTGGCCGGCCGGCCGCTCCTGCGCAGTATCCGCCCGCCCTGCCCGCCGGCCGCGCCGCGCTGCGCGGGGAGTCGGGGCTGCAGGCGGGCCGGGCGCGTGGCCCCGCGGCGAGGAGGCGCCGGGCCGCGGTCTCTTCCAAGTACGTGGGGCGCGGCGGGCTGGGGCGGCCGCCGGAGAGAGGGAGGAGGAAGGGAGGGAGGGCCACGGGGGCAGGCCGGGCAGGGGCGAGCTGGACGCCGTGCCCGTGACGGGTGCCTCGGGGCTGCGGCCCGAGACCGGGCCGGGAACTCGGGGCCTCGCGCCGGCGGCGGGCGGGCTGCACCCCGAACGCGGGGCGCCGGGGCCTGGGCGCCGCTGCGCAGCACGGCTCCCTCCGGCCCCTCCCGGCGGGAGCCCGCTGGCGGGTTCGCGCCCGTGCGCAGGCGCAAGCCGACGCCGGGGCCTCTGCACCCGAGCGCCCGCCCTTCCGCACCCCTGGTTTCTGAGCTGGGTTCAGGGTGAAAAACCCGGCCCACGTACCCGCTGCATTTCATTGAAGGGAAACCCTCCAGAACCGAGCCCCGTGCTCTCCAGTAGAGTCTGACCCAGCCTGGAAGCCGCCCCCCCTCTCCCCCACTTCCAGGGCATCTTCCAACCACTCACCTTTAGGTTACCAGCCTCCTGCTTACCCAGGGCGCCTCTTCAAAAACAAACAGCACCCTGACTCATTGCCCTCAAATTGATGCCAACTCATCGTGACCCTCTTGGGTTTCTGAGACTGACTCTTTACCGGGGGGGGGGGGGGGGGGGGGGGGGAGGGGGGGGAGGGAGTGGAAAGCCCGGTCTTTCTCCAGAGCCGCAGCTGGTGGTTTCAAACTGCTGGCCTTGCAGTTAGCAGCTCAAAGCTTAACCACTGTGTCAGCAGAGCTAGGGCCCCTCCTACTAGACCCTAGTAACTGGAGGGCAAAAAAGATGGAATTTTCTGTAACATGGGCTTCTCTACAGCAGATGCCAGGGGGAAAGGACTGGTCTACTTGACTCCATTGAAAAGCACAAACAACAAACAAAAACTTGCTGCATAGCAAAGAAAGAATCCCTCAACGTTCAGTGAAGAACAAATGGTATGTTAGGAGAAAATATTTTCAACATATACAATGCTTAAAAATTAAGGAAAACAATGACTACAAGTCTAAAAATAGGCAAAAGACATCGATTTCAGAGAAAAGAAAAAGGTGCACTCCTCAAAGGCCCCTTTTGTTCCAACAATAGAAATGCATATTATTCAGATTTCACCTCTAACCCCCAAATTAAAAGCAATAAATTGCACTAGCTGTTCAGAAACAGGTTTTTTCACACATTGCCGGCAGGAATATGAAAGGATACAACTCCTATGGCAGGGAATTTGGCAACATCTAACGAAGCCATATTTGTATTCACCCTTTGACCCAGCACGGCAGACCTAGGGATTTATTTGGAGCAAACACCTACAGCAGTACGGTGCTATCTTATGTACACAGTTATTCAGTACGGCATTGTGTAAGACAGTCTTAATGCCAATACAAGCAGCTGCTGGAATAAACTCTGGTACATCCATACCAGAGAGTGAAATGTAACTGTAAAAAAAACAAAAAAAGAAGACAGACCCCTGTAATCTGATTAATCTGTTTTCCTAGGAGATACTGTATATATATATATATATATATGAGATACTATATTTTTTATTAAAAATTATGAATTATAGAAACAAAAACAAACTTGCCATCAAGTCTGTTCAGGTTCATAGCGACTACACAACAGAGTATTACTGCCCCTTGGCTTCCCAGACTGTAAATCTTTATGAATCCTTTATGAATAGAGTGGAAAGCCTCATCTGTCCCCCATGCAGTGCTGCCGGTTTTGAACTGCTGACGGGGGAGCGGCCTAACGCATAACCCATGCTTCCCTTTGGGCTCTTGTGAATCAGGTGCGGGAACTTACATTTCAGACCATCAGCTCTTCATTCAACAGTTCAAACTACCCATTAACTCCCCTACCTATGGTTTCTATTTTTGTTGTTTATAAAAAGGGAGAGTAGCCAAATAGACAATAGCTGCTTATTTTAACAAAACACAAACTCAGGAAGATTAAGTTAGAAACTAGTAAGGTGGCCGTCGTGGGTGGGTGGGAAAGGGTGAAGGTATTAGAAGGAGGAAACCTCTCAAGCCTCACTGCCATCAAGTCCGTCCTCACTTAGCGATCCTTTGCTGTGGACTTCCGAGGCTGCCATTCTTTCTGGGGGTAGAAAGCCTCATCTTTCTCCCAAGGAACAGCTGGGGGCTTCAAACTGCTGACCCTGCAGTAGCAGCCCACCACATAACCACTAACATACCTTTTTATTGTGGGATTCTTTTTTAGGAATATGTGAACATTTTAAATATTTTTTAAAAGTGAAATCAACCAAGTGAGGAGGAATACATCTAAAATCGAATGGGAACAGAAGCAAGTGCATCCATGATCAAAACTAGTAACGTGACCACAGGAAAAACAAAGTAAATCCAAATAAATGTTGACCATAGTCCTTTGAAACAAGCAAACAAAACTACGAAGAAGAACTTTTGACCTTAGGTGGGAGTGCTTTCCTGTGGCAATTTCATGACTTTTCCCCCCTGTGTTGGAAGATTAAATAGACTAGTAAATATGTTGATATTGCTAGGAGTCAGAAATCGCACGGGAAGATGAGTGAGGAGGGGGGGACGGGCAGGGAGGGAGGGCTTCTGGAGTGAGAGAGGCGTGTTGGCCTTGATTTGTGAAAGACTTCCAGTGGCGAATTGAGCGAAAGTTTACAGAGCAGAGCGTCACTTTACGTCCAACAATTCCTGCAGGGTCTGTTTCATCACACTCCCTGCAATTTCAGTGTGGCATCGCTTCTGCAGCCTCCCTGTTTCCTGGCCCTTCTGAGTATAGTCTTTGAGTACATGCTTCCTTTTCCATCTCTGAGATGTGTGAAACACATCCGTGGGCACGTTCTCCTAGTAGACTTGCCTGTTGTTGTGCTGAAACCTGAGTCCTAGGGGCGAATTTAGTTTGAGACCTGAAGGGTGACCAAGCACCAAAGCCTCAGAAATTCCTCTATGATGTTGAATTTGTTCCACTTTTTCCTTTGGCTTTATGTAAGCCTCTGGGGTCCGGGGGCATGGGGGGGGGTCGCTACTAAGCACAATAGCAGACCCCGCTCCTGTTTACAAAGCTGAAGTCACCCATCTTCCCGCTGATTAAGTCAAGTCAGCCCTCAAGGCTGGCGCCCGCCCATTGAAGTGAGCAGTACCAACCAGAAAGATGCACGGATTCATCATGTGGACAAAAAATTTTAAAAAATCATTTTATTGGGGCTCATACAACTCTTATCACAATTCACACATATATCAATTGTGTAAAGCACACAGATGCCCCCCAAATAGAATACTCTGGAATTTCCTTTGTGCCCTCTCTTTTCACCCCTGCTCTCTACTTCGAAGGCCCGTTGCTCTCTAGGACTCTTTCCTGTTCGCTGCAGAAGTGGCGGCTGTGGTACCGGAGCCAGAGCAGTGGAACTCTTCTTCTCTAGACTCTTGTAGTTTGTTAGTGGGTCTGTATTAAACCCATCTTCTCTTTCTGTATGTAATAGCTGTTCTCATGATCTCTGTACCTTTTAGACTACCTGATTCTCTGGCTTTAGACAAAGGACCAGGACTAGCCTTTATCCTGCGATCGTAAACTCCTTTTACTTCATTTCCTGTGATTCGCAGGTGGTGGAGGTAGCTAGGCAGCATGGCGTTCTGATCTCCGGTTGTAGAATCTGATGCTTGTGTGGTCCATTCCTTTACTGGACTAATGGTTCCTATGTGTCTTTGATTTCCATTACACTTCCCGGTCTCTGGACAGGGGGAGACCTAGATGGCTTTTAGGATCCCAGTGCTTCCTCCCCAGAGGAGGATGTCGGCCATTATCTTCAAGGCAGTTGTTGGATGCCATCCTGTTGGTTCTTTTAGTGACCAGAACAAACAAACAAACAAAAGCACTGTCTGATTCGGAACCATCCATATAATTCTTGCTGGGTTATAGTCACAGTGTCAATCTATTTTGTGGAGAGTCTTCCTCTCTTTTTGTTGAAAAATGTTAAGCTACTTGTGACACGCGCGGTTAGAGCTTGGAGCTGTAAATAGCAGGAGATTCTAAAAGCAGCTGCTCAAACGATTGTGCAAAGGTTCTCTCAAGTTACTGGGGGAGCTCCCCAGGCCACACTGCCATCAGATTTGGTGGTAGGATCCCAGCCATTGCTCTGGGACTCAGGCCTAATCCAGGTCACCCATGACCCAAATGAAGGCACAGGATAATTAATGAGCTGTAGTTAGTTGGCTTCTGGCCTCCAGAGGCGTTTCTTGATTGAGAACCACAAAGTGAAGTATTGTGTTCCAGGCCCTCAAAATTCCCCAAGGCAGTGGTGGAGATCACTGTACATTTTGAAGCTAATAGAGAAAAGGTGTCCTACAAATGCTGAGTTGAGCATAAATAAAAACCACTGTTAACAGGGAGGCAATTGATAGAACTACTTTGGAAAACAGCTCGGTACTCTCTGGTTAGACCGCACGTTTGCTTGGCCTGTGACGGATCCAGTGTTTCCTCTCCCAGTTACATACCCAGAAGCACTCTCGGCTGGGGACCTCAGGAGACCAGGAAGTGGGTGTTCCAAGCAGCATTGTTTGTCAGAGCAAACGAACTGGAACTAACCAAGGTCCATCAGCAGAATGGAAACAAATTATGGTATAGTCATCACAGAATATTATATAGCGGTGCAAGTCAGTAAAGAGCAGCTATCTGCAACTTTGAGAACCCCTGGTGGTGCATTGGATTTAGTGTTGGGCTGCTAATCTCAAGGTTAGAGGTTCAAACCCACCAGCTGCTCTATGGGAGAAAGAGGAAGCTGCCTGCTTCCGTAAAGATTTGCTGCCTCAGAAACCCTTAGGAGAAATTCTGCTCTGTCCTATAAGGTCACTGCGAGTCAAAATCGACTTATGGCCGTGCGTGTACTCAACTCTATGTGTGATTATTTCAAATATCAAGTTGGTGGGGTGGGGATAAAAACAAAGCTGAGAAGTCTACCTATTGAATAGTATTTTTTTTTTAAAGCGAAAAGCTGAAACACTTTCTGGGAAGTTGATTCCATCTCATGGCGAGCCCGTGTGTGGCAGAGTTAAGCGTGGGCTCCATAGGGTTTTCAATGACTAATGTCTTTTGGAAGTAGATTACCAGGATTTTCTCTCTAGGCACCTTGGGTGGACTAGAACCGCCACCTTTTGGGCTGGCAGCTGAGAGCGATAACCATTTGCACCACCCAGGGATTCCACTGTACTCTTTAGGAATAAACGTTTGCATTTGAGATTTATTTTAAAGCGAAGGAATGATAACCATGGAACTCAGACGGGGACGCAATGGCAGGGGCTACACGAGCTAAACTGGGTTGGCAACAGCCTCCCTGCTAGGTGGGTAGACAGTGTTACTCTACACTGGTAATCAGTTGTCAGTGTAAACAAACTCAAACTCAACATTCCCACTCAGCCACCTTATAGATCATGGTAGAACTGCCCTTGTGGGTTTTTGAGACTGTGATTCTTCATGGGAGTACAAAGAAAGCCTCATCTTTCTCCTGTTGAGCAACTGGTGGTTTTGAACTGCTAACCTGTGGTTAGCAGCCCAATGAGTAACCCAGGAGGGCTCCTCCAATGTAAGTAATTGATGGATATTGAAATTAAATGTTAATAATATTTTAACTAAAAAAACAACAATAAACACTGCAACCCAAAAATAATAGTTTCATTAATAAGAGTCTTCACAAATCTGCCTCCTATGAGGCAGAAGTTCAAGCTCTCCCAGATTTCCATCTCCTCCAAGCTGCTATATCACTCCATCTTCTCTGGCCCAACTACTTTCCCAGCCCTCAGCATGCTCTGCACCCAGTTGGTTTTGGTAATTCACTGCAGTTTCTCACAGGACCTAGGAAGTATACTGAGAGTTAGGTGGTTGACTAAGAAGTAAAAGGCTACCACTTGGGATCAGGATCACCTTGGAAGTAACCGGATGCAATTCAGGAGACAGGATACAGTTTGTCACTCAGGGCAGTTCTCTTTTCTCTGCACACATCCCTCTTGGCGGGCAGCCTTCTCTCCTCAGAGATGCAGGGATGCAGGACTGTCTGCTTTCAGCTCCCACCAGCTAGCACTGCTTCTGAGGCTTTTGCTTTGGCGACACCCCGTAGCCTGGGCTTCTGCCCTGCTCAGGCCTTGCAACAGCTCTTTTAGCTCCACCCACACAGGCCTCGAGGTACCCGCTCTGGCAGCACACCCCTGGCCTGAGCACTCTCTTCCCTTTCTCCTCTTCCCAAGTCAGTAAGTCCAGGGCGCCACCTTGTACCACCTCTCACGGTAACATCAGGTTCAATGTGACAGCTCTGGAGGCTTATTATGGCTCTTTTAGGGGGCTCTGTCCTCTTTCTAAAAAAAACCTCTGTAGGACTGGCTCCTTATACAAGTAAGCTCTTTGTCACTTTAAGGCATGGCCCTCTCTCAGCAGGACCATAAACTTACCTATCTCTTGCGAGCCATTCAATGCTCTGGGATGGTTGTACTTGCCCCATCTGTGCAGTAAGTTATGTGTGAGTTAGACCAATTATAGGACAGACTGTGTCCCACTCCCATCTAGTGCTTTCTGACTTATAGAGACCATATGGGATAGAATTGAATAGTTGCATAGGATTTCCAGGCCTGTCAATATTAATGGAAGTACGCAGCCTGGTCTTTCGCCCACCAAACAACTGAACCTCTGATGCTTATCCCACTGAGCAACTACAGCATTTTCACCCAAGGGCAGAAAGACCATATTTCAAGGAAAGCCATTGTGCAGCGAACCCTATTTCACCAGGATACTGGGTGCCTGCATTGACTGGTTTTGCAGATAGCAATTTAGATAAGACCAGGAAACAGACATCCTAGAACTGGAAAAAGCCTTCATGACCATTAATCAGAAATGTAACCATTTATTCCAAGGACTGAGGAATATTTATAACGTGGGTCACTAGAGGGCCTTTACAACCATAAAGTCCATGGTAAGTCACGAAGCAAAGCTCAGATGCCATATTTAACCAACAGTTTAAAGCAACATATCAAAAAGCATCTTTAAAAAAAATGTTACTGGGGGCTTGTACAACTCTTATCACAATCCATCCATCCATCCATTGTGTCAAGCACATTTGTACATTTGTTCAAAAAGCATATTATACAAAATGAAATAACATGAAAAATTGTGTAAAAAATAGGCAACAACTATGACAGCCTAAAGATTAGTATTCTTACTATATAAATAACCAGTATAAATCAGTATGGAAACTATTAACACTAACATTAAAAAATGGCAATGGTTATAAACAGCTAATTCACTGAAGAGGTACAGATTGCCTTTGAGTTGCTTCTGATTCATGGGGAACCCATGTGTGAGAGGGGAGCTGCTCCCTAGGGTGATCAAGACTGTGACCTGTGGTAGAAGGTTACCAGGCCTACCTCTGAGAAAGTTAGAAATGTCTAACTTTGGCTAGTGGCAGAATGCTTAACTGTTCACACCTGTAGGGACTTGTTTAATGACCAGTAAAAGAATTTGGAGAAAAAAAAATTCAGTCTTGCTAGTGAGTCAATAGGGTAGAACAACTAATCTTTTAAAGAGATGCCATTTTTTCATGAATCAAAATATCAAACATTTTAAATTATATATGAAACACTTGGTGTTGACAAAGATGATCACAATAAACATCTAAGTATTAATAATTTAAATGATACTTTATTTTAAATTCACAATTCAGTGATAACTTATGTAAATAATATGCCATATATAAATAATAATTTGAATTAGTCTATTAAACCCTCTATTAGAAAATAAAATTCATGCGATATTTCAGGTAAGAAATGTGGTCTTATGCATGAAGAATCTTAAACAACATCATGCCTCTTGATCCATTTATCTCATTTAGAGGAATAGATATATCCTCAACAATTATCAAAATGGTGGCTACACATTTTTTTATCTAGGTTGGCTCCCTTTGGTATTATGAGAACAAGCAAGTAGGGAGAAAGGGAAGAATGGCTAAACAGATGATGGAATGCTCACCGTTGGAAGATTTGGAAACCATTGTATGCCACGTTATTGAACACTTTAGGCTGTTACAGGCTTTGAAATAGGGCCGCATGGGCTGGCCTGTTTACTTTGTAGCTGTGGGCAAGTCAATGACTTCTTTAAACCTTGCTCCCTTCATCTGCAATAGCACCTTTTCCTAGGGCTGTTGGAGCAGGTGCTTTTATTAAATGTGAAAATGTAGGAAAGAGCTTGGCAGAGTTAAGTGCCTGATCTACATTAGCCATTACACTTACGTTAAGATGAAAAGTGACGTACAAAACTGTATCACAGTGCAACCTGTCTCAAGTTTTGGTAGAACATCCTGAAAAAACAAAACTCATTGCCATCAAGTTCATTTTGACTCATAGCGACCCTATAAGACAGGGAAGAACTGCCCCAGTGAGTTTCCGAGACTGTTAACTACTAATAGGAGTAGAAAGTCCGTCTTCCTCCAAAGGAGCGGTGATGGTTTCAAACTGTTGACCTTGAGGATTGTAGCCCAACTCGTAATAACTATGTCACCAGAGTTTGTAGCCTAAGAAGAGTCTATAAGGGGCTTGGCGGTTTACTTGGCTGGAATGGCTGGCTAGGTCATGTCCTCTCCCTTCCTCACCCTTCCATGCACGAGCCTCCAGAAGCTCTGAACTAGGTTGAAGAGGATCATCCTCCCCACAAGAAGGAGGCCCATTCTTCAGTCAAAGGTACTTGAGTAACTATGCTCCAGACATAGAGAGCCTCCAAACAAGCTCGCAAATGGAGTTCTGGGAGATGCAAATGGTTCATGCATTCACCAACTAACTCAAAGGTTAGAGGGTCCAATCCACCCATAAGTGCTGTGGAAGAAAGACCTGGTGATCTACTTCCCAAAAATCAGTTGTGGAGAACTCTGCAGAGCAGTTTTACTCTGGTACACGTGGGCTGCAATCAACTCCATATCAAATGGATTTATTAAAAATAGATTCAGTTCAGGTAGGCTTTACACAATCCAGGGAACCAGAACTGATATTTTATTTTTTATAGGATAAATTCCACTTTTTAAATTGAGGAGCTACCATGCTAAAAAATGTTTATAAGGCAGAACTTACCCAGTTGCTCACTAACTTTGAGGGAGGTGCATCAGCCTTGAAAGGAGCGGAGCAAGAGCTTAGTCCACAACCACCAGCTGCGATGTGGGAGGAGGGCCAGGCTACTTCCTCCCATAAAGATTCATGGCCTCTGGACCCCCGGGAAGCAGTTCTATTCAGAAATGACTCAGTGGCAGCTGGTTTCAGTAGCATCCTTGGACCTCGTGCCCCTCACCTGGCTGCTGGGTTGAGGTTCAGTCATACCACATCAGCAGACCTCCATTGATCCTGAGTGTCTCAGAACTTTCAGTCTTTTCGTCTTCCTAGCTTGGAAGCCTCTGGTGGCATAGTAGGTTATGTGTTGGGCTGCTAACCACAAGGTTACCAGTTAGAATTTGCCAGCTGCTCCTCGGGAGAACAATGAGGCTTTCTACTCCCATAAAGAGTTAACAGTCTTGGAAACACACAGAAGCAGTACTACCCTGTCCCATAGGGTCGCTGTGAGTTGGTATCGACTCGATGGCAGAGTCTGGTTTTCTTTTGGAGCGCGGAAACCTGGCTTTTATTGTATTGCTCTGCTTTTGAGTTAACAAACTATCTGTTCTCATGTTTACCAGAAAACTTAGCAGTGATGGAATGTCTGACTTGAGATTGGCTTTGGTTATTATTGTGGTTATTATGTGCCATTGAGTCAGTTGCAACTCATGGCAACTCTGTTCAAGAGGACAAAACATAGGTTGGTCCTGCACCAGCTTCACCCACTGTTGCGGTCACCGTGTCAATCCATCCCACTAAGGACCTTCCTCTCTGTCGTGCCCCTCCACTTTACCAAACATGTTGTCTTCCAGGGACTGGTCTCTCCCGACCACATGTCCGGAGCATGTGAGATGAAGTCGTGCCATCCTTGCTTCCAAGGAGCATTGTGCTTGTACTTCTCCCAAGACAGATCGGTTTGATCTTTTTGTATGTAGTCCATGGTACTTTCCCGTATTCTTCACCAACACCATCGTCCAAATGCATCCATTTTTCTTTGGTCTTCCTTATTTGTTGTCGAACTTATACATGCATATGAGGCAATTGAAAGTATCATGGTTTGGGTCAGCCTCATCCTAGTCTTCAAAGTAACGTCCTTGCTTTTCAACAAGAAGAATTCCATCAGCAGCAACCATTCTGTCCATAGAGCATTATAAACACTTACCCGGAGGTGAGACCTGATTCCTTCCCGCCAGTGCTTCCTCTTCCCTTGTATGCCCTTTGTCTTCTTCAGGGAAGACTGTAACTAGCATCAGTGGCCAGTCTGGGACCAACCAGTCATGACTCTCCAGTTCCCTGGAACCGAAAGGGGAGCCCAACTGTGAAGCAGGGAAAGAAGCCAGGTTCAGACGGCGGGTAAATTAGAACCAAACGAGCTCTTGAGTCTCCGTGTGTTGTAGAGTAAAATTGCTCTGCACAGGTTTTTCAAGGCTGTGCCTGGTCAGAAGCAGAATGCTCGACCTTTCTTTTTTTTTAATGCTCGACCTTTCTTAGGTGTCTTCCCTCGCTACACTGAGTAGATTCAGTAGTGACCCTATAGAACCGCCCTTGTGGGTTTCTGGGACTGTAGCCCTTCACAATAGAAAGTCAAGTCTTTTCTGCTCAGAGAAGTGGGTGGGTTCAAACAGATCTTGTGGGTAGTAGCAGCCCAACTTAGAACTGCTACCCTTTTGGCTAGTAGTTGAGCGTGTAACTGTTTTCACTATCCAGGGGCTCCCATCTGTAATATAGAGCAGAGGCCTAATAAGGGATGGGTAAGAGTTAAGGAGCCCTGGCGTAGTGGTGGCTCATTGGGCTGCTAACAACCACAAGGTCAGTAGTTTGAACCCACCTGCTGCTCCAAAGGGAAAAACAACTTGGCTTTCCACACCCGTCGGTACAGTCTCTTCAAGAAAATGACTAAAAAGAAAAAGAAACCCGCCCTGGCCACTGGTTGCCATGGATGAAGGAGAAAGAGTTGTTGTTTGGGGGCATTGAGCTTATGTTAATGGTGGTGGAATAACTTGGAAAAGGATGTCAAGAATGGTGCTACAACCTGAGGATAATCAATAGCATTGAATTATGCATGTAGAAGTTGTAGGAATGGAGAATGATTTGTTGTGTATATTTTGCCACAATTAGAAAAAAAATAATTATATGAATAACATGAGAAAGAAGAAAATAGTGTTCTAGAATTGAATGTGGTGATAACTGTACAGCTCTTCATATGATGGAAATACTGAATTGGATGACATGTGAGGTGCTAATCAAACTATTTTTTTAAAAAAAGAGTAACTGCCTCAGAAACCTACAGGGCAGCGGTTCTCAACCTGTGGGTCACGACCCCTTTGGGGGTTGAACTACCCTTTCACAGGGGTTGCCTGATTCATAACAGTAGCACAATTACAGTTATGAAGTAGCAAAAAAATTTTTATGGTTGGGGGATCACCACAACATGTACTGTATTAAAGTGTTTTGTCATCAGGAAGGTTGAGAACCACTGCTTTATAGGATCATTATGAGTCGGAATTGAGTCGATAGCAATGAGTTTGGTTTGGTCTGGAAGAGTCAATAGACGTAGATCTCAGGTACTGGTTGGAATGAAGGTGTGACAGGTGGAATCCAGCCTCACAATTAGCTAAGTTTATATGCTGCCCCTCCTTCTCCAAGAGCTGCCATTGCCTCTCATTCAGCAGAACCTCATCACGGGCCAGGAAAAAACAGAGCCAACCCTGCCCTAAGGGTTAGACTAGAGCCCCTGCCTCTAGTCTCCAGCCAAAGATTGACAGGCTGCAGGCAATTCCGAATAGGGAGTTTTGTGGGGAGCCCACCTTAGTGAAGGGGATCCCCTAGTCCAGTGGTCAAGGGAGGCCTCCCTCCCTGGGGGGCCAGTATTGTCACTAAGGGGTGTAGGCCACACCGAGTGACACCATCCGAGAGGGTGGCACCAAAACGACAGTCTAGAACATTTCTGTGCAGTCTTTCAGCAGAAATTTATCATTTTTTATAAGAAGATCCTGGTAGTTATAACAACATCATTTTTCATAAACCCAGCTTACTTGTATCTAAGGAAACCGTGGCTGAACCATGCTAATTGACTCTTTGTGCCTTAGGCTTTTGGCTGCTGACGGCAAGGTCAGTGGTGGAACCTGTCAGCCAAGCCGGAGAAAGGAGGAGGCTTTCGGCTCCTGTAAAGGTGAACAGTTCAGGAACCCTGGTGCAGGTCACCTCTGCCCTGTGTGGTCCCTAGTCGTTGGAGTCGACTTGGTGACAGTGGGTTTAGCGTAGTCTGCATCACAGTTGCTATGATACGGTTACCATGACTGCTGCCATTAGGTGGCTTCCTCTGTAGGGCTACAAACTGGCTTAAAAAATTGTTTTTTAAATAGCCCTAGTTTTTTTTATGTGTGTTTTTGCTATGTAGTAAGTAGTATCAGTGAATCTCTATCAATAACTTTTTGAGAAGTAATCAAAGGATAAGGAAAAAGACCTTTGCTTGGCTACTGTGTTAGTCTAAGTAGACTAGAGAAACAAATTCATAGACACTCATGTGTATAAGGGCTATATATATATATAAGAGCAATTAAATATTGAGAATACATCCCACCCCAGGTCAAGTCCATAGGTCGATATTAGCCCATATGTCCATTAACAATCTATAAAGTCCTCTTTAGACTCACACAACACATGCAATGATGCGGAGTGCAGGAAGATCACAGGCCGGTGGGTGGAAAGTCTTGTGGATCCAGTGGCAGTGGAAGCGTATCAGAGCTGGCATGGGCTCCAGTGTAGCTCCATGTGTCTTTTCAACAGGAATGTCTTGCAGAGAGTGTGCGTGTGCCCCACCTCCAGTGAGCTGCTTATCTCTTTAGCGCCTCCAAATGAGGTCATCAAACTTCAACCTGATTGGCAGGCTAAACCCCACCCCTTCACTCGTAAAAGTCGTAAATTGACAACAGATTATGTAACTACCATCATTACTGATGATGTAAGTAATGTAATTCAGTATAGAAAGTTTAAAACACAATTTTACTGTTAGTACTCATATAATCTAACAAACAGTACATTTAAGCAATTTGCAACTCTATCATGTATTATCTATGATCCAAATTGCTAATAAACATTACTATAGATTCTATATCTTTTGCTATAGAAGATTCCCGGGAGTGTGTGTGACACTAACCTTAGTAATGTCACTGCTGGGTGTATGTGTGTGTGTGTGTGTGTGACATTTTCACATCCATGTGGCTTCTCCAGAGGATGTTGAGGCAAGTGAGGGAATGCTCTGGGAAGCCTGGGGGAAGAGGGAAATGACAAGGGGGCCATGGATAATCTGGGGTGACCAGGGGTGGCGGGACCACGAATGAGGGATGTCCCAACATGGACCTTCCTTTAAGTCTGAACCTGCTCAGGTGCCCCAACCCCGTGGGTTTGTTTCGCAGCAGCCTCCCCCACCCAGGGCCTCCTACAGGCACCGCACAGGTGCAGAGCCTGGAGCTCGGTTGGCAACTGGCAACTCGGAGCCTGTTCTCAGGGACCTGGTGTCCCACTCCTGGACTGCGGTACTATTTCTGAGCTGCATCTTCCCCGGGGGTGGGGTCCTGGGGTCTTGAAGTGGGAGGAGGGACTCCTTCCTAAGAAATGGCGAGATTGCCCCACTCAGGTTTCTTGCCTTCGATCCTGCTGTTTACCATGTCCCCACCCCCAGCTGTCTAGTAATTGATAGACAGTTTAATCAAGGCATGGCTTTTCCTCATTCAAGATCCCCGACTAGGAGCTGGACTCAGTCATTCTCCCAGGACCGAAGTTTTGTAGAAAAGACGGCTGTGAAATACAAGTTTTGATTCTGCTGCTTCATCTGTTTGTGGCTTCTCCAGATTTATTATTTTACTATAAATTATCTTATTTATTACAAACTGCCAGCAATACTTTGGGGCAAGGAGGTGAAGTTTGAATAGACACATTTTAAAAATCACAAGTTGACAAACGAAGACTAGCGCAGGTTCCTGTTCTAAGTCATGCAGTCTTCTGCTCTGGTCCCCCAACAACGAGGTAGCGTGCCTGCCTAGTTCCCGTAAACCAGGCCGTCAAACTGGTCGCCCGAGGTAATTTTTGTGGCCCGAGATGCTCTGAAATAAAATGGACATAATTGTTATGAAGAAAATAGTGCTTAGGGGAGATCAAGGCAAGACTGAACACACAATTCCCTTGTTAACCCTTTAACTACTGAAGACAAGTATACACGTGGACCAGTGCCTTTCCTGGGGGCCTGTGGACGTGTACAAACGTGCTGACTCCCTTCTGGCGACGTTTGGAAGCAGTATGTCTGCATATCTCACGCTTGGTGTCACGTAATGTAACATCCCAATAGTGAAAAGGTTAAAAAGAGCCCTCTGGGTTGTGCTCTTATGAATCATACCTAGTAGCAGCGCTATTTAACATTTTTAGAGGGACGCCCTTATGGTTGTATATCAGGTTTTCAGCTGTCCAACATTTTATGTTATTAGTTACTTTGTTATATTTTCCGGTCACCACATAAGAGGTAAATGAAAACTAGTAGGAGGAATGCACTATCAAGTTTTGGGTAAAAAACCAATAATTTAGGTTTATAAATACATTAAAGAAGGGTTTAAATAAAATAATCATATGTTTTAATTATCCTATCCATATTCCTTAATGCTCACTTCAAAATATAAATTTAAGAAAATTTGTAAATGTGATGTGGCCTGTGTGAATCTTGCCTGTTGCACCTAATGGGCCGCGTTTCAATTGAGTTGGAGACCCCTGCCATAAACCATGTATCACCCCCTTACTGAACATCTTAAAAACCACCTCCAGAGGTGGCCTCCCTGCAGATGGGGCCAGTCTTCCATGTTGTGGGGAAGATCAACCAATTCCTGGCATGTAGCAGTGTCCCATGACCACCCCAAATTAATAGGCACCCCCATAAGAATAATTAGTTAGCTTGAGTAGGAACTTGCATCAAGATGTGGGGGAGCATGTCTGCTTCAGAGAAGGCCATTACACACCAGGTGAGGCAACCAGCTACTGCTACAGACAACGGGGACCTAAGACTCTACCCTCTCGAGGAGACAACGTCCTACATAAACCACACTAGAAGGGACCTGGATTGGAAACCCCATTCAGCAAACTGGACTTCACCTTAAACTTCACCTTGGTAGCAGATCTAAGGAACTGAAATATTCCCAGGAGCTTAAAGCTGAGGCGCTCTAGTGGGAGAAGCAGCAGGTGGTCACTCTGTCAATGTTAGGGACTTGTTGGTTGTTGGGCTTCGGTTTGGTTAGAACTTACGACTTTGAGAGTGCACAATGAGCGGCAACCGAGCACCAACATATCCTGGATGTTGTCACCCTCTCTCTGCTTTCTCCTGACATTGTGAAGTCGACCAGGGATGGCTCTGCCTCTGTAAATGAGTGCTACCAGGAGCACTGCTTATCTCCAACTCTCCTACCCTCATGGCTCGTGTAACTAGCGACCAGTCACTGAAGTATTGAAGCTGTACATGTGTTCTGCGCGTGTGTAGGACGAGGGGGTTCCCCCCTCCCCAACCCGGAATGTGACTGGGTGGAGTGGAGTTTTTGTAGTTCGCATTTTTCCCACTTAGATGAGCATCAAGCTCATTCTGAGATAGTGCATCCAGTAGGGCGCCTGGAAAGGTTCTCTCTGGTCAAAGTGATTTTTTTCCCTAAAAGCAGTTTCACTCGAACTTCGTTTTTTTTTGTGATGACCTCGTTTCGTGTGGTTCGAGAAGTCTCACTCAAACCAGTTTTTAAGAGAACAGCGAGCCGCTGTGAAATTTTGTTTCCTGCTGGGGAGAAATGCTGCAGAAACTGTTGCTATGTTGAACACAGCTTACAAAGACAGCCCGATGGGAAAACTCAAGTGGTTTTACTTTTCAAAAAGGTGAAATGTCTCCTTCTGGAGGTCTGTCAACTTCCGGAATGGATGAAAATGTTGACTCAGTGCATTTGGAGTTCATTCCACCAGGTCAGATGGCTCACCAAGCTTTCTGTTTAGAGGTTCTGAAAAGATAGGATAAGAGTGTGCAACAAAAAAGGTTTGATTTGTGGCACACAGGGGGGTGGGGGCGGGGTTTCCACCACAATGTACCTGCTCATGCAGCCATCTCAGTGCACCAGGTGTTTTTTTTGTGTGTGCAAAAAACAGCATGCCTCTTTTGTCCCATGCACCTGACCTCACTGTGCAACTTCTTTTTGTTTCCATGAATTAAGGACAAAAAAGGTCAGTGATTTTCAGGGAAAGAGGGAACAGATATAAAGCCAGTGCCATATGAATGCAGGGTGCCGGCAAGGAGTGGGGAGCCAGTGGAGGGGCCTGAGGGCTCGGTCCCCCATACCAGCCCCTCCCCCCAGAAGAATTTGCTTGAGAGGATGGCACTGAAGCTGCAGCTAGGGGAGAGGGGCATGTCTGATCAGAGCAAATGGGAGCAAATGAAGGGAGAGGAAGAGAGTGTAGCGCACATCCTGGCCCATCAGGCCTGGAGGATGATATCCCCGCTCTGAAGAGCCAATGGACAGAGTGGACAATATGGCTGATCCCACTATGAGACACGCCGTCCCTTGATAGCCCATGGCCCTAAGGGAGACAACACTGGAGACTCAGGGTCAGGAGTGGCTCAGACTGACCCTGTGACACCGAGGCAAACCACTAAAAGCGTGTGGCAGAGCAACCATGGGAGCAGAGCAGGTAGCCCCCGAGGGTGTCCAAAGGACAGACTCTGGGGCCAGAGCATGGTACCCCATTGGACCTGACTGAAGGACACGTCTAGAGATAAAAAATCAGACCTTGATCTATTTACAGGTTTTTCTTAAACATTTTTTTCTTTTAATTAATTTATTCTTCTATGGGTAATTGGCTTCCTTTTTTGTTGTCATCTCTGTGTTCTCACTCATCGCCTATCTTGCTATGGTTTGATTTTTGGTGCATATTATTATCTCTACAGATCTATCTAGATAAGATAGACTGAATGAATAGTCTGGAGGAGAAAACAACGGGACCATTGGTTCCGGGGGGACACGGGAGAGAGGGAGAAGGGAGTAAGGAGGTGGTGTTGACCAACCCAGGGACAGGGGATCAGTAAGTGATCCAAAATCAGTAGCAAGGAGGGTGTGCTGGTAGGGATTCAGCAAGGGCAAGGTAACCGAGAGAAATTACTGAAACCCAAATGAAGGCTGAGCATGATAGTGGGACAAGGGGAAAGTAAAAGGAAATAAAGGAAAGAACTAGGTGACAAAGGGTATTTATAGAGGTCTAAAGACTGGAATGTACATATGTAAATATATGAGTGTGGGAAAACAGATCTATGTGCATATATTTATAGGTTTAGTATTAAGGCAGCAGATGGACATTGGGCCTCCACTCAAGCAAGCACTTACTAAATGCAAGAACACATTGTTCTATTAAATTGGCATTGCATGATGCACACATTCCTGACACAATTGCTGAAGAAAAATGTGCATAAGAAAATGTGGTGAAGAAAGCTGACGGTGCTTGGCTATCAAAAGATAGTGTCTGGGGTCTTAAAGGCTTGAAGATAAACAAGCAGCTATCTAGCTGAGAAGCATCAAAGCCCACATAGATGAAGCACCAGCTTGTCTGACCACGAGGTGTAGAGGGACCTGTTATCAGACATCAAAGAACTAAAAATCACATCAATGGGTGCCCACCTTCCTGATATGATCAATGAAGACAGACGTGTGCATAAGCAAATGTGGTGGTGAAAGCTGATGGTGCCTGGCTATCAAAAGATATAGCGTCTAGGGTCTTAAAGTCTCCAAGATAAACAAGTGGTCATCTAGTTCAGAAGCAACAAAGCCCACATGGAAGAAACACTCCAGCCTGTGTGACCACGAGCTGTCGAAGGGATCAGGTATCAAGCATCAACGAGCAAAAAATCATATCATTGTAAATGTGGGTGAATGCAGAGTAGAGACACAAAGCCCATCGGTAGCCAACCAGAAACCCCCTTACTGTGGGGAGATGAGCCAGTCAGGGTGCAGGGTAGCAATGATGAAACATATAACTTTCCTCTAGTTCTTAAATGCTTCCTCCCCCCACTATCATGATCCCAATTCTCCCTTACAAATCTGGCTAGACCAGAGGCTATACATTGGTACAGATAGCAACTGGAAACACAGGGAATCCAGGACAGATGACTCCTTCAGGGCCAGTGGTGAGAGTGGTGATGCCTGGAGGGTAGAGGGAATGTGGGATAGAAAGGGGGAACTGATTACAAGAATCTAGGTATAGCCTCCTCTCTGGGGGATGGACAGCAGAGGAGGGGTGGAGACTTTGGATAGTGTAACATATGACAAAATAATAATTTATGAATGATGAAGTGTTCATGAGGTAGGGGGAATGGAGAGGGGGAAATGAGCAGACAATATTAAGGGCTCAAGTAGAAGGCAAATGTTTTGAGAAAGATGATGGCAACAAATGTACTTATGTGCTTAACACAATGGATATATGTATGGATTGTACTAAGAATTGTACGAGCCCCCAATAAAATGATTAAAACAAAAGATCAGTGATTTAACAAGATTTGCCAATGTAGAAGTGAAATAAAAGGGGGGGGGAGGGTGCTGTTAGCCATCCAACAGATGAGTTTGAAAACTGTTTCCTAGAATGGAATTGCAGATTTGACAAAGATATTAAGTGTAATGGAGAGTACTTTGAAGGGGATAAGGTAATTTTATTTAAAAAAATTTAAATATATAGCTTTGGGGAAAAATTCCATTTTTTTTGGGGGGGGTACCCTTTTGTAAATTCAACGGTAGCTGCCACATTGCAAACAAGGGTTCTGAGGGTGGTGCGCAGACCGGCCGTGTTTTGTTCTGCTGTACATACGGCTGCTTTGAGTTGGAGCGGACTCGGAGGCACCCAGCAACAACTTTGCTGTGATAGAAACACGAATGCAGTGGACACAAGGAAGCTAAGCCACCTGTTCGTGACTGAGCTGGGATGGGTGGGATGGTCATGTGCTTGTCCTTAGCCTCCCGCTCCACTTCACTCTGAAGAATCGGAGAGTCAGTGTACCAACCAGTGGGGAGAAAAGTATCACACAGGCACCGAGTCTCACTCAGCACCCATTTATTTCGCAGTGAATGTACATGTGGGAGGGAAAGTATGTTGGGAGGAAGAAGGGAAGTGACTGGGGAGTGGAGATGAGCCAGGGTGGTACAGGGCAGAGGCATTTATTATACTTTTGCAAATGTATGAGAACCAAGGGAGGGACTGTTCATGGTTGCTCTAGGGAGTGGGGGACACTTTTGCTAAGTTAGGGATTCGTTTTTCCCTTGTTTGGTCAAGTTGGAATTATCATGACAATCTCCTAGGTAACGGTAAGCTGTCATGGTGCTCAAACTCTCACTGCCATTGGGTCAACACTGACTCATGGAGACACCCTATAGGACAGGGTGGAACTGGCTCTGTGAGTCTCTGAGACTGTAGCTCTTTATGGGAGTAGAAAACCTTGTCTTTTCTCGCAAGGAGAGGCTGATGGTTTTGAATTGCTTACCTTGTGGATTGCAGTCCAGTGTGTAACTACTGCCCGGCCAGGGCTCCTGTCATGGTATGATTTCTATTATTATTATTATTATGTATCAGAGGAAACCAGCCTCTGACAACCGAGGGGTTCATAGGCACAACTGTAAGGCTATAATATATAAAGATCATAGTAAGGCCATAGGAGATAGGAGCGGGAGTAAAATAAAGGAGTCAGACACATTTCATAGTACCATGCTCACCTCCGGACAGCCATGATCTCAGCAGCCAGGTCTGAACAGAGCGAGGGAGGAGAGAGAGAGAGTATATTTCTAACCAAGGCTTATAGACACTTAGGGGTGTGCAAGCCCTGATTAAGGGTACATACGTGTAACAGGAAGGGGCTGTCCAATAGGCATACACGTGACAGGAAGGGGATGAGCTAGGGGTGTACACACAATAGGAAGGGGAGGGGCTAGAGGCACACATGTGACAAGATGGACGGATCCTAGATTCAAGATGGCAGTCTAACCTTGACCCTCCTTGGGTTGGCTTGACCTTGTCTCGGCTCAGTTTCAGGGGAACAATCCACTATCCTCATCAGCAGGGAGTGGGCCCCACCTATGGTGGCACAGACAATAGTGTCTGATTGCTCTAGATGGCTGAATGCCCTCCAGGAGATAACCTCTAAGCAGCTGACCTCCCATTGCTGCTAGCCTCCTAGGTTCCACATAGGAAACACCGTTTGCGTCCCACAGTCAAGGCCAAGGAGGTGGTTCTCAACCTTCCTCATGCTGCGACCCTTTCATACAGTTCCTAATGTTGTGGTGACCCCCAACCATAAAATTAGTTTCGTTGCTACTTCATCACTGTAATTTTGCTACTGTTATGACCAGGTGACCCCTGTGAAAGGGTCATTTGACCCCCAAAGGGGTCATGAGCCACAGCTTGAGAACCGCTGCTTGGGTCATTTCTTTCCCCACTGTGCATGCTCAAGGTGGGAGAATTCTCCAATCAGAGGGTCTTTAAGTTAGTATTGTTTGTTGAAGTGTATCAGCTGAATTTTTCCTGTCTATTCCTTTGTTCTTAAGAGTGTTTTTCAGTGGAATTTCTCAGGTTCTCTTGCGCCCCCCTCCCCATTTCTCTCACTTGGTTCTTCCCACTGAACTTTTCTTTCTGAGACCATGGACTTGGCAGGCGTTTATAGCAGGTATGCTGCTCCTGGCCCCTGCTTTAAGCAGTGATGGCCTTTCTGTAAGATGGCTCAGTTCTGAGGGGGAGAAGATCCACTTATGGCGTGACACAGTCCCCCGCCCCCCACCCACTTTCTTGGAGTTTTCAGCCACAGGGGGCATGTTCCCGCTGCCTCAGTAACTGAAAGTGGAATCTGCTTTTGAAGTTCACTGCCATCCAGTCAATGTTGACCCCAAGCCACCCAATAGGACAGAATAGAACTGCCCCTGTGAGTTGCTGAGACTGTAAATCATTACAGAAGTAGAAACTCCTGTGGGTGGCTGGTGGCCTTGCCTAACCTGTAACCACTACTCCACCAATTTTACCTTTAACATGCCTCAGCTGGGTGGCAGGCCACTGCCAGACCCTCTGCCTGAGGTCGTTTTAGGTCTTGGAACCTTCAGTTGCTTTACTTTCTCAAGTAATTCCTCCTTAGCTTTGACCTTTGGCCTTGCACCCCTGGGGCAGCATCGGAGGAGAATCCACCTTTGGCAGCTCATCTCTGGTCCCTTTGGTCATTCTGGCCCTTGTCCTTCCACAATTCCACTCAGCAAATCACGGTAGTGACAGCAGAATTAGGCGTCATCCTTCCTATATTCTGAGGGCCCCTGTGTTGTCCATTACTGTAAGGTGACCAGATTTTAACATTGGTAAAGCGGGACACCATTGGTAAAACTCATATCCTGGCAAAATAGCTACATGGCAGCTGAAAGCCGTATACCCTAGCTTTTCGTCTGTTTTTTTTTTTTAATCGGAACTTTTTTTAAACGCTGCGTGGGACGCGGGAAAAATTGTTAAAAATTGGGACTGTTCCACCAAAAGCGGGACGTCTGGTCACCTTACATTAGTATGACCCTGCTAACTACAGTTCCTTGTATGATGTAATTCTGGATTTTATACACATGTGGCTAAAGTCCCTTCTTGGAGAGCATACCAGATAGGGTGGGATTAAGACCTCCCTTAGTAGAGGGTGTGAACCAAGCCACTCCCTCTGTTTCCTTGGGGGGCATTCTTGACATTCCCCAGTAGAGGGTGTGACTTAAGATAAAGACTGGATTTAACACAAATCAGCTCACCTAGAAAACCATGCCTGATTTCCTAACTGAGCTTTGCTAGAAGCAAGAAGACCCGTGTGTGACTTTCAGGCCATTTTTTGGCTTCTGGTGCTGGACCCTGAATTTGGCTCAACACTCCCTGACCTTCGGACCTGGGACAGAAAAGCGCCCACCACCACGTGAGACATTTTCTCAAAGCTTTGTGAGTTTGCGTGGGACAGGGCAGCGAAGCGCAGACCCCAGGGACATGCGGGAAATACTCTGGGGAGAAGAGTGGGGTGGGAGGGAGAGGAATGGAGTTGAGTAGCATCTTGGAAGAGTTATACGTTTGGGACATCTTTATTCTCCAAAGAAGCCCTGGTGGCAGGGTGGTTACACACTGGGCCTTAACCTCAAGGGCAGCAGTTCAAAACCACCAGCCGCGTGGAGGGAGAATGGTGACGCTTTCTGCTCCCTTGTGGGTTACAGCCTCGGAAACTTCCCAGGGCACGTCTGCCTGTAGGGTCGCTTCTTCCCATAGAGTCAGCCACAGTGACTTAGTGCCCAACTCCTGGGCACTGCTCTGGCATGGCATGCATTCTAAAATAAATCCTCGCCATAGCCTTCCTGTCAATTTCCTAATGAGCCACGTGTCAGACCAAAACTGCTCCTTCAGGTTTTCAGTGGCTGATTTTTCAGAAGCGGATCACTACGCCTTCCTTCTGGGGTGCCTCTGGGTGGACTTGAACTCCAGCCTCTCAGTTGGCAGTGCAATGTGTTAATTCCAAAATTCACACCATTGTCAACTGTGACATGCAGGAGCCCGAGCCTCTGAAACCGACTACAGTTTAAATCTCACTCCTTTGCTCACCTGACGGAGTGGTTCAGGAGCTAGGGACCTGAGGGCTGACTGGGGCTGACTAGTTGGGAAAACCTCTAGGCAAACAGCCTTTTCCAGGCCAGAGAGAGGGAAGGGGGAAGGGATTGTGAGAGAGGGAAGGGGGAGGGGAATGTGCGTGGTCGGAAAGAAGCCTGCTTTGTCTAGACCACTCTGTCTCCCGGAGGTAAGAGTATCCACCTCCAAGGGTTCTTGTGAGGATGCAGGGAGTCCCTGCCCTGGCCTTTCCTTCCTGCTACCAGCCCAGGTGGGTTGCTGCTCAGTCACAACTGTCACTATCACTCGTCTTATGGCCAACCCCCTCCCCGCCCCCAACACTCACCACGTGGATAATGCTCCTGTCTCCAAATTCACAAGCCGAGGCTCTGCAGCCAGTCCCAGCTTGTGGGGACCCCAAGGGCTTTAGGGTAGAACTGTGTCCATAGGGTTCTCAATGGCTGTGATCTTCAAAACTAGATTTCCAGGGCTTTCTTTGGAGGTGCCTCTGAGGAGTTTTGAACTGCCAACCTTTTGGTTAGTATTTGAGTACCTAACCCTTTGCTCCACCCAGACGCCATTCATGGCTTGACATTGTGACAAGGCACCTACCTCCTGTGCCAGGGCTACTGGATGATGTGTGTGATGGCAAGGGTGGAGGCCGAGCCTGGGGTCAGCTTTGAACCTGGGGCACCTGACTCCATGCCACAGGCCACTCTGGCCTCACGGCACAAACAGCAACTTTTACAGGCTCAAGCTTGGGCAGCTGGGAAGCACTGGCTAATAGTCTTAAAAAACAAAACAAAACATAACATTTTCATCATTTTGGTTGTAAAGGTTTTAGTCAATGCCCACATTAATTCATTTGGTTTTTTAAAATCTGCCCCTCCTTGAATCTTTGAATGCAAAACTGTTATTCCTGAAATGGGCTGCCTGCTCACTTGGAAGCTTGTGGTGTTAACCACCCCAACCAGAGGGCCCGTCTGGTGAGGAGGACACCATTCAATGGGAGACGGATTTTCTTCAATAAGATCTTTTTTTGTCATCCAAGTGAGTTTTTTTATTTAATAAATCTTTTTATTGGGGCTCATACAACTCTTATCACAATCCATACATACATCAATTGAGTAAAGCACCCTTATATATTCGTTGCCCTCGTCATTCTCAAAATTCTCCTTCCACTTCGGTTCCTGGTATCAGCTCGTTTTCCTTTTTTACCCTCCTCCTCCCTCCCTGCTCTCCCCTCCTCCAAGCTCTTTGAATTAACACACAACAAGGTGAAAATTGACATGGTGAAGCAGTTATTGTGGTGCCGTAACAGAAATATGAGTGGAAGGAACAAATGTATGCTTTGACAGTTTCCAAACACTCAACAACAAACTTACTGCCACCAGGTTGATGCTGACTCATAGCAACCCTATAGGACAGGGTAGAACTGCTCTTGTGAGTTTCTGAGATGGTAACTCTACAGAAGTAGAAAGCCAAGTCTTTCTCCAGCTAAGCAGCTAGTGGTTTTGAACTGCTGACCTTGGCGGTTAGCAGCCCAGCTGTGCCATCACGGCTCCACCAAGTTAAGACAAACAAACCAAACTAACTGCTATTGAGTCAATCAGTACTCATAATGACCTGATAGGGCATGGTAAAACTGCCCAATGAGTTTCTGAGACAATGGAGTAGAAAGCCCTGTCTTAAGGTCTTATGGTTTTGAACTGCCAAGCTGTGGATCAGAGCCCAACGTGTACTCACTGGGTTGGGCTCCTCAGAGTTGAGAAGACTAGAAATCTAAATTTCGGGCCTCAGCTTGAGGGAAGGCTTGCTCTGTGGGCTCTGGGAAGAAGTCCTTGTCTCCTCTCAGCATCCCCTTTGGAGATCTTCATGTGTCTTGGCATCCATTTCTCTGAGCCTTCGAGTTTCTCTCTGGACCCTGGGTCTAAATGACATGCTCCATCCCCAGCTCCCTCTTGCTAGTGGTTCAGATCTCTGTGATTTCTGCTTGCTTGTTTAATCTCTTACATATCTTCAAAAAAGTTGGCTCAAGGTACGGCACAATCCTGTGAACTGTATCCTGGCTCATTAACATAATGGCCTGTGATCCTGCCTCATTCGCACCATGGATGTTAGAACTGACAACACTTAGGATAAGTGCACCGGGTCATAGAATGGAGGCAAATAACATAACAAGGATCATGGCCTGTGCCAAATCGACACACATTTTTTTTGGGGTGGGCACAATTCAATCCATGCCAGATGTGTAAGTCTGGTGGATTAGAGATACAAATCTAGGGAGACTCATGTGTAAGAAAGAGCTTTGTATCAGAGAGCAATTGTACATTCAGAAAACATCCTAGCCCCATCTAGATCAAGTCCTTAAGTCCGATATTACGCCATATGTCGATCCTAGTCCATAAATTCCTCTATAGATTCATGCAGCCATGCAATGATGTCAAATGCAGGACGACAACAGGCCAGTGGGTGGAAGTCTAGTGGATGCAGTGGCGATGGAAGCATCTCACTGTTGGCGTGGGTCTCCATATGGCTCCAGTGTAGCTCCACTTGGCATGTCAATAGGAATGTCTCGCAGGGAGGATGTATGTCTGTATCTGGCCTCCAGTGAGCTGTTAGCAAGACGCAACCTGATTGACAGTCTAGCCTCCACCTCCTCACAAGTTGACAGATTATGTTACTGCCACACTATCTTGGAATTGATTTTCAGTTGCTTAGGATCTAGAGGAGGAGCCCTAGTGGGATATCTTGGGCAGCTAACTGCAAGGTCAGTAGTTTGAAACCACCAGCTGCTCCTCAGGAGAAAGATAAGACTTTCTGCTCCAGTAAAGAGTTCTGGGCTCAGCAACTCACAGGGGCAGTTCTGTAAGGGTCTCGATGAGGCGGCAGTGAGGTTGTTGAGCACACAGAGAGCCCTGGTGGTCCAGAGGTTACACGCTTTGGATGCTAACCAAAGGTAGGCAATTTGAACCTACTAGGTGCGATTGATCGTCAGGGAAACCCAAGCGGACATGCCTACTTTGTCTTTTAGGGTTGCTGTGAGTCAGGATGAATTCAATGACAGTGGGTATAGGCAGGGGATGTAAAGGATCACCCTTCTGACGACAGCACCTTTGCTTCCACTTAGAAAACTGAGCATTTCCCTCTCTAGTGGCCGACTGAGAAAAGACCTAACAATGCTCCCTCACTTTACAAAGTGAAATCAGAGCCAGTTCTGTTTTGACACCATTCATCGAGCACCTAGTATGTGCAGGCACACTGCTAAATCCTGGAGACCTGAAGGTGACTAAGAGGTCACTGTGAAGCAAATTTTTATAAAAGGAATCATGTAACAAACGTATTCCAAAACACGTGCTGCCAATTCTTGACTCACAGCGACCCTATGGGGCGGGCAGAACTGCCTGTGTGGGTTGCCGGGGCTGTAACTCCTGTAAGGGAGCAGACAGCCTCACTGTCTCCGTCAGAGTGGTTGGTGGTTTGGATCTGCTGTCCTGTGGGCAGCAACACAACTCATTCCTCACGGTGCCACCAGGACACCTTGCAAATATATTAGAATCCCAGAATTTTAAAATTCAAAGAGAAATTAGAAATGATCTGGTTTGCATCCCTTAAAAAAAAAGGTGGAGCAACTGGGACCCAGAGAGTTTAATTTCCTTAAAACAAATGGCTAGTTAGGGACCAACACACAATCAAGAAAGGACCGCTTAGGAAGCACATGTGGTGAGAGAAAGATGAGACATTCTACTCCTATAGAGTGACAATCTCAGAAACCCACAGGGGCCATCCTACCCTGTCCTATAGGGTCGCCATGAGTCAGAATGGACTACGTGACAGTGAGTTTGGAATTCTAAATGAAGCTCATGAACAACAAGAAAGCTAAGTGGACAGTCAACTTCTAAATTTTATGACTTTTAATTTTGAAATAATTTTGAATTTAGAGAAGGGTTGCATGACATAGTACCAGGAGTTCCTTATTTCTCTCATCCAGTTCCTCCTGGTAGTAACATATTAATGCAATTATGGATTCATCAGAAATAAGATAAATTAACACGGGTGCAAGACTCTTACCTAGTTCTGCTGTGCAGAGTTGGTCACAACCTACTCAATGGCACCTAACAACAACAACAACAACAACAACAACCATTTCTCTAGTTTTCCCATTATTGCCCCTTTTTTGTTCCAGGATTCCACATTTCATTTACGTGCTCTAAATATTAACTTTACCTTTTCCTGTATTTGAGGTTCCTTTAAACTATAGCTTCCCAAACTTATTTGGCCTACCCTCATCCCCTTTTCAAAAAGAAATCACCCAGCACCTTCCTAGGAATTAAAGACTTTTGTTCTGTAGCCCCCACTCCAGGATAAAGTCTAGGTATCTGCTTTTGCAGCCCTCCTGGATCACCACAGCCCCCCCTGGGGGTTAGGGTGGGGAAGGCAGAATTTCCCACTTTGGGAAACACCCTGTGTGGTAGATTCCATGTCAACTCAACGATGCAGGAAAGTGTAGGGTGGAATTAAACTTGCCAGTCAGTCAAGCCTGATGGTGCCTCCATGGGGGGTGTGACCTTCTCATAGGAGGACCTTGGAAACCTCTCTCTGTAGCTTCACCTTCCTGCTTGCTGGGACTCTGCCAATGACCTTGAGAGCTGCCAGAGCCCTGCCATCTTCCCACTGACCATGGATCCACATGATTCTGCACCCACCGGCCTGTGATCTTCCTGCATTGTCATTGCATGTGGCCGTGTGAGTACAGAGGGACTTAGAGAGTAGTATTGAACTTAGGGACTTGATTTGGACTGGAGTGGGATGGATGCCTTCTTCATCTATAACTACTTCATGATGCTCTTTCTTACACATGTAGGAGTGTCACTGGATTTGTTTCTCTAGTCAACCTGGCTGCACACACCATGTTAAGCAGTAACATGACGATCAGCTAGTGTGCAGAAAACATCTTTCAAGTCTCACTTATATTTCTTATTGTGTGCACAGAGCATTCTGTGCTCTCCGTTGCTTTGCTCACCCACTGAAGGGCTCTGGAGTTGGAAAGACTTTAAGTCTTAGCTTCCCAACCGAGCTCCAGGACCTTGAGCAAATCCTCAGCTGCTCTGAAATTCGATTTTTAAAAATCCGTAAGATGGGAAGAATTAAATAAAATCATGGCTCAGTGGCGTAGTGATTATGTGTTGGTCCGCTAACTGCAGGGCAAGCAGTTCAAAACTCCTTGGGAGAAAAGACAGGGCTTTGTACTCCTATAAAGTTACAGTCTCAGAAACTCAGAGGGGCAGTTCTACCCTGTCCTACAGGGTGGCTATGAGTGGGCCTCGACTCGATGGCAGTGAGCGTGGCTTTTGGTGTAGTGATTAGCATAGGAGTGCCTGGTATGTGCTAGGTGGGGAATGAAAATTGGCATGGAGGAAGAAATGACTGGCTGGGCGGCACTGATAGACTAGGGTAGTTGGAGACCCTGGAAGGTCCCAAATGCCAGGCAGGGTGCCCTGACTTTCAGCTATGTAGGAAACTGCTCTTGAGAAAGCCAAACCTGAAGAGGTACTAGGTTAGACAGCACAGTGGGAAATCAGAGACCTGCAGGGGATTAGTAAGGAGGCAGCTGTGCTGGTTCTGATGCGAGCAGACAGGGTAGAGTGGATAGAGACCACATCTGCTGATGGAGGTTTGGGGAGAGTAAGAGGAATCAAGACTCAAAGACAACTAGGTTTGGGGCCCCAAAGAAATGGGAATTGATGTCGTTATTGAGGGAAACCAGGCTGATTAGACAATCGGTGGGACAGGATCCCTTTGGCTTTGTTCTCCATACATCGGAGAAGCCGACAGCGGAAACACGCAGAAGCGATGATTGTCCCAGTGGAGCCCAGAGGTGGGACCTGAGCACCTTGCCCAGAGTAGTGGTGGCTGAAATGCTGAGCCAGATCCTGGGATCACCAAGGACGAGAACACACGAGAAGCCAGAATTTGCAGGCAGACACTTACTCATGCAGAAGGGCTCAGAGAATGGCCAGAGAAAGAGACAAAAGGGGAATGCTGGGAACTAGGAACAGAAACAGGATGGTGAAGTTGGAATGGGAAAAGGAAAGAACCATTAGATGGGCTGTTCTTAGAGCCGTCCTCTGCCGGTCGGCAATGATCAGGGCGTAGCAGGAAGAAGCCCGAAGGAAAAGTGCATCGATGAGACCAGGTGTCAGGAAAGTTGCACCAAGGAATGTGTTTCCCAGCACAGTACACCTGCTCCTTCTTGAGGGTACCCGGGAGTTAAGCGAGACTCAGAAGAGGATGTGCAGCTAGGGAGCCCACTGATGATAGGTGGATTGTGGTTGAAAGCAGGAATACCAGAAAGGTGTTTTCTTGACGGTGCAAAGACTGTACCCATAATAGGCTATGGGTAGCAGTGTGAACAACGAAAATTCTAGAAGGCTTATGTGTGCTTTTGTGGAACCTGTGCATAGACCAAGTGGCAGTCATTTGAACAGGACATGGGGACAGTGTGCATTTAAAATCAGGAAAGGTGTGTGACAGGGTTGTGTCTTTTCGCCATGTCTATACAATCTGTGTGCTTAGCAAATAATCTGAGAAACTGGATTATATGAAGACAAACATCAAGATTGGAGGAAGGATTATTAATATCTTAGAATACATAGATGATACAACCTTGCCTGCAGAAAATGCAGAGGACTTGAAGCACAAATGAAGATCAAAGCCTTAAGAAGATCAGAAAACAAAAATTCTCGGCCGCCCCAGGGCTCCTGACTGCTGGTCAGGTGTGTCCTGATGACCCGATCGAAGTGAGGCATCGAGATGTGGGGCTGAGGAGCTGACACAGCCAGCCGATCACCTAATGACGGGCAGTTCCTATCCTGTTCCTCATGCAGTTCTTGAAAACGTCCTTTGAGGAATGAAGCTCCTGTGTCCAAAGGGGAAGTGACTTTGCCACAGTGGCACATCAAATCCTTGCACAAACTGGGACCAAGCCCCTATCTCAAAACCAAACCAAAACAAAACACTAGCCACGCTCTCCTCCCTCACCCTCTGCTGTTTGGTGCCGATGAGTCCACTCCGGCTCTAAGGGTGGCTGTCCTCCATCACTTGAGCCATCCTCTGTAGCCCCTTTTGGTTGAGGGTTTCATCCATTTGCTGTGTTTTATTAAACTACCTTCAAGACACAACGGGCTACCTGTGGGCTCTCCACTCTGTTTAAGAAAGAAAACACATGCATTAAAAAAAAATTCTCATAAACAACATCTTAATAAAGGGAGAAAGGACTTAAGTTGGCCAAGAGTTCACTTTACTTTGGTCCACAATTAATGTTCTTAAGCAGCAGTCTAGAAGCCAAAGGATATATTGTATCGGGCAAATCTGCTTACAAGACCTCTTTAAAGTGTTAAAGAGCAAAGACGCCGCTATCAGGATACGGTGCACCTGACCCAAGGCCTGGTCTTTTCATTGCCCCAAGTGCATGTGAAAGCTGGACAATGATTAAGGAAGAATGGAGAACTGATACCTCTGAGTCATGGTGTTGGTGTGTCAGATACATGGACTTCCAAAAGAATTAACAAATGAATCGGCCTTGCAAGAAGTATAGCTAGAATGCTTGTTGGACATGTTATCAAGAGGGACCAGGTCTTAAAAAAGGACACAATGTTTAGTAGAAGGTCAGCAAAAAAGGAAGCCCTCCCTCTAGCAGGATGGATTGACACAGTGGCTGCAACAATGGGCTCAAAATATTGGGAACAATTGTGAGGATGGTGCAGGACTGGACAGTGTTTCATTCTGTGATACAGAGAGCCCTTGTGGGCAGGGACTGCCTCAGAGGAATCCAACAGCAGTGTCATCCAGCATCTACTCAAGGCTTCCCACAGGGGTGGGGTTCTGAATTTCAGAAAACAAGCCACCCCTTTGTTCTGCTCTTGGCCTCCAATGAGAGAGTTGTGCTTGCTTCCCAATTACTACCAAGTTCAGCTTGGGGATGTGTTAAGTCTCACCAGGCTTACCCTGGGGAGGAGTCTTCAATGATTTAATGGGGGGGGGACGGGACACCTTCTTGGACATGGGGACATTCTTTTGAGGAGCACCCTGACTTGTTCCCAAATGCCCTGTCAATTCCAGGGCAAGCCTTCCTCAAGGCAAGAGACCATAGTCAGGGCTTGATTTTTTTGAAATTGTGATAAAATGTAATATTTGCTATGTTAATTAAGTCTGAGTTGTTAAGTAGTTAAATGTCCAACTCAGTAGACTCAAAATTCACAGCGTTGTGCAACCGCCACCACTAGCTCTTTCTCATCACTTCCAACAGAAACGTGCTCCTTAAGCATCGATTCCTCCTCCTTCCAGGCCCTGTGCATCTCTACCCGTATACCTATTCCACAGATTTTATAGAAGCGGGATCATATATATTTGTGTGAGTGTGTGTCTTGTGTGACTGACTTCACTTCACTCAGCCTGTTTTTAAGGAGCGTCCCATCCATGTGATAGCATATGTCAGGACTTTCTCTGTATATCCACTGCATATGTCTACCACATTTTATGCATTCATCTGTAGGCACTTTTTTGGTTATTGCGAACAATGCTGCTGCGAGTCCCTGCTTTCTGTTATTTGGATGCATATATAGGAATGGAGCTGCTGGGACACACAGGAAGTCTCTTAAAATTTTTAGGAACCGGGATTTGACTTTTTGAGATGCTCTGCTGAAGGTTTTTCCTTCAGAAAGGCTATCCATCATTTTGATGGGTGTGTTAGGTTGAGTTCTTTAGAGAAGTAAAACCAGTTATCTACATCAAGAAATGGCTCACACAATTGCAGAAATAGTTTACTCCATTTCAATTTAAGACCATAGGTCAAAAAAACAAACAAAACAAAAAACCATAGGTCAGATGTAAGCTGGAGGCTTTTCCTGACTGGTGTAGCTGAGTTAGCTGACCAACAGGAAGATGGAACAGGCTGGTGGATGCAGAGGAAAATGAATCCAAGATTGGCCACATGAATTCAAGGTTGGCAGTCTGCTGATGGCTCCTGGTATTGGCAGGCACCACAACAGATCTATGAACCAGATGCAGGATCCAGATATAGTTGAAGAAGGGGGCAGGAGCGCTCAGTCCTATTCACGGTCTCTCTTTTATACGAAAGGACAGACCCCAAGGAAGTGTCATCAGGCTGTGGCCTGACTGATAGGTTGGGCTCCACCCCTACCTTCACCCAGGATGTCTGGTTGACCTTAACTCTACCCATCACAATGAGTCACAGAGGTGGAGCGTGGTAGTCTTCCGTCATGGCTGGTGAGCTCTTTCCTTCCTGCATTGAAGGAAATCAAGCCAATCTCGGGCATATGGACTCTGAGTTTAGGCTCCTCTTTGTCCCAGCTACCTGGGAAGGCTTTGTGAGGGTGTGGGTGGTTGAAGTGTCCACTAAAGCGGACCATTACCACTTCCCGAGGACAGGCACCGCAATGATGCAGAGGAACTGCAAAAGCAGACACCTATGCTTTATCCGGGATTATGGGATGTAATACAAACATTTTTAATCGCCAAAGGGCAGAGTAATTTTCCCCCCTGAAAAGTGGGTAGTGAGCCAAGTAACGTGGGGAAGCCTGTGGGTTGTGGAGCAAGTTGGGCCTGGGGGCTACTGCGTGGACTTGAGCAGGGCTTCTTAGGCTGTCCATGTGTGCACCTGCCTCAGCTGGGATTTGTTAAAATTCGGATGCAGGGTGAGGCTGGAAACCTGCAGCTCTATATAGCATCCCAGAGACGCTTGCCATTTGAGGACCACACTTGCTTGGAGTAGTGCGGGACTACAGGTCACGTACACAGATGCTAAGAAGGCTTGCTGTCTTAGTTTCGCATCTTTTACCTTTTTCTTTTAGACCTGGCTAAGCTCCATCCTTAAGCCATTTGTGTTGTTTTAGGGAGAGGATATGAATGACACCTGCTGGCCATTTAACTCCCCCTGTCCCCCCTTCCTTCCTGTGTTTCTTCCTTAGAGGTCTGGCAGGGAACCTCACTCAGCCCCCTTCCTAGCTCCTATGGAGCCAACGCGGCTATTGTTCTTTAGAACCTCGAGTGGCACAGCATTCATTTCAAAATATACCTTTTCCGTGGGGTGTTCTCAGACCTTGATGTGTAAGGGGGAGCCTGGAAGGTTCCCAGGCTGGCCAGATGGAGTTACATCATCTGCAGGAAGGTGAGCATGCAAAACCTTCATGCTGTGACCTTCAGGTAGAGATTACCTTTCCATGGATTGCAGCAGACATTATGTTGCCATCAGTCCCCAAGGCAAAGCTATTCCTGGGAAACAGACTAGGTGGATCCAGATCCTGAGGTGGAACCAACTCCTAGTTATGGAAATACAGAGTGACACGGGTGGGGCGAGATCTAACTCCTTGGCTTCTGTGATTCGTAATAGCGGCACTGCTGTGGAGAGAACGCGGGGCGATGGTACACTGAACTAGGGTGACGGTCCCTCAGTCAGAGCTCTAATTGCTAGTCTCAGAGCCGACCCTGGGAAGGACCGTATACAACAGGAAGTGCCCCTACCACTGTTCACCAAGAAGGTGGTCGGGAGGAGAAAGGGTGTCGGGCACGGAGGGTGAGGAGTTGCTTCAATGGGCAGGGTAGTGTCGTCAGAACTATTACTAACATGGATCGAGGGAATAATTTAGGGGCAGTGTCTTCAGATTTGAATGCGACAGAATGGAAGAATATGTTTGCGTGGATGCAACTCATAACTCACGATGGAACAGTCATGAACGATGATTTTTTAAAAATCAATTTATTGGGGGTTCGTACAATTCTTATCATAATCCATACATACACCCATTGTGTCAAGCACATTTGTTGCCATCACCATTCTCAAAACATTTGCTTTCTACTTGAGCCCTTGATATCAGCTCTTCATTTTCCCCCTCCCTCCCCACAACCCCCTCCCTAATGAACCCTTGATAATTTATAAATTATTTTGTCATGTCTTACACTGTCTGATGTCTCCCTTTACCCACTTTTCTGCAGTCTGTCCCCCAGGGAGAAAGTTATATGTAGATCCTTGTAATCCCCCATTCTACCCCACCCTCCTTCCACCTTCCCAGTATCACCATTCTCGCCACTCATCCTAAAGGGATCATCGGCCCTGGATTTCCTGTGTTTCCAGTTCCTATTTGTACCAGTGTCCATCCTCTGGTCTAGTCGGCTTTGTAGGGAAGAACTGGGATCATGATAGTGGGGGAAAGGAAGCATTTAATAAGAACTAGAGGAAAGTTGTATGTTTCACTGTTGCTTTACTGCACCCTGACTGGCTTGTCTCCTCCCAGCGACCCTTCTCTAAGGGGATGTCCAGTTGCCTACAGATGGGTTTTGGGGCAATCTGCACTCCCCCTCATTCACAATGATAGGATTTTTTTTACAAATAATGATTTAAGATCCAGCGACACATCAAGTTAACCCATAGGGGACAGCCACCTTGCAGACTGGAAATATTCTGCAGTGAGATGTTTGCCCTGAGAAGGGAAACTTCCCCTCTCACCCTCGAAATACCCAGAGGTCCACTCCAGAGGAAGCAACAAATGTGCTGCTGATGGAAGCAAAGTTGGCATGGCTGTATGGCCATCAGGATAATCCTCCAATGAGCATGCCCCTTACCTGGGTCGTGGCAGATGTGGACATCAAGGGAGCCCCGTTTACACGGGCAACCCATGTAACCTTGCTGCTGTGAAACAAAGCGCCGATCTGAGCAGCAGTGTCAGCTTTGTTGCCACAGCTTCCTGGCATGGGTTTCACAGATGCAAGAAACACAGGGGGGTGACACAGAGGAAAAGGGGAAGGAATAGTGGGACAGAACACCCAGCAGGGCAGAGATTTTTAGGCAGCTTTTGAGAAATGGTATGAATATAGCAGACGTTGACAGGGTTGAGACAAAGGTCTATTGCAGCCCTAGAGGTGGTTCAGTGGACTAAGAGAACCACCTGCTTCCCTGTAACATGAAAGGCCCAAAGAGGCCCATTCACCCCAGCCATGGGAATTCTCATCTGGGGCCATCTGAAGCAGAGGCTCAGCTAAGTTGATCAAGATAAGGATTGAAGAGGGAGCCAGGGCTTTCTGGTCCAGCCCCCAGCAAGCAATCTGGAGCCATAGCTACCTACTTTACAGAGGCAGAAGAGAGAACAGTTCAATGATAGCTTCTAGTTGCTGCCACCGCCTTGTTTTAGAAATGAGGTTCCACAGGCAAAGTCTCTGCCAGTGTCAGGAATAATCATGCATGCTGCTCTTGGAGATGGGACACTATGAGTCATAATCCACGTGTTCTTGTCCACTGGCTCTTGGGATGTTCACAGTCAGAAGAGTGACCTACACACATGTAGCAAGACCTCCAGGCTTTAGAGACAGCATTGTTTTGGGGGGGGGGTGTTGGCGCTCTCCTGTCTCTAATTTGCTACCTGCCTTTAAACAAACATCGTTGCACTGTGTGCATGTTGGGAATTTACCTGGAAAACTTTGGCATGGGGGGAAGCCCCTAAACTATTTGGGGTCACTTCCTGCTCAGGAGACCCCATTTGCTACGGAGTAGGATTGCTTCATAGAGTTTTTGTGGTTGTAATCTTAGCAGGACGGAGTGAGCCCTGGTGACCCAAAGGGCAAGGCTGAACCCACTCAGTGGCTATGCGGGTGAGAAGTGGCGAGTTGTGCAAAGATTACAGCCTACCAAACCTCGTGGGGGCGGTTTCCCTGTCACCAAGGGCCACTATGAGTTGAAATCTATATACAGACACCCAACAACAACAATAATCTTAAGGGACGCAGGTTGCCAGGCCTTTCTTCTGTGGTGCCTGAGTAGGTTAGAACTGCCAACCTTTAGGCTAGCACTCAAGAGCAAACCGTGGCCTCTGTTGCCTTGTAAGAATGTAATGCACCTTAAAGTTCTTTTTGGATAAAGACCTGGGATAATCTAATAGAAACATCATTGCCTTACTTTCTCAGTCGGATTGAGTAGAGGCTGTGTTAGGTGCCTTTGACTCCTGTTGGGGGGCTGGAAAGGAGCCCCGGTGGTGCAGTGGTTAAGCGCTCAACTCGCTCCGGAGATCAAGATGTGCCCTTCCGTTTCCACAGACGGTAGCCTTGGAAACGCTATGGGGCAGTTCCATCATGTCTTACAGGGTCGCTATGAGTCGGACTGGACTCAGTGGCATGCGCTGCACAAGTTCTGGCTGGAACTCTGAGACTTTCACTAGACAGAGGCTCCCAGGCTCCCTCCCCAGAGCAGCCCCAGCTCGGCCTTGGCGACCAAGCACCTCCTCTCCCCCCCCCCCCCCAGGCTCGCGTGGCTTCCCCGCCCGACAGGCCCGACCCCCAAGCCCCGCAGCCCCCAGCCCCGCCAGCCTCCCCCGCCCCTCCCGCGCCGGCGCGGCCTCCCCCGCGGCCCCGGCCCACGCTCGCCGCCCCGGCTGCGCGGCGCGTCTCTTCCGGCCGCGGGCTGGGCGGGGCCAGCTCCCGGGGCGGGCTGGCGGCGGGGAGGCAGCGCCCCGGCCCGCGGCCGGCCATGCTCATCACGCTCTGTTACCTGTACCTGTGGGCGCGGTGGGGGCGCCGGCCGGCCGCGCTAGTGCGCGCCACGGTGCAGAGGCTGCGCGCCTCGCCCTGCTCCTTCACCTTCTGCGGCGCGGCCGCGCGGCCCACGGGCGCCCGCGTGTGTCTGAGCCGCGGCGCCCGCGTCTTCTGCGTCGGCGAGACCCAGGTGGGCGGCGCGGGCCGGTGGGCGGGGGCCGGCGGGGCGCGAGCCGGAAGCGCGGGCCGGGCGGGGCGCGGGCCCGGCGTCCAGGTGTGGAACCCCTCCAGGCACGCCGGCAGGAGGAAGGATGGTCCCGGGTGTGCCCTGCATTGGGGATCACCACCTGAGCACTCAGCCCCGGGTCTGACTTCATCTTCCCTACCTGCCTGGCTGCCGTTGGTTTGAAACTGAGTTCACCCTTCTCCCAAATCGTTGACTCAGGTGACAAACTTTACCCTCCTCTTCCATCTCCTGTATCATTTCCCCTCGCTGAGGCAGCACTGCTTGCTGGGACCTCTTTCATCTCCACTGACGTGTGCATAACCTGTTTTGTGGCCCAGTATTTGGATGGGAGGAGCGCTGGAGGCGCAGTAGCTAAAGCGCCCTGCTGCAAACTACCATCAGTTGGCTTGCTTTTGCAGTAGAAAGACGTGGCGGCTTGCCTGCAGAAGGTGAGCGACAGGTGTGTTTGCTCGCTTTTGGACTTAGGATGGAGGCTGCACTGATGAAGGGTCTGCCACCAACAGCGTGACTTGGACAGGTTTGGTCTTTGTAAAGTCTTGTTCCCTTTCCATGTAGCTATTGGGGACAGACATGGCTCCACAGTGCAGTTCTGGACAACTTTCACTCCACTGTTTACATTAGCATTTAAAGATATTTTGCTCATAATCAGAGTCCTGCCCTTTGAATGTCTTTTAGAAATTGGTTTAGTTTTAACATTAAAGCTATATTTTCTACATAAGTAAAATCGTAGTATCTGTGCGGAAATTGATCTTATATAAGACTTGAGTTAGTCTTATATAAGACTTGGATTAGTCTTATATAAGACTTGAACATTTTCTTAGAGAGTATGCTAAAGAGCCCTGGTGACTCTATGGTAAAGTGCTCATGCGCTAGCTGAAAGATCAGCACTTGGAGCCCACCAGATGTTCTGAGGGAGAAAGACTTGGAAATTTTGTCTCATAAAGAATCCAGTACAGGAAACCCTTTGGTCCAGCTCTACTCAGTCTCTGAGACTGTGGTGCTGTGGGTTAGGCTTTGGACTATTAACTACAAGGTTAGTGTTTCAAATCCATCAACTGCTCCTTGGGAGAAAAATGAGGCTGTTTGCTCCAGTAAAGATTTACAGTCTAGGACTGGATGGATAACTTTTTATTTTTTTATTTATGAGACGCCATGGCCCACAGCAATAGCAGCAGCAATCTGCTCAGGTAGGAATCCTTGGGTGGTGCAAACTGTTAATAACCAGGACTGCTAGCCCAAAGGTTGGAGGTTCGAGTCTACCCAGAGGCACCTGAAAGAAAGGCCTGGTGATCTACTTCAGAAAAGTCAGCCGTTGAAAATCCTATGGAGCACACAAGGTTCCCGTGAGCTGGAATCAATCTAGGAAGAAAGTTTAGGTCTGCTGCTACCAAGTCAAAAGTATCCTTGTAAACATTCTAGAGCAGGGCTCCTCAAACTTTTTAAACAGGGGCCAGTTCACTGTCCCTCAGACCTTTTGGAGTGCCGGACTATGGTTTTTTAAAAAAAAACTATGAACAAATTCCTATACACACTGCACATATGTTATTTTGAAGTAAAAAACCAAATGGGACAAAAACACCCAGCGAGCCTGATAAATGTCCTCGGCGGGCCGCATGTGGCTGGCAGGGCATAGTTGGAAGACGCCTGTTCTAGAGCATACACAATATGAGGGACCATTTTCTTAGTACTCCCCATCAGTGCCATATACACCAAGGGAAAAGTTAATCCATTAACACACGATGAACTCCTTAGGCACTAGGGTTTAATTCTCTCAAGGACCTGTGTTTGAGAAAGATAACATGGAAAGCGGGAACATCGAGGGGTGGCTTTCCCAATGAAGCCATTTCCAAAATGAGTTATTATGTAAAACTACCTTTAGGGATTAGATGAGAGTTGAAATTTTGAATGTACAGAATACTGAGATGTAGATGACTTTGTCAACTCTCTTAGAAGACAGTCTTACTTTTGAACATGTTTATGACTTTATTGATCTATTAACTATAGCACTACCTGATGTCTAGTTGATTCCGACACATGGACTTGATTCCAACTCATGATGATCCTTGTGTCAGAGTAAAACTTTAGAGAGTGGTCAGTGACTGCCTTTTTTTCTGAAGTAGCTCACCAGGACTTTCTTCCAAGGTGTTTATAGGTGGACTTGAACCGCCAACCATTTGTTTAGCTGCTGAGCCCTTTAAACCATTTGTACCACCTGGGACTAACTCAAACGAAGGCTTCTCAGCTCCCGTCAACTCTGCAGCCCTGTGCTGAAGGCTGCACATGCACAGAGACTCTCTCTGAGATCTGCAACTTGTGTTGTCTCAAGTTGCCCCAGGCCCCAGCATAACTGGACTGCCTTGTTCTGTGCTCTCACCGAAAGTAGCGCTTCATGTTTCCAGTTCTGTCTTCTTGCATTAGAGACTGGGCCTTGATTTATAATAGCTATTACATGTTGAAAAGAATGAAGAATGTTTCAATGGCTGCTAATGCCTATCTTTGGATGTTGAAGGCGATGGTTTGAACGCTTCCCAATTGATTTGTGAAAATCACAATTTTATTCTTTGTTATTGTGAGATTTTTAAAAAGTGACGACTGACAATGTTGTGGTTTGATGGCTGCCTTATTTTTCCTCTGCTTGGGCCAAAGTGTCTGAATCTCCTGCCATGTTGTCCACAAACGTAATACATTAAAATCAGATACATAAATAATGACTGTGTGTTTATGTTATTTAAGTGCCTGCTAACATTGAGCCCAGGAGTCCTGGTGGTGCAGAGTGGTTATGTGCTGGCCTGCAGTCCACAAGGTTAGCAGTTTGAAATTACCAGCTGCTTCTCTGGAGAAAGATGGGGCTTTGTATTCCGGAAAGAGTTAACAGTCTCGGAAGCCAACCGAGGGAGTTCTTCCCTGTCATTCATATAGGGTTGCTATGATTCGGCATCTACTCAATGGCAGAGTTTATTTTCCTGGATCATTGATCTCACCATATCGATAGGCTGTAATAAGCAAGGAGATTTAGACAAACTGGGAATATGAAGCTTTTCGTCTTGTCATTTTCCATGTATGAATAAGATGGATGGCCTTTTTGTTTTAGCCAGCCCCACTCCAAGTTGTATTCATGCATTCAACAGGGATTTGGTGTCCCCAGTTAGGGCCTATTTAAACTGCTGTGTGACATAGTGAAGACTTGATTCTGGATCCCTGGCCACCCTGAGAGGCCTTGCCTTCCTGGAGTCAGTAGATGAGGGGCCTTTAAGAAACTCTTGGGAAAATTCTAGTATCTTTCAGTTCCTTTTCCCAATAACGTTTTGAAGTCCATATGTATACGACACACTGTATACATTGGGCTATTTGGATTGCGTCAGGATACTTTGGTTTTTCTTTTTATGCAGAATAGGATTCTAAAGGCAATTTTTTGAATAACCCTTCGCACCTAAGAAAACCAAACCGAATCCATTGCTGTTGAGTTGCTTCTGACTCTTCATGATTCTAAAGGACAGCATGGAACTGCCGCACGGGCTTCTCCAGCTGTAGTCTTTACAGAAACAAATGGCCACATCTCTGTCCAACTCGGCGGTTGGTAGGCTTGAACTGCTGATCTTTTGTAGCCAAATGCTTGAAAACTGCGCCACGTCCATGAAGAGGGCATTCAGACAGTGGGTCTAAAGGAAGCTTATAATGTGCTATAAAGTCACCCTTTCCCCCCTTCCCTTTGCTGGGTTTTACAAAGGGTGTATGCAAAATTTCAGTGGGAAGGAAGGGAGCTGGGACTTGCTTGTGGAAGTGGAAGAATTGGCTTGAGCAGAGCCATGACCGTCTGGGCAGGGAGTGACCAGAGCATCGTCTGATGGATGAGGATGTAAGGGAATGCAGGGAACAGGGGAGGCAGCTGGGAAGGGTGGGCTGGAGCTGGACGCAAACTGCTCCCTGTATTGTAAGCTGCACCTACCTTGCTGGCGAGGGCAGTTTGAAAAGTGGTGAGAAACTGGAGATACCGAAGCCTCTCATCTCAGATTGCGTGTAATGTGAACAGCCATCGAGTTCAAGATTGGCGAGAGACTGGTGCAGTCTCATAGGGGAGGTAACAGTGGCTCAAAGACAAACGATTTTCCTTTTGCGTAGCAAAATTTGTTAGTAGAATCCCACTTGATGACTGCTTCCTGAATTGCAAGATCCTTCTCAATGACATGGCATTGACCCCATGGCAGTGAGTTTGGTTTTACATCTTTTAGCAGTGTGGATGTTTCAGTGCCCTGGGTTTGTACAAATGAGTTGATGCCTACTGGTAGCTACCTCGTAGGGCAGGGTAGAACTGCCCCTGTGAGCTTCTGAGACTATAACTCTTCACCGGAGTTGAAAACTGTTTTTCTCTTTGATCGACTGGTGGTTTTGAACTACTGACCTTGCACTTAGCAGTCTCGTGAATAACCACTATGCCACCAGGGCTTCTGCAGGATGCTTAGAAGGATATATAAAATAACTTGCTTTTTTTTAGCTAAATGATTAACCCCATTCTCCCCCCCCCCAAAAAAAAATTAAGAACAAAAAACCAGTAAAGACCAGAACAACAACAAAGATATAGAGCTGAGCTCCGATGGCCTAGTGGTCATGCATTGGGCTGCTAACTGCAAAGCCAGCAGTTTGAAACTACCAGCCGCTCCACGGGAGACAGATGAGGCTTGCTTTCTCCTCCTGCGAGGAGTTACAGTCTTGGAAACACCCAGGCGGTTCTACCCTGGTCCCCTAGGGTTGCCATGACTCAGCATTGACCCCGTGGCAGTGAGTCTGGTTTTTGCATCTTTAAGCAGTGTGGATGTTTTAGTGTCTTAAGAGAGACCCTGGGTTTGTACAAATGGTTAAAATGTAGCTGCTGACTGGGAAGTTGGACATTGAAGTCCTTCCAGAGGTATCTGAGTGGAAAGACCTGGTGATCTACTTCCGATAAAAAGCTCGGTTCGACCCTGACACTCTAGAGCTGGAATCTTTAAACTACGGCCCGCGGGCCACATGTGGCCCGCCTGGGACATTTATCCAGCCCGCCAGGTGTTTTTGCCCTGTTTGTTTTCTTACTTCAAAATAAGATGTGCAGTGTGTATAGGAATTTATTCACAGTTTTCTTTTTAAACTATAGTCTGGCCCTCCAGCGGGTCTGAGGGACAGTTGAACTGTCCCCTTGTTTAAAAAGTTTGAGGACCCCTGCTCTAGGGTCGCTGTGAGGCGTAGCCCGTTAGATGGCCTGCTTTTTGTTTGGTTGATTGGATGGTTAATGTTTTAAAGGTGATTGGACTACTATAGCTAAGGGCAATCTCAGTTTATTTGAAGAAAAGAGGCTTTTGGTGTAAGCTCTTTAGCCTTTTCTTAAAGTCAATGTTTATTGCATCATCTAGATGTTTAGAGTTAGATTTTTTTGTTTATATGAGAAATTGTTCACTTCTTAACTGTAGACAAATATGTGTGTGTATTTTAACTTGGGAAATGCTATATGCTCTTAAAGATTATCTTCTTTTTCATTATTTAGACAATATTAGTGTCTAATCAAACCCATGTAGATAAGACCTTACATATTTAATACAGTGTGTTGCCCTGTACAAATGGAAAAAATTGTTTTACATTTCTAGACCAATATTGCTGTTAATTGTTGTAATTCTGTACAATTCCAACTCAACACGGTACAACTGGGATACTTTTCCAAAGTTGACAGCACAGCTTCCAAAATTTCAAATTTATATATATATATATATTTATATAAAAAGACCAATCACAGTGTAATGCGTCTTTTCCAGAAGGGTCTCCTACTGACCTAGTCTGTATGCCACCTTTGGCAACCCAGTTTGTGCACTGTGAACTACTGGGACTTCGGACACTTCTTTTAAGGTGCATGGCATCTTTCATGGGCTGCACCAGAGAGACCCGATGTGGAAACCTCACCGAGTGAACTGGGTTTGTTATTTTTGGTGATGAGATGTATGTAACAAAGCATTGTAATCAAATATTTGTGTGGCATTAACTACAGTCACCATATGGTACAAACAATAACAAAATACTCATTGTCGTCGAGTCAATTCTGACCCTATAGGACAGCGTAGAACTGTTCCTGTGAGTTTGTGAGACTGTTAGCTCTTTACCGGAGTAGAAAGTCCCATCTTTCTCCCAAGGAGCCGCTGGTGGTTTTGAACTGCTGACTATGAATCGCAGTCTAGCTTGTAACCACTAGGTCACCATTGTACAGCAGTTAATATGATCCATTGCAAAATTTTTCGTCTCTCTTAACAAAAACTTCGTGCTCTGGAAGGAATCTCCACCCATACTTGCCCTCATGAACTTCAATCTCTGTTTTATGTTTAGTTTTTAATTTCAATTGTATTTTTAATTTCCATAGAACACATGTTTATGGATATATTAGCTTTTATTTCTCTGATCTTTCTGATATTACTGGTTAATCTTTGCCCTTCTGCTCCTTATCTCTGTGATCTTATATTTGTAGCATAACTATTCTGATCACCTCTTTTCACCCCCTCAGTGAAGGAGGGTCCCTTGCTGTAAAGAACACAAGACAAGGATGCCGGACAGAGCAGATTGACAGCAGTGTGTCAGTCACATGTGCTCCTAACAGTGGAGGAGACAGGCCACACCACTCTTCTGGCTTCAGTTCACCCTGGCTCTCTAAATTGGGGGTGGGTGGGATGAAGGAGTATGGTGGGAAGGGGCTTATAGGCTCAGCGCTCATTTGTAGACTTTTAGGTAATGACCCTGATTTCACCTACGTCCTAAGGTTCTGCCAGCTGGGGTCGTGGAGGCAGTGGCTTCTCTGTAGGGAAAGAGGCCCTGCTGCCCAGCTGTTCCTTACACACCTAAACCAGTCTGCTCCCTGCCTGCACTGGAGGCTGGCACTTTCCTTTCTGTCTGTGCCTGGGACTTTGACTCAAATGTGTGCATGTGTGCATGTATGTGTGTGTATGTTGGTAAAGGGGCTTTTCCTACACCCCCCCATGTTAGGTTTTTGTGTTCTGTGGTTGTGTCTCCCCCACCCCCCCCTTTTAAATTCAGTACACTAGCCAGTCATGATTCTAATGTATGTAAAAAACAAAACACACACATAGACACACCAACCAACCAACCAAACCTAACTCCCCAAACCAAACTCATTGCCCGTGAGTTGATCCAACTCATAGCCACCCGATAGGACAGAGTAGAACTTTTTTATGGGAGTAGAGAGCCTCGTTTTCCTCCCAGAGACTGGCTGGTTGTTTTGTACCTGCTGACCTTGTGGTTAGTAGCCTGACACAACCCACTAGCAGGGATACACGGACAGACACAAACACACAGATTGCCTTCGATAGGTGAATGGATAAGCTGTGGTACATTCAGCCAATGGACTATTACTCAGCAGTAAAAAGAAGCAGACCATGAAATGACATGGAGAAGCCCTTAAATCCAGGTTCCTAAGTGAAAGAAGCTAGTCTGAAACAGCTGCATACTCTCTGATTTCCACTATCTGACATTCTGGAAAAGCCAAACCATAGAGACTGAAGAGACCAGGCACTGGTGGGGCCTCAGGGAGAGGATGACAGGGTCAAATAAGTGAAGCATTGGGGATTTGGGGGACTATGAAACTATTCTGTATGATTCCATAGAACTACATAGTACAAGAGTGAACTTTAATGTTAACTATGGACTTCAGGTAATCATAATGTATCGGTAATCTATCGATTGTAACAAATGTATCAAACATAAATGCAAGGTAATAATAAGGAAAACAAACGGAGGGGGGGGAGGGGGAGGCGCAGTGGGGGAAAGGACAGGGTTTCTGTACATTTGCTCTTTTCCTGTAATCTTAAAACTGATTTAAACAATGAATTCTATTACTTAAAATAAAAAGTAAAGCCATTGTTGATTGGAGTTCCGATTCATGCTAGACAGTTTCCACTTGCTTCTCTGCACATGGTAGAGGCTTTGTCTGGAAATGCCTTAACCTCTCTGGTGTGACAGCTGCAGAACATCGGGAGGAACCGAGGATTCTCAGACCTCCGTGAAAAGGGTGGGGTGTTAGTGTCCTGTGAGTGATGCACAGTGGAAAGGGTACTGTGCTCCCTGCCATCGTGGAGGTGGGCGGGGGGCAAGCGAAGGAACAGCTTCTGTTACTATGCAGACACACATGCACAGCTCAGCCCCCTCTGTACATGTGCTTCCAAGCTGTGGATTGGGAAGCATGGGCATCCTGAGTTTAGGGCTGTCTAGAGAAAGAAAGCCAGTGGCATTCACACATGTATAGGAAAGAAGCTTATTTCAAGAAGTAATTTTATATTAAGGAGTCCTGCCCAGCTCAATCCTTGTGCATGGGTCCAGTGCTAGCTGGGCCCTCTTCAGAGTCATGTAGCTGCAGGCCAGTGAAATAGAGTAGTGAAGCGGGAAACAGGGAGATCTCAGGCTGGTGGGTTCAGAGTCTCATGGATCCAAGGCCAGTGGGAGCATGGCAGGACACAAGACAGCGCCTGGGTCAGTGGCCCTCATGGGGCCGTCCCTGGAGGCATGCACAGAATCCCAGCAAGCAAGGAGGTGAAGTGCAAGGGAGAAAAGTTCACACCGACTTCCTTTTAAAAAAAAGGCCATGCCCCCAAGGAGGCATCCCCCAGGCTACCACCTGATTGACAGGCTGGACTCCCTTCCTGCCTCCACCCCCTGGGATCTCGGAGGAGGGGTGTGGGCACGTTGTTGCTGCAAATGGCAGGCTTGGTGCAAAGCGATGCTGACTCTTGTGCATGTCTCTTTCCTCCGTCCAGTCTATCGATGACCTGAACAAGTGGGCTCTCCTGCTCGTTTCTCCTTTCGTACTTGAGGCCGAACACATTGCCTTTGTGACCGAGAGCATTTGGGAACGAGGCGCGAGTTTCCAGAGACCTCCTTCCTCGGCTGAGACAGTGAGTCTGGTGGTTTCTCTTGTGGGCTATGGGGAAGTAGACATGTGAATCAAAGTCTAGTTTGCTTTTGTGGCATGCTCTTTCCCAATCTGTCTGCCCGCTCGCCTTTTTTTGAGATTCGGGGTTAGGGACAATATATGGGTACACGTACTTTCTCCTGTTCCTTTTGCTGCTTTTAGACAGCTGTTCCCTCGACTCACTGCCATTGGGTCAATTCCAACTCATGGGGATCCTAGAGGACAGGGTAGAAGTGCCCCTGTGGGTTTCTGAGACTGTCACCCCTTGTGGGAGTGGAGACCTCTGCTTTCTCCTGCTGAGCCGCACGGGGTTTTGGACTGCGACCTTGTGCTTAGCAGCCCAGCCTGTATGCTCTGTGCCACCAGAGCTCCCTGTCCAACGACGAGAACATTTATACCTGTGAGGTCAGACTTAGGCGCCCAGGTTGCACAGTGGTTACAGTCTTGGAAACTCAGGGGCAGTTCTCCCTGGTTCTGTAGGGTTGTTACGACTCGACATCAACTCGATGGCAGTGAGTTATGAGCCCAAATTTAGGGCTGATTTTAGACTTTCAAAAGGCGCCATTGCTTGATGCTCTCTCACTCACATCGTCTCATCTCCTTGATTCTAAATAAGCCTCTCATTCTCAGTGTCACCAAGTCAATGCTGACTCATAGGGAACTAGAGGGCAGACCAGAACTGCCCTTGGGTGTTTCTGAGACGGTAACTCTTTGTGGGAGTAGAAAGCCTCATCTTTCTCCCACAAGACCTTGCAGTAACAGCTCAGTGTGCAACCCACCACACCACCAAGGCTCCTGCTTAAAATAAACCAACCATTATAGCCTGCTTCCCAGACATCTTGCCCTGACTCTCTAAGGACACTGCAAACTCAATGACATGTCCCAAACTAGTTGTTCCCATTACTCTGGTTAAAAAGAACCAACAAAAAATACCCTCCCCTCCCAACCCAAATGATTAACACCCAGTCTGCTTTTCTTCTTGTTTTTCATGATCCAGGTGGATCAGCTAGTGTCTGCCAGGGATACAGCCTGGCAGGAGATGAACAGACAGGTGTTAATTGCTGTAAAACTGGCTCTGCCTCACGGTGACCTGGTGCATGACCAGTCCCGTGTCATCATCACCGCTGCCCGTGTGCTTCAGCCTATTGTGGAGGCTGCTGCTTCTCTTTGATTTTTATTTATTTATTTTCATTAGCTTTGATTTTAAGCTTGACTTATGCCTGGGCCGTGTATTTTTGCTTCTTCAGCTTCTTCTGTGGTATCTTTTTCTTCTTAAGTTGTTCTTTTTGAGTCAGGATAATTTCGGTGTGGCCGGGGAAGCTCCTGTATATGTTGATCGGACTGTGAGCTTTGTTAATTCCAGACAGTCCATCTTGGGGGCTTTGTTCACCCGGATATGCTCATTGAACAGAGAATCCACATCTAAACCCTTAAGCTCAGAATTACTCTCCATTTTTAAGCACAGGCAGCAAAAATTCAGCACTCTTTTTGGGCCACCGACCCTGGGTCCATCCCTACTGTCTGGCCTGGCCACACCTACCGACTCCACCATTGTAATGTCGGAAGGGCACACACTGCTTCTGCAAAGTGACGTCTTTCAAGTATTTGGTGGCTTTCTGAATATGCATACCCTTGCTGGCCTGGGCAGTTTCACAGTGCTTTTAAAATGGACCTGGAGATTCGACCCTCTTGATGTGCATGGTTTTGTGGGGTTTTCTGGGTCAAGTGCATAGCGAACCATTTTGGCAGATCACCTAACACTGCTATGAGGAGATTTAACTTTTTTTTCTTTCATTTTATTAGGGGGTTCTTACAAGAGTTAACTTTGTTGTGAATTGGGTGAAGGGTCAAAGAGCAGGTCATCAATGTTATATTTAACAATTGTGACCCCTTCTGTTTCATTCATTTCAGTCCCCTTAATGTAATATCACCCATCCCACCTGTGTTTCTTGTCTGGTTGATTCTCCTTTTGTAACCCTTCTGAGCTCTGTCCTTGGGCAAACACTACCCCTTTCACTTCAAATGGCCAGTTATTCTAAGATGTGGACATGTCCGTAATGTCCTTGCTCCCCTTACAGACCAATCTGGTTGGCTGAAAATTGAGTCACAGGAGTAAGTTCGTTTCTAGACCCGAAGGATGGTTGAAGGCCATAGACTTTGCGGTTCTACCATCTCTTTTCAGCCAGCAAGTCTGGTCTCTTGCATGATTTTGAGTTTTGTCCACCTGTTCCTCCCACTGTATCCAGGTCTTTCAAATAGAATCCTTTGTAGAGCACCTGTTCCTCTATCAGAGGGTTGTGCAGACTGATATTTGTGTGATCCATTAGTTCTTTGGACTAATGATTTCCATGGGTCTTTGATTGTTTTGACTCTTCTTTCTTCCAATGGGAAGAGACCAATAGTTGCACCAGATGGCCACTTTTATTTTTATTTTTTTTATATTTTATTAGGGACTCATACAACTCTTATCACAATCCATACATATATCAATTGTGTCAAGCACATTTGTACATTCTTTGCCCTCATCATTTTCAAAGCATTTGCTCTCCACTTACGCCCTTTGCATCAGGTCCTCTTTTTTCCCCCTCCCTCTCCGCTCTCCCTCCCTCGTGAGCCCTTGATAATTTATAAATTATTATTTTGTCACATCTTGCCCTTTCCGACGTCTCCCTTTACCCCCTTTTCTGTTGTCTGTCCCCCAGGGAAGGAGGTCACATGTAGATCTTTGTAACCGATTCCCTCTTTCCAACCCACTCATCCTCTACTCTCCCAGTATTGCCCCTCACACCTCTGGTCCTGAAGGTATCATCCACCCTGGATTCCCTGTGCCTCTAGCTCCTATTTGCACCAGTGTACATCCTCTGCTCTATCCAGACTTGCAAGGTAGAATTCGGATCATGATAGTTAGGGGGGAGGAAGCATTTAGGATCTGGAGGAAAGCTGTATTCTTCATCGGTGCTACATCGCACCCTGACTGACTCATCTCCTCCCCTAGACCCTTCTGCTAGGGGATCTCCAGTGGCTGACAAGTGGGCCTTGGGTCTCCACTCTGCACTTCCCCCTTCATTCACTATGGTAAGATTTTTTTTTTCTGATGATGCCTTATACCTGATCCCTTCGACACCTTGTGATCACACTGGCTAGTGTGCTTCTTCCATGTGGGCTTTGTTGCTTCTGAGCTAGATGGCCGCTTGTTCACCTTCAAGCCTTTAAGACCCCAGACACTATCTCTTTTGATAGCCGGGCACCATCAGCTTTCTTCGCCACATTTGCTTATGCACCTGTTTGTCCTCAGCGATCGTATCATGGAGGTGTGCACCCAATGATACGGTTTTTTGTTCTTTGATGCCTGATAACTGATCCCTTCAGAACCACGTGATCACACAGGCTGGTGTGTTCTTCCATGTGGGCTTTCTTGCTTCTGAGCTAGATGGCCACTTGTTTATCTTTAAGCTTTTAAGACCCCAGATGCTATATCTTTTGATTGCCAGGCACCATCAGTTTTCTTCACCACATTTGCTTGTTTACCAGCTTTAGCTTCAGCAGTTGTGTTGGGAGGGTGAGCATCATGGAATGCCAATTTAGTAGAAGAAAGTATTCATACATTGAGGGAGTGCTTGAGTAGAGGCCCAAGGTCCTTCCTCAGATGGCCACTTTTAAGACCGTAATCATTACTCACTAAAGTAGGATGCAGGCTTTGTGGACTGTGCTGTGCCGGCTCACCTTGGTGTCCCCCAAGTCTCTGCTCCTGAGTCCCCAGACCCAAGGACTCATTCCGCAGACGTACCTGGATATGTCTAAAGTGCACACAAATGTTTCTCTCTTGTGCTCTACCAGCTGCTGTTGTGTGTGCCTTCCAACCCAGCGTGATCGCTGCATTCTGTTGTGATCCGTGAAGGTTCACTGGCTGGTTTTGGAAGTAGATCGCCAGGCTTTTCTTTCTAGTCTGCTTTAGTCTGGAAGCCCCACTGCCACCTGTTCACCTTGGTTGACCCTTCTGGCATTTGAAATGCTGGTGACATAGTCTTTAGCACCATAGCAACACACCTGCCACCTGAACCTGATGAAATGATGGACAAGCTCCAGCTGTTGTTCAGCCTCAGTATCATTTCTAAGTCTTTACCTGGTCAATTTGTGTCACACTCTTGCATCTGTGGAGTATAGCTATTTACACTCCTGCTTGGTTTTTTGATTCTTGAATTGTCTTCTCTTAACACATTATTGACGGGTCAAGGGTGGACTTGTGTTTTTGTGCCCAAATGGTAACGACTAGTCCCAAGGTCGCTCATGCTTGAATGTACACATTTATGCAGTTTCTAGGCCTGAGATCAATAGAGTGCTCTATAGGAGCCAGCTGCATGAGATCGTTTTGGCTTGAAATAGTCAGTCAGCAGAGGGTTGACAGCATCGTCCACCTGCCCCCTCCATTGGCCTGAAGTTGATTCTGATTTATAGTGACTCCATTTCTGAGACTGAATCTGAACAGGAGTAGACAGCTGAATTGCTACAGGAGTAGACAGCCTCATCTTTCTCTCACGGGGTAGTTAGTAGCCCAGCATTTGACCCACGATGCCAAAGGGCTTCTTAAAAGTTCCATAAGACACATTATAGCATCTCTTTACATAATAGAGAACAAAAATGAATTTTATAGCCGTCCTTTCCACCATCTGCTCCCACACACAGACAGGCAGCAAGACTATGGAAGAATAAGTGAACGTCAGAAAGAACCTCCTCCCTTCATTCTCATAGCCCTGCTGGCATAATGGTTATGCATTGGGCTGCTAACCACAAGGTCAGTAGCTTGAACCCCCAGCTGCTCCTCAAGAGAAAGACAAGGATTTCCACTCCTGTAAAGAGTTTTCCTGTAAAGAGTAACAGTCATGGAAACCCACACGGGCAGCTCTCCGCTGCCCTAGAGGATTGTTATGAATCAGAATTGATTGGCGGACAGTATGTCTGGGTTCCAGTTGTAGTGTCCTAGTTTGAAAACCTTCACTTCTTCATGTAGCCCTTCTCCCTCTATCCACTTCATTATTAGAACTTTAAAACACATGACATGTAACTGAGGGGCCAGTGGTGGCTCAGTGATAGCATGTTCACCTTCTACATGGAAGACCCAGGCTTGATTCGGCGAGTTCACCTCATTAGAATCACCATCTGCCTGTTAGTGGAGGCTTGCATGTCCCTGTGATCCTGAACAGGTTTCAGCAGAGCTTCCAGATGAAGAAGACGAGGAAGAAAGGCCTGGCCACCTATTCCTGAAATCAGCCCATGAAAACCGTATGGATTGCTTGGCCCAGTCCATAACCAATCATGGGGATGGTACGAAAGTAGGCAGCAGCTCTCTGCATTGGGAAGGGGTGCCCTGAGTAGTTAGGGGCTGACTTGATATCTGCTAAGACGACTCGCTAACTCTTACTGCCATTGAGGCCATGCCGATTCACAGCGACCCTGCAGGACAGGGTAGAACTGCTCCTGTGAGTTTCCGAGACTGGCTCTGTCCCGAAAGGAGGACAGCAGCGTGTAATTAAGTTGATCCCAAAGAGGAGAAAGGAGGCAGGAAAGTGAGCAGAGGAGGTCCAGACCTGGTTCCTGAGTTTTCTGTCTCTCCTTGTGCAGGACTCGAGCCTCCAGAGGTGTGCAGCAGGCAGCCGAGGAAGGGCCCGCAGTTCAGGTCACGCTTGGTGCATTTAATTCGGCATTTTTCCGCTGGGCTTTCTCTTGCCTGCGAGTTGAATTGTGTGGCCACAATCAATGGTGCCACCGTGTGCAGGGCTCCCTTTGTCCAGGGCCAGCCAGGCCTTCCTTAGCTTTGATCTCTGGCTTGACTTCCTCTTCTTCCTGCAAAAGCGCCAACCTGCAGAGGCCGTGTTTGCTTTCCCCCACCAGGGTGGGGTGGGGGATGCATCCCACAGGAGGTATCGGTGTCAGGGCCGGCTTTGATCGGGCACCCAGTGTTATCTGCAGGCGTCTGCATGGTCTGCGGCTCATGACCCATGTTCCTAGAATAAAGGAAGTGCACTTAGGTGGGGAGATGCTTGGGCATTTGGTCAGGGAGGTGTGTGTGTCATGTTCTTGGCCTCTTCCTGCCCTCCCCCTCCTTTGTTTATCTCCTAGGTTCCTGCTTCATAGGTGTGGGAGCCGGTAATGACAGCTCCTTTGACACCAAGGGCCTGCTTCTAAGGAGCCTCGGTGGTATAGTGGGTGGTGTAGTGTTATGTGGTTCTCTAAGGGGGAAAGAAAGTTACCGGTTAGTCTGAAACCCACGGGGTGGCTGTGAGTCAGCATTGACTCCGGGACAGTGCGTTTAAGACTACTTTCAGGCTGCACACCCCTGCGGCACCCACCACAAACAACAAGAAAACACACTGCCCTAGAGTTGATTCCCACTCACAGGACCCCATAGGGAGGGCAGAGTGGGCTGCCTCTTAGGGTTCCTGGGCCTGTATGGGAGCTCAGCCACATCTAATCATTGTCTCCACAGTGGAATCCTGGACTGGGGCTCCACTGAGGCCCACTGAGCTCCCAGAAAGCATTTGCCCTCATCCTGTGGTTCTGAGCCAGGAACCAACGCTCAGAGAGCCGCAGTGCTCTGAGCCACCAGGGGAAGCTCCTGTTACCGGCACAGGGTTATGAAAGTACTTTGTTTCTGAAGAAACCTTCGGTAAGCTGAAATGGTGGAAAGCGAAGAAGCAATTACTATTAGTTTATATGTTCGTTTGTTTTAAGCACTCCCAGATTCAAACAAACAAACACCCCATGTAAGGAGTCCTAGTAAATACCACACAGAACTAACACAACACGAACACAGGGAGTTCACAGACAACTCTCCAAGCTGAGCTGTTGGGGGTAGGACCCCGGGAAGGAGCTTGGCGATGTGTCTGCTGCTGCCCGGGGTGCACCCTGCCTCTCTGACGCCTCCCTGCCTGGCAAAATCCTGGGAAACAGGTCCTAATGTAAACGCAGAGTGGCCCCAAGTGAACTCTGGGGAAGAGGGAGCAGCTGTTTTCCCGTCCTAGCAGTGAGAAAGCCGAGCTTGGAGAGGTTCAGAGACTTGCTCTAACCCCTCAGTGGTCTGCACTAGAAACCCCTCAGAGCATGTGCAGACAATCCGAGCTCTCAGTTTTAAATTCCCAGCGCTCCAGAGAAAAGGCTTTAAGGACTGCTTTGTTTGGTCGCGTGTTCCCTGCCCTCTTGTGGTGGAAATGTGAATTTACAGGGGCCCAGTGTCCCCACGTCTCAGCAGCAGTCTGGAGGGGGGCTTGGGACTCTGAAGTTTTACGGTCCTCCCAGGTGAGACAGGCTGGTCTCTACTAGGCTGTAAATGCAGACCCGTTGTTTGCTGGCTCCTTGTTCTCTGTTCGTGAAGGGTCTTTCTGATGTCAGGTAGTGTCATGGTAGTTAGAAACCACCAGCCGCCCCATGGGAGAAAGAGGAAGCTTTATACTCACTATAAAGAGTTCTAGCCTCAGAAGCCCGGGGGTGGGGGCAGTTCCACCCTATCCTAGGGTCTCTATGCCGTGGCGTTGACTGACGGCCATGAGTCAGGTAGTCAGGGCTGCTCTGCTTTTCTGACTCTGAGAAGAACCGTTTCTCCGCTTATGTTCTTTGAGAAGTGCTTGGGACGTTGAGCGGGTTATGCTGAGTGCTTCGTAAGCACTGTGGTCCCCGGATGCTGCGTATGGTTTGTATGTCTGCTGCTCACTAGAGAGTGGAGGGGGGGTTCAAGTCCAGCCAGAGGCACCCTGGAAGAAAGGCATGGTGACCTCCTTCTGAACAACGAGCCACTGAAAACCCTGTGGAGCCCGGTTAGTTCTGCTCTGACGCCCGTGAGGTTGCCATGAGCCAGAATCTGACATCAGCCAATTCAACACTGTTGTCAGACGGAAATGAGGATGTCCACTGACATTAAAGAGATGTGGTGTCTGCCGTCTCCTTGCCTTGGTCTGTAATGCAGGGGTGCAGATCTGTAGGGGAAACGAAGGCATTTGGTTACTTCAGAGATGTACACATGTCAACCTCCCTCTCTCTTCCTCCCCACCTGCTGCTCCTCAGATTGTGAAGTGGTCAGACTGCTGTCTGCTGCTGGCTTGTAGGCCTGGGGACCCTTACCAGCTAATCGCTAAAGCAAGCGTGGACGACTTCAGCAAGCTGGGAGTCGCGTTCATGGAAGACAGACTCCAGATGGACAATGGGCTGGTACCCCAGAAGATTGTTTGTAAGTGACTTTAGAAAATGTTGTTGTTTTTTTTTAATCATAGCAGGTCACTGTAGTTTGTTAGCCGAATAACTGCCAAATATCCCTTTCGAGTATGGCTTCAACCCTCTGTCACTGAGTGGATTCCACCTCAGAGGGACTCTTCAGGACAGAGTAGGACTGTCCGGTGGAGTGTCCAGGGCTGTAAGTCTTTATAGGAGCAGATGGCTGCGATTCTCTCCCACTGGGTGGATGGTGGGTTCAAACAAGCAACCTCAGTGAGCAGTCCACGCTAGTCCACTGTGCTACTGGGGCTCTTTGGATGGTGTCGAGCCATCGAGTCGATTCTGATTCACAGTGACCCCAAAGCTGTAAATCTCTGTGGGAGCAGACAGCCTCATCTTCTTCCTGCTCTGTGGCTTGAGCACACTGCTTGCTTTCATTCACTGCACCAGTGCGACATTCACACAGGGGCCAGGCTTTGCTTTTTGTTTTCCTCAGTACATCTTTAGCGTTTATGGAATTTCCAGATCCAGGATTTTCGATAACTGCATTGTCCAGGAAATGGCATTCAGGTTTAGGACCCATAAATGATATAATTCAGATAACAGTATAACTAGTTTCTAGACCGTAACCCCCAAACCAAGCTCATTGCCACTGAGTCAATTCCAATTCATAGTGACCTTACAGGACAGGTTAGGACTTTCCTGGTGGGTTTCTGAGATTGTGACTCTTTGTTAGAGTAGAAAGCCTCATTTTGATCCCCAGGAGTAGCTTATGGCTTTGAACTGCTGACCTTGTAGGTAACAGCCCAACTCGTAGCCCACTGTGCCAACTCAATGATATGGGAAGCGGAAGCATTATTCTTCTCAAGTTCTCAGTCGAACCACCTTTGGAACAGTCCTTTCTTTCAGGAAAGGTACAAAATGTTCTTTCTAAATTAACTGAAAAGTGGGCTTTCATGTTTGTGCACGTCTTCCTCACTCAGGAACAAATGAGTATTTGCGTATCTGCTCCATAGATCTGCACATGTCCCCAGTCCCTTGTGTTGTGAGGGCCATGTGCCACAGGCCACGCCTGGCACAAAGCAGTTTCCCAGTCAGTTTTGTCCCTTAATTCCCGTCCTGACACACCGTCTCCCTCCGTGCACTGAGTGCGTGTTTCTCCCGCTGTGTGCTTCGAGAGACCTGAATGACGTTGCCATCACGTCGGTTCCACTTCATGGTGACCTGTGGGTGTCAGAGCAGAACTGGGTTCCACAGGGTTTTCAACGGCTGCTTTTTCTGGAAGAAGATTCCCCAAGCCTCTCTTCCACGGCGGCTGGGTGATTTCAGACCGCCGGCCTTTCAGTGAAACAGCCAATGTGCTTAGCGCTGCCCAGGGACTTCCACATAAAAGCATCTGTCGTGGCAGAGCACAGCTAACAACCACGATGGACGGGGCAGCATTGGCTCTCTGAATCTCAGTCAGTAGAGGAGGGGTGGGAGGAGCTGAAGGCTCTGCGATTTGTAGGGGAAAGATGTTGAGAAAGGGGGCCTGGGGCACCTGGTGGCTCCCTGGTCATCCTCCCAGCATGTGGGCACAATGGTGTGGCTTCCAGGGATGCCGCTGCAGAGTTGAGGGGAGAGGCTGGCGGGAGCTGGGTGGGTTGGCAGGCTTGGCGTGACAGCCTTGAGACTAAAGAGCGCGATGGGACTCCCGACCTGGGCCGCGTGACTGACCGTGTCTCCGTTCTTGCTTGCTGTAGCGGTGCACTTGCAGGACGCCGCTCTGAGGGACCTTAAGGGCCAGGCCTCCAACAAGCACAAACAGGCCATACAGCCGCACCCCAACCTTCCCGTGGAGACGATGCCCGAGCCGGACGCCGCAGCGCATGCCGGCAAAGATGATCCGCAGCTTCTGGGGGAAGAGCCCAAGCAGGGGCTGGGAAGTGGCTTGGGGGGAGACCCCGGTGAGGAGAGTGACCGAGGAGCAGGCTCCACGGAGCATCATGGCCTCCATCTGTTTAGCTGCCACGAGTGTTTGGAGCTCGAGACGAGTACCATCGAGTCCATCAAGTTTGCTTCTGCAGAGAACATCCCGGATCTCCCCTACGACCACAGCAGCAGCTCTGAGAGCGTGGCCGATGAGCCCTCTGCTGACAGAGATGGGAGGAGGGTCCCCACCACAGGCAAGGTACCCAACATCCTGGTCTACGTGGGCCCCGATTCCAAGGAAGCTCGGGGCAGGTGCCAACATGTGCAGGCTATGTTGGCCGACTGTGTCGACACCGAGCGCTACACCATCTACCACCTGCGGGAGGACAGCGCACTCAGTGACCCGTGGCTGGACAACTGCCAATTGCTGGTGCTCGCCAGCCTGGAGCCCGTTCCAGGCAGCCTGGACCAGAAGGTCATGGCCTACCTTACTCAGGGAGGGAAGGTGCTGGGCTTGTCTTCTTCCTTCACGTGTGGTGGCCTCCAGGTGGCCAGCAAGGGGCCTCCGCAGAAGACAGTGCAGAACCTGCTTTTCTGCGGGGCTGAGCGGAACGAGGTGAGGCTCAGTGTGCTGAGCAGTGGCTGCTTCTATGAAGAGAGCCCCGGGGACGCGCTCGGCCTAGGCAGGTTGCAGGGCCACCTGGACAACGTGGACAAGGACAGGATGATCGTGCAAGTGCCTTTTGGACCGCTCGGAGGAGAAGCTGTCCTTTGCCAGGTACTGAGACGCACGTTGACGTCATGGGGGCCCTTTCCAGGGGTGTCTCTGACAGGGTGCAGGGTGCTAAGGCTGCTGGTGCGGGTTGAAGGGTTCTATCCTTTGGAGTGCTGTGGGCTGCTTCTGACTCTTCATTGGGACTTGGTGCTGCTGATGAGAAGGCCCAATTCAGGGCTGTGGTGTGGCCTGCATTGTCTGGGTTATAGAAGAAGGAGGCAGGAGCTGGCTGCTGCCGGTGGCTGGCGCATCCCCTGGCTCACGGCAAGCTAACATCCAGCAGAACCAAGCCTGGCCCAGTGCGGGCGCCACCACATCACCGCCAGATGATGGAGTCCACCACTGGGGCTGTGGTGCCGGGCCATCGAGGGTCTCCCTGGTCTTCGTGGGCCACTCGATTCACTGCTCCCTCCCAGTGAGGGTCCTGAGCAAATTCTCTGGCTCTCTCTCAGAGGCAGACAGCCAGGCCTTCCTTCCTAGTCTGTGTCTGGAAGCTCTTGGGAACTGCCCACTGTGGGTGAGCCTGTTAGTGTTTGAAGTCTGGTAGCAGAGCTTCCAGCAGCACCGCGACACACAAGCTGACAGATGGTCATGGAGGAGGTGTGATCGTTAACTAAGTTTCTTAGATAACCAAGGATTAGGCAGAAAATTCTATTTTAATATATTTTGTTCTGATTTTGAACATAATTGGCGGTCATCTTTCCAAAGTACCTCCGTCAACTTCCTTGCCTCACAGTGCAGCCTGGCTAACACACCGGCGTTTATTTAACACCGGGCTCAGGATTCCAAATATGAGGGACCATCACTGTAAAATGTCAGAGCTGCTCTCACGGAGTGGACTCTGCACTCACTGCTGCCGGGACGCTGGGACGGTTAGGAAGTTGGTGTTCAAGACCTTCGAATTCTGAATTCCTTTCTTACAATCTGTGTCTCACAACACCTGATGTCCCTGGGCAGCACAGATGGCGTAGCTTGCCTGCTGACCAAAATGCTGGAGGTTTGACTCCCCCCGCGAGGCTCTCTGCGGAAGAAAGGCCTGGCAACCTGCTTCTGTAAAACATGTGGGCTCAGGTGCCAGGATGACAGTGGTTTTTCTTTTGAGTTGTAAAAGCTGCTGAGAGGCTGTTGGAGTTACTTAGATTTTTGGTTCATGAATACATCAGAAAACCCAAACAATACCAACTCACTGACATCCACTCGATGCCAACTCATAGCAACCTGATAGGACAGGGCAGAACTGCCCCTGAGAGTTCCTGAGACAACTCATTATGGGAGTAGAAAGCCTGTCTTTCTCCAGAGGAGTGGCTTGTGGTTTCGAACTGCTGGCCTTGTGGCTAGCAACCCATTGAGTAACCACTGCGCCACCAGGGCTGCTCGGATGAATCCATAGGTGAGGGGAAATAAGTGGAAACGGAGAAGCTGAAAAGAAGCTGATGCTACCTCTTTCTTTCTTAGGAGTCCTTGTGGCTCTTTAATGCCCCACCCCTCCCTTTTAGCTTATTCATGTAAATGAGCAGCGGAACAAGAGCGAGCCTTTCAAACCCCCTGAGCATCGATGGCAGATCTTTCCATGCCTGGAGGATAGACGTCTTTGTGAGAATAACACGCAGCCTGAAGGGTTTGATGATTGGAGAAAATGAAGGAGACAGATCATGGGCACATAGTAGTTCCCCCAGACCCAGCACCCTCGGGATGGCATGGTAGTTCTCCTGGACACAGCATCCTGTTGATGCCACGGAACCAGGCAGTTCATCCTGTAGACAGAAGTTGGAGCTGCTCTAGGTCTCCCACACTGCCGCCACCACCGCAACCACCACCACCACTACCGGTCCCCTTGAGGAGCTGCATAGATTGTGCTTTAGTATAAGGACCTTGTCATTGAGGTAGGAAATTGCCCACTTTCTTGTTTTTTTGTTCTTAATCATCTTTGATTTCTGGTCGGACATCTTACAAAGGGCTAGAGATGCACTTCCTTGCTATTCCAAAGCCCACTCACTTGTTCTTAAGATAGTACCTGCGAAAAGCTGTGTGAAATCTAGAAATCTGGACTGCAGGCCAGGTGTACATGCCAAGGAGTTTCCAGTAGGGTTAGGTTTGGCGGCCTTATTAAGGCCTCTCTAGATGTGGTAGCCATGGTAACCACATGTATATTCAGAAAATCCACCCCCAAGCCGACTTCCCCCAGCTATATTTCAGTCCTGAAGTCTAACTCGCCACCCCGGCGTCCAGACTTGTACTAGAAAATTGATTCGGCACTGTTGCAATCCCTTTCTCTAAGCTACACAGCAAGTCTGCTGCCCCACCATTTAAAGCCACCCTTCTGCTGTCGTAAAACTTGATGCCCCAGGACGCTCCCCTAGAAGGGCGAGGGGAAAAATAGGCAATCCGATGCAGCTTCAGAAATCTGATTCAGGGGATTAGAATGCCATTTTTGATTTTAAACGACTTCCAGTCTGGGAGCGGCGGACTCCCCGTGTGCTCTGTGGACTGGTGCCCCCACCACGCCGTTGGGAGGCCAGCCAGTAAATCTGACGGCAGGCTGGGTAGTTTCCTCTGTCCCCGTTCAATTTCATAGTCTTCGTCTCCGCCATCAATGCAGCAGTGATGTAACCTGGTAAGAGGAGGTGGAGAACTTCAAGGGCCAAACACAGCTGTACAGTAGGTGGTGGCGAAGCCGGCGGGGAGTTCGGGTTTCATGTCCTTGCTTGCTAATAGAAAGAGAATAAACGTCGGCGTAAGTTGCTGAGCTGATCAGGCTTTGGGGGAAATCTCAGGAAGGCGGTGGTGATTGCTGGTGTGTGACTCTCACTGGAACAGAGAATTTGCAGGGACCCTGTCCAAATGGAGCCTCTGAAATGGATGTAAGCTGCATTTTCTTGTCTCACTCAGACCAGCACCCTGCTGACATGGTGCTAATCTGGGCCAGGACAGGCCTTGTTGTGGGGCCCTCGCGGTCCTGTGCATCAAGCTGCATCCCAGCGTCTGCTCACTAGATGTCAGTAGTGTCCCTTCCTGTTTGTGACAGCCAGAAATGTCTCCTCAGACATGACCAGATCTGCCCTCACTGGGAAGCAGTTGCCCTAGTTGAGAGCCCCTGCTTTGTAGCATTCTTGGATGACTAGGTTTTGGTCCAAGTCCCGTTGCTGTGGTAATCACATCACAAGCGGAGGATGAGACGTTTTCAGACGCCTCGAAGAACTAGGAGCACAAGTCCACACTCGGGTGCCTTTGTGGCCCCGTTGACGGAAAGTGACATTCCCCCCACCCCCACCCCACCCCCACTAAACAGGTGGACTTTCTCGTGATTTCCATTGTCTAAGGGTTCATCCTGAACCCATAAGACAAGCAGAAGACATCTTCAGGGACGGCCCTTTCTTCCCTGCACCGCAGGGGCCCGCATCTCCCTGGGAGAGTGCTCATAAGACCGTTCTGTGTTCCCAAAGCCCTGCGAGTACATGTGCTTTCAATCATGCCTCCCTAGCTTTTCTATCTGCCACCTGCAAAGGTTCATCTCTAGGGCAGCAGCACTGCGCACAAGAATTCAACATGCCTGTGGCGTTGCTGGCTGGCACTGGCTTTGTCCACTTGCGAGGCACACACACCTGGGAGGAGAAGGGCCGCAGAAGGCTGCTTCATGTCCTGACTCCCCGCGTGTGCAGAGTGGAGCTGTGCGTGCTCAGCAGGGTTACTGGTTTTTCTCGTAAGTAGATCACCAGACTTTTCTTGTGAGGCGCCTCTCTCTGGGTGAACTTGTGCCTCCAGTCTTGTTGGCGGCCTAGGAAGTTAACTTGAGCCCGTGCAGGGGACCCTGAGCTCAGTGCACGACATTGCTGTCCCTGCTCCTCCCTCTGCATGACCGTTTAGAGCCTGGTGAGCTGCTGCCTGCGGAGTAGCCAGCACCTTAGCTGGCCACCTGCAGTATGGAGACCACGGTGAGCAGTGCCCTGCAGATTGGCCTCAACTGTTAACATTTGACCCTGATCCAATGTACTTGGACTTGCTTAAGGCTTGGGTGGGACCTGAGAGATTCGAAAGTTGTCCAAGGTTGGCAAAAACAAAGCCAAAGAAATCAAACACACACGGGTCACTTTTCTGGGTATTCGGTATCCTGGCACCTTTCGTGGGGTAGCAGAAAAAAAATTTATTTGGAAGGAGCTAGACAGTAGTAATTTCCTCTCTACTAGAAGTCTGTTCCTCCATGCCAACACATGGATGGTTGGTGGGAAAGTTGTGGTGGTGGGGGCAATTCCATTTCGATGGTGCAACAAAGCCTTGAGCTAAATACACGGAGTTCTTAGTTAAACGCAGGGAACAGTTCTTCCCTGCCTTATGAGTTGGAATCAACTTGATGGCAGCGAGTTTGCTTTGTTTTTGGTATTGGTATAGGTATATAATTCACATGTCATGCAATTCAGTAGTTCAGTCATGTTCCGAAGAGTTGTGTGTTCATTGCCACAATCAATTTCAGAATATTTTCTTCTTCCTACTCAGTGTTGCTCTGTGGATGGGTATCATTCCAGTTGTGGAGGGCTTCTCTTGTCTTTAGAATGACGTGTTCCAGTGATTGGTTTTTCCTGAAGGACTCCTGGTGGTGCTGTGGGTCAGGCGTTGGGCTGCTAACCACAGGCCGGCGATTTAGACTCTCCAGCCACTCCATGGGGGAAAGGTGAGGCTGGCCACTCCCATAAGCTTTACAGGATCAGAAACCCATCTAGGGGTACTGAGTTGGGAGTGTATCAATAGCCGGGTTGCTGCTCTTTCTTTTTTGGTGGGAGGAGGGGGTTTGGTCTTTCTTGAGAATAGACTACTATCAACGAAGGAGCTGGTGAACTGCCAACTTCAAGGTCAAGGGTTCAAACCCACCCATTACGCCCAAGGGAGAAAGATGAGGCTGAGTCTCTGAGTCAGAGCCAACTTGATCGCAGCGGGTGGCTGGGTAAGTAGTAACCAGTGTGCTTTCCATCCTGGTCCCCTGGGAGCTCCTGCCCAGCATCGTTTTATTGCTAAACGCCGAGGCTCTGAGTTTGGGCACGCTGTTGATCCTGAGAAGGATTCTTCATGTTCAGGTTTCAGAAGCACCGGCATCGCAGCTGTTGTCCCTCGTGTCGTCTCTGAGGTTTACCGTGTGGCCTTTTTCATCCCTCAGGTACACTTAGAACTACCTCCCAACTCTGTGGCCGTCCAAACTCACGAAGATTTCAATTTGCTCAAATCCAGCAATAGTAGACGATACGACGTCCTCAAAGAGATCCTGACTGCACTTGGCATCAGCTGCGACACAAGACAGCTTCCCCCCTTGACGCCTCTCCACTTACTGTCGGCTGCCGAGGTGAGGGTGTGCTCCGCGGGGGCAGGGGACTGCCTTGGGGGCTAAGGAGGCTCCTCTGGAGTAGGTTGACCGTTTCTCCTAATTGGGCCACTTTAGTGAATGATTGTCCATTTTGCCATTGCATTTGGAAATGGCCTTGAGGACTCCCAGGTGGGATGGGTCTGTTTGTAAGGGAGGAGGTTGTAGTTGGGCCCCAGCTCTCAGCAACCCACACACCACCCGTTGGAACACATCCCCGTGGGCGGTTGTCGATCAGATGGTTTCAGTACATGGCGTTTTCATTGGCTGATTTCAGGAGTACACCAGGCCTTTCCTCCTAGTCTGTCTGAATCTGGAGCTTCCACCAAATTCTGCTCTATGGCATCGCCACATGCAGGCGTCCACTGGCAGATGGGTGGTGGCTGTGAGAGCCGCGCACTGGCAGGGAATGGGACCAAGGTCTCCTGCATGGAAAGCAAGAATCTGACCACTGAATCCACCACTGCCCAGGTGTCAGGTCTTAGGGATTTGTCCCTTTCCACGCTGAGGGACCCACGAGTCACTCCACTCTTCGAAGTGTAAGGAATGTACTTGGGACCCAAAGATTCTGGCCTCAAGGACATTCGGTTTGATTTGGGCCTTTCTCAGTAAATCTTAGGATGGGAAAACTCACGTCTCTTAGTTTGTGCCTCTGTCTGCCCTGTTGGGGACTAGAAGCTGTGGATGTCAGCTCTCCCATTTTGCCTGGTTGGGTCTGAGAGGAAATGTCCAGGGAGATGAGGGTGTACTCGGCACTTGACTGGCCCTTTGTCTGTGTGTTAGGCCCTGGCTGATAGCTGACTGCGGGCAGGTTCCCAGGTTCACCAGGTGCCTTGTCCCTGAATCCCTGGGCTTTGCCCAGCTGTCAGGGCCCTATTAATTCGGGCCAATGACTCTGAGTCTTTCTCTTCTCTCCCTGACCCAGGTAACTATGCGTTTAGTCCAGGTGACTCTCAACAGCACCGTTACCTGCTCTCCCTTGAAAAGAGTAAATTAAATCACCCCTGCAGACCTGCAGTTTTTAAGAGAGGGGCATTCCCCCTTTGGCCTAAACTTCGTTTACAGAGGGAAGCAGAGCAAGCAGCAGTTAGGCTAGGGCGTGCTCATGGGGCGAAGCCAGTAGAATGCCTGAGAGTGTTTAGGATTAGGAAGCATTATAAGATTTTTTCAGGACTGGATGAGATACACAATAGGAGCCTTGGTGGCGTAGTGGGTTGCTAATGGCAAGGTCAGCTGTGTGAAACCACCAGGAGAGAGACGGGATTTTTTCTTCTATGAAGAGTTACAGCCTCAGAATCCCAGCAGGCCCGTTGGGCTGTTCTACCCCTCCCTACAGGGTCACTGTGAGTAGGCATTGACTGGGTGGCAGGGAGTGTAAGTTTTTGAGATCGGATGAGATAATAAGCATATGGGGACGGTTTGCAAGTGGCATGATTTAAATTGTACTGTGGTTATTATTAATATTAGGTTGTTGGGAGGGATGCGTAATATGTGTAACAAGTGCCTGGTTGAAGGAGCCCCGGTAGCCCCATCAGGTAAGTGTTTCTAACCCCAAGGTCCGTGGTTCAAACTTAGTAGCCACGCTGCAGGAGACAGGTGAGGCAGTCTTTCATCATTGTGGAGCCGGCAAAGAATATTGAAAGCACCATAGACTGCTAAAAGGACAAACTGATTTGTCTTGAAGAAGTGAGGCCAGAGTGCTTCTTAGAGGCAAGGATGGCAAGACTTCATCTTACATACTTTGGTCATGTTGTCAGGAGAGACTGGTCCCTGAGAAGGACATCATGCTTGGTAAAGAGGAAGGCCCTCAGCAAGAGGGACTGGCACAGTGGCTGCATCAGTGGGCTCAGGCACAGAACCGTGTGGTGTTTAATTCTGCGGTGGTGGGGTCGCTGTGGGTCGGAGCCAACTCAACGGCACCGAACAACAAAGGATGGTGGTGCACATGAATGTGAAGCTAGGCGTCCCCGACGGCGGTGGGTGGTACCTCCTACCCTCTCTGAGGCTGAGACTGAGTTGCTAAGCACGCCTTGTGCTGGTGCAGTGTGGGTAGAATCTTTGAGTCCTTTGTACGCGGTCTCTCTTCTTGCAACTTGCCTAGACAGAGCCCCTGGTGCCCATAGAATTAAGTCTCATAGAGCTCATCTTGGTACTCAGTCACCTGCCATGCTCTGCTGTTTTGTTGGTACTCATCACCTTTATGAGCGTGGTGAATGATACCAGCACTAGCTCTCTGCTGCCTGCGGTCTATCAGATGCTCTGCCCTGTTGGGAATCGAAGATTCATCACCACTAGGTGTCACTGCCGAGCTGGCTGCCTGGTGTACACGCCTCAACTCTACAGTAGTAGTTCAGATACTTCATTTCCCCGCATTTTGTATAAATTTAGCATAGTATCATCTAGTACTTTACTCTTATATTGTTGCCACTTTTTTGGGCTCCACCGAAATTATTTAAATGTCATAGTTAAAAGTAAAATGTTTTTCCTTTTTTAGTATTGTATGTGTGTTTCATCGGGGGCTCTTACAAGTCTTATAATAATCCACCATTCAAGTGTATTAAGCACACTTAATGTTGCCGTAAGCTGTATTAAGTACATATGTTGTCATCAACTTTATCAAAACATTTTCTGCTTTAGCCTTTCTACTTCAGCTCTTCTTTTTCCCATCCTCCTCTCGACCCTCACAACCTTGTGAATCCTTGACCAATTATGTATTACTATTATTATTTCATGTCTTATACTGGCCATTGTCTCCCTTCGCCCATATTTCTGTTATTTGTCCCCCTTGGGGTGGGGGTGGGGTGGGAAATAGTACCATGGCCCTCACCTAGGTCCAGTCTGCTGGACAGGCTGGAAAGTTCTTCGCTGCCATCAAGTTGGCTCCTGCCTGACTCGTGGCAGCCCCGTGCACTAAGAAGCAGAATGCTGCTCAGTCCTGCAGCATCCCCACCCCCTGTGATTGGCTGTAGATCAGACCATGTGATCCACAGGATTGTCAATGGTTGAATTTCACACGGAATCACCAGACCTTTCTTCCTAGCCCTCCTTAGTCCAGAAGCTCTGCTGAAACCTGTCAACATCCTAACAACACACGGGCCTCCGACAAGTCGTGACTCTGTTGGCTCAGAATTGAACACAGGCCTTCCATGTGGAAGGTGAGAGTCTAACACTGATCCACCAAGCATCAAACACATGCTCACACACACACCACCTTCCCAGGTCCATAGAAAAAAGATTGTACAATAGCTTCTACAGAGGGGCTTGGGGAAGCTTGTGGCAAAGTTTTATTATTTTTTAATTCCATTTGCCCATGAATGGCTTGAAGCCCTTGCATAAGGTATGCTATCATAGAATCTACAGCGCTGCATAACTGTGGCTGTGTAGTTATGTACTGTAGAGACACAGGTAAGGTAGATATGTGCAGCTTCTCCTTAGTCGTGGTGCTGCTTTTTCCTGAGGTGGCTGGTGTGCGAGCTTGAATCGGTTCTTTGATTGGCATGTGTTTTGTGGCACAGGAGGATGTGGTGCCCAGCCAGCTTAGTCTTTGCGGTGGTGGCAGGAAGTCAGCAGGAACACCATGTAGGGGCAGTGAATTATTTAATGTGACTCTTCTAGTCAGTCTCTAATTTCCACCAGACGATCTTTCCTTGCATGGGTCTGTCGAGAAGGTGGGGGAAGATACTGGAAGGACTCACCGTGATTGTGAATGGGATTCTCTTCAGTGCCGTCCTGTTGTGTATACAAGGAGCCATCTGAGGAGCAAGAGGAAGATTCCAATGAGTAGCTGGAGTGGAGTGTGTCCTTTGGCCCTCAAATTCCTGCGCAGCAAACATCCTGGATCTAGAAGCCAGCTCTAATCTTAGAAGAGTAATATCCGCAGAACCAGGAGCCGGAGCATGGGACAGAGTGGTGGGCCTTGTAGCCCACAGAGCAAGTACAGCTGAGTGCTTTGGTGCAGAAGGCTGACTTGCAGAGTGGGGTATGTCTGGGTACTTAATTGGGGAAGTGGGGTTGCTGACCCACCAAAATGGAGCTGAGTGCCTTCAGGCTGAGGCTTCTAGAATGGGCTGCCTCTGGACAGTTAATTCAGCAAGCTGGATTTCTGACCGAGCGTGAGCTGCCTGTGGGTTGAGGCTCACATAGGAGTGGTCTGTCTCTTTGGGCATTTATTAGCAGACCGGAACGAACTTTGAAACAGGTCCTTTTAAACTCAACCCCGAGCACTTCTCCCTGGCATTAAATCGGCCAACTTCCTTAGTAAGCCCTTTCAGCATGAGTTTTGTCTGTGAGGGCTGTGTAGCCATTGCAATGGATATTGGATCCTAGCGAGGAAATTGGGAGAACCTTACTTGAGAGCTCACATCACCTTTGCTGTGTGTGCGCTTGAGAGACACCGTTTGGGAAGAAAGCATACTGTTCTGTCTCTGTAGAACTTGAGTCCTCTCAGGAACACTACCGATTCTGCTTCCGTTTCTCTGGGTTCCCATTTATGTTTCGATTTCAGCCAGAGGAATGCCTGCAAGGGATCCTAGAAAGGAAAAGGAGATGCCCATGAGGAGCAGGTGCCCAGCTGGGTGCCCACTGGCACTTGCAGCACGCAGAGGGGTAGAGTCATGCCTTTCACTTTCACAGTCATGCCTTTCACTTCATGCCACTTCATGCCACCGCCCTGCCTTTCACTCCTACAGAGCTGGCTGCCCTCAGGCACCTTACACAAGGCCTCTGTCTGCCCACTAGGAAGGGGGAAGTTTGTATCTCAGTGAGACAAATGGTTAACGTGCCGGGCTGCTAAGTGAAAGGCTGGTGGCTCAAATCCAGCCAGAAGTGCCTTGGAAGGACGGCCCTGCAACCACATTCTGTTTAAACCCGTGGGGTGTGGCTGTAATCTGATTCGACTCGATGGCACTGCCCTCCACCCCATGGCTGCATGCACGTTGTGGCGGTGATCTTTATACGGGGAGGGAGTTGCTCAAGATCTGGGAAGCATGAGTGTTTTTGTTTTCACCTCCAAAGCGACCCAGCTTGGGGTTCTTTTAGGCATTCGTTGTGGCCGATAGCTAATTACGTGTTTGGGTCCGAGTACTAGAGAGGCAGGCTGGACGTTGCCAGGAGTTTGGTGAGGGGATGGATTGTGTTACTTTGCTTGGGGATCAAGACATAACTGTAACGAGAAGTGACACCTGGGCTGGTTGTTAAAGAAACTGGGTGAAAGACAATCCGTTTTAGGTGTCTAGGTTATTAACTTTGGTGGTGGAGGAGTTGTGGGATGGGTGATACACGTTCAAGATAAAAACTAGTTATAAAATTCAATTTTTCTTCCACACAGTTACTGACTGTGGACCCCTTCCCCCTGCCCTTTAAAGACCGGTATTGTTGCTGAGGGTCATTTTGATATTTGCGAACATATTTTTAAAAAAAAATCAAAAAACAAAACCCTTCTTGTAGAGCCCTTCTATCCAGGGAATTATTTTTTGATGGTGGTTTCTTTTATGAAGAAACTTACCCCGTTATACCAGATGGCTCTTATTCTCCTTTCTAAAAAGAACCACCTCATTTCAAAAATGTTTGAGTGCCTACTAAGTGTAAGACACAGTGGAAGTTTCTGGAAAAACAGCCATTTAGTGTTTCAGATCCGTAGCTCGCTGTCTGCTTCAGCATCCATCCAGCTCTTGCTCAGGATTTCTTCCACAGTGGCTGCTGGCTCGGCTGGGGAGTCTGCGTACCTATTTTGGGCACAAGATTGGTCATGAGACCTTTCCCCCATTCGTAATCCTAGGCCTCAAATCTTGGATGCACAATGAGAAAGGGACTCCGGACATGACGGGAAGCACTGTTTACACAAGAATTCGGAGCACCCACATGAGAGAGAGCAACACAAGTTCCAGGTGCACCCTGAATGTAGCGTTTGACGTGCGGCTGACATGGCAGTCTTGGTGGGGGTTTTACAACACAGCCCCGGCTACAGAGCAGCTGGCTGCCTAAAGCAAACATGTAAAAGCTTTCATAGCTCTGAATGTTTTTAAGGGTCTTTCAAATAGACCCCTTTCTCTCCTTCCTTTCTTCGCCCATCACCTAAACCTAGGAAATTTTTTGTTTGTTTCAGCCAGCTTCCTGCTCTCAAACAATACCCGGGGCAGAGGTGACATGATGAGCGGTGACATCGAAATGGGGTGTGTTCCTTAGCTCCCATTACTCTTTTATTTGGGGGTGAGGCTTTTCAGCTTCTCCGTGGACTGTATTTTCCGAGTCATGTTGCCACAAGACTGTTTCAAAGCCACTCAGCTGGAGTTAACACTTCCAGTTTAAAATCAAGGTAGAGGTTGAGGGTGCGCCGGCGGGAAGCACAGACAGGCCCACCTTTGGTTGATTCCACTTCTGGTTACCTTTGTAAGGTGACACCGTGGCGAGGCCCTCACTACTAACCTGCAGGCCGGTGGTTTGAATCCACCAGCAGAGCCCTGGGAGAAGGGTGGGCAGCCCACCTCCGTAAAGAGCCCGGCTTTGTAAACCCTCAGGGCCGGTCCTGTGCTGCCCTGTTGTGCCGCTGTGAGTGGGAACAGACGGGAGGGCAGCAGGCTGTAGTGCTGCTTTTCTGGAGGTGGTTGGTCCGCGAGCGTGTCGGTTTTCTGTGTTGTAACGTGTGCCTACTGATCTGGGGAAGGGGGTCATCAGGTCTCTGAGCTAGCGGGGACAGCTGTCACAAGGGTCCATCAGTGGCCAGTGCCCTATCTAGGGAAGGTGGCTTCGTTCCCTCGGTGTGTTTGTATCTATCATGCATGCACACACAATTTGTGGAAGGGGGGCAACCCCCCCACCAAGACCAAATGCTTTTTGTCTTCTACACCAGCTCCCTAATAGCTGCCATGTGTGAGCGGGAAGGGATTAAGTCGACTGAAGCTGTCTTTAGGAAGTCTTTCTTGGAATGCTCTTATGAGCAGACTTTTATCTCCCAAGTCAAAAAAATAAGCGAAGCCCACACTGGCTGAGATCAGAAGGCATAGTCCAAGGGGGAGCAGGTGAGGGCCCACACAGCCTCAGCGTCCAGGCCTGCAGACCTCTTGATAATGCTCCCCTGCTGTCTGGTGGCCGTGCTCCCTGGGAACACCCTCTTTTGCCCATGCATGCTCGTACAACCTGAGAATTGTGCTGTTTGGGGAAGTGGCTGATAACATTTGGGGATTTTCAAGGCTGACAGGTGATTTGTGGGCCCAAATGGTGTTTAATCCTCCATTTCCCCTGGCTGGGCGAGAAGGGTATGGCCAGGTGGGTCCTTGCATATGTTGCCGTTCTTGGGCTGGGTCTCCGCAGGGCACATGTCAAAGGATTTGCTTGACCTTCAGGAAACTCCACCAAGGTCAGTGTCCATCTGTCTGTCGCTCCCCCCACCACGTAAAGGTAAAAAGAGTGGGTTCGTCACTTTTTGCGTGGTGCTGGCTCAAGGAAGCTTCTTCGCTGTCGGAGAACCTGGCCTTCCTGCAGGCACGAAGCATTGCTGCCCCTTCTCGCCTGCTGCCTCGGGTTTCTCTACCCTAGCATGTTCGCAGGCTCTGGTGTGTCGCCGTCACCAGCAGTGGATGGAATATCAGGATTAAAGGTCATGCATCGGTTCTAAAATCAACACTTTAAGCTTCAGACCCCCCCCCCCCTTGATCCTTTGAGGAACTAGGTTTAAATGAAAGGAACCTGGAATTGTTGAATCTTGGTTTTCATCTGCATTTAAAAATTTTTTGGTTGTTTTGAGGCTTCTCCGTTTTAACTGTAGACTGGAGTATTTTGTGGCCTTTACTATATTTCCTTAATATTCAGCGGTCTGCTTTCACCAAAGTTGTAAGGAAACACAGGACTGCCTAAGTAGAAACCCGCCTTGGATGCAGGGAGATGCTGGTGAGATTCTGGAAGATTTCTGCTAAGAATGGAATGCACTTCCCCCTCTTCCCATGGAGACTCACAACATAGTTATGCTTTGTGGGTACACCTTCCCCTTCTAAGTGTGTGTGTGTGTGTGAGAGAGAGAGAGAGAGAGAGAGAGAGAGAGAGAGAGAGAGAGAGAGAGAGAGAGAGAGAGAGAGAGGAGAGTTAGTAGTTAGGGGCTGGCTGTGACAGAAGAGAAGGGTTGCGGCTGGAGATCCCTTAGGTGGGTGGCACTGGTCAGCCGATGCTGAAGAGGCACCTTGAACATGGTGCAGAGCCACAAAACAACTCTTCTCTCCAGAGCGCCCAGCAGTGCAGCCGCTTGCCTCGCGCAGGCAGTGCAAACGTTTGAAAGGGAAAGTGACCTGCATTGTGAGTGTTCCTGTCAGAAAACATGTGGCAGTTTTGTTCTGTCTCAGGGCTACACCTGTCCAGAGTTACAGCTTGCCAGGGGCCAGCGTGGACTTGATGGCAGTGTGTTGAGGCTTTCTATGCCATCGGGTAGCAAGGTGTTTTCTCTATGTGAACAAAAAGGGGCTCCTTCACAGTGGTTGTCCAAGGGTGATTGAACGATGGCACCCCGATCCCCGTTCCCATTTCTCACCTGCACTCGGCACATTAGCAGAGAGAGGGTTTAAAGGAGGCCTCACACAGTGGTCTCATTAATTAAGACAAGTGGTTAATGCTGCAGGGACAGGGTGCAGGGGAAGGGGTCCTCACCAGAGTCTGCCTAGAATCGCAGGATATATGTATGTATGTGTGTGTGTGTGTGTGTGTGTGTATATATATATATATATATATATTGCCATGAACAACTTTGCATATATATGATGACTTATGCTTTCCTGTAGTTTTTTTAGTCCATCAAATAGAAGCCTTAATACTTGAAGGCCTGTAACTTTGAAGCTTCTCCCCTTTGTGCGGATTTTCCTGCTGTGCTGACAGACTAAGGGGAAGGTATCTCAGATTGGGCAGATGAGTTCTCAGAGAAAGGACAACAGTAGATGTTGTTGTCATATTCTCATGACCAAATCCTTCCCTTGACTTTTCTCATCCTTTCCATCCAAGACCCTGCAGGATTTCAGATGCTCCAGAAAAGCAATTATACCCACACCCCCCAAAATGTATCTTGTTCTCCGAGTCTGTGAATTTTACATTTTTCATCTTTATACTGGAGCATATTGAAATCATTGCTATCTCTTCATAGTTAACTTAAACACAATGAAAGAAAGTGACATTTTGGCTTTTTAATTTATTCCAGGTTCTTTCTTGAATTTTATCATAGCAGTACTTTGGGTTTCAGAATTAGCGATATAAAATAGAGCAGCCTCAAGTTACAGACAAGTTGTGGTTTTGAACATCTGCATGCTAAACTGGCTATTTAAAAAACCCGAACCCCATTATTTATGGGAGTTGAGTTTTCTTACCAGTCATGCTTCACAGTGTAATTAAACTACAAAATCCTTCTCTGAGAATTCAGACTCCACCTCAGGAAACTGTTTACCTGTCAGCTTCCTGCAGGGTGGGTCTTGAACCCAGGGGATCTCGTTCTATTGCGCCAGGGTTCGACTCAGTTTCACAGTCGTGTTAGATACCCAGGGATACTATGACATATAGGTGTACTTATGGGGAAGTACTGAATCTCTGCTGTTTGGTTAATACTTTTATACAGTTTCCCAAGTAACTGTTGAATGGGATGCATGAGCAGAACAGATGTTGTGCAGAAAATTTGATATCCAAAAGTAGGCCTGAGAAATGCAGCCAACAGCTTTCCGTCAGAGCCAACTGCAGGCCATCTATATCTGCCTATGGCCGACCTAAGGTAACAGTGTCTCACCTTCCCCGGTAAGCGGCGCGCTGTGTAAGACTGTCCTGACCTCGATCCAGTCTCTGTTCCAGGGAGACACCTCTACAGAAGGCCTGGGCTACCTGGCTACTGCGTCCGTCCGCGCAGCTGGGCCCCATTACAAGACGGATGCAGGCTCGCTTTCCCCAGGGCAAGGGCGAGGAGAGCTGCGTTGCATGTCTCCTTTCAGTGCTCTGTTTTCGCCCTGTTCTAAGCCCACTCGCAAATGGCAGCGGCCACCAGCTGTAACGGCGTTGCATGTAAGACAACGCCGCCTGTTGTCGACATGCAATGACAGGAGTGGCATTCTGACTCTGGCTCGCCCAGAAGGAAGCAGGAATCTCCTGCCCTCGCGCTTCCCGGGAAGGCCTGGGTTTCTTTAGCACGGGCGGTATTGAGTTTTGCTCCCTGTGCTTTCGGTTTGGGTTGATGTTTAACCTTTGACCCAGCCACTTTCTTATACTAAACAGTTTGTTGATGAGAGCAGCTGCCCTGCAGATTGTTTCCAGATTGTCCCCTCAGAGCTGAGGACAGACGCACCTTACGGAGAAGGGAGAAGGGCTGCCCAAGGCTCACGGTGCCTGCCTCTCTGGGCTCTGCCTTTGAAGCTGGCTGGCAGTCTCTGAGCACCTTTCTGTTTAAGCTACTGGGACACGGTGTGAATCAAGCTTCACTGTCGGTTTCGAGTATTTTTATTTGTCTCCGAATGAATGCTTGTTGATTTTCTACAACTTTCTGCCACCTGGAGCAGTGCCTTAGAGTACAGCAAGAATTCCCGACATTCCGTCTACAGGAGCTTGTGTACCTTTGGTACTGTGTAGGCAAGTAGACGGATGCCAACTTTTGTGCAGGAATCTCCTTGCTCCCAGAATGCTTAAGGATTTTTTGCAGAATTAAATAGTAAGATAGCTTTCATACAGAGGTAAACATTACTACCTTTTGACTCTGGCCCTTTAAAAAATAGGCTTTATTTGTTTCTCATCTTATGAAAGATACCAGTACCAGTACCGCGTGTGGCTTCAAACTGCTGACTTTGGGGTTAGCAGCCTAATGCACAGCCAACTATACCACCAGGGCTCCTTTACATCATCTTCATCTCTTTACAGGGACTCAACAGTCTTGTGTCTTAAGGGGAGTTTCTAGTATCTCTTGAGCTTTTTCCTACTTCCTGTATTAAAAAAACCAATAATGTAAGAGAAGATAACAGAATGACTTGGTAATAAGTGAATTCAAGACGCACCTCAGTTTGCTAGTTCTCCAAAGTTGTCGTCCCGCCCCCTCCCCAAGTCTCCAGCAACCTTCATTAAGGAGGGAAGGTCAGAGCTTTCAGCATCCGAGCCAACACTTTTTACTAAACTGGCCACCAGGGGCTGCTGTCGGAATGGTGAGGCTGAGCTCACCTCCCTTGAGGTGCGTTTACTTTTTCTACAACCAGTAAATTTTGTTAAGCTACCATTCCTAGTTTCAAAACCCGGGCCTCACCACATAGCCCTCAGTCACCAAGCATGCTTACGGCTACATCCCTTCCCGCCAGGTATGACGTGGAGCCTGGCGCCGATTCAAGAGTGAAGATTAAGACTGGTGTGTTTTTCATTCGGTGCCAATAAGCTGTTATTAATACACCGATTCCACATAGACGGAAACGCTTCGCCAGACGCACTGGGGCTTGTTCTCGGTAAAAGTACTCGTATATGCAGCGTTTGGGCTGTTCAAGGCCCAGGCCTGCAGACTGGGCTCCCACCATGCGGATCTCTAGATCTCCAGGGAGTTGGCCTTTGCAACCGAGCCAGTTGCAGATACCACTAGGGGCCATTCAGGTTCTGTGCTGTTGCTTTGCTTTGGGGTTTCACCAAGGTTGAGGCTTTGATGAAGTTGGCAGGAGGCACCGATGATGGTTACAAGACGTGACTGATGTAGTTGATCTCACTAAATTGTACACAGGGAAATAGGGGAATGTGTGTGATCTGTAGTTTTGTAGTAATTAAAAAAAATCAGTGAATTCCTTGGTTTTGATCCAGCTTTTAATTCTGGGGAAGAAAAAAAAACCAACCCAAAAAACAACCAGAGAACAAAAAACTCCCCCTGAAATCCAAGGAAAGTGGGAGAAGAGTAACAAATCCCGTATGACCTCGTCTCTCCACTGCTGATCCTTCTGCCCGTTTTCTTGATAAAGAGGGTGTCTTTGAAAGATGCAGTCGTTACAGCCTTCAAGTACAAACAGTAAGCACAGGACTCATGGGAAGTAACCGAGGAGACTGTCTGGACGGCTTTGACAGGTTGCTTTTAGATTCTACTTGGCTTTTGCTTATTTCTTCAGTTTGTCTGGAATAAAATCAGTGGTCTGCTTTGGGTCAGCGTTGGGTAGTGGGTCAGCATCCTACTGAAGATCACTCACTCACCCACTGTCACCGAGTTGATTCCAAGTCAGTTTCAAGTATTGAGACCTGGAACCTTAGATCTGGACACTTCCATCGGAATTGTGTGTGTGTAGTAAAAAAAAAAAAAGCCAAAGCTAATGCTGTTGTGATATAAACGTGAGTACCCGCCTGTCAATTAAGTGCCAATCCAAGATCATTTGAAAGCAAGGACCATGTGTCTTTAGTCTCGCCCTCTTTCAGTATTTTGCCTATTTAGGAAAGTGTGCCCTGTTGGAACACCTCCATGCTCCGTGCCCACTGAGAGCCTGGGGGGCAGCCCACCCAACTCGGAGGAGTGGCTGCCCCGCCTGGCCTAGCTCCCGCTAACCTTAAAGCAGGTGTGGGTGGGGTTTTGTAAGCAACCTGCCACACATTTCTGAAGACTCGCATGTATATGAGCCTGAGGAAAATGGGCAACAGTTACAGATGCCTTCCGGCGGAGAAACAACTGTCCAAGCCAGGCGGGCTGTTCCAGCTGCTCTCAGGCTTACATTGGGATCGGCCCCCTGCTTTGAACACGCAGGACCCCTGATCACATCCCTCCGCACCCCCCCCTGGGAGCCCCTCAATTTCCCGGACTTGCCCTGGTGTCCGCGGGTTGAACAGCGCCCAGCCTTCTAGCGGACGCTCTCCTCCGACTGGGGCTGCTTCCCCCGGTCAGGCGCACTGGGGTCCCAGAGACAGCCCTATGGCTTTCACCCAGCAGCACTGCTTTCCCTCCTTAAGGCACGCGCCCCCGCGGAGATGGCACGTCTCACGCCCAGGGAAATCTCGCGAGAGATGGATGTGAGGTTGAGAAAAAGGATGCGGGGGGGGGGCGGGGGGCGGGGGGCGGGCAGGGGCGGCGTTACTTACCTTAAAAAATGATGCAAACGTTTGAGCGAAGGAGAATCTTGAATGGGGAGGCCAAAGAGAATGGCTTACGTTCCTCGTTAAAAATAGACGGGGCCCAGAGCAGGCCCGAGACTGGCCAGGCAGGCTCCTGGGGGGCTGGCGGTGGTGGCACTGCAGACCTCACTCTGGCCGGTCTCCTGACTCTGAGCGCCCCCTGCAGGAATGGAGGCCAGGCTGAGCGCGGGCACTGCTGGCTGACCTGACTCTGAGCGCCCCCTGCAGGAGTGGAGGCCAGGCTGAGCGCGGGCACTGCTGAGTCAGGGCCAGGAGGCCTTGGGAAGTGCTCAAAACCATTCTGCACCTAGGAGCCCAGCCCTGCCTCTTAGCATGCAGAAGGAAAGGAGGGTGCCTATGCTCCTGTCTCCGTATGCACCCGCATCTGTGTGCATATGTGCATGCGTGAGTAGCCATGCACATGTGTACATGGGTCCGCATGTGCATGCATATGTGTGTGTGCACGCAAGTATAAACGTACTTGTGTGCGAGCCAGGATGTGCCTGCCACCTGGAGGCCAGTGGGGCCAGCTGCTCCACCGGCGGTTCGCACCAGCACCAGCACCAGCACAAGCACCCTGGGCTCACAACTGTGAGCCTCCTTACTTTGCACCCACACCCTCGAGGCTCTGTCAGAAGCCTGTTTATGTTGGACTCAGAGAAATGGCGGGGCGTTTTACATCGGCAGGCTTAATGAAGGCCCCCGGAGACAGCTCCAGAGGCCCGTCAGAGGAGGAGACGAGCCTAGAAGCGGCGTGGAGCTCCAGACCAGTAAAGCGTTCCTCTCTGTTGGGGCACAGCTTTCCTCTTTGGTCTCCGCACTTGCAGAATAGATTTTGCCTCTAAAACGAGCCTGTTTGGCTCGGTGGAGGTGTGAGGCCTATAAACCCAGCCTTGTTAGAAACGATGTATTTATTACCTCTGTTTTACTGGTCCGCTCAAGCCTTTTGTAGTCTTCAGGAGTTGGCAGGTAACAACAACAACAACAAAAAATGCAGTCAATCCTTGGCCTGGGCTCCCCGTGTGCATGGTAAACGGCACGCAGTGGAACCAGCAGACCCTGGGTGCCTATTGTGCCCCGGGTTCAGTGTGGGAGCGTGCAGTCCTATCACCGAGAGAACGCATTGCACATCCGGGCGTATGACCTTCCAGGCAGTAATGGATTGCAGGGTCAGCACCCCAGCGTTGGACGCTGGCAGTGCTTGGGGACACGAAGAACTCTTCCTTGTAGTTGGGACTCCTGTCAGAGTCGTGCTGCGGGTCTTTTGGACAGTGTGCGTCACTGACAAGGGAGCTCACCTGCGTGTTTGGAACCACATACACCCCACCCATGTCCCTTGTCATTGAACGCTGTTTGCTTTTGGACACTAGGTAGCCCTGGCAGGAGGTTGGTGGGAGAGGTCAAGCTAGTGCTCTTTGTTCTGTCTCTTGTGGGTTAGCTGTGTTCTTGCTGCATAGTTCCTTGTAGAGGCCATTCTTCTGGCCCTAGGCTCTGTCCCCTTTGCCCCTTTGGCCCATTGCTAGGCAGTTTTGCATGCTCTTAAGTCTGTCCACTTAACCAGATGCTGTCCTGTTGACTGGCTCCCGGCAGCCCATGTTTGTCAAGAGTAGAGCTGAGTTCCAGAGGGTTTTCAGTGGCCGGGTTTCGCTGCAAACACATCACCAGGCCTTTCTTCCAGGTATCTCTGGGTCGACTTGAACCTCCCACTTTTCAGTAACAGGTGAGTGTTCTAACCACTTTCTCCACTGACTCCTAACTGTGCCCACAGCTCTGTAAATAAACAGTCCTTCACCTGAGTCTTTTAAAAAATCATTTTATTGGGGGCTTTTACAACTCTCATCACCATCCACATATCCATCCACAGCATCAAGCACACCTGTACATTCGTTGCCCTCATCATTCTCAAAACATTTATTTACTTTCCACTTGAGCCCTTGGCATCAGCTCCTCATTCCTTCCCCTCCCTCCATGCCTCCAGCCTGAATCTTTTTCAATATGCCATTGCTTTCCTGATGACCCCCCCCCCCCTCCTGGCAGGGGTGTGACAGGGGTGCCGGAACAATCAGGGAGGCATATACCTGGATTGGGGGCTCTCATACATACGTTTTTCACTGCCAGGGAAGCACTCAGTAATTTTTTTTCCTTAAAAAGAGGCGAGATCTTATGCTTTAAATTATTTTTAAAAACCTCACCACTTTGTTTCTTTGTGAGAATGCCTTCTTATAGGCTTAACAAAGTAGACACAAATGAGCCTATAGCACACCGGTTAAGTGCTCTCCTGCTAACTGAAAGGTCAGAGGTTTGAGTCCATCAACTGATCCCCGATAGAAAGGACCAAGCTCTGTGCTGCCATAAAGATGTCAGTTTAGGACTACGCTCTGGGCAGTTCTGGGTCAGAGAGGGTCGCTATAAGTTGAAGTAGACCCATCAGCACATGACAATAAGAAGTAGGCATAGTTCGTGAATGGTAGACCCAAGATTCAAATTTATGTCTCCTTATCAAACTTCCTACTCTCTCCCCTCTCCCTGCCTCCCCACCCCAGAGCCCTCTTCAGTCACCTTGCTGCAGGCTGATAGCACAGTAAGGTGAACTGGGAAGCAGGGAGCTAAACGCCAGTGGGTGCAGCCACATGGGTCCAAGGTCACTGGCAACATGGAAGGGCACTGACAGTGCCCATGGTGTGCAGCCCACATGGGGCCACCCTAGGACACAGACACCAAATCCCAGCTAGGAGTAAGACAGAGGGAGAGAGGGCAGGGTTCCCAGTGAGTCTCTTATCACAAGGTCCCACCTCCATGGAGGCATTATCGGGCTGTGACCTGACTGATAAGGTTGGACTCCACCCTATAGTTTCACACAGATGCAAGTTGACCTGAAATCTAACCAACACAGGCATCAAGGGCCCCAAAAGAGAAAATGCTTTCGGGGGAGATGGGCTGTCTAGATTGGTGCCCAGCTCAGAGTCAGGGCCACATTCAAGGGTCTCAAGCCCAAGTGCCACGCTGGCAGACAAGGTAGGGTTCAAGAGCACAGTTGGCCGAGGACAAGGCACGTGGTTCTGATCGTGTGCTGTGCACCAGGGAAGGGAGAGGCTGCCCACTCGGCCAGCTGCTGCTGTGTGTTGGGCTTTTATTTCTTCGAAAGAAGCAGGACATCTGGTGAGCAAGAGAAGTACAGCCAGAATGCTCCTCCATCTTACATGCTTTGGACTTGTCAGAAGAGACCAGTCCCTGGAAAGAACATCTGTGCTTGGTTAAAGAGGAGGAAGGCGCTCAAGGAGATGGATTGACACAGGGGCTGTAATAATGGATTCGGGCACAGACACGGTTGTGAGGCTGGGGCGGAAAAGGCAGTGTTTCATTCTGCTGTGCGTAAGGTCACTAGGGGTCGGAAGCAACTCAATGGCACCTGACAACAGCAGCCACAGCTCAGAGTAGGTGGTTGGCAAGGAAGGCCACGTCTGGCCTGCATCTGGCCTGTGGGTGTTCACGGATGAAATTGGTGCAGGTCTGGTTTCAGCAGCCGTGTCCCTGAAGCCAGGAGCCCTCCAGGCCTGTTCACTCTGGCATGGCAGTGCTTGGGTGTGCTAGCTGAGCATCTTTTAGCACGCCAAAGCGGCAGCCTTGTGCTATGGGTTGAATTGTGAATACTGGGAATTAAATTGCGAACCCCTAAAATATGTGTTGGAACCCTAACCTCTATGCTTGCAGATATAATCCTATTGGAACACTACATTTTTTCTGTTATGTCAACGAGGCCGGATCAGCGTGTGCGGGGTTCCACACCTGGTCACTCCTGAGTGGTGAGGAGGAACACAGACATGAGACCAAGCCCACAGTTCCACAGCCACTCAGGGTGGGAGCCCACGGGGCACAGGGACTGCGCTGCCGGCAGACAAGCACACACATACATGGGGAGGAGGAGATGGCCCAGGAGCCGGGGAACACCAGGGCTCCAGAGGCTGAGACAAGGCATATTCTCTTAGATCAGTGGTTCTCAACCTGTGGGTATTGATTCCTTTGGGGGTCGAACGACCCTTTCACAGGGGTCACCTGGTTCATAACAGTAGCAAAATGACAGTGATGAAGAAGGAACGAAAATGATGTTATGGCTGGGGGCTCACCACAACATGAGGAACTGTATGAAAGAGTCACAGCATTAGGAAGGTTGAGAACCACTGTCCTAGAACAACAGAGAGAGAGAGAACAAGCGAGAACGCGTTTCTCAAGAGCCAGTGCTCTGAATTTGACTTTCTAGTCTCCTGTGCTAAAATAACTGTTGTGTTTGTTTGTTTGTGAAGTTACTCACTTGGGCATTGCATTATAGCAGTGTTGGGAGGCTAGGGTCCGTTGGGAAGCCAAGCTGTCCTAGGAGGGACTGGTACAGGAGAGGCTAGGGCTGGTCAGGCCGCAGCAGGTCTAGCATGATGACAGAAGCATCGACCATCGGGCACCCCAGTTGTCTTGCCACCTGGCATTTAGACCCAGTGAGCCCATTTAGCTCCTTGGACTCTGCAGGGATGCCCCATGGGTCCTTAAGAGGTCAACCAACCAATCGGAAACATAAGCATTAGACTCTGCAGCCGAAGCATGAAGTGGGTCATGCTAACCACGTTGCTGCTGTTGGATGTGGAGTGTTCAGGATGTGTGACTGCTTAGGTCGGGAGCAGGTGCCCACGCACACGTGCATGGGCTGCGCCGCCCAACACTGCTACTCTGCTTGGCTTGGTTCTGGTGCTCCGAATACTCGATTACGGTGAGGGTCGGGCCGAGGGCTTGCCAAATGAGCAACCTGTCATCAGTGAGGTTAGGAGAAATGAATGCCACCCTGCTCCTCAGCATCCTCCCTGCTCGTCGAGGTCGGCCAGGCTGTGTGCCTTCCCCACACACCGAGGGCCCCAGAGGGTGCCATCTCCCACGAAGACCCTGTCTGCCTACCAGCCGTAGGGACTGGGTTGTCTGTCGCCATTACATTCCCTGAGACTCTGGTTTCCTTGAGTGTTTAACTGCGCGTGAGAGACCCATGCAAAGAGCTCGGGTTCTCAACCTGTTGATTCTTTTTCTGATCTCTCTCTCTCTCTCTCTTTCTCTCTCTCTCTCTCACACACACACACACACACACACACACTCACTCACTCACTCACTCACTCACTCACTCACTCACTCACACTTCTGGTTGCCTGGCAACTCACAGTGTTATGCCTGCAGCCCAGCTAATCTGATTATTTATAATGAGACGAATGTGTCTCTGAATGGGAACCCCTTGCGGGCTAAGACCAGTTGCTTGGTGCATCTCGGATCGAGGAGACGAGAGTTGGCAGGTAGTAACTGGCACCTAGCACTACGCTAGAGTCTAGCTGCATCCTAACCTCAGATCTCGAGAACTGCGTGGCTGTCCGCAGGTGCGACAAGTGGCCGGAGAGGAAAGGCTCTCGTGGCGTGACCAGCATACTGCCAGCGCCCTCTCTGCCCATAGCTGGCATTGTGTGTTCTAACCTCTGAATAGCCCCATAGGAGCCTTGGTGGCACAGTGGCTTGAGCGAGACCCGCCTGACTTGACTCCTGGGGGTGGATTTGGTGCTTTCCTTTCGAGCAGTTGCCCCAGTGTATTTGCCGGCTGGAGATGGGGATTGAAGCACTGGTCTATGTAAGAGCTGGGACGTGGGTGCCAACCTGGGCATCAGCAGACACGGAATCTCGTGGACTCTAGTGATGGAGCCCCATGGGGTGGTGGCTGTAGTGCGCACTTGGGAGTTGGAACGGCCGCTCTGTGGGGAAAAGGTGCGGTGGCCTGTGGGGCAGGGTCGCTGTGAGTGGGAGTCAGCACCCTGCAGCAGCGGGAGGGACTCTGGTCATCATTGGGTGCTGCGTGGTGTGGTGCAGCGTCAAGGAGTGTCCGGATCAGGAGGGATAACAAGAGAACCCACAGGTTTTGCGGGGTGGAGGCCAGGCGTACCTCTGCTGCCCATCGTCTGCCAGTTCTGACACCACTCGTCTCCCCTCAGCGTGCTCCGCTTCCCTGCTGGGTTTGATCATACATTGCCCTGACCTCACACAGGCACAGGCCAGACTCACAGGCCTTACTGTGAGTAACTCGGGTCAGGATCAATCTGAAAGCCGCAGGAACAACTGCAGGTCAAGCATGGCCCCCTGAAGTGGAGAGCACATCCCTGCTCCCGTGCAGCAGTCCAACCGGGACAGCTCGCTCAGTGGCTTCCAGCCTCTGGGCCTTTCCACCATGGGACCTGCCTGGGGTCGGCCACCCAGCCGTGGGCTTCTTTCTCTGCTGCTAACTGCCAGCTCACAGGCGGGGAGCAACTCACAGCTGCTCGTTTCCCGCATGGCCTGCTTCTCCCTCTGTCTCTGTCAGCTGCAGCTTTGTCAGGCCTGAGAGGTCATTGCGCCAAAGGACACGCTGCCCTCCAAGCTTCTGTCAAGGCCTCCAACCCGTTCATCCCAGTTCTCTTGCTGCGAACAAAGAACTGGACCAGGAAAGAGGAAGGGAAGCCCTGTTAGAAATGTAATCTCAGCTGGTGCGATCACGGGCTGCCAAAGGAGCAGCTATCAGGCATCATCCAAAAAAACGCCATAGTGAATGAGGGGGGAAGTGCAGAGTGGGGACCCAAAGCCCATTTGTCTGCCACTGGAGATCCCCTCACAGAGGGGTCTAGGGGAGGAGATGAGTCAGTCAGGGTGCGATGTAGTACCGATGAAGAACACAGCTTTCCCCCAGATCCTGGATGCTTCTTCCCCAACTACCATGATCTGAATTCTACCTTGCAGGACTGGATAGAGCAGAGGATGTACACTGGTGCAGATAGGAGCTGGAGGCACAGGGAACCCAGGGTGGATGATACCTTCAGGACCAGGGGTGTGAGGGGTGATGCTGGGAGAGTGGAGGGTGAGTGGGTTGGAAAGGGGGAACCGATTACAAGGATCCACATGTGACCTCCTCCCTGGGAGAAAGACAGCAGAGAAGGGGGTGAAGGGAGACGCTGGATAGGGCATGATATGACAAAATAATAATTTATAAACTATCAAGGGCTCATGATGGAGGGGGTAGCGGGGAGGAAGGGAGGGGAAAAAAGAGGACTTGATGCAAAGGGCTTAAGTGGAGAGCAAATACTTTGAAAATGATTAGGGCAAAGAATGTACAGATGTGCTTTGTACAATTGATGTATGTATATGTGTGGATTGTGATAAGAGTTGTATGAGCCCCTAATAAAATGTTAAAAAAAATGTAATCTCCCTCTTAGAAAACAGAGGCGGGGGGGCCCTTTCAGAGCAACTAAATGTCTTCATTGGCTGAGTGGAAACAGTGCCCATCACAAAGGTGGCAGCCAACCACGCAGTTACCTGGCAGCAAGCTCGGCTCACACATCAGGCTCCGGGAAGGGCGCAGCATGCGTGACCCGAGTCTTCCTTTCTGCACTTTGTCCTGTAATCTGCCCTGTTCTGGTCAGTGGTTCCGCATCACCCGCATTTTAAATATTCGGGGCTGTTCCACTTTCATTTTGTCAGCCTTGACCGAACTGGTTCTAACTGCTTTGAAGCCCTGGCTCCTGTCTGCCAGGAGGCCTCAGAAACCACAGCATCTTCTAGTTTTCATGAGGGATACATTGAAGCCTTCTTCCAGAGGTCAGATTCAGCCAGTGACCCGTGAGCTCTTGTCAGCAGAGCCTGTATGCCAGCAGCGTTTTCTGTTTCCCGGGGTGAAGCAGCCTGAGAGGCCACCAAGACGCCTCTCCAAAGACCCCTCAGGGTTTGATACTGCTTTCTTACTGGTTTATTTTTGTATCTATTTTGATATACGAGGGCATGTCAAGAAATATTGTTTAAAAATCATAGAAACAAAAAAAAATCATAGAAACCTTTATGGGAAGAAAAAAAATCAAAATGTGAAACTGTTGTTTCTTGACCTATCCTCCACCTTTCTAACACAGTGGTGTTTCCACCTAGCTCTCACCCTGCCCCACAACTTTGTGTGCTCTTTAACTTACTCCATGCCAAGTGGTCGTTTTGTCAACCTCCTGGAATTCACATCGTGTTTTTTTTCAATGTTGCTTGAGTTTGAAGATCAACAAAGAGATCTGAAGGGGCAAGATGAAGGCCGTAGGGTGGGTGGGGTAAGGAGTCCTAGCAAAATTCTCTAGGACTGCCCCTGGCACTCTAGAACATCAAGCAAGTGCGTTTTCATTTTTCTGAAAATTTCTCTGTAATCTCCCGTGGTCATCCTGTGCCCTCTGAGGAAATCCATCAGGATTACCTCTTTGGAGTTTCCAAACAGTCTCCATGCCCCACCTGTGCCGACCTCTTTGCCTTGAGTTTATCTGCCTCAGCAGATCCCCTCGGAAGCCACTCTGACTGACCTTTTGAATGAAGACACCGTAAGGAGGGAGCCAGGTGTTTAACTGAGGAACCTAACTGTGGCCACCCACCGGACCCAACGACACGTTCCAGCACGTGTGTTTGGGACAAACCCATGCACATATGAAACGGAACCCCAGTATCAATACTTTGTGACTCCCACTTATACAGTTTGGCAGTTGTGTTAAGAAAATTACCCACACAGCCTCCATTGTGAAGGAATCTTGGTAGCACAGTGGTCAAGCTCTCAGCTGCTGCTCAGAATGTCGGCAGTTCAAACCCATCTAGTGCTCTATGGCAGAAAGACCAGTTCCCATAAGATTACAGCATAGAAAACCCTCTGGGGAATGCTTTTCTGTGTACAGGGTCACTTTGCGTTAGAATTGCCTCAGTGGCACACAATAATGGCTCTCACTATGATAATCAAGATACAGAACATGTCCAAGATTCCCAAAGACTGTCCTTTTCTGTTTCCCAATGAACACCTCACCCATTTCCTACCTCCATGCCCAGCTGAGACAACTGCTAATCTGCTTCCCTCCCTATGGGTTAGGTTTCTTTTCTGAAGCTTCAGCTAAATGGAATTACCGTATATACTCGAGTAGAAGCCAGCCTGAATATCAGCCGAGCCACCTAATTTTACCACCCAAACTGCATTAAAAATGTGCTGAAACCTCAGCTGATACACGAGTAGATACAGTATACAGTACATATGTGCTCTACGTCTTTTTAAAATATTTTGTCAGCATTGTTTTTGAGATTTGCCCTTACGTTGCATGTGTCAATGTTTTTTTTGTAGTAGTGTTCCCTTGTATGGGTATACCACAACATGCTTATCTAATCACGTGTTGGACAATTGAGCTATCTGTATTTCTGACTAATACAGTTAAACTGTTATGAACATTCATGAGCATGTGCTTTCATTTTTTCAGACAAATATTTAGTGGTAGAATTTCTGGATTTCAGGAATTAAAGTGTTTAATTTTATAAGAAACTGCTAAATGGTTTCCCCAGATCTTTGTACCATTTTCCATTTCTACCAGCAGCTTCTGAAGGTTTCACGTACTCCACATCCTCGCCCATTCATGATATTGGTCGAATTTAAAATTTCAGCCACTCTAGTGGGCGCTATTTCATTGTAATTTTAATTTGCATTTTCATTATGGAAAATAATGCTGAGTATTTTTTGAACATGATTATTGGTCATCTAATGTGTTCTTTTGGGTAATGTCCCAAAAGACACTAGAGGGGGAGGGGAAACATTGGCAGGTGTTTTATGTTGAATTCAAGCCTTGAGTTTCAATACTGAAAGATTCTGTGAACAAAATAATTGAATGATGAAGCATCAAAAGAAGATGGAAAGAATACACAGGATCACTGTACCAAAACGTAATGTTCAACATTCAACCATTTCAAGACAGCATACGCATGAGAACTGAAGTAAGAAGTTCAAGCAACACTGAAGACACCAGCCAAAAACAAGGCTCCAGGAATTGATGGAATACTATTTTAAATGTTTTAAAAAACCGATGAAGCACTGGAAGCACTCGCTCGTCTATGCCAGGAAATTTGGAAGATAGTTATGTGGCCAACTGACTGGAAGAGATCCCTATCTGTACCCATTCCAAAGAGGGGTAACCCAACAATGCTCAAATTTTAGAACAATATCATTAATATCACATGCCAGTAAATTTTGGGTTGAAGATCATCCAACTATTGTTACAGTAGTACATTGGCAGGGAGCTGCCAGAGGTTCCGGCCAGATTCAGAAGAGTATCAGATGGATCTTGGCTGAAAGATGGTTACTGTTTTTTTTTTCTTTTAACCATGCCAAGGCATTCAACTGCGTGGATAGCCTTGGGAAGATTGGGAATCCCAGAACACTACATTGTGCTCATGCAGAACCTGTGCTTGGATCGAGGCAGTTGTGGGAATGGAACCAGGGCATTCAAATCAGGAAAGGTGTGCAACAGGGTTGTGTCCTCTCACCACACTAATTCAGTCTGTGTGCCGAGCATCAGAGAAGATGGCTTATATGAAGAAGATTGTGGCATCAGGATCGGAGGAAAGCTTAACAAATGTGATATGCCCATGACACATCCTTGCTTACTGAAAGTGAGGAGAACTTGAAATACTGATAAAGATCAAGGGCAGTAGCCTTCAGTGTGGATTACAACTCAATGTAAAGAAAACCAAATCCTCACAACTGAACCAATAGGTAACGTCATGGTAAATGGAGCAAAGATTGAAGTGATCAAGGATGTTGTCTTGCTTGATCCACAATCAGTGCTCATGGAAGCAGCAGTCAAGAGATCACACAATGCACTGCATCGGGTAAATCTGCTACACAAAACCTCTCTAAAGTGCTGAAAAGCAACGGGTTTACTTTGAGGACTAAGGTGCATCTAGCCCAAGCCATGGTATTTTTAAGTGCCTTATATGCATGTGAAAGTTGGACAGTGGACAAAGACCGAAGAAGAATTGATGTGTTTGAGTTATGGTTCTGGCAAAGAATTTTGAAAGTACTATGGACTGCCAAAAGAACAAACAAACTTGTCTCGAAAGAAGTACAGCCAGAATGCTCTTTAGAGGCAAGGATGGCAAGACTTCATCCCAAGTACTTTGGACTTGTTGTCAGGAGTGACCAGTCCCCGGAGAAGGACATCGAGCTTGGTAAAACAGAGAGGCAGTGAAAAAGATGAAGGCCCTCCATCTGGATTGCGAACTGTGGCTGCATCAGTGGGCTCAAACAAGAGGATAATTGAGGATGGCGGAGGACCAGGCAGGATTTTGGTCTATTGGACGTAGGGTGGCTTATGAGCTGGAACGGACAGGGTGTCACCTGTGTACAACAACTACATATGTACATCTTAAAGAGCATTTAGACAGATGAGATGTCATCTGAGTTGGGGTCAGTTTCTCAAGATGAGGGAGAGGCAGAAGACTATTCAGTTGCTGTCATACAATATTGTGCTTAGTTCAACCTAAATCAACAGATAAGAGATAAGGGAATCTTATTGGAAATTAATTAAATGGGGGAAAGGGAATGCATTTTGGAGAAGGTGATTATCTTTCTGTTGGTGGGTAAATTGGGTGGAACAATCTCCCATCAGGTAAAACAATGCTTAACAGCACTTCTATAAAACCCCAGGGGAGAATGTACACAGTACTGTGCTCCGATTTGGACACTTTGGTCCTAGTTTCTAATTCAGCCCTTAGTGACCCAGACAGACTATGTGCTATAGACTACTAAGACTCTAGGCCCTGTTCTTTCGATATGTGCAACATCTTTCATAGACTTATGCCACAACAGTTCATGTGGTTCACTAAGAAAACTGGACTTTACCCTGTCAAACTCAGCAGTAGCAGGTGTAAGGAACTGATTGATATACTCCCTTAGACTTAAGATGGAACCACCCCAACATGAAAAGAAGCACATGACTGCTCTCCCAGGTTTATGGAATTGATGACCATTGGTTCATATCTCTTGTTTTGAGGATGTCCAATGGATGTGGCCTGGGAGTACCATATGTTTGCTATTTTAATGCTCTCCTTGCTTCCATATGACGTACATTAGCTTCACAGGCATGGCTCTGCCTTTGTAGAATGAGTGCTATTGAAAAATTTGCCCTATCATCAGTCCCCATTGTGTGTATACATAGTGTTTAGTTACTTAAGAATCTACTCTGCATAAATCAACAATTCATATATTGTAGCCTGAAGCTGGCTTAGCCTTGTATAATTTCTCAACTTCTTTAACATTGGCTAAATTATTGATCCTTATCAGTAGAATTACTTTATGCCCCAGGGGGTGATTTATAACTTTCTCCATTATAAAATGATACTGATATTTTTAAAGTGAACCACAGATATGTATAAACCATAGATATGTAAATGGTTTTGGAATTGCACTTAATTCTAGCTCCAGTCTGAGAACAATTAGCTCTTCTGATCTCTTATGAAGAGATCACTGAAGATAATGGGCGCTATAGCAGAGTGTGGTGAAGAAGCTATCGGAAAGGATGACATCTGGAGTCTTAAAGACTTGTCCTCAAACAAGCAGCCATCTAAGTGAGGTGTTAACTAAGCCCACATGGGAGAAGCACTCCAGCCTATGTGACCCAAGGATTGTAAGTAATCCAAATCTGAAGGAGGGAATGGTGTCAGAGCTTAAATGATGAACACTGTTTTTGCCTAAAGTGGTGCATGATAACAGAAGCCCCAGAGTCATTCGCAGGCTGCCCGCACGGTGAGTCCCCTGTAAGCGTCCTCCAGGATGTGAGCAGCCTTGTTGTCAGAGAGCACTCACCGAAAGTCCACCGTGGCACATGTAGCCGGGTTAAAATGCAACACTGTGTCACTGGCTCGCCTTTTTGGGGCCCATGTTCAGTTTTTAATATTTTCTGCTTTCTTATCAGTTGAAGTTTTTCTAGCTTCTGTATAACTATTGCTGTTGGTCCTTGGTCTTTTTTTGGCTTTGTTTTGCATGACGTTCTGTATATGAAACGTAGGATAAGGCAGTCTATAGAGACAGTAACTGCGTGAATGATTGCCTAGAGGCATGGCAGGAGAGGGGGCGGGGAAACGGGGAAGGAGCAACGGTGAGTATGAGGAGAAAATGTTCTCAAAGTGTGGTGATGAGCGCGTAGCTCTTGATATGATTGAATGATTAAATTGTCTGATTTGTGGGGGAAAGAAAGTGGGTCAGTATTTTTCTTTGGAGAATAAACTTCTAAAGAACTCAGCAAGTCGTTCCGGCAGCATGGAAGTGACGGTATGGGACATAAGGAAATATTTAATTGTATCCTAAATTGCTAAAATTTTATGATAGGCAGCTCACTTAACCTAAACGTTATTTTTAGCTGAGAACACCCTGGGCACACCTCTCATTTGGAAATGTTGGTGTGTGTGTGTGTGTGTGTGTTGAATTTTGGGGGGGAACACATACTTGAGTATCCCTTTCATCACATGCACATTGGGTCCAAAGTAGGTTTTCTTTGTAAGCAAATGAGTCATTAAATATTATTGACTTTAAAATTTTTATTATGTTTTCAAGTTTTGTTCTTAAATTGCATTTGATTAAAAAACTAATGGCTGTTAAGTTGCTTCTGACTTATAGCAACCCTTTAGGACAGAGTAGAACAGCCCCTTTGGGTTTCTAAGACTGTTTCTTTAAAAATCCCAAAGCAAACACACTGAATCTTTATAGGAGTAGAAAGCCTCTTCTTTTTCCCATAAATTGGGTAAGGGGTTCAAACTGCTGACCTTGGAGTTAGCAGTCCAATGCACAGCATACTGTGAAATCTTAGAGAAAGGTAAAACCAAATTTTTGAGCTTCAAATGTTAGAAGACCAACATTAATTAGAAGGCTTTTAATGAGCCTCAAAAACCAAACTCACGGCCATGGAGTCAATGCTGTCTCACAGGGACCCGCTGTGGGTTTCTGAGACTGTCACTGTGTGTGGGAGTAAGAAGCCCAGTCTGTCTTGCAGAGGTGCTGGTGGTACGAATTGTCAGCTATGAAGATTGGAGCCCGATGCATAACTACTACACCACCAGGACTCATTAAAAAAAATCATTTTATTGGGGGCTCTCGTATAAAACTCTTAACGCAATCCATACATCCATCCATTGAGTCAAGCACATTTGTACATTTGTTGCCATCATCATTCCCAAAACATTTGCTTTTTACTTGAGCCCTTGATATCAGCTCCTCATTTTTCCCCTCCCTCCCTCACCCTCTTTCATGAACCCTTGATCATTTATAAATTATTATTTTTTCAGGTCTTACACTGTCCAATGTCTCCCTTCACCCATTTTCCTATTGTCTGTCCCCCAGGGAGGGGGTTATATGTAGATCATTGTGATCAGTTCTCCCTTTCTCCCCCACTTTCCCCTTCCCCTCCTGGTATCCCTACTTTCATTATTGGTCCTGAGGGATTTATCTGTCCTGGATTCCCTGTGTTTCCAGCTCTCATCTGTACCAGTGTACATCCTCTGGTCTAGCCGGATTTGTAAAGTAGAATTGGGATCATGTTAGTGGAAAGAGGAAACATTAAAGAACTATAGGAAAGCTGTCTGTTTCATCAGTGCTATACCACACCCTGACTGGCTCACCTCCCTGAGACCGTTCTGTAAGGGGATGTCCAGTTGCCTACAGATAGGCTTTGGGTCCCCACTGTGCACTTCACCTCATTCACAATGATATATGATTTTTTGTTCTTTGATGCCTGATAACTGATCGTATCGACATGATCACACAGACTGGTGTGCTTCTTCCATGTGGGTTTTGTTGCTTCTCAGCTAGATGATTGCTTGTTTTTCTTCAAGCCTTTAAGACCCCAAATGCTTTATCTTTTGATAGCTGGCACCATCAGCTTCACATTTGCTTATGTGCCCGCTTTGTCTTCAGCAATCGTGTAGGGAAGGTGAGCACCAGTTTAATAGAACAAAGTGTCTTGCATTGAGGGAGTACTTGAGTAGAGGCCCAATGTCCATCTGCAACCTTAATACTGAACCTATAAATATATGCACATAGATCTATTTCCCCATCATCATCTATAAATATATTTACATATATACATACCTGTATTTAGACCTCTATAAATGCTCTTTGCTTCCTAGTTCTTTCCTCTATTTCCTTTTACTTTCCTTTTGTCCCAGTATCATGTTCAGCCTTAATTTGTGTTTCAGTAATACCTCTTGGTTACAGTACCCTTGATCAAACCCTGCCATGCCTCCTACACCTCCTACACCTTTCTAATCACTTGTTGTTCCTTTATCCCTGGGTTTGTTAACACCCACTTCCTTTCCCCCACCTCCCCTTCTTCCATGTCCCCCCACCCCCCACCCCTCCGAAAACCATTGTTCCCATTGTTCTGTAGCAGATTGTTTATCCTGCCTATCTTATCTAAATAGACTTGCAGAGATAATAATATGCACAAAAAACAAGACAGAGCAAAACAAAAGAAAACAAAACAACAAACCAATGACAAAAAAAAAAGAAGAAAAACCAGTACATATTTCAAGGTCTTTGTGTTGACCTTTCAAACCTGTTCCCACAGTCTATCTTTGGTATTCCCTGGGGACTTCGTTGCGCTGTTCCACTTGCTGTTCTGTTGCACACTCTTAGTGTTTTGCCTCAGTGTGGTGGGGTCAGATCAGTAACAATTCCTTCACTGTGTCTCCAGTGTTGTCCCTCATAGCACTATGGGTTAGTGAGGGACGCTGTGTGTCCTAGTGGGGCTAGCCCTATGGTCCTCTCTGTGCATTGACTGCTCTGAGTGGGAATGTCGTCCTCACAGCTTGGTGGGTGGGCCAGGATGTGTTCCACTCTCTCTTTCTCCCCTTTCATTTGCTCCTGTGTGCTCTGATCAGACATGTCCCTCTCCCTGAGCTGAAGCTTCAGGTACTGTCCTCTGGAGTGAATTCTTCTGTGGGGAGGAGAGGGGCTGTCCACATAGTTGGGATTGGGGCTGGCCCCTGGTCTTCCCTTTTCATTGCAGGTAAAGGCAAGGCAAAGCAAGGAAAATGCCTTGCCTTGGGTCAAGTGCATCTTAGTCAACAAATTGACATCCTTGATTTTTAACCCTTTCAAGAGATCATGTGCAACTGATTTTCTCAATACCATAAAAATGTCGTGTGAGTTCTTGCCTGCTGTTTCCATGAGCATTTGCACTGAAGTGAAATTACTTGCAATGGCTCTTTGTAACTTCCAAATAAGAGGGAACTGGTCAGTTTTGCCCTTATTTTGGGTACCAGGTGAGCTGAGCCCTCTCAAGCCAGAAGTCAGAGAATTCCATAACCATCAAAGAACAGTTACCAGCCGAGTGCACATGAAATCCTGTGTGAGGTCGCAGAGATAGCAGAGGCAACAGCATCTAGACAATGAGACAGAACAACGGCCTTCCTGATCCACTGACTGAATAGAGTGGAGTACCTTCGGGCAGGAGCCTGGGGTGCCACTTTGGCATTTATGTAACCAAAGGAGCTTGTTAGCACTTGCCCAAGCAGGACAGAGGTTAAAGGTCTGTGTGGCCAAGAGGCTGATGACCAGAGAGAGAAACATGCGTGCTGTTGTGGCTGAGAAGAGGCACTACCGTGGACAAGAGGACTATGTCCTTAATGTTTTCTGATCTTGGCTTGTTGTGACCTGCTGACTTCCCTGATAAACCTCCATAATTGTGAATACTGTGGGTCAGTTTTGTGTGGCCAAATGCAGTGGACTGTGGAACCCAGGAGAGATGTGGAGTATAAAAACAGGCTAAAGAAGAATTACCAAAGGTTCCATGGAGATGACTCTTATCTTCTCTCCAGAGGCTGATAATGCTACCACTTAAGTGAGCCAGGGAGATGTGCAAACCGTAGACAGATGAATGAATTGTGAGCTTGTACCTAATTGTAAACCTTAACGTAAGAACAATTCATTCTTTTGATGTGGCCTACTTGATATTGCCCTCATCACATGATCTCTGAAGATATGGGTGCCACAAGGAAGTGTGGTGGAGAAACTAGATGATGCTCGGCGACCAAAAATAATAGCGTCTGGAATCTGAAAGGCTTGTCTTAAAATAAGCAGCATCTAAGTGGGGTGACCCTATGTCCACAAAGAAGGACACCAGCCTGTGTGATGCAAGGATAGAAAATAATCAAAATCCATGATCAGAGGAGGGAATTATAGGAGAGCTTAAATTCTGAGTACTTGGTTTGCAGAAGCCTAAGGATGACAGTGAAAGCCCAAAATCCATTGGTAGAGTCTCCACAGGGATTAAGCCTCCATTAGATACCCAGGAACATGGACCAGGAATGTGAGTAGTCTTCTTAAACAGAGTGCATTAGAAAAAAAAGCATTACCTCCATCCACCTGATCAATCTAGGGAGGGGCAGACTCCCTTGCGGCTTGTTTGGGTGTGTTCTTGATTCAGATCACCATAGGAGGGGTTGCTTCGTCATGAGTCATGCCCTGAATGCATTGAGGAGCCCCCTGGACCCATCTTGTAAATTCCTCTGTTGGCCACCATGTCCAGATCCCAATCATGGCTCCCTTCCTACTCCAATAATCCCCCTTGAAACCATGATATATTGATCTGCCATCAACTATGCATTTGTGAGTTTTTAAGTTCTGTTTATCAGTAAACCCTTGGAGGCCATTATAGCTTTATGCCCATAGTCTCCCTCATCTGGATAATGTCTGTATCTTGGTCTTGACCTTGTTGCAATTAAGACTTTTTTTTTTAAACGTTTTATTAGGGGCTCATACAACTCTTATCACAATCCATACATATACATACATCAATTGTATAAAGCACATCTGTACATTCTTTGCCCTAATCATTTTCTTTTTAATTTTAACAATTTATTGGGGCTCATACAATTCTTTTCACAGTTCATGCATATACATACATCAATTGTATAAAGCACATCTGTACAGTCTTTGCCCTAATCATTTTTTTCTCTTTTCTTCTTTTACATTTTATTAGGGACTCATACAACTCTTACCACAATCCATACATATACATACATCAATTGTATAAAGCACATCCATACATTCCCTGCCCCAATCATTCTCAAGGCATTTGCTCTCCACTTAAGCCCCTTGCATCAGGTCCTCTTTTTTTTTTCCCCCCTCCCTCCCCATTCCCCCCTCCCTCATATGCCCTTGGTAATTTATACATCGTTGTTTTGTCATATCTTGCCCTATCCGGAGTCTCCCTTCCCCCCTTCTCTGCTGTCCCTCTCCCAGGGAAGAGGTCACATGTGGATCCTTGTAATCAGTTCCCCCTTTCCAACCCACTCACCCTCCACTCTCCCAGCATCGTCCCTCACACCCTTGGTCCTGAAGGTATCATCCACCCTGGATTCCCTGTACCTCCAACCCTCATATGCACCAGTGTACAGCCTCTGTCCTATCCAGCCCTGCAAGGTAGAATTCGGATCATGGTAGTTGGGGGGAGGAAGCATCCAGGATCCGGGGGAAAGCTGTGTTCTTCATCGATACTACCTCACACCCTAATTAACCCATCTCCTCTCCTAAACCCCTCTATGAGGGGATCTCCATTGGTCGACACTTGGGCCTTGGGTCTCCACTCTGCACTTCCCCCTTCATTTAATATGAGATATATATATACATATATACATATACACATATATACACATGCATACACACACTTATATATCTTTTTTTTTTTTGCATGATGCCTTATACCTGGTCCCTTGGGCACCTCGTGATCGCACTGGCCGGTGTGCTTCTTCCATGTGGGCTTATTTGCTTCTGAGCTAGATGGCCGCTTGTTCACCTTCAAGCCTTTAAGACCCCAGACACTATCTCTTTTGATAGCCGGGCACCATCAGCTTTCTTCACCACATTTGCTTATGCACCCATTTGTCTTCAGCGATCCTATCATGGAGGTGTGCAGTCAATGATATGATTTTTTGTTCTTTGATGCCTGGTAACTGATCCCTTTGGGACCACTCGATCACACAGGCTGGTGTGTTCTTCCATGTGGACTTTGTTGCTTCTGAGCTAGATGGCCGCTTGTTTATCTTCAAGCCTTTAAGACCCCAGTCACTATCTCTTTTGATAGCCGGGCACCATCAGCTTTCTTCACCACATTTACTTGTTCACCCACTTTGGCTCCAGCCGTTGTGTCGGGAGAGTGAGCATCATAGAGTTCCAATTTAATAAAAGAAGGTATTCATGCATTGAGGGAGTGTTTGAGTAGAGGCCCAAGGTCCTTCCGCCACCTTAATGCTTAACCTATAAATATAGACACATCGATCTATTTCCCCATCCTCCTATATATATTTGCATGTACATGTCTTTGTCTAGACCTCCATGAATGCCCTTTGACTCCTAGCTCTTTCCTCCATCTCCCTTGACTTTCCTCCTGCCCTACTACCATGCTTCATCGCCACCTGGGCTAGAGTATACCTCTTCTCTAAGCAACCTTACCCTTGATCGTTTCCCACCAGGCCTGCCACTCCCCCTTCTCTACCATTTGGGGTCCCATGTTTTTCCCTTGTCCCTGGGTTTGTTAACACCACTTCCTTACCCCCCCTACCCCCCCACCCCAAGTCCCCCCAGAACTGTCGGTCCCGTTGTTTTTCCTCCAGATAGTTCATCCAGCCTGTCCTATTCAGACAGACCTGTGGAGTCACTAACATGCACGAAAACTAGACAGAGGAAAACAAAGCAACAGTATACAACCAGACAACAAAAACAAACCACTGACAAAGAACAGAATAAAACAGTTCACAAGAGAAAAGCTTGTAGTTAGTTCAGGGATCGTTTGCTGGCCCTTAGGAGCGTTTTCCAGTCCAGTCTGTTGGGGCACCACACCCTGGCCCCAAAGTCCACTTTCAGCATTCCCTGGGGACCTTGCCACTCCATTCCCTTGCTGTTCCGCTGCACTCCCCCAGTGATTTGCCTCGGTGTGGTGGGATCAGGTCAGGTGCAATTCCCACTCTGTGTCTCCGGTGCTGTCCCCTGTATCGCCCTTAGTCACTGAGGGGCATCATGTCTCATAGTGGGGCCAGCCATGTTGTTCTCTCTGTGGACTGGCTGCTCTACTCAGGAACATCATCATCACGGCCTGGTGGGCCAGGCTGTGCTCCACTCTCTCCTCCTGCCCCTTCATTTGCTCCCGTGTGCTCTGATCAAATATGTCCATCTCCCAGAGCTGCAGGGTCAATGTCGTCCTTTGGAACAAATTCTTTTCAGGGGAGGGGCAGGAGCAATTAAGACTTTAATGAATGTTCTTTAAACAAAGATAGAGGGTGGCAGGTGGACATATGTCTGACCTCTGACTCCTAGGAACCGTCCCTGGACACATGCGGAGTTGGGGGTCTCCTTCCCCTAGTGACGCTGGAGCATTTGTTGCTGATCCGGGAAAAAGAAGCCATCCATGACAGCCGCCCTCTCTTCGCCATCCATCTCGGTGTTGTTTCCTCGGCCCATTGTAAGGGTCTTCATTTTCTTTTGGTTCAGCTGTCATCTATACTGAAAGTTGAAATGTTTTAACTTTATCAGAAGGTGCTGCTTGTCATCATTATGTGCACCTCGAGTCAGTAGTGAGTTTTCCTCTGGTTGCGTTGCTGCATTCTTCTCACACGGCCCACGTTCTTGGATTGGTTGTTCAGCCTTAGAATGAATCAATAAGGTGAACGAAAACAACTCAGATACACACCCTTTCTCATTCTAAACCATGGACCAGGTCTTTGACCTTATTGCCACTTTTGGCTCATGATAACCTGGATGTCTGCTGTTTATAGTGCTCCTTTAACATTAGGGAAGTTATATGTATGTATGTGAATCAAAAGGGAAAAAATACCTCACTGCCATTGAGTTGATGCCACCGCATAGTGACCCTTTAGGAAGGGTAGAACTGCCCCTGTGAGTTTGAGACTCTCCCTCTTCCTCTCCCTCTCCCTCTCCCTGGAGTAGAAAGCCCCAGTCTTGCTCCCTAGGAACAGCTGGTGATTTAGAACTGCTGAACTTGTGGTTAGTGACACAATGTTTAACCACGATGCCACCAGGGCTCCTTTGCATGTATTTAGTGAGTGCTTAGTCAGTGCTGCAGTTGTGCTGGGGAAAGACAGAAAGAGGCAGATGTCTTCACAGCACTTTTTTTTCTTCCATGAAGGCAACAGGACATTGAACAAAGAGTTGTACAAGTTACTTAATTACAATTGTGGTGATTGCTACAAAGTTACTAAGGGTATGTGTGAGAGAGACCTAACCTAGCCTGGGAGGAAGGTGTGGGTCAGAGAAGGCTTTCCTTAAAATATTATGTAGAGTTGACTCTAATTTATGGCACTCGTGTGCAACTGGGCACTCGTGTGCCCAGTCTTGTGCCGGCATCGCCTTCGCTGGTCTGTTTGAGCCCATTATCGCAACCACCATCTCACTGGGAGTTTCTCTCGTTTTCACAGACCCTCCTTTTACCAAACAGGATGCCATTTTCTAGCGATTGGCCTTTCCTGTTAAACTAAGTGAGCTCTAGTCTTCCCATCCTCTGCTAGGGCGGCGTTTCCTGCTGGACAGGCTTGTTCACTTTTCTGACATCCGTGCTCCATTTCATATTCTTAGCCAGCAATGTAATTCAAATGCGTCAATTCTTCTTCTGTCTTTCTTTTTCATTGTCCAGCTTCTGCCATGGGTATGAAGTGATTTTTGGAACGGCCAGGGCTTAGCTCATCGAAGTGACATGTTTGATATTTAACACTTCAAACGAGATCTTGGGCAGCAGATTTCCCCAATACAACACATCATTTGAGTTCTTGACTGCTACTTCCTTTCGGTGATGCTTTTTGATCCAAGTAAAGGAATTTCTGACAACTTCAGTTTCTCCGCCAGCACCAAATCAAAACCAAACTCACTGCCATCGGGCCAGTGCCGACTCAGTGGCGACCCTATAGGATAGGGTAGAACTGTCCCTGTGGATGTCCCAGACTATAGCTCTCTACAGAGGTAGAAACCCTAATTTTTCTGAGGAGCAGCCGCCGGACCTGAGTTCAGCCGCCAAACCCATAACCCACTACTGCCCCAGTGCTCCTTCATCTCCGAGCCAGCCAGGAGGATTTGGGACAGGAAGGGTGATCATGCTGCTTATGTTGGCACATTTTCCTGAGATACATGTTCTAAAGCATTTTCTGAAATGGCATTTTCATACTGTCCTACTTGCCTTTAGTTGCAATCTGGTAAAAAGCAAGCAGTCATTCATTTCCCCTGTGTGCACTGCAGCCACACGGACAGTGCACCTGTTTTTGTGGTAACTCGAATGTGTCTGCAGGGAAGTACTAGGCAAGTTGGTATTAACAGGTAATAGTTTTGATATTTCTTGTCACTAGACTTGCATTTTTCTGTCCAGCGGTCATGGTGGGCGGAGGCAGGGAGCAGCCTAAAAGCTTTCCACATGTACCGGTTTTTTAATGACTTAAAGTTGCATTGATTGTAGTGAATACAAGTATCTAGTGGAGTTGTAGGTGGCACACAGCTGTGCCTCATTTGATGTCTTCTGAATTCTCTTTGCTCTGAGTAATTTATGATTCAGAGCAAGCCTCGAAATTTCTATGAAAGAGGTAACAAAAACCTATGTGCCTTGCTTTCATCCATTCTAATAGATGTTGCCAGTTCTTAACATCTCCCTAAATATTGCTTTTGAAAACAAATGATTTGGGATATGACTTAGCCATCAGTAGATATGAGGGTGATGATGTCATTCCTTGAGAAACTTGCAAATAAAACCAATGGTTAAAGTTGTTAGGTCAGGCTGAGCCACTTTGTCAAAGGGGGCAGACAGGGAGCTCCTGGGTGTGAGCGGAATCAGTCCCCATCTATGCCGTTCTGCCTTCAGGTGGACTTGGAGGCGAGTTGGAACAGGTGCATATGGCTCTTACTTAACCTTTCTTTTCTACAAGATGAGATTCAAAGCCGACTGAGGGACCGAAGGCTGAACTAGCCCTGGGTGAACATGAGTGTGACAAGGAGTGTGTGGGGAGTAGCAGCTGGTGCTATCATTTCCGAGTGGGAACAAATTTACATCAGCCCAACGGGATGTTTTGTCACCCCATGGACTGCCTGTGTTTGAGCTTTTTAAGTGCATTTGCCCTTCCTCCTCGCGCTACATGGTGTGTCTGTGTTTGAGGCACAGTAGACCCTCCCAGATACTTCGTAAATAGATGACATTGTCAGCCAATCTGATTACTTCATTCCAGAGAAGACACTTGGCTTTAGTCCCTGTTCTTTTCCATTTCATCCTGGTTTTTGTTGACTTTGTGGGGATTGATATCATCGACAGCTGACGCTTAATCACTGCGCTCTCTGCGTGAGTGAGTGAAAACCAGGGTTAGTTGGGAACTGTTTCTTTAAGGCGCCCTGGTTGCATAGTGCTTAAACATTGGGCTACTAACTGCAAGGTCAGCAGGTCAGAACCACCAGTTGCTCTGTAAAGGGTTACAATCTTGGAAAACCACAGGGTCGTTTTGGTTGGAATCTATTTCTGAGGGTAGTGGTGGTTTAGTGGTGGAACTCTTGCCTCCTAGGTGGGAGACCCAAGATCAATTCCCTGCCAATTAACCTCATGTGTAGCCACTGCCTGCCTGTCAGTGGAGGCTTAGTGTTGCTGTGATGCGGAACAGGTTTCAGCTGAGCTCCCAGACTCAGGGAGGCTAGGAAGAAAGGCCCAGTGATCTGAGCATCAGCCAAGGAAAGCCCGTGGATCGCCTTGGTCTGATGTGCGATCAGTCACGAGAAAGGCGCATTGTTTCCTTCCATTGTGTATGGGATCGCAGGAGTAGGTGACTGCCACGTTCGCTGCAACACTGCAGCCGTGCTCCTCAGAATCTGCTGCAACACTGCAACTGTGCTCCTCAGAATCTGCTTTCTACTGCCCTGTCCTTATCCACCTGCCTGCAAAACTAGACGCACCACTCCCAGAACCCTCTCCCTGCCCCCATGCCTGGGTTCCTCTTGCCTCTTCAAGAGTCTTCTTTGTACACTTTCCCCCACCTCCCAAATCTAAGTCAGGTCCACAGAAATATATGGCCTATCACCTCTTTTCAGAAAAAACAAAACAAAAAACTCAGTGCTCCCCCTGCCCTCCTTTGGCAATTAAGAACTTTTGTAATGTAGCCCACTATCCAGGATAAAGTGTAGATATCTGCTTTTGAAGCCCTCCCTCCTACTGTCCAACTGCCCACCCCAGGCCCCTAAAGGCCAGTATTGCCCACTTTGGGAACGCTAAGTCATTGGCCCCTCAGAGCTCTTTTCCTGGGCTCCACAGTGACCTCCAGCCTGTATTTCCCAGCCTCGTGGCTTTAAGTTCTCTCAAGCCTGGGAAGCCTCAACTTACACCTGAACTTTGACTGGTGCCGCCTATTCTTTTTTTTTTTTTTTTTTTGTGTTTTCACATATATTTATTGGAAAAACAGCATAAACCTTGATTGTGTTTACATATTGTAAGATTAATTCCATTGTGTCCTGGATCAAGGAAGTGCTCCCTCCAGGTCATTATTCACTATTTAGGTGCTAAGACTTTACTCTTTTCTTCTTTTACATTTTATTAGGGACTCATACAACTCTTACCACAATCCATACATATACATACATCAATTGTATAAAGCACATCCATACATTCCCTGCCCCAATCATTCTCAAGGCATTTGCTCTCCACTTAAGCCCCTTGCATCAGGTCCTCTTTTTTTTTCCCCCCTCCCTCCCCATTCCCCCCTCCCTCATATGCCCTTGGTAATTTATACATCGTTGTTTTGTCATATCTTGCCCTATCCGGAGTCTCCCTTCCCCCCTTCTCTGCTGTCCCTCTCCCAGGGAAGAGGTCACATGTGGATCCTTGTAATCAGTTCCCCCTTTCCAACCCACTCACCCTCCACTCTCCCAGCATCGTCCCTCACACCCTTGGTCCTGAAGGTATCATCCACCCTGGATTCCCTGTACCTCCAACCCTCATATGCACCAGTGTACAGCCTCTGTCCTATCCAGCCCTGCAAGGTAGAATTCGGATCATGGTAGTTGGGGGGAGGAAGCATCCAGGATCCGGGGGAAAGCTGTGTTCTTCATCGATACTACCTCACACCCTAATTAACCCATCTCCTCTCCTAAACCCCTCTATGAGGGGATCTCCATTGGTCGACACTTGGGCCTTGGGTCTCCACTCTGCACTTCCCCCTTCATTTAATATGATATATATATACATATATATACATACATATACACATATATACACATACATACACACACTTATATCTTTTTTTTTTTTTTTGCATGATGCCTTATACCTGGTCCCTTGGGCACCTCGTGATCGCACTGGCCGGTGTGCTTCTTCCATGTGGGCTTATTTGCTTCTGAGCTAGATGGCCGCTTGTTCACCTTCAAGCCTTTAAGACCCCAGACACTATCTCTTTTGATAGCCGGGTGCCGCCTATTCTTGCATCCTTTGGACTTCTGTTGCTGCCGTTGTTAGGTGCATGGGGTCAGTGTCTGGTGACCCCGTGCACAACAGAACGAGGTACCGCCCAGGCCTGCACCTTCCTCCCAATTGTTTTATGCCCATTGTTACAGCCACTGTGTCAGTCCATCGGGTAGGGCTGCCCCTCTACTTAACCAGGCAGGACGGTTCCTTGGGTTACAAATGACCCTGTTTCTCTGACCGCCCCCCGCCCCCCCACTCTGTGCTTGCTTGTTCTGTGCCTGTGTGGCTGGCCTTTCACGTCCCTCAGTGGGGAGGAGGACACACCGGGCCCCGGATGGACCCCAGCTGGTAGTTTCTGCACGTCCCCGTGCACTGTGGAAAGTGTAGCTCGGACAGGTGTCAGGGTTCTTGTTCTAACAAACAAACCTGTCTTGGAAGAAGTACAGCCACCACAATGCTCCTTAGAGGCCAGGAGGGTAAGACGTTGTCTTACATACTTTGGACATGTTGTGAGGAGGCATCGGTGCCTGGAGAAGGACAGCATGCTGGGAAAGTGGAGCAGCAGTGACGGAGAGGAAGGCCCTCGACAAGATAGACCGACGCAGTGGCTGCAGTAGTGGACTCAAACGTAGAACAGTTGCAGGCCTGGGCAGTGTGTCATTCGGCTGTACATAGAGTGATGTACGAGGCAGAACTGACCGGATGGCTCCCAACAGCAGCAACATTCTATCACGGGGCAGGGAGGTATAATTCAGTCTGTAATGTGATCTGTCAGCAAATCGTGCTGCGCTGTATTAGAATCCTCTCCCTCCATTGTCATCGCACCTGGGTGACACCAGAGTCCGTATTGCTGGTTTCTCCTCTTTCCTCCAGTTCACATTCTTCCTGTCCCAGAACTCCTCAGGCCTGTGCGCCTCCAGTGAGTGGGTGCTGTGTCCGTATTGGGGCCTTCTGTGCCAGGCTCCCTCCAGCGTGGGCTCTTCTGGCCTCAGCGCTTTCTTCTTCCTGCTCCCTCCACTCTCCTGCCAGTTCCCTCTGAGCCTTTGCACTTGCCCTTCCCTGAACTCTCTTTCTGTAAATCAACATAACTGACATCATTGCATGGACTTTATTATACTGTCCTCCCTCATCTCCAGGTCTCCTCTCTGATGTCTTCTTCTCAGTAGGATCTTTCTGCCCATCCTATTGGAAATCACTTGCCCCCTACACTTCTTGTCCTTCCTCCCTGCCTAATTTTCTTAGCTGCTGGACAAGGAATCTTGGTGGCATAGTGGGTTCTGCATTGGACTGCTACCCTCAGTCAGCAGTTCGAAACCACCAGCCAGTCTATGGGAGAAAGATGAGGCTTTCTACTCCCATAAACAGTTACAGCCTTGGAAACCCACAGGGGCCAGTTATACCTTGTCTTATAGCAGTGGTTCTCAGCCTCCCTAATGCCGCGACCCTTACAGACAGTTCCTCATGTTGTGGTGACCCCCAACAAGAAAATTATTTTCGTTGCTACTTTGTAACTGTAATTTTGCTACTGTTATGAATCGTCATGTCAATATCTGATATGCCGGGTATATTTTCATTGTTACACATTGATCATAATTAAAACATAGTGATTAATCACAAAAACAATATGTAATTCGATATTGTAAGATATTTGTTTCTAATATCAAATAAATAGAATTTTGTCTTGCAGCATGGTGTAGCGTGGGTCACAGTCTTCACGCCGGGTACTCATCTGTGGGCATATCTGCATGTAGGTGGACCCGCCTGGAGACAGATAGAGGAGCAGTGTCTCGGTTCCTAAGGCCATTGGAAATATGTGTTTTCTGATGGTCTTAGACGAGCCTTGTAAAAGGGTCACTCAACCCCCGAAGGGTTCATGACCCACAGTATGAGAACCACTGTCTTATAGGATCACTAGGACTTGGAATTGCCTCGATGGCAGTGAGTTTGGTTTATGGCTTGGTGGCCCTTATACTGTCTGACCAGTTTTGTTCCAGCGGGTTCTGACACCTGGTGAACTGCGTGTGTGTCCGAGTTGAGGTGGGCTTCATTTTCACGGGGTGATTTTTGGGAAGTACTATATCTCTTCCACGGTGCCTCTGGGTGGAGTTGAGGCCCTAGTCGTTAGGTGGGCAGTTTAGCCTGTTAACCATTTGTAACATCTACATTCTCTGCATCATGCTTATTCATTTTACTTCTGATCTGACTCCCACACTAGACTATACATCTTTTGAGGACAGGGGCTTTGGTCCCTTTGTTCCACTGGGGAAATAACTAAGCCCAAAAGAATGCCTACGAGGCACCAGACATTCCATAGCATTTGTGGAATGAATGAAAGAAAGAATAGGTTGCTAAAATATTTCAGTTGAATTATTTGATTTTATAATAAATAATTGCTTACTTATCATTTTGTGGGGTTTTTTTTGTTTTGATTTTTTGTTAGCAGCCCTGGTGGTGCAGTGGTTACACATTGGGCTGTGATACACAAGGTTAGCAGTTCAAAACCACCAGCTGTTCCATAGGAGAAAGACAGGGCTTTCTACTCCCATCAAGAGTTACAGTCTTGGCAAGCCAGGCAGGGTGCAGTATAGCACCATTGAAACATACAACTTTCCTCTAGTTCTGTAATGCTTCCTATCACCCACTATTGTGACCCCCAATTTTAGCTTACAAATCTGGCTAGACCAGAGCATGTACATGGGTACAGATAAGAGCTTGAAACACAGGGAATCTGGGACGGATAAACCCCTCAGGACCAATAATGAGAGTAGTGATACCAGGTGGGTAGAGGAAGGTGGGGGGAGAAAGGGGAACTGATCACAATGATCTACATATAACTCTCCCAGGGGGATTGTCAACAGAAAAGGGGGTGAAGGGAAACATCAGTCAATGTAAGACATGAAGAAAATAATAATTTATAAATTATCAAGGGTTCATGAGGGAGGAAGGAAGGGGGACAATGAGAAGCTGATACCAAAGGCTCAAGTGGAAAGAAAATGTTTTGGAAATGATGATGGCAATAGATGTACAAATGTGCATGACACAATGGATGGATAGATGGATTGTGATAAGAGTTATACAAGCCCCCAATAAAATGATTTTTAAAAAAGTTACTGTCTTGGAAACTCACAGGAGGCAGCTTTACCGTGTCCTCTAGGGTCAGTATGAGTTGGCATTGACTCAGTAGCTTGGAGATTAGCAGCCCACCCGTAACCCACGGTGACACCAAGGAACCGGGAAGTACTTATCCTAAGGATCCCTGGTGGTCCTGTGGGTGAGAGTGGGGCTGCGAATAGTAGGATCAGCTGATCAGCCACCCTGGGGGAACGATGAGGCAATCTGCTTTCATAGAGCTTCCCAGCCTCCGCACCCCGACAGGGTGGCTGTGAGGTAGAGTCAGCTTGATGACGATGGGGTTATGGGATCACAGTGGCATTTTAAGGACAAGCATCGACCCTTAAATGTGACACTAAGGTGCAGCCTCTCCATTTCTGTTCTGATGACACAGGACGCCCAGGGTGCGCTGATGCAGTGGCTGGAGACCCATGCGGGTCCCGAAGGAGTCATCACGTCCAGCAAGTGCTCCCTTCAGTTCGTTCCCTCCTGCCCACCCGCCACGGAGATCACCGCGGCCTCTCTCCCTGTGGTTACCGACGCTGAGCACTTCTCATCGCAACACTTTGACTTGGAGATCTATCGGCACAACCTGCAGACACAGCACCTGGGCAAAACCATTCTCTTTGCTGAAGTGACGCCCACCACGATGACCCTCCTGGACGGGTGAGTGCTGAGCGACTGGCTAACCTGCTCACCGGGTCTATTAGGGTCTCTCCACTTCAGGAATCAGTGGCGGGGAGGGGACAGAGTCACATAGAGCAGTGCATTCTATCAGCCTACCTACCACCAAGCGGGGCATAGCAACCCTGTTACACCCTGGAAGAGTTGCAGTGTAGGAGAGAAGTTAAATTCAGTTCTCGGATCTGAGAAGCATTGTCTTTTGAGGTTCGGGAGGTGGCTTTACTCTGGGATTCACCCTATAACCAGGCCTTTCAGGACGCCCTTGGAGAAAGAGTAGTAAGGGGAAATGTTTCACAGGTGACGTTACCGCTGGAAAGCAGGTTACTGTGCTGCTTCTGTAGTGTTGGAACCGTTGTTGGACATTCAGTTTAGGGGGTTTGTAAGGGTGTTAGAATAGCAAAATTGACTGGTGGGGAAGCTGTGTTAAATGGAAGTGATTACAGAGTATTCTGCAAACCTGTCTTGTTAGGGTCCCACCCAAGACATTTTTAAGCACTCTGGAATCCTGTGTGATGTTTGGAATGCAGTCCTATTGACAGTTTTCTTTTTCTGTCCTTCTGTTTCATCGACTCTGAGTGCAGGCTGACAAATCAAAGCAGATGAGGGGCATATTTTAACCCCCAAATGAATCAGTGTCAGAGAGTAATAGGCTTAGGTTCTGCTCAGATGGTTTGAGATGATAGAGTTAGGGAGAGAAGAAAAAAGAACATCTTCCCTTGACATCAGGTCAGGATTGAAGGACGAAGGCCTGGAAAATCGTTGGAGCCAGAGTTTCTGGGATGGAATCTTCACATGTGGGAGTGCGGGTTTGAACAGATATATAACTCAACACACGGTCATACCTTGGCCTTCCTCCTTATGACGAATTCTGGGATTTGGTAGTGTGTTGATGTAAGATGAAAATGCAGCGTTAGCACTTTCCTGACTCAAAGGAATTGCAAAGGCGGTTTCAGTGGTCATGTGTCCATGTGTAGAGAAGCATTCCTGTAGGACAATGGCAGAGCGAGTGAGGGAGGGGCAGTAGGAAGGAGAAGGAAGGAAGGAACTAGGAGTTCTTGCCTGGGTTCATTCAGGTTGTCAGAGGCACCTTTCCCTTCAGTGATCCCTGCCTTTCTCTCCAGTCCCCAGAGTAAAAGAGAAGCAACCTGTTCCCATGGAGGGAACAGTCACACCTGGACCGAACAGGTGTCCTTGTTGCTGGTTGCTATCCGGCCAGCTCTGCCTCATGGCAGCCTGCCTTAGCTGGAATTGCAAAACGTTCGTGAATTGACTGACGAGCGAGCCTGTGATAGTGATATTTTCTAAGTAACGAACCAGACCTGTATTAACAAGAGGATTTGGGGGTATAAAGTACAGGTAGAAAAACATCAGCACTCTCGGCTATTTTGTTGTCTCTGTTGTACGATGGTGAAGCATATTGTTGTGGCGGGGCAATCTAGGAAAACTGGAGCCCTGGAAGCTTACATAGTGGAGATGTACTGGGCTGCTAACCACCAGGTCAGTAGTTCTGAACCACCAGCCGTTCTGTGGGAGGAAAGATGAGGCTTTCTACTCCCACAGACAGTTACGGTCTCTGAAACCCACAGGGTTTCCTGCCCTACAGGGTCACTCTGAGTTGGCGTGGACTCTGTGGCAGTGAGTTTGGCCTTTTTGGTTTGGTCACTGAGCCCAGAGTGGACAGGGCATCACCGTGGAGGCAGTGTCCACCTCACCCAAGGCTGACTGAAGCACTGCTGGTCTCCTCTCTGGGGAGCCCGTGGGGAAACAAGGTTTGGTAAAATGCTGCATGAACACTCTTGACTATCATTAAGAGTTCTTTCTTCTCTCTCTCATCAGGTGGTGGTGGTGGGCGGGTAACATTTCAGATCATCAACTCGGTATTCAGCAGCTCATCGCACTCATCAATCCCCCTTCCTCTGATCCTCTTCCCTCCTGTGGACCTCCATCCTCCCTTTCACCCAAGTCAACACCTCCCTGAGTTATGATAAACCTTGAGGATCTGGAAGGTTCTCTTCTGGCTTACATTTTGAAGAGGCATCGTATTTTTTCCGTTGACTACACACACTGCCGACCTGCTCCCCAGTGCTGAAGTGGGCCTGGAAAGCTTCTCTCGGAAGCTCGTAGTGGGTGTGAGGGCCCGCAGGTCTTGCAGCCGTCAGGGACCACCTCTGTCTGTGGCCTCTGGGATCCAGGGAGGAGGAAAGAGCTAGGGGAAGAGAGCGTTGGGGGAAGAGGGAAATGGGGAAACTGCTGGCTGATAGCTACCGTCGAACAACTTGGATGGTCCGTGGACCTCCCCCTGCTACTCCCTCCCAAACACAATCGAGAGATGCCGGTGGGTAAGTGGACCTGTCCCCAGTGCTCCAGTGTGGCCACGACTCTCCGACTGGTTTGATTGTTGTTGATGCTGGTGGCCATCGAGCCAGCTGTGACTCGCGGCAACCTTAAATGTTGCTCAGCACTGTGGCCTCATCCTTATTGGTATGTTTGAGTTCTGTTCTTGTCTCCATCCAGCTCATTGAGGGTGTGTTTGTTTTAGCTTCCTTCTGCTTCTCCAAACGTGGTGTCCTTTTCCAGCGCTGGTCTCTCCTGATGACGTGTCCACAGGATGTCTCCCACCCTCTCTCCCAAGGAGCATTCTAGCTGTATTCCTTCTATGTCTGGTTTGCTCATGCTCTGTGCATGGTGACGTTAGCGTTCTTCTCCAACACCACAATTTAAATACATCTATTCTTCTTCCTTTTCGTTGCTTGTTCCCTGCTTATAAGTTGATTGATAAAATCATGTCTTGGGTCAGGTGCATTAGTCCTCAGAGTGACATCTTTGCTTCAAGAGGTGACTTAATCCCTGCTCCAATCACTTTCTAGGACATGGAATTCTGACCATGGAATGGCTTTCCATGAGTAACATCTTGGGAGGTGATACTTTGTGCATTGCTTGTGGGGCTTGGTTTTTCTCTCTGAGTTGCTTTCTGGTGGGTTTCCCATTGGCTGCTAAGCCTAGTTGGTGGAGAGGGCCCCACTAACATGGCTTCTATACGGAATCTGAGCCAGTGACTTTCTCTGTGTCCCATGGTTACATCCTACAGCTTCAGCTGTGGGAAGACATTTGCACAAGTGAGCCCTTGGTGGTGGGGTGTCCAGACCGGGGAGTGTGTATGGACCACTGCAGGCCTGTTGTCACAGCTAGAAATGTACCTCCAGTGATGTGGTTGGGGACTGTGCACATTTTGCTCAATCTGTGGTAAGCAATGGTGTCAGGAAACACAAGAGCTTGACAAGAGCTTGTGGTATTTTTGGAATAACCTTTCATTTCATTCATAATGTCTTTCCTGAGGAACTTACACCATGTCCGCATCAGATACTGAATCCACTTAGGTGTGAAGACATATTGTGGTGAGCCAGATGAACCATGGGCTTGTTTATACTGATTCCCTTTGCACCATAGTACATCCTACATAATCCGCACCAGGGCTGGCTGTTTATTATTTACAGAGTAATTTAAATTTCCATATTAAATAAGTTTACATCATGTTGTTATTTGTTACTGGTGGTTACAGTCGAGTTGATTCCAAGTCATGGTGACCGCACATGTGTCAAAGTCAAACAACTGCTCTCCATAGGATTATCTCCATGGGATTATCTAGACGGTAAACTTTTGGAAGCAGATTGCCAGACTTGTCTATTTAGTACCTCTGGCGGGGACGAGGTGGCAGGTTCAAACTGTCAATCTTTCAAGTAGTAGTTGAAACATTTAACCATTTGCACTACCCAGAGATTCCCACGTTTAGCTGTTAAGTAACCGTCTTCATGGATGACTGTTTAGCCCTTGATTTTGCAGGTTTCACTTTGGCTTTGTTGTATGGAATAGCATCGTGGCTCCCAGCTGTGTGGCAGGTACTGTGTTAGGCAGGGCAGAGAGAGTAGTGGGCAAGGCGCTAGCGCTGCCTTGACATGCGATTGAAGCACCAGCTCCCAGGGCACACGCCATACAGCTCATAAAGCCCGTGCACTTTGGTCTGGGCGCTTGGAGGTCAGGCCTGAAGAGTGTGGTGGGTGCAGTAAGTGCCAAGACAGGTAGGCGGCAAGTCTTCTCTTGGACTATTACCGTGTGCCAGGCACTTTCTATTTGGTGTCGGAAAGCTCACACATCTAGTAGAGGAAATGCTGGAACCGAAGACTTGATTATCAACCAGCTGAGGCATCTGGGCAGTGGCATGTCCCTGAGCCTGACTTTGCTCTGCCTGCTGTGAGATCGGGGCATTGAACACAGGCACCTTGAACTCTCCTCTCCTTCGACCCAATGACTCCCCTCTCCTAGGAACCTAGTGCTTCTCTAACAGAGATGCCATTTGTGGGAGGCTTGAACAAAGAGGTCTGTTTTCTCAGTTTCCGAGGCTAAAGCCCAAGTTCCAGGTCCTGGCTAGAGGAAAGCTGTCTCTTTCGTTGGCTCTGGAGGGGCCTTGTCTCAGTTTCTGTTGCTAGGCAGTCTCCAGTGGGCATGGCAACTCTTTGCTCCCACCTCTGCTTGTTCACTCCCTTGTTCAATCTCTCTTATACCTGAAAAAAAATGACCTTAAGATAAACTCACATGGAAATGGTCTTATTAACATAACAAAGAAAACCATTTCCAAATGAGATTATAATCACATGTGCAGGGTACAGTTGGCAATACCTATTTTGGGGGACACAGTTCAATCTATAACACCCCCAATTCAGAGTCTCACACCCAACCAGTCTCTATTGATGAGAGAGCTAAGCTAGTTTTGTGAATGAGCCTTCCGTGAGTTGAACGCTGGTGGTAAAGTTGGTTATGCACTGGGCTGCTGACTGCAGCGTCTACAGTTCGAATCCTCTAGCCAGTGGTTCTCAACCTTCCTGATGCCGTGGCCCTTTCATACAGTTCCTCGTGTTGGGGTGACCCCCAACCAGAAAATTATTTTCGTTGCTACTTCATAACTGTAATTTTGCTACTGTTTTGAATTGTCATGTCAATATCTGATATGCAGGACGCATTTTCATTGTTACACATTGAACATAATTAAAACACAGTGATTTGAAGCTCCAGTGGCGCAATCGGTTAGCGCGCGGTACTTATAAAACACAGTGATTCAATATGTAATTATTATGAAATATTTATTTCTAATGACAAAGGAAATGGTGTAGCGTGGGTAACAGTCTTCACACCAGGTTCTCATCTGTGGGTGTATCTGGAGACGGATAGAGGAAGACCCTCAGAAATATGTATTTCCCGATGGTCTTAGGTGACCCCTGTGAAAGGGTTGTTTGACCCCCAAAGGGGACCTACAGGCTGAGAACCGCTGCACTCACTGCTCTGTGGAAGAGGGAAAGACGTGGCTGCCTGCTTCCATCCAGAAAGATTTATAGCCTCTGAAACCCCAGGGGAGTCACTCTGCCCTCAGGGATTGCTGTGAGTTGTCATTCGTGTGAGGGCAGTGAATTCGGTTTGGTTTTTCGTTGAGGAGATATATAGCAACGCGAAAGAAAAGGAGACAAGATCTCACAAGATAGCGTTTTTTGGTTTTTCTCTCAATTAAAAATGAAAAATTCTTGGGGATGAAATTTTGGGGGGACATAGCCACCGTCACTTGGCAAGAGTTTGTTGTTAGTTGCCACCCATGGTGCACCCAGTGCTGCAGCCACGGTGCCTGTCCATCTCCCTCAGTTTCGCTGAACCCCTGCCATCTTTGATGATGACGTTTCCAAAGAAAGCAAGACCAAGTTTTGCCAACCTGCTTTCCAAGGAGCCATCTGGTTCTAGTCTTCAGCCTTAACATTTCAGTACACGGGGCTAGCTCCACTTCTTCTGAGCATGCACGGCTAGTCTGTCTCAAACATCTCCCTCCCCTTGTCTTCCCTCCTTACCTCGCTCCCCTGACTCACTCTGCTTGGCGCCCTCCTCCCTGAAGTCCAGGCTGGAGAGGACCGAAATTGGGCTGGAACTAATTTAATGGCTGAGTGACCTCACAGTAGAGAAACAGCCGGAGCCTAATAGGGGTCTTTGTCTGCATTTCCACCCAGGCTGGTAGCATGCCAGTCAAGAGTCAAGCTAGAGACACAGGTGGAAGCGATTAGACCTGTCATAAAATTTGAAAAATTGATTCTGGAGGCGAAGTGAATAGATTGGACTTGACAGTGTTGTCCTAAAGATTCTAAGGGAAAATTCTGTAGTTTAATTTGAAATCCCTTGATTATTCATTAGCTTTCCAGATGGCCTTTGTTGATGTTTTACATATTAATGCCTGTATTGTGTTATCATTGGTGTACGCTTAATGTGCACACAGGTAACGAGCAGAGAGTAAATACACCGAGAAGTGTCCCAAATTAATGGGGGTATTAGTGTAATTGTGAAATAAAGGGTCTTTAAGAAGTTGGCTGCTTGGGAATAATTAGTGTGAACTTTTTTATGGGCCCAATTTGGTACTTGAGAAGTGAAAATCTTGGAGAATTTTGTCAAACCTTTATTTTAGTGTTTACAGCTAAATGAAAGCTTAAAATATAACTCCAGCCTTTGACTCCAGCAGGCAGGACTGAAGGGTCATTGTGGCAAGGTCCCCATCGTGTGTGTGTGTGTGTGTGTGTGTGTCCCCTAATTTACCACCTGAATAAGTTAACCTTTCACATGCCATGATACTAGAATGAAATAATTTTTTGTCTGTTATATTCTAGAGATGTGTCTGTAGTAATTCTATTGCTCTGAGGTTTCTTAAACATTACAGTTTGCAATTGATATTTTTTTGAGTAGGGAAAGCTATCCTGGTGTTTGTCATTTTATTATGGTGGCTGCAGTGTTCTACAGAGTGGGCATTTTCGCCAGACTCGCGGGTCCCTGCTCTTCCCTCTCCGTTGAGCAACATGTGACCAGATGAGGGAGAGCAAATGTGATGGCTGAGCCCACAACCTCGAGTGCAGTGTGCCTGGTCCCCTCCAGAGCACGCCGGAGGCCAGGCTGCCCGACACCCAGTGCTTCTTCTTGGAGCCCGGGTGAAGCATTCCTCTGCTCCCTGCCCTGCCCCACTATTCCCAGTATTCCAGCACAGTCTTTTGAGTGTTTTGGTGTGATGGTGGGCTTCATCTTTTGAGCTGATCTGAGACTTCAGAATGCACAGTACATGCCCTGTAAGTGCCCACCCTGGGAAGCATTTGTCAAAATGGCCTGGTGGTCCAGAGTTCACTTATCCTCTGTTCCTTTGGGTGGACTGTCTTAGTTAGACCTTCTACGGGGTAGCTCTTGACATGTGGTGTCTCTGCCCTGGGTGCAGGCCCAGCTCTGCTGCTTATTCCATGAGTGCCCGTGGGTGAGTCATGGAACCTTTCAGGCCTCCACTTCCCGGTCTGCATAATGAGCTGGTAATCACCTGATTTCTTCTGAGTGCCGGCTGTGTGCAGACCCTGTGTTGGGATCAGGATGCAGCGAGGAAAACAAACCAAATAAAACGTGTTGTCCTGGATCCTGTCCTGACCCATGGCGACCTGTGTGTTACAGTTTTCGTGACTCTCACCTGTATGGTCACAGGTGTCCAGACCTTGGCACCACTCTCACTAGGTCCAAACCACCAGCCTTTAAGTGAGTTGAGTGCAAACTGGGCCGCCTTTCCCAGTGGGAAATAGAGCTGTAAAGGAGCTCTTTCCCCCCAACGCTTTTATTGGCAATTAATCCACATCTCATGCAATTCATAGTTGAATTATATCAAGAAGAGTTGTACAAACATTCCCACAATCAATATTAGAACATTTTCATTCTTTCTTGTCTTCCTTGTTACTTGTGTAATTAGTTTTTTCAATTGTAGCAAAAGTATACGCAACAAAACATTCTCCCATTCAACAATTTCTACATGTATAATTCAGTGCCATTGATGATACTCTTCATGTTAAACAACCATTATTGATATTCCCTTCCAAAATATTTCCCTCCATTAACATAAACTCAGTACCACCTAAGCAAAAACTCTTCCTCCTTCACCCATGGTAACCCGAGGTCACGTTTGATTTCTTGTTCTTTTTAGTCATTTTCTTAATATGATATTCTCATGTCTTGCACTTCCATAAGTAAATCTCTTTTAAAAAGATGTGTATGTATGTCATCACCATCAGTTGTAATGTTCCCTCCCGTGTTCATTGATTGAAGGAGATCCTATTTTACCCCCAGATGGTGGGAAGGTTATAAGACCCTGGTGTCTGTAAGGTTCTTAGCTCACAGCAAAGTTTATCAAATGCCCCTTCTTATTTAACTTTCATGGTGGATCTCTTTTGTTTTAAACCTTTGTGATGAATATGTCTATATGAACAAACATTTCTATGTCTATATTAATTTTTTCAAATCCTTACCAAACAAGTAACAAAAGGCCACGAAAGGTAAGAAGGTTAGGGTCTAGAAAGGGCAATCAGTAAAGCTGATGACAGGAAATTCCCTAAATTTCTTTTTTCCACTCAGAAAAAGCCAGGATTGTACTTTAGAAGCAAGTTAGCTCCCATGATGGATGAGAATGTTTTCCAGAGGCGTTCTCCATTAGCACCTCCGGGGGCAGAGAGAGAACTGCGTAGCCACCTGGCTTGCAGCAGGCAGGGCAGCATGGGATCGAGGCATCTTAATGTTGATTTTGGTGAAATTCTGCACAGCAGACCTGGCCCTGCTCAGCATTTCCCAGGTGCAGAGTCCCGTGGCAGTGGTTACTTAACGCTCAACACCTTGTGTCACCTACCCTTCTGCCCATCTTGCCCCGTGTTGCTTCACCACCATTGATGGCACTCTGTGCCCCATAGCCTGCTCATCTCTAGAGCTGCTTCTGTCATTTTAACATGAGATCTCGAGAGCTGGGGAGACCTGAACTTCATGGGTTTACTGGCCTGGAGCAAATGCCATGACTTGGCACCTTAAATGGGCAGACTAGAATAATGCTCAGAGCCCCTGGGAGGCACCAACCGTTTGTACTTGGTTACTAACTCAAAGTTCCTGGTTCAAAACCACCCAGCAGCATCATAAAAGAGAGAGGTGGCGATTGCTTCTGGTCAGGTCAGTCAGGAACATCCCATGGAGCCATTCTGCCCTGTGGACCACACAGGGTCATGATGCTTTGGAACCTACTGGGCATTAACGGAGATGAATTTTTCTTTGTTCGCTTGGGAGTAATCCTACCTTGGGCAGCATGCTGTGAGTGCCAAGTGCGTGACACCGCGCGGAGCCTGTCTCTTGCCCCCGAAGTGGAGTGGGTGCTCGGCATGGGCTGGTTTTAGGCTCTGCTTTCCCTGCCAACTGAGGCAGGCGCTTCCTAGTGTCGACTTCCAATGGCTGCCTCCTTGGAAAATCCAAGTGTGAAGACTGAGTCTGTGTTTCCAGGTCCTGACGCATCAAGAAACACACAGAATGAAGGCAGCATTTAACCCTTTATGAAGCAAGCACTGCCACGGGGCACATCGTCAGCCTCATTAGACCCGAGTGTTAGTAACCACAGCCTTCCTTGCCGCGTGGAGACCTCCTGTGGCATAGTGATTATGCATCGGCTGCTACCTGCAACATCAGCAATTATTCGAACCCGCCAGCAGCCAGACGAGGCTTTCCGCTCCCATCAAGAGTTACTGTCGCAGAAGCCCACCGAGGCACTTCTACCCTGACCTGTAGGGTCGCTTGCGTTGGAACGGACTCGATGATGTGAGTAGTTAACATTGTCTAGAGGTTGAGGCTGTACTCTGGACTCTGGTTTCTAAATCCATTAGGCACCCAAACGGATACCTATTACCCATCCCTCCCCCCATGGCTTCGCTTCATGACTAATTAAGACCAATGTTTACATTGCCCCTTTCAGGTACAGCACTTACCTGCGTTGGAGGCGAGAGATGATTTGCTTTCATCTGCCCCTTTAAAGTCCTTTACACTCTCCCACTTGGCCCCACTCGCTCTGGGCGCCGAAGCCCCCGTGTCTGCTTTGTGTTTTGGAGAGAAGCGTGTTCTTTCTGCTTGAGGTGTGTTCTGTCACTGTGAGATCCCAGACGCCACATTTTTCTGACATTGCACAAGGAGTCATTCATCATTTTCCTTTTCTGTTCGGCTCGCCCACAGAGTATTCAAATTAGCGAGGAGGAAACGGATGACGTCATTGCTGGCAGAGCACTGTTTTCTTGTGAGGGATGTGTGTTGAGAAGCAGGGGGAAGAGGGAGGAGGAGAAGGGAATTCATGCTGTGGTCCCTACCCACTTCTCTCGGTGACCGACAGCTCCAGAAGTTACCTAGGCACTACTGTGGCGTTCATATGTTACCACTGTGCAGTGTGTGTACAGACATGAGCAGAAGGTGAGAGTGCGCAGTGGAGGGGTAGCTTACAGAGACGGACGCGGTAACTTTATATTGTGTCGTTGATGGACACACCTGTTGTGTGATTCTGGGAGAATCGTGACCCTCCTCCGGGGCCGTCTGCTTGCCTGTAAGATAAGAGGGCTGTGCTACATGAGTGCCTTTTGTTTTTAACCCATTCTTTTTTTTCATTAATAAATCATTTTCTTGGGGGCTCTTAATAATAATCTATACGCCAATTGTATCAAACACATTGGTATGTGTGTTGCCATCATCATTTTCAAAACATTTTCTTTCTGCTTGAGCCCTTGGTATTAGCTCCTCTTTTTTTTTAAATCTGTCCCCCACCCTCCCACCCTCATAAACCCCTGATAAATTATAAATTATTGTTTTTCGTATCTTACACTGTCTCCCTTCACCCACGTTTCTGTTGTTCGTCCCCCTGTGCTGGGTTGGGTGGTGTTATACACTGATCATTGTGATGAGTTCCCTGTTTCGCCCCCTTCTCCCCCCACTTCCCCTACCCTCATGGTATGGCTACTCCCATTACTATTCCAGAACTTTTAGTCCATTCATAACACTAAAACAATGACAACAAAACTCACTACCATTGAGTCATTTCTGACTATACAGTTCTGACCCCAGAGAACGGGGCAGAAGTGCCTGTGAGCAGAAAGCCTCCCCTGCTTCCCTGTGGGCGACCGGTGGATTTGTACTGCAGACCCTCTGGTTAGCAGTCCGTAGCACAATCCACCACACCACAAAGGGTGCTTCAGCACACTTCATTTTAAAATTCATTTAAAACTTCTAAGAATTTTATTTGAAGGCTCCTTTACACTTCCCTTTTTAGAGCAGTGTAGGTTTAGAAATTCCACAGCAACTACCGAGTGCCCACGGGCCTCACTGTCTGCATGGTTTCTCCTGTATGACCATTTTACACATGGGACCTTTGAGACGTTGTTATTAACTGAAGTCCAAGGCGTTCAGCTGTTCACCAAAAGTTGGGAGGTTCAAGTCCAACCAAGAGGCATCTCAGAAGAAGGTGATTCCCTTCTAGTGATCCACTTCTAAAAAGTCAGTTTTACTCTGACTCACATGGGGTCCCCAGGGGTCAGAAGAGACTTCCTGTCAACTGGTTAGTTGTGCAACTCTCTGGGTTTTGACAAAGGAATGTTCTCATGTGACCACAGCCATCACGCAAAATCGCTTCATTATCGTCCAAGTGCTCTGCGCTCAACTTGTTTTTGCCTTCTACCATTAACAAAAGAGTCTTGTTAGATGCTATCCAGGACGTTACAACCCATAGCGACCGGCTGCACCACCGAACGGAATACTGCTCAGTCCTGGGCCAGCTTCCCGCTGGTTCTTGTGTTTGAGTCCATTGTTGCAGCCACGCTGTCCGTCCACCTCATCGAGGGTCTTCCTGTTTTTCACTGCCCCTCCGCTTTCCCAAACCCGACTTCCTTCTCCAGTGGCTTCTCTCTCCTTCGAACACGCATGTCACAAAGTACGTGAGATAAGCCTTGCCAGCCCTCCTCTAGGGCAGTGGTTCTCAACCTGCCTAATGCCACGACCCTGTAACAGTTCATCATGTGGTGGTGACACCCCCAACCATAACATTATTTTTGTTGCTACTTCAAACTGTCATTTTGCTACTGTGATGAATCAGGCGACCCCTGTGAAAGGGGTGTCGGACCCTGAAAGGGGTCACGACCCCCCAGATTGAGAACCACTGCTTTAAAACATTAGAGATCCCTTTTCAAGTGAAGTCATCAGCAGGATACCAGAGTGTCTTCCCAGCGCCCAGATTCCCTGGGACATGGACCCAAAGACCCTTGGATTCAGCGGACCAGAACCTGCCCTTTCATTTTATTGACTGCCTACCGGATGGCCAGAATAGGTTTCTTATACCACATTCTCAAAAATATTCAAGGTAAAGGGGATTTGATTTTATGTTGTACAGGCAAGTTATCTCTGCCACCTCTAGGCACTGTATGAAATGGACCCCACTATGTCTGCCTGCCAGTCTGTGTCATATCACGGCTGTAATTCTTAAAGTTAGGCATCAGTAAGAGTCTCTCAACTCCCCTGGACTAACGGTAGTGATGACTAACAAAGTACCATTCCTTCTGGAATCCAGAGAACTCAGCCAGGGCCCCACACACCTGTGAAACTGAGTGGCAGCTGTCGTGGGGAGCGGTAGCCGAATGCGAGTCAGTGACACGGTGAGTTAAGCACTGAGCTGCTAACGGAAAGGTTGCAGTGTGGAACTCGCCAACTGCTTTGTGGGAGAAAGACGAGGCGGTCTGCTTCGGAAAAGATTTCCAGCCTTGGAGACTAGGGAGTCAGAATCGACTCGCTGGCAGGGGGTCAGCTGATGTGAACCCGAGGGACCCAGATTTAAAGTCTCCAGAACTGAGTGATGTCTGAGAGCAAAAGTCTCGGCATTACTTCCAATTCAGACACCCAGAATTCCAGAGGAGCGGGGAGGGTAGTGTGGAGCATAATCTCAGATGTGGGGAGAAATTCTCAGCTCCCTACAGAGAGCTTGGTGGGGGCAAGCAGGTGGGAAGCAATGGGGGGAGTAGCAGGAAGGAGACTTTGGGCGGCTGTGGAGCTGCCTTCAGTGTGATCTTGGCCAGTGTTTCAAATTTTGAAGTTTCATTAACGCTTCCTTGGCTCATTAAGTTGACTAATGTAGGATTTGTCTTAGAATTGAAGTAGGGTCTGATACAATAAGTACAATGCTGAAGAGTTTGAGATGAGGGATTTTTATAAGCTGTCACTTACCCACTCAGAGGAGTGTCGTACCGCTTTTCAGGGGGTTTTCAAGGCTTGTAATCTTAGGACGTAAACATCGGTCCTTCTGCAGCACCGGTGGATTGAAATCGTCCACTTGCTGGTTAGTAGCTGAACACAAACCTTTGTGCCATTAGCAATCCAGTTGCCACATTTCTGCTTTAGAAGGTAGCTGGAAAATTTAGAAAATACAAGCAGATTTGGATAGAAGTAGAACGGGACAGGGGTAGTATTATTTATTATTGCTGTTTATGTTGTTAAACTGTGTTGCCATTCAGTCGCAGTATTTCATCTTTTACCTACAAGCATGGCGTAGGATGGCTAGTATTGAGTGTTTACCATGTGGCAGATTCTGTTTTAAATGCATTGCATGCATTTTCCTCATTCAGTCTTTACCATTCAGTCTTTACCCAGTCTTTACCAAAACTATGACTTAAGTTCAAGGTGCTATATTGTGTGTGTATTTGTTTTTATTTTTACGCTTTCTTGTGAGTTGGAGGAAGGTTTACAGAGCAGTTCATCAGTTTTACATCCAACAATTCTTACTCATTTTGCTTTATCTCATTCCCTGCAATCCTTTCAATGTCACACCACTTGTCCCGCCCTCTGCTTCCCACCGCATGCCTCTTTCTCTTCTACCCCTTCGGAAAGTTTGTCTTTGAGCTAATGCTGCCCTTGTGATTTCAATTGTTTGATCATCCTAAGGTATTCATACCTCACTAGTGTTTCTGTTCCCCCTGGTCACACAGTGGTTATGCATTGGGCTGCTAACTACAAGGTCAGCAGTTTAAAACCAGTAGCCGCTCCATGGGAGAAAGATGAGGCTTTCTACTCCTGTAAAGAGTTACAGTCGCAGAAACCCGCAGGGGCAGTTCTACTCCATTTTTTAGGGTCACTAGGAATTCTCATCGCCCCGATGGCAATGAGTTAGTTTCCGAGTCTAAAGACCTGTCTATCGTTTGGCTAAAAATTGAGCCCCAGGGGTAGCGGTGCCAGACCAGAAAGGTGTGTAAATTGTGTAAAAGCATACTTGTACACCAGGGTCAAAGTTCTAAAGACCAAATTTAGGAAGGAAATCCTGAAAACAGCCAGAGGAAAATGGCACTTTTGAGAAAAATGTCTACAGACGTCTCCTTAGAAACAATGGAGGCCAGAAGACAGTGGAACAATATTTCTAAAGCGCTCAAGGGAGGGTGGGGGGGATTCCATATTCTTCAACAAAGAACATAAGCTACGTATTCATAGAAGAGAACATTAAGACAATTTGCCTTATTATGAGTTCGGGTCTTAGAACGAGGCGGAAAGAAATGTCAAAGGTTATTGAAAATGACACCACATGGAACCTTGGATCTTTGAGTAAGTACGAAGAATTTTGAAATAGTAAAATCTGGGTAAATTTAAAATAGACTTTACGTATAATTTCTGTCACATAAATATGCTTTAAAGCCAAAAGGATAAATCATCTCGTGTAATCCTGCTTATATTGTTAGCAGTAAGGACAATGGAAGGGTGGTTAATGGACCTATTTGATTACAAGATGTGTACATTTTACATAAAATGTATTCACTCTTAAGTAGATGCTGGGTTCCCCCTGGTTAGTGTAGCTGGTTACTGCACTTGCTGCTAAACAAAAGGTTTGAGGTTCAAGTCTACCCAAAGGCACCAACCACAAAGAAAGGCCTGTGATCCCTCTCTGAAAAGTCAGCCGTTGAAAACCCTCTGAAGGACATGCATACTGCAGTATTCATGAGATCACCGCGAACCAGAATTAATTCGATGGCAACTGGTTTATTGTAATCCTTACAGTAATCCCTGAAAAAAATGAGGTAAAGAGACATAACTAAAAAGCCAATTGATCAATTGAAATGGCATTTCTAAAAATTTGAAATAATTTGTGAAAAGACAAGGAAGAAAAAAAAGAATAGAAGGAACAAACAAATACTTTTAAAATGGTGCACCTAATTAACCTCACCTATAATTTGACTAAGTGATGATGGACTAGTCACTACAATTAAAAGGAAGAAAGTAGATCAAACAGTACAAGACCCATGTCTATGTTCTCTTCAAGTCACGCTGTCCCTGTGAAGACACAGATTCAGAGTAAAATACATGCCATCCCAATGGTAATCCTAGGAAAGCTGATGTCTTAACACATAAAACAACCTCCAGGAAAGCCTACAACTCAGTCTTGCAGTGAAGCCCAGTTTTAAAAGGGTCCCAAGATAAGAGTAACACTTTCTCAAGATAAGAATGCCAGCTGCCAGGTAAGCACGTAAGCAGACGGCCAGAATTACCTGTCTTCAGAAAATGCAAATTAAGGCAATAAGAGGATTTCACGACACCCCCCAGGAATAACTAAAAATAAAAACGTGACCACACAGGTATTAGCGAGGAGCAAGTGCAATTCCCAAACATCAGTGGGGGCGGAAGATGACACACCTGCCTTAAAAAACTGGCGAGACCAGTGTCATAAATATAAACACGTACCTCCCTGTAGCCTAGCATTGTTACTTCTGGGATAAACAAAAACATACATCTGCATCCAAGCCTTATACACCAATGTGTGTGGCAGCTTTATTATGTAAGTAGACCCCGGCTAGACACAAACCACGTCTGTCAGTAAATAAGTGGATATTCAGTAGAACCAAAGTTTCCGAAAGAGGAAACTACCAGAGGCGAGCATCAACTTCCAAGAAGCCTTCCGCAGAAGAGTACACAGAGCATTACTCGGATTCTATGTTGTGAAGTGCTAACTGAGGCAAGCTTTCTCTCTGATGGAAGAAATTCAGAGCAGTGGCTATCTCCGGGTGTTTGGGGCCGGGAGGAATCAACTGGAAATGGGCATGAGGAACCTTCTGGGCAATATTTCTTTTTTTACATTTTATTAGGGACTCATACAACTCTTATCACAATCCATACATATACATACATCAATTGTATAAAGTACATCCATACATTCCCTGCCCCAATCATTCTCAAAGCATTTGCTCTCCACTTAAGCCCTTTGCATCAGGTCCTCTTTTTTTTCCCCTCCCTCCCCGCTCCCCCCTCCCTCATGTGCCCTTGGTAATTTATACATCGTTATTTTGTCATATCTTGCCCTATCCGGAGTCTCCCTTCCCCCCCTTCCCTGCCGTCCATCTCCCAGGAAGGAGGTCACATGTGGGTCCTTGTAATCAGTTCTCCCTTTTCAACCCACTCACCCTCCACTCTCCCAGCATCGCCCCTCACACCCTTGGTTCTGAAGGTATCATCCACCCTGGATTCCCTGTGCCTCCAGCCCTCATATGTACCAGTGTACAACCTCTGCCCTATCCAGTCCTGCAAGGTAGAATTCGGATGATGGTAGTTGGGGGGAGGAATCATCCAGGATCTGGGGGAAAGCTGTGTTCTTCATCGGTACTACCTCGCACCCTAATTGACCCATCTCCTCTCCTGAACCCCTCTGTGAGGGGATCTCCATTGGCCGACACTTGGGCCTTGGGTCTCCACTCTGCACTTCCCCCTTCTTTCAATATGGTATATATATATATATACACATACATATACACATATACATACACATATATATACATATACACACATATATCTTTTTTTGTTTGCATGATGCCTTATACCTGGTCCCTTTGGCACCTCTTTATCGCACTGGCCGGTGTGCTTCTTCCATGTGGGCTTATTTGCTTCTGAGCTAGATGGCCGCTTGTTCACCTTCAAGCCTTTAAGACCCCAGACACTATCTCTTTTGATAGCCGGGCGCCATCAGCTTTCTTCACCACATTTGCTTATGCACCCATTTGTCTTCAGCGATCCTATCATGGAGGTGTGCAGTCAATGATATGCTTTTTTTGTTCTTTGATGCCTGATAACTGATCCCTTCGGGACCACTCGATCACACAGGCTGGTGTGTTCTTCCATGTGGACTTTGTTGCTTCTGAGCTAGATGGCCGCTTGTTTATCTTCAAGCCTTTAAGACCCCAGTCACTATCTCTTTTGATAGCCGGGCACCATCAGCTTTCTTCACCACATTTACTTGTTCACCCACTTTGGCTCCAGCCGTTGTGTCAGGAGAGTGAGTATCATAGAGTTCCAATTTAATAAAAGAAAGTATTCATGCATTGAGGGAGTGTTTGAGTAGAGGCCCAAAGTCCTTCCGCCACCTTAATGCTTAACCTATAAATATAGACACATCGATCTATTTCCCCATCCTCCTATATATATTTGCATGTACATGTATTTGTCTAGACTTTCATAAATTGGGCAATATTTCTTATTTGAAAACATAGGTGTACACATCTGGCAGAATTCATCAGACCTGTGACATTACTCAAGGGAGCTTGTACACGACAACCTCCAAAATATTGACCTTTGGTTGGTGCCAATGGTTAGCAAACTCAGCTCACCAAAAGGTGAGTGTGTGAGTCTACCCAGCGGGCGCCTTAAAATAAAAGCCTGGGTCCGTTTACTGTGGAACAACTAAAGCTGCGAGATGGATTAATGGATGGATAGACAGACAGATGTTAAAGCAAACAAAATATTAATAGTTGAATCTAGGAGGTGGGCATTTTAGGGTGTTGACTGTAAAAATGAATCTTACCCTATGCTTCAATGTGTTTACAATACAACCACTGGGGAAGATATCTAAAACATACCCCTGGTGGTTTATTTAAAATAAATGGAAATTTATGAGAATTGGATTTATGTAAACTTTTTGGGGGGGTGGGGTTGGGGGAGTGTTAGCCTCGGCTGTGTATGTGTAGCAAGGCTGTCTCATAAAGGGAGACGTGTAGTATTTCCTGTGTTCATAACATTTTCTCCCTTGTCTATTTCTATTCTTTAAATGCTCCCAGTTTTCTCTCCTTCCTCAGCCGAGTTGCTTAAATCACATGAAACGTATCAAGTCAAGTGGGAGTGTTACGCGTGGTGACTGTGGGCGGATTATTTACTCCGTAGGTTTTCGGTGCACTCAGTACTAAAACGTTAAAGAAAATTCACAGTCTGTATTCCCATTTTCTGAAGTCCCTGAGGTCCAATTTCTCTTTATTTATGCCCCTAGTGAAAATATTTTAAAAATCTAAATTTGTATGCACATAAAGGTTTCATTTCTCACACCTCATATCACCCAGCCTGCTGACATGGGCTTTACAAGTGCACACAGAACATGAGGCCCCTGCCGGGCACATGCCTGTCCCCGGGTCGCCGTAAAGCGCCTGCCTCATGTTAGAGAGGAAAGATATAATTAGCAATGTGCTCATTATTGGAAATATTCTCACGAATGTAGATTCTGATGTAATTCTACACCATAATTGCTCAAGAGAGCCTCTCCAAGACTCCAGGCGGAGTGGGGCGTGGGGAGGGAGGGAGGCGTCCCCCCTCCCCAAGATGGCTTTGTACGGACCAGTGTGCCCAAATCCGTGAAAGCACTCCTAAGTGCCGATCGGGCGTTCGCTTTCTTCTCGTAGTTTTAATATTTCAGTCTTGCTGTCTATAGTTCGTCGTTTTTAATGGAAAGTTCTTGCTTACCAGGCCTTTGTCTGCACTCAGCATGCAGTTATTTTCCTAACGTGGTGTTTTGTCCTGAAAGACCCTTTAAGAGGTCCTGTTTATTGTAAAGGGCAATTTCAGTTATGCTTCCCTGCAGTGACCTGTTACGGAGATGGAGACCAAAACGAAAGAAGGAAAGAAAGAGCTCCTCCCTCTCCAGATTTAGAAAATTTACCAATTACTCGTAGAAAGGTGACCAGTCTCTTAAAGGCTTGAAGATAAACAAGCGACCATGTAGCTGAGAAACAACAAAGTCCACATGGAAGACGCACACAAGGTGTCAAAGGGATCATGTATCAGGCATCAAAGAACAAAAAAATCATACCATTGTTAATGAGGGGGAGTGTTGACCCAAAGCCCATCTGTAGGCAATTGGACATCCCTTTATAGAAAGGTCGCAGGGAGGCGACGAGCCAGTCAGGGTGCAATATAGCACTGATGAAACATACAACTTTCCCCTAGGTCTTTAATGCTTCCCCTCCCCCTCCCCCACTACCATGATCCCAAGTCTACCTTACAAACCTGGCTAGACCAGAGGATGTACACTGGTACAGATGAGAGCTGGAAACACAGGGGATCCAGGACTGATAAATCCCTCAGGACCAATAATGAGAGTAGCGATACCAGGAGGGGAAGGGGAAGGTGGGGGAGAAAGGGGGAACTGATCACAATGATCTACATATAACCCCTTCCCTGGAGGATAGACAACAGAAAAGTGGGTGAAAGGAGACATCGGGCAGTGTAAGACATGAAAAATAATTGATAAATTATCAAGTGTACATGAGGGAGGGAGTAGGGGAGAAAGGGGAAAAATGAGGAGCTGATACCAAGGACTGAAGTAGAAAGCAGATGTTTTGAGAATGATGGTGGCAACAGATGTACAAATGTGGTTGACACAAGTGATGGATGTATGGATTGTGATGAGTTGTATGAGCCTGCAATAAAATGGTTAAAAAAGAAAATAGAAAGTTGACTCAGTCAATCATGGTCATGTAGACTCTCTCTGTTAGTAGAGTGTTTTCACTAAAGTGTAGCATTTCACTATATGGCGAAATATTTTAAGAAACGACAAGAAGAAATGTGCACGTGTCAGTGGTCTACTGTCTCTGTATGCCTTCGCTTGTCCTTCTGTGTCTGGCCTATTTTATTTAACATCGTCTTTGCAAGACTCATCCATGGTGTAGCAGGTCTCAGAACTTCATTATTACGTGTGACCTCATAATACCCATTGTGTGTATCCTGCCACATTTTGTGCATCTGTGTGGAGACTCTGGAGTTGTTTCCACCTTTGGGCTCTTGTGAGTAGTGCTGCCATGCATTTAGTCTATCACAATCTGCTGGGTCACATGGTAACCCTACTGACCCCTGGTGGTACTGCAGTGGATATGTGCCTGTCTGCTAACTGAAAGGTTGGGGGTTGGAAACTCCTCCCCACCCCACTCTGGCCCTGTGGGAGAAAGACCTGGCCATCTGCTCCTATCAGAATTACAAGCAAGAAAACCAGTTCTGCTCTGCCTCACGAGGATGCTCCCCATGAGTCTGAAACAGCTCATTGGTAAGCACCAATAGTAAGTCTAACGCGTAACATTTTGAGGGCCCACCATAGCAACGGAATATTTTACATTTCCACCAGCAGTCAGTAATTGTTCTGCTCTCCCCATCTTTACCAGTATTTGCTAGTTTCCATTATTATTCTAATTATTATTATTGATATACTAGCCACCCTAGTGGGTGTAATCAAAGGAAATCATGAAATATACATCAGCTTTCAATCGCAAAGACTGAATATTAAAAATTACCATTAATGTTCAAGTCTTCCCCCAATCCTGTTACTCATTCCCACATCTTCAATGATTGTTGGAAGAAAGTTGATCTTTTTCAAGGACTTCTCTATAACTGTATGCATGGCATATTATTGTACCATTTATATCTGGATAAAAGACTAAGCTTCTATATCTAGGGACCCAAAAGAAGTGTAGAAGGCATTTAGGCCCAGAGACTATTTTTTTGGCCTCATGTGGCTGCCCAGAATACATACTCAGGTTGACAGTAGCTCGCCTGTCTCTAACTTGTGGCTTCTTAAGTCAGCCTGGTTGTCACTACTCCAGCCAGCAGAAAGGGCAAAAGAGTGGAACAAAAGGGCCCAAGATTTTTCCTTGAACAAGAGAAGCTGGAGTGGCACTTACATACCTTCCGTTGGCAACAGCCTGGTCAGGACTACTGCCTGAAAGGAAGGGTCCAGGAGATGCATCCGCAGACAGACTGCTGTTTCCAAGAAGGAGGGGGACTGGCCTCGGAGCAGCTGCGGTCAGCCTTTGCTGCTGCGGTCCTGTCAGTCAGCCCTGCGTCGTGGGCATTTGTCTGTGCTGCAGAGGCAAATGCCGTTCATTCCTTTGAGTGGTTAGTAACGTTCCGCAGTAAGAACACACTACTCTTGGGTTGATCATGTCCTTTTCAATGGTTAGTTCGGCTGGACGCCCGGTGGCCCAGCAGAGATGCAGTTACCTCTAAGTGAATGCGGGTGACTTGCTTAGACAACCCTAGGGAAGCGTTCTGCTTTGTCACAGGAGGTTGCTCTGAGTCGGAAATCCATGCCAGTTGAGGTCGCTTTTCAGTAGGCGGATGTTCCTGGGCTGTGAGCCTGGCTCGTCAGGGGCGCATCGCTCGTTGATTAGTGAATGTTGACCTGCCTGCCAGACTGTGCATATCGGCCGCTTTCCACGTCACCAGAGGGCAGTGAGAGAGAGCCCATCGCCTCTATCACCTGTGGGCCGATTTTATTTTGCATTTTAATTCTGGCATTGGAAGGGTAATCACCCCTCACCATTGCTCCACCTGTCTCAAAAAATACAAAAACAAAGCATGAGTGTAAAGAACTTTTTGGAGGGGCAGGAAATATTTATTATTGAATAAGTCCATCCGAGAGGTAACTACTCAAGCTCTGGGGTTGGTTTTATAGCCGACACGGACTGCTAATCTATTTCTACTTTGTTACCCAGTTTAGTACCATTAAAAAACCTGTGCTTGAAGATGATAGTTAAAGATGAAACCGAATTGTTTAAAGGAAATGAAAGTTGCCTTTTGATTTAGAACCAGCTGCCTTAAAGCCAGATTGCTTTTGAGGAATTTATGATGGAAGGAATGTGATCCCCGTGTTTCCGCTGCAGCCTTGCTCAAACCATGAAAATAATCATTGAGATTAGAGGGCCGGGGGGTGGGGGGTGGAGGGGCTCACGACTTGCATCCAGTCAAAGTTCCAGCCTGTGGAAATCGGCCCTATCTTTGTGGACGCACTTTCCGCACACACGGACCTCATGTCCGACTCTGACGGGCACTGTGGATATTTTCCTGGTGACAGGAAGGCGTCCGTAATGTCATTCATGTGTTGGCTGATACACATCTTCCTTGGTGTGTTATCTGGTTTTTAATGCTTAAATTTCATTTTTGGAAAAAACACTAATTTCTCCAAGTCTAAGGTTATTGGTTTAATTTAATCTTCAGCATTTCAGCCTTTACCTTCCTCCACCTCCTCTTCTCCTCTTCCTCCTCCTCACTCTGTCCCCAAACTGAAGTGGATTATTGCTCTGTGCAGATGAGTCACGCTCCTTTTGTCCTGCTTGGAAGCTTATGGACTGTGTGCCTTTCAGGCTCACAAAAATAAGACAGCACACGTGCGTTCAAGAAGCTGCTATGAAGCGCCTTTCCTTTCTGAAAGGAAAGTATTTGTAAGCTTCACTGAACGGATCTATGAAAAAAGGCTCAGTATTATTTTACAATAATTTTAGACTTTCATGACTGGAAATTAAATACAGCAGTTTTAAAAGGTATATTTTACTTGAACTTTTACAAGCACGGGCCATGTTTTTATTAAAAAATCGGACTCAGCACCTTATATGGAGTACAATACCAGATGTGAGATATAAGAGAAATTCCCGGGGCCACCTGCTTTCTGTGTATTAAAAACTTGTGTGGTAGCTGATGTCATATAAAGTACATATGATAGGGAATGATTGTGAGTTATTAGACCGTATCGGAGTAGCAAGCATCAACAGTGCTGGACTATTCAGCAGTTTCTATCACATGTGACCATTCACTTGGTTCAAAGCATGGCTGCGAGGCGGCCTTTCCTTAAAGGACGCAAACCAGCCTGAAGACTGAGGAAGTGCTGTTTGCGCACGGATTTGGGGAGCCAGGAGCTGGAAGGGGGGTAGCCAGAGAGTGCCAGCTCTTTAATCCAATGCACTTTGTCTGCAGGGCAAATGACAGAGCCCTAATTTGTAGCGCTTTTCTGTATTAAAACTAGTTCTTTTTATTTTTGTATTCAAACTTGTTCTTTCACTTGTCCCTGATATTTTTCACAAGTTTATTCCATTTCCTGCTCCCTCAAACGAGAGGCTAAGCCCCCATGTATTTGTCAACCACTCCACTCGGTTCCAATCCACAGTGTCCCTGTGAGTAGTAGCCAGAAGTCAAACAATGAGTTGGGAAAGCCGGCTGCAGGAGACCCTCCTTAAAAGCTTGGGCCTCTACTCAAGCACTCCCTCAATGCATGAGAACTTCTATTAAATTGGTATTCTATGATGCTCACCCTCCCGACACAGCTGCTGAAGCCAAAGCGGGTGAACAAGTAAATGTGGTAAAGAAAGCTGATGGTGCCCGGCTATCAAAAGAGATAGTGTCTGAGGTCTTAAAGGCATGAAGGCAAACAAACGGCCATCTAGCTCAGAAGCAACAAAGCCCACATGGAAGAACACACCGGCCTGTGTGATCACTTGGTTCTGAAGGGATCAGTTACCAGGTATCAAAGAACAAAAAATCATATCATTGGCTGCACACCTCCATGATACAATCACTGAGGACAAACAGGTGCATAAGCAAATGTGGCGAAGAAAACTGATGGTGCCCAGCTATCAAAAGAGATAATGTTGGGGGTCTTAAAGGCTTGAAGGTGAACAAGCGGCCATCTAGCTCAGAAGCAACAAAGTCCACATGGAAGAAGCACACCAGCCAGTGCGATCACGAGGTGTTGATGGGATCAGGTATAAAGGCATCATTAAAAACAAAAACAAAAACCTTACCATAGTGAATGAGGGGGGAAGTGCAGAGTGGAGACCCAAAGCCCACTGGAGATCCCCTCACAGAGGGGTCTAGGGGAGGAGATGAGTCAGTCAGGGTGCGACGTAGCACCGATGAAGAATACAACTTTCCTCCAGTTCCTAAATGCTTCTTCCCTGCCCCCGCCCCCCACTACCATGATCCAAATTCTACCTTGCAAGGCTGGATAGAGCAGAGGTTGTACACTGGTGCATATAGGAGCTCGTGGCACAGGGAATCCAGGGCGGGATGATACCTTCAGAACCAGGGGTGTGAGGGGCGATACTGGGATAGTAGAGGGTGAGTGGTTTGGAAAGAGGGAACCGATTACAAGGATCTACATGTGACCTCCTCCCTGGGGGACGGACAACAGAGAAGGGTGTGAAGGGAGACGCCGGATAGGGCAAAATAATAATTTATAAATTATCAAGGGCTCATGAGGGAGTAGGGAGCAGGGAGGGAGGGGAAAAAGAGGACCTGATGCAAAGGGCTTAAGTGGAGAGCAAATGCTTTGAATATGATGAGGGCAAAGAATGTACAGATGTGCTTTATACAATTGATGTATGTATATGTATAGATTGTGATAAGAGTTGTATGAGCCCCTAATAAAAAATTTTAAAAAGGAGAGAAAAAAAAGTTAAAAAAAAAAGCTTCAAAAACAAAGATTTGGACAACAAAGGTGTACCTGGCCCATGTCACAGGCTTTTCAATCGTCTCATATGCATGTGGAATCTGAACAATGAAAAAGGAAGACTGAGAGGAATCAACGCACTGGAGCTGTGGTGCGGGGGAAGACCACAGAGCATGCTGCAGATGGCCAGAAGTAGGAACAAATCCATCTGAAAAGAAGTACAACCAGAATGGCCCTTAGAAGTGAGGATGGAGAGATTCCGGCCCCCTGACTTTGGCACAGCATCAAGAAAAGACGCATTGCTAGCAGAGGGCATCACGTTTGCTAGAGTAGAGGCAACTTTGAGAGAAAGTAAGGGGAGCCTTCATGAGATGGACTGACTGACAGTGGATTCACTCCTCTCAACCATCTGGAAGACGGCACCAGACCAGGCAGCATCTTGTTCTGTTAGAGGTAATATTGCTATGATTTGGCACTAATACAAGGAAAAACACAAACAACACTAAGCCTCCTCTCTCGGGGCTTTAGTCAGAGCGGTAGACCAAAGGGTTTGGGACAGTGGTCTGTACCTTAGGGAAGTCATGAGTGGGTTGTCGTCATCCCTTAGCATCCATGTGGTTTCCTGGCATTGTTTCACCTGTGGGAGGCACATCAAGCCTGTTTTAGTCTCTTATCCATCCAACCACTCCCCCTTCATAATCCCCCCCGCCCATTCATTCATGGCTCTTCCATGGACAGAGCCTTGTCTCAGATGAAGAAACCTGTGCAGTGGCAAGCACAAGGAGAGTTTGAATACTGGCATCCAAGAGGCAATGGGGCTGGGGAGCAACGTGTTTGTATGCAAGGTCCCCCGTCTTTTTCTTTAGGTGACGCTGAAGTAGGACATCATCTCTCTGTGATAACTGATGAATCATGAAGAAAAAATCTGTATTTTGCATGATGGATACAGGCGTGATTTTTGATGATTAAGTTGAAAAATATTTAAAGAGCTGAGCAACCGTGATAGAAGGAGCCGTTCTGCACTGAATCCATAGAGAGACCCTGGGTGGTGCGAACAGTTTGCATGCTCGGCTGCTCACCAAACAGTTGCAGATTCATATCCATGCAAAGGCACCTTAGAAGAAAGAGATGGCAATCTACGAATGAAAATTAGCCAGTGAGATCCCCTGTGGAGCACTTGTGGTCTCACACATAGGTTCACCTTGAGTCAGAATCAACTTGACAGCTACTGGTAACTGGTGTGTATGGAACAAGGCATCTCTGTATTTGCATAAAAAACAAGAGGAGGAAGAGAATTGATGTTGATCAATAAGTAGTATTTGTCTATAGATATGATTTTTTAAGCCCATGTATTTTATTAAGAGGAACATTTCTACTGGGTGTTAGGTTGTATTTGTAATATTTCTATTTATTTAAAATACTTATATATTCATTAGTTATGATCTGTTAATAATTATAACAATAAATTGATCTTCAATAAAGATTTTAACATTTCAGTCTTTAGGTTATAGAAAATAACAATGATCAATGTCCATTTTTATATACAGACTTAATGTTGAGAAGTAAAACAGGAAGGTGATGACTCTCACACATCAAACAATTTTATTTGGATGATGGGTGAACACAACTCAGGAGCAGAAAGGAATGACAGTCTCTAAAGAAGAGCAGTCTCGCGTACCTTTTAAGTTGCTCATGGTGGGTAACACCTTCCATGGCATTTAGATTCTTTTGACTGTATCTTATAAAGTATTGTCGTCGTTTAATTGACAATGTGATTATCTACTCTTAAGTCAGAAATTCCATCTTTTGCACCTGTCTAAACCTATACCGAATTTTTTTAATATGTCAACATAAAATATGCAAGGTTTTCACTGTGTGTGTATGTGTGTTTGTGTGTTGGTTTATTGGGCATGCATGCAAGACTGAAGTTTGAGGACCATGCTTTGGGGCAGGGAGAAGAGTTCTGTAGAGCATCGTACATTTCTTAGCCCTGTGGGAGGCAAATGAGCTAGACGGCTGTGCCCGGCGCTGCAAACCCCCCCAAGAAGACGCAATACAAAGGAAGTCCTGAGAACTGCAGGTGCTGTTTTGTGGTGATTTTCCATTTTCATAGATGTGCTGCAGTGTCCGTTGTATGGTGTTCAGGGACGGTGTGGCTTGAGGATGTTCTGCACGCGCCAGTCTGCACACAGCTCACCTTTCCTCCAGCCGGCCCTGGCTCTGCACTGTCTAATCTACGAAACCCCCTCTCGCAGCATTGCAGGACTACTGACTGCCTCACCCACTGACGCCAGTCTCCCTTCTCACCAAGCCTTGCATCCGCCATCTCATCACGCTGCTAAAGTTCGTTTCATTCAAAACCTGCCATTCCCTGACACCAATCTTCGAATGTGCTGTTCTCATACCTATTTTCCCTGCCACTCTCCATCGGCCTCTTTCCCACTGGACACTCTTGGGCCAGTAGCTTGTGTTGGCGCGCGGGCATCCATCAGAAGCGCCCTGCCCCACGGGAACCTTTGAGCAGGGAACTGCTTTCGTGGGGCAGCACAGCCAACTGTGGACCGCATTGCTTTCTCCTTTCCTTTTTAATTTTGACATAGTCGTGGCTGTCCTTTAAGAAGCCCTGGCAGTGCAGATGGTTAAGCACTTGACTGTTAACCAGAAGTTAGTGGTTTGGACCCACCCAGCAGATCCATGGGAGAAAGGCTTGGCAATCCGCTTCTGTAAGGATGGCTGCCTGGAAAACGCGATAGGGCAGTCTTGCTTTGTCACGCGGGGTCAGTGTGAGTGACTTCACCTCAGCAGTCCGGTGAACAGAGCACCTTTAAGCTGTCATCCGTGTGTCCATGCGGCTCGCTCCTTAGTGGCACAGCAGCATCTGCCTGTTGGGAATTACCTTAGCCATCCATGGCTGCTCATTCCACGGACAAACAGGCCAAGGTGTGGGCTCTGGGATTGGACTTGCCAGGATCTTGAGGCTTGCCTTGCAACAGGGATTGGGGGCAGTGGGGCAGGGGTACTTAACTTTCCTGGTCTTCCAATTTTCTCAATTAGACAAATTATAAATAAACAGTCATGTGTGAGTTAAATGAGTTAAGTGAAGCTCCTAAACCAGCAGTTCTCAACCTGTGGGTTGTGACCCCTTGGAGTGGGGGATTGGGAGGGGGGCTCAAACAATTCCTTTCACAAGAGTCGTCTAAGACCATCAGAAAACACATATTTCTGATCTTAGCAACCAAGACCCTGCTCCTCTATCCGTCTCCAGGCCAGTCCGCCCACGTGCATAGATATGCCCACATACGAGTACCCAGAGTGAAGACTCATTCTACACCATGGTTCAAGACAAAATCTCATTAGAAATAAATTTGTCATTAGAAATAAATATTTCACAATAATGAATCACTGTGCTTCAATGATGTTCAATTTGTAACATTGAAAATACATCCTACATATCAGATACTTACATTACGACTCATAATAGTACCAAAATTATAGTTATGAAGTAGTAACGAAAATCATTTCATGGTTGGGGGTCAGCACCACATGAGGAACTGTATGAAAGGGTGGTGGCTTTTGGAAGGCTGAGACCCACTGTCTTAGAGCAGTACCTGATCCACTGTTGAAGCTCGATTTGTTATGTGCAGTACGGCTTTGTGGAGAAGAAACTTGATCTGCCTTGTGCTCAGACTGCAACTGATATTTGAGGTTGCCTTTATGTACCTAACTGTGTATATTGGACGTCGCTCTAAGCAGAGGCTATGTTGCTGTGGTGGTGAAGTTATTGGTCAGAGTGGGGAGGCTGAGTGTGACCTTTGTGGCCCTGGAGGAAGCCTTGCCCTTGGCCCATCTCAGCCTCCAGCAGAATAAGTGTGCCTTTCTCCCCTGTAGCAAGGACACAACAAGGCCCACTGCTGTAACGGCAAGTGGTAACCACCGGAGAGAGCGTGTCACCTCCCATTCCAGATCCAAAACCAAACACACTGCCATCACGTAGATTCTCACTCTAGTGGCCCTATAGGACAGGGTAGAACTGCCCCCTGGGTGTCCAAAATTGTAACTTTTTACAAGCATGGAAAGCCTCATCTTTCACTCTCAGACCAGCTAGTGGTTTTGAACTGCCACCTTCCCTCTTAGCAATCCAGGATGTAGCTCTCTACACCACTTGGGCTCCTCACGCTTACCAGGGTGGCTAAAATGAAAAAGTTGGGCAATAACAGGTGTTGACAAGGATGTAGAGAGATCGAAACCTTCGCCCATTGCTGGTGGGGATGAAAAGTCGTTCAGTCACGTTGGAAAACCGTGTAGCAGTTCTTCAGAAGGTTAAACAGAGAGTTACCACATAGCCCAGCAACTCTACTCAAGTATGTGCCCAAGAGAAAGGAAAACAAATGTTTCACATAAACATACACAAATGTTCCTAGGAAGATTATAATAGTTGTAATTTGGGCAGGAGGGAGAAAATGTCCATCAACTGAAGAATGAATAAATTATGGCCTATCTACTCAACAGAATATTTATTTTAATTTTTAGTTTTTTCCTTCAAAACCATTTTATTAGAAGGTAATCCAGACATCATATCAATTCCATAGTCCAGTCACATCAAGCATTATTGTATAATTGCTACCGTAGTTTCTAAACATCCTCTCTCTTTTTGAACTCCTTGATATCAGCTCCCCTTTATAACCCCACTTCCCCATTAGACCCCTTGTTCTAATTGTTGTCTCTTCTATAGGTTCATTTTATAGGCATATAGGTCACACATCATGCAATTTAATCTTTCAGTCATGTTAAGGAGAGTTGTGTACCCATCACCACAATCAATTGCGGAACATTTTATTCTTGTACCCATTGTTGTTAGCTCCCTATTTCCCCCATCCTCCCCTGCCATGCCCTTATGTAATTATTAATCCAGCTACTGCCTCTATAGATTTACTTATCCTGGATTTCAAATACAGAAAAGCATACAAAACACGAACAGGATACAAAAAAGCAGAATAACTTTAATGGAAAGGAAAACAAACGATTAAAAACGGAATCTTTAAATGGGTCAAAAGGGAGATCCAGTGATAAAGTATTATTGCACTTTAACCTAACCACTTGCCATAGTGAACTTTACAGTGTGCTCTGTGTGACAGCCATGCTGGTCACTCCCCCGGTCTATGTTCAGAGGGGATTCCCTGGGGCTGAATGCTCTGGGGGACCCTGCACTCAGCCCTGGATTTGGGTTTCCACGGTCATCCACAGCCTTCTGCAAACTGGATGCTCACTGTTTAAGCTCTGATACCATTCTCTCCTGTGGATTTGTATGTTATTTTTAATCCTTGGATCACAAGACTGTTTCATTTCTCCCACGTGGGCCCAGTAGACGCCTTGCTTAGCTGGCTGCCTCACCTCAGTCTTGTATAACACCCAGATCATCAGTGAGCTCTTCATATGGTCAAGCATCAAGCAGGCCATTTCATAAGAATCAATTGTTCTTAGATTGGGGCTGGAATTAAGTGTGAGTCTAATATCCATTCATGAGTCTGTACTTTAAATATGTTTCTCGTTTACTTTCTCACTGCCATTGAGTCAGTGCCAACTCATAGTGACCCTGTAGGACAGGGTAGAACTGCCCCTGTGCGTTTCCAAGACTGGAACTTTTTATGGGAGTAGAAAGCCCTGTCTTTTCCCCTCATGGTGACTGGTGGTTTCGAACTGCTGGCCTGTGGTAACCACTATGCCACCAGGGTTATTTTGGCTCACTTTGGAGACATCGTTATCATTTTATGATTGAGAACATTATAAATCATCTCCCTGGACCATATGGTAATTCGACTGAAATGTCATTAATTTAGCCAATAGTATAGAATTTTTTTAAATGTTGAGGCAAGGAAATTATACAAGTATAGGCTGGTCTCAGAGTGTAATACATGATTTTTTTACTTTTACAGATTAAGCTCTTAAGTGATTGGGCACTGTATTCACAAACAATGGAGGTTGGTGATAGTGCAAAACTTTGCCTACCATGCCTACCAGAATAATCCATGCCATAAGAAAGCACGGAGGGCATTAACATAGGAAATTACGGTAATGCCAGGCCGCCATTCATTGGGCACCCTCAAAGCATGAGATCCAAGCCAAAGCCCCATGACTACCATTGGATGAGTTACTTTTGAGCCATAAAAATGGATCATGTACTGTCACATGCTGTATCATGGGTGAACTTTGAAAATATGCTAAATTAAAATGTTAAGTGAGGGGACCTAAACACAAAAGGTGACATTTATGATTCCATTGTCATTCATGTCCAGAACAGGCACATCTCTAAGCTGGACTGTTAGTCAGAAGGTTGATGGTTCAGATCTTCTCAAAGGAGCGTTGTAAGACAAACCCGGTGCTCTGCCTAGAAGCCCTGTGGAGCACATTTCAATGGCGCTCACATGAAGCTGCCAACAACATAGAAACAGAAAGCACACGAGTGGTCATCGGGGACAAGGGAGTCAGTGGAAAAGGAGAATGGCTGTTAATGGGTATAGAGTTTCCTTTTAGAGTGATGAAAATGTTTTGGAATTAGATCATGGTGATGGATGTGTTAGTAATGTGAATAAACCAAACCATTGAATTGTCCACTTTCCAAAGGTAAATTTTGAGGTATATGAATTATGTCTCAATAAAGATGCTTTTGTAAAAGGATAGGTGGTGTAGACATTCAGAGACTTGTGTCTGAATCGATGTTACAGATTAGTCCTCTTTTATGCCTTTGTGACCCCTGGGACATCTATATTTTTAACCCTGGAGTTTAATGGGGAATTTCTGTCCCACTTTTCATGCATGCTGCCATCTGGTGGATGCTTGCAGAACTGTAAGAATCTGAAGAATTGGGATGCACCCCACCAACCCCAATAACAGAGAACCCCCTCAGGCTGTTATGTGCCTCCTTAATTGTATTAAAATCCATATTATCTAATTTCCCCCTCCCATTTTATTCAAATACTTCTGTTACTGAAAACACATGGATGCAACAAAAACTTCAAAGCCAAAAATAATTTGGCTTAAAAGGGGTAGAAATAAAATTGTAATGAATGATGAGTGTTTCCATATCCGGAACCAGCTGAGAGTAGCTTGACAGACTGCATAGAATTATCACTGCGGGTTAAATTATCTGGGTCAAGCGCAAAGGAAGTTTTGGGCGGGGGAATGAAACACATGGAAGCAGAGATTTTTTCCCGTCCAGGTTTCCTTGTGGCCACCTCCATTTTGGGCTGTGGAGACACAGTCCGCGCACACGGCAGGTTACATGTGCTCGGTAATGACCGGACATTTCATCCTCCTTGGTCATATCCTGTCTCTGAGCCTCTAGCACAGAATCTGGTCGGCATTCCATAAATGGCTATTGAAATCAAATGAAGTAATTTTTCTGTCAACATATCCACCATTGGGAAAGGTGAAAAATTGAGAAAATGAATAGAATGTGTTTAACTTAGTTTCACACTCATTTCATTGAAGTGCTCTGTGAAAATAAACCCAGGTGGACGGTAATTGATTGAGTGATAATTTCTAAGTAGCCAAGTGTTCAAGTAGATAAGTGGCTCCTACTGTGGGGAAATTGCCTGGCCAGAATCTGAACTGCAGAGGTGTTTATTTTAAAACTGGGAAACAGTTATTGCTGCGAACTTGTTTCCGTCCGTACACAGCACCCATCACACCAGATGTGCCATGTCTAAACGCGGCAGGGCTCAGACAGCGTGGCTGCCCAGGTCAGGTGAATATTTCAGAGAAATAATTCCCCCCTTTCTGTCAGGCTTGCTTCTTCAGCCTCATTTACTTTTCTAAATAAAGCTAACATTGAAATGTGGGGTAGTTTGACTTAACGCAAAGAGAAAGCAGTAACAAACATTGCAGTGTATTTCTCACAGTTAAAATTTTGTTTTCTTATTATTCATGACGAAAAGTCAACAACTGTCTGTACACCTTCATCTGACGGGCCCGTCTCCAGGGCATTCATTCAAGTTTTTGTCATTAGGTGCGCAGTTTTGGGAAAGAGCATGGCTTCCTTGGAGGGCATGACTTAGAGGTGTGGCTTCCAGGAGGCACAGTCTTCAGGAGGCGTGGCTTCTAGGAGGAAATAGCACCTGGAAGGGTGTGAATTCTAAGAACGTCTTGGTCGACCTGACTTGGTACTGCTCCAAGTGAATTGGCCAAGTTATCTAACCTCTCTCTCTCTCTGAGAAAACAGGCATGAGAATGAGAATGAAATCAAGGCCTAGACTAGGAAGCTTCCAGAAGTATGTGGAAAATTCCATTATCTTTTAACATCACAACCAATTTTTGAAGCCCACCTCATATTTGATACCCCTGGGGACAAAGGACCAGCACCAAGTGATGTCAAGTCAACTCCGCTTCCTAGAGACCTGAGGTCGTGTGTCAGAGTAACACTGTGTTCCGTCGGGTTTTCAGTGGCTGTTTTTTCAGAAGTAGCTTGCCGCATCTTTCTTCTGAGGCACCTCTGGGTGACACCGACTTCCAACTTTTCCCTCTGCAGTCAAGCACATTCATTGACCATTTGTACCACCCAGGGACAGAGCCAGAGCTTGTCGGAGAAAACCAGCCTCTGACAACTGAAGGGGCCGTAGACACAACTGTAAGGTTGTAATGTATAAAGATTATAGTAGAGTCATAGAGGATAAGAGAGATAATAAAATAAAGGAGTCAGCCACGTTTCATGGTAACATGCTCACTTCAGCCCCTCTTGATGGTCCATGTGGAAGTGGGAGAGGAGAGTGTTTTCACTGTCTTGGGATATTTATAGGTAGCCATAAGACATGCATACTAAGTAGTTCCATGCGTCACAAGATGGGTAGAATCTACAGTAGGGTCCCTGAGCTTATAGGTGAGGAAACCTAATACCTGCATTGGAGGAAAGTATGAGGGGGGCTGGGTGACATGGCGGGAAGAGGTAACATAAGGATGCCTCCTTCTGTAGGGAGATACAATCAGCCATGTGCTCACTTTAAGGGGAACATAGCTGTTAGGGAAGAATCTGTGGGAACAATATTTAAAGCAAGATGATGCACTTGGACTTTATCTCTAACTTACCAAAGAGTCCCTCTATTATCAGTTAGGGAATATAGTCCTCGTCATATTTCCCTCAGTGTTAGTTTCCCGCCAGTGCTCAGTGTGAATTAAGTGTTCCCACTGTGTACGTCACGGACATCTGTGTGCACACAAACAAGAATCCTGAAGATTTGGGGTGCTGGTGGTGCAGTGGTAAAGAGCTTGAGTACTCTGAAAAGGCGATGTGCGCCTGTAAAGCTGATAGCCCAGGAGATCCTCTGGGGCCATTTTGGACCGCTTCCTAGGGTCACTTTGCATTGGAATTGACTCAAGGTCACCACCATCTCCCCAAGGTGATGGCTGTCCATGCCTGCTGCAGGTTAGAGGTGAAAGCACTCCACTCTTCAATCATCCTGTGTCTGCAAAGTTCAGTCCACTGAAGACAGGGGACACGACTTCTGATGGTGCACACCCCTCCCCCTCCCTTGTGTGGACCGTGTGGCTGTGTCAAGGGTAAGCAGAGGGTGCACTGTGTGTGTCTGGCCAGACCCAGAATCACGCAGCCTTTAGCTCAGCAACAGCTTATGAAAAGCCAGGGAGTTTGGGGGGCATGCTGCTAAGATCCAGGAAAACCAAGCCAGATAAAGAAGAAAGTGAGAGCGAGAGACAAAGGTCAGGGCAGCTAACAGCATACTTGTGAGTTTGGAAGGTCCCTGGGTGGGGGTCGCAAAGGGTTAGAGCTCCCAGCTGCCCACGTGGAGATTGGCAGTGTATGGACCCACTCAGCAGTGCTATGGAAGAAAGGCCTGGCAATCCAATTCCATGAAGGTTACAGTCAGAACCTGTAGAGCACAGTTCTACATGGAGTTGGCACGAGTCGCCAGGGGATTTTGGGAGAGCTGCCGTCTGTATATCCCAGACCTTCTGTGACCTGCCCCAACAGATGACAGCCTGCGTCCCAGTCAAGCAAGGAGGGTGGAAACAGGAACCGTTCTGGTGTGGAAGTCTCTTGTCCGCAAGTCTGCATGACTTGCCCCGAGGTCCCTGTCTCTGCTCAGATGTCCCCCTGGCAGGATAGGTTCGCCAACATCAATCCCTGTAATACTTGTCTGCTTTCTGCACGGCCTCCTCAGCCTGACCCGAGCCCTGGCTATTTCCCTCTCCAGAACACGAGCCTCCGGTGCTGGAATTTTGCTCACTGCTATCCCAGGACCTGGAAGAGACAGAGGCTCAGTAAATATTTGTTGAGTGAGTGGATGCATTTTAGAAACCCGTTCAATACTGTTTGATAGTCTCCCCAGTCCTCTATTTTCTGTAAAGAATCAATCTTTCTGGTTTCAATTTTGCCAGTTGTGCTTGTCTTTTAGATGCAAGCTTTCCTAGTTAGAGACCGAGTCTTATCTTTTATTTTTTAAGTACTGCTTAGCCGGTAGCTACTTTGGGAGATAAACCTAAATAGATTCCAGATGGATAAAAGAATTTTGTCGGAACGCATGCAAGAGGAGAAGAAAACAAAGTGAATGTTTAGACATGCTCTTGATGGAATAAGACGTCTTAGGTTTAACAGCCGCAAACATGATTTTTATGGAGACTTGTAATGACATTAAATGCTCAATGAAATGTTGACAGTATGGCAATAAATTTGGAAAAAGAGGCAGGGCCCCGAACTAAATGGCAGCCAGCATAGAACTAGGCTCTAGGGATGTAAAACGGGCACTCTGCATTGGCTCTGCGGGGAGCCATCATGAAACCACCAGAAGGGAGGCCCCTGAGATGTCTGTGGGGGTGTGGGGGTAGGGGTAGGGAAGCCCTGAGAAGCCCGGGCACCCCTGGGTGGGTTCGGAGGTCTAGGGTGGCAAGCTCAAAAGGATCAGTGTCAGGGCATTGGAATATGTTTCCCAACACTTAGCTTACATTGGGAAGTCCCTGGGCGGTGCAAATGGTTAGTGTGTTTAGCTGCTAACTGTAAAGGTTGGAAGGCCAAGTCCATCTGGGGACCTTGGAAGAAAGGCCTGGTTATGTACTTCCTTAAAAAGCAGCCCCTGGAAGACCCTATGTAGAACACAGTTCTACTCTGACACACACTGACATGGGTTGAAATGGATTCCATGACAACTGGGAAAAGCCTAGACTGGCCAGGACCATTGGTAACGTTCGTCAAACCCTTCAAGCCATCCCAGGATAAAGAAAGAACAGGAATGGTGATGAGCTTTCGGGTAAGATAATGAGTGACAAGGAGGGGTAGTCGGGAGGCAAAAGCCCTGCGACCCTCCCATTGGACCTGTAGTCAGAGGGAAAGAGGATCCACAGGGGTTGGTCCATCTCATTTGGAAGGGCTATCGAAGCAGGGAAAGTGACCCTGGAATATCTTGTGAGCCTCAGCAGGCAGTGCGGAACCAAAGATGGGCCATCTCGAGAACAAGGTTTCAAACCAACCCCAACCCGAATGCCTTTGAGTCAGTTCTGACTCAGTGACCCTGTGGGAGAGTAGAACGGATTCTTCAGCTTTCCAAGGCTGTGAACCTTTATGGGGGCAGACCGCCTCCTCTTTCTCCTGAGGAGCAGTTGGTGCATTCGAACTGCTGAACTTGCAGTTTGCAGCCCAGCATTGGACCCACGGAATCACTGGTGGACCCACCCTAGAAAAGCCTTTGAAACATAGTTTGATAGCAGTGTTACTCCTAAAGAGGACTGGAGTTCTGATACATGTGGTTGTACCATGAACATGCTATTGAGAAGTGGATGGTGTGAGATGTGAAAATAAAAATAATTTATAAATTATCAATGGTTCACAGGGGTGAGAAGGTGGGTGAGGGAGGGGGCAAAAAGAGCTGATACACCAAGGGCTCAAGTGGAAAGAAAATGTTTTGGAAACGATGATGGCAACAAATGTACAAATGTGCTTGATACAGTTGATAGGAGCTGTAAGAGCCCCCAATAAAGTGATTTATTAAAATATAAGTAAACTAAATTAAATGCTGTTGAGAGAGAGAGCAGACAGACATGAACGCATAAATGCTGATAGGCCCCACCTGTGTGACATACCGAGGTAGGCACATGCGCAGAGGCCGCAGTTTGTCAGTGGTTGCCAGAGGCCGGAGACCGCTGCTGGTGCCCACATGAATACACCCAGTGCTTGATGGGAGGTCGGAGGTTTGAGTCCACCCAGACGCGGTGCAGAAGAAAGATCTGGTAATCGGCTTCTGATAACCTGCCATTGGAAACCCCGTGCAGCACAGGTCCATTGCGACGCTCCTGGTGCCACCGTGGACTGTGACCAGGCCAGCGGCAGCTGGCTTTAGGGGCCAGGCTGGCAGTCGTGGGGGGGTGAGGGTGGGTGAGCAGTAGGGAATGACCGCACAAGTACCCCGTGGAAGGATGGAAAGTATGTGGAAAGGCGTAGTGGTGACGGTAATGGTTATGCAACAGGGTGGATGTGGCCCCCGACTCTGAATTGTACTACTTACACGTGGTATACAGTATTGAGTGTGATGTGTTTCACCACAGCTTTTTAGAAACCATTCTTTGCCAGCTTGTCCCTTCAGGCAGCCCCCACTTCGCAGGCTTGCCAGGACAAGGGCAGGCCTCTCAGAGGTGTGAGTTTTAGCTCACCTGGCACTATGCAAATGAGAACCACCTGTGTTAACTGATTAGGTCAGGGAATCCACGTTTGAAACTATACCGGGCAAAACGACCAGGTTTGTGTGTGTGGTGTGTCGTGGGCGTGTGTGGTTTTGCATGCTGGTAAGGCTCGCTCAGTTCAGGTTTTCTGATGTCAAAATACATTAGCCATTTCATGCTCTGGCTCCTACCCACCTCGTAACCAGAGGTGAGAGAACATGATCCCTAGATGTGGTTTTCTCTTAACTAGGTGATTATTGGTGGTGGGTGTTCTTTGGGCCTTCCCCCCTTTTGCCCCCACTTTCTGTGTTTCTTTGTTGTTGCTGAGGGGACTGTATTGCATTGCATGGTAATACATGCTTTCTCAAATGAGTTACATTTAATGCATCCCCCCACCCCCACCCTTGGCCTCTTAATGGGGTCCGGAGAGTTTTGAAGGATGACTTGGTGTGTGTGTTGCTGATGTCTCTCTGGTCATAGAAGCCAGAGAATTTTCTTTCTTTCTTTTAAAATAAATCATTTTATTGGGGCTCATACATCTCTTATCACAATCCACACATACATCAATTGAGTAAAGCACCCTAATACATTCGTTGCCCTCATCATTCTCAAAATTCACCTTCCACTTGGGTTCCTGGAATCAGCTCATTTTCCTTTTTTCCCTCCCCCTGCCTCCCCGCTGGAGGCAGTCTTATTTTACAGAGTCTCACCTAAGTCGATTACCATTTGTCTTTTACAAGGGAGAAAGAGGGGGCCTTTCTTCTCCTGTAAACAGTGACAGCCTTGGAACCTCACAGGGGGCTATGAGCCAGCATCAGATGGTTGTCAATTTGGTTCTGCTTGATCCTTTAAAAGGAAGTCCTTTCACATCCCAACTCCCAAGGGTTCGGGGCCTCAGGGCACTGTTCTGACTGCAGGAACCCCAGGAGCCAAGGACTGGCCCTGCCTTCTTCCTGACCATCCTCTGCCACCTCCACCTGTTAACTGGCAGTGCCTCTGTGCACAGCAGAGGAAACCAGCCCCCTGCTGCTCCAGCTTCATGACCACTGGGATGTTTGAGTCCCTCGGGCAGCTCTAGAGTTGTGATTTCCAACCAAACTAGACCCCTACTTCATTGAAAAACAAGCAAGCAAATAAAGCTTTGTTGAGCTATAATTCATATACCATACAATTCAGCCACTCACAGCCTAAGTCCTCAAACTGATCTGGCGTGCCCACCCCCTCTTCAGGAAAAAATTACTCACCCCTCCCTCCCAGTGAAAACCTTTTGCCCTACAGCGTACATCGTAGGATAAAATATAGGTGTCTGCTTTTGTAGCTACCCTGCAGGGTCCCAGTGACACACCCACTGCTTTGGAAACACTGACTATGAGCAAATTCTGTGGTGGTTTCAGCTTATCCACAGCTGCGTGCCCTTTGCTACCGTCACTGTTCCTGCCCCCTGAAGAAGCCTTGCACCTGTGCAGCTACTCCACACTCCCTACGTCACCCCTCTCCACCAGCCCCCAAACAGCTCACTGCCATGAAGTCGATACCAACTCGTCGCGACCCTGTAGGCAGGGTAGAACTGCCTCTGTGAGCTTCCTATACTAGGGCTCTTTGTGGGAGAAGAAAGCCTCAGCTTTCTCCCACGGAGCAGCTGGTGGTTTTGAACTGCATAGCTTTTGGTTAACAGCCGAACTCGTAACCCGTTCCACCATCAGGACTTCCTCCCCAAGCTCTAACCAACTAGTGTTTACTTTCTGTCTCTATCACCTCCTCTATTCAGAACAGCCATAAAAATGGGACCTTCTGAGACTGGCTTCTTTCACTTTATTATAACGTGTCCTCACCCCTTTCTTTAAAAATCTTTTTGCATTGCCATCTTTAACTTCTTGAAATTAAATTCACACACATACAGTTAACACACACACATGATATATCATAAATGGAATGGAATGGAGGAATAAAGCGACTTTACCTTTGCTCATACCCAACCACCCAAGACATGCCAATGCCACCATCACCATCAGATGCGTGGGTCAGGCTGTGCTGTGTGGCGTGACACAGATGCCATGGTGCCATAGCTGGAGGTGACTTGATTTTACAACTTGGGAAACTGCACTTGGAGGCTTGGTTGAACTTTACCACCTTGGTTTGCATGATAGAACCACCCTTGGAAGGTTGTTTGTTTTGGTTTTTTTTTAATGTCTAATAAAACTGTTAAGAAAATATTTTTGCTTAGGTGTATGAATAAAATAATTTTCTCAGTCCAGGTAGTTACATACAGAATTGTATAATACATGCCCAGAGGGATACTAAAAATATTTTTTTTTCTATAGGAGGACAGTCAAGTTGACTAAGATAGACTTTGGCAATTGTAAAATAACTTCAGTCTCTGGGTCTCCTGACCGCTAAATGCTAGTCTCTGTGGCAACCACAGGATGCCTGGTGGCATAGTAGGCTAAGCACTGAGCTGCTACTCCTAAGGTCAGCAGTTTGAACCCACCAGGAGAAAGATGAGGCTGACTATTCTTTTAAACACTTGAAAGTCTCTGAAACCAAGGGGCATGTCTACTCTGTTTTATAGAGTCTCTGTGAGAATGGACTCAATAGCAGTGAGTTCAAGGGGTTTTTTTTTGAGTGGCAACAACTACAATTCTGAAATGAACCCTAGCGGGCAGTCCTGTGACCACTCACTTGATGACCCAGCGCTGGGACCCACCTGGAAGAATTGGTTTCATCATCTCTTGTTGCTTAAGCACCTCTCCACCCTTGCTTGTTCCAATTATTGGCTGGGCTCTCATGAATAGGTTAGATGGGAAGGAAACCCTCATTGGTCTGGGTACCTGTTTTCCCTCCATGACACAGTGTGTATGCTGAGCAAATAATGAGAAGCTGGCTGATTTGAAGACGAACATGCATCAGGATTGAAGAAGACTCATGACCAACCTGCAGTGTGCAGAAGACCCACTCTTGCTGTCTGAAAGTGAAGAACGACTGTAACCTTGGGTGTGGAGCCCTCCCCAGCACAAAGCAGGTGAACATCCTCACAACGGGGCCAATGTCAGAAGCTTCATGATGAATAAAAATTAAAGTTGTCAAGGATTTTTTATTTAGATCCACAATCATTGCTCAAGAAAGCAAACGATGCATGCCATTACTTTAAAGTGTTACAGAGCAAAGATCTCACTTTGAAGACCAAGGTGCATCCAGCTCCAACCACGGTTTACCCATTCACTCATGCATGCGAGCTCAGCAATGAATAAGGAGAATTGATGCATTTGCATTATGGCGTGGGTGATAAATATTGAAAATGCTACTGCCTGCCAGAGAACAAACAAACCTGCCTGGGAGGCGTACAGCCAGAGCACCTTGAGTGCAGATGGTGGGACTTCATCGCCTGTAATTTGGGCACGTTATCTGGAGAGGCCAGTTCCTGGACACGCGCTTGGTTGAGGGCCAGCAGAGAAGGGAAAGACCTTCCGTGGGAGGCCTTCGGGAGATGGATTGTGTCTGCAGCAGTGGCCCACACATAACCGTTATGAGGCCGGCGCAGGTCGGAGCCGTGTCCTCTTCCCTTAGATGGTGTGATTGTATCCAGTGACCTGCCCATGCCAGTCCCCCGTGGCAAGCCAGCTAGCTAAATGAAACTTTCCATTAGAAGGGCCACCTTCATTTTCAAATTCAAATAAATATACTGTAGTGTGTGCTCAGTGATACCCATCTCCTTCCACTTCTGAGATGGAAAAATGAGGCGCGTGAGTGTAGCTCCTAGGTGAAATAAGACCCCCCATCTTCAATCTCTCTTTGGGTGCTCTCTCGAGAGTGAGGCATTTCTTGGCAGCAGGAAGCCCTCGTGGTGCAGTACGTTAGGCATTGGGCTCCCACCGTCACGGTCAGAGGTAGTAATACAATAGTAAACACTTTTTACCTGTATGTACCGTATATACTTGACTACAAGCCGAGGTTTTCAGCACATTTTTAATGCAGTATTTGTGGTAAAATTAGGTGCCTCGGCAGATAGTTGGGTCGGCTTATACTTGAGTATATATGGTACTTACCAATTTGTATTTAATCTCTTTACAAATACTACATAAGCTAGCCCATTGGCACATACTTTTTGACCTTTCCCATGCATGTTCTCCCAAGCCAGTGGTTTTCAAGTGGATTTATTCTTGTTAGACTGGGCATGTACTAGACTACTGTTGGTCAGCCTTGTCTGGTTCATTGTTAACGTCACAGAGTTTAGATGGGATTTATGCACAGTAATGTGATACCAATACATTCTTTATTATTCTAGGGTTAGATTTCCTTGTACAATAAGAATGTTGCTATGGTCGTCATAGAATTCTATTATTGCCACTCTAAAATGCCCCCTTTCCCTTTCCCATCTCCATTTTCTTCTTCATTAACTGAAGAGTAAATTGGACTGGCATGAGCTGATGTCTGCCCACTGTTATTTTTAGGAGCCTTCTCACCTCGTTCTGCCCCTTCGGGATTTTCTGTTTCTTTCCTTAGCAGTTTTTGCCCTCTCAATCATTGCAATCAGAATCAATGCCCCTGCCCCCCACCCCCCATATTAATCCAATATTTAAAACAGACTGTTTGCTTCTAGGGCAGGGAAGGCCTTTTGAAGCTTGCAAACCCACAAAAAATGATAAAAGAGAAATAATACTAGGTTTGACAATAGTAAAAAGGCTATGTATTAAAAAACACTATGAAATAGATACCTGGCCAATGGAAAGAAAATATTTGGAACATAAGTGATAATCGAAGGGTTAATGTCTCCAGTATACGAAGGAATTTTGACAACTGGAAAATGGACAGAGTGAATTTTCTGTTCACAAAGGAAGAAATCACATGACACAAAACCTAGGGGGTGGGGTGCGAATCTGAGCATCATTTTTAATAGTAAAATTCATTTACAATTTACATGCTAAATTAATGAGGATTAAAAAGTTATTTTGGCAAAAGTGTAGGGGACAGCACACCGATTGCCATGTCCTTTCTGGTGTATCCCATGTTTCTGATGCTTTAAAATGTATGTGTATTTTGACCCCACAACTAATTTTTTTGCCAGAAATTTTTCCAGATCTTACCCGTGAAAATGTAGTAGGTACTGAGATACATGTGTGTGGCCTACTGCTTTGTTTTATCATCTGTGTCTAATAATAGAGAATTTGATGGAATATCCATTTGATTAGACATGTTGTTGGGTATCATTGAGTTGATTTTGACTCAAGACCATCCCATGGGCGATGTTATCTTTGTGGCAATGGATCACCAGGTCTTTCTCCCAAGGACTCACTGTGCTGGGTGGGTTCCATCCACCAAACTCTCAGTTAGCAGTTGAGCATTTAAATCACTGTGTCATCAAAGCTCCTAAATATTGTATAGCTGTTAGAAACCCATAGAAACAGATTTACACACAGTACACCTAGCAGGATAGCCCAAGTTTTTATTTATTTATTTTTTAATGAACGTGGATAAGGATATAAAGGTCTATGTCAGCGTTGAAGGAAGAGAAATTGTTGCCACAATATTGATGGTGGTTTTCTTTGGGCAGTGGAATTATGGGGGTGTTTTCCGTTGCTTCTTGGCAATGATCTGGGTTTTTTCTAAAACTTCTGTGACTGTGTGTTGCTTCCCAAGTACAAGAAGAAAGTGATAAATCCCGTGGAAAGCAGTTTTGCTAGAGAAAGGAATGTCTTAGGATGCAGGCTATTAGGACGGGAAGCATCGTTACTCTGGTTTGCTCACTGGTGTTTTCCCAGCCTCGTGAGATCCCAGCCCTTTGCAGTGCTGATTCAAATGTTGGATTGGTTTTCTGATCCTCCAGATGCAATATTTTCACTAAAAATGACTTTTGAGACTTGCTTTCTTGTAGGTACCTTGGCTTTCAGGTCCTTAACTGATACAGGTTTAGCAAATTTGAGACTCATCAGTAGGATAGTAACTCGTCCCCATTTGCTGCTTGCTGTAAGCTGCTGATGACCTGAACACCACGGGATTCCTTCTGAAAGATTCCGAGAAAAGAGGCTGGGCTGGGGCTCAGCTGAGCATGGTGTAGTATGTTGTTACCACCACCAGCATGGGGGTGGCTTCTTGTGCCAGATCCTGTGTGAAAGGCTCCATGCTTACAAAGGAAATGAGGCCTTCCTGCCAAACCTCTGTTTTGTCATTAAAAGAACAACAACAAAAGATTCCTGGTCTCTGTTGCCAGTTGTGAACTCTGAGTCCTAGCTAGCTGTGCTTGGCTCTAAGATTTCTGCCCTTGGGAGAAAGACGGGGCTTCTAGAGTTAGTCTCAGACAGTCCCAGGGGAAGTTCTCCCTTGTCCTTTAAAAGGGTCGCTGTGAGTCGGCATCAAGTTGCTGGCAGTGAGTTTGGGAGGTTTCTGCTAGTCAGCTTTTCATTGGTGAAACTATGGGAATTTGATGGCAAAAGAGAGAAAAGGACAATCATTTTGCACTGGGCAAAAGATGGGGTTCCCAGGGTGTCACTGTTCACAAACGGAAGGGCTTTGAAAATTCAGATGTCTGTGTTCCCGGAGCGGCAGGCCGGCTGATGGAGATGGAGACATGGATGGCACTCAGCCTGACATTGTTGCAGCCATTGAGCAAGGACGGGGCTTATTGAGAGGAATGTTGCCGAAGAGACTCACGAAGCTGAGCTGAGCTGTTTGCTTTCAGACTTAGCAGCTGTTTAGACAAGCAGGACTCTTTATTCTTGCTCAGACCTGAGTTTGCTGTGCCACAAGGTCGAACATTAAAAAGGGGCATGAGGGGGCTGGGGCAGTTCTTCCTCAACTCGGTGATGTGCTGACTTTCCTTCAGAAGTGTCTGCTTTTGATGGTGCTGCTTCTGCTCCCACTGCTGGTCCACAAAGGAGAAGGAGAGTCATCATCAGCACCAGCAAAGAGGGAATTCCTATGCTTGGAGCCTGGAGAGATAGGTCTCCTCTGTGCAACCTTTTCACCAATTCTGACCCCAGCCGGCTGGCTTCGGTGATGTGTTGTAATGGCCACACACCCCACAGGTCCAGACTGCCCTCCCAGTTACGGGGTTGATTGGGGCTTAACAAGTTATACCTCAGCATCAGAAATAACTCAGGACACAGTCCCTTCCTTTGGTCAGGAAAACTTCTTCCCGCTATGGCCCTCAGCCCCTCAGCCTAGTGTCTCCCCTGCTTGCTACAAAGCTCTTTATCTTGCCAGTAAGTGCCCAAGGGCACCTGATTCTGCCAGGAAGCCTCTTGTAACTTACTCCCTTGCCCCGGGTGCTAGGACCCCCACTGTGCTGCCTCTCACCAGTCTTCTGGTTCTGCCGCTGCTGTTTCTCTGCTGCTGCCTCTCACTGTCTTGTACCATCTCAGGTGCTGCAACTCTTTTTCTGTCTCTTCAGTCCAGGAACTTCTCAGCACAGGGGCCCTGGGTCCAAAGGATGCGGTCCACTTCCATCTCTTCTTAGTGGTAGAGAGGTCTACCCCTGAACCATATCTGGGATGGCTTCTTTTAAGCCTAGTGGCTTCTTTTAAACCCTTGTTAGGGTTTCATATGCCTTATTTGCATGGTCCCACTCCCACAATGTTGCCATACACTGTGTTTACGTTATTAGCAAGGTGTTCCTTCCCTTAGTGGGCCACAAGCATCTCATTTGTGTATTCCCGCTGAATTATTGGGTGGGACTTCAAAAGAGCCCATGGCTAGAAAAATCATTCAAAAGTGATTCATTCATCGCCCTGCACCCTGCTACCCGACGGGCTCTTTTTAAGATTGCATGTGGTACTGTTCATATCCACGCTATTGTTTCACCTGAAAGGAAGAAATCAACAACAGCATGAATAGCAACACAAACACAGAGTATAGCTCCCCTCCTAAGAAACGGGAGAGTTGTGGCGGTACATTGTAAAGTGCTTGACTAAAAGGTCAGTGGTTTGAACCCTCCAGCTGCTCCGTGGAGACAGGTGTGGCAATCTGCTGCCACGCAGATTACAGCTCTGGAACCCCAATGGCTCTACTCTGCCCTATGGGATCGCTATGAAGCAGAACCGACTTCATGGCAATAGGTTTGGTCTTAGTTTCCCAATAAACAGGTACATGGATACAGGTTCTGATCCCAGCATGGGGCCAGGCTCACTGGAAGTACATTGGTGGGGGTGCTGAAGGCCTCAGAAGCAAGCCTAGGAACCCAGCATGGATTAAAGTCCCTCTGTATCTCAAGGTTCAATGTTAAATGTTTGGCTCCCAACCGAAAGGTTGGCATTTCAAACTTACCAGCTGCTCCAAGGGATAAAGATGAAGCAGTATCTTTCTGTAAAGATTACAGCCCGCGAAGCCAGGGAGGAGGCGGGGGAGTGCCATTCTACGCTGTCGCATCGAGTCGCTGTGAGTTGGGATGGACTTGGACATCAATGGAAGTTGCCCATGTGTCAGCTTGTAGAGCTCGGTGCCTCTTGTTACTTGCCGTCAAGGAGGTCCCCAAGGCTGACCCATACACAACAGAACAAAATGCCACCTGGTCCCATGCCATCCACCCAACAGCCCATGTGGATCCAACAGTTGTGATCCATCGGGTTTGCATTGGCTGGTTTTTGAAAGCTTATCTCCAGGCCTTTCTTCCCAGTCTTAGTCTGTAAGTTCCACAGAAACTGCTCCTGCATTCCACTGGCAGACAGTTAGCTGCACTTTAGGCCCCAGTGCCTGGGAATCAAACCCCCATCTCCTGTGTGGTGGTTGTTTTGGGGTGCCGTCGAGTTGGTTCCAACTCACAGCAGCCCTATGTACAACAGAAAACTTGCCACTGATGAGAAGACGTCATGGTTTTTAATTTAGGCTAGTGAAGATGCCCGTGGGGGGCATCCCAAAGGCTCCCGGTATCACATGAGTAGAACTGCAAGCATGAGTCAGCATGCGTGTGATGGTTCTGGAGATGGGTGCCCACGCTCGCCCTTTCAGGTTAGGAAGAAAGCCCGGCATGCACTGTGGATGCCTCCGCTCCCTGGGAACCGGCGGTCACAGCCGACTCCCAGCTTGCTGCAAGGAGGAGGGGGGGCGGGGGAATGCGGGTCACGGTGAAGCAAAAGGTGTGCAGTGAGTTCTTACTTCTCCCTCCCGTACCCACCACCACAGTCAAAACGGACAGAAGTTGCTATTATACCCATTTTCTGTGTTTCAAAAATAGATTTGTGGTTGAAGAAAATGGAAGCATACAGAATCAAGCCGTGTAAAGCTTGAAAAGAAAACCTGCGGTGGTGGACTTGCACATAGACCTTAATTGGCCCAATTGACCTTCTCTCCCGTATTTACAACGGCCTTGAAATCGTAAGCAGATGTCGAAACCCCTTCTTTAATAGGGCTCCAACATCTGTTTCACCAACGCTGCTGCCCACCAAAGCAGCCGTAATTAGGGAGCGCCTGATGCATACATCTTTCCTTATGGGCCCAATTGATTGAGTTGTTCCCCGAGGTATAAAAGTCCACCCTCATTCTTGCTTTTATTTGAATCCTTCTTGCCTTTTATTTTCTCGCACGGGACAACGGTGTGCAGGCGCCCAGGGCAGAAGATCATGATAGTGGTTCTCCAGAACGAGTGTTTTAAACCAAGCCTGGGTACTCACTCACCTTGCCTGCAAGAAGGCCTTCGTTGGACATCATGGCCCTTGAAGATGTGGGCAAGCTGTTGTTCTCTCCTGCTGTTCATGGGATTTCCACTAGGGGTTCCCTGCAGGCTTAGCAAAGGGGCGTGGGCAGGGCCGGGGGCAGGGGAACAAGATGGCAAAATATCAAAAGCTGGGAGGGAGCATTATTAAAGGAAATGTTCATAAAGGGAGGACATGTTGACTTTAGAAAGAAATGATTTCTCATGAAATAGTTGTTTCGTGTTTGAGAATCGAAGGTACACTATTTCAGCAAACTTTGATTGCTTCATGTGCTTTATATTTTAAAATAGTCTCATACAACCTTTGGGAATTTTACTAAAAGCGTTTGTTTCAATTGCTTAGCAATCTACTATTTTCCCCAGATTTCGTTTCTCAAAAATTATATTGTTATTTTATGAATGGATATCTATTCTAAATGAGTTACCCAGCGCACAGTATGTTTGTTGAATTTTCAAAACAGAGCCCATTGCCGTGGGTCAATTCCAATTCCAACTCTCAGAGACCCTACAGGACAATGCAGAACTGCGCCTTAGTGTTGCCGCAGCTGAAAATCTTTACGGAACCAGGAACCTTTCGGTCAACTATCCGGTGCTTAACCCACCAAGCCACCAGGACTCCTTCTTGGCCTATACAGCATGTGCTATTTTGGCTCATTTTTTGCTCTGCATCCTGGGGTGTGTATTTTTGCCAGAAGATTTCTCCCACGCAGAAGTCAGTCAAAGTCTAAATGAGGAGAAACAGGGGGAGATGCTCAGTGGCTAGCATGTGCAAACCAACAGGCAGTTGCCAGGCTTATAAACGAGTGAAGGAATCATCCACGGGAGAAGGATCACATTTCTGGCCCCCTTCCCTAGATTTGTTTCCTGGCCAGTGGACCTAATACACCATCACCACCCATCTCAGTGGAAGTTTGTGTGCCGTGATGATGGCTCAGTAGTTTTCAGCAGAGCCTCCAGACTAAGACAGACTAGCTAGAAAAGGCCTGGTAACTTACTTCTAAAAAACAGCCAATGAAAATCCAGCGGCTCACTGTGGTCCCGTGTGTGGCTACTCCTGGAGCTGGTGCGTGACTGTCACATGTGTTAGCAACATTCTCTGTTAGATTGTTATAGCATGTGCTAGTTCGAGCGGACTAGAGAAGCAAATTCATAGACACTTGTGTGTTTAAGAAAGAGCTTTATATAAAGAGTAATTGTAGCCTTTCCGCCCGCTCCCCCGAGCGCCACTCCGGCCACACCGCGCTCGCTCAGAGCTCCGGGCTCCTGCTAAGCTAGCGCCGCCGCTGTCTCCCTTCAGCCGCCATCATGATCATCTACCGGGACCTCATCAGCCATGACGAGATGTTCTCCGACATCTACAAGATCCGGGAGATCGCAGACGGGCTGTGTCTGGAAGTGGAGGGGAAGATGGTCAGTAGGACCGAAGGTGCCATCGATGACTCCCTCATTGGGGGTAACGCCTCAGCTGAAGGCCCCGATGGTGATGCAGCAGAAAGCACCGTGGTCACTGGTGTTGATATTGTCATGAACCATCACTTGCAGGAAACCAGCTTCACAAAAGAAGCCTACAAGAAGTACATCAAAGACTACATGAAATCAATCAAAGGCAAACTTGAAGAACAGAAACCAGAAAGAGTAAAGCCTTTTATGACAGGTACTGCAGAACAAATCAAGAACATCCTTGCAAATTTCAAAAACTACCAGTTCTTTATTGGTGAGAACATGAATCCAGATGGCATGGTTGCTCTGCTGGACTACCGTGAAGATGGTGTCACCCCATATATGATCTTCTTTAAGGATGGCTTAGAGATGGAGAAATGTTAACACAGTGGGCAACTCACGACCGATGCCTCATCCCGACTGGCTGCTGTTCATCCACACAACACCAGGACTTAGACAAACGGAACTGATATCATCGTGAGCTCTTCATTTACTTTTGACCCTGATTTATTTGGAGCGGAGGCTTTATTTTTTTAAAGGAAAAAAAATGTGTAGGTTGTCTAAAATAAAATGCATTTAAACTAAAAAAAAAGAGTAATTTTATATTAAGAAAACATTCCCGCTCAGTCCAGAACAAATCCATAAGTTTGAGATTAGCCTATATGCTTGATACCAATCTATACATTTCTCTTCAGACTCAGGCAACACATGGAATGATGCTGAATTCAGGAAGATCACAGGCTAGTGGTTGGAAAGCCTTGTGGATCCAGTGGTGGTGGAAGCATCTCGGTGCTGGCGCGGGTCTCCACTGGCTCCTCCTGCTCCAGGACTCTGGCTCCCTCAGTGTAGCACCTTGTAGCTTGTCAACAGGAATATATCGCAGGGAGAGTGTGTGTCCCACCTCCAGGAAAGAAGACAGGTGGTCCCAGAATTCTCAGGAGAAGGCCATGCCCACACAGAGGCCTCATTGGCTGTGACCTGGTTGACAGGCTAGACTCCACCCCTTCAGCAGTTGATAGATTATGTAACTGCTATAAAGCTCTTGTTTTTTTTGTTGCATTGACTAGGAACTTGAATATTATGTTAAACAATAGGAAGAGTATTGCCTTTTTCTAAGATTTCATCATCAAGTATCTTGTTATGTATAGTTTCTCACTGGATGGCCAAAGAAATTTCCATTGACGCCAACCCCTGACTTTGGAGGGGTTTCTATTGGGAGAAAGGGTTTGGATTTGTTCCGGGTTATTTTCCCCGTCTGCTACTTTGGCTGTGGCATTGCTATGGCACCTCCTTTTTTTGACCTTGGGTGCCATAAGTGGGAAAAAGTAGATCTCAGCAGGGTGAGGTTAGGGTGGGAAAGGAGAAAGGCAGCAGACTAGTGGAGAAAGCATTGACATCAGAAAAGGTGGATCTGAAAGAGAGAGAAAAGAAGATACAGAAAGACATGCAGGGTTTGACATGCGGTGGGCTTTCTGACCTTCAGGTGGCCCCCAGCACGCCGTCACGTATTGCGCAGTTCTCTCTTGGGCCAGTGGCCTTTGTTGTTAACCTTGGACACGTAGGCACAGGCCGTGGGGGTGGATCTCAGTTGCCTCTGGTGGCAGAGCTTTCAGCTTGCAGCGTCGAACATCATCCCCACAGTGAACTAATCTGAAAACATTAAAAGTAAATAAGTAGCCATTGCTGTGAGGTGGAGTCCGACTCGGGTGGCCCAGTCATGTCAGAGTGGACGTGTGCTCCACAGAGCAATCTTCCCAGGCTTTACTTCCCAGCTGCCTCTGGGTAGACTCAGACTGCCAGCTGTTTGTTTTCACAGTTGAGCCTTCCGCACAGCTTTATGGAAGGCACTATAGAAAGAAGTGGGACTCTTAAGTGCATAGGTATTCTCCCGCTTACTGACCACCCTGACCAATCAGTTCTAATGTAGGCCAAATACCTCTTTAAAAAAAAAAAGCTTTTCATTTTTATTGTCTTTTATTATCACTATCTTTATAAGCCCTATCTTTGTTTTCGGAGACTGGCATGAGAATGATAATATCAGCAAATTCGTACTGCAACATTGTGTATAGCACATATTCCTAATGATAAGATAAAACGTGAATCTAAGAAAGCGGATGGTCCTCAGTGGGGTTTGGAGTAACTCGAGTACTTGTTAGGTTAGAGACTACCTGTGCTGAATTTCTGTTTCCAAAAAGCTGATCGAGGAGCGGTGGTTACGAGTTGAACTCCTAAAGGCAAGGTCAGCAGTTCAAAACCACCAGGAACACCTTGGGAAAGAAGACATGGCTTTCTACGCCTGTAAAAAGTTACAGCGTCAGAAACCCTCGGGGCAGTTCTATGCTGACTCTAGGGTCACTGAGTCAGGATAGCCTGATGGCTGTGAGTTTGGTTTTGTGAGATGACAGGTGCTGTTCCTCACCGGTCACCATCACTCACGGTTGGTGAGCTCTTTTATACAGTGTTGTGTATGTTGTGTCAGACAGCTCGGCTACACTCTAAGCACCTGCTTCAAAGGAGCCACCCCAAACTCCCAGTGCCCGGGGCCCCTGCCCAGTGGCATCTTCCCAGATCAGAAGTTCTTCAGCCTTGTTGTGTGGCTCTTGTCCCCTTCCAGGCACTCATGGGTGCCCCACTTTCCTTACTCAGTCCTTTCTGCCCTGGGCTGCCACTTCCCTCTTGCCCTCCTTTCAAACACTGCTTTCCATCCTCACTTCAGCCCACCTGTGATGGAGTTTGTCCATAAGCAGAAGAGCAAATCCGCTCACAGGAATGGGTTGTTAAAAAGCTGAGGGTGTTAGAGTTGGTCTTCCCAGCCTGCACCTGACATGTAACTCTAACAAAGATGCTCTGAAGTTTCAGATTCATTCCTGAGAGAGAACCACATCGCACATATGTTGACAGAGGATAAAGCTCTGCTTCCCATCCAGGGTTCACACACCGAACAGTGTTGGATTTTTATGGAGTCAACAACAGACTGATGATGTGACTGTCTTTCCGGCTGTGGATAATACATTGAATGTGGAATTATGCCTGTGTTCGGTACCAGTCTGTGGAATTCAAGCAGCCAGGTACCCGTATCTGGCTTATCTGGAATGCCACGGCTGCTGTAAGAAATTAATGCAGCTGGTTGGGTTAGATCACCAGTGAGATCTGTTCTCTCCCAGATGTCTAAAACCAAAGGGTTGGTAGGGGACCCTTCCTTGCCTGTCCTGGCGTCTGTGGCCCCGGTCTTCCTTGGTCTGTGACAGTAACACACCCATTTCTGCCTGCATTCTCTTGTGGTGTCCGCCTCTTCCATGTGTCTCCTCTGTCTCTTGCCATTGTATCAAGACCCAGCCAAGTAATCAAAAATAGTGTCGGGCCCAGATCCTTGACTTCATGACATCTACAGAGACCCTTTGTCCTAGTAAGGAACAGTCACAGCCCCCCTGTGTCAGGGCATGGACGTATAGAGTGTGTGTGTGTGTGTGTGTGTGTGTGTGTGTGTGTGTGTGTGTGTTGGTGGGGAGGGGTGTCTCCACCAAGCCCCTTAGACAAGGGAAGACAGCTCACAGGAATGAACAGCTCAGTGCCCACAGGAAGGCTAATGTGGCCGGATGAGCTGGATGGCTGGGAGGCTGGAGGTGTGCATGGGAGTGCTGGTGCAAGGCAGAGCTCAGCATATGGGTTCTTGTTCTGATAAGAGGCCAACCTGCTACCTAGGTGACACTAAACCCAAACCAGAACCCATTGCCACCGAGTCGTTCTGACTCACAGTAAACCGATGAGACAATGTAGCACAGCTCTTTCGGGTTTCTGAGACTAGAAATCCTAGCAGACAGCCTCACCTTTCTCCCATGGATTTTCTGTGGGGCTCAAACCAATGACCTTGCCGTTAGCAGCCCAACACTTAACCCACGACATCACCACAGCACCTTTAGATTGCACTCACAACCCAAACTCACTGCCCCAGAGGCGACTCCGACTCATAGCCTGTAGGACAGACTAGAGCTGGCTCTGTGGGTTTCTGTGGCTGGAACTCTTTAAGGGAGATTTTTCCCACGAAGTGACTGATGGATCTGTAAACCTCTGATGTTACAGTTCGCAGACCAACTTGAAACGTGTAACCCTCTCCACCACCAAAGTGCCTTTAAACTATGCTAGTCAACCAACGGGAGAAAGACAGGGCTTTCTATTTCAGTTACAGTCTCCGAAACTGAGTTGGCATCGACCTGACGGCTTGAGTGAGTCAAGTAAAACTAGGGCTAGACAGAAAATAACTCGCACGTCTTTTTAGAGGCAAGGATGGCGAGACTTCATCCTACCTACTTGGACATGTTGTCAGGAGAGACCAGTCCCAGGAGAAGGACATCATGTGTAGTACAGTAGAGGGGCAGCGAGAAAGAGGAAGGCCCTCACAGAGATGGACTGACACACTGGACTCAAGCAACACTGGACTCAAGCATAGGACACGTTGTGAGGATGGTGCAGGACCGGGCAGTGTTTTTTTCTGTTGTGCATGGAGTAGCAGCGGGTTGGAACGGACTTGATGGCTCCTAACCACCCAAACAGTGAGTTTCAGTGGAGTCCCAGTGGAGGCAGTATAGTTGACATGCTGCTGCTCATTGAAAGATGGAGGTTCAAGTCCACCCTGCAGCATCTTGGAAGAAAGGCCTGGTATCCATTTCCGGAAAATCCCAGCTCTGAAACCTTCTGGAGCACAGTTCTACTGTAACACACATGGGTCCCCATGTCAGTATATGCTTGATGGTAAGTGAGGGGCAGGGGGAGGAGTCTCTGGCATTTACATAGGCCCAGATTTCCAGGTTACGTAAAGAGGGGGGAAGAAATACTTGGGAAATGGCATAAGTGATCCTTACCTTATAGTTGTTCTGTTATGAGCTTTAGTTCAGGAAACACGATCATTTTTTTCCCCCAGTTTCTCTTTAGTTACCATTTACTCCCAATCCAACCCTCTATCAGAAAGGGGGGTCTAGAGACTTGCCATTCGTCAGAGGTGGGCCTGGGGGGAGCTGTAGACTATGTCAGGGGTTTGATGTTCAAGATTGCTGGTGACCTGCAACTTCCTCTGAAGTTCTGTTTCTGTGGGGAATGGGGTGGTAGTGGCGGGGTCGGGGCCATCTTCCAGTATGCAGAGATGACTGACTCCTCATGCCTGTGCATTTGCCTGCTGAGGATTCTCCTGCTGTCCGTTCTCCCATGGCGTGCCTCCTCTTACTGCACTTCACAGAGACTGCGCTGTTACGCTTATTTTTTAACGGGAGATTTGTGGCACCTCTACCGCGAGGAAATCTATTGGTGCCATTTTCCACAGCTTGTGGTGATTCTGAATCTGTCACATTTGGTAATTCTAGCATTCACTCCACCCCCAGGGCTCCAATTCCTCAACACGGCCCTGCTTAGACAGCTCCCTACGTTGAGAAGGTCGATGATCCTCCACTTTCAGCCCTTTCATCCAGGCAACTAAATCTGCGTCTCCCACTATAAAATAGAAACAAGAGCTGTGCCCACACCAAGGCTGCCACTGGACCGTTGTTTTTCTTTCTAGTGCCATGACATTTCTGACGGGCATTTTAAAGAAACAAAAGGGACTAGCTGTCAGGCGTGATTTAAGGTTGTTCCTCAGGTAGGAGGAGCAGAACTGAGAAGAGGTTGCTGATGGGTGATGGTGGTGGGTGTCGCTGTTGGCCAGAGGCACTTTAGTGTAGTGACCTTAATGCGAAAGAGAGTGACATGGTGCCTAGCACCATCCGTCCTCACGGCCAGGAGCCTTCATGGTGTAATGGTTATGTGTTGGACTGAAGCCTGAAAGGTCAGCAGTTCAAACCCACCCGGCCCTCCACGAGAGAAAGACTGGACTTTCTACTCCTGTAAAGAGTTGCAGTCTTGGAAGCTCACAGGGCAGTTGCCCTGCCCTCAGGTTGTGAGTCTGCATCGACTCCATGGCCGTGAGTTTGCTCGACTGTCTGTGGCTCCCATGCTTTCCCCCATCCCTTTTAATTTTGCAATAGCTGCGGTAGCTTTTCTTTTGAGCAACCCTAGTAGTATAGTTTTGGTGTAGATGTGTTTTGGGCTGTTATCCACAAAGTCAGCAGTTCAAACCCAGCAGGCCCTCCATGGGAGAAAAATGAAGCTTTCAGCTCCCGTAAAGTTTTACAACCTGTAGAACCCAAAGCAATGGTTCTCCGCTGCTCTGTAAGGTCGGAGTGGACTTGATGGCAGTGAGCTCCGTTTGCTGAGTACTATGTTTTGGAATCATTGCAGCCATGGCCAACAGGGGCTGTGGCTCCAGCCAGGGTGGACTTTCTGGAGCCTCGCCCACAAGCCCGAGCAAAAGATAATGAGGAGGAGGATGTGGGTGATGGAGTGGGAAGCTGATAGCACTGATCACTGTCTAACCCCACCCGATGGGATCAGACAACAGAATTATATGTGAATGGATATTGGATTGTTTAAGATATGCCCCCCCAAAAGACAGACATATATAGATATTATATATATATTTTTTAAAGGAATAAGGGTTCCTTGGGGGTATGGTGGGGGAGGGAGGGCATAAAAAAGAGCAGATATCAAGTTCAGGAAGAAAGAAAATGTTTTGAAACGGATTGTGGTAGCAATTGTACAACACTGCTTGATGTGATTGAACTGGAATATTAGGATATCTGTAGGAGCTCCCAATAAAAGTGATTTTTTAAAAAAAGAGATGCACACCAGAAGCTGTGAGAGATGGGAGACAGTGGTCGGTGTAAGATATGAAAATAATAATAATTTACAATTTATCAAGGGGTCACGAGGTTGAGGGGCGAGGGGGAAAAGAGGAGCTAATACCAAGGGTCAACAAAAAGTAAATGTTTAAAAAAGAACATTGGCAACATATGTACAAATATGCTTGATACAATTGATGTGTGGATTGTTGTAAGAGCTGTGAGAGCCCCCAATAAAATGACCTTTTCATTAAACGAAGAAGAAAATAGGAACTTGGCATGATGTAGCAAGACAGTGAACGTGGGGGGCACTGGGAAGGGCAGGAGGCGAGTAGAAGCCAGCGTGGGTCCTGCTGGAGCAAACAGGAGTGCCCCTTTGCCCTCGTGGCAGAGGCACAGATTGGCCCGAGGGAAATGCCACCAGCAGGAATCTCTCATGTCTAAAATCGCCCTGGTGCTGATGCTTGCGTACAAGCATGGCATCTTTACAGTGGCTAATTAGACCGCTCTGGCAGTGTGATGGCTGAGGACAGCTGATGCAGGCTGTGTGGCAGGAGCAGCCGGGTGCCGGCGTCACCAGCTCCCCACCCGGGTAAGGAGGGACGCCCAGGACCATAAACACAGGCACCAAGTGGGATCCTGCCCACCGCCCAGAGTGGCTGTCTGAGCTATATTTGGAGTTATGGGCTAGGGAGGGGCCGGGTTATAAAATTACTACTTCCAACTGTAATCTAGAAACAGTGTGACTTCATATTCTGGCTTTGACATATGCTCTGCATTGAGTCTTGCTGCTATAAAACACATTTTTGTTGCCATTTGGTTTTAATCAAGCGTTTGACCCAGAAGGTGATATTTATGATTACTGCTTTTAATGTCTGATTGTTGTGGAATTTGCATAGAAACATTCAGTGCTGGAAAGGTTCTTGGCTTCCATAAAACTCGAGACATCTTATGACATGACAGTCTCTGGTCACGATATTTAGCGGGGGATAAAACCGCAAGTTGCCTTCCTGATGGTCTGGCTCAGAGGCCTGGGAATCCCTGTTGTGTGTGAGCCTTGGTAGCAGAGGCTTGCTGTACCGGGGCATGGGTGAGCCCGGCTGGAGGCCTTGCCTTCCACGCAGACAGGGAGGTTGGAGGCTTGGGCATCCATGCAGGTTGACGTCTGTCCCATGCAACTCATGAACAACAATTACTCATTTCTTAAAAACATGTTCTTGTTTCTCAAGCTGAAATTTTGTTTTGGGCCTTACAATGGGAGTGTTTTCCAGAAGCGCCTCATGATCCGTCCCAGTACCCTGGGCCCCACAAAGCCCGGAGCCACTCCCAGTTCGTCACTCTGGCACTTGGAGACTCTGCCTCTCTCTTGGTCACTCTGACACTGGGTCACTCTGACACTGGGTCCCTCTGGTGCTGGGATGCGCTGTCTCTTAGTCTCTTGGGTGCCTAGCCTCTCTCACTCTCTCTTTCAGCCATTCTCTGTTTCTGGCTCATACACTTCCGTTACAGAAGAACATTCACTGCCAACTTTGGAAACAGGTGACCTTCAGGTAAAGAAATGAGGTGACCGCTGTGACTACCCCGTAGTCACAAAGAGTGGCAGTGTGTCAGATGAGAGAGACTAAGTACTAGCTAATGCCCGTCAAGTGGGGTGAATGCAGAAAAGATGCCGATTTTGACCACTAGAAGCATACCAGAGCTGCAGCTCTTCCCGTGCTAATTTAGGTGAGAGCGCAAGTAGAAAGGAAACGTTTGGAAAAGGATGATGACAACATATGTACAAATGTACTTGACACAATGGATGGATGGTTTGTGATAAAAGTTGTAAGATCCGGAAGAACACGCTCAGTATATCTTAGACCGAAAGCTGAAGAAAAAAATTCAAGCTCGACTTGAGTTGCAATATTGAAAGATTCTATGGGCAAAATATTGAACGATTCTGGAAGCGTCAAAGTAGACAAAACGAATATACCAAGTCACTGCACATAAAAGAACTAGTTGCCATTCAGCCATATCAAGAGGTAGCGCATGAGCAAGAATCAGTGGTACTGAAGGAAAGCCTTCAAGTTGCACTGAAAGTCTTAGCCAGCAACAAGGCTTCAGGAATTTATGGAACACCAATGAAATGTTTCACCAAACTGATGGATCAATTCCATCGCTCACGGCCACAGCTATGTGGCCAACTGGTTCCATTCCAAAGAAAAGTGACTTAACCAAATGCTCAAATTATAGAACAATATCACTAATGCCATGCGGAAGAAAATCTTTGCTTGAGAATGAGGGGGGTGGGTCGGAGCAGGAACCCCAAACCCACCTGCAGACAATGGGACATCCCCTCACAGAAAGGTTACAAGGAAGGGATGAGTCAACTGGGGTGCTGTGTAGCACCGAGGAAACACACAATGCGCCTCTCATTCTTTGAAGCTTCCTCAGCACCCCCCCACCACCACCATGACCCCAGTCCTGCCTTTCAGTTCTGGCTAGACTGGAGCATGTGTACCGGTACAATTAATAGCACAGGACTCACGGAATCCTGGTCAGATAAACCCCTCAGAAACAGAAGTGGCCAACTCAGTGGTACCAACAATATCTTTGAGTATCATTCTCCCTGGAGAGAAAGTTTGCTCCTCTTGTCCTTCCAGAAATTGGAATATAAAGGGCCACGCCCCATTCTACCCTTTGTTTTCCAAACAGTGATGGCGTCCCGGGGCTCTAGCCCCCACCTGCTTTTCTATTTCATGCCTAATCAGCTCTTTAGACCAGCAACAGTCGTGCATTGAAGGGAAAAGTGTTCGCATGGCGTGGTCGATCCAGACTGTTAGACTCTTCACGGAGTCTCTACCCGGGCAGTTGTCTGCTCACTGTGAGAACAGTCCGTCACTCTGTCTGCCCATCAGTCCTTTCATTCGGTTATAACTCAGACACAAAAGCCAGCAGGACCCTCGCTGGGTAGAGAAAGGGCTTGGCGGGAGAGGCATGCATGCCTACCTTGCAGCAGGCACTGCCGGGCGCTGGTGGGCTGCTCCTTCATGAACCAGGCCTCCGGGGCCTAATCTAGGGCCAGAGTGCAGTTTATGTGCCAGGACACTTCCGGCGGGCAATGAAAAGGGCGTGTCAGGGCTTGTTTTCTTTTATTGCAGAGCGGGAAGACTGAAAACCTGAGCTGCCAAGGCTTCGCTGGGCACAGGCGTTTATCCTGTGCCTGGGGCTGTTGGTGTTTATGGGTTTAGTGCGGCCTGTGGGCCACTTGTGGCCCGCTGGGTGTTTTTACCCCATTTGTTTTTTACTTCAAAATAAGATATGTGCAGTGTGCATAGGAATTTGTTCACGGTTTTTAAAAAAACTATTTCAGCCCTCCCATTGGGTCTGAGGGACAGTGAACTGGTCCCTGTTTAAAAGGTTTGAGGAACCCTGGTTTAGTGCATGATCTTCCTGCTGCTGGAGAGAGGGCATGTCGCTGGGGGCCATCACTGGCGTTTTTCCAGAGTCTATGGTGAAACATAAAAGGACTCTGGAACTAAGATTATAAGGGATTGTATTCTTAAAAATAACAATAATCCCTTTCTACCTACTCGAAAAAAGAGCGAACAGCAGCTTTCCTTGAGTAGCCTCTGGAATCTCCAGGTGATGCAAATGATGCTCACCTGAAAGCCAGCTGTTCGAGTTTGCCCAGAGGTGCCTCAGAAGAAAGTCCTGGTGGTCTGTTGTGGTGTTGTTATTCTGACCCATAGCCACCCTCTAGGACAGGTGGAGTTGTCCCGTGAGGTTTGACCTTGTGGTATACTGTCCAGGATTGTCTCACCTGGGGTCACCGTGAGTCAGAATTGACTCAGTGGTGGAAAAACATCGTGATGTCGTTCAGTCTCCAGTCAAAATAATCACCTTGGTATGTCGTTGCGCTTGTTGATTCAGTTCCAACTCACAGCAATTTGATACACAACTTCTGAAGGGCTGCCCGGTCCCACACCATGCTCACAATCACACTTGTGTTGGAGGCCATTGTTGAAGCTGCTGCCTGTCCATCCATCTCATTTCGGGGTCTGCATCTTTTTGCTGCCCCTCTACTTTACCATGCAGGATGTCCTGCTCCAGGGACTGGTCCCTCCTAGTAACATGTCCAAAATGTGTCAGACACAGTCTCACCACCTTCCCTTCTTAGGAACCTTCTGGCCTTACGTCTTCCAAGTCAGATTTGTTTATTTCCTGGCAGACCATAGTATATTCAGTATTCTTTCCCAGTGCCATAATTAAAAGGCAACAATCCTTCAGTCTTTCTTGTTCTTATTTTGACATGAGCTTTATTTGACTTTTTTATTCTTTTGGACTACTCTCAACTATTTCTATTTCTCCCGCTTTCCTTAAAAATTCTCCATAGAATTTGAATTCTTTGAAGAAGAAAGAGCTTGGGCAAATTGTTTTATACAGATTTTCCCATATTCACTTAGGTTTTTGAGAATGTCCATTGGAGCTATGATAACCTCTTACTTGGTTTATTATCAGGCAACAATATTCAAGAAAAACTCTGAGCATCTAGTTAAAGTGGCAGTCAGCACATGTGTTTCTCTTCTGTCCTTGAGACCCTGTGAAAACTACTGTGTCCGATTTGTACATTGTCAACATCAAAGAAAGTAAGATGTGGTTGGTTATTAACATGAGACTAAAACCATTTTCTAGAAGATGGAACGCAGATGGAAGGATGGTAACAGAGGGAGCTGGGGTTACATGTGGAGCTCTGTCAGTGAGGCGAGGGACTGACTGATCCACCCAGCAGAATCCCCAGAGGCTCTGGACTTGGCGACGTTTCCACCAAGTAGGGCTGAAAACATGGGCCAGTTGCATACCGTACTTGCAGAATGGCAGGTAATTTACCACGGGCAAAATGTCTCAGACAATTCCGATTCTCCAAATACCGCATGACTTGCTGGTGATAACCAGCAGGGACGTAGCATTGGACCTTCAGCGCAAGGCCCTCTGGGAGGTAGGTGTCTCCAGGGCCTGGTTTAGCTAAAGGGAAGCCTCTCGGTTGATGCCCCCTGCCTGTCACACAGCCCACCCTGCTGTGAAGTCATTGTGTGTAGCTGTTCTGAGAAGAAACAAGATGGCAGGATCAGAGAACAGACTATTTCTTACTCATCGAGCCTCCTAGTGGTGGTTTTGCAGGTCACAGGCTCCACAGGGCTAAGTGGCTGCTGTGCGAGCATCAAGACTGGACCAGAGGGAAGAACACCAGGATGTAGAGAGGGCGCAGTTGGCACATCTACTTGCCCTAGAGGCAGAGAAAACTGTTATTCTGGAGTGTAAGCAAAGGTACTTTGAGGCAGGAAGAGAAACTAAGGTCCTTGGGATATCAGCAAATGGCTCCAGTCACTCTAGAGCAATAACCACCTCTTGCTCCAAGTCAGGAACTCTGATGCTCTGTATATGCAATGGACTGCTAGCGGCCAGGTTAGCAGTTCGAAACCACGTGCCACTCTGAGGGAGAAAGATGGGGCTTTCTACTCCCTTAGAGTTAACATCTTGGAAACTCACGTGAGCAGTTCTATCTTGCCCTGTAGGGTCTCTGTGAGTCAGAATTGACTTGATGGCAGTGAGTATAGTGTATGCTCCAAGCGGTGTTCAGCCCCGATATTCTTTGTTTAGGTTGGCCTGTGCGCTTTGTTCTAACTGCTGTGTCTGCGCAGAAAGTGAAAACATTCACGCAGGATTGTCTTTTCAATACCTGTCAGGCTTTTTATTGCCCCAGCTTTGAAGGTGAGTGGAAATCAAACTTTTATTATGTAAGAGGCCAAGACAGACAGGGAAGCTGACATCAGAGGAAACAGAGGTAATCTGATGAAGGGATGGCATGCAAAAGTCTCTAACTCAGGTGCGAACTCACTGCTGAGGATATTCCATCCTAAGAGTAACAACGTTAGAATATTTCCATGATACTTGAAATTTAAAAAACAAAAACAAACAGGCTTGAATAAAGATAAAAACAAGAAAATATTCTAGGTAAAAACTGAAAATATGGGGAATGTGGAAGAATGCCCAAACCAACCAAACTCTGCTGCCTTTGAGTCAATGCCGACTTGAAGCATAGCAACCTTATAGGACAGGGCAGAGCCTTCCCTGTGAATTTCTGAGACTAGCTCTTTACAACTGTAGAAAGCCCACCTTTAAGCCTGTGGTTTTGACCTTACCGATAGCAGCTCAATTGTAACCATTACCCCCCAGGGCTACTGTGGAAGAATTGGAGAGAACTAAATCCTAAAGGTCTAATAGATTCTGTTGGCTCATGCAGTAGCCATTAGCTGCCTGTGGCTATTTAAGTGTAAATTAGTACAAATTAAATAAATAGATTCAGCCCCTTGGTCCCACTAGCTTCATTTCATGTATTCAGGAGCCACTTGTTATTGGCAGAAAGTTCGCTTAGCTAGCTGTAACAGCCAATAGGAGTAAGAGAGATACTAGAGAAAAAGAATGGGAGGGAAGGATCGGAGAAATACTACATGTAGACATGAGTCTTTTTGTTGGAAGAACCTACCTACAGCCACGTCAGGTGAATTTTAAAGTGACACACCCAGACATATCGCTGTGAAATTTCAGGACACCAAAGACAAAGAGGAGAGTGGAAAAGTTTCCAGAGAGAGAAGTGCAGGCACTCGTACTATAGTGCAGGTGTCTATCACGGCATGACAATTAGGCTTGGCTTGGTTTTACTCATGGACCTGTCCAATCAATCCTCTAAATTTGATGACAGCTAAAATATTTGGTAGTCCTCAAAGACTCAGAAGAAAGTGTTCTTCATTCATATTCTTTTTAGGATGTTACTAGCAAAACAGGAACAGAAAGTTTTGAACACTAGAGATCCAAAAATCAGTGGATCCAATCCAGAAAAAAACAATGAATAAAGCTGTAGGAAGATGGAGGAGGTCTAGATTAGTTCACTTGGAATAGAACAAGATAGAACATTCTAGAAGAAAATCTCTACAAGAAAAAGGAAACTGCTAGTATTTGCACCACAATTCCGAGCCTAATAAAACCTGCTTGAAGAGAGAAAAGGATCTTGAATCCAGTGCTAGAAACATGTCTCATTGATGGCACAGTGAACTCACGAGAAGGACATATATATATATACACACACTCACCTGCTTGTGATCAACTATATCTGTAGAGATAATGTTGTACATGATGGTTTTTGTTATTAAGTTTTAGAGTCAACCTGTAGACAAATCTGGGGGCAATGGTAGGTAGTTCAGCGATAGAATCCTCACTCTACAGGTGGAAGACTGAGTCTGGGTCACTGTGTTAGTGCGGGTTGACTAGAGAAACAAATCCAGAGACACTCGTATGAATGTAAGAGAGAACGTTATATCAAGATTATGCATCACTAAAACATCCCAGTTCAGATCAAGTCCGATATTGGCCCATATGTCCAATATTAGCATGTGAATTCCTCTTCAGACTCACGTAGCACATGCACTGGTGCTAAATACCAGACGATCACAGGCCTGTGGGTGGAAAGCCTTGTGGATCCAGTGGCAGTGGAAGCCAGTGAGCCTCGTGTGCAACTGCCACCTGCCCGTCAGTGGAGACTTGCTCGTTGCTCTGATGCTGATTGGGTTCTGACTGAGCTTCCAGACTAACTCTTACTACACAACAAAGACATGGTGATCTAATTCCAAAAATTAGCCCATGAAAAACTGTATGAGTCACAACAGCCCAATCCCATATTGTACATGGGGTCACCAAGGGTTAGGAGCTGACTCGGTGGCATCCCAAAACAACAGCCATGTAGTCAAACCATGAAAGATAAAAGCCAGTGTCACACAGCAGTGTTGTGTTGTTATCTTCTGACTACTCATGGTGACCCATACGACGGTAGCATACTGCTAGACCCTTCCTCCTGTGGAGTGACTCGGCATTCGAACTGCCAACCTTTTGATTAGCAACCAGGTGCCTGGCCATTGTGTGCCACGAGAGCTCCTTGAACAGAGAGTCAAAGTTAAGAAGTCTGGCAGAGTGAAGGGAGAGGAAGCAGATGAGGGGAGGTGGAAGGAAAAGCCAGGCACTAATGTAGTAGCTTCGCACACACGGAATAGCAAGACATACGATCTAGTGGATGAAAGGAGACATGGCATCTTTAGTACGTCACTTGACATTTCCCAAGAGTTGAATAGGAGAACTGGCAACAGATGCATAACTAGCAGGCACAGGGGAGATGGATGATGGGTGAGCTAAATACTTCATAGCAGAAAGCCAGAGGACACTGTGTAAAGTTGCCAGCCCATGAGAATCAGTATGGGGCCATTGAACCCAGTTAAATAAAACAAGCTGCCCTGTTAGAGAAATTTCATGTTAGTTTAGGAGCTTGGCTGGAACTCAGGGACCTTTTTAATCACCCATTTCCCCTGGATAGGCAGTATGGTCTGATCATCGTACATTCATCTTTCATGGGCGGTTCACGATTTAAAAATAGCCTTTTTGTCATTTTCTGGAGACCAGAGTTCAGCAGCGATACTTTGATTACATTTTCTTTTCCAGTAAGTGAGATCAAAGTGGTGATCCTGAAAAAATTTGCTTATGGTGGGACTTACGTAAAAAGGATTTATGCAATCAAATTTACAGATGGTTTTTTATTGATCAAAACGCTTATGCGAGGGATCAATTTTAATCTCCTTGGCATCTTTAATTGCTTATCCACTTAAAAAATTAACTCGCAGGGATGGGAGAACCCCCTGCCTTCTAATGTGAGCTGTTAGTGAAAATATGGTCTTATGTTATCTATTAGAGTCAGGGGGTGGGGAAAGGTTTCTGAATAGGCCACCACCTTTTCTGAAAAAGACAGCCCTCCCTTTGAGCCAAGTTCTTTCAGAACATTTCACCCCTCTGTGGGGGTAGACCCTGCCTGGTACAAAGAAGCATAACCGTTTATTCCTGCCACATACTTCTTTTGAGTACCAGCTGAGTACCAAGATGAACTCTTTGGAGACAAAGTGAGGGTATGCGCTCAAGATTATTGAAACGCTGTACCTTCCTGTTGGTGCATTCTACCCCCATCCTTGTTTTCATTATTTCTTCTTCAGCCGACTGCATCCAACCGCAGCCTGATGCCATGCCACAGAAAATAGCATTCCCTCACCAGTTAGTTCAAGGGGCAACTGCATACAAACTCTCACTCCTGGGTTTGGGTTTCGTTGTGTTTGGGGGATTGTATTCTCATCTCTTTCAGCTAGGCAGTACATGTTTATGACCAGTCTGGCCCGAGAATGATGTTGTAAGAATCCAAATGGCCTCTGTAATAAATCTCCACAGTAGCAGACAGCCTCGCCTTTCTTCTGAAGAAAGGCTGGTGAGTTTGAACCGCCAACCTTTCCATTAGCAGTCTGACTTACTGGACGGCACCACTAGGGTTCCATGTGGCAGCTCCATTTCCCAACGTGCCAGCAGTCCTCGTGTTCTTCCATAGCATAGATTTTTGTGGTGGCACCATCCCTTCCGTCGATTTTTCTGCCTCCAATTTTCTAAGTTATGAGCTAGATCGACTCCAGCACACTGTCTGTCCACATCCCCAACTAGTCTTTTTCTGCTCATCTTTATTCCCTTTGCCTTTCCACGTGTCCAGACTGTATTTACACACATCAGGTCAGCACTGGACCCTCGGTGGCCTTCATTTCCCCCCTTCTCTCCTGATTGTGATGCAATCTTTTACTGGGAGACAGAATAGCAAGATGGGATTCCAGTGCCATTGCTAAATGTGTTACTGTGGGCACCTTTTTCCATCTGTCAAACAGGAGTCATGAGAATATGTGTTATTGCGATATGAAGTAGGAGTTGCAATTTAGTATATCCGCTCTAGAATATGTCATGAGATAGAGCAGACTTGTTGACCCTGTACAAGCTGGAAGTAATGAGGACACATCACAGGCTGAGTCAGCATATCCAAGTAGGCTTAGACCCTGGTCTTTGAGGCAGAAAGGGAGCTAACCCAGGAGACTGAGTGCTTGGGACATCAGTGAAAGGACTGGAGTTTTATACTTAGGATAACTGCAGGAGTGGCTCCTAAAGGCCTGTCACTGAGATTTGCCGCGGCTGAGGAAGGGGGTGGAGTCAGGAGGCACTACTGGAATTTCTGACTTCTGGACCATACCTTTAACCGAGGCCGTGAATCACGTGTTTACTGTCTCAGGCCCACGGTGCTCGTGGCCAGGTACTGGAGTCCTCAGTCTGGCTGCTGCACTAAAGTGAAACTGGACGTGGACCAGCTGGCAGGCTGCTTCTCTTGGTCCTTCCAGCTCGCACATGATGCTTCTAAGCCATGTGCATATTGGGCATCTTGTTCGGAGGAGCGGGCCCCTGCAGAAGGATATCACACTTGGTAAAGTAGACAGGGCAGCAGAGGAAGACCCTCGCCGAGACCTGCCACCATGCTTGCAACAGTGGGCTCAAACGTGATGACTGTGGGGATGCTGCGGGACCAGCAGTGTTTCATGCCTTTGCACACAGGGTTTCTATGAGTAGGAACCAGCGGGACAGCGCAGACCAACCAATGACAAGCCCGCATCCACAAGGGCAGGATTTTGAGCCCACCAGACGCTCAAGAGAAAGGTGAGGCTTTCCGTTCCCATCAAGAGTTACAGCCTCAGAATCCCAAAGGGATACTTCTACTCTGCCCTACAGGGTCACTGGGAATTGGAATTGATTAGTTGGCAGCGATAAAACATCCCTTGCCTCCCTGTAGGGAACTCTGTTGCTGTTGTTAGTTGTGGTTGTGTTGGCTCAGACGCATGGTTACATTTTGTGTAACAACAAGAGGTTGCCCGGTTCTCTGCCGCCTTCGTGACCATTGGTATGAGGAGGCTCCTAGTGCAGTCACTGTCAGTCCATCTGGTTGAGGGCCTTCCTCGTCTCTACTGAGCCACTGCGTATGAAACATAATTTTCCTTCCTGGTGATTGCACTCTCCCGATGATGGGCCCAAGGTATGTGGCTCAAAGCCCGGCCATCCTTGCTTCCAGGGAGCATTCTAGTTGTGTTTCGTCCCAGCGATATTCTTTGTCAACCCTATAATTCAAGTGCATCACATTTTCTGTTTTGCTTTTTCTTTGTTCCATTTTAAAATATATATGAGGTGATTGAAAAGACCATGACTTGGGCCAAACACCCCTTCCTAAACAATGTGATACGTTAGCTTTTAAAACGTTAAAGAGATCTTTTGATGTAACTGATGTCACTGAGCAATAGGCATGAAACAAAACAAAGCAAAAAACTAAGAGACCTGCTGTCGTCAAGGCAGCTCCGACCCATAGTGACAGGGGTTTCCCAGGCTGGAGATCGTATGGGCACAGGTCGCTGCATCTTTCTCCCATGAGCAGAATGTATCTAGATGGTACAGTGGGAACCTGATTTGTTCCGCAAATATGCGTGAAATCATAGCAAGAGATAAATAAGTAAATGAAGAGGGCTTTTTATACCATATTAGTGTTTTTGGGTTTTATTTCTTTCCAGCCGCTGCAAGTACAGAAGGCACCCTACAAAGCATTTGGGGGACTAGAGGGGCCAGTCCCGCTAGCTATCTCAGGTGGTCAGCAAAGGCTCCTTAGAGGAGGAGGCTTTGCCTTTTGCCTTCAAGGATAAAGGTTGTTGTTGGTGCCGTGAAGTTGGTTCTGATATCCAACAGATCAGAACCCTGCCTGGCCTGGCCCTGCACCAGCGCACCATGATGATGTTGGAATGAGCCCATCGCTGCAGCCACGGTGCCCATCCATTTCATCCCGAATCGGATTCTTTTCCTGTGACCTACTTTAGCAAGTGCAGTATCTGTTTTTCGGCGCTGGGCTCTCCAGCGGCCCAGGGTCTTTTCAAGGATAAATAGGATTTCAGTCCACGGGAACTGTCTTAGGTGGATTCTCCTTAGCCTGCCCTCATCCCTCTGCCTGTCAGTGGGGTCTCACGCTCTTCTCTCGTGGCTTCTTTTCATCTCTGCTTCCGAACTTCACCCTGAAAAGATCCTTCTTGTTGTCTTCTCTTTGGAAGCCTCTATGCCATTCTTAACCCTTCTCCTGCACTCAAGTCCCACACCCTCCATCCCTTGGGACCAAATCCAAGCTCCTCTTTCTGCTTTTAAAGGCCCTCCACACGGGCACCGATGATCTATCACAGCCTGCCTTCTTTTCCTTGACTAACCGAGCCTCGCTTTAGCTTCCTCTCACGCTCAGCACTTACCCATCCTTTCCTGTGCCTGCTTTCCCGGGCCTCTGCGTCCTCACGACATCGAATCGAATTGTAACGGGCCTGGAGTGCTCTTTCCTCGTCAGCCCACCAGGGAGACGTTGGCAGGTCCTGAGCCCCCTCTTACGAGCAGTCTCTCCAGCAAGCTCTGATGTTCTCTTGACCATGCAGTCAGTGAGGGGCGCCCTCAGTTACGTCTCCGTACCCCCCTTTTTAAAACTCATAGGAAATATATATATCAGGCATCCTCAAACTACGGTCCGCAGGCCACATGTGGCCTGCCCAGGACATTTATCCGGCCTGCTGGGTGTTTTGCCCCATTTTGTTTTTTTACTTCAAAATAAGATATGTGCAATGTGCATAGGAATTTGTTCATAAACTATACTATAAACTATAGTCTGGCCCTCCAACGGGTCTAAGGGACAGTGAACTGGCCCCCTTTTTAAAGTTTGAGGACCCTGATATATATGTAAGGAAACATTGGCCATTTCAAACTGACATGTGCAGATTTAGTCACATGAGTGGTTTTCCCATTGCATTTTGAGGTAGGCTTTTATTGCTGAGTTATAGGTACACATATATAGGCTCGGTATGTAGGCCACACCAGTAAAATTCGTGTTTGGCATCTACAGCTGTTGTCAGCTGCCATCTGTCAGCCCCCCACCCCACCCCACCCCTCATGACCCTGAGCGCAGCAGGATTGGACTGCTGTGCTCCGTGGGGTTTCTCGAGCCGAGCTTGGGAAGTAGATTGCCAGGCCTTTCTCCCTAGTACATCTTAGAAGCCTGTTCAGCATAGCAGCAACACACATGCCTCCACCGGCTGGTGGCTGCGAATGAGGCGCAGTGGCTGGGAATAGAACCTGGTCCTCCCGTGTGGAAGCTGAGAATTCTACCACTGAACTACCAGTGCCTCCCACCAGCCATGTAATAAACCTGAATGTAGACACATTTAAAAAACAAACCCAGACACTGAATCCTAAAAGAGCAAGAAGTGGGAAAACCACCGTGTGCTCATCAGAGATGCCCTAGACCCTCTTATGGAAAGGCCACCTTCCAGAACTTAAGCACCTGAGGAAAATACAGAATGGGCTAGGAGATAAAGCAGCAGGGGGAAGAAAAAAAGCTGTTAAAAAGCAGTCACTGGAAAAAAGAAAAAAATGAAGCCAATAGCAGTAAAGGGGCATTCGTATTAGAATCCTGTCTTGAACCAAAATTCACCTAAACTTGCCAAGGATCGATCCATGAGGTGTGTAGTGTTTTAGCAGAATCGTGTTTCTTTTTAAAAATTTTTAAAAACATTTTATTAGGGACTCATACAACTCTTATCACAATCCATACATACATCAATTGTATAAAGCACATCTGTACATTCTTTGCCCTCATATTTTTATACCACTTCAATTCTAACTCCTTATTCTGGGCCCCAAAGCCCCCATCCCCAACCAAGCACTTAGATCTCTTGGTTTCTTGGAGAGACTGTCCCTCACTGTACCACCTCTGCCCCCTGTGAGGTACCAGGTGGCAGAACTCTAGATTTCTAGTTCTATCTTCATTGTTTTAAGTCTTATTTCACCAACAGGCATCTTTTCTCCTAGGCATTGCTGATTTCTGAGGGTCATGTGCTCTCCAATAGCTGTGTCCCCAGAGGTGGACTGCAGCACTCCAGGCATTAGAGGTGTGGGTGTACCCACTGGTGTGTGTGTGTGTGTGTGTGTGTGTGGACTACCGTGTCACTGAGACCTTGGCTCCAGCAGATGATAGCCCTGCTCACAAAACAATAAAACGCCAGGCTTGAAGGGACCCGAATGCTCTACCATAGAACCTTACCATCTTTTAGGTTTTGCACTGCAGTTGAGAAGGCTTGCTGATTTAGAAAACAGAATGAAGTGCAGTTTGTAAAAACTCACTTGTATACAGGTCAGCACTGAACCAGTCTCAAAACTCGGTGGACACCAAGATTACAGGCATTTTTTAATGTGAAAGCAAAGACACTTGAAATCTAGGCAGCGGCATCCTATTTGGAGCTTTTTAACAGCTGATCGCATTTTTGTTTCCTACTCGTCCTATTAACCGAGTGCTAAGAAAGATAGCATTACACAGCCCCAGTATCTCACTGAGGTCATACATCCTTTGTGTTCGCTTTTCCACAAGCCCTTCCAACACAAGACCATAACCAAAGATCAGTTTTTAGTGTTACAACTTTAGTGTGCATAGAATTTCGTATTGTTCATTTTTGCCTAATTTTATGTAAGGGAACATGTTTCAATGTTGGCACATCACCCTTCTAGTTAAAAATTATGGCCAAGATGTGTTGGACTCCTCTCGGGCCCACCTTTACCTTGGGCCCAGCTTCACCCAGGTGTGGCCCAGTGGGCCTCCCATGTCTTCCATTGTGCCCTGCTGCCTCCCCAACCCAGCCAGCCCAGATCCCTGCAGGAACCCACCTGGCACAGAGACTCACCTGGGAGGTATGAGAGCATTCCCCCGAGCCACAACTGGGGCCATTAGTGTGGGGGAGCCCAGCCAGCCCATAAATCTTTTTATTATTAAACTTCTCAATTAAAGTTATGAATATTTTAAAAGTATGTTAAATATACATTTTTATTTAACAGTTTATTTTTAATCATTTTATTGGGGGCTCATATAGCTCTTATCACAATCTATCTATTGTGTCAAACACATTTGTACATATGTTGCTATCATTTTCAAAGCATTTTCTTTTTACTTCAGCCCTTGGTATCTGCTCCTCATTTTTCCCCTCCTTCCCTCATGAACCCTTGATAATTTATAAATTGTTATTATTTTTTCATGTCTTACACTGACCAGTGTCTTCCTTAGGGACACAGTTCTGGGGCACATCCTCGACCATTCCTCAGAGGGCTCCCCGTGCTGTTCCCAAAGCCCATTGCAGTGGACAGGCCACCGATCCCCCTTGACCTGGCTCCCCTTCTTGCCTGTTCCACTCATCCTCGAGAGGACCCCTCCCAAAACCAGCCACCTGCACCGAAACCCTTGACCAGAGCTGAGGCTAAGCCAGCTGGCAGAGCAGCGCAGTGGATTGTCTATAGTTCACTCCCTTAGTGGTGGTCTCCCTGCTCTTGGACTCTTAGGCGATTTTCCATTTCTGTGATTCTGCTGCTACATTGCACATTTTTTATGGAAAAAGAACTTCTGATTCTGCTGCTACATTGCACATTCTTATGGAAAAAGAACTTCTGAGGGTAAAATGAATGTCTTAGTTCACTAGTGCTTATATGCTACCCATATTTAAAAACACCACCACCATCAAGTCAGTTCTAGTAATCCTATGCAATAGTATAGAACTGCCCCTGTGAGTGTCTGAGACTGTAACTCTTTTTAAACTCTTTAAAAATATTTTACTAGGGGCTCATACAACTCTTATCACCATCCATCAATTGTGTAAAGCACATGTGTACATTCATTTCCCTCCTCCTTCTCATTAACATTTGCTCTCTACTTAAGCCCCTGGCATCAGCTCCTCATTTCCCCCCCCTCCCTACCCCTCCCTCATGAACCCTTGATAATTTATAAATTGTTATTTTGTTATATCTTGTTCTGTCCAACGTCTCCCTTCACCCACTTTTCTGTTGTCCGTCCCCCAGGTAGATCCTTGAATCAGTTCCCCCTTTCTACCCCACTCTCCCTCCACCCTCCCAGTATCGCCACTCACACCACTGGTCCTGAGGGGATCATCCGCCCTGGATTCCCTGTGTTTCCAGTTCCCATCTGTAACAGTGTACATCTTCTGTTCTAGCCAGATTTGTAAAGTAGAATTGGGATTGTGATAGTAGGTGGGGTGTGGGGAGGGATGGAGGAAGCATTTAGGAACTAGAGAAAAGTGGTATATTTCATCATTGATACCCTGCACCCTGCCTGGCTTGTCTCCTCCCTTTTGTAAGGGGATGCCCAACTGCCTACAGATGGGTTTTGGGTCTTCACTCTGCACTCCCCCTCATTCATAATATGATTTTTCTTTTTTGATGTCTGATACCTGATCCCTTCGACACATCGTGGTCATGCATGCTGTGCTGGTGTGCTTCTTCCATGTGGTATTTGTTGTTTCTGAGCTAGATGGCCACTTGTTTACTTTCAAGCCTTTGAGACCCAGATGCTATATCTTTTGATAGCTGGGCACCGTCAGCTTTCTTTACCACATTTGCCTATGCACACGTTTGTCTTCAGTGATCATATTGGGGAGGTGAGCACACGATAATATGATTTTTTTTCTTTGATGCCTTATAAAAAGAGGAGCACTCTCATTCCTCCCTGTCCTTCCGCATCCATGTCCTTGTTTGTGTTCCAGCGGCAAGCCACCAGTGACTTTTCTTCATGTCACCGTGTAAGATGCAGAGACCTCTGAGAACCGCTAACTGTGCTTTCTGCCTCCCTGAAGGGAGGGGAAATACCTAAATAGGATTAGTCTACCTCGCTGAATGGCAGGGAAATATTTAGACAGTGCCAACGGAAAGCCCCATTCGGTTGAATTTATACGGGTGATCCTAACTCTGTAGATCAGATGGGAGGAAATCTGTAAAGTAAATGTGTGAGTCTGGATACTTTAGAGAAACAAATCCACAGAAACTCATATATAAGAGAGAATTTTATATAAAGGTTAAGTGCACATCAAGAAAAATCCCAACCCAGTGTTGCCCAAACCCACAAGTCCAACATTAACCCATTAACCCATATGTCCAATCCAGAAATTCCTCCTCCATCTCACAAAACAGACACACTGATGCCGACTGCAGGAGTAGAGCTGAGTCAGCAAATGTGTAAGCATCTCAGTGCTGACAGGTGTCTCCATAGGGCTGCTCCAGCACCCAGGGCTGCATCGCGGTAGGTCCATGTGGCTTCTCCTCAGGGATGTCTTGCATGAAGTGAGCCTTGCCAGCTGAAGCAGGGAACTGGCTAAGGCAGCTGCACCCTGGTCCAACCACCATAAAGCAAGGGACCTGAGAACTAGAAAGGTGAGGCTCACTGAGCCATCTAGCCCTCCACCCTTCAATTAACCCCACATCTAGCCCAGGCCTCACCCTGTAGCACATCCATACATGCTCACAGAATGTATCGAGAGAGGCAAAAGCACATCCGCACATATCTCAGGCACAGGAAGCTAGTACATGGACACGTTCTCAACCATGCTTACACACACACGTGTGCATTCTTGCACATCTAGAGCTCAAGAGAGGATCTGATGTGTCTTGCAGAACCCTGGGAAGAGATGACTAAGTGATTGCTCCGACTTTCCCTGAAAGCAGTCACATCGAGTGAAGAGATATTTGTGACAATTCAGGAGTTCTTCCTTAATGACGACGGAGGTTCCCAAAGACCCAACTTACTGCCATCACCTCGATTCCAACTCTCAACAACCCTATAGGACAGGGTAGAACTGCCCCTGTGTGCTTTTGAGACTCTTAACTCTCTCTTTACACGAGGAGAAAGCCGCTTCTTTCTCCTGTACAGCGGCTGGGGGTTTTGCTCTGCCATCCTTGCTAGCAGCCCAATTCATAGTCACTATAGCACTGAGCACTGGAGCTTCTCGAAGATGGGAGATAGGAGAGGGCAGTGCTGGGTGCAGCAAGTGCAGAGGGGAGAGAAGGAGTGTGTTGACCACCTGTAGAAAACTCAGCGTGCACGGATGAATCCAGGAGAGTCCCGAATTAAACAGTTTATTCGCTGGCTGCTAACAGAACGGTAGGAGGTTCACATCCCCCAGAGGTGCCTTAAAGGAAACGTTGGCAAGCCCCTGCCATCATCGGCCATTAGCAGGCACCCTTGTGGAGCGCAGTTCCCTCTGATGCACCTAAGGTCGCCATGAGCCAGAGATGACTCCCCAGAACGGGTATTCTCCTATTACTCATCGACTCAGCAAATATTTGCCTAGCTCTCACTCTGTCAGGTACTGTGTGTCATTTCCCCAATACAGTGACGTTCTGGATGGCTGAGGCTTAATTTGATTACTGTGTTCTATCAGTTTTAGGACCCATATTAACCCTTTTGCAATTGGGGCATGCATTGCAATCAGTAAGCACTTGGATTAGTTCCATTTAACTGTTTTTCAGAGGGCTGGGCCCACAGATGAAGAAAACCAAGAGTGGTTAGGCCTCCCCTCCCTCCTTTCCCCCTTCCCTCTCTCCCTCCCTCTTCCATGTCCCCTCTTCCCATTCTCTCCCTTTCTTCATTTCAGCCATGGTTCCTCTTTTAAAGAAATTGATTTAGTCACTCTTGTCTCTGCATTTTATAACCTAGGGTTCGTATCTCAAACCTTCACGTTGATAATAAGCGAATGACGGGCTTTTTTGTACAGAATGCCCAGTGTCAAGGGTTTAATCCATTCAGACCAAATACTTGAAAAAGGTTTCCTTCACACAGAGAGCACTACGTACCACGCAAGGCGTCGATGTGGTGCCGAGAGGTAACAACCTGAATGTTTCAGTCAGAGAACTACCTACGGAGACCAGTCATAGCCCTAAAATCACTTCAGAGCAAAATGAGAATTGGGAGGAGCAAGTCACAGAGGTGGCAAAGAATAACTTCCCAGTAACTTGATGAGACTGAGGGAGTTCTTGGGTGAGTGTGAGGGGGTTTCTTAATAGCTGGCTAGATGGATGAGTGAGCGAGTGGCTCACTAGCAAGTTAAGCAAACACCCTTTATCAGGCCTTGTCAGTGGATTGGTGGAGTCATTGAAATACTGGTGTTTATTGTTTTCTTCCTAGAGCCAGTGTCCCTGTGTCAGACAGAATGGGCAGATGGCAGGAGTCTGCCAAGGCAGGTCACCAGAAAGGAGCCCCGTTGGGGCAACAGTAAGCACTCGGCTGCTAACTTAACTGCAGGGTTGGCGGTGGCTCAGACACCGAGGGAGCGGCTCTGCGGGAGAGAGCCATAGCAGCCTGTGCCTGCAAAGATCACAGCCCAGAAAACCCAGGGACGCAGCTCCGCTCTCTCACCGGGGGTGTCTCTGAGCAGGGGGACCCGACGCCAACAACCGCTGGAGCAAAATGTGTGCTGGACAGTGTCCAGCTCCTCTTGAACACTGCCCACCTTCCCGAGGTGCTGAGAGCCAGCAGCCCAGCTCAGAGTCCTTGGTTCATGCTACACTGCCATGTGAACACGTGGGGACCCTGCCCCTGGGGCTCTGGTTGGCTTCTCTTTTTATCCTCAGGCCTGAGCCTGTCCCACTCCCTCCCCAGGCTGGCCGTGCTCAGGTCCACTCCTCCACAGGGCAGCCAGCACAGAACCAGTCAGGACCAGGGGTGCTTTGGCCTCCTTTCTCGGGGTTCCTTCTAGGAAGCAAAGCCTTTCAGACCCAAGAAGTAAAAAATCCAGGAGCAGAATGTTAGGACAAGGTAGATGGTTCCTGTCAGGTCTGCTCAAATCTTCACATATGGTGCAGGGACAGTTACTGGCAGTTTTAAGACATCTCATTCTGTCATACTTTATCTCTTCTACAATGGATTGGCCTGAATGTAGAGAGGGTGTATGTTCATGTACTAGACACGCTATGGTACATACAGCATACATACATATGCACATGTATATAAAGTACTTTAAAAATCATTTTATTGGTGGCTCATACTACTCTTATCACAATCCACACATCCATCCATTGTGTCAAGCACATTTGTACATTTGTTGTCATCATTCTCAAAACATTTTCCTTCTACTTGAGCCCTTGGGATCAGCTCCTCATTTTTCCCCTCTCTCCCTGCCCTCCCTTCTCACCAACCCTTGATGATCTATAAATTATTATTTTGTTTTATCTTACACTGACTGATGTCCGTAAAATCTTTGTTGCTTTATTTTTTATTGCCATGGAATTGGCCCCAACTCATAACAACACTAGAACGAACCAGTCCCCAGCCCGTGCCATCTTCACGCACGTTGGCATGTTCGAGTTTGTTGAGCAGCTGCTGCCACCTCGGAAACCCACAGGGTGGTTTTACCTTGTCCTACGGGGTCGCTGTGATTCAGCTTCAGTTGGGTGGCTGTGAGTTGGTTTTATCATATTAGTTTTCATCTAGAGTTAAGCTCTTGACTGCCAACCTTGCGATTGGCAGTTCAAACCCACCCAGAGCTAACCCAGATTCCAGGCCCTGCTATCTGCTTCCCACAATCACAGCCTTGAAAACCCAATTGGCTCCTATGGAACTGGTTTCGTTGCCTTTGTTTTGTTTTAAAGAGACGGGTACTGATTTAAGCCCATAAGAAAAACGGTTTTCAATGCCTCTGTAAATGCTCACCCTGACTGGGTCTTGATTAAAATGGCTAATTTATCTCCTAATTGAGTACAAACGCAATACAATAAGAGAAAGAAGTGTTCAAACACTGCAGCTTCCCCCAGGGGAATGGGGCGAATGCTCTTTCGTGTCTGAGTTTTCCAAAGCGGGCTTAGCAGTTCGGTGGTGGGCGGCCGATGCCCTGGAAACCCACACCGTTCTCCTGAGCAGAGGCATGTTGAAGTGGTCCTCAGCCCCGCGCCCGGTAGAAGCCCATTCCTGGCCGCTCTGTGGGGCATCCATCTTCTTGAGTCATTCCTGGGACAGCTGAATGTAGAAACATTTTGGCTGCAGGTGTCACAAGTGACACGGTGGGCCCCCTCTCCCCAGTGCGTGGGGACAAAGGCGGCCCTTTCAGACCTGCACTTTTAATGAACCGTCTTCTTGTAGACACTCGGAATCTAATAGTGTGCCTTTTGGTGAAGTTGTTGAGAATTCTAATGCATTTTAGTTCTCATTCATCACGGCCTATGTGCTCCTCACGGGAGGGTCTTTAGAAATAGGATTAACTTCTGGGGGAATGCATTAGCCATGCGGCAGAAGTAGGCAATGTGCTAACTAGTCTGATAGATTGCCCAGCCTTCAAATCCTCCTGCCCCCCCCCCTCCGCCCCCCGGCCTTGCTTTACTGACAGCTTCTCATTGAGCGGCTCGAAGCATTCGTGTATTTAGGAGTTAGATGTTTTGTACGATCCTAGGCTGATCTCATATTCCCTTTCTGAAATTAATTCGACACTGCTTTACATGTTAATCCGCAAAGGATTGATTTGGGGAAGGTCAGCGCGGTGCAGGCTCAGAAAATGGAAGAAGAGCTCCACTCAGAACAGCTCATTTCAGTTCCCAGACCTAAGCCGGGCGGCCTTTTCATTGTGCCACTTAGCCAGCTGTGGGCGGCTTGGCCATCTCGCAGAATACATCAAACAGTGGGGTTTGATGTGGTCTGCAGGATGGCCCAACTAATTAAGTTCAGCTTGGTTAACCAATTGCAGTTTGCAAATTGAACAATTGCACTCTGAAAGCTTCGGACACAATAGAACACAGAGTCTTCTTTTTAGGCATAAACATTCCCAATAATGGAGTCGCACTTTTTTTTTTTTTGGAAAGCCGCTTATACCAAACCCACACAACTCAGATGTCTCGAATGTTAAGTGCGTCTCACTGGTAACTGAACTCCAGCCCCTTTATCTGATGAATCACATGGTGCCGAAGACAAGAAGAAGACAACCCCAGCGAGGTGGGTGCAGGAAGAGCTGGAAAAGCGGGAGGCAGGGAGGGAGATGCCCAGGGGGAGCAGGATGGGAGAGCGTTGGAGAATGAAGACATTTAAATCTTTCCTTTCCTAATCTGGTTGACAGTCAAGCAAATGCGTATCAGCCATTGGCAACCGTGGCACAGGACCTTTCGAAGATGACAACAGTGGAACCGGGAAATCAAATGAAGCGGAATGCATGGTCCTTTGGTGTACAGGCTTGATTTTATAGGGAAGCTTGGAAACCAATTAAGTTCAGACCAAGGAAAGACAGAAATGGGAAGACCAAAGTAATGCCAGATGCAAGGACAAAGGCAGACAGCAGTGTTGATCGGTTCGCCTTGATAGTGTTGAAAGGTTCCATTTAGGAGCTTTCGGGGTTTGGATTTTTCTTTTGGAAGGTAACACGGGATGAGATGCACTGTTACCTAATGTTTAATCTTCCGTATCTGGTCTTAATCTTTATCTAATGCTCACTCTTCTCTCCGAAAGGCCCTGGAGCAGATAGGATGTGTTGCAGCTCACCAAAGTTGCTATGAACAATTGGCCATAAGAAAGACAGCCAGCTGCTGCTGTTTTTGCTCATGAAAGTCCTAACTGGTACCTGAGCAGTAGCGGGGGCTAATGGCTCCCTTAAGACATCGATATTATTATAAAGGCTTTTCTTAAAAGGACATGGAAAGACATACCACCATCTACTTCTCTCACACTTATGAATATGAAGCAAAATGAAGGGGAGGCGAGAGCTGAGGTTTATATGGGGCTGGGGCATTGCATGACAAGAGTGGGATGTTCTCAATCCTGATCTGTGATCAGCTAAGGTCTTGCCCACTACCTCCTAAAGCAAGGCTATCTCCTACACTTGGCACAAACCCGGTCTGTAGGGAAAGGAACTCTTGGATCCGTTAAGAAGTTAGTCGAAAAATCCCATTATCATTTCACTTTTTCCACAAAACTTTTGAAGGTCCCATCTATTTCTTGGTACTTTTGTGGGCGGGGCTTATGGTATGAGTAAGCTTGCTTGCTGCCTGTCGATCTCTTCTCCTTTTAGAACATAATCTTTGTGCTAGTGAAATATGTATCCTCTAGATTTTTGCTCTCTCTCATAAAATCTTAATCTGAAATAGACATATATTTATTTCAGATGGGTCATAGGTTCCATGAGGAACATTGAATTCTAATGAGTGACTTATAATAAATAATGTATTTATGCATTTAAGATTTATTGGACTGGTCTACTTTGTGTGCCAACCAGTGCCTGCATACCTCCACTTTCCAAATAACCATTTCAGGCAGCTCATTCTCTATACCTACCAACATATGTATGTGGCCATTTCAAATAAGCTATACATCGAGGTATTCTTGGACCTGGCTAGAGACTTGAATTTACCGCTAGGAAGATCGTGAGTGACTACTCTTTGATTTCACGGTAGTACTTAGCAATTCCAGACTTCAGTCTCGGGAGCAAGACAACAATAACCACACCACCATAAAGCCGGCACAGACCCAGGTGACATTGTTTAATGCACCCCAGTTGCTGCACTCAGCATTTGGCATATTTTATTCAGTGTATCCTTCCCAGCAACCCAGTGAGAGGCACACTTTTAGTGACCCTGTTTTTACAGATATTGAAATGGAGGCCGTGTGTTAATCTGGGTAGACTAGAGAAACAAATCCAGGGAGACTCATATGTGTGTAAGAGAGAACTTTATGTCAAAGAGCAATTGTACATTAAGAAAACATCCCACCCCAGTCCAGATCAAATCCATAAGTCTGATATGAGCCCATATGTCCAACACCAGTCTGTAAATTCCTCTTCAGACTCACACAACAGAAGCAACAATGCCGAATGCAGGAAGATCACAGGGCAGTGGGTGGAAAGTCTTGTGGATCCAGTGGTGTTAGAGGCACCTTAGCACCGGCGTAGATCTCCACATGGCTCCGCCAGCGCCAAGGCTCCGGCTGCCATCAGCACAGCTCCATGTGGCTTCTCAGCAGGAATGTCTCCTGGAGAGACGTAGCAGAGTGAGTGTATTCTGCCTCCAGTGAGCTATTTGTTTCTGTAGAGCCTCCAAATGAGGTCATCAAGCTGTGACCTACCTGATTGACAGCCTAAACCCCACCCCTTCTCTCTTAATAGTGTCAAGTTGGCACGAGATTACGTCACTACCACAGGTCAAGAGTGGCTATGTAACCTGGGGTTATGAGTGGCAAGTGTTGAAGCCAGATTTTAGTTCACGCAGTGTGGTCCTTTTAATCACAGCACCGTAGACGCTCTCAGATTAAGGAAACTCCATTGCCAAAAACTTAAACCCCAGACACATGTCCTAATCTCTCATTCTCATTGAGTCAATTCCAACTCGAACCAGCCCTGTAAGACAGGATAGAACTACCTTCTCGAGTTTCCGAATCTAATTCTCTATGGGAGTAGAAAGCCCAGTCCTTCTCCCGTAGTAGAGGGTGAGAGAGACAGCCTGTCCTTGTGCTTGTTAGTTGCCCTTGAGTCAGCTCTGACTTTTGGTGGACAAACTTTGCTTGGTCCTGCCCCATCTTCGTGATTGTTGGTTTGTTTGTCTTGTCTCATCCCCCATGCTCACTGATGTTCCTTCTGCTTTAGCAACAGGTCTTTTTTAAGAGAGCTATCTTTCTGGATGATGAATCTATTTGATGATGAGAATGACAAATGTGATTTGGGGGTGGGGAGAATTGTGGCTTCTGTTGATGAGACTAATTTCATACACTCTCCCTGGTTCCCAACGACCTTTTTTCTGACTTGATTTAAGGGTATCAAGGAAACTATAAGAATCTCTTATATATGTCCCTAGAACCTTATCACCCAACCTGGACCTGAACAATAAGCCATTGAGGTAGAAGAGAGTCCACCTGACTCCTGGGAAGTAGATCTTTAACATGTGTTGGTGGGTGCCTGCTCTTATCTCAGAGAGTGTTCTGAAGTACTTCGTCCATAGTCCTGGCACATCCCACTTACTGACTTCACGACAACAGTAACCCCAGCCCTTCCTCCCCACGAAACCAAGTAACTACATTTTGAACAATGCCCAAGTGCACAAAATATGCTTACGCAGACCCAACATTCACCTTTACCCAATTGCACCATAAAGAATTCACATGTTGGGGCATTTTTCTTCAATAAGGCACAAGGAGGACTTAGAACCTCTTCTCTGGCTACTTGTATGCAGGCACCGCTTCATGTGTTTATGTGTGACCAAAGATCTGAGCACAAAAGCATGGGGTCCTAGACTCCCAAGATTCATTCATCATCTGTGGTGCTGGCGAAGAATATTGAAAGTACCCTGGACGGCCAAAAGGACAAGCAAGTCTGTCTTGGAAGAATTACAACCAGAGTGCTCCGTAGAGGCCAGGATGGTGAGACTTTGTCTCACACACTTTGGACCATGTTGTCAGGAGAACCCAGTCCCTGGAGAAGGACATCATGCTTGGGAAGGTAGATGGGCAGTGAAAAAGAGGAAGTCCCTCAAAGCAGATTGACACAGTGGCTTCCACAATGGGCTCAGGCATGGGAACAATTGATGACGGTGCAGGACTGATCAGTGTCTCATTCTGTTGTGCATGCGGTCTTTATAGGTCAGAACTGACTCGATGGCACCAGACAATTATAACAATGTGGTCTGCACTGAGGGGTGTAATCTTCAAGTACAACAAGTAGTTGAAGTCTTCCTTCTTCCTTACTGACAAAGCACTCCCTGCTGTCAGGCTGATTCTGATTCATAGTGACCTTGTAGGGCAGAGGAGTAGGTATCCATGACTTTACATCTTCTTAAGAGTAGACAGCCTCACCTTTCTCCCCCAAAGCAGCTGGTGGGTTCCAAGTACTTGACCTTGTGGTTAGCAGTTCAGTGCCCAAGCCACTACTCCACCAGAGGGCATGGGTGTGTCATTGGCATAGCACTTGGCATTAGTGAGTGTTCCACCAATCCTGATCAGTTCAGTGTCTTATTCCTGGGTTATTGAAATAAGGCTTTTATGCCAGATTCTAAATGAGCTACCTAGTATCTTTTAAAAATTTTTATTATAATCAATCATTTTATTGGGGGGGGCTCTTACAAATCTTATAACTGTCCCATTATTCAGTGGTATTAAGTACACTTATAACATGTCAGTTATTTGTCCTCTGTGGTGGCATGGCTATATATCCAACTTGTGATAGGTTCCCCATTTCTCCCCCTTCCCCTCCCCTAATGATATCGCTACTCCCACTACTGTTCCTGAGGGTTTTATCTATCCTGAATTTTATGAGTTGAGAGAGCTCTTATCTGTACCAATGTGTGTACTCTGGTCTAGCCAGATTTGTAAGGCAGAACTGGGTCAGGGTAGAGGGGGCAGTGTGGAGGAATCATTCAGGAACTAGAGGAATGATGTATTTCATTGGTGCTATACTGCACCCTGGTTGACTCGTCCCTTCCTTGCAACCCTTCCCTGGGGGGATGTCCAGTTATCTACAGATGGGCTTTGGGGCTACAATACAACCCCTCTTTCACATCAATATAATTGTTTGTTTTGGATCTTTTGATACCTGATCCCATTGACACCTCATGATCACACAGGCTGGTGTGCTTCTTCCATGTGGGCTTTGTTGTTTCCCTCTAGGTGTGCTGCCTACTATCTTGATAATAATAAAAGTATGTGTATCTGAAAAATATATATATTTCTGTTAAAATGTATTTAACAGAATTTGCTGTTTTAATCATTTTAGGTCCCATTCAGTGACATATTTATATTCATCATGGCATAAAACCACCATGACTATCTATTTCCACTAGTTGCTCATCAATCCAATGTGCCCACTAAGGACGCACTCCCAATTTCTCTGTCCTTTCAGCCTGGTAACCACTAGTAAACGTTGGTCTCTTTATATTGCCTCATTTAAGCATGAGAGGGTGTGTGGAAGTTTGTAGGAAAAGTCCGCAAACTCTTTCATCCCAGTGTTTCGCAAACTTTCTGAGGCCCGCTTGTATTGGGATCATATGTTACTTGTCCTTTCATATCAACATGTGTTCGAGGTTCAGCCATGCCATAGCATACACAGCAGGTCATTCCTCCTCATGGCTGAGTACTATTCTACATATGTACATAGCACCTTTTGTTTCTCTCTTCATCTGTCAATGGGCATTGATGTTGTCCCTACCGTTTGGCTATTGGGACTAGTGCCGCAGTGGACACTGATGTGCACGGAATGTCGGGGCCCTTGCGTTTGATCCTTCTGCATCTCCACCCCGCCGTGGGATTGCCAAGTCATGTGATGATTCCCCGCTGAAGTTCTTGAAGAGCCGCCAAACTGCTTTCCAGCAGCTGCCCCGCTTCCCAGTCTACCAGTGATGCATGAGCGTTCCCGTTTCTCCACATCCACGCCAGCACTTGTTACTGTTGTTTTTGTCTCATCAGAGCCATCCTAATGGGTGTAAACTGTTTGTGCTTTTACATTTGCGTTCCTTCTTTTCCTCAGCACTTGTGGTCATTTTTGTCGGTTGCTGTTGGATCAGATCTTATTTAACCTTAACTGCTAGCCTCTTAACTGCTAGCCTCTTTCTCCTCACCAGCCACATAGCCACTTCACTGCATGGCCCTCACCACAGTGGCAAAGGCAGGCTTCTGGAATTGTGGTCTTTAGACCGTCAGCAAGCGCCAGGAACAAATTTAGAGAGGGAGAATTAAGGCCCTGCCCTGGCCCTCCGAGTCAGCGTCCACCTGCTAATGCACCCAGTTGCCAGGGTGTGTGTGTGCTCACATGGAACTTTGAGAACCATCACATCAAATTCTGCTACTGCCCCTCCTTTATTACCTTTACCTTTTCCCTTCCCTCCCCTCTACCCAGCTCTTTTTCAGACCTCTTTTTCTCTACTACTTCTGGGCTGTCAGGGTAAAAAAAGTTAAAATGTTCAAGTATCTTTTTCAGTATTATGAATCATCTGCATAAGGTTATGTACACAATGGATCATTTTTCAGCACAAGTGGTTATGAGTTGGGCTTCTTAGCTCAGGGCCAGCAGTTGGAAACCACCAGATGCTCTACAAGAGCAAGATGAGGCTTTCTATCCCCATAAAGAGCTACAGTCTCAGAAACTCAACCCTGTGCTATATGGTCACTGAATCAGAATGGACTCAATGGCGGTGACTTTGGGTCTTTGGTTTTATTGCAATGGTATTTGGGACTGGCTTACACGAATGAAGTCGTCACTGTCTATCTGAACTTCAAATTTAGCTGAGAATACGTGTGGGGTGGAGTCGGGGGGAGAGACAGACAAACACACACAGTGAAAGAAATCTGGCAATGCTAGTTTCTGGAAAATTGAAGTACAGCTCTTTGTATATAAACCTCTAGCGTCATACACCCTACATAAACCCACACACCCTATACTACCTTTGGCCTAGCAAGGACTTTGAAAGGTGTGGGATTTACATATGTTTTTAAAGAGATGGCATTGGCTTCTTCCAACCTAAGGGGGCGGGGCGGTGTGTGTGTGTGTGTGTGTGTGTGTGTGTGTGTGTGTGTGTGTGTGTGAAGGTGGGTAACGACATCCAGAGAAAACAGCACCTTATTAATTCTGGGCCTCCAAAAAGTTTTTTAAATTAAGCCTTGTTCTGGAAAAACACATGAGACATAGATTTAGGGATTCATTTTCCTCCCAGGTGCGGAGACCTGGCAGTGCTGAGAGGCATTTAGAAGGGAAAATGCCCTTATTATTAGGCCCAGGGTTCAGGTTTGTGCCTATTCTGTCAGTTTTAGCCATTATATATCTTTGTTTGATGAGGAAAATGACTAAAACCAAAGCAAAATCCTCTGTCAAGTCCGTTCCAACTCAGAGCAACCCAACAGGACAGAGGGGAAGTGTCCCCGAAGGCGCCCAGGCGGCAGTCTCTGTGAAGCATCCTCATTTTCCTCCTGGGGAGCACCTGACCATCGCATCACAGGGCTCCTTGAAGAACCTGAAGGTGTCCTTTATTCTCCTCATTAGGCGAAGGCATTGCAGGTGTTTCCAAAACAGCTTATGACTTAGTATTTCTTATCGTTGGGTACTTCCAGATGATGGAGTTTGACTCAAATGCCCCAAAGCAATGGAACTCGGGTTTATGATTTCAGCATTTGCCACGACTCTTTACTTTTTATGCCACTTAGTAAGTTGTACCTATATATTCTGAGCTGAGGAAATTATGAGCTGCCTTATTCATTCCACATTTTTTTCCAGCTTGTAATTGAGTTGGCATCAAATGTTGGCAACATTTTAAAGAAATTGGCATATTTCTTGATCATTGCAAATCTCTCAGTGCTTTTAACTGAAAATGGCATTAGACTTATTTTCTTATAAATTCACTTTCATACATAATCCTTGTCTGGGAAATATGTGGTGTTGGTAGAATTCTTTCAGGACTCATTCAAAAAGTTCAGCCTTTCAGGAACGGGTCTTCTTGACTGTTGGCATATTAACCTGAAATGCAGAAAAATGTCTTTGGGCCTCAGGAATGAATGAGATTATTACAGGAAATTATGTGGTGGAAGAAGTGGAAGTTAGGATATTACAGCCCTGGTTGTTAGGCGCAGTGTATTTTGTGTTGCTTGGTATCATGAGGTAGGTTCTGGTGAAGAATGCAGCCTGAATTTATGATGTGGGACAGCTATTCCTGGTCGCAGCAGAACTGTCCGTGCGGCTTACATTATTGCAGATATGTGTAGCACCGCACTGCCAGCACACAGGAACGAAAGAATCTGGCCCGCCTGGGGGGCAAAGCTTAGGAGGCAGGAAGGGATAAGAAAGGAGGAGGAATGGAAACAGTGAGTTCAGGGGGAAGTGGGAAGAGCGCTGTTGCATTGTGGGAAATGTCACAAAACAAAATGTATGAATTACTGCGTAGAAACCCAATTTCGTCTGTAAAGTTTCACTCCAACCTACACTAAGAAATTATAAAAGTAAAACAAAAACAGCATCTTAATGTGAGGGAACATGAAAAATTTTGTGGAAAAGTGGAATTTAACATTATGGAATTTTCCCACAAAGTATTTCAAATATTTTTTTCTCATTCTTTTTTGCTTTGTGAACTGTGGCTTGTTCTTTGAGCTATAATTTTATATTCTCAGTTTTAAATTCCAAAAGAATTTTTTGGGGGAAAATTTCCTTAGGAATTTAAAAAATAAAACAATCGAAGTCGAATAACAAGAATGAGAGGTATAATTTTTGGTGTACATAGCAATTATTCTTAAATTTATTTAAACATAACCATTATAAGGCATAATTTGTTATATTTTAGTATTGAGTTATTACCTTCCTCTATAGCTGACAATTGATAAAAAATTTTTAAATCTAAGGATTAAAAAATAAAATCCAAGACCAGAAGAGGGAATGTCAATAGCTCTAACGTGTGAGTATCTGGCTTGTAGAAGGCTATGGATTCCAACGAAAGCCTCAAATCCATTTGCAGGGTCCCCTGTGGGGTTAAGCGTCCAGTGCATCCACTCTCGCTGTCAGAGAGAGTGCATTGGAAAGAGGACTGAGGTATCTGTAGTAGATTAAAATTTAGCACTTTACCAGTTGTTCTCCCTTTTGACCAATTTTAAATGTGTTCTAGTTTTTATTATTTACTGCTTTCTTTCTACTGCTTTCCTCTGTTTTATTTTGTTATTGTTGGGTGTTTGCTTTTTTCTATATATTTAGGTAAATCTATGGAGACAATAACTAGATTAATAGTTTCTTAGGGTCATAGTAGGGGCGGCTGGGGGAACTGGGGAGCTAATAATAATGAGTACAAGAAAGAAGAAAATGTTCTAAAATTGTGATGATCACACAACTCTTTAATATGTGTAAACCTTTGAATCGTACAATCTGTGAGTCCTGTGTCAATAAAACTGTTAAAATTTTAAATAATTAAAACTAAAAAATCAAAATGTAGAATGAGGGCTATAAGGGTCTATGGAACGTTAAAACTTCAGTTCACATTCTCTGTGGTTTTAAAAATTATCAGTAACGTCCTAGCCAGTGAGTCCGTTGTTGATCAGATGCCCACTCATGGAGGCTCCGTGTATGACCAGTAGATGGTCTTTTGAAAATGGATTGCCAGATCATTCTTCTTCTGCCTGGGCTCAAACCACCCACCTTTCGGCTACCTTTCAGCTACCAATCTAGGCTATTCCCAATTGTATCAGTCAGGGAATTCAAAGACTGCCACAGAGGGTAGATGTTCTCTTCCCTACTACTGGAAGTCCAGGTAGATGGGACTCTGAGAAGTCTAGATGAAAGATAGACCTTCTAGACCAGTGGTTCTCAACCCGTAGGTCACGACCCCTTAGGGGGTCGAACAACCCATTCACAGGGGTCGCCCGATTCATAACAGTAGCAAAATTACAGTTTTGAAATAGGAACGAAAATAATTTTATGGTGGAGGGGGGTCACCACAACATGAGGAACTGTATTAAAGGTTGGCGGCATGAGGAAGGTTGAGAACCACTGAACTAGACAAAGTTCCGGCGCAAGGTTGATGCCATAAAATCTCTCTAGTTTTCACTTCGGCTTAACCATGCAAGCAGTAGTGGGTTTATAGGGGCATCTTTCCTCGTGTAGATGAGGTTACTTGTGATCCCAACTGGCTAGAAGGAACGGCCCAGAGTTCTGGGGCCCACTCATGCTAGGGCAGTTAAAGAGGCTTAGCAAACCTTCCCCAGCTTTCTGTTTCTGTTGATTAAGAAATCAAGACCCAACGAGGACAGTCATCTCTCTCTAGGCACTCAGCCAGTCAGCGGTCGGCCAACATTAGATCTTGTGGATCCCGGCTCCTGGTCTTTGGTTCTTTGCACTCTATTTCCACTCATGATGTGGCCTTCTTCGGCACAAAAGGCTACTGAGAGCCGATGGTCCTGAAGTGTGGGGACTAGTCATTACTCACGTATTGATATGTCGGTCTCATGAGCGTGGAAGAGATCTCAACATCACCTACCTTTTAATTCCTAGCTCTATAAGGAGCACTTCTACATAAATAGCATTTTCATACTCAGTTCTATGAGACCCACCATGTTGTCACCCTTTTTTCAGGCTATAAAGCTAAGACTAGTTGTTTAAATAGCCTAGAAGGTGACCACCTTCCCAGAATAGTGTCGGTGAGAATGGTGTTCTGATTTAGGAAGAAGGTCATGACAAAGGAAGCCATTTGCTCCTCAGTCCATGAACCACAGGTCCATCCTACTGAAGGGAAAGCCTTCTGGGCCTCTGGGCTCTCTCACCTGCTCTGCAGTGGATAGAAACCGCCACTTATGAAGACCGATTCCCCAAATGGGGAGAAGCTTACAGTTCACGGTCCTGAAAGATAGGCAGGTAGATGCTAGCTTGAATGATGACAGATCAGAGTCACAGATTTAAAAGCTGTCATGCCTTTGAAGGAGTGCTGGTGTTCTCTCTCTCTCTCTCTCTCTCTCTCTCTGTCTCTCTCTCTCTCTCCCTCTCTATCTCTGCTGTTAGTTGCCATCAAGTCCGATTCAGCACATACCAATCTCATGCATAACAGGATGGAATGTTGCCCAAACCTACACCATCTTCAAGATCGCCACCATACTTGGGTTCATTGCTGCAACCAGCGTGTATTTTGCATGTCATCCAATGGGGGGAGGGGGTCCTCATCTCGCAGGATGTCAGGCAGTATTCCCTTGTGGTCTATAGGGCTCCCTACTAATCCTCAGAATGAGTCAGCAGACCATTCATCCCAGCCCCGCAGTTTGGAAGTACCACTGAAACCTGTCAACCATGGACTACCTTGTTGATATTTGACAAACCATGGCATCGTTTCCAGCACCACAGAACACACAAACCCACCTCAGGACAAGTCTGACAGACGGGTGATAATCTCTGTAGGTAGGATAAAAATAAATCAGGGATTTAAGTTAGAATCGACTCAATGGTTATGAGTTTGGTTTGGGGTTTTATGTTTGCCACTCAACAGGATGATAAAGCAGCATGAATTTATTATTTTAACACACGTGATGAACTGTCCCACAGAGGAGGTAATGTATATAATATAATATGTGGCTACCAGGGTTATGCCATTTGTGGTAAAAATATTTAACTCATATACCCACTGCGGTTACGTTATTGTGGTCATAGTCACGACACCAGAGTTCTTAGTTTCAAAATTAAAGTTTGTTCGCAGTAACTTTGCTGTAATGCCAGCCACTACCCCACCCCCCAAAAAACCCCAGCTCAATGACTTAAAACAATTGTTTTATTTTATCCTGAGATTTTGTGGGGCATGCATCTGAGCAAAACTCACTTGGGTTAGTCTGCTGCTTGTTCTACCTTTCATCTGTTAGTTTGTCATACTGTGATGGCTGGCATGTGACTGTGATGCTGGAAGTCTGGCCACCTGTGTTAAAAATACCAGCAGTGTCACCTGGTAAACAAGCGTCTGTGGAGCTTCTGCACAAAGAACAGAGAAAGAAGAAAGGGATTAGCAACCGAGAACCTTAGGACGAGCAACAGAACACTGTCAGATACACAGCTGAAAGTTGAGCCCCTCAGCTCAGTTTGAAAGGCACCCAAAATACTGGGGAGGAGCCTCCTCCTCAAAACAGAGGCAACCTTGGTGATGTGGACGGAGCAAGGCTTTCTGGCCATTTACCTGCTGATGGAGCATGACTCAGTGCAAATATCAGTAGTCCCGATGTGAACTGTATGAAGCCAAGAGAACTGGGAGTTGTCTAAATGAGATAGAGCCCATGTAGGTTGATATCCAATGCTTCATCAGTGAGCTGAAATGAACTGGCATTGGCCGTTTTGAATCGGACAATCATATGTGTTAATGTGCCTGTACTGACCCAATCAAGAGGAATGGCATGCCATTCATTGTCAAAAAGAATATTTCGTGATTGGCCTTGAAGTACAATGCTGGACATGATAGCATACTGTCTATACAACCAACCAGGAGGACTGGTTATGAAGAAATTGAAGCATTTCACCAACTTTGTCCTTGCACCCAGTTCCAGCCCAGGACTGCCCAGTCTCGTCCCTTCTCAGCTGCCGGCTTGCTCTGAGCCCCAGAGCAGGTGGGCCTTCCCACCTACCCTCTGTGCCGCAGAGGCTCCATGGGGAAATCCACTCTTTTCTCCAACACAGCTTTGGGGAAAGCATCCCTCCGTCGAGGCTCGGAGGTGAGTGTTTTAAGATCTTCATCCCACACCAGCATGATCGTACAATCTGCACACTCTAATCGAACTCTAATCACCACCATCCCTGTGAATTGTTTGGAGGGTAAAATACATCTCGCTTAATGAAAACACTTGCCAATTGAAAATTAGCTCCTCATAAGCCTCCTCATTATTCGTTTAGTGCACACTTCATCAAGTGAGCGCCTGGTGACGGCCACCTCCACGCTGCCGTCTGAGGCCCTCGGCCTATTCACACCCTCCCTGGCTACGTTTCGGAGCCCCCGTGCAGAAAATTAAGCCCCAGTGAAAGTAGACTCCAGATTCCACCCAGAGGTCACGGAGGGCCCCTCTTCCCTTGGCAGTCAGCAGCATCCTCATTACACTTCATTTATCTCCTTGGGATGGCCCGGGAGGACCAGCTGGGCCCCTGTCTGCACTCATCAAGAGTTAATTTCTGAGCAAGGGGCTGTGGTCATGAACAAGTGCAGAAGGTACCTCAGTGGTCCTGCCAGACAAGAGGGGCCCTTAATTAGCAGCCACGTTCAATCAAGCTGCTTAACCCGCCACGGAGCTGGGGAGGTCATGTCCTTACTGCCGTCCTGCCCCTGTAAACACAGAGCCTAGGGCCGGGCTTGGATGACTTGGGGGTGGGGGTGGTGGCAGGCAGAGGAGGATGCGTAAGTGCAGGTGCGATGCGCAGGACGCCCCTCTCTGTTTCCGGGGCTGCCTTTGGTTTTGACAGAGTAGTGAAGGTGGAACCAGATTCTTTCTCTCTCTTTTTCCGGAAGCATCTCTGATCCTAACCAGTCTTCTGTTTCCCAGGCTTGATTTATTTGCTATTTTAAAATAAATCTGACGTGATCAACAATTACTCCAAGGCAAAGTGGCGTACAGGGACAGGGAGACCAGCGGACCGGGAGGGATACATCTTGACTGAAATGATTATGAATGAGCATGTTGGGTGACCACTGTCACATAGAAGGAGTAAAATACATCTGGCATCACTGTGGATCAATAGAGTCTGCTGAGACAGCATGGTACAGAGGAGGTCAGAACGCCTCACTCCCTGGGGAGCCTTAGGTGGCCAAAGCTCTCTGCATCGCAGTGTGTTCAGCTGCAGAGTGGGGATGGTCGGTGTGCCCTGTGTACCTTCCAGAGCTGTTGTCAAAGTCAAATGGAGAATCCATTTGTAAACTGTCAAATGTTATGGGTGGCATTACCAGGCTCGGTGGTTTAGTGGAAGAATTCGCACCTTACGTGCAGGAGACCTGGGCTTGATCCTTTGCCAGCTCACCTCGTGTGCTGTCACCACCTGCCTGTCAGTGGGGGCTTGTGTGTTGCTGTGATACCACAAGGGTTTCGGCAGAGCTAGACCATGAGGGACTGTGCAGAAAGGCCTGGAGATCTACTTAAGAAAATCAGCCAGGGAAAACCCTCTGGATCCCAACAGTCAGTCTGCAACCCACAATGGGGATGGCAGCAGACCAGGCAGCCTTTTGTCTTGTGCAAGGGGTTACAGAGAGTCAGGGCTGACGCGACAGCAGCTAACATCAATTATTGGGCATTTCTACCCTGCCCTGTAGGGTCGGTATGAGTTGGCATCAACTTGATGGTTAGCGTGCTCATACATTATAGCCATGGTCACCTACTCACTGCCATCAAGTCAATGCCAACTCATAGCAAGCCTCTAGGACAGGCTAGAGCTGCCCCTGTGAGTTTGCAGGATTGCAACTCTTACAGGAGTAGAGACCCTCATCTTTCTCCCGAGGAGCAGCTGCTGGTTTTGCACTGTTGACCTTGTGGTTAGCAGCCCAGTGCATACCCACTACCCCATCAGGGCTGCTAGGTAGCTTTTTGTTTTAATGGTTACATAGAGCATTGCAAAAGTCTTGCGATTGATAAATGTGTTAGAAATGGTGTGCAAGATTGGAGCAAATAAATATAAGCATTTTCCCAAGTTCTGGCCAGGTGACTAATGCACTTCGTGGATGATAGAAGACAGAAGAAGAAATGAAGATGGTTCCTTAGCCGAGCTGCACCTGTGACACCTGGCTTAGTGGGAGACAGGCAGGCACCTGCAGGTGGGGAGACTCACGGTGCTCCGTACTGTCTGCGCAGTCATTTGGAACTGCCCTCTCCAGAGCACTGGAGCGATCCCCTGTCCTCTGAGTTAGTCCAGCTCCTGATGGTGTCCGGATGAGCCCAGCCTCTTCCCTGGCCCCCAGCCTGTGGGCAGCATGATTTACTTAGCACAAGTGGCTCAAAATTCTTTCTGGTGATCAAATAGCCCACAAAACAAAATCGGAGGCAGCTCCCCATGCCCTTTTCAGCAATGCAAAGTGTGACCTGGGTGTTTTCTGTGAGTGGCAGTTACCGCACCTGCTGTGAGCCTGGCACAGAGCTGGGGACCAGCCAGGAGGAACGAATAGGCCTCAGGGCAGAGCAGTTGAGCCCCAGCTAGAGGACAAGGCAAAGGCCGGCTGGAGAAGGGGATCGGTAGGGCACACATTCGCATAAGGCTGCTGGGCTCAAGCTTTTGCCGGGTTACTGTACGTTTCCGGTGTCGTTCGTTGCTTACCTGGCCATTCGGAGAGTGCTGTGTCTTGGTGAAGTGAAGCATTATGTTGGTGTAGTGAAAAGGAAACTGCCCTCCGGGCTGGAATTCAGTCTCACGAAAAGCTCATGGTCTGGTGAGAGGGGTCTCTGGGGAACACGTGCGGTGTCTGTGTGGGGGCGTCGAGACCAAATTGTCCATTACACTGCCTAATGCTACCTGATGGCGTCCTGAAATGGATGTGCGATACCAAATCCATCCCTGAATTCCGGCTTTTAAAAAGCCCTCTAGTTTGGAGTGGGAGCTTGGGGGCGGTTGGTTTTGTTTGGATTGGGTGTTTTCCCCCCTTTCTTTTTGCTAGCTATACCTTCGAATGGGTTTCTTCATTTCTCCTCTTGTTGCTTTGGAGCCATAGAAGCGATTCGCGTAGAATTATTTTGACAGAGAAAGAAGAATCAAAGTTAAGGAATAAATCAGTCACCAGGTAGCTTTTGTAGCCAAAACTTGTCAGAAGAGCCGGGCCAGACTTTCCTTCATGGGATGCCGAAAACTGCTGCAGCAGCCGCCTCCTCCGGGAGCCTCGCTGTGTGCCTTGTGCGCACAAACTGGAACCTTGGCAGGAAGCCTCGGGACAGACTCAGGACTGGCCTGTGCGAGCGCTTCCAGAATCCAGACCTAGTGCTGCTCCCTGTGGGCAAAGGAGACCTAGTGCTGTGTGCTGCTCCCTGTGTGGCAGGGAGAGAGGCATTGCTTTCCATTTGGCATGAACTTGTTGCATCTGGAGAAAGCCGGTGGTTCAGGTGGGCAAGGTGGAAAAGCAGGCCGTGGACACGTGCAGACTTAGCCCTCTGAGGTTGTGCTCTGAGCTCCTTTCCCCAGAAAGCCAGCTGCCATTTTATCAATCAGTTCAGAGCCCTGGTGCCCAGGCGTGTCAGTGTAGCATGTGACCAGTGGGCTTTTGGGGGACACCATTGGATGTCGATTGCCAGGCCTTTCTTCCGAAGTGGCTCGGGGTGGTCTTGAGCCCCCAAGTCTTTTTGGGCATCAGCCCAAAGTGCTCATCCCGCGCACCACCCAGGGACTCCTTATGTTGTTTGTGGTTGTTGGGCACTGTCAAATGGATTCCAACTCACAGTGACCCACATACAACAGAATGGCATGTGACCGGCCCAGTGCCATCCTCACGATCATTGCTGGGTTTGAGCCCATTGTGGAAACCAACTGTGTCGTCTATCTCACTGAGGGCCTTCCTGAATTTTGAAAACACCACAGTGCACAGTTGTGCTTGGAAGCTCGTGGAATCATTGGGAGCGGAAATCAACTGGGTAGAGCTGGTTGGTGAGAATGGTGTCTCTGGAGCAGTGATGATTCAATGGTGGAAGTCTCAGCTTTCATACAGGAGATTCAGATTTAATTCCCAGTCAGTACACGTGCAGCCACCACTGTTTGTCCCGATACTGAACTGCTTTCAGCAGAGCTTCCAGACTAAGACTAGAAGGAAAGGCCTGGTGACCCACACTGAGAACCCTATGGGTTGCTACAATCCAATCTGCAACTGATCATGGGAATGGCATAGGACCAGGCAGTATTTTGCTCTGTTGTGCACAAAGTCACCATGCATGGGAGGCCAACCAAACAACTTCTAACAACAGGATAGTGTAATGTACTATGTGCTTGACCCACAGTTGTTCATTGAGAGTGTGAAATATGAACATGTAAAATGAGAAATGTACACAGTAAGAGTAGAATGAGCCTTCAGATGGCTCATGACCCATGGCAGTAGAAGCCACCGCATTTCTGCTTTAACATCTTTCTGTTGGCTTTCTTACTCATTCATGGGCTGATCCGGCTAGACTCAGGTTAGCTCAGGAGAGCTGACAGGCCCACACCAAGAGTAAGTACACAAGTATTTTTACCCTATTTAATTTGCTCAAATGGATCATTGGGGAAATTCTTAAGTAACCTTTTTTTGAAAGGTATTAAAAGGAGAGCACTTTCCTACTCATACTTCTCATGTGACGGGAGAGTCCTTGGGGAGTGCAAACGGTTTGCATTCTTGACTGTAAACCAAAAGGTTGGAAGTTTGTGCCCACCCAGAGGAGACTTGGAAGAAAGTCTTGGTGGTCTACTTAAAAAAAAAATCATTTTACTGGGTGCTCGTACAGTTCTGATCACAATCCAGACATCCATCCCTTGTGTCAAGCACATTTGTACATTTGTTGCCATCATCATTTTCAAAACATTTTCTTTCTACTTGAGCCCTTGGTATCAGCTCCTCATTTCCCCCCACCCTCCCTCCATTATGAACCCTTGATAATTTATAAATTATCATTTGTCATGTTTTACACTGTCCAATGTCTCCCTCCATCTACTTTTCTGTTGTCCATCCCCCTGGGAGGGGGTTATATGTAGATCATTGTGATTGGTTTCTCCTTTCTCCCCCACCTTCTCCTTACCCTCCTGGTATCGCTACTCTCATTACTGGTCCTGAGGGGTTATCTGTCTTGAATTCCCAGTGTTTCCAGCTCTTTATCTGTACCAGTGTACATGATCTGGCTTAGCTGCTCTGACAGCTTTTATAACAATTCATACATCAATTGTTCCATGCATATTTGTACATATGCTGCCATCATTTTCAGAACATTTACTTTCTATTTGAGCCTGTGGTATCAGCTCCTCTTTTTTCCCCTCCCGCCTCCACCCTCTCCCAAGTTGATCTACTTTTAATAAAAATAGTAACAATCGACTACTGAAACCGCTGTGGAGGCAGGCTCTACTCAGACACTCATGGGGTTGCCATGAGTCAGAATCAATTGAATGGCAACAAGAAGAATTCTCAAACGGTGCTGATGAATGAACTGATGCACACAAAGCAAAGCCAGGAGAAAATCATTCTAGCGACATTGTTTGTAAAACTGTGGATTTAATTGCTACTAGATCGCTGAATTCAGTTAGCTGCCTTTATGTATTGAGTTATATTCCTCCAAAATGTGTTATAAATCCTGACCTCTGGGTGTGGCTGTAATCCCATTTAGGTTACGTTCATGAGGCGGCATACATGAGGGTCTATCTTGAGTCAGTGTCTCTTGAAATGAAAAAATTAAACAAATATGGGAGAAGAGAGATGCCAGTCCCCAGGGAGACCAAGACACGGAGCTCACAAGAGGCAAGGACCTTCCTCCTGAGCAGACAGGAGAGCGCCTTGCCTAAAAGCCTGTTCCCTGAAGTCAGACTTTCGCCTCCTACGCTGTGAGCAAATGCATTTCTGCTCGTTCAAGCCCCCGTGTGTGGGAATCCTGTTACAGCAGCACCGGGTAACTAAGACAACTAGAATTCTATGTAGGGCTTATCAAGTCTGTGCTTGTAAAGGGAGATCGCTTACTTTCTTTCCTGGCTTACTGTCTGGTGTTAGAATTGAGAGTATTGGAGAATCATGACTTTCTTTTTGGGAACATATGTATGACTTCAAAGTTGCAAATTGCAGTTGTCTTGAATCCCAGCTGTGTTCTAGTCATTTAAGCCAGCTATATATATTTTCTTCCTACCTTTTCCTTAATTTACCTTTTCAGTTAAAAAGATACTTCTCTGGTTGTTGTTTTTCTTTTTCCCAGTGAGTGACTTAAATTAACCTCCGGTTAATTTTTAATGAATATTTATTCACTCATTCATTCAACATCTCTGTAGACTTAGTGGGCAGTGGCCCTGCGTGGGGCACTTTCCTAAGCACTAGGGGAGAAACGAGGTATGTGTGGATCCAAAACAACCCCATGTACTGCAGAACGAAATACCGCCTGGTCCTGCACCATCCCTCCAGTCGATTGTGACCGAGATTACTGTGATGCATAGCATCATAAATGGCTCATTTTTGGAAGTACATCACCAGGCCTTTCTTCCTTTCTTTCTGTCTTGGTCTGGACGCTCTCCTGAAACTGTTCAGCATGCCACCTCCACTGACATGGTGGCTAACACACAAGGTGCCTCGATTAGGAGTCAAACTTGGGTCTCCTGCTTGGAAGGTAAGCATTCTACCATTCTAAAGCCCTCTGCGGAGCCCTGGTAGCTTCCAACCACAAGCACAGCCACTCCCCGCGAGAAAGATGAGGCTTTCTACTCCTATAAAGATAGATGTACTGTCTTCGGGAAGCCCTCAGGGACAGTGCTACCCTGTTCTGTAGGGTCAGTATGAGTCAGGATTGACTTGCTGGCAGGAAGGGAGGGCGACTACCCAATGTGCTCCATTTGAGTTAAACCAAAAATCTCATAATTTTAACTTTTATCTGAATACAGTCAAGGTTTCTCTCTCTCGCTCTCTTTTAATAGAAATCTACAGAGTCTGAATAGGTCGCTTAGAGATAAAAGTGCACGAGGACTTGAGTTCTACAAATAATTCTGCAAGGATGCGGAAGTGAGGGCTCAGTTCTGGAAGATGGAATTGAGGGCAATGATGAGACATTTCCCTCCCATGACGGTAGATGGGCCAGGACTTGGGTTGTCACACTTTGGGTTACAACCAAGAAAGTGTAACATTGGCTTCCACAAGGACATGGCTGGGAATGATACCAGGCAAGTAGGAGGGAAATGGTCATTTGTGTGCCGACAGCAGTATTTCATTGAGTTGACACTTGGCCATCCCATGTGTGCAGAATAGAGCCCTCCTCCTTAGCATTTCTGAAGGCTGCTGTTTCAGAAGTAGACCACCAGGCTTCTCTTACAAGGTGCCTCTGGGTGGACTCAAACCACCAGCCTTGCCACCCAGGGCCTCCGCTTTAACTCTTAAGTCATTGGGTTAAAATACCATCTGACAGGACACAGCTTTCTCTCCCCAGCATCATTGTGGCATCTTCCTATTCAGGTCTTCGCTACGAGTCCAAGAGACACCACACATCTTCACAACTCTGTGGTTCTGGGATCTCGCCAAGCTAAAACTCTTAGATCCATTCTTTGGGGGCAGCAGCCATTGGGCACCAGGCATTCCTCTTACTCGTTACATGACCCGAGGCACATGGCCCAGGGACTCCACACACCTACCTCATCCTTGATGGGTCGTGTCATCATCCCTGTGCTGGAGCTGTCACAAGGATTCAATAGCATCCCAAGAAGCAGATCACACAGTGGCAGATGGAATGAAAGCGCCTGTTGTTGGTGCCACAGGTTGAGCATTGGACTGCTGACCACAGGGTTGTCAGTTCAAACCCCCCAGCTACTCTGCTGCTAAATTTTACAGACTCAGGAAGCTTGTGGAGCATTTTTACTCTGTGTCTGGGCTATGAGTTGGGGTGCCTACACTGCAAGGTCAGCAGATAGAATCCACCATCCCTCCGAAGGGCGTAAGCTGAGGCTATCTGCACCTGTAAAGATTTAGTCCAGAGACCCTATGGAGGAGCTTTTTTTCATCTGTTTCCATTCTAAATTGGGCTGCCACCTGAAAAGTCGGCAGTTCAACCCCACCCGCCAGACTGCAGGAGAAAGAGGAGTCTGGTTGTGAGTTGGAAATATCACCAGTGGGGTTTGCTGTCACCACCCCCATCCTTGTTTGGGGAACCTTATGAAAGTATCATTTTGAGAGGCCCCAAGAGGTAGAAAGTCGGTGATTCCACACAGTCACAGTTCTTCCATCCCAGTCACTGCTACGGTGAGCAGCTGATCACATGTGTCCATTGTCCCTGGCCATGCAACAGCCAGAGAGAGACCATTCCGCTGCTACATAGCAGGAGAAAGGGTTGCAGGTCCCCAGAGGTTAGTGCCACGGAGCCTCATGGAGCAGGCGCCAGTGATTTAACTGGTCTCGTTGAGAGATGTCACTATTGGCAACTGGTTAATGGGCAGGGGATTTAGGGACCTGATGTTGAGCTTGTCTTTTACTGTCCTTTAAGGAACAGTCGCCAGGGACTTGCTCACAGGAAGTCTGTACCTTCCAGGTTATGAAAGTATGGTTCCTCTCGCTATTATGGCTGGCCCATTCTCTACCAAATCATTGTTTTCAGCCCTGGTGGCATAGTAGGTTTCACACTGGGCTGCTAACCACAAGGTCAGCACTTTGAAACCACCAGCCACTCCAAGGAAGAAAGACGAGGCTTCCTGCTCCTGTAAAGATGTACAGCCTCAGAAAACCACAGGGGCAGCCTCCTCTCTGTCTTACAGGGCCGCTAGGAGTCAATATTGACTCGTTGGCAGTGAGTGAGCTTTTCCTATGGGCGTTTGTTCTCAGTGGTTAGAACACATGCCACCACACACTGGTCAGCTCATCCTGTGATGCTGGTATTTCAGAGATCAGCAGAGACACCCCCGAGGGAGAGGAGGAGAGAAAGAAAGACCTGGCACGTACCCTATGGAGCACGATAGAACAGTGCCCAGCACTGGGCTGGAAGCCGGGCCGTCAGAGTTGGAGGGCACTCAGAAGGCGTGTGCCTGCAGCGAGGGCGCAGGCCTGACCAGGATGGTGGAGATGCTGCAGAGCTGGGCAGCATCTCATCCTCCTGTATCGGGGTCACCGTCAGCCCCTGCCAACTAACAGCAACAACAGCAAGGCCCACTGTGCTCGCCTGCTTCTTGCGTTGTCCCTTCCCCTCTTTTCTCACGACTGCTGGAGGCCTGCCAGGGGTCTGGGCAGTGAGGGTGGCATGTTTGCATGCAGAGCAGGCCAGCCCTTTCGAGCAGTGTGTTTCACGAGGGTCCTGTGACCCCCCCCCCCCCCGCCTCTTGTGTGGCAAGGGGCCTGCCTCCTCGGGTGACCCCGGCCTTCCATACCCCGCCCGCCTGTCTGGGGCCTTCCCTGGCACTCTGTCTCACGTGATGCCAACCCTTCTGCAGTGGGTTACATTGAATGGGGTGAGAGAAAGCCACCCTAAGGGAGAAGTCATGAGTGAGGTCAGACCGTCTTCCTCCTGGGAGGGAGAATTCGTTTCTCCTCACTGGCTCTCACACTGAACGCTCGCACAAAAGAGCTCTTTTTATGTTTGTTGAATTGCTGTTAAAAATAGAATCCTCCTCCTTCTTCTCTTTCTTTTTTTTCGTTCTTGGTTCCTACCTCCTGGCTGACCTAGCAGGCATTTGGCAGTGGGTTATGCTGCTGCCCCTCACGGACACTAAGATCTGCCTCCCTGCCAGGGTCTGGTTCCTCCGAGGGCTGACTGTATGGGCAGGAATTCAGTTGGCTCAGTTGGTTAGGCAAGTTGGGGAGCCTCTCCTTCAAGTTGAATCTGGTAATGGGATTTCTACTTCTGGCAATCCCGTGTGTCAGTAAAACGGAGGGCTGTGAGGTTTGCAGTAGCCAGGCCTTTCTTCCAACCACCAACCTCTCAGCAACCACACACAGTCGTCCGCACACTGCCACGCCTGCTGCACGTACAAGGGCCCATCAATTGGAGTGCAGAGTGTATATAGATCCTTCGTACGGTATTAAGAGGAGCCCTGACGGAGTACTGGGTGCGTGCTGAGCTGCCAACCACAAGGTCTGCTGTTCAAACCCACCGGCTACTCCACAGGAGAAAAATGAGTCTTGGAAAACCATGGGGAATTTCTACCCTGTTTTATAGGATTCCTGTGAGTCGGAATCAACTTGATGGCAGTGTGGTTTTGTATAGTGTTGTTACTTGGCGTCTGTCTGAGGATTTTTTGGGTTTTTTTGTTTTTTTTATAAATAATGAAATGTTTTTAGGGTCACTTGAGGTACAAGTAGGCATCTGTTGATTTTGTTTTGTTTTGAACTAGCCCGAAACCAGTTTTATCTTCCATGTGAAATCTTTTCTGCTTCGTGCCTCAAAATATCTTGACTAAAGCAGCTCTGGTCCACTGTAAATACAAGCCCGCTCAGAGTAAGGCACACCTTCGTTTGTTATTTGATTCTGTTTACAAAGTATATTATCCAACCCCCTGAGGCTTTGCTCTGCAAAGATCCAGAAGCTGCACCAGTAGCAGTTCAACACTGATGGGCTATGATGGAGAATGGAGAGATTTAGGAGAATTCATCCAGCTTCTTTATTCCTTTCTCGCCTAACCTTCCTCTTACTCCCTCCTGCGCTCTTTTCCTTCCTTCCTTTCAGTGGAGAGAACACCAAAAACCTGCCCTCCGCAGCTTCTTCTGGAAAGTGCAAGCTCTGCAGGCCGACTGCAGTGACCTCTGGCCATCGCAGTGGTCCCAGCCCGCCTCCCAAGGCAGACGGCCCACCTTGCTGTCTGAGCCTCAGCAGAGCCACACTGGAGCATGCCTGCTGCCTGCTGCCTCTTCCCTGTGGATATACGCTCCATGTCCCCAAGACCAGAATGTGTCTGGGTGGCCATTTCTATAAGTCTTTAGTCTAAATATCCATCACCTGTCTGCCCATTTACTGTCCTCAGGTGGCTTGCAGGGTGCTGTGAAGCTGGGAACTGTGTGATTGGTATTTCAGGGACTCACAGGGTTGCCCACAGTAGACAGGTTTCAGCAGAGCTCCTGGGCTAAGACAGACTAGTTAGAAAGGCTTTGTGGGCAACTTTCACGAAGTAGCCACTGGAAACCTTCTGGCTCACTTACTGACTGTTGTGAGACATTGACTTGTTCACTTTGGACCTGTCATTAGGAGGGACTGGTGACCAGAGATATGGGAGAAAGATGGGGCTTTCTACTCCCGTAAAGAGTTACAGTCTCGGAAACCCACGGGGTCAGTTCTACCCTAACCTGTAGGGTCACAGTCAGTGACAGTCATTGACTTGATGGCAGTGAGTGAGATTGCTAGAGAAAATCATCATACTCGGTAGAGCAGTGGATCAGCAAAGGTCAGGAACACCCTCCATGACGTAGGCTGACACCGTGGCCACACTACTGAGCTCAGACATACCAACTGTCAGGAAGATGGCATAGGACCAGGCCAGGTTCCACTCTGTCATGCATGGGGCTGCCATCCACGGGAACACACTCATGGTAACTAAGAGCAGCCTGAGTTTAGGAGTCACAGGAGCATGACAGGGCCTACACAATTCCAGGGGCACTATTGGCACCCACTAAAACAGCCAAAAATCTATATATTTTTTGTTTTTTTAAAATAATCCCCACGATAACAAGGGTACTGTGCAATGAGTAGTGTTAAATGTTGTGGAATAACTTTTTGAAAAACAGGGTAGTAGATACGATGTTCATATCCTTTAACCCAGTAATCCTAATTCTAGTCACTTACCCTTCAGAAATGATGGGATAGATGGGGAAACCCACATTGACGAAGATGAGTAGCCTAGTACCCCGTATATAATCACTTGATGGACAGAAAGGCTTAACGATAGAAAGAACTGCATGGATCACTTAAAGTAAAAAGTAAGCTAAAATGTCATTAAATCCTAAAACATACATCTGTGGGAATGGTACGATAGAACATTCTTTCAATTAGGTGTAATAAGTTTTATTGCAATGATGTTTTATCAATGGTCTGTGTAATTGCATGTGAATTAAATGTGTTTTGTAATTTAAAAAAAACAAGCTTACATCTGGAAAAGGACCATAAGATAATGTTCAAAGTACTAATAGTTGGCATTACAAAGAATGATTAAAATGTTTGTTGACATTTTCTAAGCTTTATGTAGTGGTTAATTTTTAAATTCAATGTATGAAATACCCTAGATCCCAATGGTAAAGTAAAACATTTTCCCACCACTAATTTAGAATTTATTATAACCTGACATAGAATAAAAGGAAATTTCCTTTGTTTTTAAACCACCCTCTCCCCGTCACCCCCGCCCTCAGACCCCCCAACAAAAAAAAGTTATGAAAAATGTTTTAATTGCTTGATAAGGTTAAACTCCCAGTAATACTTTAGTTAATTTAAATTAACTAGATGTGTTTAAAAGGAGCAGAATTGCATTTTTTAAAATACAAATGCTCTGCCACATTGGACTCCGGGTGTCTGGTGAAATGGACAGCATCCCTCGGGTACCACATGGATGCGATGGTGGGTACTGACGCCTTGAGGACTATGGGAAGTAGACCTTTGGGGGTCTTTTTCCTAAAACGATAACAGAGGCACTCAGACCCAGACCAGAGGGACCCTCGGAGAGGTGACTGACTCATGGGACTCTGTGTGTCAGAGTGGAACGGTGCACTCTGGGTTTCTTAAGGGCCGACTTCAGAATTAGGTGGCCAGGTCTTCTGAGATACTTCCGGGTGAGCTTGACCCTCCCCTGTTAGTTAGCAGTGAGCACTTGAACCATTTCCACTACCCAGAGACTCCTCATATCCACCTCCCACTGTCATCTAGTCAACTCTGACTCATAGGGACCCTCGATAGGGTGTCCAAGGCTGTGCATCTTTATGGGAAGCAGACAGCATCCTCATTCTCTCGTGGATCTGCTGGTGAGTTTGAACCAACAGACTTGTAGTTAGTAGCCCAACTGCACTACCAGGACTCCTCTCAGACCCACTAGAATGCTCTTAGTCAAGTGTGTTCCTGCTCTTTCCCCAAAGAGGGGAAAACATGAGATGCCCAACAAAACCCAATTCCAGAACTCTGAAAAGAAATGGGGTGGATTGCTCTCAGAGTACCACCCCCCACCCCCAATTCCAGATTATCATAATACCAGTTATTCATCGTCACTAAAGAAGGTATTCATCCTCGAAAATTCCATTGAGTTTTTATAACTTCAGGATCCTTTTTATAACACATTCATGCCATATAATAATAGCCAACTGGAACGCAGTGTATAAAACGGCTCTCCAAGATCCTGCCCCCCCCCGCCCCCGTCCTCCTGTCGATCTCATTACAGAGTCAGTTTAGCAGGAACTTTCATCTTCCTCCCTGTGTTTTAATACTCATCGTAAAACATGTTAGGAGAGGTTCCAGGCTGTTTCACTTGGTGAATGCACACCCAGCGATCTCGATTTCACTAGAACTTTAAGCTCCGTGTCCTGCTGTTGTCTTTTGGGATGCTGTTGAGCGGGGTGGCACTGAGCCAGTGGTCTGTTGGCACCGGAGTCCCACTAGAACCTGCTCATGTCCCCTGTGTTGGTAACGGGTTAGTTTGCTGCATCCATCACCGCCCTGCCTGATGGGCTTGCACACTACGCACCGAGGGGCGCCTGCGTTATGCCCGTCTGCCAGTTGAAGGTCCAGCTTGAAGAGTGAAGAGATGCCTCAGCACAGGCCAGTGGCCCCCTGCAGATGTCCTGGAGGGACAGGGCTCGCAGTCTGAGGCTGAGGAGCCTCTGACCCAGAGCCCGGAGCTCAGTTTGCACAGAACCAGTGTCTTCTGCATTCCCTTGAAAGAGATGTTAAGGACAAAGTGGGTTATCACATATTTGTGACCTGGGAAACTGACCACTCCCGGAAGAACACCCAGAACATACCAGGACCTGGAGTAGACGGAGCAGTGTCTGAGGCAAGCCAATGCAGACACTTGTACTTGCACACATGTATATGCATGCACACGTATATATGCACACTTGCACATATATGTTTGCATGCACACACATACATTAATGGTGTGCCTGCACTCAACACATGTGCACACAATACAAAACCCAGGTTCTTGCAGTTGAGTTCGCCTTTCTTGGGCCTGGTCAGTTCTAACTCTGAGATGTGGCAGAAAGCAGTGCTGTGCGCAGTGCCGTTGTTAAACACAAAGGCGTCCTACACACCTTTTCATTTAATTCCATCTTTGCTGTGCCTTGACCACCCCGCTTACAAGGAGCGGGCTCTGAATCCTGACCCCTTGCCTGCATGTCTTGTATTGTGACGTAGCCCCTCCCATATGTCTTCTCTCCCTTTTGACTACATGCATTTGGTAGGCAGTCTTGTATATGCCTTATATGATATTTCAGTGCAAAAGAATCCAGTAGAAAACATTTATTATTAAAAACCCATCTTAGTGGCTCACTCTGCCACATTAGGAGGATCCTCTCTCTCCCCCTGTCTCTCTCTCCCTTGTTGCAGGAGAAACAACGTGAAACAAAGAAAATACATGGGCAAGATTTATGTATTTGATTGGGGGAGGGGAAATGAAAGTTCTCATAATAGTTTTTAAATTAAGTTTTGTCCTAGTCCAAATTCTTTCCTTTTCCACCCTTCCTCTGATACTCCCTCCCTCATTAAAGCCGGGATTCTGATGGTGTTCACAGGGAAGCTGATTTACGGGAAGAAAGAAGTGCTTTAAGCCCCGCGTTTGGAATGCTCCCAGTGTGTCTGAACCCCGGTTTCAGATTTTACTGGCATTTTGTTGGCACAGCCGTTTTTGGAGCCCCCCCCCCTTCTTTGAGCCTGTTTCCTGACACCTTTGGCAGTATGGTACTATACTCTTTAGACTTAAAAAAAAGTTTAAAATAGAAAAGCATACATAAATGTATACCTAAGATTGATTATAAAATGTCAGGCAGAAATAAAAGGGCAGTAAAAAGCATTCAGAAATTAACAGACGGGAAGCGCTGGCTTTTTTAGGGGGTAGGCAGGGCAGGCTGAAGACTAAGAAGCCAGGAGGGAAACAGGAGAAAGAGCTGGATGGGAGGTGGGGGCTTTGTTTTCAGTCTGTGCCACACTGCCCCCAGTCAATGCCCGTGAGCCACCCAGGGACTCAGCCAGAGCTGAATCCAACTCAGAGACAGAGAAACCTAATCGAGGGGAGGGGGAGGGAGGATAGGGCCGGATGGAGCCTAGAAGGACGGGAAGCCTCTTGAGACCACCACCCCTGGGCTGGTGAAGTCTTTCCAACCCATTCCCCTGGGAGAATTGGTGGGAATGGAAAGAGATGGGCCGAGCTGGGAGGAAGCAGAAAGGAGCTTGCCCCGCCAGCACTGAGGCCAACCAGAAGCCAGCTTCAAGGGGTCAGGTCGCAGGCACCTTTGGGGAGAAATAGCCGTATGAAGAACAATCTGTTATAGAATTAGATTCCACATTAGGTTGCACTTGGGCGAGCCACCAACACAGAGGTGTCGTGGAGCGAAGCCCTGCCTTGGAGAAAGAGGCCCCTTGTCTGTAGACTGAAGCGTTAAGGCTGTGCTAAGCTTCCTGGTGGAGCAGGTTCGGGGTGTGGGGGTGCACAGAGGTGCTGGAGGGGGAAGGCCGGCTGTGGGAGGGGAGGGAGATACTCAGGGCAGCAGCAGGGTGAAAGAAGTAATGGTTTGGGCACCAGAAGGCAGGGACAGGAAATCCTTCCTCCTAATCATCAGCCCTGTTGGGCTGGTGAGTCCTGAGTGGTAGGGTGGAGGTTCCCTTTCAAGAGGAAGACACTCATTAGCTTTGAGTTGTTTTGTTCAACCAGAGGTTCTAGCCTCTTGCCTCTATTGGTAAAGTGATATTTCTTTCTGTTTATGAACTTGGTGAGACAGATTGGCGTGTCTGAAACAGAATGTTTATAGCTCCAGAGATCTGCCGAGTCTGGAGGAAGGGGGAGGGGTGGCGCAAGGGCTAATCAAGGTCAGCACTAACTTGGTGGCATTTAGCTTTTATAATTTGAAGATAACTATTTTGGTTCCGCAGGGACGGGGAGGAGCCCCATTTTGATGGTACTGTTGGGGTGAATTTCCTAACTTTGCAGAAAACGTATAGCCCACATGACTCTCAAACTTACACAACTAGAAAATGCATTTAAGAGACTGGTGACATCTCAGCGCTCACATTGATAAAAGGAGATTGCTTTTGTAGGGGTTAGAGAATGGGGTCCCTGAGCCAGGCAACCCTGGTTACCTGCCCTGTGGCATCAGGCCGGCGACAGGTGTCTGCCTCCACATCCTCCTCAGTAAAATGGGGCCAGGTGGAACTAAAAATCCCTACATAAATGGAGACGCATCGAAGATGTCAACGGTTTCATTCTTGGACCAACAGTCAACATTTGTGGAAAACAGCAAACAAGGAACTCATCAACATTGCATTGGGCCAATCTGCTGCAAAAGACCTCTTTAAAGTTCTAAAAAGCACAGCTATCACCTTAGTGATTAAGCTCCTTCTGGCCCAAGCCATGCATGGTCTTTTCAGTCGCCTCATTTTCATGCAAACGGTGGAAATGAAAAGGAAGGTAGAAGAACCAATGCATTCACACTGTGGTGTGGTGAATAATATTAAATGTGATACTGGACTGCCAGAAGAATTGACACTCGGTCTTAGAAGAAATGCAACCAGAATGTTCCTTAGAAGCTTTTACACTGTAACCCATAATCCAAGATAAAGTGTAGGCATCTGCTTTTAGAGCTCCCCCCTCCCCCCGCACTGTGGGGGTGGTACCATCCATATTGGCGTGATACTACCCAGATTGGGAAACACTATCCTAGTGGCTAGAAAGTAATACAATATTTGATTTCAATAGTTGTGGTGGCCAGATATTGCCTCTGTGGTGTTGGATCTCATTTATTATTACTAGTTTTTCAATCAGAAAACGCTTTTGTTGCAACCTTGAGACAACACCAGCCTTGAGACAAGCTTCACCAAAATCTCTGGGACAGATCAGTTTTGCTTCTGGAGAAGGGTTGGGGGCTAAGCATCTCTGTTTTGTTCTAAGTGCAGGCAATTCTGATGGACCTACTGGTTGAGATCCAAACTCTGGAAGCAGCTTTGTGGCTGTGGCCTTAACTGTACACTTAGGAGCTCATGTTTGTTGAGCTTTGTCGTTCTTACAAAGTCATCTGTGAGACCGAGTGGGCAAGCACAGCATAAACCATCTAACTGTGCCCTGACTTGTTTCTGACGTGTTCATGGAGAGGGGTGCAGAGTTCTCAGTGTTCGCTTTTGTGATTCAGTCATCTTCCTTTTGTTGTTAGATATGGGGATACTAGGTGGGCCGTTGAGAAACCTGGTCATTCTGGACTGGTCTCTACCAGACGTGCGCCAGACCTTTTCCAGAAGGGCTGACTTCTCATCAGCCTACCTGAGGTATGAAGGTGAATTTTCAGTTAAGGTCTCCCATATAACTTGTTTAAGCCCAGGACAGACAAGTAAAGACTCATTGCCTTATCACACAGTTCTGCAGGTGCAAAGAGATTGTTGATCCAGACAATTTAAAGCCATTTCTAGAAAAAATTGTAATAGTGAAAAACATTTCCCCTGAGCTGCCCTGCAAGATCGTTGGCCAAGCTTCTTTTAATCTTCTTGGCAGATGTCACTTCCGTAGAAAATAGTGTGGGCTCAGAGAAATTGAAGGAATCATTTCAAATTCTTGTTATAGAGAAATAATATTTGTATCTAATCCTGTTAAAGATAAATTTGGAAAAGTATAGAGCAATATCACTTAGCATTGATGTACAAATACAACATAAATATTAAAGAACAAACTCTGGCAACACATTTAACAATTAAGAAGCCTATCACAACCTATGTGATACCTCTACCCCCACCACAGGAATACAAGGTTGGTTCAATAATAAGACATTAATACTATTACAGATGATATGTTTATTCATAAAGTAGTATGTAAATACATGAACTGAAAAAAGGCATATGGTTATTGTCATAAAGAGAGCATTTTATAAAGTTCGACATTCTATCTTGATAAAAATATTCCAAATAGGAATGAATGGCTTTCTACTCCATTAAAAAGTGATAGTCTCGGAAATCCCAGGAGTAGTTTACCCTGTCCCCTGACTCAGGAGTGAGTTTGGGATTTTCTGGTTTTGTTTTAAAGTTTGAAATGAACTTACATGTCAGTTCAGCTTTACTTGTCCTCTGTTCCTAGCCACTCAGACCAGGATTTAGATCTGCGCGGTAGGGAGTCTAGAGGTTGTTTTTTGTTGTTGTTTTCCATGAAGCAATTTTTATTTTTGTGTTAAACCCTCCTTTTTAAATAAATACAGTAAAACTTGTATAGATGAGTCCCCAATGGGAAGCTAGCATCCTACATGTTGTTGGGACGCCCCGACAATGTTTCCATTCAGAAGAAGACCAGGGTGCACTGTAGCTCCACTTCTGTTTAACACAGTGCTGGAGGGACTCGCCAATCCAACTAGACAAGAGGTTAATTAGAAGCGTGGCCATTGTCAAAGAAATCAAACTAGTTCTAGTTCTACTTGCCATTGTCCAGTTCATTCATTGCCATCTAATCCTGACTCATAGCTATCCTAGAGGACAAGGTAGAACTGCCCCTGTGAGTTTCCAAAACTCTTATGAGAGTAGAAAGCAGCTAGTGGTATCAAACTGCTGACCTTGCTGATCACAACTGAACGAGTAACCACCCGGGAAAGGGAGACACCTGAGGCTTTCTACTCCTGTAAAGATATACAGCCTTGGAAACTCACAGGGTTTCTGTGAGTCGAAATAGACTGGATGGTAGTGCATTTTTTAGTTTTATATCTGGGAAACCTTAAAGAATCAACTATGAAACTAACTCAATTAATGAATTCAGTTGAAAAATGAACATAAACCAGTAAGGATGTTATGGTAGAGAAAAACCCATTTATAATGGAAACTCCAAAAAAAATTAAGTACCAAGAATAAACTTAACAAAAAAAATGTGTAGATTCAGTGAGAAAACTTTGGAACACGCCTGAAAGGCTCAAAAGTTTACTCAAACACAGGGAAGCCAGAGGGAGGCTTGCTATTTTTGCTACCAGGGGACCTTCTGGCTGTAGTTCTAATGCGGGCTTGTTCACTCTTCTGGCCATCTATGTTCCAGTCACTCTTCCTCACCACACCACGGTTTGAACTCATCAATCCCTTCGCCTTCGTCTCCATTTCCAGCCTGTGTTGTAACAACGGCCTCCACACATAACAAGTGTGAGGCCGCCACAGACCAGGCAGGGTCCTTGTTATACAGAAGGGTCAGAACTGGGGTACCCAATAACAACAGCAACCTATGTAAAACAGTGTGATTTCTGCACAAGAATAAACAGAGAAACCATCAGAAAGGAATTGAAAATCAAGAAATAAGCCCAAGCGGTATTTACCTAAGGAAATTTACTATTTTCCTAAGATCGCATCTGAAATCCCCTGGGCAAAGGTAGAATTTCTAATGAATGGCCCAGGGACAGTGGGATAACCACGGGGGGGTGGGGGGTGGCGGCAGCAAAAGATATACTCGGATCCATTTTTCATACCACCTGCAAGAGTAAAGCGCCAGTTGATTGAGGAGCTAAACTTTTCAAATGAAATCATACAAATACTGAAAGTGAGCAGCTGACGTCCTGTCTAATTTGAAAGTAGAGCAAAGCTTTCTAGCACATGGCATAAAACAAGAAGCAATAAAGAAAGAAAGATGTGCATTTAAATATACAAAGTTTAATTTAAAAAAACTTTCTGCATGGCAAAAATACCATAAGCAAAGACAAATGACAAACTGTAATGTATGTCACAGATAAAACACTAATATCCGACTATAAGGAACTCTTACTGGACAAAACATCAACAGGTAATGCATACACACACACACATATATATTAAAATGGCACAGATATCTGAAAAAGATGTTTGCCCTCTATGTAACTTAAATTCAAATGTGCAACTATATTAAAATGCCATCTTGACCGAGCAAATTGGCCAACACTGTGTGACCATACAGTCCATTGCCAAGCCCATGGTGATGGAGGAACACTGGACAGAATCTAACAAAACTATATTTGGGTCCACCTTGTGACCCAGCATCCGGATCCCCTGAATTTACAATCCATGTGACATCGCCCTGTCCCCCAACAATATAAAAATACATAGTAACAAGGGCTTTCATTGTTCCATGGTTTGGGATTACAAACTATTGGAAACTAACGTGTCCAAGAGGCATGTGGTTGAAAAGTTACACTACAGCCACCCAGTGAAGTCGTATGCACATTTAGAACAACACAAGGGAGAGTTCTGTGGATTTCTAACGTGTAGTTCAGATTAAGTCAAATAAGCAAAAACAAGAGAACCCCTCTATACAAAATACTTCCTTTTCTGTGAGAAGAATGGAAAATAAGAGCTGTCGCTTGTGCAGAAAGAAGCACAGGAAGGATAGCTGACTCAGAAAGCAACGACCTGAGGTGATAAGCTATTTAGAGAAAGGACTTGGAGGGGCGGTACGGGAGTCCTAAGTAGAAGAGATGGTGGGGGGCAAAGGACCATGCCACTTCTTGAACATACTTTTCTGGACAGTTGTGCACCTCGGAACTGACTTTAAAAAGAAAGAACTATGGGAGGGGCATTTCAGAAGTTACAATTAATCCTAACTATTTCTCAAGAGTAAGATAACCACTCCAGATGGAAAGGAAACAGAGAACACCACCCCCCCGCCCGCCCCCTGCCCCCCCCCCCCCAGTACTTGGTTTATACACCCTAGGGTGAGAGACAACAAGAACTGTAAACAAATACGAAACTCTGGTGAGTAAGTTTGTGTTTCATAGTGGTCTGGGTGAACAAGTCTAAAACTGAGCCAATGATTGAGGGCGGTGCAGATAATGAGAGCAGGTTTGTCGCTCTTGGGAGGGAGCGTTAGAAATCCAGAAAGGGAGGAGACTAGACTGTCCCTGGTGGTGTTGGATTGGAATTGAAATTTTCTTTTCTTTTTTTAAATCATTTTATTGGGGGCTTGTACAACTTTCATCACAATCCATACATCCATCTATCATGTCAAGCATATTTGTACATTTGTTGCCATCGTCATTTTCAAAACATTGTCTTTCTACTTGAGCCCTTGGTATCAGCTTCTCGCCACCCCCCAACCTCCACCCTCCCTCCCTCTTGAACCCTTGATAATTTATAAATTATTATTATGTCTTATACTGACCGATGTCTCCCTTTACCCACTTTTCTGTTGTTCATACCCCTGGGAGGAGGTTATATGTAGGTCATTGTGATCGCTTTCCCTCTTCTCCCCCACACCTTCCCTTCCCCCTCCTGATATGACTACTCTCAATATTGGTCCTGAGGGGTCTATCTGTGCTGGATTCCCTGTGTTTCCAGCTCTTATCTGTACCAGTGTACATCCTCTGGTCTAGCCAGATTTGTAAGGTAGAATTGGGGTCATGATAGTCTGGGGTAGGAAGCATTAAAGAACTAGAGGGAAGTTACATATTTCATCGGTGCTATACTGCACCCTGACTGGCTCACCTCCCTGTGACCTTTCTGTAAGGGGGTGTTCAGTTGCCTCCAGATGGGCTTTGGGTCTCCATTCTGCACTCGCCCTCATTCACAATGATATGATTTTTTGTTCTGGGTCTTTGATGCCTGATACCTGATCCTATCGCCATCTCATGATCTTACAGGCTGGTGTACTTCTTCCATTTGGACTTCGTTGCCTCTGAGCTAGATGGCCACTTGTTTATCTTTAAGCCTTTAAGACCCCAGATGATATATCTTTTGATAGCCAGGCACCATCAGCTTTCTTCACCACATTTGCTTATGCACACATTTGTCTTCAGCAATCGTGTCAGGAAGGTGAGCATCACAAAATGCCAGATTATTGGAACAAAGTGTTCTTGCAGGAATTGACATTTTCAATGAACTCGTGATTCAATGGTAATATGTATGTGAGCGTGTATATACATGTACACACACATACAGACTTCCTAACCTTTTCTTTGTAGCCCTCAGATTTGTTTTATAAATTCTGCGCTATACTAAAAGGAACCAGAACTCCATGGAGAAAAAAGCTGGTTCCAGGGCTGGGGTTGAGACTGTTCATGATGAGCCTGGAACAGTGCCAGAAGGTGAAGACGTGCTGAAAGATGACAGGGACCTGACAGTAGGGCACGTTCAAACCTGGGGCAGTTAGAGTATCAAAGTAAATGATGGCTGAGATATATATCTCAATGTATAAAGTAAGTGCCCACAAGTCCATTCAGGAATCAATAAAGGGGGAGATAAAACCTTTCTTATAGTAGAATTCCAGCCAAGGCATAGAGAAGAAATGATGGATTCAGAAAATCACCATCTGGCAACCCTGAGAGAAATGATTTATTTCAGCAGGGGGCATGCACGGATTCTAAGTGCAGTGGTTGAAATTTATGAGGAACGCGCTGTTATCTCCCACAAGTATTCATTGGTTGCAAAGGGGTCTCTGTAGCTTTGCAGGAGAAAAGCTGGCTCAGATCACTTTAGCCAGAGGACCCAAGCTCACGCCGTTGCTGGTGTTGAGGCAAACCCGCCCACGTGGCTCTGGATGACATGCACAGAGAATGACTCAGCATGGCTTCTGTGTGCGCCTGCCAAGAATGCAAGCCCGAGTCCAGGCGTGGGGGCCAGAGGTCTCCGATGATCTAAGTGGATGGGGTATTTGGCAAAACTGCCCTGGACTTTTCAAAGCCTGCCTAGATTGTGAAAGGCAACGTAGGACTAAGAAACTGAACCAGATTAAAGGAGAGTAAGGAGCCATGATAACTTTATGCAACAAATGATCCTGGATGGGATCTCAGATCAGGACTATGTGTTTCACTCTCATGGACACTATTAGTCTACCTGACCTAATTTGAATAAATTCTATAGACAGACCATAATGTATTTGTCTGGGTACTTTAGAGAAAACAAAATCCACAGAAACTCGTGTATAAGAGAGAGTTTTATATAACGGTTAAGTGCACATCAAGAAAACATCCCAACCCAGTGCTGCCCAAGCCCACAAGTCCAAAATTAACCCATTAACCCATATGTCCAACACCAATCCACAAAGTCCTCCTCCATCTCACGAAACAGACACAATGATGTCAACTTCAGGAGGAAAGCCGAGTCAGTGAATCTCAGCACTGGCAGGGGTCTCCACACAGCTGCTCCAGCACCCAGGACTGCATCGGGGTAGGTCCATGTGGCTTCTTCTTGGGGGTATCTTGCAGGAAGTGAGCCTTGCAATATGAAGCAGGGAACTGGCTAAGGCAGCTGCACCCTGATGCGACCATCAGAAAGCAAGAGACCCGAGAACTAGGAAGGCAAGGCTCACTGAGCCATTTATGCCTCCGCCCTTCAATTAACCCCACATGTGTTTATCAGCCAGGTTGGCACAATAAACTAACTAACTCAGGTAATAATATATCCCTTGAATCAAATCTGGTCTATTGTGAGCATTTTTAGGGCTGGGAATTTTTTTTAAGTGGTTGAAAATTTTTTTAATATTACTTTCTGATACATGGAAATGATGAACTCCAATTTTCTGTGTCCATAAATAATGATTTATTGGAATAAAAGCACACTCATTCATATATATTTGTTTGGGTTTTGTGGTGGGCTGCTAACTCCAGGGTCAACAGTTTGAAACTACCAATTGCTCTACAGGAGAGAGATGAAGCTTTCTGCTTCCATAGAGATTTATGGGCTGGAAAACCCCCAGGGGCAGTTCTACCCTGTTCTACAGGGTCGCTGTGCGTCACACCTGGCTCGGTGGCAGTGAGTATGGCTGCTTTTGCTCTAGGGACAGGAGAGTTGAATGATTTCAACAGAGACCATGTGGCATGCAAAGTTTAAAATGCGCCTACTTACTATCTGCCTTTTATACGGGAAAAAATGCTGATCGTACAATAGATAGTGATATTGCACGAATGCTATTGTCATCATCTTTATGGTTGTGCATTAATATGATTATATAAGGTAAAAAAAAAAACCTTAATTTATAAGAAAAATGGGGGTTGGGATGAGGCTTTCTCTACCCTGTAACCCCGCAGAGGCCGTTCTGCCTGGCCCTGAGGGTCAGAACTGACCCCGTGGCAGTAAGCGTTTAGGGAAAGCCCTTCATTTCTAGGACATACGCAGTGAAGTGTGCCAGGGTAAAAAGGCGTCACATCTGCACTTGCAATTTGCTCAGAAAATAATAAGAGCAAGCATCCAAACCAAACACCAAGCTCACTCGATCCCGACGCCAAGCGACCCCATAGGACTCACAACCGTCCTGTGGCTTTCCAAAACGTGTGTCTCCTTACGGCAACAGAAACCCTCTTCTTTCTCCTGAGGAGTGCCCGGCGGTTTCAAACTGTTGCCCTTGTGGTTAGCAGCCCCTGTGGAACCACTGTGCCATACTAGAGAGAAAGTCAACACGTGGGAGATCTGGGGGCTTGATGCAGAGTGTGTAATAATTCATTGTACCAGTCTTGCAACTTCTCTCACAGTGGTTGCGTTTTCTAGTTAAGGATTCAAAGCAGCACACACACACACACACACACACACACACACAAAATGAAAAACCAAATCAAACCAGGGACCTATGAACCAACCAGAACTTGACCTTGAATTCCTGTTTCTGCTGCCACTGTGACCTTATGGAGGTACTTTCACCTTCCAGAGAGCATGTCCACGTCTGTGAAGTCATGCCACTGTCTTGACTGGCCGAGGCTCGGATGAGACAGTGCCTGTGAAATTCCTGGCACAGTGGGGAAAAGTCAGAATCAGGTGACCAGATGAGACAGATGAGGCAGGTACCTGGTGCCTGCATGGAAACTGTTCCCAGCCGCCTGCTCGCCACGTGGGCAGGAGCAGCCAGTGTCCCATCTTGTGGAGTCACAGCAGCCTTCTTTTAGGCTGGATGAGGGACGCCGAAGGCTGTGGGCCCTGGGAGTCCTTCCACACCCAGGGGCAGGTGGTGAGCATGAGATCTGGTCTGTCTATAAAGGCGGCCTGAGCTCGCCTGCCCTGGAGAGCTCCAGCAGGTGATGTGTAGTGAAGACTTGCCCTTAGAAGGGACTGGCAACCGTAGGGTCCAGTCTGGTCTCGCCGTGCCCACAGAAGCAGCTGTGTTCAGGGATGCTCTTGTTAGGCGCCTTCAGATGGGTCCTGACCCATCATGACCCTAGGTACAATGGAACAGAACACTGCCCAGTCCTGTGCCATCCTCGCCATTTGTTCTGTTTGAGCCCGTTCTGTAGCGACACTCTTTAAAGATAGAAGGTGCTTGATGCTCAGGCATCCAGTGTTTGTGGTAAAGTGTTTGGGGTGAGAAACAGTGGTTTGTGCCCCTGTTGGCTGAAGAAGGCAAGCCCATCTCATGTTATGCTTGACTTCCTGGAGACTGACTCCACAGGACCCTCTCCTGTGAGCAAGGGATGAGTTCACAGCAGAGTAGGTAGAAGTGGGAGTCCTTGCGTAATGCAATTATCCATTCAGTTGCTAGCCAAAACATAGGAGCTGTGAGGCAACTTGGAAGAAAGGCCTGGCGAAGTACTTCCAGCACATTAGTCAAGGACAGCACCGTGGAGCCCAGTTCTGCTCTGACATGCATGGTGTTGCCATGGGGTTGTTAACTCGATTGCCATTGGTTTAACTGATACCAGTGAGTGGTATTACAGTGTTGAGATGGAAGCTGCAGCCCACGTCTATGAATTATGAGGATGCAGACATTCAACAGGTGTTTCGAACAGGGATACCTGTAGGGCAGCTCCGTACTTTTGTGTAGGATTGCTATGAATCTGCATCAACTCACAGCAGTGAGTTCGGGTCCCTTCAGGAGAAGGAGGTTGTAGGGTAAGAAGGTGGGATTGGGGGTGGGAGTGGAGAAGAAAGTCTTTGTCTCTAGCGCTTCAGGAAACTAGTTAACCGTTTAGCAAGGATGCTAAACATTTAGCAAGATTTCATCTTTAACCGTTTAGATTGTTTCCAACATGCCACGGTATATCAATAGTGCTGTGAGAAATAAGAATTGTTTTGCTTCTCATATGGATATTCCTTAATGCACGCTCAGCCCTAGAAGTACAGTCACTGAGGCAGAGAGAACAAAATGCATAGAGCCCTCCACGGTGTATAAGCAGAGTGGCTTTACAGGGTTCCACTCGGTCATTACTGGCACATAGGTTCTCGATCACGGTTTGCAGGTAATGCCCTGACTTGTGAAGGGCTTCACTTCAGTGACTCCATTGTCAGTCAGTTCTGATGTAAGTCAAATAACTTTTATTATTAAAAGTTTTCATTATTATTGTTTTATCAGTATCTCATCTGTGGGTGTCTAGAAACACTGCATATTAACTTACAAGTAGATTTTAATACATGTATACAAATAATTATTAAAAAATAGATGGCCCTAAGTCCAGTTTATTCCAATTAAATTAGATCATGAGGAGGGGACTACCTGTATAAAAGTCAAGAGCACTGCTATGGATTTATTTATTATTGAAGCAATCTTTTAGTTGCATTCTTAGAAAAATTTATGGATACTTGATATATCTAAAAATAAGTGTTTTCCAAAAATTTCAAGATTATTTTAAAATCGGAAGTTAACCAATATCATAAACAGAAAAACTAAAAAATAAAAATTATAACTTGCCCTAACATAGCCTCTATTATCATTTTGTTTAAGAACTTTATTTGCATGGAGTATTTTTGTATCCCAATTTTTTGCTTGAACATTTATTCCAAGGATTTTTCTCAGTTGCTAGAGTCTCCATAACTATCATTCTGAATGACTATAACTTACTCTGTACTCCTCATTCCCATAACCATTTCCCGACTGAACACTTGATTATTCCCAAGTATTTATTTTTAACAACCATTCTCGAGGGGAAAAGAGACCCCCAGATTCAAGCTCTAAGGCAACCATCATGACGGATGGAGGAGACTTGCTTCCGTTGAAGTCTCCAAAGTGGATGGACAGTCTGGATTTAGATCTAGAGCCATTCAGATTTTTCATGAATTCACGCTGATCTTTTTTCTAAAACCAATCTCAATTCGTGAGGCTTTGTTGTGGTGGTAAAAAGTGCATTGAACATGGCACTTGCCAGTTTAACTTTTTCATGTGCTCAGTTCAGCGTGAAGCCAATTCCACCCATTGCATCTTACAACTGTCAGTGGATCCATCCATTGCCGGGAGCCCAAACCAGCCAGTTGTGGGAAACTGAGGCGTGCGCAGCAGGGGCTGTGGTGTGTTGGGTCACTGTCTCGTTTGCTGAGCGGCTCTTTGGGGGCCCCAGCCCTCTCGGACTCCCTTGGTGCTATGGTGAGTGTTTTCAGGTGCCCCTCACAGAAACCTTTTAGTCTGCAACCTTTGCCAGCGAGGAACGAAAATATACAACCAGGGAGGCAAGGATCCAGTCAACCCTCCTTTTTCTTCCCCCTCCTTCCTTTTTTGAGGACATCGTCCACGAACGATGGCAATGCATTTACGGTTTCTCCTTTCTGCTCAGGCAGCTCAAGCGGCTCCATTCACAGAAAGAAACACACCCACCGTCGCTCCAAGTCCATAAATGCGTCTTTGTTGACCGGGAGCCCTGTGGTTTGGCCCCCAGAGTTATCTCAGATAGCACAAATAAATCTGCCGGCCTCCAGTTGTCTCCAAGCAAGCATTACCTCCTTCCCCACGCTGTCTCCCTCCTTGAGAATTTCCTCTTGGCCTTCGGCAGCACAGACTCCATCCAGTCTTCTCATTACCATGCCCTGTTAACTGCTGCCAAGCCCTAGCCGTTTAGTGCATATGTTCCCTTAATCAGTCCTCTTTGTTCTAGAAGTCTGCGTTTGCTTTCCGAATGGACCTTTTCCGAGCCGCCCCTCCCCTTCCCCTCTGCAGCTCCACCGCCTCCCCTCGCTGGCTGCAGCAGAGCTGGCTGCTGTCGGCGTGTTTCTTTAGGGGGCATCCTCCACTCTTGGCTGCCAGGAACAGAGAGAGCGAGCCCAGCAATCTGCCCACAACATGCCAAATCGTCTCCCTCCCTGACAAGTTTGCCCGCCGTCCCCACCAGAGACCCTGAAGCCTTCCAAGTCCAGGGGAAGGGGCTGCTGGGCCCTTCTCGAGGCAGAGGTTCCTGGAAGACAATGTCAGCTCCCCTCACAAAGAGTCCTTCTTAGGAGTTTCTGCCCGTCCCAGTGCAGGAGAAGGCCGCTTTATGCGTCAAGCCCAGCAATGTATAGGCACTCAATGAGTTATTCATGGGGGCCAAGAGAAATGCTTCTGGAGCTGTATTTCATGTGAGGTGGAAGTGGCGCTGGCACCGCGGCCCCGGAGAATGCCCGGGCTTGTTCCAGCCAGTGTGAGGGAGCAGCTGCCAGCCGGCCAGCCGAGAAGCTGCCTACCCCGGGCGCAGGGCGCGTCCTTTGGGGTCCCAGGGGCTCCTCCGAGTATGGGGCCTCATGGCCGATGCGAGGGAGACATGATGTGTTGTTTTTCTCTGCTTCTAAATAGTCTCCCTCTCTTCCTGAGGCCCCACTCTTGGTACAGTGCTGCTCACCTCCTTCAGGCCGGATCGGAGCTGGGTTATTCTTCAGAACCTTTCTAAGCACGGGGACTGTCGTTGCTTCTGCTCACAGCCAGTGCCCTCACGTCCTCGGCCCTCCCTTTCCCTCTCCCCCGCTCCCTGCCCCCAATAGTAATAGTAGCGATCGTACATTGTTTCTCAGAAGCCCTCCAAGGAGCCTGGTGATGCAGTGGTTACACGTTGGGGAGAGACCCACATGGTCAGCATTTCAAAAACCAGCAGCTCCTTGGGGAAAAGACTGGGCTTTCTACACGCACAGGTCAGGGGTCGGGTGGGGGGTCGCTGTGAGTCTGCAGCGACTCGGTGACAGCGAGAGGAGAGGCCCTGCACGCTGCACACAGGCGTGGCATTCCCAGCAGGATGGGCTCACCAGCTTAACCGTTTCCCTTTAGTAAATGACCGCCCCAACCTCACCTGCTCCGTACAAGAAAAATGGCCCCAGCCCAGAGGCAGCTGTGGAACTTGGAGGGTGGTTTCCCCCCACCCCACTTTCTTTCTTAACTTTGTTTAAAAAAAAAAAATTAAAAGCTAACGTTGAGTCACTCGGTGGAGATGCAGTGTGCTTTTCTGCCTATCCCCCAAAGGGAAGTTTGTATTCTTCTCAGTGAGACCATTTCAAATGCAGAATCCAAACCTAAAATAATCCAGGGTTCTCCCGAGTTCTCAGAGGTGTAGATTTATTTACTATAGTTAAAACATAATTAGTTCTCAGGGGATGGTGTATCTTTTAAACGGCTTTATTGCCACCATATTGGCTTTCTAAATAATCAGAAACTGCTGTTATGATTATAGGCCTGTGTTGGGACAGCAACACACTGTAAGTAGAAACAAATGTCAGGAATTGCCAGTTGTCACTTGAAGGGGGGACAGCACACTGGCGGGGGGTAGAAGAACCTGATGGAATATTCTGAGGAAACACAATCTAACCAAGTCTTCAATAAGCGAAGAGGCGAGGCAGATGCCTCTATCCCTCCCACACACACTCCGTTTTGGATATTAAACGGCACCGTTTCGATTCCTCTCCAGTCTCGCCCTGCAGCGGCAGCAGCAGCGCTGCAGTGTGGGTGGGGGTAAGAGCCCTCCTGGATTTACATTCCCACAGGTTCTCCACCAGGGTGGAGCTGAGCCTTTATCACACATTCACCAACAAGTGTAAACTGTGCCCCTCTTGCTGTGTCCACCACCCGCTCTCAGATTCCCCTGTTCTGGCTCACCAGTCTTTCCCACCGTTTGCAGGTTGATGTTTAAGACGCCGCAGGAAATGGGCTTAATAGCGATCGCAGTCCAGCAGACGCAAGGCCAAGGTCAGTGGGGACTTTTGTTATTGTTGCCATGGGTTTTCTGTGTAGAAATCTGTTCGGGTCGTCGGAGCGTCCATTGTGTATGCTGATGCTGGGATAGCAGGGTGCGAACATTGCTTTCTGTTTCCGTACCCCTCCTAAAGTGGAACTAGAAGGAGGAGCAGTCCGAAGAATGCGCGTGTTCTCCTCCAACCGGATCATGTGTTCATCGCCGGGTGCTTGCTTATGGGTTACCTACGCTTACCTACGTCTTGTAAATGCTCCTTTGGGGCACATTCCAGGCTCTGAAGTTTGTGAATCACAGCTGTGGTATTAGGAAAACAGAGCCTGTCTAGTCACTTCTGAACCATGGCAATCCCATGTGTGTCATGGACATGCTTCTTTCCCTGCGGTTCTCGGTGCTGCCTTCTGATGGCACAGTGTAGTAGACAGCCAAGATGACTTAAGTGTCCTATCATTCCCAAACTACCCCTGCGGGTGCTGGAATTCACATGTAGTAAGCACTCAGAGGAGAGTCCCTGGGTGCCACTCACGGTTAAGGGACTTGACTGCTAACCACTTGGCAGTTCACATGTACACAGAGGGAAGTTCTCCTAAGAAAAGTCTGACTATCTGCTTTCTAAAACCATCAGGAATTGACTCAAAGGTAACTGGTGTGACTTGAGGTTTGGGCTGGTCACTCAGTCAGGGTCTCCTCAGAAGTGGCCACAGGGAAGCAGAACGGCACTGAGAGCTTCCACTGTCTGCTGGTCCTTGAATGCAAGCGCCTGCATCCTCGCAGAACCCACTTGGTGGGCGGGCTCCTTGCTCAGTGGCCTGTGCGGAGGCAGACAGTGGATGGATGCGCAGAGGCACTTGGCAGGACTCTGCAGGGCGGGTGACAACAGGCTGAAACACTTTTGCAGCTCTCAGGGCTCTCATGGCTTTCTCAGAAGCGGGTAAAGAAACACAGACCCTCCAGGTTTCCAGTTCTTTCTCTCACATGTCTTCTGAACATAGCTCCAAAATAAGGGAAAGGAATGTCATTTTATCAAATCCGTAGAGCTCAATATGCTGGATTAGAAAGAACGATGAATTATAGATAGAAGCTCTTTAATTAGTTATGCTCTCATTTATTCCCTATACCCCTCCCCCTTTTACTTTCTTTTAAAAATAGCAACTCAGAGAGTTAATACCAGGCATCACTTTTTGGGGGATGGAGAGGGTTATAGTTTCTTGTTAACTATAACACGCACCATATAATTCACCTGTTTTAAGCACTAATATGTACATTCAAGAGTTGTACACCCAGCCCCATCCAAAGAACGACATCTAAAAAGTAACTTGATTCTGTCTAGACTCAAGCTAGTTCCTCCAGTGCCTCCTTTTCTTTCTTTCTTTTTTGCGCATATTACCATATGTTGAAAATCGAAACTGAGAGTGGCGTTGAAACACTAAGATTTTGAGTCATCAAAGCATAAGTAATTTGCTCACAGAGGCAGAAAATTATACTAATTATTGGAAACTTTCTGAGCTGCAAAGCTTCAGATCTTTAAAAGCTTTTCTCCCATATTGCGTTAACCATGGAATGTCCGGGTCTGTTTGAGCGCAATGGCTCCAAGGCCCTGGTCACACTTTGGCTTGTTTTCCAGGCCGGGGAAGAAACGCCTGGCTGAGCCCTGTGGGATGTGCTATCTCGACGCTGCTTGTCTCCATCCCACTGAAGTCCCAGCTGGGGCAGCGGATCCCCTTTGTGCAGCATCTGATGTCCGTGGCGGTCGTAGAGGCCGTGAGGTCCCTTCCTGGCTATGAGGTACGTTCAGCCCCGCACACGGGCAGGTCCACACCATGTGTACAGGGCGCGGTTTGTTTCTGTTTGTAGCGTTTGTTTTCACAATTGGTGACTGCTGAGCCCTCGCCCACACTGCCTGGCTGGTAGGGAGGGCTCCTGGGGTTTTTAAAGCTCCGCTGGGTTTTATTGCAGCTTCAGGCTGGCTTGCCAGAAAACTTATTCCCCAGAATTCCCTTCCCATCCAGTTTGTCGGATTTCTCCAATGTCCTCGGAAGGGCAGGCCTCCGACCTCCCCTCTGCCCCCCTCCCACCTTACTGAAAGCGCTCTGGGTCTAGATGAGAGCTTTTTGTGTTTTCTGGGTAAAGGGGGCCGGGGAGCTTAGTTTAGTGTAGCTTAGTTTAGCTTCAGTTTAGTTTATGGACTTTTAAAACCTGCTCATTTCCTCCCTCCGCTTACTCCCATCTGTTCTCATGAGTGTGTCTCTGAGCCTCACAGACAAGTCACATGCTGCTTGGCTGCGAACTGAGCAGTCGGTGGTGCTGTGCACACTCCCCAGCACCGCGGACAAAAAGCGTGGGGCCTCCGGCGGTAAGATTGTTGTTAGTTGCTGTTGCGTTGACTCTGGTTCATAGCAAACCCTGTGCACAGAGGATTGTCAAGACCGTGACCTTTCAGAAACGGATTGGCAGGCCTGCCCTCTGAAGCACCGCTGGGTGGATTCCAACCGCCCACCTTTGGCACAGAGCCAAGTGTGCCACCCAGGAACTCCCCACAGAAACCCTGAGGCGCCGACGCAGAGGCACAGTCAAGGTTCATTCACAGCAAAGGTTTCGTTTGTCTGCAGTTGACTCAGCTCCACAGCGAGGTTCCTCTGAGACCGTCCCCTTGCCCCCAGCTGTAAAGACAGATGTTCATTGTAATTGCCCGGCATTTTGGCACTACATTACTAGGAAGACAAGGAAAGGGTGCTTTTGGTCTTTTCTCCCATTCCTGGGCTTTTCTCCACACCCTTCTCAATTTCCCAGGATGAATTGCTTATGGCTTAGAAAGGCATTTCATCTGACTGCTTACAGCTCTTCTCCTTGGGCAATGATTCTCAGTCTTCCTTATGTCACAGCCCTTTAATTCAGTTCTTCATGCTGTGGTGACCCCCAACTCGAAAATTGCTTTCATTGCTACTCCATAACTTTAATGTTGCTACTGTTATGAATCGTCATGTAAATATCTGATATGTGGGATGCATTTTCTTTTCTTTTTTTTCGACGGGGGGGGGGGAATGCATATTCATTGTTCCAAATTGAACATAATTAAAGCATAGTGATTAATCACAAAACAGCAAGTACTTATATATTGTGAAATATTATGTGTTTTCTGATGGTCTTAGGCAACCCGTGTGAAAGGTTCCTTCGACCCCCAAAGTGGTCTCGACCTACAGGTTGGGAACCGCTGTGTTAGCCTAGGTATGTATGTGTATAGGTAGACAGACTGATAGATGGTTGATTGATTCCTCACACAAGATGTCATGAGCGTGATTCCCAAGTGAGGGTTTGGAGATCCCATATCTGGCATCCAGTTGTGACAACCAAAAACGGCTCCAGACATTGCCAGCTGTCTGAGGGGGAGCAACACCCTCCCTACCTGGAAAACCCCATTCTAGAAAGAAGAGCACTCCTTGTCAGCAGGGGGTCAGAGCAGTTGCCCACATGTTATTTGTGCTCAGCCCAGTGCTCTGCTAGGGCAGGCAAGGTTCTGGCCAACAGAAAGCGCCTCTGGCTCAAAAACCAAACTCACTGCCGTTGAGTCTATTCTAACCCCTAGCAAGCTGAGGTTAAAAGAGGTGGGGTGCTGCAGGAGGAGAGAAAGGGGGTGTCCTAGAAACAAAAGGCCCCACACCAGTTGCCTCTGACTCATGGCAAGCCGTGTGCGTCAGAGTAGAACGTGGCTCCCCGGGTTTGCAGAGCCACATCCCCAGACCTTTCTTCGGACGTGTCTGTGCGTGTATTTGAACCTCCAGCCTTTGAGTTAGCAGCTGAGCACATTAACCATGCGCACCATCGAGGGACCCTATAGGTCCTGTAGCCTAGCACTGAGCAGGGGAGCTTGAGGTGTGGAGTCTGGGTTAGAATCCAGCCCTGCCACTTGCAAACGCTGCGACCTCAAGCAAGCCACACGATCTCATGAAGCGGCCATCTCTTTCCCCCCTTGAATGGGGTGACACGGGTACAAAGTATACATCCAACCGAAACCCACAGCCCCTGAGCCGATTTTGACTCTTCGGGACCCTAGCCAGCATTTCCGAGGCTGTCAGTCTTTACAGGAGCAGACAGAATCATTGTTCTCCTGTGGAAGACGAGTGGATTTGAACTGCCCACCTTATATTTCCTAGTCCAATGCTTAAGTAACAGCTAGACTAATAGTGTATAATAGACCGATGCTGAGAACGGGGCAGGGGTGGGGCAGTGGTAGCAATCACACACACACACGAGACCTGGGTTCGATTCCCAGCCAGTGCACCTCATGCACAGCCACCACCCATCTGTCAGTGTTGTGCTGCACAGAGGGTTCAGAGAAGCTTTCCAACTAAGACGGATGTGGAAGAAAGCTGTCGGCCAATGAAAGCCCTATGGCTTGCAACAGAGGCATCTTGTTCTGGAGTGAATGGATCTCCAGGAAGTGGGGGCCGACTGTCCAGAAGCAGCGTAGCCTGAGAAGCGAGGCCTGCTGCATGGCACTTGATGGTTATCCACTCCCCTTTGCACGCGCTCTCTCTCTGCCTTAACCTGGTCTCTCTCTTCCAGTCTCATGTCCTCAGACTGGCCCACACATGGTCCCACTGGATACATGACAGCACCACGTCCAGGAGGCCCACACTTCTGGGGCCCACTCAGTGTAACCATCCCAACTTGTGTATCCCACCTTAGGAGGCACAGGGGAGAGGAGGGGAGCCCGTGGCAGTGTCCATCCTGGGTCCCCTCCATCGAGGCTAGCCCAGGCCACACCCTTCAGGATGGAGCGGCCTGGGTGATGAATGCCTAATGTGTGCCTGATTCCTTTCAGACCCCTTTATTGTGGCACGGCCAGCTCATTTTCGTTTAGGGTGGGCATTCAGTGGAGCCAACCCCCTCTGTCCCTAATCTTCGTGCCTGTGAGTGACAGCTTCTTGTGATGCTTGTTGATACCGAGATGATGAACACTGTTGACAAGATGAGCGTCAACAGTGAAGGGGGTGAGACCAGGGGACAGCTGTGGGGTATGTCATCTAATCTCTAGGTACCGCTTCTTGGAGCCCCACGTGGTTCTTGGACACTGGAGTGACTCAAAGAAGAGATTCACATTCTAGAAAAGAGGAGGACATGGCCTTCTGTTTCCTTCGTTTCACGAGTGTTGGGCTCAGTTCCTCTTCAGCCCGATGGCCTCCTGTGGCCCCTTTGTGTCCCGTGATTCCTCGATTAAAGTGCCGATCTTTCTTCAGGATATCAACTTACGCGTGAAGTGGCCCAACGATATTTACTACAGTGACCTCATGAAGCTCGGTGGAGTGCTGGTTAACTCGACGCTTATGGGAGAAACCTTTTTCATACTGATTGGTAAGTGTGAGCAGGTCGGGTGGTGACGTGTGTGGCTGGTAACCGGACCATCCGTATGCTAACAGCGTCCGTGCAGGACCGATGTGGCCGTCAGCTTCTGCAGAGCCTGCTGGCTTTGAGACCCTGGCGACAGTTACACTCTGTCTCGTGGGGTGGCACTGAGCAGGCATCTGCCCAACAGCCATAGGTTTTTGATGGGTAACTTTTTAAAAGACTTTCTGCCTGCATTTTTCAGATTAGCCGTCTTCTTCCCCCCCTCCCACCACCACCCCCCCACTAACGAGGACAATGGCTCCTATGTAGCCCATGTTGCAGAAAGGACAGCGGCAGAATTCTTGCCCTCCACACTGGAGACACAGGATCCAACCCGGCCAGTGTACCTCATGCCAGTCCACCACCTGTCTGTCAGTGGACGCTTGTGTGTCTCTGTGATGCTGAACACGTGTCAGTGGAGTTGACAGACTAGGAAGTGAAGACTGGTGGCCAACGTCGGGACATCAGTCTGAAAACCCAGTGTATCACCACAGCCCCGCCCCACTGTGCGTGGAGTCCCTCGAGTTCAGGCATGGGGCCACGGGAGCACACTGCAGCATGGGGTGGGGGGCGGGGGCCGGACAATCGTATGAGAGCCATTTTCTCTGAGCCTCGTAGTTTCAGATCACAGTGCGTATACCAACAAGGCTAGATCATTTGGGAGTGATTTGGGAGGTTTAGGGTCCTAACTACCACCAAGCATTTGGTATCATACCAGACAAGCATTTTCTGAAACCTCTCCACACTCTAGTTTCTAGGTACATTGAAAAGTATGAAAATAATTAATTTAAGGTACTCTTTTTTTTCATAACAGTGGGTGAGCAGGTGGTGTAATGGGTTACGCATTGGTCTGCTCACCACAAGGTTAGCAGTTCAAGACCACCTGTCACTGTGAGGGGGGAAAAGGATGAGGCCTTACAGTCTTAGAAACCCAGAGGAGCAGTTTCACCCTGCCTATAAGGCCGCCCCGGGAATCTCACCAGTTTCCCGCATGGAAGATGAGAACCTACTACTGACCACCACTGCCCTGTGCCCCATTAATAAGAACAAGGGCCTTCAAGTCAGGTCATACTCTTGGCGGCCCATTTATTAACATCTGACGGATTAACTGCATCCAGCGTGGCATTCTCTCCTTCCAAATGCTTGTTTGCAGTGATGTGGGTGGTGAGCAAGTGGCACCGTGGAAGGATGCAAAGAAGGATCAGGGTTACCCGGAGTCCCGGAGTACATTTGGGGACACTGGAGGAAACGTAAAACATGAGCTTTCTCTGGGCGATAGAGGGGGATGTGTGAAATCAGCAGGATGCTGCACAGTGTGTCTCAGGTGGGTCTGTTTCTGCCCAGGTTGTGGGGTGAATGTGACCAATAGTAACCCCACCATCTGCATCAATGATCTCATCATGGACCACAACAAGCAACATGGGACAGACCTGAAGCCACTGAGAGCTGACCTTCTCGTCGCCAGAGCTGTAACCCAGATGGAGAAGTTGATCAACACCTTTCAGGACAAAGGGCCCAATGGCGTGCTTCCCTTGTATTATAAATACTGGGTGCACAGGTTAGTGCTTGCTCATCTTCAGTCTTTTCACATCCCTTTTTCCGTCCGTAGCTCAGTGCGTTAGATTGGATCCACCAGAGAGACAAAACCAGGGACGCGTGTATGTGTTGTATGTGTATAGGAAGAGATTTACATCAAGAAATGGCTGGCACAGTTGTAGACGTAGGTAAGTCCAGTCCGGTTCAAGTCAGGGTAGTTCACTGGCCACGTGTGGGCTTGGCAGGCAACACAACAGGAGATCAAGGTACCTCATCAGGATGTCGAAGCAGAGACAGCAAGGGGGCACAGGCTGGGGGAGGCAGAGGTTTGAGGTCAGCCAATTGAATCCACCGTCTGTTGACAGCCCGTAGCGTCAGCCACTGACGCAGGAGCTTGAGAGGCCAGATGCAAGATCCAGCTCCAGCAGAAGGCAAAGGGATAAAAAGGAGGTGACTCTCCTTGGTCTCTGCCTCGTGTACAATAAGGCTTGTAGTGCCCAGGGGAAGTCATCAGACGGACACAATCAAGGTTGAGCTCCACCCTACCCTTACCCAGCAGTGTCTAATTAACATAATCCCGAACCATTACGCTCAGTATCTTCCAGTGAGATGGTAAGCATCAGTCTGAACGACTCATTCATACCTTTAGAGTATAGATTCCTGGGTGACACACATGGTGTGTTTGAGGCTACTTACTAACCCAACGTCTGCCCGAGGAGCCACAGAGGAAAGTCCTGGCAATCTGTGTCCATAAAGATTACAGCCAGAAAAACCCAGTTGAGCAGTTTTTACACAGGGAGCCAGCGAATTGGAACTGACTCGACATCAAGTTGTGTTTGGGAGATTATAATGGGGACACTGGGGAGACACTACTTCAACCAAGTTTATATCTCCAGAACATCAGCTAGTTAGCATCATGGGCTCCAATTGGGGTGTAATTGGAAAGACCCAGCCTCCACCCCCAGGAGTTTTCCCTCCTCACTTTTAAAATCAGAATCAAGTGGTGAAGAAGCAATCAGAAGCATCCTAATTGTGGGCCACTAGGTACAGCCAGGATGCTCTTTAAAGCGAGGCTGATGAGACTTCATCTCACATACTTTGGACATGTTGTCAGAAGAGACCGGTCCTTGGAGCAAGTCATCCTGCTCGGTAAAGTAGAGGGCAGGGAAGCAGAGGAAGGTCCTCCAAGAGATTGATTGCCACAGAGGCTGCAGCGATGGGCTCACACCTAACAATTGTGCAAAGGGCACAGGACTGGGCCAAGCTTCCTTCTGTCCGTGGGTCGAGATGAGTCGGAACCAACTCAAGGTCACCTGACAACAACCAGGTTACCAGTGGCTCTCGAGATTACCGTATGTCCCCTAGTAGCAGTGCAACAGGCTCACCCGGGAACTTGCTAAAACAAACTCGCCTTTCAGTTGATTCCTACTCATAGCGCCCCTCTAGGACAGTGAAGAACTGCCCCTGTGATTTTCTGAGAATGTAACTCTTTACAAGAGTAGACAGCCTCATCTTTCTCCCAGAACAGCTGGTGTGTTTGAACTGCTGACCTTGCAGTTAGCAGCCCAGCTCACTCATAACCCACTATGCCACCAGGGTTCCTATACGTTTGAAAAGACTATTTGTAGAGTGTTGCAGCACTTAGCACGGCGGTTCTCAACCTTCCTACTGCCGCGAAGTTCCTCATGTGGTGGTGAACCCCCGACCATAAAATTATTTTCGTTGCTACTTCATCACTGTCATTTTGCTACTGTTATGAATTGGGCAACTCCTATGAATGGGTCATTCGACCCCCAAAGGGGTCGCGGCCCACAGGTTGAGAACTGCCTGATTAGCATGCTGCGTGGCACGGAATAGGCTTCCAAACAGTCCAACAAGTAACCACCACATCACCGGGGCCCTCTGGGAACTTGTTAGAAAGGCAGATTCTATAAGAATCCTCATCTCTATGAAGTGAACAGTTGGCAGTTACACTTGCCCCAGAGACAGCTGGGAAGAGAGGCCCGAGCTTCTGCTTCTGAAAGGTGGCAGCCTTGAAAAAGCCCCGCGGAGCAGTGCTTCTCTGTGCACATGCGCTGACTGGAGGCAGGATCGACCGACGGCAGCTAACAGCTGGCTGACAGACAGACTCAGTTAGACACTCAGAGCCAGGGCCCAGCAGTCCCTGTTTAACTGATGCTCCCTAAGGAGTCTGAGGCTCACTCCAGTGCAACTCCAGCTTGCTACCCCAGAAGCTGCCAGTGCATCAGCCAGATTCGAGGCGATGAAGGAGACCTGGCAGTGAAATGCGGGGCTTCGCCCATAATGAGGTCCTGCATGGGCTGGCGAGAGCCATAAAAAACATGGAGGAGACCATTGGGGGAATTTGAACAAGGATGGTAGATTAGATCGTATTGTAATAAGAAGGTGGCGTTTCTTCAGGTTGATAGTGGTGCCTTAGTTTTATAACTGAATGTACTTGTTATCGGGAGATACACGCTGCAGTATTTTTGGATAGACTAGCATGGTCGCCTTATTTTCAGAGGGTCAAGGGGGTTCCAGTATGTGGGAGCAAGAGAGAAATTGGAGATGGCAACGCTTGGTAGTGAATGTAGGTGAAGGGAATAAACGATGCTGCTCTTTCACTTTTTCTCTAGTTTTGAAAGTTTTCACACGCACAGCAAATATCTGGGTTGGGTGTGGGAAGGCTGGCCGGCTGGACCAGTCCATGTAAAGATCTCAGTAAGAAGTGACTTTAACGGTCACATTTGGAGACTGTTCCACAGGTGTCCTATCAGGAGTTGAACTTGCAGTTGAAAAGACCCAACTTTATGAGAAGAGAGGTCACCGTCACCAAGAGAAACCACTCATATAACTCCTTAGTGGGGTTCCATGCCTGCCTTCACCTTGCCGGTGTGTAGCTCTGAACAGGGCTGTTTTCACGGCACCAGCCTCAGCCTGCCCCCGGAGCCCTTGTCTGTATGAGTAATCCCGAAGCTACTTGTGTTATGCTGATCTCTCTGCCTTCTGTTTCAGTGACAGCCCCTGTTCTTCTTTTCCAGTGGTCAGCAAGTCCGTCTGGGCAGCGAGGAGGGACCAGCGGTGTCCATAGTCGGCCTTGATGATTCTGGGTTCCTCCAGGTGCATCGGGCAGGTGGCGAGGTTGTGACTGTGCATCCCGACGGCAACTCCTTCGACATGCTGAAGAACCTCATCCTCCCGAAGCAGCAGTAGGCATGGTGGGGTGGGTGCCACCAAGACCACCACCCACATTCCAGTCCACCTCAGGCACAGCCCGGCAATCCGAAAATGCGATTTGAGAGCTGTTTGCCCCCCTCTGGTTTGTCAGTCCTCGATGTTTTTGTTTCCCCCTCACCTGCTTTTTGTTGAAGGTCGATGTTGTTGTCATTTTATAGGTCTGTGGAAGGAACCAGTGGTGGAGGATTGACAAGTGGGAGACGTAGGGTAGGTGGACCTCCTACCATGGTGGGTGTGAAAACATCTCTCACCAGCCCTGGGACTTGGATCCTGTGTGGAACCTATTCCCAATCATGTGTAGACTAGACCTCCTCCTCAGGGCTGTCTTGGCTGTCATCTTCAAGGAAGCAGATCTCCAGGTCTTTCTTCCACAGCACCAGTGTGGGAGTCTGCACCTTCCCCAGACTCCTATGGCTTGTCCACCCACCACAAGAGAGAGAGAGAGAGAGAGGGAGAGAGATCTTCCTTGGGAATGGCATTGATTGTGTTCCTGGGACTGGAGACCTTATCTTGTGGATGGACTGCTTAAAAATTAAATTAAATTCACAGCCCCTCTCCAGCCAGGTCAGTGGCGAGTTCAATATCCGGTGACTTTGTAAGGACCCAGGGGGCCATTTTCCTGCCAGAGCCTGTGTTGACCCTCAGCAGGGGTGTTCCTTTTCCTGTGAAGGGAGAAGGTCGCCTGGGCGACTGCCTGGTGGTCCTCTGACCCCGTCCCTGTAAATGCTGTGGAGCTGCGTCTCACTGGGCAGGACGCAGTGACACTGCAAAGGAAGTCAGCGACATTAGTTCACGAGCTCGCCTTTCAGATGTTTAAATTTGCTGCCTGGCCTGAAGAAATGGGCTCAAGTTCAAGATCCTGGATGCACTGATGAGTGCCCCCGCACCCCCACCCCCACCCTTGGATGTGTGGGGCAGATGATGTGGCTCCAACAGCTGGAGATAAAGGCTGGTGCTCATGCCACACACAAAGAAGGATTTGGTGTTTCTAAGCCATTTTCAGGCTGACTTTGAAATGTAGCACGTTCTACATGACCATGTGCAAGAAAGCGGCACAGAATCCCCAAATACAGGCGCCCCCACCCCATGTTGCCAAGGAAGAAAATTACATTGATACTTCATACCATCATTAAGAGTGTGTGTGTCTTTTAAAGTCGGTGGAAATCTGATGCACTGGCTCTCACAGAAGAACAAAAGAAAGGAAACCTTTTGATACACATTAGCGCTCTCCAGATGGGCGCCATGCTTTTTCCATGTCTCTTCTATCTCTGTTGAACGGATGAATCACGCGTACTACTCTGCAGTCTTAAAAGGCCAATTTCTGTCCACTTTTCCCGCTTCCTGCCAGTCCCGGCTGAAATCAGTGGAAAGAAATCTTTGAACAGAATCCCCTCTTTGTAAGCCACCCCATCCTTAACCCAGGGCCCTATCCAGCCAGGTTCATTCCAGATACCTGTGGTTTCCAGGAGAGAGCCCGTCTACCTTTAGCCAAGCACAGGCAGCCCCACAGGAAGAACAAAATGAACCGTACCGAGGGAAGCACACTCACCCAATGTGTGTGTTTTTGGAAAGGTCGCCTGAAAAGAATTCTTAATTTTTTGCAAAGAAGAAAGTACCTGCTGGAATTATTTTTCTCCAGCCCCCTCCCCACTTGTGTGTGTCCCCACCCACCCCAGTTTTTTCTTCTTTTGAAATCATCCACTCCCAAATGCCCTAGCGGTCATTCTGAATCCGTGGCAAGTTGAGGTCCGCATCCGCACCACACCCGAAAGACAAAAGGGGCTCAGCCACGAGAGAGCGGCAGTGTGCAGAGTCACGGAGGAGGGGTCTCCCGGCTAGAGTTGCCAGCCTCCATCCGTCCGTCCTCAGACTCCGGCACTGGAGGCGAGTCATCTCCGGGGTACCGCCACCATTACTTTGTGAGGCTCTTTGGGGGGCTGCTCTCCAGTCAGAAAGCCTCTTTTGCAAAGTTTTGCCTTAGAAAACCTGTTAGCATTTCATTTCCTTATGTCGATGGAAACAGTGTGGACATGTCAGAGCAGAGGGGTGCCCCGCGGGGCCCTCCTGCTGCGGGCAGCCCTGGAGGATGTGAATGCCCAGCTGGCTGGAGGGGACAAAACAGACCGGAAGCTGCTGCTGCTCTCTTGAGAAACCGGCTTCTGCCTCACGCGAACCAAAGACTCTTTCAAACGCCGGCTTCGGAGCGAGCAGGGAATTAAAGGCATTTTGCTCCTAGCCCTCAGAGAGAAGCCTTAGACGCCCACCTGTGGCCCACACCCACTGGAAGCTTGAATGTCTTACACAGACCTGTGTCCCCCCCTTTATCCCCCATCTGTACACGTCAATCAATCAACTCAGGATCCCTGTGTGCTTCCGGAACGTGGGATTCTCCCCGATGTGGATGTGCGATGACGTCTTCGGAACTATGTGAAAGGCTAGATATCCCCCGCTTCCCATGGCCTCGCAGGAGCTGCATTTGCCCTGGAGCCTGGCGGCGTCCCCTGAGCGGTCACAGTGTGAAGGGTGTGTGTTCTGTGGGAGACAGTTGGTTGGTTTCTCTGGGGTTTCTTTTGAGAGGCCCAACCTAGGGGTGCATGAGGCCAAGTCCTCAGGCCCAGGATGATGGGGAAAGCCCCCCGCTGCCCTGAAGGACTGCTTCTGCCATCCCCCCAGCCCCCCAATCACAGGCACACATGCATGTGCACACAGCGGCCAGCATGGCCTCCGCACCCGGGAGCCTGGAGACCAGAAGAGGCTGGCTGCCCCCGGCACTTTCGGACAGAAACGGGGGAGGTGTGTTAGCCTTAAACTCTGTCACAGGTCACTCTCAAAAGGCAGAGAAGCTGAGAATCCTTGTTCCTGGGCCACTACTATGCATCTTCGAAGTAAACGGTGTCAGCCTTTGCATTTCTTATTTTCCAGAGGCGCCGCTCTGGAAAGCAATGACCTCCAGCCAGTGCCTTTAACAAGCACGTCTACCAAAATAAATGCGCAGGCTTCCTGTAGGGTTTGCGCTCCTTCCTGTTCCAGTCCCAAGATGCTTTTTTTTTTTTTAAGAAAAAAGGTCACTGCTTTCTGGTTATAGTATTTTTATTAATATTTAGACATTTTTTACAAAATAAATAACAGGGTTTACATAGTAAGGAATATGTATGTATGTCTAAATTCTAAGAAGCTGGGGTGGGTTTGAGGGAGTAGGGTGTATTTTTGACACCTAAATTGTGCATCATACAAAATTAAGATTCCAAAGAGTGAACGTTAACAAACCGTAAAATGTAAAAGAAAAGAAAGAAAAAAGCCCTTTAACTGGAGTGAGAAATAAATTTGCTATCACAACACCTGTATTTCGTTCTTTCAGGGTTTTCTCACTTTTTGAGTGAAAATTGCTTCACTTGCGTCCCAGCGGTTTCTTCCTCAAGATGTTATCCTTGGAGCGGGCTAGAGTGTAGGGGCAGCTGGAATAATGCATGTGAGATCACCCATTCACTGCAGCCCTACTATAATTGTATGGTATTCGCTTGAAAATTAATCACTCCATTTTCTACGGCAGCCACCAGCAGTCTGCTGTACGCGCCCTGCGGGGCAGTAGATCTGCACCTTGGTTGGGCTTCTTAGGGGCCCTTTCAACTTCTTCTACCTCTCTCACCCCTTCTCCTGGAAAGAGGAGGAGGCCCGGCAGGCAGGACTACAAAATGGCAAAAGGGAGGAGAGTGGGGACAGAAAATACTGGGTCTTGCAGATGCCCTCAGGGCAGCCTGCCTTCACACCCGGTTCCTTTTGCCACAAAGCTATGAATGGAATGGCTCCTTCCAGAAAGGGGCTTCCAGGAACATAAAAGAATTCCTTTTCCCTGAATCGGGTTTCTCACATCCATCTGAGCTGACCGTTTTGTCAACATTGTACATGTTAGGGCCAGAACTGATGTTCCCCCTCCCTCTTTTTGTGAGAGAGGTGCATATTTATTAAAAAGCTTCCTCTTTCTCCCACTCAGAGCCCTGCAGAAGTCTAGAAACAATATTCCGGAACTGAAATGTGCAGAATCTCAGAGATGGAGGTGACAATATTGGGTTACCATAGTCACTGCCTTGTTAACTTAGCACAGAGCCCTTGGCCCTCTTGAAATGGGGCTCCGTTAGGAATCTTCCTTTGCACCCTCGGCCATGACACCCTGACAAGGGTTTCCACAAGGACCTTTCCCACATCAGCACTCATGAAGCTCCTTGACATGAGCGTGCACAAGTCTGGAACAGTCTCTTCTTTAGCCTGGATGTCAATCTGCCTCATGATTTGTATTGACTAAGCACCGCCCCCCCAAAAGTTAAAAGCAATGTAGACACAAGAGCATTTTGTGGGACTTTATTGTAAAACGTCAGACGTTTCGCCTATGGGTCACATGTCAGAGGTTGGCACCTTTGGGAACCTTGGCTTCGTGATGAGACTCAGGAGGATATAAATAACGCACCTGGCTCGTCCCCCAGCGGAGGCAGGTGGGAGACCCAGTGCCTTCACTGCATGACTGAAACCGCACCACCCATGTCACTGTGAAGTCGATTCTCACTGTTGAGGACCCCGTGTGTTACTGGGCACCGCTCCACAGCACCTGCATGTCCTCCTGACAGACTCATCTGCCGAGGTGCTGATGTTTGACCCTTCTGCCTGTGTTTGCAAGTTTCAGCTCCTGGACAAGCTGACACAGGTCTTGGATGGGAATGGTGAGGTGCAGGGCGAGCTGTTGGCATTTTGAGAGCAGTTGATAGCAAGGTACTTGGATTCTAAGAAGATGAGTGAAAAACATTGTATTGTGTAAACCATGTCTGGAAAGGAAAAAATTGTATGTGGAAAATGTTACGTTTATAGTGTGTTCCAATGTATTGATCCTGTTCACAGCCAAGAGATGATTTGAAAATGGTGAATTCTTTGGACCAAAAAAAATATCAATGAATACTCCAACTAAAACTGTACACAGTCAGCAGAAGATAAACCAGGTAACTCTTGAAAATTAAATCCTATGCTCATCAGAAGAGACTACCCGGAAAATGAAAAGAGAGCCTACAGACTAAGGAGTGGGATGGAGGTGGGAATTGGCAACACATCTGGCAAGGGTCTAATCTCAACCCTGCCACAGTGGAAAGACAATCCAATCAGAAAAATAGAGGACATAAACAGGTGCCTTTCAGACACCGGAAGAGGTGTGAATCCAAACTAAAATGAAATACTGCTTCATTCTGACAGTAATGCATTAATCAAGGGATCAGAAATTAATAAATGATGATGAGGTTGTGAAGAGATTGGGAGAACATAAAAATGCCGTCGAGTTGATTCTATAGGAGAAAGTAGAAATGCCCAGTGGGTTTCCAAGACCAAATCTCTATGGGGATAGAAAGCCTCATCTTTCTCCCTCAGAGCAGCTGCTGGTTTCAAACTGCTGACCTTGTGGCTGGCAGCCCAATGCATAACCCATTACTAGACCTCCTACTGATGAGAATGAAAAAGTGGTATAACCACTATGGGAAATGAGTATAGCACTTCCTTTAAAAGCTAGACCTTATGTTCGATGAGTCCACTCCTAGGTGTGTGTCCAAGGGAAATATGATTGGTAATGTGAGTGGGCATATGTATACCCACAGACACTGCGGCATTACTCATAGTAAAAAGAACCTATGTGAGTGAATAGGTAAACAATGTATATACATTCAATGGAATACTACCAACGATAAAGAAGAGTCTACAATGAATCTGCATGACATTAAGCTGCGTGAAACAAGTCAATCACAAAGAAGGCAAATATTGTATGGTACCACTTTCATAAAAAAATCAAGAATGGGTTTACCCAGAGAAAGCAGCATCCTTTGGTTATAGTGGTAGAGGGGACAGGATCACTAGATAGCAGATGTGGAGATCCTGGTGAGGGGAAAGGCCATGCACAACACAGGGACATCAGCAGATGGCCAAGAGAAAGGAGGACACTGATAGGTAGACAAGAGTAACGGACAACCCAAGTGGCCATCTAGCTGAGAAGCAACAAAGTCCACATGGAAGAAGCACACCAGCCTGTGTGATGATGTGTTCATGGGATCAGGTGTCAGGCATCTTAAGATCCAGAACAAAACCAATGTGAATGGGGCGGGGCGGGGGGGTATCATAGTGCCTGGAAACCCAAAGCCCATCTGTAGACAGTTGGACATCCCCTCAGAGGGGTCACGGAAGAGATGAGCCAGTCAGGGTACTTATAGCACCAATCAAACACACAACTTTCTTCTAGTTCTTTGGTGCTTCCTTCCCCCCACTTATCATGACCACAATTCTACCTACAAATCGGATTAGACCAGAACATGCACACTGCTACATACAAGAGCCCACAACAGGGAATCCAGGATAGATAAACCCCTCAGGCCAACGAGAATAGAGATACCAGGAGGATTAGGGGAAGGTAGTGGGAGAAAGGGGAAACTGATCATAGGATCAACTTAGAACCCCCTCCCAGGGGGATGAATAATAGAAAAGTGAGTGAAGGATGACAGGATGGTATAAGATATGAATAACTATCTTATCAAGGGCTCATAGCGGAGGGCGGATAGAAGAGGGAAGGGGAAATATCAGGAGCTGATATCAAGTAGAAAGAAAATGCAAATGTGCTTGACCCAATGGTTGAATGTATGGATTGTGATAAGAGATGTAAGAGCCCCCAATAAAAGCATTTAATAAAAAGAACGGACAACCATGATGATCGCAACTGCGGCAACAGAACGACAAGGTTGTGAGTGGTTACACAGGGTCGATACATACGCTATGTAGGTGCATGGCGGAAGGGCCTGTGGGTGTACCTGCATGCCCACAGGTAGGTATGTTTGTGGGCATTTGTGCATACATAGTTGTGCTGTAAAAAAAATACAAGAGAGCACATAGGAGGCCTGGGCATGGAAACCTTAGACATGTCCAAACACCTGGGCATGATAACTGACCATAACCCCTGGAGGCATCTAGGTCAAATGATGTAACACTTCATAAAACGAAGGTTCTCTATTCCAACTTGGAGAATAGCATCCGGGGTCCCTACTAGCTTGCAGGCAGCCATCTAGGGGAGTGGCTCTTGGTCTCTTCCTGTTTGGAGAGAGAAACCAAAGACTCAGGGAAGCTCTTCCGGCTAATGACCCACTCTAACCTCAGCTGCCTCCAGCCTGAGGCCTCAAACCTCAGCTGATGCCCAGCTGCCATTACTCAGCACTCTGACTAGGGGCAAAATTCAAATTCATTTTTTAAAAGACCAGACTTCCTGTGCTGCTAGAGACTAGGGGAACCCCCAAAACTCATCCTAAGACACTGTTAACTTGGAACTGTAGCCACTTCCCAGGGTCACCTTTTAGCCAATCACTGCGCCTCCAGGGCTCTTCAATAATAGAGGAGCCAATAAACAATCATCTATGCAGAATGCGCCCCTTCCCACAGAAGGAGATCAAACTGGAAACACTGGCCCAAATGCAAAGAAGAGAAGGCAGGAGGGACAAGGAAACTCGGGGGCCGGCAACCGGAACACAGGACAGAGTTGGGCAAGCTGGCCCGTGCGGGTGGGGGTGAGGGCCACCAGTACCACAGAATGTTTGAATTGATGAATGGGAAACCAATGTGCTGTGTAAACTTTCACCTAAAACACCATTCAGTGTTTTGGTTTTTTTTAAAAGGCTTTAAGGGAAGGAATTCTTTTGAAAAGTGAATAGAAGTTTATTTTTAAAACACTGCTGATGTTTTATAAAAGGATTTCCGTTTACCTGGTACACGCATTACATGCTCGTAGGAGGTTTTCTGGCTCTGTAGAAAATGCTTAGGAAAATGTATAGTGCATCATGTCCACGCAATTCCTTAACACATTTTTCTTCCACAAGGTGTCTTCCACTGACAGGTTTCCATATTGCACATGCTGCTCCACTCACACGATCAGTTCTATGACAGCAAACACGAGCCTAGGGAATTACAGAGCCAAGTGGGCCAGACAGGTCTCCCCTAGCACTGGAGAGTGCCAGTCTTGTAAAATGCCTGGCTACATTTCTGTATTGCCTGTAGTGCCTAGTCCATATTTGCTGAAGGTGCCCTTGGTGTTATCCAGGAGCTCAGGGGAAATAAGCTCACGCTAATTACATGTCAAAGTACTTCCGTGTTCACACACACAGAACCTGGAAACGCACGTGAGGCCCTTCCTCTTGGTTTGCTGATAATTGCATGGGGAAACAGGTTACATTTTTAAAGGCCTTTAATGAGACTCACGAGTGGCTTTTTTTAAAGACAGTGGAATTATTGTCTGCTCTTGGGACTTAATAATCGCATTCTGCTTTAAGAACCCGATGGGCACTGGCTGGGTATGGAGGCTTCCTCCTCCAGGACCGGCCACCAGCCTGGATACATCCCTGTAAGATCAGTGGGAACTCCTGAAAAGCCTCAGTGGGGCGTGACAGCCCCAGGGCAGGGGCAAGGCACCGAGCCTGGTTCTAAGGTGAGGAAGCTTACGGCCCCCCACGGGCGGACGGGTGGCTTGAGGTCACACGCGGGGCCTGGGGCAACCCCCGTTGGGGCCTTTTAGAAAGACCTTGAGGAAGGCTGAGCTATTTCTGCCCAGCATCAAGGCTGTGTGTCAGCCCTCCACCGGCGGCGTTCGTGGCACCGAGGGCAGAAATCTAAAATGCGGCTGCAGCGTTCTATTAAAATAGCTGTCTCTGTATAAATTAATTTACATCGTGCATGGACAGCTCGTGTCCCCCCTAAGTCTGCTGCTCTGGGGAAGGATGGAGCCCAAGGAGGCCTGCCTATGGCTTTGCCCTGCGCGCTGCCTGTGCCCAGGCGGGCCGGCCGGGGGTCACCTGCCATTGGTGATGATGACCGAGGCGCCCAGGTAGTGCGGCCGCGGCGCGCCCGGCGGGGAGGCGCCGGCGGGGCTGGGGGGCCGGGGCCGCAGCGCGCCCACCGCGGGCTCGGGGCCGCCGGGGCCGCAGGCGAGGCCCGGCGCGTGGGGCGCGGAGGTCCCCAGCGGCCCGCGCCGGGCCAGCACGCGGTGGTAGTTGAGCAGCACAAAGGGCAGCTGGGCGGCGGGCGCGGCCGGGCCCTCGGCGGGCGGCGGGCAGCACTCGGGCGCTGGGGCGCGGGCCAGCGCCAGGCGGGCGCCGTCGCGGGCGGGCTGGCGGGCGGGCTTGGCCGGGCCCAGCGCCGGCTCCTCGCGGTAGTGGCCGCAGCTCGGGAAGCTCGGCGGCGGCGGCGGCGGAGGGAGAGGCGCGGTGTCCTCCCCGAACCTCCGTGCGGTGGCGGGCGCTGCGGACATAGGTGACACGTTAGACCCGAGGGAATGAAAGCCTAAAGCAACACCTAGCCCGCTAGCCAGGGCCCCGGCGGTCACCACCCCGCTGCCCACCGGGAAAGCATGGCCGCTGCTGCCATTCCCCTTACGCTACCTTCACCCCCGCCCCGCGCCCTTGGGGAGTCTCCAACTCCCTCCCTCTCCAGCGCCCAGACCTGCACTGGCTGCGAAAACCCAGGCAGTGTTCACGGTCTGCTAACTGCAAGGTCAGCAATTCGAAACCACTAGCCACTCTGCAAGAGAAAGACGAGGCTTTCTACTTACAGTCCCTCAGAAACGCACAAGGGCGGGTTCTACCCTCTCCCATAGGGACAGTACAAGCCGGCATCGATTCCATAGTGAGTTTGGTTAGTTTGGGGTTTAGGGAGCCACATGAAAACGGGAAAGCGAAACAGGGACAATGATTGTGAAGAATATATTTCACTTCACTCAACACCCCTCCCCCCAAATGAAAACCCACTGCCTCTAGTCCATTATGATTCCTAGTGACTAGAGACAGGTTCCAAAGGCTGCAAATATTTAGGAAGGCGGACAGCCCCAGCTCTCTGCAACCACGGGTGTGTTTGACCCAGGGACCTTGCAGTTAACAGCACCATCAGGGCTGTTTTCGCTTCACCCAATATTTGCAAAGTGTTACTTCCAAGAATTGCTGCTAGGTGCCATGGAGGTGACTCAGATCCAAGTGCCCCTGTCTGACGCACCCCTACATGACTCAGTGCCTCCATCGGGCTTCCCCCGGCTGTGCTCATTAGGGGCCTCCTCTCCCAGCAAGCTGAAATCCTCAGCCTTGGGATGAAAAGCCAGATGTATAGCCGTTGTGCCACCAAAACTACATTTTCAATGAGGAATCAATATAAATTATTAAAGCCATTTATTGATTACTTTTTTTGGTTCTTCTCTGAAATCCTCAGAGCACATCTTAGTTGCAAGTTTCAATGCTCAGTTGGCTGTCAGTGGCAAGTGGTGACCCTACTATGTGACAAGGGCCTCTCCTGAGTCCTCGTCTTGATGTTAGGTGGCCTCAGTCCACCCTGATCTTGGCTTATTCCCAGTGGGAGTCAATCACCCCACTCTTCTCAGTACGATCATAACTAAAGTCATAACCACCCCCACTGACTTGGCTGTCAGAAAACAATGAGTTCCTTATGTTTTTATCTTAAAACAACCTTTGTCTTCATTTAATACCAAAAAGACTAAGAAGCCAGGCACAAATCACCTCAAAGTAGCCCCTTTGCCCTACGCTGACCAAGTGAGTAACAAATGAGGTGGTTATGCTTCCCTCACACTCTCTGGAAGGCAAACCCTCTGTGTCCTGCCATGGCCAACTTCAGACACACCAAAACATGACTTGGAAGTCGATCTCAAGCGGATCGTATTTCCACTTGTTGTCAAAACTCTTTTCTCTTTCTTACCTTGGATGTTGGAGACACTACCGTCCCCCTTGCCTGGTAGACAAGGAAAATCCAAATCTGAGAAGTTGGAGACTTCTGGGACCGACCCAGGCCCTGCCCTGGGTGCCGGAATCCACTTTTTTTAAGCTGGTGGATTTGGAAAGGCAGGTTCTAGTGATTGCCTGGGGGTGGGGGTTAAATTTGTTCCCTCCTTTCCATTTTGGAAAAGAAATGTATGGCAGCTGTACACAAACTGAGAGCCTTGGGGGAGGTGGATGCAGAGGAGGGGAAGGAGTGGGGATGCCTGCAGGGTGCTCTCCCCCTTACCAGGGTGGAGAATGGGGGTGGCATCATCTGGGACACACCCTGTAGCCCTAACACTTCTCAGTCAGCTAGCAGCACCCATGGGGCATTTGCATCTACACTCTGGGCAGGAGTTGGTAACTGCCCTCAATGTGTTGTGAGCTGCTGCCCAGTTGCCCACAACTCAGAAGGCTGCCCAGTCCGGCACCATTGCCAGGTCTGCAAGCTCGGTAGAAGCTTGTTAGCAACGTAGAACCGCTGTCTGTTCCCCAGGGGCACTGGCCGCTGGGAATGCAAGCTGGGCCCAGGAAGGGGAGAATTCTACCAGGCCTGGGGTCAGCAGGTAGAGACCTCCTGCCGCAGTGGTGGCTGCCCTCCACCCCCACCTGGGGTTGGTCCCTGGGTCAAAGGGGAATTTGTCTGGCCCAGAGATGGCACCTTCCCTGAGGACATCTGCCCTCCTGCCACCAGGAGGAGCTGGCTGAAAGGCCATGGCTGCCTCTGTGATTGAACTAGCTCTAGTTCAGGGGCAAGCACATCACAGGGTCTAGCATTCCTATTTTCAGGTGAAGAAGTTGAAACCTGGAGATTTTGTGTCAGACCTTGGGCGGGCGGGTGCCATTGCTGTCTCCAAGCCCATGGCTTTTTCCGCTTCTCTTTTCCACCCCTGGAAGCCTGGCGCAGGAAGGAAACCAATGTGCAATCTGCCTCCCACGTTCCCTTTGGGGCGGAGGAGTGGAAAGTCAGCTTGCAACACATCTGCATGGGCCACTCCACTTGGAGCATGGTGGCTCCCCAGGGGAGCCCCCGGGGCCAGGCGAGTTCCTAGCGGGGCTGCCTAAGCTGCTGCTTTCCTCCATCTGCTGAGCTCCCGTGCTCCGGAGCCTGGCCCCGGGAGCTGGGAAAGCATGCCGATCCTGACTTAACAGCAGAGAACGGTGCCGTTTGCCCAGAGTGGGAGGATGTTTTTCCCATCTGCCACCCCTCAGCCCAGCCCTGCAGCTCAGCCACCACCCACAGCAGAACAGGACCCACCTTCATAGTTTGGCATGAGGCTGTGCCGAGTAATGTTCACTGGTGGCTCTGGAAGGTTCTTCGCTGGAGACGGGCTGCTAGGCACTAAGGGGTTGGCATAATGCCACTGGCACTCGCCGCCGGCCGGCAGTGTGCTCAGGAAAAAGTGTGCCACCTCACACGGGGACCCTTGGGGCTGCCCGAACTTGGATGGCAGCATCGGCTTTTTGCTGCTGAAGACGTGCGAGTCCAGCGGGAGGTGGCCATAATGATAGGAGAAGGGCAGGCTGTAGGGCGGGGCGTACACAAGGTCACTGCTTTCTGAGTGGCGCTGCTGTTCCAGGGGTGCCGGAGCACTGGCGGGGGGGCTGCCACTCCAGGCTCCCAGCTGGCCGCAGTCCAGTTTGTCCATTTGGAACGAGCTGTATTGCTGCGTGGTGAGGAAGGCAGGTGAGAGGCCAGACAGGGGTGGGGACAAAGCTATCTTCCAGCCCCCTAAGGGGGCCCTGATCCCATCCCAGACCTGGACCCCCACCCCCACCCCCTGCCACCACTGCGAGGTGCCCACTGGGGAGAAGGGGCTGGCCAGCGGGACCCCAGGGATCACCCCTGGGCGGGAAGAGACAGCACACACAGACACACTCTTTGTCCTTGTGATTTGCTGTCCAATTGATTCGGTCCCACGGCGGCCACACAGGGGGATCAAGGCTGCGACCTTTGAGAAGCGGGTCGCCAGGCCTGTCTTCAGAGGCACCTCTGGGCGGGTTCGAACACTAGTCATCAAGCGTTTGAGAGTTCAGGCCACTCAGGGGCTCTTACATGTGCTATTCTCCCTCCCCCTCCCCCCTGCAACACAACCATGAACATTACAGCAGGGAGGTCTTCATTTTATAAGGCTTTGTAAGCCCAGGTGTTCCCATCCCAATGACCACGCGTTCCAATGGGCACACATGTCATCCCTATTTAGCTAGCTCGTTTTCCCTAGGTCGGACTGTGCAGTGTTAGCTGCTTTGGGGGTGGTCCTCGCTCCCGGCGACCGAGTGCCCAGTGGACTGAAATGCTGCCCGGTCCTGCACCGGCTCCACCATCAGGTCCAGACCAGCCCATTGTGATCTGTAAGCTTTTCACTGTGAACTTTGGAAGCGCATCATTCAGCCTCTCTTCCTAGTCTGTCATAGTCTGGAAGCTTTACCAAAATCTGTTCCACCTCGTAGGAACACACAAGCCTCCACGCACAGACGTGGCTGGGGATAAGGTGCACTGACTTGAGCTGAACCCGAGTCTCCTGTGTGGAAGGGAGAATTCCACCAGTGACCCAGCAGTGCCCTGCACGCCTCCATGTTCCCACTGCAGCCAGCCCAGCTGCACATCAGCTGTCCACTGCCCTCCCTGGTCTGTGGTTCTCTGGGGGACCATGCTCCAAGCCCGCAGTAAACCGTGCAGCTAGGGAGAGTGCAGCTATGCAGGTAAAAGGCCACCGCTCCGTAACATTTCGGGCTGGCCCCCAGCCCCCTGGAATAGCCACTGCGCGCACCCCACCCCCGCAGGATGCGCACGCTACCTGGGGAGGGTAAGGGTTTGTTCTCAGCTTTGTCTTCATCTTCGTATTTTTGGGCTTAGCTACTTTCCGAGTTTCTTGTGAGGTAGACAAGGTGATTCTCCAGGAATCCTGGGACTTGGACGTGGAGACCTGGTCCAGGGACAACTGGAGTTCCTTGTATTCAATATCCCTGGGAAGGAAGGAAGGGGGAAGAGCAAGGTCAAGTCCAGCTGGCTGTGAAAGCAGAGTGGCGCCCCTGGCACCCCCCACCAAGCAGGCTCATGCTCACAGGCCTGGAGGATCCGGTCACCGAGGCTGACCCACTTGGGAATGGATGGGGTTGAGATAAACCTCATGACATGAATTCCCTCACAGCTCCGGGCTCGGCAGCCTGAGGGAGTGCAGAGTGCAGGTGGCACTGCTTGGCAGCAATAGAGGGCAATCACGATGGCAGCTCTCTGCAGCCCCGATCACGCCAGGCATGTCCTGGGACACGAGGGGGCCACTCCACCCCCAACCAAAGCCACTGCCCTCAAACCCATCCCCACTCAGGGCAACCAATACATGGCCTCTGAGACTGTAGATCTTACGGGCGCAGACAGCCTCATCTTTCTCCCACAGAGCAGCTGCTGGGTTTGAATTGCTGACCTGGTGATTTGCAGCCCAATGCCGGGCCACTGCACCAGCCATTTAGAAGGTAAAGAGCCCCCTCCTCCCCCGTGAGCACTTGTGGTCCATCCAGCCTGTCTCTACTTGGCGGCTCCAGGGGTCTGAGTGGAGGAAGCTTTGCAGGCCCAGGAGCCTGGCTTCCAGGCAGGTCCCTTGCCACACCCAGTGCCCATGTCTGCCATAAGGAGCTGCGTCTACGCAACTGTTTGCTCAGGAAGAATCATTCCAGGGCTGACGCGTTCTCTCCAAATTTTTACTTAAAAACAAACAAACAAAACCATTCTACTTCTAGGACCGCAGTCGTCTTTCTGTGGAAGAACCCTGAGCCTCAATCTTGTCGGTGGTTAGAGCACAAACATGGTCCTTCCCAGGCTGGAGCTGAGGGATGGGTGAATATCTCAGGCTCAGTGCCAGAGCTGTGCGCAGCGCAAGTTGCTATAGACTAGCCCGGGCGGAGGCCAGAGTCTGTATGTGGCCTGGGTAGACTTATGTATCCCCGTTGGCTCAAAGGGTCTTAAAAGCATCGGTGACTGAATCTGACTTTCTGGACTGATCAAGGGGCAATATGTATCATCTTGTGTGGAGACCCTGGCACACCCCTCCTGCCCCAAACGGCATGCACATTCTCCCGAACCATTGTGGGCACACTTACCATGGGTGCATATTCCCAGTCTGGGATGGGAACCCCCTTTGCCTCCCATTCATAAAGGGGGTGGGCACCTCCTGTCCACCCCACCCCCTCACTGGGCTTTCGGCTTAGAGTCTCTGACCTGCCCAGGGCCCCGCTCTCCCCCAGGGTCCCTGGCAGCACTAGCACTTTGTCCCCAATGCTGCATCTAGAAACCCTTTTTTGGGGGCCTCGCGGAATGACCGCGTTAAAATCAAATGGAAACATGAGACAGAGGGAAAGTTTTAGAAAGAGAGAGGGTGGCGGTGCTCATGGCAACGATCTGGTGAGGGCCGGGGGCGAAGGCGAGAGCAAGGAGAGGAACAAATACGTCGGACTTACGTGAGGACATAATTGACACTCACGATGCAGTGGGGCCGGGAGGAGCGGCTGTTGTGCACCACGGTGGCGTAGCTCTGCACCCACACCCAGCCGCCCAGCTTGGACAGCAGCCGGTAGTACTTGGTGGTGACCTGGCCCTTCACCAGCACTGCAAGACAAGGCGGCGTGAAGCCCATCAGGGGTCAGGGGAGAGGGGTTGCCCACCTACCCCTGGGATCCAGCCAGAAGCCCCGTGGCTGTGACCCTGGGCAGTGAGCTTTGGATATAATGCCCCATTGTCACCCCTATCACCAGTGACCAACCAACATCCCAGGCTCAAAATCCCTCTGGGGTCAGGGCACCTTTGAGAACTTGACAAAAGAGGGGAGCTTTCTCCCCAGGAGGATGCATGCTCGCACACAATGCAAGATCTTTGCCTTCAGTTTTAGGGGTACATGGAGCGCTCTCTGCCTACCCCGTGTATGCAGTTAAGAACGCAGCAGTCACTGTCTCCATAGGGAGAACAGCTTGCCCTAGTAATTGGGCAGCATTTGCACCCGGCAAAGTGATCAGCAGTGTCACTGCATTGCTTTTCCGTTTCCCCTAAAACCACAATTTGAGTTTAATCCACAAGCCCATTGCAGGGGGTAGGGATGTTGCAGTTATTTTAAACAAAGTAATGAGGGAGGGGCATTCCACCAAGTGTCTACTCCCTGCTGGTCTTTGCTGCTCACCACAACATCTGTGTGTGTATGTGTGTGGGTGTGTTTTCCCAGTGAAGCCTTGTTTTCCTCTCTTGCCCCAAGGGCACACAGGAAAGACCTCAGCCTCAGTCTCCGCCCATCCTCTCGCCCTCAGTGCAAACTCAGGGGTCCTGAACAGCTAATTTCCCAACCTTGCGCACTCACCAACCCTCAATGCCCCCTCAGAGGCTTCTAAGGAGCAGGCGAGGAAGGGCCGATGAGAAGGAAAGTTACAGAACACGTGACACAAAAGCTTAAGGGGGTTGCGGGTCGAGGCAATGGAGAGGAGAAAGCCCAAGGAGAAATTCTTATCGATCCAGTTAACATCATGAGAGCAAAATTAAAGTTGTCAGTCAATTATTTCATTCCGCTTGGACCAACGATCCATGGCCATGGAAGCAGCAGCCAGGGGATCAAGTGATGCATCACCTCCAGGGCATCTGCTGATGAACAACCCCGTAGGTGCTCTGAAAAGCCCAGCTGGCACTTGGATGAGCGAGGCGCCTCTGGCTTAAGCTAGGTCTTTTCAATCCCCTGACTGGCATGCCAGACTGGACCAAGACGGGGGAGCCTGCAGAAGGGATGCCGAATGAGTCTGCTGCTGGGAAGAATGCTCACTGCCCCGGGGCTAAGAAGAAGGAGCACATTCGTCTCAGAAGAAGTAAAGCTGGAACATCCTAAGCAGTGAGGGTAGCAAGTCTTGATCTTGCTTACTCTACCCACATCATCAGGAAAGACACATCTCTAGAAAAGGATATTGCATTGGGTTAAAAACAACAACAACAAATAAAAACCACTGCCTTTGGGCTGATTCCGATTCACAGCAATTCTGCATAGGCGGGAACTCTGCATAAGCTATAAATCCTTAGGGGAGCCAATAGTCTCATCTTTCTCCTGCAGAGAGGCTGGTGGGTTTGAAGTGCCAACCTTGCAGTTAGCAGCCCAACACTTACCCGGGAGGACCTCTAGGGGTGAAATCAGCAAAAATGAGGGTCGTTCTCCATGAGGTAGATTGATACGATAACCTCAGCAATTGGCTGAGACGCATGAGAAATCGTGGAAATGGCTCAGGGCTGGACAGTTCTGTTACCATAAGGTCACTGGCTTGGATGGACTAGTGTCCCCGCAAAATATGTGTCAACTTGGCTGAGCCATGAATCTCATTGGCCTGGTAGTTATGTAATGATGTAATCACCCTCACGATGCGATCTGAGGTGATCACCCGATCAGTTGCAAGGGGATTAGGATGGAGTACAACAGTCATACTGTAGTCACATCCTTGATCTGGCCTACAAGGACTTTTCCTGAGAGTGGCCTGAAAAGAAGGAGAGATAGATAGAGGAGGGACTGAAGACCACCCAGAAAGAAGAGCCATGACAAGTGGAAAGAAAAGGTTTTGAAAATGATGATGGCGACATATGTACAAATCTCCTTGATACAATTGATGTATGGATTGTTATAAGAGTTGTAAGAGCCCCCAATAAAATGATTTATAAAAAAAATTAGAAGAAGAGCCGGGAGCAATGCATATCCTAAGGGCCCAGGGTCTTTGTGCTGAGAACCTCCTAGACACAGAGAAAGATTAATGCTAAACCACACAGAACTCTCCAAGAACACCAGGCCCACAGATGCTGAAAAAAGACAAGGACCTGCCTCTTAAACGATGAGCTTACAGCAAAAGAAAGCCATTAAAGTAATGATCAATACGGATTTTTAATTGTATGGGAAATGTGTGCGAGACGATGTTAAATAAAGACAAGATTCAGAATTACCTAGGTGGTTGTTGTTAGGTGCCAGCAAATTGGGTCCAACCCATAACGGTGCCGCCATGCACAACAAAACAAAACACTGCCGAGTAATGCGCCGTCCTCACAGTTATTCCTGTGCCTGATCCTATTGCCGCAGCCACTGTGTCCATCCAGCTCATTCTGGGCCTTCCTCTTTCTTGCCACCCCTCTGTTTTTCCAAGCATGATGTCCCTCTCCAGGGACTGGTCTCTCCTGACAACATTTTCAAAGTACATGAGACAAAGTCTCACCATCCTGGCCTCTAAGGAGCATTCTGGCCATATTTATGAAAAAGCTTATTTATGAAAAAGCACACATACATACAAGCATACACACAAAACAATCAGACTGTAAATTTGGGTGTTGGGTTTATTTTAGTCTGTTTATATGGGAAACCAGTTTTCAGAGGGGACTTGAGTAGAAGTACCATACTTATCAGGCCCCGTGTCACCTTCTCCCCTTGGGGGCAGAGCCAGGGGGAAACACCACACTCTTGCTGTGTAAGGACCGTCCATCTATTTGAAGTGGCCAGTTTCTCTGGTGGTGGTGAAGGGACTGCTTAACATTCACATCCTGAGCACTGACAAGAGGGGAGGCCGCGGGGAAGAAAGACGTCCCAATGCTTCTCCTGATGGGATTGCTTTCTAACACACACACACACACAAACACACACACACACACGTTACTATTTCTACCTCCCGTCTATATGACTGCCTCATTTTACCCTCACTGTCGCCATAGGAGGAGGCTTTGCCAGGCAGGACATGGGCTCAGAGCTTGGGCCACAGCAGGAGTCCAAAGGCCTGTTTCTCAAAGTCGCATCTGTGGGAAACTCCCAGGGAGTTTGCTGGAGCCCGTTTCCCGTGAAAGACTCAGCTAACCAACGTGTTTCATTCCTACAACAACCAAGAGGCAGGAGATGCAGCATGATCAAACAGAGCCCAACCCCGGGTCTCCTCAGAGGTCATCTCTCCCCGCTGGCAGCGCTGGGTTCTGCGTCTGGTGTTGAGCCCTTACGAAGGAATAGGACCCTGATTGTTTGCTGCTCCTGTACTTTGTCCGTGCTCTTGTTTCTTGCAGTCTTCCTAAAACCCATTAGTAACCCCTAGAACTAGAGGAGCTAAAGCCAGTTTATCCCAAATATCTTATATTAAGGAAATAGTTGCAGAAATTGCTGAGATTCTGGTACCGCTGATCCAGGCTGGCTCTGCAATAATGAGAATTGGGTACAGAAACCAAACACACACACATACACGCATATAGTCAAGGGGGATTCAAAAAACTTGTGGAAGAATGGAATTAAAAATAGTGGGTTTTCCCAGGGTTCATCTGTGGGCAAGTGGATATCCCCTTGCAAAAGGGCCGTGCAGTGTAGCAGTGATGAAACATATAACTTTCCTCTAGTTCTTTAACGCTTCCTCCTCCCTCACTATCATGATCCCAATTCTACCTTACAAAGCTGGCTGGACAGGAGGATGTACACTGGTACAGATAGGAACTGGAAACACAGGGAATCCAGGACAGATGATCCCTTCAGGACCAGAGGTAAGAGTGGCGTTACTGGGAGGGTGGAGGGAGGGTAGAGTGGAAAGGGGGAAAAGATTACAAGGGTCTACATATGACCTCCTCCCTGTGGGACGGACAGCAGAGAAGTGGGTAAAGGGAGACGTCGGATAGTGTAAGATATGACAAACTAATAATAATTTATAAATTATCAAGGGTTCAGGGGGAGTGGAGGAGGGAGGGAGGGAAAAATGAGAAGCAAATACCAGGGGCTCAAGTAGAAAGCAAATGTTTTGAGAATGATGAGGGAAACAAATGTACTAAAGTGCTTGACACAATGGATGTATGTGTGGATTGTGATAAGAGTTGTACAAGCCCCCAATAAAATGATTTAATTAAAAATAGCAGGTTTTTTTCCCATGAACTTTTTGAAGCACCCTCAAAAATAAAGAAATGATATATTCTCTATATAATTATATATACACACACAAATATATATACACATAAAATGTACATTACATACATATGCGTATATATGTTCACTTGTTATCGTTGCTAGGTGCCATAGAGTCAGTTCCTACTCACAGTGCCGTGTGCACAGCAGAATGAAAAGCCCTTCCCAGTCCAGATCCATCCTCACAAGTGCTCTAGCCTTGAGTCCAGTGTTAGAGTCACTGTGCCAATCCATCTCCTTGAGGCCTGTGGCAGTTAATCTCCTGTAAACTCGAGGGAAGGGGTGGAGTCTAGCCTGTCAATCAGGTCATAGCCAATGAGAACTCTGTGTGGTCATGGCCATGTCCTGCGTATTCTGGGAACTCCTATCTTCCTCCCTAGAGGTGGGACACACACTCCATCTGCCTTCCCTTTCCTGCTGTTGAGACACCAGAGAGCTGGAGGAGACACATGGAGACCCGTGCCAGCGTTGAGATGCTTCCACTGCCACAAGACTGGCCTGTGATCCTCCTGCATTCAGCAAAATTGCATGTGCTTCGTGAGTCTAAAGAGGAATTTATGGTCTAATAGCAGACATATGGGCTAATATCAGCCTTATGGACTTGATCTGGACTGGGCTGTTTCCTCAATGTTCAATTGCTCTTTGATATAAAGTCCTCTCTTACACAGATATGAGTGTCTATGAATTTGTTTCTCTAGTCAATCCAGACTAACATAAGGACCTTCCTCATCTTTGCTTGTCCCCGGCTTTTCCAAGCATGATGTCTTTGTCTCCTGACAACATGTCCAAACTATGTGACATGAAGTCCTGCTCTCCCTGCTGCTAAGAAGCAGTCTGGCTGTACTTCTTCCAAGATAGATTTGTTTGGCCTTTCGATCTCCTTTACCCATAATTCAAATGCACCGATTCTCCTTCACTATTCATTTGTATGCATGTATCTGTTTGGCTTCTCTCTGACCCATGTCCCTCGTGGGTGAAGAGTGCCTACCACAGATCAGAGCCAACAGATCGATCCGAGTAGCAATCTTAGACACTTGGTCACATTCTTTGCTTTGCTCCAGCTTTGCTTCCAGCCTGTTGTCCTTAATTGGCTGCCGGAAATGGTCCCAAACTAAAAAAGCAAAGTTGAAACAGTTGGCCTCGGAGTAGGTTCCGAATCATGGTGACCTGGAGCGAACATAGTCCAGGATCAAAGCCAGGCTGCCTGCTTCTCTGGAGACATGGACTCCAGTTCAGATGTTCTCCCAGCACACCGCTGACTCTACCTCTGGCGACAGCTGGTGGCGTGTTCAGCTGGTCAGGACAGTTGGCAGTCCCAGGGGAGGAGAGAGGACCTTGGGGAAGAATGCACAGGGGCCTCATAGTGGAACATCTCCAGAGTGACACTAACCAGTGCAGAGGGGCTGAGCCTGAAGTCATCAAAACACCTTTGACACCAAGCCAAAGGGACAGTCTAGGTCAATAAATGCCCAAGACTGTGTCCAAGCACCAAGACAATATGAAAATCACTGTGTGCTTCGGAGACTCATTTCCTCCTTTGTGACTCTCTCTGGCAGGGTGGGTGCAGTCAAGTGACATAATGTACCGCAAAACTGAACGGGGCCCAGCCCCGCACTGTCCCTTGCAGCCTTACTGTGTTGGAGCCTGTTGTTGCAGCCACTGTGTTGCTCCCTCTTGGGGAGGCTCTACTATGATGGGTGCCTCTTGATTGATGAACCAAAGTGAGCTCAGCTCTTACCAGTCTTACTTCTAAGGCGCGTTCTGGCTGTACCAGCGCCAATCCCTCAGCGCCTCACAGCCCATGGTGTACTGGTCTGATCCACTGCTGAAGAGAACAATTGCAAACTCTCCTAGCTCCTGTCCTCCCCAGCCAGGAAAAAAACAGTCCCGAAAAGACCCCCAAAGGGAGCGAGGAGACAACAAAGGCATTCCCTTAAGGTTCTCATGTTCTCTCTTCTTGATGGAAGGTTCTAGAAAAGGGCCAGGCACACTACAAATCAGCCTGCCTTGGAGAGCTCACCTGGTAGTGCCCAGGCCTGAATCCCACACCCTGCCCAGATCTCTACGCGGATGCTTCCCTGGGCCAAGGCACCGAGCCGGCCCAGCCCCCTCAGACTGACCTCTGGACACCTGGGCTCCCTGAAGAGCGCTCGCCCCTGCCCTGCTTTTGCTCACGAAGCTTGACTTGCAGGAAGGCTTTGAATTATTTTTCTTTGGGGGCTGTGCTTCCTTCAGACCCTGTGGACTCCTACTCCTGGTTAAAATAATATTTTGAGGAATGTGTGAAAACAATCTCACTAACTACCCACTCCAGAACCCCGGCCTCCTTACATCCAATTAGGCCTCCTCCAGGGCCCTTCGCCTGAACTCCAGAGATCCCTGGGTTTCGACACTGGTTTGGACGGTAACCTGAGTGCTGGCAGCTGTGGGCTTCGTCCCGGTGTCCAATCACCTAGCCGGCTGCTAAGGCAAGGTTGCTGGGGGTCTGTTGCTCAGGAGCTCTGGAGCCCCGTGTAAGCCAGACCTGGAGGTCGCTTGTCCCTCAGTTGTGGCGGATGGTCAGGAAGTAAGGTGACCAGATTTTAACATTGGTAAAGCGGGACACCATTGATAAAACTCATATCCTGGCGAACTAGCACATGGCAGCCGAAAACTGTGTACCCTAGCTTGTCGTGCATTCTTTCCCAAAATCAGGACTTTTAAAAAATGCCACAGGACGTGGGAAAAATTGTTAAAAATCAGGACAGTTGCGCCCAAAGTGGGACGTCTGGTCACCTTAAAAGAGGCAAAGGTCACCCCTGAGTGTCCTGTGTCCGGGTCAGTTCCAGCTGTGACTGAATGGAAGGACTTGAGGCTCAGAGTGGCAGTAGCCACCATGGAGACCGGTGGTACCTGGGAAATTAGGAAACCAGGAGGAGAAGCCGAGGCCCCAACCACACTGCCTCCCCTGAGGGCCAAGCCCCTGAGCCTGCTGTAGTGGCCGTGGGGCCGGATGGAGACCAGGGTCTTCTCAGACTTCTCACTGTCCTGCCCACCCCCACCCCCAGCCAGCCCTGCACCACTGAACCTGCTTCGGGGGGTACCCACTAGGACTGGAATCAGAACCACACTGGTGGGTGGGTGGTTGCCGAGGGCAGCAGGGGTGGGGTGGGGAGAGGAAAACCCCCGACTGTCACAGTGCAGGAGCTTGGCTCTGGAGGAGCGTTGGGCCAAACAACAAGGGTGACCGCCCTAGGGCAGTGGCTCTCAACCTTCCTAATGCTGCGACCCTTTCATACAGCTCCTCATGTTGTGGTGACCCCAACCATAACATTATTTTTGTTGCTACGTCATCACTGTCACTTTGCTACTGTTATGAATCGGGTGACCCCTGTGAAAGGGCCCTACAACCCCCAAAGGGGTCGCAACCCACAGGTTGAGAACCACTGCCCTAGAGCAAGGTAGGGAGCAATGGGACTGACTCTGAGGGAAGGGCAGAGAACAATGCGTCCCCACCACTGAGGGCACCTGGCCACCTCCAGTGTCTGCACCCATCTCCCTCCTGGGCGCTTCCTGTGGCCGTCAGATGAGGACCAGCCCTGAGAAAGCCCTCAGCTCACTCTCCTCCCACCCTGGACCACGCGGAGGTTTCCAGGGGCCCTGGGGACACAGCCCACTTGCCCTCTGGGAGGCAGCTGGACAGACGACACCCTCTCGGGGGGAGGAGGCCTCCTTGCGTTTCAGCTGCCATTTTAAATCAGTGGCACCAGAATGCTAGGCCGAGGCTCAGCTTCCGGGAGTTTAGGGAAGTTAGAACAGACGTGGGAGGGTTGGGAATGGGAAGCTGGGACTCCGCCCCTCCTTCCATGTCCATAGGGAATGGTCTGAAAATGCTGAGAGCTACATCTCGAGGACTTCCCCTCAAAAAAAATAAATAAATAAAAGATCACTTCCGGATGGTAGACTATTCTGCCTTTAGAAAGAAAACAAACATTCCCAGTTGATGTCATGATTGATCTGAAGTGAGCGCAGCTGCTCAGGAGTGGTCCCCAACCCAGTGGCTCAGCGCAGGGAACTCCCACCTTCTTGGTAGGAAGGAACCCCTGGGTGGTGTCAATGGTTAACATGCTCGGCTGCTAACCAAGAGGTTGAAGGTTTGAGGACATCCAACAGCACCCAGGAAGAAAGACCTGGCCATCTGCTTTCTCAAACTCAGCCATTACATCCCCCAGAGAGCCCAGTGTCTCATTAGACATCCCAGTCAATTGTCTTCATAACCTGTTTAGAGCTTTGATCTACTTCCTAGCTCAGGGCCCAGGATCTTAAAAAGACTGCCAGTGTCCATCCAAGACACAACAGCTGGTCTCACTTCACCTGGAACAGCAGAGAGGAAGGTGGGTCAGGAATACAGGAATAGGAGGCCAACTGCCTCCTTTGTCACGAGACAGGAAGAAGTGGATGGTGCCCCGCTTCCATGACTGAACTTTTGACCAGAGACTTTATAAAGAATTCTCATCAAAAGAGGGGAAAACACAGAGCAAAATTTCAAATGCTCATAGAATCTAGCCTTTCTAGAGCCATGAAAGCTGGATGGGCCCTGGAAACTCCCCAAGACAAATGCCGATTCAAAAGATTGGACAGGACTCCTGGGAGGGGTGGGTTTATATTGATGGGGAGGACTGCCTCAGAAGAGGAAGGCAGGGATGTCCCACAGCTGGAAGACTCTGTCAGGGCGCCTGAAATGTGCATGTAGAAACTTGGACTGATGTATTTTGTTTGCTGTGGATTTTCTCAACAACAATAAAATAAAATAAATTATTCTGAAATCAAAGAAAGGAAACCCCATGGCGCACTCTGACAGAGATGATGTCACCCCTTCGTCTCGTCCAACTCAACCTCAGCACCTGTCCTCTAAGACGTCTGTTTGTCTGCGACAACAGAAAGCAAAGCCAGGAGAGAGCACGCCATCTGGGCCAAGTTTCCAAGATCCGGCTTCTACCATCTGTGCCCCATTAACACGACCCCCTGGCTGGCCGTGGCATGGCAGAGCTGGATGGCAGGGTGGGGTAAGCGGGGTGAGGGAGTCCACTTCCTCTGCCTCAATTTAGCTTCTAGATGCCAAGACTACTTCTTTAAAGACTTCAGTGACAAAAACCGTTCCTAAGTCCAGATGTCCCCTAAACCGCCTTTGAGTTTTTAAATCAAAGATTTCCTGATCACTCTTTACACGTTGACTTCTTCCACCCTCTACTGAGAGAGGGGTGTCATCTGAACAGAGGGACCCATTCTGAGGCCCAGTGGCTTGGGTTTGGCTCTCTGCTATCTCGCACTGTGTGACCACAGGTAAGTGGCTCAACCTCTCTGGTCCTCCCACCCTCCAAAGTCAAGCAGGGAAGAAGGTAATGACAGTCTGCCTTGCTTCACTGGTGATAGGCTTGGTGCTTGGAGTCCTGTGTGGGCAATTGGTACTGTTCACTGCTGTGGCGTCGACCCATCCTGCTCCATCCTGGAGAATGGCTGCTGATGCATGGGACTGTGCCGCCCCGAAGGATTTTCATTGGCTGCTTTTTGAAAGTCGATCATCAAAAGCCTTTCTTCTTGGCCAGTCCTCCTGTCAAAGATGCCCTGAAATCGCAGCAACATGCCAGCCTCCGCTGACAGACAGGCCGTAGCTGCACATGAGGTGCACAGGGCCCTGGATCCATGCCGGCTCTCTCGTGTGGAAGGTGAGAATCCCACCACAGAGCCTCCGCTGCCCCTAAGTCAAATCATGAGTGCTGCCTGAGGAAGACTGAAGAAGAATCGATGCATTTGAAGATGGTGCTGGGGAAGAGTATTGGAAAATATGGCGGGCTGCTAACAGCTGTCTCAGAAGTAGGCCAGCCAGACAAAGGCAAGGGCGACAAGACTTTATTTCACATAACGGGAGAGACCAGTCTCTGGAGAAGGACATCAGGCTTGGTAAAGTGGAGGGGCCACTGAAGAGGAAGACAGATGGACACAGTGGCTACAATAGATGGGCTCCAACAAGAGCCATTGTGAGGAGCAAGCAGGACCAGGCGGCATTTCACTGTGGGGTGCATACACACAGTTGCTATGAGTCAGAACCAACTCAACGGCCCCCAAGAACAACAAACATTCATTCTGATACTCGTGCCCCAGGGTCCTAGATTAATTGAGCTTCCAACTCCAATCACAGATCTAGAACTCAAGCAACTTCTGAAACCTCCACCTGCCTGCGTTTCATCCGGAGGGTGAGGCGAATGTTTGAGAACTGAGCTCAGGACTCGATGCAGTCTCACCTGCGCTTTGAGGATCCTGTGTGCAGCAGAGGGCGTGTCAGCAAACAGGGCGCTGCCTCCGGCCCCCAACTGGGGGGCCTCCCCCTGGCGCCCCTCCCCCGCCCCCCTGCCCCCACGTGGTACTCACGGAGGTGGTGCGAGTAGCGCAGGTGGAAGACGTCGCAGCCGTGCACGTGGTGGTACAGCTTCTTCTCGATCAGGTCCTGCGGCTCGTACCCCGTCAGCTCGGTCACCCTGGGGGAGGACGGAGCGCAGTGCAGCCGATCGCCTTTCATTTCACACTAATATTGGTTTTGCCAACTAATCGAGTGCGAAAGGGCTCACGGGGACGGAATGTTGCTTTTGGAAACGGAGAGTGATCTTTTTCACAAGAAGCGAGTCTTTGAACCCGAGCCCGGAGCAGGATGTGGTGCTGTTCTCGAGCAGGAAGGGAAGGACCGCCTGCTGTGTGAGCCTCCCTCAAAGTGCGGCCCCCCCCCCCCCCCCCCCCCCCCGCCAGGGAACCCTGAGGAGTGCGGCCAAGGGGAGAAAGACCGGCCCCGTGAGGGCACCCAGGGGAGATACACGGCTGGGAGCTTTTAAGTCTCACTGTATACCGGACCCCAGCGTGGGCACAACTTGTCTCGGATCTCTGAAAGGAGGCCACACACAGGAATTAGGGTATGCTTCGCGACAGTACAGCCTCCTATCGGGATTGTTGTACCAAACTAAAACCAAACTCCCTGCCATCTAGTTGATTCCAACTCAAGGCCACCCTACATGACAGAGTAGAGCTGTCCCAGAGGGTTTCCCAGACTGTAACTCCTTATGGGAGTAGAAAATGTCGGCTTCTACCAAGGAGCTCTGGGTGGTTTGGAACTGCTGACCTTGCCATCACAGCCCAACACCCGCATCACAACTACACCTCCCCCGCCCCCCAAAGCGCCTGTGGTATGGATTGAATTGTTGTACAATATATATGTCAGGGCCCTGGTGGCGCCACGGGCTATGCATTGGGCTGCTAACCACAAGGTCGGCAGTTCAAACCCATCAGGAAAGACGAGGCTCCCTGCTAATCAGAGATTTGCAGTCTCTGAAACCCTTGAAAGGGCCACTGTGAGTCAGAATCGACTCGGGCCCAGTGGGTTTGGTTCGGTTCGGTTTGGTTGGGAGTGTGTGTGTGTGTGTGTGTGTGTGAAGTCTGGTTCTTGTACCTGAGGGTGTTATCCTGTTTGCACACATAATTTTCTGTGTTTTGTTCATTACATGATACTCACGCCAGGCAGGTTCTAAATCTTATCACTTCTGAGCTACACATGGAACAGACTAGACCTGGTGCCATGAGCACACAGGCCCTGAAAGGACTGGCAGCAAGCCAAGGGACCAAGGAGCACCCATGGCTGCCAAGGAGGGGGGCAAGCAGCATGGCTGAGCCCCTGGCTGGGCATTTAGCCTCTAAAACTGTGGGAAAATCTACCTCTGCTCTGCAAAGCCACCCACTTGGGGTAAGTCTCTTACAAGGGGCCATCAAAACAAAGACAGTCTGCTAACGGCTGAAAATATTGTGACTCGACGCTCCAGGGCAAGCGCACCACGGGGATGGGAGCCCTGCGCCCATGCTCCTGCGCCACTACTCTTCTTTATTTATAATAGGCCACCAGCACATTGGTTTCCCACTCCGGCTCGTTGAAGACAAGCGGCTCTCAACATCCAAGACGGCATCCTCATTAGCCTTTGGATCACTGCACCCCTAGGTGAAAATTGTATGTAGCCGTGGTATCGTTTCCCAGGCCTTGGGCAACCCGGCTGGGAAGCACGCCTTTGGGGAAGGTGGCCCAAACATCTCGGTGACAGATATTTAAGCACAGATAAAAGAGGTGGCTGGGGCGAGAGCCCAAAGCAGCGAGGCTTTGGGGAGAAGTGGGCGTTGAGGGGTGAGGGGACAGACACAGGCCGGCTCTGGGGGCCCTGCCAGCCAGGATATGAAATGTTAGCTGCAAATTGAACGAAGAAACCTGACCTCACTTTCATTCGTTAACCCGCTTCCCTTCTGGTTGAGTCCTGCTCGGCCGTTGGGTCGTAAATCTCCAAGAGCCTCGAAATGAGAATGGCGCATGGCTTGGCGGACACCTTCCCATAGTGCTTCTCTAGGGGACGCCCTCCCCCGCCCCCCAGGATGGGCCTTTGCAGAATCCAGAGCCCCATTAGGGATTTACCCAAGAGCCACCTAGCACGTGCGGGCCCCACCAGAGCCGAACTCTGTGTGGCAGGAAAATTGAGACCCGTGTCTGGCTTCCCAAAAGAAAAGCAGGCATCGCAAGGGTCCTGGGATGAAAGAGGCTTCCCAGACCATGTGGGGACATATCGTTACAGAGCAATCGCCCCAAACGTGTAAATGAGTCAGAAACACGTGTATCGGGTTTCTCATCAAAGCGCATGCTGGCTTTCAGGAACGAAAGGGAGAGGGCAGTGTTCGGCAGGATGCCCTCCTGGTTGTTTCCAAACATCCAGGGTCTGAAGACCTGTTAGACAGGGGTTTGCCAAAGCCCAGGCAGAGCTGGGTTCCCCCGTCCTGAGCAGAAGCACCAGCTACAGTTTCAAAGTGAGCCATTGCGAAACCCCAATGAAACCAAATTTCGGGTGAAGCCGAGTTCAGTTGTGTCTGGGATTGTGCTGAGAGGGGTGCCCGCCGGGCCCTCCCACCTAGGCCCACCCGTCTAGTCCCCGTGACTTGGGGATGGTGGGCATGAGGCCAAGCCCTCACAGTCACCCTGGGTGGGGCAGGCACAGCTCTGCCCTCACCCTCCCTGCCTGGCTACTCTGCCCTGCTCCCAGGGCTCCCTCAGCCCACCCCTCTGCTCCCCTGTCCTAATACCTTTCAAACCATTTGAGCTACAAGACACCAATGGCTGCCTTGACTGAAGAATTCTCCAGAACACTCGTGGCCCCTTTAGGCACCTCCTGTAAACAAATGGAGTTCACAAGAAGCCTCACAGGGCTTTGCTGGAAACCTGGCATTTAGAAGACATGCCACAGGGTCTTTCCGGGACGGGAAATTGTCTTCAAGCGCACCGCCTTGCATTTCTACACCCTTCTAGAACGTCAGCATGAGCCCCCGAGAGAAGCGCACCAGCTGCAGCCCCATCCTCTGACTGGCACCTCAAGGTGGAGGAGTCCCCCAGGGTGCTCAAGACAAGCCCAGGTCTGAGGCACCCCTGCAGGCAGCAGGCTCCCTTCAGAGCTGACTTCATCTCTTACCCCCAACTCTCAAAGCTGCATTGCCAGAGAATCTCCTAAGGGCCGAAAACACCTCTTCAGTGGAGAGTCCCTTCCGGCCTCCTCGAGAGAACTCTGGGGACTTCAGCGGGAGTTCTCTTAGAACAGTCAGAGAAAAAACAGGACCCCAAACAAAGGAAAGACTAGTAGAATCCTTCCTGATTTCTTAAATAATGAACATGGACAGCCAGCGTTTCTTTCCCTCTACGTTTAGAAGGGGCTCCTGAGTTAGGAAAGAGCTCTGGTGGAGCTGTGTGCCAAGGAGCCGCCTGATCATCATCTTGTCTTTGAGTGCTTCGGAGGTGAAAGCAGAGTGAACCCCATCAGTTTGTGTCTTCACCCCCCACAAATAGCCGGGCAGGTTTTTCTCCACTCCTGAATCTAGGATAACAAATCCTGGCACCAGCACAAGCAGAAAAGCAAATTCACATGTACTCTCCTCTGAGAAAGGGGCCCTGGTGGTGCTGTCAGATAAGTATTGAGTTGCTAACCACAAGACTGGCGGTTCAAACCCACCGGCCGCTCCTTGGGAGAAAGGTGAGTCTGTCTGCTTCGGTAAAGATTTACAGGCTCAGAGAAACCCCAGAGAGGGTCGCTAGGGGTCAGAATGACTTGATGGTCGTGGGTTTGGGGTGCCTGTTAGTTGTTGTTTTCTTCTGAGACGCTCTGCCAAACATACCAGAAGAGAGGCGGAGGGCCTCAGAACTGTCGCTCAGATGTGGACAGCCAAGGAATCTGAGGAAGGAGGGAGCTAAGGGACTCACCTGGCAGGTTCACGAGGCTTATCGCCCCATCTATTCCCAGGTCTCGCCTTTACGGACAGCCCTGGTGGCGCTGTGAATGAGAACGGGCTGGACAGCAGTGAGTGTGTCGGGGTGGGCTGGCCGTGTTGGCGTAGGAGTAGGGGCTGTGCAGGGCAGGGCCGTCATTTGATAGAAAAGGTACCTGATCGACCAGAGCCCTCCAGAGTCCTGCAGCTGGCCAGGGAGGAAGTGAGAATCTGGGCTTCCAACTGCATAAGGGACAAGACTGGTGAGCCGGCTTACCCCAAGGCCGGGCACATCCGTGGAATCATCTTCTGCCGTCTCAATCTCTCTCCTCAGTCAGACTGGCTGACTGGAGGCCATTGATAAGTAGGAGAGGAAAGGACAGAGGGAGCAGCAGTTTTGTGGCCACCTGGACTTCACCCTGGCAGTCAGCTTGGGGGTGCCCTCCCGGGCCAGAAGCAGACATGACACTGCTGAGTTTGTGGGCAGGACTCTCCACCCCAACTGCACAGAATCCACATATATATGTTAAAAGAGTCCCTGGGTGGAGTCAGAAGTTAAAGCACTTGACTATTAGCCAAAAGGTTGGTAGTTCAAACCCTCACAGAGGCATCTGGGAAGACGAGTTTGGTCACCTGCTTCTGGATGGTCATACAACCTTGAAACTCCCATGGGGCACGGTTCCACTCTGGACACACAGGGGCGCCATGGGTCAGAATCGCCCGGAGTGCAACTGACCCCTGCAACCAAGATCAGCTGCTACGGGTCGACTCTGACTCCTGGCGAGCCCAGCTGTGTCCCGGCAGGACTGTGCCCCACGGGGTTTTCAGAAGCAGATCACCAGGCCTTTCTCTCCAGGCTCCTCTGAGGGGACTCAAACCTCCAACCTGTGCCCGAGCAGCCAATATGTTAGCTGTATGCATCACCCAGGAACCCCATAAGTTCCCGGAGTAATCAGACTGATGTTCATGTTTCTGATTCATGGTTTGTCTTCGCTAAATTCCTTTCCAGTCGACATTCCCAGCACCACTTTTCTCAGGTTAGAGTTTGGCTGAGTATGGTAGCTCTCCGGAGCCAATTTCCACCACCATCGGGACTGCCCAGAACTGCACAGCACAGCAGCAGGTGCCAGACTCACCTGGAATCCAGGAATATCAGCTTCAGGTCGAGGCTGGCCCTGAACATGAACATGTTACTGTGTAGTTTGATCTCCGTGATGGCGCTTGGTGGCAGCGACTGGCCCACAGCCACTAGCCCCACAATCTGGTAACATGAGTCGTACAGGGACATGTCCAACAGATACTGCCTGATCTTCAAATAGCCACTGCAGTGGATGACCTGGGAAAGAGAGGGTAGGGTCAGTTGCTAAAGGCCCAGGGGAAGGCTGGTGCCCTTTCCTCCTGGCTCCGGGTCTGCTCATTTACAGGAATGTGATGGAATCGTCCCCCAGCACAGCTTCTCCAAGCTGGGCTAGCCAACGTTCTGATGGATGCCTGAGTCGCTACTCAGAAGGAAAGAAGCTGTGCTTCTTAGAGAACACTAGCATAAGAGAATATAAGGCTTGTCTCATCCAGCGGACTGGGTTCAGGCTTCTGGACAAGATGGCAGCTTCGTGGGACACACCCTGCTGCCCTTCTACAGCCAAAAATAAGTGAAACAGATATACCATGCAATCCTGAAACCCTGCGCAGAAACCAGTGGTTCTCAACCTTCCTCATGCCGCGACCCTTTCATACAGTTCCTCATGTGGTGGTGACCCCCAACCATAACATTATTTTCATTGCTTCTTCATAACTGTAATTTTGCTACTGTTATGAGTTGTCATGTAAATATCTTATAGGCAGGATATATTTTCATGGCTACAAATTGAACATAATAAAAGCATAGTGATTCATCCCCAAAACAATATGTAATCCTATACTGTGAAATATTTATTTCTAATGACAAATAAATGAAATTTTGTCTTGCAGCATGGTGTAGCATGGGTAACAGTCTTCACGCCGGGTACTCAGAGGTGGGCCTATCTGCATGTGAGTGGAGACGGATAGAGGAGCGATGTCTTGATTCCTAAGATCATCAGAAATATGTGTTTCCTGATGGTCTTTGGTGACCCCTGTGAAAGGGTTGTTCGACGCCCAGGTTAAGAACCACTGGCATAAACAGAGGATAAGGAACCAGATCAAACACTAATTGGAAGAAGAAACTGACTGAAAGGGTGAACAAGAAAAGACAGAGCCCGGGGGCCTTACCGGAAGGCCCCACATAGCACAGCCACCTTGAGACAGAGATGGCAGCAAGCCTAGGTGAGGATCATAGAAGACAATTTCCCAACAAGACACAGAGTAACCATATAGACATGCCCAGAGTGAAACAGGTCGCAGTAGTGGCTGCAGCCAATGGGGGAAGCCCAGGCACCCTAGATGGGTGACCAGAGAAGTATACTTCCCACCTCCGCCCACCCCCATCCTGGCGATTAGCAGCCCAATCTCCCTCATCCCTATCGTCCCAGCCACTGGAGACCAAGGTATGAGCTTCCCAACCCACTTTCCCCCTCACTTAACTCCACCTGCCACTCTACTCCCCCCACTGTGCCAGATGCTACACGTCCCCTCACCTGAGGACTCCATTGAGTAGCAGCTGGCAGCAAGCCACCCTGTCACAGTATTGGACAGTCACCGTGTCCTTTCCACCTGCTGGCTCACCCATCCTTCCTGCCTGCCAATCCAGCTAAGCTCCCTCTCTCTCCAGAAGCATCACCCCACACACATCAGCCTGCTATTGCCTCCCACCCACCATTTGCCTCTCTCTTTTCCTCCACCACTAAGGGAAAGTAAGTACACCACCATGAACATAGGTGCCTGCCACATGCACACACACACACACACAGTGCAAACCATGTGCACACGCACCCCCACCATGAACCACTCCCGATTAGACAGGAAGTGATGACTACACCCACCACACCTGCCACTCCACCCACACGGTGAGCTACACTTTGCCTGATCATGCACCACTGGACTGGACTGATGATGGATAGTGACCCACACCCAACCCTCTGTAAGGCATCCTGAAAAACCAGAAAACAGAAACCTGCACTCACACACCCACCCGCTAAGCTACCCACCCAGAGATAGGTGGCAGTGGCTCCAGTGCAGCCAGCCTCGTGACCGGAGTAGAATGCCATTAAAAGAGAACATAGCACTATTTCAAAGAAAAAGAAAACCTAACAAAAAATCAGAACACAGCAGACAGATACAACTAATGAAAAAATATATAATAACACCTTAATGCCTCAGAATCAACAGATTTAGACAAGCAGGGCAAGATGGCTCCTGCAAGTGAAGAAAGTAAAAACACAAGAAATCTCTCTGAGAAAAATTGGTAATGGGACTAGCTGATACAGAATTCAAAAGACTTATATAGAGAGATCAAGATATCAAGAAAGAGATCAAGGAAAACACAAAAAAAATTCTAGAAGAATCCAAGAAAATAATACAAGGGCAGAATGACAAAATAGACAATGAGAAATCATATACAAAACAACAGCTAAGAAATCCAGAAAGTCAGCACTAAAATTTCAGATAGATAATTCATTATGAGGACAAAGGAGGAGAATTGAATCAATGGAAGTCAGGATCATGAAAATAGAGTATAATCCCTTGTGCCAATGTGTTAGAGCAGTGGTTCTCAACCTGTGGGTCGTGACCCTTTTGGGGGTGTCGAACAACTCTTTCACAGGGGTTGCCCAGTTCATAACAGTAGCAAAATGACAGTTATGAAGTAGCAACAAAAATAATTTCATGGTTGGGGGGTCACCACAACATAAAGAGCTGTGTTAAAGAGCCGCAGCATGAGAAAGGTTGAGAACCGCTGTGTTAGAGGAACAAACAAACAGAAAGAATTCAGAAAAATTAAGAAAGTAAGAGTTAGGTGGGACACCACCAAGAGGCATAATTTACACATGACTGGAATTCCAGGACAGTAGAAGAACAAACAAAAAAGGAAAGATTATATATATATATATATATATATATATATATATATATATATATATATATATATATATACTCTCATATATATTCTCTTCCTTAGTATCATGAAAGATGAGACTATATCCATCAGAAAAGCCCCATATAGAACACACACACCTGCCCCCCCAAAAAATAGAAAAAGAAAATCATCAATACATATCATAATCAGACTTTTCAAAATCAAAGACAAAGAATTCCAAAAGCAGCTCAGGGAAAGTTCAATATTTACAAATGGAAACCAGTAAGACTAAACTATGATTTCTTAGCAGAAACTATGCAAGCAAGAAGACAATGGAATGGCATATGTAAAATTCTATACAAAAGTGCCCACCCCAAATTATATATCCTTCAAAAATTTGTCCCTACACAAAAATGGATAATTAGACAACAGTAGTGAAGACTCATAATATCTCAATTTGAATGAAGGATGGGGCAATAAGAAAAAAATCCAGCAAGGAAACAGAAGCTCTAAACAACACAGTCAATCAGCTTGACCTTATAGACATACATGCACAACACTCCACCCAACAACGGCATAACACACACTCTTTTTCAGTGCACACAGATCACTCTCTAGAATCTAACATATACTCAGCCACAAAGAAAGCACCAGTCACCCTTAACCCTAATCCTAAGTCTTACACCAACCCTAATCCTACCCAACCCTAACCCTAACCATAAAAGTAAAATAATAATAAAATTTTAAAAGAAAGCATCAATTAATTAAAAACAGTGAAATAATACAAAGCATCTTCTCAGATCACATGTTATAAAACTGGAAAGCAATAACCAAAAGAGCAAGGGGGAAATTAAAAGCATAGGAATTGAATGTCACACTGCTTCAAAGGTAATAGAAGAAATTGAAAACTAGCCACAATTAAATAAGGCTGAAAACACAACACACCCAAGCCTTTGAAACACACAAAAAGGCAGTGCTCAGAAGTCAATTTATTGCAAGAAATGTGTACTTTAAAAAGGAAGAAAGTTCATTAGTTAGAGGAGAAATACAAATGAAAAAGATGAGATACACTCTCACACTGATACTCTTAATAGAAATTTGAAAGCCTAGAAAGTAATAAATGCTACAAAGATGTGGAGAGATTAGAATGCTAATATACTGCTGAATTGTACAGCCAGGACATCTCCTTAAACAAATACAGACAGAAGTACTTTCTGATCTTGCAATCTCTCTACTTGGTATGTGCCCTAAAGACATAAAGAACAAAAAACTAATAGATATATGCATACCCATGTTTATTGCAATTTCTATAATAACAGAAAGATGGAAACAATTTTAAAAACTCCATCTAAATGTAAAAAAAAAAAACTCCATCTGTGGAGGAATGGCTAATCAAACTCTGGTACATACGCAGGGGAACGACTGGGCTTTCCATCCCTGCAAATAGTTACAGTCTTGGAAACCCACAGGTGGGTGCTATGAGTCAGCCCTGACTCGATGGCTGTGGGTTTGGGTTTTTGCTTGGCACTTACATACAATGGAATACTATGCATCCTTAAAATACAATGTTGAGTCTCTCACACACCTCACAGCATGGATAAAATGGGAAGACATTAGGCTCATCAAAGGCAATCTCATGAAGATCGCTATTTCATGACACCATTATTATAAAGGGAAAGAAGTGGAAAGGTGTCTCACACCAAAAGAAAAGACTGAAGTCTTTTCAATGATGAGGCCAGTGGAGGGGGGAGCAGGGGTGAGGAAAGAAGGAAGGTATGGGTGGGAAAATGAGAAAACAGAAGAAAGAACATATACAGGGGGTTAACTGGGATACTGTCACTACCCTGATGCAGTGGAGTATGCAACTATATATCGTATGATTTTCTTCTATGTGTCATATGTCACAGATGAAAGGGGGAAATAATACTGCATTACTTTTAAAATTCCAATGTCAAAGGTCACAGCCTTCAAAACTTTCCAGATTCCTTACCCATCAGTTCTAAACACTGAGTGGTTATAAAAGGAGGAAAAGTGAAATTGAAACAGATTTAAATTCTTTTGTGACACACACACAAGCTAGTTTCAAACAAACAAACAAAAGGGAAGAAAGAGCCCAAATCAACACGTTAACCCTATACCTCCAACAAACAGAAACAGAGAAGCAAGATGATCCCATCATCACAGAACAAAGGAAATAATGATGATTGGGTCAAAAATAAAGGACAGAAAACAGAAAAACTATAGAAAGATTCCATAAGACATCGGTTCTTTGAAAAAATTAGTAAAACTGGCAAACTCTTGACCGATCAGCAAAGAAAAGAAAGAGAAGGTGCAAATAACACAATTTTTAAAAATTAAATGGGTAATGTCACAACAGAAGAATTATACTTCAGTAAATTTCTAAATCTAGAAGTAATGGATATATTTCTGGAAACACACTCCCTACCTAAACTAACTTAGATAGAGGTCGAATATTTTAACAGACTCATAGCAAAATAAGAAATTGAACAGGCTTTAAAAAAAAACAAAACCAGCAACAACAACAACCAAAAAGAAAACAAAAAATCAGCTCTGGGCCCATATGGCTTCACTGGAGAATTCTGCCAGGCAAGAAAGAGCTGACAGCAATACTGCTACTCCAGAATATACATAAGGATGGAAAATCCCCAGCTTGATTCTATGAAGGTAATATAATCCTGAGAACAAAGTCAGGCAAGGACACCAGTGAAAAAATAAAATTATAGACTAACATCTCTCATGAATATAGATTTAAAAAATCCTCAACAATACCGTAGCCAATAAAATTTAAGACAATATGAGCAAGTGGGACTCCAACACCTGGTGCAACATTAGGAAGGCAATCAGTGTAGTCCACCACCACACACATTTTAAAACAGGAAAAGAACAGCATCTCACTCGGTGAGAAAAATAATCTGATAAGATCTAGCACCCTTACCTGATAAAATCTCTCAGCAAAATCGGAATAGAGAGAAAGCCTTCAAGGTAATGAAGGACATATGGACAAAACCAACAGCTGACGCGATCCTCACTGTAGAGAGACTGAAGCATGTCCTTGATGATGGGCACCAGACAAGTCCTGGTTGCTTAATGGGTTACATGTTGGGTTGCTAACTAAAAGGTCAGCAGTTTGAACCCACCAGCTGCTGCTTGGGAGGAAGCCAAAGCTGTTTCCTCATGTAAAGATGCCTTCTTTCCTGCCCTATAGAGTTGCTATGAGTCAGAATCAACTCAATAACAATAGGTTTGCTACACAAAACCAAGTCAACACTATTCTCAACAGAGACTGATACCGTCCTACTTGATAAAGGGAACCACAAAGCGATGCCCTTTATCACCAATCTTTTTCAAACGTATACTGGAAGTCCGAGCCATAGCAATAAGGCAAGAAAATGAACTAAAAGGCATCCAAGTTGATAAGGAGGGTGGGGGAGGGAGGGGAAAAAAAGAGGAGCTGATACCAAAGGCTTAAACAGAAAGAAAATATTTTGAAAATTATGGCAACATATGTACAAATGTGCTTGATACAATCGATGTATGGATTGTTATTGAGCTGTAAGAGTCCCCAATACAATGATTTATTAAAAATTAAAAAAAAGAACTTGAAGGAAAAAAATACTAAACAACTACAATGAATTTGATTTTTAAAACTAAAAAAAAAGAAGAAACAAAACTATCATCATTTGCAGATACTATGATCTTATACATAGAAAATCTCAGGAACTCGAGAGGAAAGCTACTGGACCAAAGTGAAGCATTAGCAAAGAAATGGGGTACAAGATCAACATAAATAAATTAATCAGAGTCCTTTATAACTGGCAGCTGACTATGCACAGGCACCTCCACAAATTAAAAACTAACATTCTCTAAAGGAGTACTGGTGCCATAATGGGTTATGTGTTTTGCTGCAAACAACAAGGTCAGCAATTCGAAACCACCAGCTGCTTCACAGGAGAAAACGAGGCTTTCTGCTCCTGGCTTTCTACTCCCGTAAAGAGTTACGACTGTCTCAGAAATTCACAGGGCAGCTCTACTCTGTCGCCATGGGTTGCAATCAACCTGATGGCAGTGAGAGTGTTTTGTTAGTTAATTTTCAGTGGATTTATGCATTATTAAGTCATTTCCAAGTTGTGATTTGATAGTACAGCAAAGGCATTTCTGGTGGTTAACCGTTTCTCCCAGAATATGTGCTTCAGTAACTATAATACTGTCTAATCTTCCAGTTGGAACAGAGCTTCTGTCTGATGACATTTATATCCCTTGACACTGTAGCACACCATTAAATTAGGAATTCTTATAATAGAATGAAAAAAGTCTATCTTCTTCAATAATTTAATTTTTTATTTCATTTTTATTAGAAGACTTTAGCCCCTTGTGATACGTAAGAAGCCAGAGTAGCCATACAGACACGCTTTTAAAAGCCCCATAAGGAGAGAGTGCGCCATATTCCAAATATCAAAGAGAAACTTTTACACAGACTTAAGCCGCACTATAGTAGCATTTGTCCAAGTTTCAGTCAGGAGAATCCTGATAGGGTCCTGAGCTCCACAGCATCGGAGCTGGAGAGCTAAAACTTTAGCCTGACATTCTCTTGTTAGCCAGGATCCCTCAATGTATTCACGGTCTCTAGAGCTGGAACACATCTTAAAGTCTTCACAGTCAGCTCACCCATTTTATGGATCAGGAAGCTAAGGACAAGAGAGGCGATATGTTTTGCTTAACATTAGACAAGAGGTGAGCGATGCCACTGTGTTATTTGCTGAGAATATTTCAGGTCCCTGGATCTTGCTTTCTGTAGATGTTCTTGAGTATGAAGTAAATTATCAACCCTGGGGTGCCCAGAGCCACCGCTGTCCCTCCACCCCCCTGTCCCAGCCCCACTGCTCCTACCTTGTATCCGCTGCACGTCAGGCCCGCGTTTCTCTTTGCCAAGACACACTTCATTCGCAGGAAGAACGACCGCTCTATCTCATACTCTGAAAGCGGGAGGGAAGGCAGATGGGCAAAGTGTCCCAGGATGCTCCACACCCCCATCAGCCCTTAGCATTTGGTACCCCTCGAAGCCAGACACACATCCTAACGATGACAAAAAGATTTCCCATGCACAAAGGGAACTGGTCTACCTGCTCCCTAAGTAAGTCTCTGGGCATCTCCTCACTGCGTGAGTTACGCTGTGGTCCTGAACGCAGCAGATTGAGGCTTCGACGCACTACTGGGGCAGTGTCTTCCCTGGTGGTGCAACCTGTGCAGCTGGGGGCCACTGGACAAACAGTCGGCAGGTCCAAGCACCTCAGAAGAGAGACTAGGAGATCTGCTTCCCAAGGTCACCTCCACAGTATGGCGTCCTACTCTGCGCCCTGTGGGCTCCCTGCGAGTTAGCGACGAGACAGCAGCTGGGCGTGTGCTGTCTTGACGGTCTGAAGAGCTTGACTGGAGTTGCATGGCAGGGAGATTCATTTGGAAAGTTAATTATGTAATTGATTCATTAATTCCCAGAATCATTAAGCAGTCAGAAATCTTCTCGTCTGCCCAGGGCCTTCGCCCAGAAAAGTTGCTCTGTACTAGGATCTGGACTGGGAGAGCCTGACTTGGGTTAGGTGGCTTCCGTGTGGCCCAAATGAATGGGAATGAGGAACTCTGGAGCACAGCTGGAGACAAGGTCAGGGTTGTGTGGCAGTGGGCTCCATGTAGCGCCACGTGCCCATGGCCCCCTTCTGCTCTAGTCCCAGAAAAAGTTATCCAAAACACGAACACAAATTGGAATGGGGTTATAAATGAACTTCTTCATTAACTTTTGAAATAACAAGCCCCACCGGCAGGTCTCCTGGCTCCTGACATTTTGAAGTAGTGGCATTTTTCAATATTCACAACCATTGAAATGTGAAACATCATGGGACATAAAACTCTCTGAAATGTCTGTGGTTGGCAACACCACGGGCCCTAGTAATACTCATACGGTTTCTTGTCTGTGACCACAACCCAAAGAGATGCTAAATGTGAGCTGGAGACGAACGATGCACACTTCCTGAGTTACATGCTAGGCTGCCAGCCACCAGGTTGGCAGTTCAAAACCAGCAGCCACACTGTTCGAGAAAGATGAGGAAACCTTAAAAGGTTTATAGCCTTAGGAACCCACAGGGGCAGCTCTACCCTGTCCTGTAGGGTCACTATGAGTCAGGGTCGACTCGAGGGCAGTGGGTTTAGTGCTCGGTTCTGCAGCCCTCGAGGCTCAGACCTGCTGTCTCTGGAACCCTAAGCCAAGAGTCGATGGAGGAAGCACCTGACACAGGGTCAGCACGTGATCGAGGCTCCATGAATGTGGGTGTAAAGGGCAGAGGGATACAAGAAAACCACCACTTGGGGGAGCGGGTACTCAAAGTGCCCCAGGCAAGCAGGAGCCGAAAGGCCCCGGGCCGTATCTAGAACCCTGGCTGCTCTGTACCCGTGGAGGAAAGGAAATACCTTGGAGGAGGTGATGGTGTAGAGGCTGGTGGGCGGCGAGGACGGCTGTCATCTCATCGTGGTCGGAAGGATGGATGTACTCATAAATACTGTTGCCCGTGAGTTCCACCTATCACAGGAAAGAAGAGTCAGAAATGTCACCACTCTCTCCAAAGCTGTCATGGGGGGAGGACAAGGTGTGTGTCACACATACACACACACACACACACACACACACACACACACACATGCACGGGGCGTTGATCTCTACTTAGAACCCAGGGTGGGGCAAAAAGGTGGCAGCTCTCAACTGCAAGGCAAAAAGGTGGGAGCTTGGACCCACTCAGAGGTGCCTTGGCCAACAGCCTGGTGGCCTGAGCCTGGAGAGCTCCACGGACAGACCCTGCTCCACACACAGGGGCTGCTGTGAGTGGGAGTTCGCTCACAGCCTGATGGCCACACAGCCCAGACCCTCACAAATGCAGGCCACTCTGCTTGGCTCTGCGCTCCCCACATTCTCAGCAGGCCAGAGAGCTGGGACCTGAGCTGAGAACCGACATGGTCCAACCGAGTGAATCGGGCAGCAGAAAATATGAGAGGTGTGTCCTAGCAGTGCCTGACTCTAGAGGCCTGGACAATGTTCCTCACAAAGCAAGAAGCTATTCTGGGGGATTCGCCCGCGGAGACCTCAGCCACCATGCCACACCGTGCGTGCCTGGGAGAGCCCTGCCCACGAGGGCCCTGCATGGGTGGGACTGTGGTGGCTCTCATGCGTGAGGAAGAACCCACCTTGACAATAGTCCTTTCTCTGCCACTCTCCCTGTGCTCCTCAGGCCCTTGGGGCTGTCCTCCCCATTGCCAAAAATGTGTCTCTGGCCTTCCTAATCCAAGACAACTGTGCAGGATTTATGGCCTCCACCCATGGGCATGGCTGGACACGGCTTGACCTGTGTGAGGAACTTGGGCCCACAAAGCCACTTAATGCCAGGGCATTTTCCTGGACTGCTACCCCACATGCGGACGACACCGTTTCCACTACCGCTGACTCACAGAGGGGGAGGACACGGCCTCCCAGGAAAGAGTGCATCCAGGAAAACAGGAACGTGAAGATCTTGTGGAAGGCCCTGGAGCCCCAAATCCTAAGCTGGAGAACGTTGTGGATTTCTCTACCAAGGGCTTTGAGGGCCAGGAGAGGGGCGAGCGCCGATTCTTAAGACCTGAGGCCTCTCCCATTTAGATGGACAATGGGCACAGAGTGTTCTAGAAATACCACTGTCAGAGTGGCCTGCTGAGCAGTGGCCTATTTTTAGAGATACGCTAGCTGGGGGTGATTGGCGAGGACAGGGAGTCGGAGTGTCCACTGCTTCTCTGGGGAGCCGGAGAGGGATTGAGTCCTCCAGCACGGGCACCTGGAACTCTGGATGGAGAGAAATTCAAAGCCCATGCAAACCTACGCATGGGTGGCATAAGGGGGTCCCTGGCATGCAAGCACGGGACTACTAACCGGAAGGTTGGCTGCTGGAGCCCACCCAGAGGTACCCGGGAACACACACCAGGTAGTCTGCTCCCAAAAGACTCCGGCCATGAACACTTGGGAAAGCACAGTTCTAGTCTGTACCCACGCACCAACGTGAGCCAGAGCAGCCAGCTGGCACTGCCATGGGTTTGGGTTTTGTTTGTTTGTTTGGTCAAAGGACCTGGACTAGGTCTGCAGAACTGTGCAGGATGCGAGAGGGTGGCTGTAGGAAGGTTGTGGGGCTCGACGGCCCTGTGTCACACTGAGGCTTCACTGGGTGGACGCGCTGAGGCTCACCTCCCTGAGTCAGTGTGGAAACATGGGGAGCAGCCCTGTGGACGGCCACCTGAGCAGGCCACCTTACCCAGCAGGACACTCCCAGCTAGGTGCTTTCATGGAAACCGTCTCCCGGGCGCCCTGGGTCTAAAGCAGCAAGGCCACGGGCGCTTTCCTTGACACCAAGAGACCACGACGCAATGAGACCACTGCTCCGCACTGCTGTTGTGAGGGGCTGCGGAGTGAGTCCCCACCCAGAGCGATCCTAAGGACGTCAGAAAGGAAACTCCTGGGGCCTTCCCCAGGCGCACAGCTGCTGTGGAGTTTGGGGCCCGTTGCTGCTGCCCTTGTGTCCATCCATCTCTTCGAGATTCTCCTTCTTTCTCTGCTGCCCATCATGTCCTCTTCCTCTGGGGTAGAGCTGCCCCTTTGTGCAGATGGGTGCACCTGTTGCCTATACATTCCAAATACACTACGTTTTTTGAGGGTTTTTTGTTTGTTTTGTTTTGTAACTAGATTTCACTGTTCTATTTTCTATGCTATTCACAAATCATTTCTTTCCTGAAATTATGCAAACCAAAAATCTTATTACAAAAGCCCTACCTTCCACCCACTTCACACCAGTTTCCTAAACCTGGCACTCTCAAATCACTTAGCTGAAAATGGGCAGGTGTAAAAAAGAAAATTATTGCATTTATAAAGAAGTAAAAAAAAAACTAAACTAAGCATCCCTTTCCCCAAACTATTACTCTGGGTCTTTTTTGTTGTTTTTAAATCTAAGGCGGCCTCCTTTTGCCTGAGAGCAGCTTCTGGGGTTCACTGCAGAGCTCCGTCCAAGTGAGAGAGCTGGAGATGAATAAATTGTGGGTTATTTTGCTGCTGTCATTTTTAAGTTGTAATGTCAACCTCTCACGTTAAAAGTGTGTCTGTGTGTGTGTTTCTGTGTGTGTCTGTGCATGTATGCGTCTGCGCGCGCGTGTGTGATCCTTTTTTTGCCTCGTTTTCGTGGATTGGTCCCATCACCTCCTCTCTGCCAATGTTTTCGGCTCACAAGACTGTTTTGGTTTTCGTTCCATCCCGTTCCAGAACAAAGGGATGGGCACCTTTCTCGAGAGACGTCTTCACATATTCGCCCAAAGACTGGCACCTGTGCTCAGAAGGAAGGATTGGATGCGAGTTCTGATCCCAAAGTAGCTTCTTCTTTTCGTTTTCAAGGTTGCCATTCTCATCACATGAATTGGGGTGGGGACGGTGGGGGCGGGGGCAGAAGAGTAAGAAAGTCTCATCAATGAAAAGGCTTGGATGTCTTAAACCTTGTTGAATCGATGATACAACGGACGTGGATAAAACGCAGGCTGCCAGGGGAGGAAAGCAAGTCTTCAAATAACCCAAGTGGCCCAAGATCCAATTGTGGCATGGTACCATGGTGCTGGGCTTGATGCAGAATGCAGTTGGATAGGGCGGTTCCTGTCTCTGTCTCTCCAGCTGTGTGTTTGCACCCTGAGATTGCTGAGGCTGCCTCCCGCCAAAAGCGGGAAAAGAGGGAAAAATCATGCCTGGTGGTCGCTAGGACGCTCACCAGCTCCCATACATCAACCTTATTCAAACAGACCTGGATGTGATATGTGAGAATTCGCAAAACCCCTGCTACCAACCAAATGAATGCCTTGCCTCCTAAGAGCATTTTTATGTTTTGCCGAATCACTTGTCTTCCCGCCAAGAAAACGGCATATGATAAACACAGCACTCAAAGGATCCATTCTGCACGTACGTGTAACATGTACTCTGCTTGGCTTCGGGGTGTTTTGCCGAGTGCCGTGAATTATTCATTTAAAAATCAGATGGTTTGGCATTCAAGTGATGTCAGCAAACACAAAACGTCCTGCCCTTCCTCTTGAACAGTGAAAGGCCCGGTCTTTGGCGTCCAGAGAATGCCAAGGCTCTTTCTACCACTGTGCTTCTGACAGCAATCTCAATGGAATGTTCTTTATGTAGCGCATAAAAAGTTGCTTTTCACATATCTATAGTTATGTTTAGATGTATATGAGTTGCCTAGATGCGGTATCATGTATGCAGCTTTGTTATTAAAAGGTGAATCACATGGGTCTTCTACATGTTTGAGGAGATACAGAGCAGATCGATGGGGTTTGCATCTTCTTCAATATAACTAGATGAATGGCATCAACCAGTAATGAAGACAAAGGAAGGAAACCATTTTTTAACATATATGGATAGTGTTTCCCCTACTCTATCCCTTCCAGATAGATATTCATTATATATATGTCAGTGTATCTACATCTCTGTATACTGCGGTTGTGTGTCAGGCTGCTAACCATCAGGTCAGCAGTTCAAAACCACCAGTCACCCGGTGGGACAAAGGCCAGGGCTCTCTACTCCCACAGTGGTACAGTCTTGGAAACTCAGAGGCAGTTCTACCTTGTCCTATAAGGCCTCTATGAGTCAAAATTGGCTTTACGGCAGTGAGTCTTGGGTTGGCTTATTTGTGTTTTGTTTATATGAATATATGTATATGTACATATATACATACAGATGGGTAGATAGATAGATAAATAGATAGGTAGAATATGCACGTGTATATATACTTCAATTTGAACATTGAATTTTCAAATCAAAAGCTTGGCCCTATTTCCAAATACTTTCACCCTTGGCTGAGGGAGGACATGCATTTCGTACCTAACTCTGCCAAATTCTTCATTTCATTTTATATTATCGGTACCAAAGTTTGACAATGAGGATTACCATATACTAATTCAAAAGTGAAATGAAATGAATAAATACTACCATGTGAAGTAGATTGCTGATTCTCTCACTTGTTTTTTAAAAAATGTTTAATAAAAGGTTTTCAATTGAGGTATGCTTATAACACATAGGGAATCATTTTCACGCCCTCCAATAGATCATCCAGAGGTTATTTGGATAGCCCAGAGCAAATAAACACTTTGCTGTGATTTATCCACGGTTCTGGCAAACCTGGAAGCTTATGCCCCCAGGAGCCTCTGACAGAATTAAGCCCTGAATTAACAGGAGAGCCTGTGGTTCTGTAATGAGATAATGTCACTGAGGACAAGAGAAAGTTCTGTGCATGGTGTGAATTCATTATTTATCAGGAAACCTGCTGAAAAAAATTATGACCTCTGACAGTTAAAAGAAATCTTTAAGCCTATTTTAATAAAGTGTTCTAATTAGAAATAGTTGCCTGCCCCCTCTCCTTTTTTGGGGGGTGGGGGCTAATAAAAATTAATCTAAAAAGTGAAAAAAAATGTTTGAAAGAAAAGCTGGATATGTGACAACTTTTCAATACTTTATTATTTAAGTCAAGGAGACAGAAACAAATACATATCGTGTTCCTGCCTAGATTTCCTTCTGCTGCGCTCATCATGGAGAGGAGGAAGATTTGAGGGCAAAGCTTGTTGCTCTTATTTAAACAACTCACCTCAGAACACTGCTCCCAGACTGACAGGAGGGAGGCTGGAGACTGCTTTGCACTGTTTCTGGGGCTGCAGACTGAGGCCAAGGCAGTCCCACCAAGAAACAAGAACAACCCTCGCTCTGTACAGTCCCGCGGTTTGACGGATCTCTCTTGTAATCGACTGTACTGGGGCCACTGAGTTCTCTCTACAACTCTTAGACAGTGACAGCATGGAACTAGTCCTGTGACATCGCGGTAGCAGACTTTCTTTCTGCATTCTACCTGAGGAAGAAACCCAATGCATTTCCTTATGATGTGGGAGCACCAGGTATGTTTGCCACACTTTAGGTAGTTTGGCCATTCTTAACTTAGTGTTCATTGACAAGGAATTCTGTTTTGCACACAAACCAAACGCCAAACTCATTGCCATGAAGTCGATTCCAACTCACAGTGACTCTACAGGATAGAGCAGAACCGCCCCTGTGGGTTCCCAGGACTGCAGCTCTGTATGGGAGTAGAAAGCCCTGCCTTTCTCCTGAAATGCTGCTGGTGGCTTCGAACTGCCGACCTTGTGGCTAGCAGTCCGACTTGTAGCCACTCAAAAGAGAGAATTCATTGGGAGAGAGCGCTGTAAGCTGGAAGAGAGAGATGACTGGCCAGCTCGCTGAGTGGACGCGATAGTCTGGGTTGTGCGTAGGCTTTATGCTTCACTAAAACAAACCCCAGAGCCCCAAATGCACGGCCGTACAACTGATTTTGCTGCATAATGACCTTAGAGGGCAGATGAGAACTGCCTTTTTGGGCTTCCAAGACTGTAAATCTTTAGATGAGCGAAGGCCTCATCTTTCTCCTGCAAAGCAGCTGATGGTTTTGAACCGTTAACCTTTCAGTTAGCAACCCAACACATGACCCACTATGCTATCAGGACTTCTCGTGATATAAAGGACACTCCAAATGACCAAACAGTTTGTGGGCTTTTTTTTTAAACCATAATCTTGAAAGATAGGCAGAGTGCGCATTTTTTCCTCCTTTAAATTATAGTTCATGAAGGGTAAATACCTAATCTATCATATAATAAAAACTACATAACTGAACACATTTTTTTCTGCTTACCGGCTAGGAAGCGTAGATCTAACCTTAATATTCAATTAGGGTGACTTTACCTATTTTCAAACATTTTTACTTACACTTAAAAATGTACAACATGCTTGTGATGTATTAGTGCAGGATTACCAACTATTATATAACTTAAGGTTGAAAAGGGTAAGTAAACTGATCAAAGTCACTGGGCCACAGATCAGATCAGAAGTAGGAATCAGGCTGGGAAAACTACCAAACCCCCAACCACACCCATCCCAACTCCCGAAGACCCCATTGGGTTTCCAAGGCTGTCCATCTTCACAGAAGTGGGCTGCCACACCTTTCTCCCTAATGGCTGCTGGTTTCAAATGCCCTACTGTTAGATTAGCAGCCAGGCTCCGACCCACTGTGCCACCACGGCTCTGTGGAACAACCAGGGCCCTAAACACTTCGATATTCTAAGGAGAGGAAAATGGAAATTTAAGCCATGATAATGTGTTTGATCGAGCATTATAACCTGGAATGCATGCATATTCCCAGTAGTATCTCCCATTTTACAAGCATACTAATCTCACCTGGTAGCTACATCTAAGAACCAAGTAGTAAGTAAACTTTGTTTGGGAGACCTGGTTAGATACAAGAAGGGAAAAACAAGTCAGGGGGTGGGAGGGGGGGATAATTTTGATGTGTAATTTACTTTAAGGGTTTTCATAAGAACTGTAAGCATACAACCTCATTTGGACCTAGGAAGAGAAGTTTGTCCATGCATGGCAAGTTTTTAAAACGTTTTGGCAGAAATAAATAAAAGGACTATATACAAGTTTCCAAATTTGGTCATTTCTGTTCTCCAAGTGAGAAAATCCAAGCCACATGAATTGGCATGTTTTCCTTGGCTTAGCCACGTCAGGGTAGGGGAGAGATACTGATTACTCATCAATCTCACGGGAGCTCCTTTTTATCTACAATCAATCCTCACGTGTCTTCGGTTGTGCTGGGAAAAGGCACTCTGATGTGCACAGTTCACAATCTAAAGGAGTAACCCCCATCTGTATGAAAATAGTGCCTTTACAAGCCTGGTCTAAGTCAGAGGCAGGAGTGGAAGCGGTCAGTCAGACACTCCTCTTCCCAACACACCTCGGGCCCAGAGAGCAGCCAAATGGCCCACCAAACCCCGGACAGGCGGGCTGGGGTTAGACAAAGCTGAAACGACCTCTGTCCTCCAAGGGCTAAGGGATCCTCTTTTCTAAAGACTTCCAGGAAAAATAAAAATCAGGAATACTTAAATATTCTCAAGGAACCAGGACCTTGCTGTGCGAAACAGTAGTAAACTTGAGTTTTATGAGTTTCTATCACAAGCATATAAAATGCTTTACTGAAACAACCACTGAGCTGGAAAAACTCAGGAAAAATTACCATGAATTCCACGTGAACACTCATAAATCTAGCCCCCCCCTTCTTTTCTCTGCGTAAAGCCCATGTCCTACATCAGACAATATAGCAACTCACAATACCCCGTGCAGGTCAGCAAGCAAGGGCGGCAAAGGGCCCTTTGTGAAACGGTCTGAGCTGCAGATAGCATTACTGGGTAAGCAACAAAGCCGGGTTATCAGACACAATCTGAGGCCAAGGCTGGCTGCTGTAAAGGTACACTGGTCATTAACCTCAAAGGAAAGAGAAAGTAAAAAGTAACACAAAGAAGAAAAGTCCAGCAGGATGCCCTAAGAACATGATTTTGCAAGGTTGGATTATGCTTCCGCTCACAAGCAGCCTCAGCCTGACGTCTGCAGGCAGACTCAGTTTCAAAGTGGGTCAGGCGGTCAAGATCTGCATACACTGAATGTAACCTTGTACGTAAAACTAGGCAATACCTACCTGGGACAAGCCTAAGTGCACCGAAGCTGTTTCTGATATGTACATGATTTTGCCATCAGATGCTACCACAAAAACAAATCCATCCAAGGTCTGTAAAAGAGAAAGATGCAGGGTAAGATCAGTTCTTCCGAGCGGAAGTTCATCTTTGCATGGGTTCTGGGGGGGGTGGGGAGGGGAGGGGGGGAAGGATACACAAAGAGTGGCTACCAACACTTTTTTGTTAAATGCAGAAGCAGAGCCCCAAAGGAGGGCTATAGTTTAGGTCCCAGGCCAGGTTCTCAAAAGCTTTTAAAGAGTTTAAAAACAATCTCATACCCACCACACACACACACACACACACACACACACACACACACACACACCACACATACACAGTCTTGCAAAACATTAGAGAATTCCTATCATGCTCAGTTTAAATGCAGTAGCTTTGTTTAGCGTTATTTTAGCACTTAACACAAATCCGGAGTTCTATGGTACTTAGGGGAAAATCTACCACTATATAGACCATTTTATGTCATAATTGGCAGTCGTTGATACCACTAGGACATGTTTTATTTGCCACAATTTTCTAGTTACCCCTAAGTACCATTTGAATGATAAATTCCATTCCTCAGAAATATCACTCCCCAGAAAGTAAAACAAAATTCTCAGCTATTTTAGCAGACTATGTCTACCAAATTAATTGCTTAGGATTTTCAAGCAATCAAATAATCTTCATAAAATCCTGGGAGAAAAAGATGCATGTCTGAAAAAGTAAACCTGCCAAACAGTATTCGGATTTTTGCCCTAGCTGGCAAGCCCTCCAAAAAAATTATAGTAGGTAATTAAAACAAATAAAAAGGAAATGATTATATTTATGTGTGGCAGGGATAAAAATATGAAATTACATATGAAAAACAAAACGGCATTTTATTTACCCATTCATATTTTAGACCCAGAACCAAAGAAAAGCAATAAAGTTGGGGAAGACGGGTATAACCCACAATGTTGCCCCATAAAAAAATTCCAGATTAATTTCTGGCCACAAATTCTATTTTTACAGCATGTAATTGAAACCAGATTACGTTTGGTTTTTCTATACTCCCCTTTTATGTGGGGGAAGGGGGCTTAAAAAAAAGAATGTAGTAGTAGTGAAATTAGAAAGATAGTTTTACATTCTTTTGAAAACTAAACTATTTTTACGGTCCCCTGGGCTGAAATCTGCATCTCGAGTCCATTCAAGTTTCTAACTCAGCTAAAAAGAGGAAAGCCATTCCCAACCAAACCGTTGGCATTTCAGAACTCTACGCTGCACAGCCTCCACCAACTCCCACATCCTTTACGGAGACCCATTTCATGGAAATGACATTTGACAAGCAGCCATCTCTAGAACGAAGAGGGGGAACATACTAATAAGGAAACGCTCAAAGTTGCCAGCAGTCGCTTAAAAAGTCATATCCTTCATGAAAAAGGCTGGGCATGCCTTCCCCGCGTCGCCGGCCGGGGTAATCCCAGCCAAGGGCCCCGGCGGCCGCCGCCACTCCGGAATTAATTAAAGAGGCGGACGGCGGGGAAGGGCCGTTGTTGACTTGGCTCGCCGGGTTTTCACGGGCGTCCTCCGGCACTTAGTCGTCCTCGATATTAGTGTCACTTATAATATGGAGGAGGATGAAATCACGCAAAATACTGCTCGCGCTCGGGGGCTGGAAGCGGGAGGCGCGCGGGCCGCGCTCCAAGAGCGCCCTTCCCCGCCGGCCGGCCGCCGCGCCCGGTTGTAAAACATCCCCGATCTCCGCGCGCCGGGCGCATGCTCGCTCACAATCAATCACACCGCGGCCCGGGGGTGGGGTGGGCAGCGTTATTAAAATATCTCCTTTTGCAAAATGTGAAGCCGATGGCTGATCGCTGACCCAAGTCACGACGTGGCCCAGCCCACTGTTTGGCTTTTCTCTGCAAAGAAAACACGAAACAGAGCGAGGGAATGCAGACCAGCCCTCGGAAGGCAGATTTTGGATGGCAGAGACAAATGAGGGGAGGGGGTTATGAATCGGGTCGTTGATGCGCTTCTGTAAAGGGCGTTTGAAAGATTCTGGGACCTGAGGCCGTGCGGCCTCCACCTATCGCCAGCCGCCGCCCTGGCAGCGGCAGGTCTCCAGCCCCGGAGCCAGCCGGAACCGCAGAGCCCGGCGGCCAGGCCACCCTCCTCCGCGCGCGGCCGCGGGGCCCACGGAGCGGGCCGGCCCAGGGGCGCTGAGCGGCTGCCCGCTCGAGCCACTGCCACTCCGGAGGCCACGCCGTGCTGCGGGGCATATTTGGGGTGGAACCTGGCCGCCCACCACTTGCTGTGCGACTTTGGCAAGTTGCTTGACCTTTCTGTGCCCAAATTCCAGGCTCTGGGGAGCGGGGAGGGGGTAATGGCTTTACACATTGAACCTCACTGCAGATGGGGTGGTGAAGCGCAATAATACAACACGGTTTCGTCGCCCAGAGGCAAACGCAGTCAATGCCGACGGTTATTTTTCTAATCTCCCCCCGTCCTGCAGTGTCTAGTGGGACGAGCGCTCTGAAAATGGGTGCAGAGCAAAGGGCCTGGGGAAGGGTTGGGTGGCGCGCTGGGCGCCCAGTGGATCCATTGGTAGGTAACGTGGGAGGTCGGGGGCCCAGATGGGTGGTCAGCCCACGTTCAATCCTCATCTCCACTCCAGCTTCCCAGGCGCTGGGCCACACGCACCCCGCTGTGCCGACAGCGCCGCCCGCCCCAGCTGCCAGCAGCTTCAGCGCGGCCTAGAGACCTGTCCCGCCCGCGCTTTCAGGGGGAGGCTACCCGAAGCCCCCCCCCCCGCCACAACCCCCCCCCCCGTCCCCACCACCGCAGGGTCAGCACGGACCGCGACGCTCCTCGTGGGCACAGCGGCTCTACCTGTAGCAAGTGCGATCCCAGCTCTTTGGCCATGCCGTCCAGGGGCCCGGCGCGGTTCGGCTGTCCCCACGCGTCTCCCAAACCTGGACAGGGGAATAAAGCAAACGAGTGAGCGACAGCGCCCTGGCGAGGCTCTGGGCACTGGGCACCCTGTGCCTGCTGCGCCGGCCTGGCCCCAAGAGCCTCCCAGCCGCCGGTCCCGCAGAACTCTGGACGCCGCCCCCCAGGGCCCCCAAAGAAGAGGGCGGGCGGCGAAACGAAGGGTCTGGGCGCGCACCCAGCGTGCCAGGCTCGCCCGCATCCTCCGCGTTCTGAAATTGCTGTTTAATTTCAAACACCACAAAGTAAAATCTGCTTTCAAACCCGCCATCCTCTAGCCAAACTGGGGTATCGATTTGACCCGTAAATATTCCCCTAAAGGCAGTCCCTCCCTCTTCAAGCCATCTGCAACTCTCGTTTCCTCTAAGAAGTTCCCTCTCCACCCCACCCCTCCAGGGACACCTCCACCTCTCCCCTCTTCTAGGAGACAACAGTCCCTGAATGGCATTGCCCCAGATTTGCAAGTCCATTTCCTCCCTCACGAATTTGTGTGTTCCTGTGAATGTGTGTGTGTGTGTGTGTGTGTGTGTGTGTGTGATCTTCAGACAATTCATCGGGTTTCCTTCCTAAGTCCTGGAAGACTCCGCGTGGCGCGACCCCTTCAGCCTCACAGATCCGGCTGTGGGAAGGCTTTTCTGGGAGCTTCACACACACACACTCAAAGCGTGCACGCCAAGCTGGGCCCCGTCTGAGAGAGTGGGCTCCCGGGCATCATCTCAACAGCCACTGGGAGGGTGTGTGACCGCCAGCCCCTCTGCTTCACAACTGATCTGCTGCTCATTGCCTCCAAGGAGCCCTGGTGGCGCCATGGATGACGAATGGAGCTACTAATCTCAAGGTCAGCAGTTCTAAACCAACATCCACTCCTTGGCAGAAAGACAAGGCTTTCTACTCCCATAAAGAATTACAGTTTCCAAACCCATCGGGGCAGCTCTATCCTGTCCTGCCGAGCAGTTATGAGCTGGAATGACTCATTGACTATGAGTTTCCGGGACCCCTGTTTTCACTGTCTCTTGCCCCTTCCCACCACCTCTCCCAGACTGGCAGTGTCACAGAGAGTACACCTGCCAGCACAAGGCAACCCTGCCCAGCACCTGCATTCCTAGCCCTGAGCCCTGGGCACTCAGTGGTGAGGACACCAGAGACCTGGCAGGAAAGCGGGTGAGGTGACAATTCTAAGTGTGAGCTGGAAGACATCGGGTAGCTCCCTATCCTTTAGCTGGAGGCCTGGGCTGCAGACCCTTCATTTAGAACCCGCTCCCCAGGCGCTGCCAAGATCTGGCAACGTGTGAAAGTCTTTTGTGTCTGCCTGTGCCCCACTCTCTCCCTCTGAGGCCCAGCTCTGGGCCAAAGGGGGTGCCCACACCAGGCAGGCCTGCAGGGTTGCTGTGGGGCCACCAGCTTGTACTCCTAGAAACTACAAGCCAGTTGATGCAAAGAGGATAAAGAGAGTCCGAAGAGTTCTAGTCAGGGAAAGCAGCGCCCATTCCAGGGCCTGTAAACCCAGTGCAAGTGGGAAACAGTGGGCTATATTCCCCACCCCACCAATCACTGTGCAGGCAGTTGGTGTCGCCCCAATGATCTCTACAGGCAGTCTGGGACCCAGAACCTGACAGAGAAGGCCAAAGAGCCCTCTGGGCAAACTGACCATTAAAAACAGGCAGGCGGGCCTTTAATTTCCCCAGGTGATAGGGGTTTGCCTAGTTCCCCCAAACTGGAAGCCAACAGGAAATACCCTCACTCCCCAAATAGGATCCCAACACAAATATGACCCTCAGTTCCCCTGAGCCTCTACCACAGGACCAAAAGTGCCTCTTTAATCCCAAGAAATCAGGCCCCTGGGGGGGGGGGTTCCTGGGGTGGTTCTGACAGCCAGCCATTGGCACCTGTCTGTGGGGCACCCGGGCATGGGCCAAAAGTGGCTGGTTTTCCCTCCGAATGACCAGAAATGTAAAGAACCAAGATTTACAAGCTCCCAAAGCATGCCCAGGATTTAAGTGGAGGAAGAATTTAGTAAAGACCCAAGGGTTCCGATTTCTAAAACTGGATACTCAGTACGGGTGAGTCCCGGAGTAGCCTCCCCAGCCTCTGATTTCACACGTGGAAAAGCAAACACACACGGGGAGATTTTCCAGATAATTAGAAGACTCGGCTAATCTCAAGACAGCCTGTTTTCTTATATAACAATGTGATTATATTCTAGAACTTTCTGACGCTTAGCAGGAGCTTTGGTCCCAAAGCCCTTAGTGGGTGTGAAGTGTGGCTGGAGGTGGCAGCTAGGGTACGTGGTGAGGCTTTTCTCCAGACACACCTCATCAGTTTTCTTGCACCCCGCCCCCCCTCACCTGAGACCATTGCACTGCCTGCAGAAGCCACTGTGGCTCAGGCCTATCACTCTGTCCATAAAAATCTATTTGGGACTGAACCGCAGAGGCTAAAGAAGGCAAAGCGTGTAAAAAAATTTAAATATATATTATTTATATTTATATATTTGCTAATTGCTGAAAGCTGTAGTGGGACAAAGGGAAAGCCCACATGCCCCATCTTTGCTCCCTCAACTATAAAGCACCCCCTTCTGCTCCTGCCGTACTGCACCTTGGTACCCAATGTCGCCAACCCAACCCAAACCAAACTCACTGCTATAGATTGCCAGCAACCCTGCAGGACAGGGTAGAACTGCCCCTGTGGGTTTCTGAGATAGTAACTGTTTATGGGACTAGCAAACCTGTCTTCCAAGCAGAGCAGCCGGTGGTTTCAAACTGCTGGTTTTGGCACTAGCAGCTCCAAATATAACCCCTTGGTGGGGAGTCCTCCCACCAGGAAGCTCTGCCTGCCCCCCCACCATCCTCACCCGCCTAAAGAGGGTACCTCTTCTGCAGCAGCACTTAGCGAACAAACAGCTCTAGGGTGGTCATCGCACTAAGGCCTTGCTGTGCCAGCCCTGGTGCAGCCACTGACCCCTCCCTCCAGAAGCAGGGCACAGACTATAAACACGGGAGCAACCACCTAAGGGGTTGGGAGGAAAAAGAGAAGATGGAGGGAAGGGTTCTCTCCCTGTGAAAATGGGGTCCCTCTGAGATGCAGGCGCATTTGAGTTAAGGTTTGGAGGAGGCAGTTCATTTTATTCCTTGTATGAACCCAGGGAAGGGCCTGGAACTCAGCAATAACACCTGGGGTGGACAGACAGGCAGCTGTTCTCTCACTTCTTGGAGGGGCAGCTGAAGGGTCTAACAGGGTGGCAAACAATCCTCCCCTGGATCTTGCTAAAAACCAAACCCACTGCCTTGCACAGTCTCGGGTTTCTGAGACTTTTAAGTAGGGGAAGACAGACTCATTTTTCTCCCTCGGGGGGGGGGGGCTAGTGGATCCGGGTTTGAACCTTCAAGCTTGTGGTTAGCAGCCCAACACCTAACCCACCATGCTTCCAAGGCTCCAAATTAAGGGACTAACTACATGGAAGCACCTGAGTCTGCCACCCTCGGTGGAAGAGTGGACCTAGGGCTATGAAGAATTCCAGAGCAGGTCCTGGAGGGGCTTCTCCTCCTGCGCATGCACCCTGGGCCAGTCTGGGTCGTCCTAGGTCCTTACCTCTAAAAGGGTCTTGTTGGGAGATTGTGTGCCATCCCTGGCAGCTTTGAATCCTCCATGGAGCGAGCGGAGTTCTGCCCTGCACGCACGAGGTTGCCTTGAGTCCTAATCTACTCGATGGCTATGGTGTCTGACTCTTCCCGCTGGTGGAAGGACGCAATGCTACCTCTTAAGGATGCTAAGCAGAGAGATCAGCTCTGCCCTCACCATCTTCCAGCCTTCTCTGGTCTCGTGCTGTGCTCGCTCGCTGGGACGCTACCCTCCAGCGTCAAGCTCACCCAGCAGCTCTGCTGCTGCGACCAGCCCCCCTACAAGCCCCCTGCACATCTAGGTCATTGCAGGGCAACAGGTTCGCACTACCTTCTAGCCACTCCCAAAGCTACAAGGGTGTATAGGTGTGGGTATGGGGCAGGGGGCATAGAATGGCAACTTGACCCACCCACATCCCGCTCTCCCTCCTCTGGTCTACCAAGGCGCCCGCAGGGACATCAGCTAGCCCGCTGGAGAATCTCCAAGGCGAGTTGCCCACGAGGCATTTATGAGACGGTTCCGAGCACAACCACCCGCCAGGGCAGCGAGTCAGCAAGAGCTCAGGGGTTGCCCGCTGCTAGAGGAGAATCCAGGGTTTTAGGCTCAAAGAAGCCTTTGCCCGCCCAAGAGCAAATTGTCAAGGCGGCCACGGGTGCATGCCCTCCCTGAACTCCAGCTCCTCTCGGGTCAGCTCCCAATCCTTCCTTCCCCTTAGAAGGTTCTCTGCGTGCTCCCCTTTTCCAAAGCGACAGTCCCACTGGGGTCCCGGGAAGGGGCAAGAAGGAGGTTCTAAGGGGCGCCCCAGGAGTGCAGCGGCAGCCCCCAGGGCGTCGGCTTTAGAAGGAGGCGAGACAAGGACGGGATTGTAAAACAGCGAAAGCGTTATAAGGAATACCTCTGTTGTGTACATACAGTTTTGGGTTGAGGTAGAGAAAGGCCTAGGTTCCGTGACCCATGTTGGTTCACTTAAGTTCTTTCTCTCCAAGTCCTCTACATAAAGCCTTTTACTGCACTTGCCTGAGCACGTCGCTGAATCTAAACCCAGAAGAATATGCCAGTCAATGGGCACCTTGAATCCGGTTTCTTTGGGAAGTGAATGGATGAAGCTTTCTTTTCTAAGTGACTGGCACCGTAAATATTGTGATTATCTTCTCTTCTTGCCACAGTCCATCTGTCCTGAGTCTGAGGACAGGTTCCTTCTCCCGGGGAGTTAGTCAGCCTCTTTCTCAAACTCCCAGGACCTCACACCACCCCAATTTGTCCCCTGTGCCAGTGTGCCAGGGGCTGGAAGGGATATGACTCTGTGTGCCAGAGCCCTGGTTCCCCGGGGTTGGCCTTTGTGGCCCATCCCACTCTGAAGGAATGGACAGCTGACCTCCTGGGAGAATGGGAGACAGGCCTTCAAAACGCCAGCTTCCCAGAACCCTTGGTCTTACCGGTGGTCTATACCCACCTTCTCCACCACAAGGAAAAACCCACCAACCTTTTAAATCCTAAACTCATCTTCCAAGCCAGCCTTCCTCCCCATTTTTCTTCCCCATTCGATTCATAGCCCACCATTGACGGGAAAACCCGGCAGCTCAGAGAGTCACAAGTCTTTCAGCTTAGACATCCCAGAGGTCCACCACAAGACAGTCCCCATCCACCCCACCTCCACACACAATTTCAGCATCTGGGAAATCCAAAGGATCAGGTAGAGTGAGAACAACAAGTTACATTTCCATCTGGACGGCATGGTGCTTCCTTATACTTGGTTCCAGGAATCCTCTGCTGCGGTTAAGTTGCTAACAGGCCCATTTTATAGACAAGGAAACAGAGGTCCAGGGAGGGAGCGAGATAGAGGACACCGGAATCTGTTGTAAAAATTGCGTGCACCCCCAAAGCCATAGGGACAGGATTCTAGGTGGGGTGTCCGCCTTGGCTGTGGTGGCCTTAGGACTATCCACTGACCAGATCTGGGCAGTCTGCTTTCTGATCAGGTGGCCCAGGAGAAAGAAACGGAAGCTCAAGGTCCCTCACAACCACAACGCCAGCCAGAAGAGAACCAGAGTGGTGCAGACAGCCTCTCCAACTATGTGTCTTTGCTGAGGGAGTGCTTGGAAAAGGCCCACCTCCTCTTGGGGTGAAGGGCTACTCTGAGGACTCCTGTGGCCCTTTGGGGCCGAGGTTTATTTTCTGATTCTCAAAATCTGAATTTATCTTGTGTATTCTTTTCGACCCAGGGACCCTGCTTGCCAGGGGCTGCGGACCACTGGGAGGCATTTGGCCCCTGTACGTGGCTCCTCCCGTTGGCAGCAGGAAGCCGGGGAAGGTGTGGGTGTGGAGATCCCCAGGTCACTCAGGACCATCCTGTTGTCCCCCTTCTGGCCACGATGGCCCAGCCAGGTCTCATCCCGACCTGAAGACGCAGCCACTTTCCCTATGCAGACCCGCAACTCCTGAGAACACGCTCAGTCAATCCCAGAACTGATAACTTGCCTGGGTCCCAAGGAGCTACCGGAATGGGGAACAGATGGAGCTCTTCCACAAAGGCCCCTCCTCAGCCTGCCCCGGGCTCCGGACTTTACAAGCCTCACTCTACCTCATACCGATTCGGGAGGTGGGTGCAGGGCCCAGCAAGCGCCTCAGGCCCGAGCCACCACGCTGAGCAAAGCTCCTAGGTCTCAGAACCGCAGGCAGAAAGCTGGGTGTCCGGCTGCTGCTCCTCGGCTCCTCTCCTCACTCAGACTCCACAGGTTCAGGGACATTTGCCAAGCTCAGAGGGTCTAGGAGACCACAGACTCCCTGCTGGATGCCCCACTCGCCCTCCCAAACTAGCTCCAGTTGCCCAAGAAGCCCCAGTCCCCGCTCCCGCAACCAGCTCCAAGCTAAACAATTGTGAACGCAAACGCCCCAGCACCCTGCTTCCAAGAGCGAAACCACACGGGAACCGGGAATCAGCTCCACGGGCGGACACTGCCGCCACTTCCCACCCACCAGCGGGCGGTCCTGGAGACTCTCCACAACCAAGGGCTTCCCACCAGCCCGGTTGGCTGGACCTCCCTCTAATTTCTAGTTTGTTTTAAGTAGTCTGCAACAAATCTGTTAATCCCTTCGCTGTTTCTTCTAGAGTTTTTAATCCCTAGGCAGATGGGGAGCTAAAGAGAAGAGGATGTCGGTGCCCGGTAAGGGTTCCTCCCGACCTTTTCAGGGACCTCGTGAGGCTCCTCTTCCCGTGTGGGAAGGAGAATCGGCCTTTACAAAACGCAATTCTATGTTCATTTCCACGGAAACAGCAGCCACAGAGGAGTCTGTCCTTTCTTCCTTTGGGTGGACAAAACAGTGGCTTCAGAGGGCCGAGTGCTCCAGGCACAGAGGGCAGCGGGTGCCTGGCGCGCGGGGAAATCTCCGTTGCCAGGGCGAGCAGAATGGTTCGGGGATTGGTCTGCAGCGCTAAGGCGCTGGGGCAAGGTGCAGATCGATGGATGCGGGTTGGAAAAGGAAGGACCGGGAGCTGGCTCCACTGAGCGTGCCCGGGACTCCTCCGTCTGAGGAGGGCGCCGGGCTGTCGCGGGTCTCCGCTGGGAAGACTCCGCTGGGAAGACTAGGCCAAGCTGCTGTTCCAGGACCCGCTCCTCTGCCCACAGCGCCCTACCTGTCCTCCGCGCCGCGGGAGAGGCGGAGGGAAGTGCACCTCAGAGAAAGGATCACGCTAATTAATATAGGGGGCCGACACAAAAGGCTTCTTGGCTTTGTTCAGTCGCACCCTGGACATGGAGAGGATCCGCTGAGGCCAAGGAGCACCTGCCACCGATATTTTAAAGTCTGCTCAGTACACTTGCGCGTCAGCTCTTGGGCCCTGGAGCCTATCAGGCCCCAAGCGAGTTTCCCAGGCAGCATCAGGACTCCTTAGGTCAGAGGGAGAAACAGAGACTATGAAAGAGCTTGACCCTGGACCCTGAACCAGAACCACCAGGCGCCAGATGTTAACGCCGTGGTGATCAAGCTTCTCTGAGACCTGCTGCCCGGCCTGGTGGCCACCGTTAGCAGCATCCCTGTAAGGTCTGTGTGAGCAGTTGTGCCCTGTCAGGCCGCCACCGAGTCCCATAATCTCAAACCCTCTCAGCAACGGTGACCACTAATCCTGCTAAAACTTCCGATTTGGAAAGGTCAGCCAACCTCAAGCCCACCTGCCCTTCCGAGTCGGTTTTGGTCCTCTGAGTGGGTTTCTCCCATCCTGCCCTCCAGTGACCAGCCTGAAGGAGGTTGGCAGAGAAGAGGCATCTGGGGGGCCTGACCTTAGGACCCAGAGCAAGTGTTTAGCTCCCGCTCTGGGCCTGGGCCTCCCACATACCCAGTTTCCTTTCAGCGTGAGCAGCTGGCTGAACAGCTGGGCATTCATCACCTCTGATCAAGGTGTGCTGCTTGCGTGCTTATCTCTCCACCCAAAGAAGAACAAATGAGGGGAGGCAAAGTAAAAGGAAGAGTTGAAGAAATGATGGAATAAAATAAATAATGAAAAGGAACTAAAGGGGGGGGGCGGAAGAAGGATCAGAGAAGAAGATGCAGAGCAAGTGAGGGACAGAAGGAAAAAGAGGAAGAAGAGCAAACAAAATCGCAACGGATAAACATGCCAGTGTGGGAATCAACTGTCCCTGGGACAACTCCTGGTTCGCTCCTCTCCGGTCTAGGCCTGCAGATGATCTGGTCTCCGGGCCACCGCCTCCTTCACGGACCCTTTCTCTGAACCGCCCCGAGACCTCTCTGCGGGAAGGCCTGGGGAGCTAACCCGCATTTGCGGCTCAGCTCTCGGGCCGAGGCCCCTGGCTCGACACGGCTCCAGGCCGCCGTCCCACCTGCGGCCTCACCTTCGGGGAAGACCGCGCGCATCTTCAGGTAGCTCGTCGTGAGCCGTATGATGGACGCTTTGTCCAGCTGCGAGGTGATGGCCGATGGCAGCGGGAGCAGCTTGGCCAGCTCGTAAAACTCGCCATTTTCCTTCTCCCTCCTGGTTTTGGCCGCATTCTTGGACTTCTCCTTCATCGCGCCTCGGCTCCTGGCATAGTAGACGCGACCGTGCTGGAGGCCGGTGGAGCCCCGCTCCGGCCGCGGAGGCGGCGGGCGCCCGGAGGGGTCCCTGGGGTCAGGTGAGTCCGCGGCCCGGCGCGGGCAGGTGCGCGGGGCGGACGCGGGGCGCCGAGAGGCCGCGGGAGCCGCGTTCACGCCGCCGCCTCTTCGGGGCTGGCCTGTCCCGCGGCCGACGCGCCCCTGCCCCTGGTTCGCGCGGCGCACTCTCCGCTGGTTTTACTGGGCCGGGCCGGGCGGGCGGGCAGGGTGGGGTGGGGTCGGGGGTGGGGGTGGCCGGGGAGGCGGCGGCGGCACGTCCAGCCCTTCACCGGGGGTTTCCGCCAGAGGCAGCGAGGCCCTCCTGGGGAGAAGGCGGCGAGGGCGGCGGCGGCCGCGGAGCCATGGAACTGGGAGGGCGCCGGGGAGCCGGCGGCGGGGCCCGCCCGGGCCGGGCCAGGCGCGCTCTCTGGCCTCCCTGGCTGCTCCCTGAGCCGGTGGCGGGGCGCTGGAGCCCGATCGGTCCGGAGGCGCAGCCGCTCCGCCGTCCACGTGCGGCCGGGCCTCGTTTGTTTATGGCAGAGTCGCGGGCGGGCGGAGCCCTCGGCCGATCGGCGCTGGCGGGGGGCGGGGGGGAGGGACCGCGGGAAGAGGGGGGGCCGCGGCGGCGGGGAGTCTGGGCTCGGGACCCCGCCGGGGCCCGGGAGTCACCGGCGCGTCTCCGCGTCCGCGCTGCGGTCTCCAGAGACGCACCTCTCCCCACGCCCCCCAGACCTGCGCGTCCCCAGGGCTCGGGAACGTGACCGGTGAGTGCCCGCGGCCGGCAGCCTGGACCCTCGCAGGCCGCCGGGCCTGGGCGCAGAGAAGGGCGGCAGGGAGGGGCAGGGAGGTGGGAGGGAAGCGAGGGGGTGGGGTGGGGGGGGGGAGCAAGGGCGCTTCTGCGGCTCCGGGCAGGTCACAGGCCGTCTTGGAGAGCTGGCGGAACGACCCCCGGACAGAGCGCCCGGGTTGGAGGACCGAGCCCTTCGGGTGCAGTCACAGGCTGGCTCCTCGCCCTCCCTCCCTCCCTCAGGTTGGAAAGCAGGGACGGGGAAGGAGGGGAGGGAGCCTTAAAGGAAACACACTCAACCACCCTACCCTAATGGCGAGAGTCTGAGAAGTGACCCTGCTGCCTTTTGTCACTTCAAAACAGCAGGACGAAAGCCGGCGGCTTTCCGGGAGGGGTCTGAAGCCGCAGCCACTAGGAGGAGGGAGGAGCTGGGGACCGGACCCCAGCGACGAGGCCTAGCCCGGGACGACCGTAGGGACAGGGTGCAGTCGCCGGAATTGAGGGCGAGTGAAGGGTGAGCCCCGGTGGCGCCCAGAAGATTGATAGAAGAGAAAGTGGAGAAGATCGGCTATTTGGCGAAGCGGCCCCAGGGCGTCCTGACTCTCGGGGTCGCCGGGGTCTTCTGGCCACCTGTGCGCCTGCAGCCCACGCGGAAGTGCAGGACTCCTAGTCCGCGACAAGCCGGGGCGGGCGGCAGCGGCGGCAGTGGTCGCACAAACTCCCCACATTGCAAGAATCTGACTGCTTAGGCCAAGTACCCATGCTTCTGCAGGGCGCACGCCAGCTTCCAGGGCGCCACCTCCGAGTGCCAGAGCAGTGCGTGCCCTTTGCGCATCCGGGTCCTCCGGTTCTCTAGGCCATTGATCCCGACCTGGGGGCCCAGAGGTGGAGGTCAACACTGGAAGGGGAGCCGAGGGTGCGTGTCCCCTTTCTCGGTGCCACCCTTCTCTCTCCTGATTTCCCTCTTGCAGGCCTGGCTGCGAAGGCCACGCCCCCATCTTCGTTCTAGGAGGCTGCAGCTTCCGGGGCGACCATTTCCTAGGGGCTCTTTGAAGGTCAGAAGTTCCAAGGCATTCCAGACGACTTAGGCTCACCCAAAGGCTGCACAGTGTGGAGAGACTCAGGCTTGCTTCGCGCCAATGCCACGCCCCCAGCCAGCTGAACACCACCGCTGCCGGCCTCGGCTCTTAGGGTTTCTGCACTGAGACAGGCCGCGGGGTCCCTGGGCCTCCGGGCCTGAGTAAGTAGGCCAAGCACACCTAGAAGTCCACTCTTTGCCTGGGAGTTCCGGATCCAGGCCTGCTTCACCTTACCGTTTCCAGCAGTGTGCACGGAAGGTCCAGCCTCTGTGAAGCGGCGCCCGACTGTGGCGCACTAGGCACCAACTATTCATGGCCCCGGAGGCCTCCTGGAGCAAAGGCTCTCAGAGCGAAGGAACTGCGGGCCTGGCCCATCTGCAGCTTCCACGAGCCTGGTCGGGCGTGCTAGGCACCTCCAAGGTTTCAGGCAGATTTAATGCTTCCCTTGCTCCTATGATTTCCGACCCTCCATTAGGGACCCCGGAGAATTCCTCCCCGGCTTGAAGGGGATTATCCAGATAGCGGAAACATGGCTAAGTGGAAGTGGGGAAACCTCGACAAATAAAAAGACTAGAAACTTTACTCAAACCAAATCACCCTGATGTGAGGGGAGAGCTCCTTTGAGACCTCCCGGTCTGGGCTTCACAGTGGCAGTCGCTGTTCCTGCCTCTTGTCTACAAGACAAGTTTGAATCGCCTAGTTTGGCGAGAAAGCATAATCCAATTCTTTCAAATCAGACATGTGGTGTGTGGCATGTCCAGGCTCAAAGCCTGCCCCAGTAGTCACTGAAGCGCGCGGGCACAGTATAACACACACACACACACACACACACACACACACACGCACGCACGCACGCACGCTCGCTCGCTCGCTCGCGCTCGCACGCACGCACGCACGCACGCGCGCGCGCGCGACTGGGGTCTCTCAAAATACCGAAAATCCTTGGGCTTGAGCTTCGAGGATTCTTGGGTGGGAAGGATGGGCTGTTTGCGTGGAGTTTTTTTGGGGTGGCGGCGGTGGTGGCACCCCTATTCTGGATAGGTCCTAGAAGGCAAGCCTGTGATCCTTTCGTAAGGTCAGAGGTCTTCATTTAAAAGAGAGTGTGAAGTTAGTAAAAGATTTCTGTAATTTGAAAACGCTCCAAACAAAAGCTTACTGGTTCACCAGGAACCAGTGGGGCCACCTGCGGCGATCCTTGTCCCCCCCCTCTGGCCGCCCCCCCTGCGGACCCCGCCGCAGAGCGTCAGGTCCGGTTAGATGAGTCCCAGGGGAGAAGCACAGCCGCTGTAATGTCTACCAAGTTCAGGCATCATCTCCCAAAGGAGGTTCCCCTACTAGCCAGAAAGTTTGCGCAGGGTCGCGCAGGGTCCTCCTGTGGATCAGGAAGAGGTCGGGTGGGAAGCAGTACCCCCTACCACCCCCCCCCCCAAGTTCTAGGCACAGAACTCTGACTTGTGGCCTGATTGCAAGCGCTCCTCTTCCACCCTTTCTTGAGCGCGCTTGGGCACACCCCACTGCGCGCATCCCAGCGTACCCCACCTCTTAGGAATTTTCCATTAGGAAACTGATCTGGAAGAAATTGAGGCCCCAAGAGGAAAGGGGCGGGCGGGGGCGGTCCCACATCTGCTTGGATTTTCTGATTCAGATGTTCTGCACTTGTTTTTTTCTAGGGTCCTTCAGAGAGCCTACCTGAGGCCCGGACGCCACGGAAACCGCCTTTCTCCGAAGAGCCCATGGAGAGTGCACAGATGTTCAGCCCGCAACGCACTTGGTGGCCGACGGAATAAATTAGACATTGTCGCTCGGGAGGGAGGGAGGGACTCCTCCCATTCCCAGCACTGAATTTGAGGGAAGGGGTTTCGCTCGAACTTCTGAAAACAAAACACCTCCAAACTCACTGTCAATGAGTCCGTGCTGATCTGTAGCGACCCCCTGTGGATCTATGTTTCCTGCTGTAGAAAGCCCAGTCTTTCTAACACGGAGTTGATGGCTGATGGTGGTTTTGAACTGCTGACCATGCAGATCGAACCCTGACTCGCGCAATCTCTACACCACAGAAGCTTCTTCGTCTCCTTTTGAACCTCTTAAGTGGCTTTTAAAGAGAACTTAAGACACAATTCATGACTAAGGGTTTTCCTGCCTCTTTTGCTGAAGCGCTTTAAGCAAAATGACTCCAGGGAGGCTTAGCTGCTTCCTGCATCACTTACACGACTACATCAGGGCTGGGAGGAATTTTTGGCCCAGTCAACAGAGAGAGAGAGAGAGAGAGAGAGAGAGAGAGAGAGAGAGAGAGAGAGAGAGAGAGAGAGAGAGAGAGAGAGCAGGTTTTTCACTCGTGTCCTTGTACAATAAAACCCTAGGAAACCCCAACCTGTGCAAGGCGGAAATCCGTCAGAGAAGTAAAACGAAAATGTTCTCCACTCATCGAAGAGCGACATCCAAGTGGTAAGACCAAGGTGTGATTGCGTCCCTTCCACGGCGGGAAACCTATAGATCCGGGAAAAGGAGGCCAGCCTGTGGCGCTCTGGCTTTCAGCGGTGTCACTGTGCACGCAACTCTCGCTGCCACTGAGGTTGTGCGGACTGGACTCGCAGCCTCCCACAGGGCTGGGTGGAACAGCCCGAGGTGGTGGTGGTGGTGGGGGGGGAAGGGGGTTCCGATGAGCCTGTCACTCTTCAGGAGACTAGAAAGCCAACTTTTCTAGGTCATTGGTACTCTCGGAAAGGACCAGATGAGAAGACAATGGACAATTTTTAAAAGACCTTGCTTAAACCGTTACAGAGTACCCAGAGCAATTTCGCAGTGAGCTTCAGAAGTCACGAAATCCCACAAGCTTTGCTCACTTGTTCCCAAGGAGTGGGAGAAGTTTATTTCTCTTGATTTTGTTTCAAATAAATTCTTTCACGGCAAGTTATTTCTTGGGAGGAAGTGTTTGCTTTGAGGTTTTGCGTCTTTCGTCTGCGTCTGATTGTCCGATGGCTAAGGAAGGCGGACTCTTTCTCACCTGACGGGCGGGCTGGGTCAGGACCAAAGGAAGAAGGGAGTCGCTCGCGAGGCGTCCGTCTGGCCCGAGTGGGCGACCGGGAGACAGCTTCTCTGGAAGAGCCCAGAGCCTGGGTTCTCGGACTCTGGGATGGGGCTCAAGGGGGCAATACGTACAGATTGTTTCAGGGACCGAGAGCCTGCTGTCTCTTTCTCCCCCAGCAAAGCCTCGCATTTCGGTGAACAAAAGCAGTTAGTGTCACTGGTAATTAATTACAGTGATTAGCAAAGTCTCTGTGCGAGAGCTACCGGAAATAACCTAAGCGTCGCGGCTGGTTTCGGCAAACGCCACACGCTCTAATTTTACCAGGGGTGAGGGGTGAGCGCCCCGCTCTTTGCATTCTCTTTCTGCCTACCAAGCTCCATTTTCTTTACTCCCCGTTTTCACAGTTCCCCCACCCCCTTCCTGGGGACTATTGTGCGTCCCTTGCTACTCACACAGACACACAGGGTCTTCTGGGGAGGGCCAGCGTCCCAAGGGAGTGCAGGCCGCGCGCTCGGATGCCAGCCACTGCACTCCAGGGCTGGCCTGGGATCCAAGGGCCCCGCGTCCACCTCCCCCATGCTTCCCATTGAGAAACTTCGTGGCACGGGACCTGTCCTCGTCCCCTCCCCAAGGGACTCTAGTCTGAAAGGCGACATAGTCAAAGCCCCTGGCTCTTTTAGAAACCAGCCCCCACGACATCCTTAGATGTCGCAGTCAAATCCCCAGGTGGATGGATGGAGGTGGGGGTGAGGGACACTACGTTTGGAGTACTTCAAAATCCTTCAGACACACCGCCTTGAAATCTGAAAACCGCTTAGTTCATGAATGACATCGCGGAAACAGCCATACAAACGCATAAACGAAACGAAACAAAACAAAAGCCCTGTTAAAAATAAACAAAATCTCAACCCACCAGAGACAAATAATTCTGCACAATACGGAAAGCACAATGATAAGGCGTTTATAATTTTTTCATAGCAGCTAATAATAGCAATAGCCAACATTTAATATGGGCCTGGCTCTGTGCCAGACGCCACTCCTCTGCGTTCAAAACATGGACTCGTTTCATTTAATTAATACAAACTCACTGCTTTCGGGTCGCTTCCGACGCCAAGCCACCCTATGGGACACAGTAGAACTGCCCTTGTGAATTTCCAAGACCATAAATGGAATGAGAAGTTAATGGAATTTTCCCGTGAACTTTTTTTTTTAAGCTCCTTGGGATAAAGGGTCCGTTTGCCAAGCAACCCGATCTTTGAGGAGCCCTCTCTAATTTACATTAATCTGCAGCTAGAGCCCAGCGCATTTTGGTCGCGGTTTAAGTGGAGAACGTGGCAGGGAGGCGGGCCGCCAAGGGCGCGGGAGCCGGCCGGGCCCCCTGCTGCTCGGCCTCCGGCCGAGGGGAGGGCGGGGTTGCAGCCGCTCCCCGCTTCCTGCGGATTTGTGTTTATTTACTTTCGTGGAAGGGCCCGCGTGGAGGGGGCAGCTTCCCGAGAGGCGTGTCTCTCGGTGCACACTCTTCCTTTCCTGCAGGAGACGCAGTCACCGTCCGCGTCCTCCCCGCCTCCGCCGAGGGCTCGCGCGCGCTGGCGCTGGAGCCCGGAGAGATGGCGCGGCGCGGGCGTGGGACCCGCACTGGGACCCTGGCCATCTCTCTACGCTGGGCACCGGGTCGGCGGGGTGGAGGGCTAGGGACCACAGTCGGGGCGCGGGCGCGACAAGTGAGGCTGTAGAGTGCCAAGCCCTAGGCTCTCGGTGGCCTGTAGGAAAAAAGAAAGCCCCCCCCCCCAAGAAACCAAACCCAAGTAAAAAGTCCCCCACCAAATTCAGACTCCTAGGGAGCCGCCGAGTGGCTAGTAAGTTCGAACCGCCGACTTGCTCCTTGGGAGCCCAACGCCTAATCCACAACGCCACCAGGCCTCCTTGAGTCCGCAGAAGGGGCTCGGGCGCGGAGCCCTGGCACCGAGGACGGCTTTGGCAGGGTGGGTTTCCTGCACCGAGGTAGACGGCGCGATCCAGCGCACCGCGCGGTTAAGACGCCCGCCTGGGGAGAATCGCGCGGCTCAGGAAGGTTTGCAGAAGGGGGCGCAATGCGAACGTCGCTGGAGGGGACTTGGTGCACCCTGGGGGGCGCGGCACGCAAGGGGTGCAGAATATTAGCAGAGGTGTTCTGTGCGCAGGGCGTGGGGGCGCGGTGCACATGGCTGCGGCGAACGCACAGGGCGGGAGTGGCGGGCGAAGTGAGCACCCACCGTGCGGGCCGCGCGGACGTCCGTCAGGGCCTGAAGCCGGCAGCCCTTGCTAGCGCGTTCCTTGTTCGCCCAGGCTGGAGCACCTCGGAGCGCGACCCCCATCCCGCCCTCTCTTTCCAGGTTCCCTCTCAGCAGGAAGGAGGGGAGCTGCAAGCTCCCGAGTGGGGCTCGAGCTGGGGGCGGGAGCGGAGGCATATGGCGGTTGAGGGTGGCGGAGAGCGGTTTGTCTGTTGTGCGGCCGAAGCTGGTGCAGGTGCTTCCCGGGTCTTAACGAAAGGTCCCCAGTCTCCCTCCCTGCCCCCTGAGTCCCGCATCCGGTCAAATTCCAGTCTGGGCTGCTCTGTCTGTGGGGCGGGGATGGACGGGGTGTCAGCATGGTCCCGCATCTAAAGAAGGCCCAACGTCCTCCACCTTCTCTCGCCCCTTTTAACTCCATGAGGCAGAATTCCTCTTGGGCGTGCCAGAGAAAACACCCGGAGGGAAGAGGCAGCGGGTGGAGCAGGTTTTTAAGGTAAACTGGAAGGCTGTTTAAAAATCACTTTTCCCCCCTCAATTTGAGAATATTTTGTCTGGAAAAAGCCTCGGTTAGCTGATAAACTACAAGGTGAATTCAAATGGTTCATGACTAGTTTGGACCCTACTTCCATCCCTTTTCCTTTAGTTTTTTTTTTTTTTTGAGAGCGGAAGCAAAATAATTCTGCCTAGTCCACCTCTGCTCTTTCCACTCTGCGGCTGTAGACAAAGACACTATTTAAACCGACGACGGAATTCTCTTCTTCTCCAGGCGCTTCCACGGCAGGTGGGTTGAGCCTTGGGGCACCTTCCTCTCCTGGGTGTTTGTGGTCAAGGTTGCCTGGGCAGGGCTCTTGTGGAGTTTTGCAAATGCTATTCCGTTCCCAAGGCTGAAGCCAATGAACGTCTTCATTCTGGCGTGAAGGAGGCCTGATGGTGGCATAGTGGTTAAGCGCTCTGGGGTTAGGGAATCTGCTTGGTAGTAAAGATCCCAGCCTAGGACACGCAATGGGGCAATTCGACTCTGTCCTATAGGGTCACTAGGAGTCGGGATAGAGGAGCGCACACTACATTCTGATGTGTGAAACCTCGCGTCCATCTGGTCGCGGTGGGGAGAGGCGGCATCTGGAAGGGTGTATGGAGAAACAGGAGTTTTGCACAAACACAAGAAGGGAGCGTCATTTCGGCCCTGCACCATTTTCGCCCTAGGCTGTAGCTCAAACTTTAAACCCTGAAAGACAGATGGGCTGGGAGGCCAGCTGATGGGAGGCGGTGCTTTAATTTAGTGGGGTTCTCAACTTGTGGGTCGTGACCCCTTTGGGGGTTGATCGACCCTTTCACAGGGGCCGCTCAATCCTTAACACTAGGAAAATTACAGTTATGAAGTAGCAACGAAAATAATTTTATGGTTTGCGGTCACCACAACCTGAGGAACTATTAAATTGTCATGGCATTAGGAAGGTTGAAAACCACTGCTTTAATTCTTGGACAGTTGGTGGTGGGAAGAGGGGGAAAAATGTCCCACGCCACTGTGACCCATGCAAATATGTTTAGTGCACATTGATGTCTACTTAAGGTAATTGACCAGAAAATACCTCCCTGTTTAAACAACATAGCAGGTGCCCCCATGGAAAGCTAGTTGACTTCTTTCTGTTTCCACTTAGCCTGATGTCTATGCCACCACCTTTTGGGAAGCTGTCAGCTCTGACAGATTAAGGACAAGTGGAAGCCAGGGGAAGAGGTCCACCTGAGGAATGCCCTAACACATTCCAGGACTGACCCCCCCCCCCCGCCCCCAGTTTTTAAGGAATATGTGTGTGTTACTTGGACTCTCCTGGATTGTTTGCCACCCGGCAGTTGGATTCTCCGAGGGTAAAGCCAAGAAATGGACGTTCCTGTACCGTGTACAGACATTGTACTTCCTGAGCAGCCGCCCGGACCCAAGGAGCCAGGCCATCTTCTCACTGTAGCCGTGGAGAGAGCTTAAAAGCGAAAAGCCTTCAGCTTGCAGGTTAAAAGGCAATAATTTCCACACAGAGAAAAATTCCTAACTGGAAGAAAAAGATAAAGCGCCCAGAGTTAAATAAATAAATAATTAAAATTATATAGACATGCACAAAATTTCTTTGAAATGATAGTATCAAATATTCTTTGATATATTTCTCCTTATGTTTGTGGAGCTGAATTTCTCCATGACCCCATTGTGTGTGTGTGTGTGTGTGTGTGTGTGTATCGTGAGATCTGTTCTCAGCCAAGATGATGAATGGATTCTTTAGGAATCCCTGCTTTGAAGCTGATTGTGCTCATCATAGAAACAGCTTTGACTTCAGATACTTTGTGTGAGGGTTGCCAAGGGAACCATGGGTAGATTTCTCAGGAGCCTCTCTAAAAACATTATTCATAATTATAAGATGATTCATAGAAATCACCAGAAAAATGATTGCAAGTGATGTTCAAACCTGTTTTCAGGCCATGTGGAATACATAAAATCGCTAAAGCCTGCTTGGGTAGTAATCTCGCCTCCAGCCTTCCTTTGACCGTGTTGGGAGGCTCTGAGCTAGCTTCCTAGATGGGACAAAGCCCTGAGAGGCGGCCCTTATGAGCCAAGGGACTGTGACTTTTCTCTGCACTCCCTCTATATTGACAAAGCACGCTGTAGTCCCATCCTTTAAAATGCCACTGAACAGCATTGTCCATGACGTGGCGAGTTGGCTTGTTTTAGTTATCGCTATTACCGACCACCAACGCACGAGTGGGTGGCTTTAAAAAACAAGCATCTGCTTCCATCACTGTTTAGAAGGCAGGGGGACAAGATTCAGGGCGGGGCTCTAAGGGCCTCCCCCAGATGCTTCCTCATCAGGAGCTCCTAGAGGCCCTTGCCACCTGTCATCCCCCACAGTGTCTTTTTTTTTAATTTATAACTTTTTGTGTGCGTGTGTCTGTTTTAATAATTCAACTGACTCACCTTATTAACACCAGGAAAGAAAGCCTCTATTTCCCCACATAACTTCACAGTGGCCTTTCAGTGGGTCTTGGCTCACTGTCAGAGTAGAGCTGCGGTACACAGGGTTTCCCAGAAGTCGATCACCAGGCCTTTCCTTCACAACACCTCTTTGGTTTGGAGTGCATCAACCATTGGTATCACCCAGTGGCCCCAGCCCCCAACCTCCTTCTATTTACAGAAAATACAGTCGTATTTACAGCCACAGGGGGTACGATTTTAGCACAGATTTTGGAGGGGACACAATTCAATCCATAACCAAAACCCAAGCCAAAACAAGTCTCTGCCATCAAGTCGATGCCATTTCACAGCAACGCTACAGGACAGGAGAGAACTGCTTCTGTGGGTTTCTAAGACTGTAACTCTGTATGGGAGTAGAAAGCTCTGTCTTTCTCCCTTGGAGTTGCTGGTGATTTCGAGCTGCTGTTCTTGCAGTTAGCTGCCTTGCCACATCACTACTGTGCTAGGCTGGGTTGACTAGAGAAACAAATCCAGTGATAAGTCAGGTATGTGTACAAAACAGCTTTATCTCAGGAAGTAATTGTATATCACAGAAATATCTCCGCCCAGTCCAACTCAAGTCCATAAGTCTGATACTAGTCCCTCAGTCCCTCTTCAGACTCACACGGCCACATGCCATGATGCAGAATGCAGGGCGATCACTGGCTAGAAGGGTACAAAGTCATGTACACCCAATGGCGTGACTCTGGCCACTATCAGGGTCAGTCAGCAGGAAGGTGAAGGCCGAGAGAGGGGGAAGGTTTCCAGGACCTGCCTTATGAGAAGGCCAAGCCCACAAGAAGGCACCATCAGTCTGTGACCTGATTGACAGGTTGAATACCATCCCATACACTTTTATATATCTTCAAGTTCACATAAAATTATGTAACTAACACAACCACTATGCTGCCAGGCATGGTGTTTTCAATTGCCTAAGATGCATTCAAAAGCAGGACAGGGAAGGAAGAGAAAGACAGTCTGGAGAAGCATTCATGCCTTTGAAAAATGGTGTTGGCAAAAAATATTGAACCTTCCATAGACAGCCAGAAGAGCAAAGTACAGCCAGAAGGCTCTGTAGGAGGCGGAAATTTGTCTCATGTAATTTGGATACGCTATCAGGAGGGACCAGTCCCTGGAGGAGGACATGATGCTTGGAAAAGTTGGGATCCGAATGTGAAAGAGAGGAGGACCCCCAGTGAGCTGGATGGCCACGTTGGCTACAATGAGCTCACATCACAACGATTGCGATGATGTTGCAGGACTGTAGTGTTTTGCCTTGTTACACAGAGGGCCAGGATGAGTTAAAATGGACCAGGTGACACCTAACAGCAAATGCATTTATTAACTAATCAAAACGGAAGCAGTTACACTTGCTAAAATACCTACCCTCTCTGAAAGAAGAGATATAAATGTCAGCCAAGTGTGGGGTGACTCAGATGCACTGTGGCATGACTTATTACATAACATAAGCCCTCTTCAAAGTCAGCTCGCTCAGGGCCTGGCCTGGCAAATCATATGGCGTGTGAACGTCGCTAAAACAAACAGATTGAAGGGTGCCTGTCGCAGGCACTCATTTTTCTTGTACTGTCTCGAGCTGGCTTAACGCAGAAGCAGCTAGTCCTCAATGGGGAATCCAGTTATTTGAATTGGGACGCCCTCAGGAACTCAGACTTGCACAAATGTGATTTCTCATTCAAGAAACACTCACGGAGAAGCCAGAGGGGGCCAGGCCCCCAGCCAGCTGTCTGTGTCATAAAAACAAGCTCCTGCCACTGAGACGTTCTCAGTCTTGATACTTTGAGAATCAAAGAGTCCCCAGTGGCTCAAAGCATTAACTCACTAGACTGAAAGACTGGAGGGTCAAGTCCACCCAGACACATCTCAGAAGAAAGGCCAGGTGAGCTGCTCCTGAAACCAGCTATTGAACCTCTTCTGGAGAGCATAGTCCTACTCCGACTGACCCCGCGGGGTCGCCATGAGTCAGAGTTGAGACTTAAAGGCAACTGGTAATGCATATCAGAGCGGGGGCGGGGGGAAGGTTCACAACTTCAGAACCAAGTAGTTCCATTAATGGTTATCTGTCCCATGGGAACCATCTCAAACGTGAGGGTAAGAAAAAAGCAAAAAATCTCCCCCCCCACCCCCGCCATGAGCATTGTGTAATGGATAAGGACACAACTTTGGAGTCAAATCCAGATTGGACTTATTTTTTTCTCCCCCCTCCCCTGGACTTATTTTTAAGCTTCAGTTTTATCTTCTGCAACTATCTCAGAAGAATGTAGTAATTTTAAATTATGAGTCTCAGCACCCAGGAGTCCATGGGTGGCACTAACAGGTAAGCCCTTGACTGCCAACTGGAACATTGGAGGCTTACGTTCAAGTAGAGTAGCCCTGGTGGAGTAGTGGTGACTTATCAGACCACTAACCTCAAGGTCAGCAGTTTGAAACCACCATCCACTCCATGGGAAAGAGATTGGGTTTGCTACTCCCAAGTTATGGTCTTGGAAAGCCACCAGGAGCATTTCTACCCTGTCCTATAGTGTCACTGTGAGTCCACATGGCCTTGATGGCAGTGAGGTTGTTTTTAAGGGATGCTTTGGAAGAAAGGCTTGGTGATGTACTTGCAAAAGGCCATGACCTTATAAACTTGACTCTGCCACCCAGGGGGTAACCCTTACCAGAATCAACTCCACAGCCACTGGGCAAACAGCATGGTAGATGGGGAAAAAGAAGTCGTCAATTCACCTTAGACCAGCAGTTCTCAACCTGTGGGCCACTACCCCTTTGCGGGTCGAAGAATCCTTTCACAGGGGTCGTCTGATCCTTAACAATAGCAAAATGACGGTGGTGAAGTATCAATGAAAATAATGTTATGGTTGGAGGTCACCACAGCATGAACTGTATTAAAGGGTGGCAGTGTGAGGAGGGTTGATAACCACTGCCCTAGACTGTTATGATAGGATCATCAGGCATTATTTATAATATAAACCTGGGACTATTGCAACATTAAAGCCTGAAAACAAGCTATTCTCAATGGATATGCGCTGAGTCAGTCAACGCTGACAGTGGCACGGCCTGGTTTTCCAGGCCTTGAGCATGCTTGCCTTTGACTGCTTTTCAATTGCTCTCTATCAGCGGCAGATAGTTGACTTGTCCTTTTCGGCCAGGACAGAGGAAGGGGAAGGTTTCCTGCCCTGTGGGGTTTCCTGGGCTGTAATCTTGATGGAGAGAACCCTGGTGGCACAGTGGTCAAGCGCTTGGCTGCGAACCGAAAGGTGTCACAGTCTGGTTCATTGCAGGTTTACAGCCTTGGGAACCTGTTGGGGGCAGTTCTACTCTGTCCTCCATTAGGGTCACTAGAAACCAGGAGCTACTCAACGGCAGTGCCTTTGTGTTGACACGTGTCCACCTTACACACATTCTGCCTTTTGCAGATTTCACTGCTCAATGAAAAGTGATGCAGCTATTAAAATGATCTTTTAAAAGCCTAGCGTAAGTGTTCTATTGTTTACAGATCCTGGACTGCTGACCATCATATTTTCCAAAATTCCTGTCTTGGAGTCAATTCTGACTGCTAGCAACCCTATAGGACAGAGTAGAACTGACCAGTGGAGTTTCCTAGGCTGTACGGAGGAGCCCTAGAAGCATAGTGGTTAGGCATTGGGCTGTGAGCTGAAAGGTCAGCAATTCAAACCCCCAGCCGTTCCATGGGAGAAAGGCAAGGGTTTCTACTGCCTCAGGGATCTACCGTCTCTGCAATTCATGGAGTAGTTCTATATCCTGCCTAGCAGGTTGCTCGGGGTCAGCATTGACTGGAAGGCGGTGATGTGTGTGTGTGTGTGTGTGTGTGTGTGTGTGTGTGTGTGATCTTTATGGAAGGAAACATGGCTGTGAAGTGGTTAACTGCTAACTGAAAGGCAGGAGGTGGGAACCCACCAGCAACTCCTCAGCAGAAAGACGAGGCAGTCTCCTCTGGTAAGGATTTTCATCCTTGGAAAACCGATGCGAACAGATCTACTCTGTCCTATAGGGTCACTTGTGAGTTAGGGTCAACTGGAAAGCACCTTAAACACAAAACAAAACACTGTTATGCAGGCAGGTCAATGGGGTCTTTTCTCAGGGAGTGGTGGCCGGGCTCAACGCCCTGATCTCGAGGTGAGCAGCCTACTAGCAGTGCTCGCAGAGTCCCTTTTCATAAAGTCCACCTGCCCCCCCCCCCACAGGTCACATCACCTTGGTCCCAGAGCATTTCTGGGAGTCAGAGGGACTCAAGAACACACAACCACTGCCAGACGTGCTGCAGCTGGAGTTTCCGAAATGAACGAAGCCTGTCCGTGTTGATGCTCTTACTTGAGAAATGGGGCCCTCAGTGGCACAGTGGCTATGTAGCTGGGTGCTAGAACCACCAGGTCAGCAGTTTGAAACCACCAGCTGCTCCTCAGGAGACAGAGGAGGCTCTCTAAAGCCCCGCTGGGGCAGTGCTACCCTGTCGGATGGGCTTGCTACGAGTGGGAATGACTCAAGGGCAGTGACGTTTCGAGTTTGAATCCTTCCCCCAAGCAGTTTGCACCAAATCAAAATGGCAGTTTTGACGTCCTTGAGGACCCAAATCATGCTCCTTTGAGTTGTTCTTTGAGTTTGAGGAACAAAAAGAAACCTGAAAGGGCAAGATCAGGACTGTAGGGTGGGTGGGGGAAGTTTTCCTAGCAAAATCCTCATAGGACAGCCCTTGCAAGCTATGTTAGTCTAGAGAAACAAATCCATAGAAACTCATATGCGTCTAAGAGAGAGTTTTATATAAAGGGTAATTGTACATTAAGAAAGCATCCCAACCCAGTCCAGTCCAAGCCCATAAGTCTGATATTAGCCCATATGTCCGAAACCAATCTATAAAGTCCTCTTCAGACTCAGGAAACACATGCAATGACGCTGAATACAGGATGATCACAGGCCAGTGGGTAGAAAGACTTTGGATCAAGTGGCATTGCAAGCATCTCAGTGCTGGCGGAGGTCTCCACGTGGCTTCTCCAGTTCCCAGGGCACGGGAGTCTATCAGCATAGTGCCATTTGTCTTGTCAGTAGAGCATCTCCAAGGGAGTGAGCCAAGAGAGAGTGAGAGAGAGAGAGAGAGAGAGAGAGAGAGAGAGAGAGAGAGAGAGAGAGAGAGAGAGAGTCTCCTGCCTCCAAGATGGAATACAGGATTTCCCAGAATTCTCAGGTGAAGGCCATGTCCACACAGAGGCCTCCTTGGCTATGATCTCATTGACAGACTAGACTTCACCCCTTCACACTTAATCCTATCAAGTCCCAAACTGACACCAGATTATGTAATTCCCACACTGTCCTTGGAGAATGAGTTGGTGCATTGTCTTCATGGGAGGAAATCTCAGGGCAAGTAATTGGCTTTTTCTCATCAATGCAGTTTCTATCCTCTTAAGACTTTGTCCTAATAAACCCCCACAATAGTCCTGCCTCCTTTGAGAAAAGCCTATCAATGTCACCTCTTTGGGATCTTCCCAAACAGCCTCCCTTTCCTTAATCTGCTGAAAGGATGTCTGACTTGAATTTAACTGACCCAGTGGATCCACCTCCCCACAAAAGCCTGTCTTGGCAGAACCTTCTTTTTGGAGACACTCGAAGAGACTAAGTGCATTACTGAGAGGCCTTGCCTGCAGTCATCCACGGATCACGGAGACATGTTTGAACACGCTTTGTTCTGAGTAAACTCAAGCATGTATGAACTGAAAGCCAGTAGCAATGTTTTCGACTTAAGTTTGTGCATCGGCAATCTTGCCCTTGATCTACAATGAACTGCAATTAGGACGGGCTTTGTGTGTGTGTGGCTTACATCTTATTGTTAGGAATATGTACCACATACATGTGGCAGCACATAATTTACTGATGTCGTCATGCTCAGATTTTCACTAGGAGATGTTGAATGGCATGATTTATAAAGATACTTTTAATTAAAGGCAATCACAGTGAAAATAACAAGAAAGCAGGTATCAAACTAATTTACGATGAATTAGTCACAAAGGAACCCCATCCTATGTAGGGGACTGCTGGTACCACAAAACTCTACATATTTTTTAATCACAGTTAACTAAAAAAAGAAAAATGACAACAAAGGCATAAACAAGGAAAGAACCAGAAGAAGTCTCCACATCTTGACAGTGAGGATCTTTGGGTAATACTCGTATTACAGACTGGATTGTATCCTGTCAGGGATGTGTGAATTCCTGGCCCTTACATCTGTCACTGTGATCCTGGTTGGAAATAGGATCACATCCACAGGCATTGCTATGTTAGCAACATCATCCCAGTGTAGTGTTGGGTCCTAAACCTAATCACTTCTGAGTTACAAAGAGAGGCGCAGAGTCACACACACGGAGGAAGACAGACACCAAGGAAAATGGTAGAGGAATGGGCAGTGCTTCACTCCAGTGTACACAGGGGTCACTGGGAGTTGGGGTTGACTTGACGGTACCCAACAACAGCATAAATGAGAAAGGAGTCATCAGAGCTGAGACCCTGCTCCAGATTTCGAATCTCCAGTCCCCTGAGAAAAGAAACTTCTGTTTGGTAAAGCCGCTCACTTATGGAGTCTGTGTTCTGTAGTGCTGGATAGCTATGGCAGTTTAACCATGGCGGATTATTCAATTTAGTTTTCATTTCCCCCTAGTTTCAACTTTGACCACAGAACAGTTTTATGATAAACACGATAAATATTTATGATAAGTATGATAGATCTTATTACACAAAGAAAGTATGCTCTAGCTAGCGAGTCTATTTTAATTTGATGTTAAAAGGAGGACAGGATTGCAGGTTTGGCCAGGGTTCTGGGTTGAATTGTGTCCCCCAGTTCTACTGAAGTCCTAACCCCTGTACCTGTGAACATGACCCTGGATCTTTGGACATGGGAATGATCAGTTAAGCTGTCCTGTGGTCATACTGGAGAAGGGTCCTAATCCAGTCTGAGGGCAGTCCATAAGTATATGAGAGGAGAAGAACCACAAGCAGAGGACCTCAGATGATGACAAGATGCTGCTGCAGCAGACCTGAAATGCCCTTCCGGGGGCTACCAGAAGCTGGGAGAAACAAGAAAGACAAGAAGGGCGCTTCCTCTGGGGCAGGGGTTCTCAACCTTCCTAATGCTGAGACCCTTTGATACAGCGCCTCATGTTGTGGTGACCCCAGTCATAAAATTACTTTCATTGCTTCTTTATCACTGTAATTTTGCTACTGTTATGAATCATCATGTAAATATCTGATAGGCAGGATGTATTTTCATTGTTACAAATTGAACATAGTTAAAGCACAGTGATGAATCACAAAATAATATGTAATATATATTGTGAAGTATTGATTTCTAATGACAAATAAATGAAATTTTGTCTTGAAGCATGGTGTAGCATGGGTAGTAATTTTCACAACGGATACTCATATGTGGATGTATTTGCATGTGGGCAGAACCGCCTGGAGACGTATAGAGGAGCGGTGTCTCGGTTCCTAAGACCTTCGGAAATAGGTGTTTTCCAACGGTCTTAGGTGACCCCTGTGACAGGGTCGTTCGACCCCCAAAGGGGTCCTGACCCACAGGTTGAGAACCACTGCTCTAGAGTCTTCTGAGAGAGCGCAGTCCTGCTGACACCCTGATTTGGGTCAGGAAAGTGTTGGACCGCAAGCAGCAGGTTTAAACCCATCAGCCATTCTGTGAGAGAAAGAAGAGGCTGTCTGCTTCCATAAAGATGTACAGCCTCGGAAACCCTACCTAGGGCCCCAGGGGGCTGACGGAATCGCCTTGATGGCAGTGAGCTTGACTTTTGGTAAGACTCCAGATCGGAGAAACAAGCAACGTGCATTTTTATAAGCCATTCGCTTTGTGGTAATTTGCTGCGACAGCCCTAGGAAACAAACCTAGCCAGTGAACCTAGTGCACATAAACATCATCTCCAGTCTTATCGACCATTTCCATCAGTAACCCCACCCCCAGCCTAGGCTCATGTATATTTGGCTGCTGGGAGGACGGAACAAGGGACCATAAACCCATCTCCCTGCTCAGAAAACAGCTCTGAAGCCAGACAGGCTGGATCACAGCAACCTAGCTGAGGTTGGGTGAATTGGCTTTTGCTATTTTTACTTTAAAATTTCTATCTACTGGGGTGTGGAAAAGGCTTTACATTTTGAGCTGGGTGGTGCTTACACAAGATTCAGTGGGGAAAAAAATCAAGTGGCGAGGTAAAATTTGTGTATATTGCTAGCAATGTAAAACATACCAGTTTGGCTTAGAACCCACCTAGCAAAGCAAAGAAGAAATGAGAGCTGCGTGGTTTCATCAGATCTCCCAGTCTCCCATTTCTGATGCCTAATCTCTCCTTTTAGCAGGTTCTAAATGACCACAGGTTCGTGCCACACAGCTGGTTAGGGACGGAGCCTGGAACTGAAACCTTGCTGTTGATTTCAGACGTGGTGTAGAATGCTGCTTTTACTAGGAACTCTTCCATCACAGAGACACCGCGTGATTCCTGAGACTTGGCTCCTAGATATGTGACCAATAAGGACAGGGCTGGTCTGGCAGGCCAGGTCATTTGTCTCTGGGCACATGCTCCTGTCTATCTTGCCTTATTTATCCTTAGCACCTAGGATTGTACCAGGAACACAGTAGATGGTCAATAAAGATGCATTTGCTGTATGAATATGACCAGATTAGGGTTATCACCAAAGATCGAGCAGACCACCCACCTGTTAATTGCTAGAACAATCAATACTGGGCACAAAAGTTGTTTATTCCCCCCTTTCCTTGTGTGTGTCCATATCGATGGATGCTGAGTCGTTCCAAAAGCATGAGAAATTCTCACAGGGATATCAGCACTCTCTGGCGAGACTTACAATGTGTTAAGTTTAGCTTTCCGTGACCTGGTACAACTTAATGGGTCAGGAGGAGCAGAAACCAAAGTCCCAAGTTGCCCTTTGGTTTCTGTCCTGTTGGGAAATTGGTAAGTTAATGGTTTGTAGAAACCTGCTACTTGGACAGAATTTCCACTGTCAGGATTCTAGTCTGATGATTGTGAACTAATCCTTGATGATATTAGTGACCAGCCACATTAATGGAAGTTCCCCAAGTCCATACATTTAACAGAATTAGGACAAATAGTGTCATGTGCCGAGTCAATATCAATAATCATAAAGTAAATAAAATATTTTCATGTTCCTAGACATGATCCACACTCAATGTCATGGAAGCAGCAGTCAAGTGACCCGAAGATGCACTGCGTTCGGTACATCTGCTGCACAAGACTGCTCTAGAGTGGTGAAAGGCAAATATATTACCTTGTGGACTAAGATATGCCTGATCAAAGTCATGATATTTTTTACACCTCACATGTATGCAAAAGTTGGACATCGAATAAAAAAAACTGAATAATAATCGACTCATTTGAATTGTGGCGCTGGCGAAGAATATTGCAGGTGCCACGGACTGCCAAAAGGACAAACAAGTCTGTCTCGGAAGAAGTAGAGGCAGAGCGCTCCTTGGAGAGAAGGACGGCGAGACTCTGTCTCCCATACTTTGGACATGTCAGGACAGATCAGTGCCAGGAGAAGGACATTATGCTTGGTAAAGTAGAGGGGCAGAGAAAGAAGAAAGCCTTCAACAGGATGGAAGGACACAGTGGCTACAAGCAGAGGAAACGTTGGGTAGGCAGCACAGAGACTGGCAGTGTTCTGTTGTACACAGCGTTGCGGTGGGTCGGAGTCAACTCAACGGTACCTATCATCAACAGATTGTCTGGGGAGAAGGATGAAGTGGTTCCTCCTATAATGGTTTAGCCTCAGGAACTCACAGAGCCAGTTCAACTCTATCCTATGGTGTCACTGTAAGTCAGAATTGACTTGTTGGCAGTATGTTTGCTTCTGGATTTAGATAGTCGGAGTTGAAAGAGACATAGATTATGTTATTTGAGCTACAACCAAAAAGCCAAATTCCCCGCCACTGAGTTGATTCTAACCCATAGTGATCCTACAGGACAGGATAGAACTACCCCTGTGGGTTTCTGAAAGTGTTAACTCTCTACAGGAGTAGACAGCATTGTCTTTATCCCATGGAGCAGCTGGTGGTTTCGAACTGCTGACCTTTTGGTTAACAGTCCAATTCGTATTTCCAAATGGGGTTTCCATGTTTTCTACCAGGTGCTCCTCCTTGTATCCAGCTAGGGTAGGAGAAAGCTCCATGCGGAGGGTAGATCCCTGCTCTTTGGCAGGAATAATGCCTTAGCTGCCACTTGCACCTACCCTGGACTCACTTGGGGGCAGAAGGAGTCTTTAACAAGCACAGGATCAGGGAGCATAAGAAGGTCTGTTCACTTTCCCAGAGGAGCAGGATGCTTTGCACCTTCCTGGACCAGATCACAGATGTTCTTGGACTCTCATGAACTTGGCTTTGTATAATGCCTACTCGGACACTGCTTATGAGCTACCACCACCCCACCCCAACCCACCCTCAGGCACAGCAGTTGATGAATCAACATGCTCTGTGACTTAATGCTAGCCCATGGTGCAGCATTATCAGATTGTTGGGTTGTTTTTTTTTGCCAGGTCACTGGGCATTTGCACGAGTCTTTGACAATCCTATTGCATTCTGACCCAACTAGTTAATCTGTGAAGTTAGTGGAGGATGGGGAGAAGACATTGTAGGCCTCCCTGGAGTAGAATGAGTCCTGTAAGAGGTGCCATATACTCCACCAGGAGGCACACGGGTTCTCTGCGTCATTCCTGGGACCTCTCTCTTTTGTCTCATGTAAGTAGCTATTGATGGCTGAATGATCAGTGATGGCCTCATGAATGCCATCCACATACTACAGTGAAAGGAAATCATTCAGTCACGCACACAGTACTCCAGGAACTGAGGTTTCACCTGTGAAGGATACGAACATCTATGAAAGGTTGGAAACCAACACAGAGAAATATGTCTAAGGGAAAATCAATTGCTAACAAGAGAACATTTGTCTCTGCAGAAGTATTCCAACTAATCTAGAAGGAAAAGGGAAGGTGGGATGTGAGAAAGCCATGTGGTAGATCTCTGATAGTGAAATGATAGATCGTGTCCATATCTACTTGACCATCAGTAGGTGCGAGAGCAAGAAAGAGGGAGAGAGATCCCAGGTGACCCAGACATCCCATGTGCCCCCTGATGGAGTAGACAACACCTTGCTCCGGGGTGATCTCATGTTAATGGATGACAGCTTCAGAGATGGTATTTCCAAACAAGACTATGCTCTCAGGTATATGGTTAGCACTTCAACTTATTATTTTTTTAGGGCGGGGGATGACACACAATTCAATCCATAATCATCAGAACGTGTTACTGAAGATTAGTCAGATCTTTCTGGGTTGTAAGTGATAGAAAGAAACCCAAGTCAAAAGAGTTCAAACAAAATCAAGGAGTTACGTGACTTAGCTTACTGAAGGATATGCATAATCTTCAGACATGACTGACTCAGAGGCTACCAAGATAGTTTTTTTTTCAGATATAATTCACATATCATACACTTCCATAGCTCCATTGTAATTGAAAAGAGTTGTGTGGTAGTTACATAATCTGTTGTCAATGTGAGACTTAAGAGTGAAAGTTTGGGGTTTAGCCTGTCAATCAATTTACAGCTTAATGACCTCATTTGGAGGCACTCAGGGGATAAATAGCTCATTGGATGAGGGACACAGGCTCACGTCCTGCAAGACATTTCCGTTGACAAGACACATGGAGACAGACTTATGGCAGTCAGAGCCTCTGAGCTGGAGAAGCCACGTGAAGACCCCTGCCAATGCTGAGATGCATACACCGCCACTGGATCCACAAGACTTTCCCCCTCTGGCCTGTGATCTTCCTGCATTTGGTGTCATTGCATGTGTTTCATGAGTTTGAAGAGGAAGGAATTTATAGATTAGTGTCAGACATATGGTCTAATATAGAACTTATGGACTTTATCTAGACTGGGCTAGGATGTTTTCTCAATATACAATTGCTCTTGTATGTAAAGCTCTTTCTTAGACACATATGAGTGTCTATGAATTTGTTTCTCTAGTCAACCCAGACTAACACAAGTTGTATATTCAACACCACAATCAGTTCTAGTGCAGCCTCCCTGCTCCTGTATTCATTATTTGGTCCCCAGTTTCCTTCATCCTCCTTCCCTCTCTTATCCCCAAGAAGTCATTACATCAATTTTTGTCTCCCTACCTCCATGCTTCTGTCCTTCACAAACTGGGAAACAAATTCCATAAAACAGTTAACACATATTTTTTAAAAAGAAAAGAAAGAAACCATCAGCAATATTAAGATAAACCAGAGGGGGAAAATCTCTATTGACAAAAAAAGCAAGAAACATTTAAAATCAGAAAAAAATTCAGAATGGGTCAAAGGAGAGCCAATGACCAGGTATCATATCATACCGTAGTTCCATCTGCCATCATCAAGTTCACAATAGTCTCTGATAACAAGGCTATTCATGCCTGTGACTGTGGTCAGAGGAGATCTACCAGGAGCTTAATGCATGTGGGTGAGACTTTTTTTTTTTTTTGGCATGTTTTTTTCCCTAGTCAGACCTACTCCATGGTGGGAAAGATAACCCTAGCAATTTGCATTTCCACACACAAACATGCTAATAAAAGGTTGAAAGGTCTATATGAGAAACCAAAATATCCGCATAAATAGTCTAGAATCAGCTGGTCAATTTCCACCAAGCACCTGCTGTAATCTGAATTGGCATTGCACTGCCACTGGAAGCCAAGCTAAAGTGAATTAGTGCTTTTACAATCCAGAGTTCTCTGCTCCACATTACCCTGGTTTATTACTTTTTCTATTTCTCTCAGTAATAGGTTAAACAAATATTGAGTTAGATTTTGCATAGACTTGTTCCTCACTAGATGATTTTCCCCCTTATTCATTTATTATTAAATACCTTTATTGGGGACTCTTACATCTCTTATCACAATACCTACATTCTTCCAGTCTGTCAAGCACATTTGCACATGGGCTGCCATCATCGTTTTCAAAGCATTCTCTTCCCACTTAAGCCCCTGTTATCAGCTCCCCATGTCTTACCCCTCCCTCTTCCACCTGTCCTCCCTCACGAACCATTGATAAGTTATAAATTATTATTTTCATATCTTACGCCGTCCTCCGTTGCCCCTCATCCACTTTTCTGTTGTTCGTCCTCCCAGGGAGGGGGTTATAGATTGATTCTTGTGTTCCATTCCCACTTTTGCCCTGCCCTAATCCTCCTGGTATTTCTATTCTCCTTGTTGGCCCTGAGGGATTTATCTATCCTGAATTCCCTGTGTTGCGGGCTCTTATCTGTAGCAGTAAGCATGTTCTGGTCTAATCCGATTTGTAAGGTAGAATTGAGGTCATGATAGTGGGGGAAAGGAAGCACCAAAGAGCTAGAGGAAAGTTGTGTGTTTGATTGGTGCTCTACTGCACCCTGACTGGCTCCTCTCTTCCCTGCGACCCCTCTGTGAGGGGATGTCCAATTGTCTACAGATGGGCTTTGGGTCTCCACTCCATGACCCACACTGCAATTTACATTGGGTATGATTTTGTTCTGGGTCTTAGATGCCTGATACCTGATCCCTTCAACACCTTGTGATCACACAGGCTGGTGTGCTTCTTCCATGTGGACTTTTTTGCTTCTCAGCTAGATGGCCACTTGTTTATCCTCAAGTCTGTAAGACCCCAGATGCTCTATCTTTTGATAGCTGGCCACCATCAGCTTTCTTCACCACATTTACTTATGTGCCCATTTTGTCTTCAGCAATCGTATTGGGAAGGTGAGCATCACAGAATGCCGGATTATTAGAACAAAGTGTTCTTGTGTTGAGGGAGCACTTGAGTTGAGGCCCAATGTCCATATACAACCTTGATTCTTAAGACATTGTGGACGGATCCTGAGTTTACTTGTGTTTCGTGCACCATATGTTACGGACAGATCACGAGATAACTCGTGATTTCTATACGCTGTCTTCAGATGCCATCTGCTTGAATATATTTTAACTACTTAATCTATTTAGGTGTTTACATCAGTAGTGAATGTATCAAACTCGATTGTCTTCATGTTATAAATAAATAGGATAAAAAGTTGATGAGATGTAAACCCACTTATGGTTTAATGCAAAAAAAGCTAACAGCCGAAAAAATACATGGCCACTTGGGTAAGTTGGTAAAAAAAAAAAAATCCAGTCTTTAATATAGATATGAGTGCATAGTTCTATTCCCCTCTCATTTTATATATATATATAAAATTTAAACCTGTATAAAGGTCCTTTGCCTCCTGGTTCTTTCATCTATTTCCTTTTGCTTTCCTCTAGTCCCACTATCATCTTCAGCCTTCATTTGGGTTTAGTCATTCCTCGATGCTACATTGCCCTTGATTAAGCCCCATTAAGCATTCTATGCCTTTCTCTCCTTTGATTTTTAGTTCACTTGTTGTTCCCTTGTCCCTGGGTTGCTTCCTTGCCCCATCCCTGCCTTCCTTTCTCCCACCTTCCCTTCTCCCGGGTCCTCCTGGAACCATTGGTCCCATTCTTTCACCTCTGAATTTTTTATCCCACCTATCTTATCTAGCTAGACATGCAGATACATTAATAAGTGAAAAAAAAAAAAACACAAGCAAAGCCAAACAAAACAACAAAGGAAGTCAAGACCAACAAAACAATAACAACAACAAAAAGAAAGCCACTGTCAAAAGTGGAAAAGCCTATAAATAGTTCAGGGTCTGTTCATTGGCCTTTATGAGTGTTTTCCAGTCAAGTCTGACGGGGAGCCACACTCTGTCTCTGAAGTCTATTTGTGGTGTTCCCTGGGGATTTACATGTTTTTTGATGCTATTTTAAATGTCATTTTATCAATGTTTGTTGTGTTCTATATGCTGGATTGCTGTTTGCATATTAACCTTGATTCTAGCAAACTTGAAATTTTATTTTATTCATTATAATTAGCTATAAATAATGTACTTTCTACATAACCAATCAAACTGAAAAAAACAAAAAAACAAAACAAAACTGCTATTGAGTTGGTTCTTACTCAGAGTGATCCTGCAGGGCAAAGTAGAGTTGCTGCCCCTGTGGGTTTCTGAAACTGTAAATCATTAAGGGAGTAGAAAGTCTCCTGCTTTTCCTGAGGAGCAGGTGCTGGTTTTGAACTGTCAACCTTGTATTTAGCAACCCAAAGAGGAACCCACTATAACCTACATAAGCAATTAGGTTATAGAAATGATTGTCTTTTTGTCCTCTACCATTTAATTTGATTGATTGATTGTATTGTTGCACTACTGGGACCGTCAGTACAACTCTGTCCATATGGGTCTCCAGGGCAGGGAGCCCTCTGATATGCAAAGAAAGAAATGGTGGGTTAGGAGTTGGGGAATAATAGGATACATTGGATCTACATGGGCTGTTGTCACCTTCCCACGGGGTTCTTAAACCAAGTCTGAACACATGCTAGAATGAAATTGCCATCTTAGTTTTTAAGGGTACACTTCATCGGCACACATTACATTCACAATGTTGTTACCCACCCCCGCTGCTTTCAGAATGTTTTCATCAGCCCAAACAGAAACTACAAAGTTAACTCCCTGTTTTCCCATCCCTCCAGCCACGGGTCACTTAAATCTATGTCCCGTCTTTATCACTTTGTCTAGGAGACATTAGTGGGACTATGCAATATTTATCTTTTTGTGGTTGACTTATTTCACTCAGTATACTTTTTCCAAGGATCACTCATGATCTAGAATGTATAATAACTACCGTATATACATGTGTATAAGCCAAGTTTTTCAGCACATTTTGAAAGCAGTTTTTGTGGTAAAATTAGGTGCCTCGGCTCATATTTGGGTCAACTTATACTCGAGTATATATGGTACATTTCTTTTTTTGGCTGAATACTATTCCGTTGTATGTTTATACCATGTTTTGTTTATCTATCCATCTGTTCTTGACTTTTTCTATCTTTTGAATATTGTGAATAACGTTTCAAGGAACACTGGTGTTAAAAGTATCTGCTTGCATTCCTTCTTTTTATTGTAATATGCAGTAGTTTCTTCAATATTCTGTTACTTGAAATTTTCTAACCAATTTTAATAACTAAAAAATGAGAATAACACTTGTGTATGTTGTTTAACAAAAAGTTAATTAACTTAAATTTCTGAATTAGAAATGAAGAAAGGCTTTCCTAAAAACAACAACAGCAGCAACAACAAAAAGCTCAATTGAAGTTCTATAGATATAAATGATGGTTATGTTACATCTATGTAAAGACCAAAGCCAATAGCTGAGGACAAAAATAAAACAATTGATAGAGATTTTTGACAAGCAAATACCAGTTTTTACTTTTTGAAAAATAATATTAAACAGTCTCCACAAAGAAGCGTTTATCTCCTTATGAGAAGCAAGCTCAAGGAGAAGGCAATGGGACCCATGGTTCCAGACGGAATTGGGGGAAAACATAGGCGGGGGGGGGGTGTCGGGGGGAGTGGTGAGCAAACAATACCGTAGACAGGGAAACAACTTGGGAATTAAAATTATCAATGAGTAGGACATAGAGATCCTGGGCCTGTTGGAGAAACAGCAATCTAGCTGAGAGAACCTACTAAGGGGCAGAAGGGCAAGTGTGATGGTGGGGAGGAGTAAGGTGAAAGGAAACAGAGTTAAGATCTAGGAAGCAAAGCTATGGATAGATGAATAAACATAGGTGTGTACATATGCAAACACATTAATGCATAAACAGAGATAATGATGGATGCATATGTATTTATATGGCAAACCATGGCAGTAGTGCATGGACTTTGGACCTCTGCTCAAGCCCTGCCTTAACACAACCACACTTTGTTCTAACAACCTGGCATTCTGTGATGGTCACCCTCTCTACACGATTGTAGACAAATGGGTGCATAAGCAAATGTGGTAAAAAAAAAAAAGCTGAGGGTGCTCAGCTACCAAAAGAGATAGCGGTTGGGGTCTTAAAGGCTTGAAGTTAAACAAGCAGCCATCTAGCAGAGAAGCAAGACCAGAGCTCTAACTGCTCCAAGCTTGGGCAGCTCTTAATATTGTCAGTCCTTTCCATTTTCACCATTCTGGTAGGTCTTCATGGGTGGAAAAATTGGCTATTCCTGGCAATCAGACATACTCTGTGGCCTCATCTTTAATTTTGTCTTTGGGATAAGCATAAAGCCCCCAGAGCTCTGTTTCTCCAATAGGGGATGGGATAGATTATGATGGCACCCCTCTCTTCACCGAGGACACCTGGAATAGCTGGCTTAAGCCTAAGTGACCTGTTGGTATAGAGACTTTTGACTACTGTGGCCTTGAAAGCTAGTTCCTTCCTTGGACCAGCACATTACTTTCTAGAGCCCTCCCTCCCAACTGGACTCTTTGGAAGGCAGAACCATGATTTAAGGACCCTATCTCCCACTCCACTCAGAACAGTGCAGGGTACTTTCCAGCTACTTGTCAGGGCCTTGTGGAGTCAGGGCTCCATCTCATAGGGCACAAGAGAGGAAGCTCCCCTTCTGGTAGCGATCCATGGTTCTGGGGTGTCCTGGCCTTCTTTGCGGTGAATAAGGTAGGGGTAAGTATTACTGAATCAGGGAAGCAGAGCAGGGAGGGGTCGCCATGATAGGAACTTTGAAGGAAATGACTGTGAGCTAGAGGTCAAGAGCTCAGAGGAGGGGTCGTCTGACTAGTGCTTACTCCTCTGAGGGGTTCCAAAGAGGCCAGTCCCGGAGTGTGGAAGAAACAGAGACAGAAACCCAACGGGAGAAATGGAATCTGCAGAGCCCGGCGCTGACATCAAAAAGCAGAGCACAGGGGCACGTGCAGAGTTATGAGAGAAAAGCTGAACAGAGCTGCAAGGGGTGATTCCATTCCTAGCAGGCCTTTCATTGTTCCCACCTTCCGACACAGGAAGTTCTGGAACATGGCTGTGATTCCATAAGTGCCCGGATGCTCTGGTTCATGCCCTCCCCCACTAGCCTCCGTGTACACATCTGTCACCTACACCCGCCACTGGATGGAGTGCGCTTTCCCACTAGCACTGCCGGTCCCCTCTGTGAGGTGGCCGTGGATGGGCTAAGGATGCCATCTTCAGGAGTGGCTCGGACAGCAGCCTTCAAGGATAGGAAGGGTGGCTGTGCCGTGTGGGGAACTCGCGGACCTCTTTCAACAAGCACACATCATGCCGCAAGTATTCGAACGTCCATGCCAACAAATTGGGAAGACAGCTACCTAGCCGCCCGGTGCGAAGGCATCCATACTGGTTCCTGTTCCAAAGACAAATGTTCCAATGGAATGCAGAAATTGTCAAACAATATCATTAATATCCCACGCAAGCAAAACTATGCTGAAGACAATTTTCAAGACGGCTGTAGCAGTTCGTCAACAGGGAATGGCTGGGAATTCAAGCCAGATTTGGAGGACATGGAATGAGCGACCAAACTGCTGAGGTCAGATGGATCTTGACTGAAAACAGAGAACACCAGTGAGATGTTTACGTATGTTTAATTGACGATGCAAAGGCATTTGACTGTGTACATCAGAACAAATTATGGCTAACATGACAAAGAATGGGAATTCCAGAACACTCGATTGTGCTCATGCAGAATCTGGACATCAAACAAGAGGCAGTGGTCAAACAGAATCAGGGTAGTCTACATGATTTCAAATCAAGAAAGGTGTGTGTCAGGGTTGCATTCTTTCATCCTGCTTAAATCTGGGTGCTGAGCTGTGGCAGTTACATAAGCTGGTGTCAATTTGAGACTATTAAGAGTGAAGGGGTGGAGTTTAGCCTATCGAGCAGGTTGCAGCTTGATGATCTCATTGGAGGCACTAAGGAGATAAATAGCTTGTGGAGGTGGGACACACACTCACTTCCTGCGAGACATTCCTGTTGAGGAGACACATAGAGCTACCCTAGAGCCCTGGAGCTGAAGAAGCCACACGGAGACCCCTGCCAGCGCTGAGATGCTTCCACCACCACTGGATCCTCAAGACTTTCCACCCACTGGCCTGTGATCTTCCCACATTTGGTGTCGTTGCATGTGTTTCATTAGTCTGAAGAGGAATTTATAGATTGGTATTGGGCATATGGGCTAATATCGGACTTATGGACTTGATCTGGACAGGGCTGGGATGTTTTCTCAATATACAGTTGCTCTTGTCTATAAAGCTCTTTCTAATACACATATACGTGCCTATGAATTTGTTTCTCTAGTCTTCCCAGACGAGCACATGAGCAAATAACCCGAGAAGCCAGACTGTGTGAAATAGAATGCAGTCTCAGGATGACACACCTTGCTTGCTGAAGGGGAATAGGACGTGAATCACGTACTGAGGCTGATTGAAGCCTTCAGTATGGATCGCACCTCAATGTAGATAAATGGAAGAATCCTCACAACGGCACCAAGAAGCAACATCACAAGAAATGGAGATAATATTGAAGTCGTCAAGGATTTCATTTTACTTGGATCCAAAATCAATGCCCAGTGAAGGCAGTAGTCAAGACCCGAAATGACATATTGCAGCAGGCAAATCTACTGCCCAAGACCTCTTTATTAAAAAGCAAAGACTAAGGTGCACTTGACCCAAGCCATGGTGTTTACAGTTGGCTTATATGCATGCAAAAGCCTGCATGGATAAGAAACATCAAAGATGGATTGAATTCAGGACTCAACAAAGAATATTAGTCCATACAATTATGGACTGCCAGAAGAGGGAACAGAGCTCTCTTGAAGGAAGTACAGGAAGAATGCTCCTTAGAAGTGAGATGGCAGGATTTCATATCATGTACTATAAACGTGCCACCAAGAGGGCCAAGAAGCCCTGGAGAAGGCCATCATGCTTGCCTGGGAAAGTTGAGGGTCAGGGAAAAGGAGGGAGCTGCTCAATGAGATGGATTGACACAGTCCATGTAACAATGGGCTTAACCCTCGCACAGGTTTTGAGGGGGGCTGAGAAGCAGGCAGTGTTTGCTTCTGTTGAGCATGGGGTCCAATCTCTAAGTTGGAACAAACTCAATGGCACCTGATAACAACAATAATGCTCCTTCTTTTGTTGCACGTGTACATGTATGTGGGTCATGTGTGCCAGATTACCTAATAAACAAAGCAAATTTCTTGAGTCACCTGCCCCTGCTCCTATCCCGCCTTTCGCATAGAAGTCACTTCCTCCAGGAGCCTCCCAAGCCTGCAGGCTAGCTCAAGTCACCCTATGCATTCTGTCAGCTCCCTGGACACCCCCTTCCTCTGCCACATCATTGTACCACCTTATTTTCTCCACTGCCCATATGTCAGTTTGGGGTGCCCTACTATGATGGTTTATGTGTTGGCCAGAAGCTGTGCCATTGGCCAGCAGGTCCTCTGGTGGACAGGTTTCAGCAGAACCCCTAAACTAAGGAGGAAAGGTGTGATGATCTCTTCCCCAAAAGCAGCCAGTGAGAGCCCCTGTTCCACTTATTTGCTCTGAATTCCTCATCAGCAAGGATCACTGGACAAGGACATTATGTCTGGTGAAGTCGAGGGTCAGCAAGACAAGGGGGACTCTCTGTGAGATGGTTTGGTATAACAGCTATGGCAATGGGCTTAAAAATGCAGCAGTCAGGACATCCCCTCACAAACGTGTCACAAGGAAGGGAGGAGTCAGCCAGGGTGCAATACAGCACCAATGAAACGCATACTATTCCTCTGGTTCCCTGAGGCTTCCTCCCAGTCCCGGTACCCACTCTTCCCCTCATCATGACCCCAGTCCTGCCTTTCAGTTCTGGCTACACTGGAGCATGTACACTGGTACAGGTAAGAGCTCACGACATAGAGAATCCAGGTCAGAAAAAGCCCTCAGGAACAGAATTGGCAGTAGCGATATCAGGAGGGTAGGGAGAAAGTGGGGGCAAGAGGAAGGAAGGGGGCACTGATCCCACCCTGGGAGTTGAACAACAGAAATGTGGGTGAAGGGAGACAGCGGTTGGTGTCATATATAAAAACAAGAAGAATTTATAATTGATCAAGGGGTCATGAAGGTGGGAGTGGGAGAGGGAAGGTAAAAAGAGGAGCTGATCCTAAGGGTTCAAATAGAAAGTGAATGTCTAGAAAATGACGATGGCAAAATATGCTTGATACAATTGATGTATGGAATGTTATAAGAGCTGTAAAAAACCCCCATAAAATGATTTTTTAAAATGCAGCAGTCATGAGGACGGACAACAGTTTGTTCTGTTGTACATAAGGTCGCCATAAGTCAGGGTTGATGACAGCTATTGATAGATCTATCTGTCATCTGTCTACTTAGTTATCCACATGCCTTACCAGATGTAGCCACACTGACTCCGACTCATGGCGGTCACTGTGCGTTCGGGTAGAACGCTGCACTGTGAGACTCACATTGGCTGATTCCTTAAAAACTGGTTGCCAGGCCTTTCTGCTGAGGCAACTCTGGGAGGCAGCCAACTTTCAAGCGATTTGGTTAACCCATTGCACCCCCCAGGAACTCCACCTATCTACGTATCTTTTTGTTATAGATCTTGTTTGAGTTTTGGTGAAATACTCACAGTCCACTGTTTTAGAGCAATACAAAATCATTAGGTAAAGTTAAGTGGAGTGATTCAAATGAAACTGTCACGGAAAAGCAGATTGTAAGTGCTGGTCTCAGGTAGCTCTGCGGGGGAGCAGCTGCTCGGGGGGCTGCCCCCTGCTGCTCTCTGCCTCTGGCCACGGCCAACCGGTGGTTCTCACTGGTAGCTGCGGTTAGTGGCGGTGACACATTAATTGAACCTCAGTACTTCCAGGTGTGTGGCACACTCCAGGGTCACCAGTGCAGGGGGGTTTCACGTGTATTCAATTACCACTGCAATATGAAGGAATGCAACATGTCATACATTAAACTGTCAATTACCACCCTTTACGGGGGCGCCATAAACGAAAACCAATCAGCCCCATTCCCTGCAGAGCGTGTTCTGTTTGGGCTGGAAACAGTATGCACAGTGTGTGTGTGTGTGTGTGTGTGTGTGTGTGTGTGTGTGTGTGTGTGTTGGGGAGAAGCAGGGAGGAAACAGAGAACTGGGAAGGGAAGGGCCAAAGGGTGAGCAAATCCATCTTGAAAATTCAAGCAGCGTGTTTCCATCTGCTTTGAGATGCCACTACGGAGTGTTTAGGACATAGGATTGGAGTCAGGAGACCACAGGGAGCTAAAGTAACTCCCCTAAGAACACGCCCATCTGTTGGAAGCTGTGGATTAAATATCTGCCATCGTATAGACCAAAGTTGTTTTACCAGGCTCGGTCATGACCTTCGTCTTCAAAATGTTTATATTTAACATCCACACCAATGAAACACACAGGTTGTGCTTGGTAAAGTAGAGGACCAGGGAACAACAGGGCGGCCCTCAGCGAGATGGACTGCCACAGTGCCCGAAACGCGGGGCTCTCATCTGGCAAGACTGGTGAGGGTGGTGCAGGATCGGGCAGTGTTCTGTGGTCGAACTGATGCTGTGGCACCTGACATAAATAAACAAAAAGAAGCATACAGTGACCTGAAAGGTTTGGCCCCCAGGATACTGAGCTGAGGCGTCAGTGGGTGGCATCAACGGTGAAAGTGTCTGGCTGCTAACAGAAAGGTTCGAGATTCGAGTCCAGAGAGAGGCCCCTCGGAAGAAAGACCTGGCGATCTGCTTCTGATAAACCAGCTATTGCCAATTCCGTGGAGCACAGTTGCCCTCTGACACGCATGGGGATGACACAAGACAAAAGCTGACACTGAGGTTATGATGATTTGACAATTAAAAGTAGCATCGGTCTCTAGCTGAACAAATCTACATATGATTTTTCTGCCAAAGCTTGCTGTTGTGAACTACTTTAGCTGGGATTCCCGTGGGCCAGCATAAGGCCATGACACTTGCCCGGCCACCCCATGAGGCCTGCTTTCGGAGAGGCTTTTATTTCCTTCCTTCCTTCCGTTTACAAAAGGCATTTTTCTTAGCTGCCATGACTGAGCATTATAATTAGTATTTATTAGACGGTCTTCCTTCCCCACCCTGCGGCGATTAATCACATTGTCGCTCCTGTGGCCCTGCCTGCATGGAGTAAGTATCATCCCGCTTCCTCAGGGCAGCGAGAGGAGGGCTGGCCGCCTCAGTCAAGGCCACATGACAGACGGTTCGAGATCAGAAGTCACAGGTGCTGCAGTCCCACCATTGCTTAGACAAACAAGTCGAGAATTCAGTCTGCGCCTTCGCTCTGGAGGCGCTGGCCGACCTCTTCCCTGTGTTGACCTTGGTGTTTGTCCATCGGTCGGCAAACACTTCTCGGACGTGAGCTTGTAAATGTGCTAATTGTACGAAGGAGATTCTCTGGTTGAAAGAATACAGATCAAATTCCAAACTTCAAAACCATAATGAACCCTTACTACTAGGGAAATAGTCCATTATTGATGCAGTAGAATTGAAGGCCCCTTTCTGGTTCTCTACCCTCCTTTCTGAATCGCTGCTTTCAGCCTGTGTTAGTCAGGGTTTCCCCAAGAAACAGGACCAATAAGATGAAATATAAATATACATAAAGAAGGACAGACGGATGGATTTTTAAGGAATTTGCACACGTGGCTGTGGGGGCTGGCACGTTCCATACCCGGGGGCCAGGCTGGAAACTGCAGCCACCTTGAGTTCTTAATCAATTGTCTAGGCAGTGGGCCATAACTCCGGCAAGATGTCTATTTACGAGCTCGAGACAGACTCCTGCGCCTTCAGTAACCCTCAGATTTTGGCCTTTAGCCGATTGGATGAGGCCCACCCATCTTATGGAGGGCAATCTTCATTTGCTTCCTAAGGCCAATCGACCTCAATGTTAATTACCTGTAAATATCTTCCCAGCAACACCTAGATGAATGTTTGACCAAGTAACTGGACATTATAGCTTAGCCAAAGTGGCACCTACAATTAACCATCACCTAAGAAGAATCAATGCACTTGAATGGTGGTGCTGGCAAAGAATATTGAAAATACCACGGTCTGCCAGAAGAACACACAAATCTGTCTTGGGGGAAGTACAGCCAGAATGCTCCTTAGAAGCAAGGACACAGAGACTTCATCTCCCATACTTTGGACATGTTCCCAGGAGGGACCAGTCCGTGGAAAACGTCATTATCCTTGGTAAAATAGAAGGTCAATGACCAAGAGGAGGAGGAGATGGGTTGACATAGTGGCTGCAACCAAACCAAGCTCACTGCCATCGAGCCGATGCCGCCTCATAGTGATCCTATAGCACAGGAAAGAACTGCCTCTGCGGGTTTCTGAGACTGTGACTCAACACCGGAGTAGAAAGCCCCGTCTTCCTCCCGAGGAGTGGCTGGTGGTTTTCAACTGCTGACCTTCCAGATCGCAGCCTAACACATAACCACTATGCCACCAGCCCTCCAGTGGCAGCAACAGTAAGCTCAATTAGAACAATTGTGAAGATGGTGCGGGACCACGCAATATTTTGTTCTGCTGTACGCTGGATTGCTATATGTCGGGTTGACGCGTAGACATTGAGCAACGGACGCTCGTCCTTTCTCAAGGCCCATGGTTCCCCCATGCCTGCTTCCTGCTTATGCCCTTCACGAACTCCTCCACGGGCCAGGGCTAGGAAGAGCTCCGTGTGGCTCAGCCCACACAGTGACAGCAGCAGGCCTCTGCCTGCCCCATTCACTCACCCACACTCAGTCTGACCAGATGTTCACTGTTAGGGCAGAGCAAGGCTTCTACCTGATCACACCTACACTGATCATGAAAATATATCACTGACAAAGGGAGTAAAATGATCTGATGCTATGTGACTGGGACTTGAGGGTAGCAATGGGTTAGCACTGAGCCCTGATGACACAGTGGTTACCAGTTGGTCTGTGGTCCTCAAGGTCGGCAGTTCTAAATCACTAGCCTCACCATGAGAGAAAGATAGGGCTTTCTACTCCTGTTAACAGTTACTGTCCGGGAACTGCACAGCGGGCAGTTCTACCCGGTCCTCCCGGGTTGCTGGGAGTCAGTATTGACTCAATGGTAGTGAGTTTGGTTTGGGTATGGGTTAGCACTCCCGTCAAGTTGATGCTGACTCATAGCGACCTTATAGACCAGGGTAGAACTGCCCCTGTGAGTTTTCGAGATGGTAACTCTTTACAGGAGTAGAAAGTCCTACCTGTCTACTGAGGAGCAACTGGTGATTTCAAACCGCTGACCTTGTGTCCTGGTGGCCTAGTACTTACAAGCTGGACTGCTAACCATAGGTCAGCAGTTCAAAAACACTGGCCACTCCTCGGGACAAAGACCACTCCTGTAAAGAGTGACAGACTACAAACCCCACAGGGCCAGTTCTACCCTTCCCTACAGGGCCGCCGTGAATTCTTTGAGTTGACGGGTTAGTAACCCAATTTGCAATCCACACCACTACCAGGAGTCCTTACACAGAAAGCGAGGTTCTCCTTTTACAATTTCTGTACATATTGTTGAATATATTATAATTAAAAATTATTTCCAGTGGATTAATTGTGTGTGCAGGAACTGTGCTGGCAGGTGGGATCTGGCAGCATAGTTCGGCTTGATGGAGATGATGAGTGGATGAAGGTGAGTGTGGGGTGGAAGGAATCATGGAATCGGGACCCTTACCTGGCCCCACAGAGCCTAGGGCAGAGAGAGAAACATGGCTCAAAGCAGCAGTCAGCCACCTGTGATGTCCGTCTGTGACCTGGGAGGCCACCTGGCATGGAACACAGGGCCGTGCCAATGGCCCGAGATACTGAGAACAAGGTCGTGGAAGAGACAAGCATCCCAAATCTCAAGACAAAGTTGCCTTCCAACCTGGAGGTGAGAGGAGCTGAGTAGAGTGACAGAGCTCAGGAATCAGATACAGTTTGAAGTCCTCCTGTCTTACTGCCTTGGGTAGACGCCCCCCATCTTCAAGAGTTAGAAGGCAGTCTGAATATGAGTCACACTGTACACAGTGGGAGGCCCTGGTTGGGATCAAGAGTCTCTGGGTTGCACAAACAGTTATGCATTTGGTACTCTCTGAAATGCTGGCAGTTAAAATCCTGCCCAGAGGGCTCTCGGAAGAAAGTCCTGGCTATCCTCTTCCAAAATATCACAGTCATGGAAAAGGGTATGGTGCACACATGGGGTCGCCATGTGTTGGAATCAACCACTTTGATTTTGGTTTGGTGGGATAATTGCTAGCGATGAAATCTGCAACGGAGTCATAAGTACATGGTCTCTGTGGAGCAGACCTCATAGAAGGAGTCCTACTTTCTTAAAGACCAGATATTTCAGCTGGCCAATCTATATCAGGTCTAATATTGATTTTTCCCAGTCCTGTTAGATGGGTGATAAAAGCCCGCCTTCCATGCAGCAGATGTGGGTTTAATGCCTGGCTAATACATTTTGTACAAAGCCCGAGCATCTTGCCAGTGGAGGCTGGTGGGCCGCTATGATGCGGAACAGGTTTCAGCTGAGATGAAGACAGACTAGGAAGAATGCCCTGGAGGCCTGCTTCTGAAACTCAGCCAGGGAAATCCCCACGGATCTCCCCCACCAGCTCCACGACCAATTGCAGGGACAGTGCATGCTGGATTGTGTTTGATGTCACACTGGGCACAGGTCTTCCATGAGTTGGAAGGTGACCCGACAACAACGAGCAGCAATTTTAGTCGTACAATCTGGAGCAAGCGTTCGCCTGCGGACAGGCAGCCAGAGTGCACTGTGAGTTGTTTCCGAGTAATCAGAGAAATTCCCAGGCGCCTGAACAGAGAGAAGCAGGGAAACTAAACCTATCTGCATTTGGTTGACTCCGACTCATGGCGTCCCCATGTGGTACAGAGTAGAGCGGCTCCCTGAGAGCTTTCTTGACTGTAATCGTCCCGGAAGTAGGTGTCGGGCCTTTCTTCTGGGTGCCACGGGGTGGGTTTGAATTCTCAACTCTTTGGTTCATTGCTGCTGCTGCTATTGTTTGGTGCCATGGAGTTGGTCAAACTCATGGCAATCCTATGTCCACTGGAATGAAACACTGCCCAGTCCATCGTTCTTACGTTTGAGCCCATTCGTGCAGCCATGGCGTCCATCCATCTTGTCCAGGGCCTTCCTCTACTTTACCAAGCGTGACGCCCTTCTCCAGAGACTGGTCTCTCCTGACACATCCAGAGCACACGTGAGACCAAGCCTTGCCATCTCTGCCTCTAAGGTGCACTCTGGCTGGATTTCTTCCAAGACAGTTTGACTTGTCCTTTAGGCAGGCCTTCCGACGTTCAATATTCCTTGTCAGTATCACCATTCAAATGCATCGATTCTTTGTCTTATTCTATGTCCAACTTTCACATACATGTGAACTATGTCCAACTTTCACATTCATGGGTCATGATATGTCAAATAACTTTCAAAGTAACCGCCTTGCTTTTCAACATGTTAAATGGTCTTGTGCAGCAGACGTACCCCATGCAATGCCCTGTTTGATTCTGCCGTAGGTGCCGTGTTTGATTTCTCGCCTGCTGCTCCCATGAGCACTGATGGCAGAGCCAGGCAGGATGAAATCCTTTCCTCCATTCATTTTGATGTTACCGAATGCTCCAATGGTGAAGATTTTGGTCTTCTTGACAAGGAGTTGTAATCCACAGGTCAGCAAAAGAAAAACCACAACAACAAACACCCAAACTCACTGCCACCGAGTCAGTGACGCCTCACGGTGACCCTATAGGGGAGGGTAGAACTGTCCCTTGTGAGTTCCCGAGACTGTAACTGTTTACGGGAGTAGAAATCCCTGTCTGTCTGTCTTTTTTGGAGCGGCTGGTGTTTCCAACGTCCGACCTGGAGGACTGTAGGTGAACTCATACGACTATGTCACCAAGGCTTCAACGTGGGGTGGGGGGCAAACCATTTGTGCCACCCAGACAGAAGGGGAAGGAAGGGCGTGTGAACCCGGGCCTCGGCTGTGTGCCCTGGCTTGGGGATGAGTCCCGAGCGTCGAGCTTTCCACGCGGCTCACTCCCTTCCTTGCTGTCCAGAAGGTGCTATGGGTACGGCTCCATCGCAGCCTGACTGCGGATCAAGCCCGCTGTTGGAATCCCTGCCTCTGAGTCCCGGAGGCCTTCCCTCGGAGCCCCTCCCCCCTGACAAATAATCCCGGGCATGGAGATCATTACGCCACACATTATTAGGCAAAATTGGATTAATTAACCTCGTCTGGCCTCTCAGCTTGGGAGACAGAAAAAAACGAGGTCCGGTTCAAATGCGGCCTTTTGAAAATGTCAGCCGTGCCTCGGTGATAAATATTTATAAATATATATGCGGCATATCAACAGGGCGGCCAGTGTGTTTTACATGTAAGCACACAAAGGCACTCTGTTGTTAATGCGCATTCAAAGCAGCAGCCTTGAAAGGGCCATTATGGCTTGTCCTATGAATGTTTATTAAAAATAATATGCAAAGCGGGGCTCCCTCTGAATGGGCCCATTGATGGGGTATCAGAGCGGCCAGGGCCGGGATGGCGGACCGTCAGGAATGATAATAATGTTCCCAACAGGCCCTGGCCTTGGCCTGAGAGAGTGATGTGGTGTGTCCGCGGGCCCTGCCACTTCTGGTTGCGGGTGTTTGTGCTGGAAACATTGACTTATGACTTGAGCTGTGTCCTTAAACCGTGGCGTTCAGGCCACGAGTCAGGAAGCCATGCCAAGGATTTCCCCCCTCGAATTGCAAGCCAGGTTGTAATTGGAGTTTCAGAGCTGCGTCCCCGCGCAGCACCCGCCTGCCCTCTCCCCCCTCCGTCAGGAAATATTTCCTAGGGATTTCCCCAGGTCAGCCCTCAAACCCCGCTACCTTTCTTAGGAAAACTCCTTTCAGAGTAGTAATTCCTTCGGAGACTGTCTGCATTTCCTTCCTTGTTTTAGGGGAATTTCATCCCTGTGTTCAAAATACTTACAGAGAGCCAACTATATACCACACAAGGTCCTCAGGGCCTAGCTTAGGGTCCCTACCCACCCTCCTGAGAGGAGAGAGGTGACCAACAAGTTGACAAATACTCTGTTTTGAGCTGAAACCAAACCAAACTCACCTCCATCGAGGAGATCCGATTCCTAGGGCCCGGGTAGGGCAGGGTAGAACTGCCTCTGTGAGCTTCCGAGACTGAAACTGCATGGGAGTAGAAAGTTCGAATTTCTTCTGAGGAGTGGCTCCTGGTTTGGATCTTGTGGTGAGCAGCCCACGTGTAACCACTACACTACCAGGGCTCCAGCGTGCCCATTCCAAACAAGCATCCAAATCCTCCCCCCCCCCCCAAAGCGGTGGATGTGGTCCCATTGGTAAATAGAGGGCTTCTTTTGTTAAATGCAAACGAAGCAAGGATAAGGCAAGTCCTAACCCTAGCCAGTCTGAGTTAGATGTAACAGGAGCAACGCAGACACAGAGACGCTCCTGGGGGAGGAGGCGGAGGGACAACAGAGACAAAGCATCTCCAAGCTAAGGAATGCCAAGGGTTGAAGGCCGCAGACAAGGAAGGACCTCACCCTAAAGCCGTAGTTTGAATTTGAACCTCTAGCCTGCGAGCAGATAAATTTCAGTCCCTTACAGGTACGCAGATGGGGTATTTCTGCTGTAGCGGTACCAGGAAACTAAGGGAGAGGACGTCAGAGAGGGATTGCTGTGTTGTGATGCGTGATTGGGTGGCTTTTTCAACTAATAACAGCCTATGTGTCAAAGTACGACTGCCCTAGAGCAGTGGTTCTCAACCTTCCTAACGCCGCCACCCTTTAATACAGGTCCTCATGTGGTGGTGACCCCCCTCCCCCAACCATAAAATTATTTTTGTTGCTACTTCATAACTGTCATTTTACTACTGTTATGGATTGGGCGGCCCCTGTGAAAGGGTTGTTTGACCCACAAAGGGGTCACGATCTACAGGTTGAGAACTGCTGCTATAGAGTGTTCTAGGCTGCTATTTTGACGGAAACAAATCCCCAGGATGAGACCAGAAATGAACAAGGCCTGAATTAGGGAGGCTTCCTGGAGGTGGTCATGGAAGGCGTGGTGGTGGTGGTGGTGGTGGTGGTGGGGGAGATGATGATGGTGGTGGTGGAGGTGACAGCAGTAGCGGTGGTGGAGGAGGAGATGGTGGTGGTGGTGGTGGTGGTAATGATGGTGGTTGTGTGATGTGGTGGTCGAGGTGATGGTCTTGGTAGGTATGAGGGGGGAGGTGAGCATGGGAGATGTGGTGGTGGGAATGGTGGTGGCGATGGGAACGATGGTAGTGATAGTGGTGATAGTGATAGGCTAGATGGTGGTTGTAGTGATGGTGATGGTGGTGGTGATAGTGATGGTGTTAGTGGTGGGACTGGTGTTGGTGATGGTGGTGGTGATAATGGTGAGTATGGCAGCAGTGGTGGTGGTACGCATGGTGGTGGTGGTACTGGACCTGGTAGGCATGGTAATTGTGGTGATGGGGTGATGGTCATGGTAGGCATGATGGATTGATAAGCGTGGGAGGCATGATGGTGGTGGTAGTGAAAGGGGTAGAAATGGGGGTGGTGCAGTGGCGCTTGCTGTGTTCGGATGAGAAGTCTAGGAGTCTCTGAGGAGCCACAGCAGGGTTGAGAGCTGCATGGCCGGGAGGAGCTGGCCCTTCGTAGCCACGTGAGCATGCAAGGCTGGAAGAAATTTCCAGACAGAAGAAACAGCAAGAACAAAAGACTTATAAGAAATGGCCTTGGTGTGTTCAAGGATCAGGATGCTCAGTGTGGCTGAGGCAAACGAATAAGGAAGAGGTGACGGGAGAATACCAGGGAAAGCCAGTCTGAGCTTTACTTTTGGGAAATTCAAAATGTTCCTCCCAGTCTGAAGCCATTGATGCGACCATAGGGAAGAATGCTTGGGGCGGCAGGAGACGTTTTGCAGGCTGTTGATCCAACATTGCAGTTTTGGACTCTAATGTACTTAGAGACATCATAGAGAGAGGTGGTGGGAAAACAGTACAAGGATTTGGGGTACTTTTTCCTACCCTATTTGGTTTTGAGTTTAATTTGGTCTGTATTAACACTTTTCATCACAGGGCTCCAAATAGCCCTCTTTATTTGATGGCTGTTCAGGTGGTGGCTTTCAAGGTGACTTATTTCCCCTCAGACACTCCTTGGCTCACTTATCACTCAGCATGGTTGAAAGATGAAATTTGAAAAATCAACTTTATTTATTATTCCAAGAATAGTTGACATCGAGATCAATATGTCCGGACAGAAGCTATTAACATCTTAATGAGTTACTCAGTAATATTCCAAGGATGTGTCAGCGAGTCATGGCCCCTTTGATTAAGGATATACTTTGGACACTACTGTAAATATATTTAAGAAAGGTCTAGAAAGGGGAGGTGTTACCCATCAATCTTGGGGAAAAGAGTGAGCCTTCATGAATAAAGAAGCTCACAAGGTAACTGTCCCTGGGCTAGAAAGTTTACTGTAAGAGAAATAACCTTTTAAAAAGTCATTGACCTCCACTACATGGTAAATAACCATGTCTGCTTTGTCCATTGTCAGGTGTGTGTGTGTGTGTGTGTGTGTGTGTGTGTGTGTGTAGTTGGGTCCTGTTATGGATAAGACTGAGAAGACATGTCCTATTCATGGGTTTTTCATTTTGAGTCAGATCTGGGAACATCAACAAGGGGCAGGGATAAAATCTTTGGAGAGGAAAAGAAACCCAGAGAAAGAGAAATTATTGGGATTGTGAAGACAGGGCCCTTGTGACAAGAGGAGGCAAGACTAGCTGCAGGGAAGAACAAGTTACCAGGGGAACCCGCACGTGTCCCCATGTGGTTCCAGCCCTGTGGTGAATGCTATGGTACGAGTGCCCATCAATGGTCAGGTTGCTTCTTTGGGTCCTCTCTCTGCCCTCCAGAAATTCTGTGGACGAGGCTTTGAGGGCTCCCTTGTTCTAACTGGCACTCGACTGCTGCAGTGGTGATGGTGGGGACTTACGATGGACCCCCCTCCGATTCCTGGTACCCCACGTGCAGCAGAATGGCCCATGCATCTCTGTGATCGTTGGTCGGTCTGAGTCCCCCACCCACTGGCGGCTGTTGCAGTGTCTTCCAACCCAGGGCTCCTCTGCTCACCCTCACCCATCAGACAATACTCTGCTCTGATCCATAGGGTTCTCACTGACTCCTTTCAGAAGTAGATCACCAGCCTTTTCTTCCTGTCTGTCTCCGTTTGTAAGCTTTGGGGACGCTGCCATGGGTGGTCCTTCTGGTATTTGAAGTACTGACAGCACAGCTCCATCAGAGCACCGCCGAATGAGGGTCAAGGAATGAGTATGTGTGGGTGTGGTGGGGTGTGTGTGTGTCAGGGGGAGCTTGTTCCAGAAGAGTGTAGTACAAATCCTACCTTTCTCCTTCCTCACGGAGACAGAGAAGTCAGGGAATATGGTTTTAATCTGGGGGTATCCCTCAGAATGTAGTCTCTAGGCTGGAAAATTTCCCCCCCCCCATATTTATGCCCAAGGAAAAGGGCCCCCTTGTATGTGAACTCAGGATGAGAACATAAACAAGACCCAGCTCACCTGGGCAGACACACTGGTTTCCTCCTGGGCTAGACTCAGGCTGCGGTGAACTGGGGTGGGGGTGGGGCGGCGCATGGGGCATTGGCATTCATCACCTGGGCTGATGGTTCTCATGATGAGTCACTTGACTGCTGAACCAGAGAATGGGAGATCAAGTGTCAAGCAGCTGGAGTTCAGGGGGGGAGAAGAACCTGGAGGGGTGGAGTGTGATGGTGAGCCAAGGAAAGAGTCCAGAAATGCGAATGCGGCAGCTCTGTGCCGGAAGATGCTGGTGAGGGGATGGGGCGGCATGGGGAAAGGGCTGAAAGAACAAGGGTGAGGCGAATGTTAAGGACTTGTCCATCCAAATAGATTTGGTGTGTTCCACCCACGTTGCCATTTTGTTGGGTTGCTTCTTTGCTGGAAGGAGGTGAACTAGCTGCAGCCACTCAGTTGAAATATTTCATCTCTCTGGTCATTCGGGGTCTGTAAACTATGAGAGTATTTAATACTGCTACACCAGAGAAGGATCATTAAAATCATATCCAGTAATGCATGGAAAGGACTGCCTCTAGAGTTTGTCCCCGAGTGAATACATGCCATCGAGCATGACTCGGGGCCACCACAAAGTTTGAGTCAACTGGGCGACAGCAGGCCTTACAGGCTAGACTAGCAGGAAGGAGTGGACCCTAAGAGAGGATGCGTGGTTTTTGCCATCTGCTAGGCTTAAAAGGCAGGGGAGATAGCGGGCTTTCTATTTCCAGAAAGAGCTACAATCTCGGAAATCCACACGGGTAGATCTACTAGAGAGCCTAGCGAGTCCGTCTGAGTCGGAATCACCTTGAGCTTGGTTTTGGAAGCTTGGAAGGGCCAATCCCAGCGTAGAGGCTGGACCTCACCACGGCTGAGAAGGAAGAACTGGAAGGAAGCGTGTCCTTGTCCTTTGGATTTGGCATCCCTAATCTGGGAATGTCTCGAGTTGAGAGATGGGGAAGAGCTGTGACACAGGAAGCAGGAGAAGAGGGGAAGTCAGAGGAGGCAGATGATTTCACATTTCATACTGCACAGACCCATCCCCCATTCCGTATGCTTTCTGGTAAAGTTGTCAAGTCAATGAACCATGCCCTCTTGGTTTTTTTATTTAATCATTTTATTAGGGGCTCATACAACTCTTATCACAATCCATACATCCATCCATTGTGTCAAGCACATTTGTATATTTGTTGCCATCATCATTCTCAAAACATTTGCTTTCTACTTGAGCCCTTAGTATCAGCTCCTCTTTTTCCCCTTCCTCTACGCTCCCCTCCCTCATGAGCCCTTGATGACTTATACATTTTTATTATTTTGTCTTATCTTACACTGTCCGACATCTCCCTTCACCCACTTTTCTGTTGTCCATCCCCAGGGAGGAGGTTATATGTTGATACTTGTAATCAGTTCCTCCTTTCCAACCCACCCTCCCTCCATCCTCCCGGTATCGCCACTCTCAGCACTGGTCCTGAAGAGATGAACCATGCCCTCTTCCGCCACATGGATAGACACTGACCCAGCCCTGGCCTATCAGAGTACTCCTTCCCCTGCCCTCAGTGATTGGTTCAGGAATGGGCACATGACTGAGTCTATTCTAGTCCCTTGGGAATTTTACAGTGGAGTGAATGGGGGAAGAAATCTTTTTCTTTTTTAAAGAAATCTTTTTCTATTGGAGTTGTTATGCTGGGAAGATGAATGTTTGGACTTCTGGGGGAATCCTAACAAGTACCCAGAGACCAAGAGCAGAATGAAACCAATTATAGACAGGCAGAGCTTTAGAAAGGATCACAGACAGAGCCTTGATCAACTTGTTTGAATCTCTCAGCCCAGTGGGAGCTGTGGGTATATCGACCTTCAAATTTGGATATCTCTGTTTTGTTTGACCTGGTTTGAGTTGAATTTTGATCATGTATAATCAAAGAAGTCCTGTCTTAGTCTCCTAGGGATGCTGTAATAAAATCTCATAAAACTGTTGACTTTAAAGAGCAGAAATGTTTTGTTTCACAGTTTAGGAAGTCCAAATAAAGCTGTCAGCCATGTTGATTCCTTTTGAGAGCTCTGGGTGGGGCGAATACATTCCATAACTGTTTCCTGGCGACTGCTGACAGTCTTTAGCTTATAGATGCATCTTCACATGCTGTCTTTCCCCTGTGTGTATTTCTGTTTGTTTTCCTCTATTACAAGGACATCCATTGCCAACAAGTTGATGTGACTCATAGCAATACTACGAGACGGAGAAGAATGGCCCGTCGGCTTTTCAAAGCTCCCATCTGTATGGGAGGAACGAGCCACATGTTTTCCCCATGGACTGGCTCGAGGGTTCTGGCAGCTGAGATCTTTAGGTTGCAACACTTTACCACCCGGGCTCTTTATATGGATACCTACTCCTCACTTATTGACTATCTCATTAGCTGAACTTTAGCATTTACAGCATCCGTAAAAAAATAGTCTTTTATGCCTTAATGATGAATGTCTGACAGTAATGAACGCCCAAGTGTCAGGTAAGAGTAATATTAATTTTGACAGTTGTGTGTCGCCTTGGCTGAGACATGAATCTCCATGGTTTGGCAGTTCTATCATGACATAATTTGGAAGTTATGTAGTGATGTGATCTGGCAGTTATGTAATGATGTGGTCATCTTTCATTTTCACGTGACACCAGTTTCCATATGAGAACCTGGTCTTTGGAACCCAACCATGTAGATCATTGAGAAATGGATATAACAGCAGACTACCAGAAGAACAAACAAGTCTGTCTTGGGAGAAGTATCACTGGAATGCACCTGAGAAGTGAGGATGCTGAGACTTTCCCTCACTTACTTTGAGCATTTTATCAGGAGGGACTCGTCCTTGGGGAAGGTCTTCACGCTTGGTGAAACATGAGCAGACCGTCAATGAAATGGATTGTGGCTACACCAAGGAGCTTAAACGTAGCAATGGTGAGGAGGGAAAAGTGTTAGGCCATGCTTTGTTCTGTTATACACTGGATTGCTCTGGATGGAAATTGACTTGACGGCACCTAACATCTTAACAAATTATGGATATCATTGAGAAGAATGGGAATTCCAGACACAAAGGACGTGTGGTTTATGTGAGTGGTTTAATATCAGGAAAGGTGTGTGTCGGGGTTGTATCCTCTTATCACACTTACTCAAGTTGTATGCTGAGTAAATAATCAGAGAGGCTGGACTATAAGAAGAACTCAGTATCAGGATTAGAGAAAGACTTATTAACTACTTTCAATATGTAGAAGACACAATCTTGCTTGCTGAAAGTGAGGGGGACTTGAAGCACTTGTTGGTGAAATCAAGGATTGCAGTCTTCAATATGAATTTAAACTCAGTGTAAAGAAATCCAAACTTTTCACAACTGGACTAATAGGTAACACGATAAGTGGAGAGAAGATTGAAGTTGCCAAGGATTTCATTTGGCTCGGATCCACAATCAATGCTCATGAAAGCAGCAGTCAAGAGATCAAACAGTGCTGGGCATTGGGTAAATCTGGTGCACAGGACCTCTTGGGTTGAAGAGTACTTCTTTCACTGTGAGGCCTCCAGGCACCTGATCCAAACCATGGTTGTTTTCCATCACCTCATATACATGTGAAAGTTGGATGAGGAAGACCAAAGAATTGATGGATTTGAATTATGGTGCAGCAGAGAATATGGAAAGTACCACAGACTGCCAAAAGGACAAACAAATCTGTCTTGGAAGCTGTACAGCCAGAATACTCGTTAGAAGCATGTACTTTGGATATGTTATCAGGAGGGACCAGTCCCTAGAAAAGGACATCATGTCTGACAAAGTAGAAGGGCAGTGAAAAAGAGGAAGACTCTTGTGTTAGTCCAGGTAGACTAGAGAAACAAATTCATAGACACTCATATGTGTATAGGAAACAGCTTTATATAAAGAGTAATTGCACATTAAGAAAACACCCCAGCCCAGTCCAGAGGAAGTCCAAAAGTCCGATGTGAGCCCATATGTCCAGTACCAGTTTGTAAATTCCTCTTCAGACTCACTCAACACATGAAATGACTCTGAGTACAGGAAGATGACAGGCCAGTGGGTGGAAAGTCTTGTGGGTGCAGTTGCAGTAGAAGCGTCTCAGCACTGGGGTGGGGCTCCATGTGGCTCCTCCAGCCCCAGGGCTCTGGCTGCATCAACGTGGTCCCATCATGCTCCTTGTCAGTAATGTTTCACAGGGAGTGAGTCTGTGTGCTGCCTCCAGGGAACTATTCATCTCCCTAGCACCTCCAAATGAGGTCCTCAAGCTGTGACCTGACTGACAGCTAACCTCCACCCCTTCACTCTTAAGTGTCTCAAGTTGACAACAGACGATGTAACCACCACACCCCTCCATGAGGCGGGTTGACACAGGCGCTGTGACAAGCAGTTCAAACATAAGACCAGTTGTGAGGATGGTGCAACACTGGGTGGTGTTTCTTTGTGTTGTAGACAGAGTCACAATAAGTTGGAACTGGCTTAAGGGCACCAAACAAGACAATATTCAATAAAGCTAGCTGTCAGATAACATTAGGATCCACCCTGCTCTGGAATGACCTCATGCTAACCTAACTGATAACATATTTAAAGAAAAATCCTATTTCCAAACAAGATCACAGCCACAAGTATCAGGGCTCAGGATTTCAACCTATCTTGTGTGTGTGTGTGTGTGTGTGTGTGTGTGTGTGTGTGTGTCTGTGTTGGGGGGAGACACAATTCAATTCATAACAAATCCTGACTCTGTGTTCCAGCCAGCTTTATGGGCATGGGACCTGTGCCATTCATGCTTTGTTGTTGCCACCTTGATATTCGACACAAAAACAAGGATTTCTGCATTTTCATCTTGCATTGGAGTTTGTAGCAGAAATTATGTAGCGTCCTTCCCTCTCCAAGTTCTCTCCCAACCATAGGAGCGACAGCAGCAGAATGGCTATTTCTTTGTCTTCTCCCTCCTTGTACTTGTCCGGCCTGTGGCAGAGAGGGTATCAAGCAGCAGGAAGTAGATGGAGGCAAAGGACAGGAAGCAAAAGCCTGGGATTAATCCCAGGCTGGAGAGTCTGCTTTGGGGTGATCCAAGAGAGGCAGTGAGGTGAACTCCATCTGAAGTGGAGGAGTGACTTACTCAGGGTGTGTGTAGGGGAGGGTTTTTAGGGCAGCAGTGAGATGGGGGGGTGGGTCCCTGGGCAGATCTTCCCTAGTGCCATCAGGAAAGACCCCCAAGCGTGACCTGGAAGTGGTGCCTGGCTTTCGAGACAGGCCCAGGGTACCTGAGGCTTGCCCTGGAAATGGCAGAGACAAGTACTCTGCTGCGGAATGATCTGATAAGAATAACACTCAACCAATAGCTCGTCTCTGCAAATTGCAAGTAAGCGGCTGCTAGCACTTCCAAATAAACACTGTCCCAATTTCCATCTCTGGGTGGCTTTATTTAATGTCTCATGACATCTGACATACCATATTATTCCTCAAAGGCTGAAACAAGAAACTGCATGTCATGTAACCCCAACCACAGATGTAGAAGGCAGAGTGTGATTTCCCAAGAGGGCTGTTGTTCCCATCACATCCTGCTGCAGGGAGCTCAGGCTAGACTTCAGAAATGATGCTGTTTTCCTAGAGAGGAGTCCCACGTGTTCCCCTTTTCCTCATGAGCACATCCTTCTTACCCATGACTTTCAGAGTGGTACTCTACTGCAAACGAAGAATGGGAAACGGGGTCCCTACCCCAGCTGCTAGTCCCTTATTTTCTTTTAAATTTATTTTTAATTAATTAATTAAAAAAAACATTTTATTAGGGGCTCATACAACTCTTATCACAATCCATACATACGTCAATTGTGTAAAGCACATCTGTACATTCTTTGCCCTCATCATTTTCAAAGCATTTGCTCTCCACTTAAGCTCTTTGCATCAGGTCTTCCCCTTATTTTCTTTTAGGAAAAATTATTATAAAATTACAGGAGTGTACATATTAGAAAAATAGTTTTCTCTTTTAATTGGAAGCTTAACCTAAAAAACTCATGATTTACTAGATCAGTTGAGACTGGAGGACTCCCTGGGATTATCACCCCAAGATACTCTTTAACTCTCAACTAAAGCTTCCCTAAAGTCACCTGTTAGTGAAAGAACAGATTGGCAAATAAGGATTTCGCTAGGATCCCCAGTCCACACTCACGGGAGCAGCCGCAGCCATCAAGAGATCAAAAGACCCATTGCATTTGGGTAAATGTGCTACACAAGACCGCTTTAGAGTGTTGAGAAGCAAGGATGTTACTTTAAGGATTAAGGTGCGCCTGAGCAAAGCCATGATATTTTCAGCCACCTCATATGCATGTGAAAGCTCGCCTTGAACAAGGAAGACTGAAGAACAATGATGTGTCTGAACTGTGGTACCCGGAAAAGAATGAATGTTGAAAGCACCTTGACCTACGTAAAGGACAAGCAACCCTGGAAGCAGAAGGATAACCAGAGAGCTCCTTACAAGCCAGGGTGGTGAGACTTCATCTCTCCTACTGTGGACACGTGGTCAGGAGAGACCAGTCCCCGGGGAAGGACAGCATGCTTGGTAAAGGGGAGAGGCAATGAAAGAGAAGAAGGCCGTGCAGGAGATGGAATGAAATATGGCTGTTACAAAGGACTCAAACACAGGAACCGTTGTGAGGCTGGCGCAGGCTCGGGCAGAGTAGTGCATAGGGTTGCTAAGCGTCGGAAGCGACTCAATGGCATCAACAGCCAGCCACGAGAGACCAAAAGGGTGACAGTTAGTCTAGCACTGAGATGAGAAGATGGGGGACAGGGAGATGACTGGAGAACTGCAAACAGAACAAACCAGTGCAAGTAAGAGAGAGCTGACAGAGTCAAAAATGCCGATGCCATCATTGGAACCTCAGTTGCTATGAACACTTTCCCCGAAAACACAACACGATCTTTAAAAATCAGATATGCCGTACTTTTAGAAGACAGGGCACAGTTCAGTCAAGTAAAAAAAGAAATACATAAAATAAATTAATGAGAAAAATAAAGTGAAAATCAAACCCACAACAACTTGAACCAGAAACCCTGCCATGAGTGGTGCCACGTGCAACAGACACACAGGTGAAGTTCAAAGATCAATCACGGCTTCCACTCAGGCGGCCAGTGGTGAGCTTTTGTGTGTGTTTATTGAGATGACTAAGACTTCGTCTTACATGCTTTGGACAGGTTGTCAGGAGAGACCAGTCCTGGGAGAAGGACGTCACGTTTGGTAAAGCGGAGGGAAAAAGAGGAAGGCCCTCATTGAAATGGACTGACCCCACGGCATGGCTGCCTCCGTGGGCTGGGGCAGAGGGGCCATTGTGAGGACCGCGTAGGATGGGGCGGCGTTTCCTTCTGTGGTGGTGCACTGGGTCGCCATGGGTCGGAGCTGACTTGGTGGCACTTAACAAGGGAGACGAAATTCACATAGCATAACATTTATCACTTTAAAGTGAGCAATTCAGGGGCGTTACGTGCATTCACAATCTGTGCAATTACCACTTCTACCGAGTTCCTTCCTCAAAGGAAGCCCCGTATCCACGAATGATTGCTCCCCCTTTAACTCTCCCACGGCAGACACCAATTTGCTTTCCACCTCTGTGGATTTGCCTCGTCCGAATGTGCCAGAGATCGGTCATCCAAGGGCATTCATGGGGCTGTTTCTGGCTGGCTGCTTTCATTTAGAATGTGTTCGCACTCATTCCTATTTCCAGCTGACTAATATTCCACGGCAGGGCTACACCACCTGTCAGGTAATGTAATACTGCGTTGGCTTGCATTCTGGGGTGATGCTACCGGTATTTCAGATTCCAGGGTCACGAACGGTGGGTAGGCGTCAGAGGAGCTTCTAGAATCTAGACAGACTAGAACTAGACTAGAACTGACTAGAAAGAAAGGCCTGATAAGCTACTCCCCTGATCAGTCCATGGAAACGCTATGGCTCCCAGCAGAACAGGAGCCGATAGTGTGTGGGACGTGAGCCTGCAGGCTGGAAGGCTCTGAAAAATACACAGTGGCCACACAATGGCCTCCAGCACACCCAGGCCTCTGGAGTGGGTGCAGACCCTGCAAAGCTTTGCGCCACTGTAAATGGTGCCCGAGCCAGAGCCAACTCCGTGGCCAGTACTAACTATGTGGGCTCTAGAGGAAGTAGCGACCTTCATGTTGGTACGTCTCCTGTGCTATGAAGTCATATTGCCTTACGTCTTGTATGCACACAGTACAAGTGACTGAATGACTCTGTGGAGGCCTTTCAACTCACACCCTGGAGTTGCACTGGGGCAGAGTTAGATTTCTAAGAAATGTAGACCATCTGAGCTTGTGGGTGACGCATGGTTATGAATGGAGTGTTGCCCTCCTAGAGTTAAGCAAACAGAACACAGAGAAATATATTTGGGGCAAGGGTGCGGGCAGCATAGGTGAAAGGTAATTCAGTTAATGTTCCCCGGAGTGCGGTCCTAAAAGAGATGATTTGGGGAACTCTCTCGTTGGTTGGTGTGGAGTTACTTCAATATATAGTCTCTCTCGAATTGAAGAGCTGTATCCTTCACTTCAAACAACTTTTGGTAATTCTCTCACTTTGCCAAGGATGGGTTTTCCTCCTCCTTCTTTTTTTCATCAATCATTTTATTGGGAGCGCTTACAGATACTATAACAAGCCACAATTCCGTTAGATCAAGTATCATTGTACAATTGCTGCCACCATCAGTTTCAAAACATTTTCTTTCTTCTTGGATGCTTTGATTTTACTCAAATTTTTGACGCTAAATATTTCCTACTTCCTCCTCTTCCTCCCTAGTTACCTCACTCCTGGTGCCCCAGGCCAATAGGCCAGCAGGCAGGAAGTGCTTCCTGTGCTCTGGAAATGCTATCTGGTAACACCAAAGCAAGGTAAAGTTTCCATCCCTGGTGCAGTGTGAGAGCTGAGCCGGCCCCTCCTCTCAGGCGTGATGAAATGCCTCCGTAACGCAGTCCGCGTTTCCTCATCAATGTGTGTCTGAGACTGGGACAGCTGCGCCTGTGGTGAACTGAGGTTTCTTGAATGGTGGGTTTCTGGTTCTGTAACCATGAAAACAATACCATGCCGCCCCCATAGAGGAAATCTAGGGTTTTCCCTGCTAATGAAGTGTTTGAGGCAATTGTTGGAGAAATTAATGATTGAGATTTGTGTTTTAGTGCTTTCTGTTGGGCGTGCCAATAACTCTTTCCTGTGCTCGCTCTCTCTCTCTCTCTCTCTCTCTCTCTCTCTCACACACACACACACACACACACACACACACACACACACACACACACTTAAATCTTTATTGAATTTCTGTTCTGTGACCAGGACCGTGCTGGAATTAATCAAAATCCGAAGTCAATGCAAATCATGACTGGCTCCTGTCTTTCAGAGCCATGTTTGTTTGGGGTTAGCACCTAGCCTGTCCCTTGCACATAGTGGGGACTTGGTGAATGTCTGGGTGGTGCCATTGGGTAATTATTCAACTCTCTGGAGCCCACCCAGAGGCGTCTCCCAAGAAAGGCCTGGCACTCCACTTCTGAAACAGCTGAGTCTTGACAACCCTGTGGAGTGCAGTCCTACTGAGTGTGACACTCAGGTCTCCGTGAGTGGCAAGCGATGTGGCAGCAGCTGGTTTTGTTTCTAGTGACAGTTAACCATCACTGCTTCCTGATTTGCCGAGTCACTGTTTCTCCTTTTCTAATAGGTCCAGTGTTTGCTGTGTAAGCATTTTGCAGCTAGTCACATGCGGGCGGTAAGCTGTGGCGTTTACTGACCTGATCCGTGGGGAAGGAAGTGCTGCCATCTTGGAAGTCATGGAGGAAAATAGTGACGGAATTCAATCTGGTCAGCTGGAGTCCCTTTGAACCCCTCCTCATTCGCTTGTAGCTCTCCTTGGGGATTTTCCCTCTGAAGGATTGTCAGTGAGCCAAGCAGAAATGTCTCACACCACGGCCCACCCCTCCTAATATCAAAGCCCCAATGCAAAGTCAAAGGTAAAAAGCAAACTGATACCAGTCAGTCTGTCCGTCTCTCCCTCCCTGTCATTGACTCACTTCTAACTTCAAGCAACCCTTAGGGCAGGGTAGAACTGCCCTTGTGAGTTTCAGTGGCGGCAACTTTCGACTCCAGGAGAAAACCTCATCTTTCTCCCTCGGAGCAGCTGTTTCAAACTGACAACCTTGTGATTAGCAGTCTAGTATGTAACCTCTATGCCACTGGGCTCCTCTGCCAGTCACACAGAGTGACCGATGGCCTTCCTGCCGGGAAGCTCATGCACCGCTGCACAGGGTCTGGACAAGGCCGATCCTAGAGCCCACAGGGAGAGGAAGCCTTCATCCCACTTTCTTCCCCAAGCCAGGCAGTCTCACTGGAGCTCTTCGGAACCCTGAGGTCCAGCAGCCTCAGGTGTGAAGCCCAGGGAGAGGAGCAATGCTCTCTGGGCACAGGAGGTGGCTTCTGAAGGGGCAGAGTGAGCACACACCTGTGGTGTCTTGTCTGCAGACACGTCTTTCAAAATGAATTAGCTATATTTCTTGAGTTGTGGGTACACTTTAAAGAAGTATATTTGGGGGACAGCCAGACATGAATATGACATAACACTGAACTAGGTCGAACAATCCAAGTTAGGGATGATGTGATTTCTTATCATACTGACTGGGAACAAGAGTGTCCCTGTGGCGGTTTAGCTGGCATTCGAAGCTGGACTGAATGTTTCGGGGACTAATCCCTGGTGTGTCACTCAAAAGAATAATTTCTAGTTTTCTGTTGGCCAACTCCAAGTCATACGTGGAGGGTCCACAAACCTGTTGCTGCTGAGTTGATTTCAATGCACGGCAATCCCCTCAGTGTCAGAGTGAACAGTGGTCGTCGGAGTGGAATTTCAAGATTGTGGCCTTTTGGAAGCAGGTCACCAGACGTTTCTTCCAAGGTGCTTTGGGATGGGCTCCAACCACTAACCTTTCCTTTAGTAGTCCAGTGCTTAACCATTTGCGCCACCCAAAGACTCCCAAGAACATGGGCATGACAAGTGGGGGCTTCCCAATGAGCAGGCCTGGTGAGCCTCCGCGCTCGGCCCTGATGTACCAGTGGTTTCTTGGAGGGAAGTTTTCCCAGAGTCTAAATGACATCTTACATTTCTTTCTCCCTTAAAACCCTCCTTTAGAAACAGCCTTTTCCAGGGGAAGAGATGAGTTGTAAGGATGAGCCTCCAAAAGAAAAACAATGGCTGGCATTTCCCTGTCATCCTGAGAGCGGACAGTCCCTCCTGCAGGTAGGCGGTAAAGGGTGGAGGTTGGGTAACTGAGCGTGTGGTGATCCCAGACCAAGGAAGGGTGAGGCCACATGCGTGTTGAGCACAAGAAGACAAATCTCAACCTAGGGAAGAGGAAGCACTGGTGCTGTGTCTCTAGCAGGCAGCTGTGTTCAAGGCACCCGGGAAGGAGAGTGAGCAGCTCCTTGGGACATGGCTGCCATGTGACTGTTGACCTGTTTTCTTTGATGGGGATTCTCCAGGTGAGAAATAATAACGACGGACAAATCAGCAACTACTTTCTGAATAAGTAAGAATTTGGCAATAAGAATAATGCCACCAGTTCCATGATGCTCACCTTCCGACACGATCGCTGAAGACAAAGCCGAGTGCATAAGCAAATGTGGTGAAGAAAGCTGATGGAGCCTGGCTATCAAAAGATAAAGCATCTAGGGTCTTAAAGTTTGAAGATAAACAAGTGGCCATCTAGCTCGGAAGCAACAAAGCCCACAGGGAAGAAGCACACCAGCCTGTGTGATTACAAGGTGTCGAAGGGATGAGGTATCAGGCATCAAAGAACAAAAAATCATATCATTGTGAATGAGGGGGAGTGCAGAGTGGGACCAAAGCCCATCTGTAGGCAAGTGGATATCCCCTTACAGAAGGGTCACGGAGAGAAGATGAGCCAGTCAGGGAGCAGTGTAGCAATGATGAAACACAACTTCTCTCTAGTTCCCATATGCTTCCTCCCCACCCACTATGATGATCCCAATTCTACCTTACAAATCTGGCTAGACCAGAGGATGTACACTGGTACAGATAGGAACTGGTCCCTTCAGGACTAGTGGTGAGAGTGGCGATACCGTGAGGGTGGTGGGAGGATGGAGTAGAGAGGGGGAACCGATAACAAGGATCTACATATAACCTCCTCCCTGGGGGACAGACAACAGAAAAATGGGTTAAGGGAGATGTCGGACAGTGTAAGATATAACAAAATAATAATTTATAAATTATCAAGGGTTCATGAGGGAGTGGGGAACGGGGAGGATGGGGGGAAAATGAGGAGCTGATGCCAGGGGCTTAGGTGGAGAGCAAATGTTTTGAGAATGATGAGGGTAACGAATGTACAAATGTGCTTTATACAATTGATGTATGTATGGATTATTATAAGAGTTGTATGAGCCCCCAATGTAATTATTAAAAAAACAAACAAACCACAAAGAAAGTAAATGTTTAGAAGAGAATGAGGACAACATATGTACAAACATGCCTCATTTAACTGATGTATGGATTGTGATAAGAGTTGTAGGAGCCCCCAATAAAATGATTAAAAACTAATGCCACCAGATCATCATTTACTCATGAGGCCTTTAAATCTACTTCTTTTTCTGCCTGGCTTTAAAGTTTCTCCCAGAAATTAATCAGGAGGTCTCTCCTGGACATAAAAAGACAGGAGAACAGACCAAGGGAACTCTCTGGAAGTGTGATGGCTATCTGTGTCCCCATACCAGAAAACCAGACCCATGGACGATTTTGGCTCAAAGGACCCCACGGGACAGGGTGGACCTGTCCCATGGGGGTCCCAGGCTGTCGTCTTTATGGAAGCAGACAGCCTCATCTTTCTCCCAGTGGACAGCTGGAGGGTTTGAACCATCAACCTTTCAGTTAGCAGTTGAGTGCTTTAAGAGTGACTTATCTGGGATCCAGAATCAGAAATTCACTGCCAGGGAGTTGATGTCAACTCCTAGCAACCCCACAGGACAGGGTAGACTGTCCCTGTGAGTTTCTGACACTGTAACTCTTTATGGGAGTAGAAAGCCCCGTCTTTCTCCCTCTGGGATGCAAGGTACCTCTACTTCTTATGGAAACTGCCAAAGACTCTTTAATGTCCACAAAGGGCATCCTCTATTTTGCGTCTTTCCGGATGGACAAGTGTATACAGACCAGTGGATTTAAGACCGTGCAAACAAAGGTTATTTCCCTTCTTCCTCTTTTCCTTCAGGCAATTGGATGAACCTTCAAGACCAGTGTCACTTGCACTCTGCTGCTTGCTGGGGTCCTGTCTCTTCAAATGGCATGCTAGCTGTCACGGAGTCACCCTCTGACTCCTGGCGACCCACACACAATGGAAACCAGATCTACCTGGTCCGGTGCTGCTCCCATAGCCAAGTGAAGATCGTACCATTGTGCTCCATAGGTTTTCATTGGTTTATTTTCAGAAGGTGAACACCAGGCCTTTCTTCCTCGTCTTAGTCAGGAAGCTCTGCTGAAACCCAATTAGCATCAGAGCAACACACAGGTCTTCACTGACAGGTGGTGGTGATTGTGCATGAGGGGTGTTCATCAGGAACTGAACCCCGGTCTCCTGCATGGAAGGCGAGAACTCTGCCACGGAGTCACTGATGTTCCTAACTGCACTTTGTTGCTGTTGTTGGTTGCATTGAGTTATCTGGTTAGTTGCTCTGTGCACCGTTGAGCTGACTTTACAGCTAGGGGCTGAACACGCATCCTTTGCACAATCCCGGGATGTTCCCTTGAACTGTAATAGTTAATGGTTATACCCAGAGTGGTCTGGAGAGGCCTTATGGAGGAGGTGACGTTCAAGCCCAAAGCCAAGTCTAATGAAATGATGCTATCTGAAACCCAGGGTTTGGCCTCTTTCTTACAAATGCTCACTGCTGTCAAGGGGATTTCAATTCGCAGAAACCCCTTATGCTTCAGAGTAGAATGGTTCCATCAGCTTTCTTTCCCCCTGCACTGCCTTTCAGGTAGTAGCCCAGTGCAGCCCTGAGGAGGTTCCCCCTGAACTCAAGCTTCTCCCCTTCCTGCTCCCCACTCCAGGGCCCATGTCTGGAAATTTTGGTGGCAGTCAGAGCCGGGGGCAGTGGAGATAGGTCACGGGTGCTACTGGCCATTTGACAATGCACGGGACAGCCCCCCCTCCCCCGCCTCCATCCCCAAAGAACCTTTCAGATCAAAATGACAGTGGTGTTGAGGTGGAGAAACCTTGCTCCAAATGGTAGGGCTTGCTTTTGCAGGCACACACAGTGCAACCAAGGTGGCTGCATCTGCCTTTCCCCTCCACCGCTGAAGGGTCGGACCACACAGGGCTCAGTGGGAGCAGATGGGAGCGCCTGGTGCCCTGGGATCCTACATTCCAGCTAGAATTTGCCGACGTGGGGTTAGAATGAGTGAGATGATGATTTGCACTAACTGATGGACCTCATTGCCAAGTCACAAGGGAGGGAACATGAGACCTGTCCCAAGACACGCTGTTTATGGCGTGAGAAGGGTTTAGTGACTTTACTGCTCAGCTTACCATTTGGATATCGGTTTCATCATCATCAACCTCCAATTTCCTGTTTTGCTTATCGTAGAATTACCCCTTTTTAAAAAATGTTTGCATAGCCCATCTGGCTTCAACTTCAAGTTGATTAGATATGGAACTGGCTCGTAATGTACCAGAGTGCAGGATTTGTTTGCTTTGTTATATTTTAAGCAAGAAATGAAAGAAGCTGCGAGGACGGCGGAGAGAGATACTGCATATTTACCATCTTATTCTTTGTTTTGTTCATTGCTGGAAAAAGGCAACTTCTTTAGGAATGCGGGTTACAGCTCCTAGCCACTTTCTGATTTGTGTTTCCCTTCCGGCTTTTCCTGAGTTACAAATCCCTCCAGATTCACGGGATTTAAGAGGTACACTTGTACATTTATTTTTCCCTTTTAACCTATTTCATGCCCCCTGGGGTTGGATCTCCCACTCCCCCGCCCCTGCCCCCCCCGACCTTTCCTTGTATGGTTCTCCATAAATCAATCCATGTGCTGCCCTGCATCCCACCCCGCCCCCTGTCTGTACAGCTAGAGGCATATTCAAATCCTCCCTGTGAAACCCACGGCCCGTCGCTCCGGTTGTTAAAACTGACACGCTGTGCATTGACACTCAGCATCCGGACAGCCTAACTTCAGATCAAGTTTTGGTAAATATATATTTTCTTGATCATTTCAAAGTACCATGGAAAGCCACATCCTGCCCTCCATGTGATGCTCGGCTCAGCACAGGAAGCCCTGGCTGGCTTTCCAGGCCAGCAGAAGGTGGTGGCAGATGCTGGCTCTGCAGGCAGGAAGCCACAGGACTAGGTGTCTACACACGCAGGGAGCCGAGATGATGGACTGACTGCTAGTTGGGAGCTAAGATTGCTGGGGCACTTGGGGCCTAAGGGTTGGGGCTGTGAGGAGTCTATTTGAACACACCCACACTTTACAATCCTTTGAGGTCCTTGTTTTAGAAAGAGAATGTGCAGCCACGGGCAGAGAACTGGGGATTAGGACCTAGGATGTGTGTGTGTGTGTGTGTGTTGAAATATACACAAATGTATGCCCTCTCAACAGTTTCTACGTGGATAATTCAGGGACATCGATTGCATTCTCCATGTAAGCCTTCTCCCTAACCTTTCCACATCATTCCACCTCCATTAACCAAAACACAGAGCTCTTTAAGCCCTCTTCCCCTCTCCCCCTCACAGCTAACCACTACTAAGCTTTGGTCTCTATATCTTTGCCTATTCTAGATATTTTTTATAAGCGGGATCAAACAATTGTGACTAATTTTGCTTAACATGAGATTTCCCCAGATTCTCCCAGGTGGTGGTATGCATCAGGACTCCGTTTGTGTGTATGACTGTGTTAGTCTGGGTAGTCTAGGAAAACAAATCCACAGAAATACATATGTATATAAGAGAGTTTTATATAAAGGGTAAATGAACATTAAAGAAAAAGCCCAAGCCAGTGCTGTCCAAGCCCGTAGGACCAACATTAGCCCATATGTCCAACACCAATCTACAAAGTCATCCTCCATCTCACAAAACACATGCAATGACACCAACTGCAGGAGGAAAGCCGTATGCAGTTGTAAATATGTAAGCATCTCAGTGCTGGCAGGGGTCTCTACTTGGCTGCTCCAGCAACAAGGGCTGCATCAGGGTATGTCCATGTAGCTTCTCCTCAGGGATGTCTTGCAGGAAGTGAACCTTGCCAGCTGAAGCAGGGAACTGGCTAAGGCAGCTGCACGCTGGTCCGAGCATCAGAAAGCAAGAGACCCAAGAATTAGAAAGGTGAGGCTCATTGAGCCATTTATCTCTCCGCCCTTCAATTAATCCCACATGTATTTATCAGTCAGGTTGACACACTAAACCTTAACTATCTCAATGACTGAGTACTGTCCCATTGGGAACCCTGGTGGGGTAGTGCTTACTCACTGGGATGCTAACTACAAGGTCAGCAGTTCAAAACTACCATTAGGGAAAAGACTAGGCTTTCTACTCCCATAAAGTGTTACATTCTGGGGAACCCACAGGGGAAGTTTGACCTGGTCCTATGGGGTGAAAAATGAGTCCGAATGGGCTGGGTGACTGTTCCATGGCATGTATACACCACACTGCATTCAACCATTTCTTGGTGTTCATCCATTCCTCTGTTGATGGGCATTTCGGTGTTTCTCTTTACGCCTATTGTGAACAGCACTGCAATGAACATTGGTGTTGGTGTACAGGTTTCTATTTGTGGACCTGCCTTCGCTTCTTTTAGATGTCTCCCTAGGACTGGGATTTCTGGGTCATGTGATAATTCAACATAGAGTTCAATTTTGTTTTAGGAAATCCAAGCTATGTTCTCCAATGGCTGCACCATTTTACATTCCCAACAGCGATGGATGATGGTCTCAGTTTCCCCACAACCCCACCCATACCTGTTTTTTCTCGATAGTTTAATCACTGCCATTCTAAGAGTGAGGTGGTACCTCATTATGGTCTTGAATTGTGTCTCTTTCATGGCTAATGAGGGAGTCCTGATGGTACAGTTGGCTAACATTGGGCAGTTAACCAAACAATTGGCTATTTTGAACCACCAGCCACTCCTCAGCAGAAAGATGAGGCTGTCTGCTTCTACAGCTATTTAGTCTCAGAAACCCTAAAAAGCAGCTCTACTCTGCCATATAGGGTCACTGTAAGTTGGACTAGAATGGGTGACAGTAAGAGGGAGAATGGCTAATGACTATGAGCATTAGTTCAAATGTTGAATGTCCATTTGATTATCCTCTTTGGGAGAAATGTCTACTCAAGTCTTTGCCCGTTTTAAAAATTAAGTTGTTTGTCTTCTTGTTAAACTGTAGACTTTTTATATATGGAGACTGAAGATGAATTGATGCCTTTGAGGTATGGTGTTGGCAACGTACATTGAAGATGTCCCGGACTCTAGCAGAATGAGCAGATCTATCTTGGAAGAAGTACAGCCAGGGTGCCCCTCATAAGGGAGGATGGCAAGCCTTCTTCTAAAGCATGTCTTCAGAAAGGAGCAATCTCTGGAGAAAGACATCATGCTTAGTAAAGCAGAGGACCAGGGAAAATGGGGGAAGACCCTCTAGGACGGTAATTCACAGCCTGTGCGTCGCGACCCCTTTGGGAGTCGAACGACCCTTTCATAGGGTTGCCTAAGACCATCGGAAAACACATATTTCCAATGGTCTTAGGAACCAAAACACTGCTCCTCCATCCGTCTCCAGGTGGGTCTGCCCACATGCTGTTATGCCCATGTAAGCGTACCCGGCAAGATGACATCATCATGCTAACCCCATCACATACACCCCGTACAAATACTGGTGTATGTGACAGGGTTGGGGCCATAATGTCCATATATGGAATGGTCACACATGTAGAGAGCAGCTACTATGTAGAGAGCAACTGCTTTGTTGAAAGCAGCAGTACTGGAGGTAAAATGACACTTCATTAATTATAATTACTGGGTAAATATAAAATCATGTGCTGTAAAATCATCAACTACTGCATATCTATCTATCTATCTATCTATCTATCTATCTATCTATCTATCTATCTATCTATCTGTCTATCTATCCACACACACACCATGGGAACTTAATCTGGATGCTGATCAGTCTTTTTATATTCAGCTGTGGTTGATGGAATACTGCCCCCTTATGATAGTAAAAAGTATGTAAAAAACCAACAACAGAGAATGGTAATTCATAGGAAATTTTAATGAACTGTATTGACTGAACTATGCCATTTATCATCTTTTGTGTTATTAAAGCTACTGTTATATATTATTTTCATTAGCAAACCATCCCATGACAACGGATCGTGTAGAAAAGAACGTTAAGAAAAAAAAATATAGTGAGAATGCTTTATAGTATGGTTTTACCTCAATCATTACTGTAGGAATTGAGAAGCTGTAATGTGTTATTTGTTGTGAAGTTCTATCAGCTGAATCTATGAAGCCGAACAAACTAAAATGCTATTTTGATAGCAAGCATCGAGCTTTCCTGGCAAGGATACCAACTATTTTAGAAGCAAAGCTGATGTACTCAAGAAAGTCAGACTTGACACTGGTGGCAAGTACCACAAACAAAATGTAGCGGCCATTGAAGCTTCATATTTGGTGGCATTCAGAATTACCAGAGCTATGAAAGCTCACACCATTGCCGAGAATTTACTGTTGCCAGCGGCCAAAGACATTATGATCAGAGATGAATTTGTTATTAAATTGAGTGTAATTTTCTTATCTAAAGACACTGCCCGCAGAAGAATAGATGACATGTCTGCTGATATTCTTGATCAGGTCATCCAGGAAATTAAATCTTCTCCACTTCCAATATTTAGCATCCAGCTTGATGAATCTACAGATGTTGCAAACTGTTCACAGTCACTGGCTTATGTGAAGCATATTAATGATGGAGACTTTAAAGATGAATTTATTTTTTGCAAACCTCTGGTAATGGTAACTACTGGATGTGATGTATTTGACACAGTTGGTTCATTTCTGAAAACGCATAAGATCTTTTGGGAAAAGGTTTGTGTTGTTTGCACAGATGGTGCTCCAGCTATGCTACCATGTTGATCTGGATTTCAGGGTTTGGTTCTGATGAGTCACCAAAAGTCATTGGAACTCACTGTATGATTCATCGGCAAATAGTAGAAACAAAGACTCTGCCACAAGAGTTACAAGAAGTAATGAAAAGCGTCAAAAGTTGTGTCAATTTTGTAAAGGCAAGCACTTTAAACAGTTGACTGTTTTTGCAACTGTGCAATGAGTTGGATGTGCCGAATAATGCTCTGCCATTTCACACTGAAGTGAGATGGTTGTTGAGAGGAAAAGTTTTAAAACATGTTTTTGAGCTTTGTGATGAACTCAAAAAGTTTTAAAATCAGAAAGCAAACTGACCGCAGTTCGAAGCACTTTTCAATGATAAAAGTGAACTGCAGAAAATAGCTTCTTTGATTGCCATCTTTGCCATCTTGAATGAGTTAAATTTATCACTGCAAGGACCAAATGCAACATGCCTTGATTGGTCTGAAAAGATCCGATCATTCCAAATAAAACTTCAGCTTTGGCACAAAAAAATTGGAGGAAAATAAAATTTACATGTTGCCTACCTTATCTGCTTTCTTCGAGGAACGTGACATTGAACCAGACAAAAGGATTACGATGATAATTTCTGTGAAAGGCCACTTACACATGCTTGCAGACGAAATTTCACCATACTGTCCAATCTACCTGACACCCATTCGCACTTGCCAGAAACCCATTCACAGTCAACATTGAAGATGTTCCTGAGACAGCACAAGAGGAGTCCATTGAACTTGTTAACAGTGATGCAGCGAGAACTGATTTCTCTACAATGCCAGTTACAAATTTTGGATCAAGTGTTTGCAGTCATATTCCATTCTGAGACTGTGTTGCCCCTTCTTCCATTTCCAGCAACATATCTTTGTGAAACAGGGTTTTCCATCTTGTTGGTTATTAAGTCTAAATATGGAAGTAGACTTTTTGTGGAAGATGATCTTTGTTGTGCTCTTGCAAAGACTGCCCTGAGAATTTCTGATCTGGTGAGAAAGAAGCTTTCTCAGACGTTGCACTGACATTGGCTTTTTACATATACTGTTGCAAAATGTTGCAATGTAGTTTACAGTTGTTATATTAAGACTATTACCCATGCTACACCATACTTCAAGAAAAATTTCATCTATTTGTAATTGACATAAATATTTCACAATATATAATTACATAGTTTTTGTGATTAATCACTATGCTTTAATTATGTTCAATTTGTAACAATGAAAATACATCCTGTATATCAGATATTAACATTATGATTCATAACAGTAGCAAAATTACAGTTACGAAGTATCAGTGAAAATAATTTTATGGTTGGGGGTCACCACAACATGAGGAACTTTATGAAAGGATCTCAGCCTTAGGAAGGTTGAGAACCACTGCTCTAGGAGATGAATTGACACAGTGGCTTCACCAACGGGTTTGAACATTACAGCAATTGTGAGAATGTCACAGGACTGGGACTGTCTAGTTCTGTTATACATAGGATTACTATAAGTCGGAACCAACTTGATCGTTAAAAAAGTATTGAATTTTTATTAAGCTCCATTCATCTATTTTGTCCTCTGCTGCTTCTTATGGTGTCAGAATCTAGAATTTTTTTAGTCTAACCGCCTTACATCTCCACCTTCTGCAACATTATTAGACCAACACTTGTTAAGAACAGATGGATCGATCGATATCCAAATTGAGAGCCATATGCATGCCATCCAGAACAATGAAATCAAACACACTTTGTTTAAAGAGAGGTGGTGGTTCCACGGTAGCTCTCTTCCCTTCCATGTGGGAGACCTGGTTTGGATCCCTGGCCCATGTGTCTCAGGCACTCCTTGTCAGCTCTGGGGGCTTTGGTGTTGCAGAGATGCTGAGGAGTGCTGAAGGATGTTGAGTGGGGCTTCCAGACGAAGATGTGTAAAGAAGGCAGGCCTGGGATTGCCTTCTGAAAAATCAGTCCATGAAAACACAGGGATCCCAATTGCTCCATTTCTTTGTAAGCTCGACTCAACAGCAGCTAATCACTACATATTTTTACAATTTAAGTGGGAAAACTTACAAATAGTAGCCACATGGATTCCATGAATCAGTTGATAGCAGGGAGCGAGCAGTCAACTGCAAATACTTGCTGCTGTAATCAGAACGAAGAACGGAGTAAGACCCCAATACCACTCATACACCAGGTTTCATCTCTGATAGTTTTATGGGAGAACTGGTCAACCTGAATAAATAATGATCAAATATGAATTCCTTGGTTGCCTAGATTTCAGAATGTACCACTGCCATTGGGCCCAGTTTATTTTAATTCTCTTACACTGGAAAATATCTCCTGAGTGGCAGCCTTTCCATGACTTCTCATAGGTTCGCTTTAATGTACTTCTAGAGACATTATTAATTGATAGCAACAATTTATACTCAACTCCTGCCCGCAGCAGCCATCTCAAATTAGGAAATGTATCCATCTATATTTTATTCAAAAGACAGGAATGAAAGAAAAGACCAAAGTGGGTGTCAGAAGAAACTCCGTAACTTGCTCTGGAATGTAAAACAGCAAAAGAAGAAACGAAGTAAAAGAGGTGAACAGAAAATACAAGAAGCAGCTCCAAAGACAAGGTAAGGCATGATAAGGACATGTGCAAAGACCTAGAGTTAGAAAAAACAAAAGGAAAGAGCATGCTCAGCACGTCCAAAGCAGAAAGAAGTCAAGGACAAAGCAACTTCGAGTTGCAACACTGAACGAAACGGGAGGCATCAAAAGAAGTGGAAGGAATACAGAGCTCGTGTGCCACAGAGGACTGCTCAGTACACAACAATTGTTAAGATGTAAGGTATGATAAAAACCTGACGATATGGAAGGAATACAGAGCTCGTGTGCCACAGAGGACTGCTCAGTACACAACAATTGTTAAGATGTAAGGTATGATAAAAACCTGACGATATGGAAGGAATACAGAGCTCGTGTGCCACAAAGGACTGCTCAGTACACAACAATTGTTAAGATGTAAGGTATGATAAAAACCTGACGATATGGAAGGAATACAGAGCTCGTGTGCCACAGAGGACTGCTCAGTACACAACAATTGTTAAGATGTAAGGTATGATAAAAACCTGACGATACGGAAGGAATACAGAGCTCGTGTGCCACAAAGGACTGCTCAGTACACAACAATTGTTAAGATGTAAGGTATGATAAAAACCTGACGATATGGAAGGAATACAGAGCTCGTGTGCCACAAAGGACTGCTCAGTACACAACAATTGTTAAGATGTAAGGTATGATAAAAACCTGATGATACGGAAGGAATACAGAGCTCGTGTGCCACAAAGAACTGCTCAGTACACAACAATTGTTAAGATGTAAGGTATGATAAAAACCTGACGATATGGAAGGAATACAGAGCTCGTGTGCCACAAAGAACTGCTCAGTACACAACAATTGTTAAGATGTAAGGTATGATAAAAACCTGACGATACGGAAGGAATACAGAGCTCGTGTGCCACAAAGGACTGCTCAGTACACAACAATTGTTAAGATGTAAGGTATGATAAAAACCTGACGATATGGAAGGAATACAGAGCTCGTGTGCCACAAAGGACTGCTCAGTACACAACAATTGTTAAGATGTAAGGTATGATAAAAACCTGATGATATGGAAGGAATACAGAGCTCGTGTGCCACAAAGGACTGCTCAGTACACAACAATTGTTAAGATGTAAGGTATGATAAAAACCTGACGATATGGAAGGAATACAGAGCTCGTGTGCCACAAAGGACTGCTCAGTACACAACACTTGTTAAGATGTAAGGTATGATAAAAACCTGATGATATGGAAGGAATACAGAGCTCGTGTGCCACAAAGGACTGCTCAGTACACAACACTTGTTAAGATGTAAGGTATGATAAAAACCTGGCGATACGGAAGGAAGAAACCCAAGCTGCACTGACGGCATTAGGAAAAACACAAGGTTCCAGGAATTGGCAGAGTACCAATTGATACGTTTCAACAGGTGATGCCGTACAGGAAGCACTCACTCGTCTATGCTAGGAAATTAGGAAGACAGCTCCCGGCCAACCGACTGGAAGAGATCCATATTTGTGCCTATTCTGAAGAAAGGTTATCCAACAGAATGCAGAAGTGATCCAACAACATCATGAATATCACATGCAAGTAACCTGTTGCTGAAGATCATTCGGCAAAAGTTGCAGTCGTACATTGACGGGGGCGGGGAGGGGGGGGTGTTGCCAGAAATTAAAGCCAGATTCAGAAGAGGATGTGGAACCAAGGATATATCATCGCTGATGTCAGATGGATCTTGACTAAATCAGAGAATACCAGAAAGATGTTTTACTTGTGTTTCGTTGATTAGGAAAAGGCCCTTGACTGAATCATAACAGACCATGGATAACATTGAGGTGAATAGGGACTCGACAACACTTCATTGTGCTCATGAAAAACCTGTACACAGACCAAGAGGCAGCCATTCAAATAGAACAAAGAGACACAGCCTGGTTTAAAATCAGGAAAGGTGTATATCAAGGTTGTGTCCTCTCACCACACTTATTCAATCTGTATGCTGAGAAAATTGTCAGAGAAGCTGGGTTATATGGAGAAACGTGTGGCATCAGGGTTGGAGAAAGCCTTATTAAAAATCTTTGATGTACAGATGACACAACCTTCCTTGTTGAAAGTGAGGAGGACTTGAAGCACTTACTGATGAAAAATCAAAGGCAGCAGTCTTCAGTATGGATTACAACCCAATGTAACAAAAACAGAAATCCTCACAACTGGACCAATAGACATCATGATAAACTGCGGAAGGATTTATGTTTGTGAAGAATGTCATTTTAATTGAATCCAAACTCAAGGCCTGTGGAAGCAGCAGTCAAGGGGCAAAATTATGTATTTCATCTGGAAACCCTGCTTCACAAGGTCTCTTTTAAAGTGTTAAAGAGCAAACATGTCACTTTGAGGACTGGTGTGTGACTTAGCCAAAGCTATGGCATTTTCAAACCATGGTTCAAAGCTATGGCCTGTAAAGAATGGGCAGTGGCTTAAGAAGACCACAGAATAACTGATGCCCTTGAACTATAGTATTGGGAAAGAATATTCTGCTTCAGTCAGGAATCTCATCTAGTCTAGACAAGGAGTGCTGTTCATCCCAACCAAGGCCACCAGGACCTCCTTTAAGGGCTGTGGGTGACTCCCCAGCAGTCTGACAATGTCCTGTGACTTAGTGGGAGTCAGCTCAACAAGCAGACGCCTTTGTCTGGTCAGTGAGGGGTCAGCAAACATCAGGAGAGATTATATGCACGCACACTGGCACAGGTACTCAGGGCTTTCATTGGTCCATGAATTTCAGGGCTTCTCAGTTTGCAATCAGCTACTAAAGCACAAGGTGATGGCAGGAACCAACCAGCAGTGCTTCAGAAGAAAACTCTGTCTATCTTCATCTGTACTGATTGCAGCCAAGAAACTTGATGGAGCAGTTCTCCTCTCGGATACATGGAGTCACCATGAATCAGAGCCAACCGGATGGCAATGTTTGGAATGCCCTGACTCCCACATGCTAGGATGCACTCAGACTCGCAACCCTCCCAGGTATTGACTGGGCACCAGGCACCAAGGGTGTCTCCTGGAGGATTTGCTTCCATCTGAGGCAGCCCTTGGAGATACAGCTTACGCTTGCTCTTACTGTGGGTGTGGACTTGTTGGAGATGGATGGACTAATTGCCTGAGGAAGAAATCCAAGAGACGGGGAAAGTGAATGGTCTCTTAGAGAAGAAGGGAAAAGAGAGAGCAAATGAAATGGTCGAGAAGAAAGGTTTTATAATTCCCAACTAGCCTTTCCAATCAGTGGCTGAAACCTACGACACAAATGCGGAAAAATGTTGTTAGTTGTAGTCTAATTGGCCCCTAACTCATGGTGACCCTGTGCACAACAGGATCTCATCATTGTGACCCCGAAGGTTTTTTCACTGGCTGATATTTTGAAATGGATTGCCAGACCTTTCTTCCTAGGCTGCCTTAGTCTGGACGCTCTGCTAAAACTTGGTCAGCATCTTAAGAACACTAAAGCCTGCACTGCCAGATGGGTGGTGGCTGCACCTGAGGTTCATCGGTCAGAAATCAAACTTGGGTTGCCTGCAGGAAAGACCAGAATTCTAGTACTGCGCTTCTACTGGCCCCGCCCCTGCAGAGAAAACAACCCCATATCCAACGATTCATGTTTGGTGTAAAAATAGGAATGTCAGAAAAGGTTCACCATACAGTAAAGGGTAAAATAGTCCCAAACAAGAGAACCGAGGTGAGAGACGCAGTAAGTGATGCGAGAGACAGCAGGGAGAATGAGGAAAAGCGAAATCCTCACCAAACCCTGTAAGAATATGCAGAGACAGTTGAGAAGATATTGCACCCATAAAAGTAGAACAGGTGCTATGAAAAAAGAAGCAAGCAGAAAGGAGCAAGCTAAAAAAACAGTGGGATGCTGACATCAAAGTTCTGAAGGAACTTGACTTTAAACCTGGAGCTTTATTTTTAACAACCTGCCAACCAAATGAGAAGACAAAACCAAGACATTTTCATGTGTGAAAAAACTCAGAAAAATGTACCTTCCATGTATGCACTTTGGAAATGCTTAAGGACACACTCCAGTAAAATAATGACAATGATAGCTGACAATTATTGAGAGTGTGCTAATTGGCAAACTCTGTTCTAAGCACTTTATGTGTGTTCGCTAACATCACAACTACCCGGTGTTGTTGTCCGGTGCTGTCAAGTAGGTTTGGACTCATAGCGACCTTTTGTGCAACAGAATGAAACACTGCCCAGTCATGCCCCATCCTCACAATCGTTGTTTGAGCCCGTTGTTGCAGCCACTGTGTCAATCCATCTCGTGGAAGGTCTTCCTCTTTTGCCCGGCCTCTCCACTTGACCACGCATGCTGTCCTTCTCTACCTACCCTATGAGTTGGGTTAGTCTTTTTTTTTGTTTTAAACGTTTTATTAGGGGCTCATACAACTCTTATCACAGTCCATACATATACATACATCAATTGTATAAAGCACATCTGTACATTCTTTGCCCTAATCATTTTCTTTTCTTTCTTTCTTTTTTTTTCTTTTCTTTTTTTACATTTTATTAGTGACTCATACAACTCTTATCACAATCCATACATATACATACATCAATTGTATAAAGCACATCCATACATTCCCTGCCCCAATCATTCTCAAGGCATTTGCTCTCCACTTAAGCCCCTTGCATCAGGTCCTCTTTTAATAAGTGTGTGTATGTATGTGTATATATGTGTATATGTATATGTATATATATACCATATTAAATGAAGGGGGAAGTGCAGAGTGGAGACCCAAGGCCCAAGTGTCGGCCAATGGAGATCCCCTCATAGAGGGGTTTAGGAGAGGAGATGGGTTAATTAGGGTGCGAGGTAGTACCGATGAAGAACACAGCTTTCTCCCAGATCCTGGATGCTTCCTCCCCCCAACTACCATGATCCGAATTCTACCTTGCAGGGCTGGATAGGACAGAGGCTGTACACTGGTACATATGAGGGCTGGAGGTACAGGGAATCCAGGGTGGATGATACCTTCAGGACCAAGGGTGTGAGGGACGATGCTGGGAGAGTGGAGGGTGAGTGGGTTGGAAAGGGGGAACTGATTACAAGGATCCACATGTGACCTCTTCCCTGGGAGAGGGACAGCAGAGAAGGGGGGAAGGGAGACTCCGGATAGGGCAAGATATGACAAAATAACGATGTATAAATTACCAAGGGCACATGAGGGAGGGGGGAAAGGGGAGGGAGGGGAAAAAAAAGAGTTGGGTTAGTCTAATCACAGGGTCAGGGTGGATGTGCGAAGGGAGGCGTGGAGATGATGCTTCGGCATCACTTTCAAGGGTTCATAGTGTTCCTGACAGAGCCGATTCTAACCATTGCTGTTAGTATCATCGTCACCATCATCCCCATTTTCCACACAGGGAAACTGAGGCATAGAAAAACTGGGTAAATTGTCCAGTTGCTATGAGGTGGACCTGGGGATCACATGGCTGTTCTGGCTCCAGAGTTTGGGTGCTTCACCATCTCTCAGAGCTCAGAGGGACTCAACAGAGGCAGGAGTGGCAGGCGTGGAGGCAGGAACAAGTGATCCTGACCCAGGATGAAACAGGCAAGACTTTCCAGGTGGAGGACTACACACAGGATCCCGAACGTAAGTATTCCAAATTCAGACTAAGAAGAACAGGCTTCCAGATGTAAGACTTTGAGATGAAAATAAGTTATCTTAGCAAATAGCATGATTAAATAGCTAGACGATCTTTTTTTTGGGAGGGGGGGTTGGGATGTTTTCTTTTTTTAATCTTTAAAAAATTTTTTTTTAAATTTTAACAATTTATTAGGGGCTCATACAATTCTTATCACAGTTCATACATATACATACATCAATTGTATAAAGCACATCTGTACAGTCCCTGCCCTAATCATTTTTTTCTCCTCTTTTCTTTTTTTACATTTTATTAGGGACCCATACATCTCTTATCACCATCCATACATATACATACATCAATTGTATAAAGCACATCCATACATTCCCTGCCCCAATCATTCTCAAAGCATTTGCTCTCCACTTAAGCCCCTTGCATCAGGTCCTCTTTTTTTCCCCCCTCCCTCCCCTTTCCCCCCTCCCTCATGTGCCCTTGGTAATTTATACCTCGTTATTTTGTCATATCTTGCCCTATCTGGAGTCTCCCTTCCCCCCTTCTCTGCTGTCCCTCTCCCAGGGAAGAGGTCACATGTGGATCCTTGTAATCAGTTCCCCCCTTCCAACCCACTCACCCTCCACTCTCCCAGCATCGCCCCTCACACCCTTGGTCCTGAAGGTATCATCCACCCTGGATTCCCTGTACCTCCAGCCCTCATATGTACCAGTGTACAGCCTCTGCCCTATCCAGTCCTGCAAGGTAGAATTCGGATCATGGTAGTTGGGGGGAGGAAGCATCCAGGATCTGGGGGAAAGCTGTGTTCTTCATCGGTACTACCTCGCACCCTAATTAACCCATCTCCTCTCCTAAACCCCTCTATGAGGGGATCTCCATTGGCCGACACTTGGGCCTTGGGTCCCCACTCTGCATTTCCCCCTTCATTTAATATGGTATATATATACATATACACATATATACACACACTTATATCGTTGTTGTTTTTTTTGCATGATGCCTTATACCTGGTCCCTTGGCACCTCGTGATCGCACTGGTCGGTGTGCTTCTTCCATGTGGGCTTTTTTGCTTCTGAGCTAGATGGCCGCTTGTTCACCTTCAAGCCTTTAAGACCCCAGACACTATCTCTTTTGATAGCCGGGCACCATCAGCTTTCTTCACCACATTTGCTTATGCACCCATTTGTCTTCAGCGATCCTATCATGGAGGTGCGCAGTCAATGATATGATTTTTTGTTCTTTGATGCCTGGTAACTGGTCCCTTTGGGACCACTTGATCACACAGGCTGGTGTGTTCTTCCATGTGGACTTTGTTGCTTCTGAGCTAGATGGCCGCTTGTTTATCTTCAAGCCTTTAAGACCCCAGTCACTATCTCTTTTGATAGCCGGGCACCATCTAGCTAGACGATCTTATGGTGAGTCAAAGGGCTATGTATGCTTCCTTTGTGATTCAAGATGGAGAAAGACAGCTTACATGCCGTGACAAAATTTTACAAGGATGTTATGCTTCACACACGAAGTCAATTTGACCCTTCGAGCAGGAGGGGCCCAAGTGGGTGAGAAAAGATCACAGGTGGATCGAGTCACACCAAGTAGTTTACAGAACCACGTGGTTTCCACAGCAACGGTAGTATCAACATTACTGGTTAGTGTTAGGAACCCTGATAGTGTATACGTTGGGCTACTAATCACAAGGTCAGCAGGTGGAAACCACCAGCCCCTCTGCATGAGAAAGAGAAGGTTTTCTATTCCCATGGAGAGTTACAAGCTTGGAAACCACAAGAGCAGTTCTACTCTGTCATATAGGGTTGCTGGAGTCAGCATCAACTTGATGGCACTGAATTTTGGTTGGATAGTTAGTATGGAGAGTCTAGCTCTTTAACACTTGACTCTGCTGAGAGGAAAGAAAGACAAGTGCGAGAATGAAGTAGAGGGGCTCATTCCTTCATCACAGATGATGCCAAGGCAGATGTCATCCAATGGTGATGGATTCACAGACCCTCGGGTGTGGTTTAAAGAAACGTTTCTCAAAGTTTGGACCCGATCATTCTCTACTCCGGGGCTCTTCTGCATTTTGTTATGGTCTGTGCCATCCTTGGGGTAGAACCAAGTACTGACATGTCGACTCTGACACACGGCGACCCTGTGCGTGTCAGAGTAGAACTGTGCTCCACAGGGTTTTCCATGGCTGCCTTCTCTGTAGAAGATCTCCAGGCCTTTCTTCTGAGGAGCGTTGGGTGGATGCAAACCTCTAACCTTTCAGTCAGGTAGGGGTGGGGGTGGATAGGATGGCTCCACTTACAAACTACCAGCTTAATGTCATACATATAATCATGAGAATAACTAAAAGTAAAATAGAACTGGAAAAAAAGGGATAAGATATAAGGTGCTGGGAAGTGTTAGAAATAAGTGCCATCAGTCCAAAAGGCACTGTAATCCTGATGTGGCAATATTCAGAAAATCATTTGTGATAAAGTAAAAATAAGAATCTAATGTTTGAGAGAAAACAGACTTGAAACAGAAATACGTACTTACAGAACAAGGCTTTGACTGGCTAACAATAATAAACTGTCACAGGTGTGACATTCAAGACAAACTTCTTAAGTTCAAACTCTTAAAAAATCAGTTGATGTTGTGTGGGTGTTCTCCACACTAACTCTGTGTGGACTGCTGTGCTCTTCTCTTGTTGTAAAGATAAGGCACTGCTCTGGCAACTCACCCAATTTACAAATTAACCGACCGTGCCAAGACTCATCCTCTGATCCAACTTCGCTCCTCTAATTACATCCTTCCCCGACTCACCCCATTTGAGATGAACTGAAGTCCCCTTGTTGCAGCGCGTCCATAAACCCGCTGTGACTGCAGGGAAGACTGACGCAGAAAGGATGCAGTTGAGTCTTGGGGCTGGCAAAGAATATGGGGAGCACTATGGACCACCTGAAGGACAAACAGATTGGTCTTGGACAAAGTACAGCCAGGACGCTCCTTAGGAGTGAGGATGGCGAGACTTCGTCTCCTGTGTTTTGGACATATTCTAAGGAGGACCCGCCCCTGGAGAAGGACATCATCCTTGGTAAAGTAGAGGGGTAGTGGGGGCGGGGAGGAAGAGAAGGAAGATGGACTGACACAATGGCTGAGACTCAAAAATTCCCACTGTTGCGGAGTCCATTCTGACTCACAGAAACCCCATAAGTCAGGGTGCAGAACCCCCGCGGTGTCTACGACTAACCTGTCGGGAGTAGAACGCCTCCTCTTTTTTCTGCAGAGCCGCCAGTGTGTTTGAACTGCTGGTCTTGCAGGTACACCGGGACTCCTCGTGGCTGCAACAACGGCTTAAAGGTACAGTACTGTGCTCTGTTGTGCCTCTGGGGGGAAGGTGACTGTTGTCGCTGCTAGATGTCATCCATCCCGTTCTGACTCACAGCAGCACTATGAATAACAGGATATCAGAAACACCACCCGGTCTTGCACCCACCTTCACAATGGTCCTTAGGGTTGAGCCCCTGGCTGCAGCCATTGTGCCCATCCATTTTGTGGAAGATCTTCCTCTTTTTCGCTGCCCCTCCACTTCACCAAGAGAGATGGGTGGTCCTGCTGCTACTGTGGTGTTGGACTTTGAGCCTCCCTGACTGTGAGAGAATGCAGTTCTATTGTGTAAGAGACTTAGTTTGTGGTGGAGCTTCAGGAAGCCAGTGGAGTCCTCATGGGGTGCGGATGTGTAACATGACTGGCTGTGAATCAGAAGGTTGGAGGTTCAAGTTCACTCAGAAGTGCCTGGGAAGAAAGGTCTGGTGATCTGTTTTCAAAGAAACCAGCGGTTTAGTACAGTCATCCTTTGACATACCCAGAGCAAGGCTGGAGAACCCTGCTTGACAAAGCCCCCTGACAGTGCATGGGAGACCAATTCTCCCTCTGAAGAGGGAAGCCTGCCACCTGCACCCGACTCTAGGGAGGATTTGTATATACTTCATGAATTTGGTTTTCATGGAGAGAGAGAGAGAGAGAGAGAGAGAGAGAGAGAGAGAGAGAGAGAGAGAGAGAGAGAGGTGTCATGGGGAGCAGGATGGGGGGATGAGTTCCCTGTTGTGCAGAGAAGCAGAAAGTGAGAAAGATTCAGTGACTTGCTCAGACCTCCTCCCGGGGAGTAACTGGTGGGGTTTATGTGCTCTGAGATCCTCCTCTGTTCTCCTTGGGCCACGGGAGTGAGATGAGATGGACTCAGATGATCCCCAGAAGGCTGTGGGGGAGGTGGATGAGCCAGGGCCAGGGATGCCTGGGTTCTCCTGGTGGGATGTGTGCAGTCGAACTCTGACCTCCTTTCAGCATGGCTCTATCTCCACGCTTCTGGGACCCACATCTCTAAGGTCCTGCTCTCTGCCTACCTCCCTTTTGGTCTATATGGCTTTTCTGCACACCTGGAACTACCCACAGCCACTCATGCCCAGCAGCATGGCCCACTGCCACCAGGAATTGCCCGCAGAGATTTGGGATGATGAAGTGGGTCTGGAGGTCATCGCTGTCTTGGTACTGTTGGGATAAAGTTTATTTTCATAGCCTGTCAATCTACTCTGGAGCCGGTGGGGTGCAAATGGCTAAGTGTTCAACTTGTTAGGTTCTGTCGGGTTGGTTCCGACTCATAGTGACCTTGCACCACAGAATGAAACGCCTGGTCATCTGCCGTCCTCACAATTGTTTTTGTTCGAGCCCCTTGTTGTAGCCACGGTGCCGATCCAATGTGTCAAGGGTCTTCCTCTTTTTTGCTGCCCTTCTCCTTTACCAAGCATGAGCTCCTTCTCCTGGGAGGGTCTCTCCTGGCAGCATGTCCAAAATATGTGAGACAAAGTCTCCCCATCCTTGTCTCTAAGGAGCACTCTGTACATCTTCCAAGACAGTCATGTGTTCTTTTGGCAGTCCGTGGTACTTTCAGTATTCTTTGCCAGCATTATAATTCAATTGCATTAATGCTTCTTTGAACATCCTTATTCAATATCCAACTTTCACATGCATATGAGGTGATTGAAAATTCCATGGCTGGGATGAGGTGCACCTTAGCCCTCCAAGTGGCATCCTTGCTTTTCAACACTTTAAAGAGGTCTGTGCAGATTTCCCCAAGGCAATGCATCATTTGATCTCTTGACTGCTGTTTCCATGAGCATTGATTGTGGATCCAAGGAAGACAGAATCCTGACAACTTCATTATTTCCCACTAACTGAAAAAAAAGTTGGCAACTGGAACCCACTTAGAAGTGCCTCACAAGAAAGGCCTGGCCATCTGCTTCTGAAAGGTCATAGCCTTGAAATGACCCCATATAACAGTTCTCTGCACACACGGGGTGTGCCCAGAGTCATAGTCAAAAGCAACCAGCTTATATTTTGAGCTGAGACTGCTGTGTTGTATCACACTTGAGAGGCACTGCACGGTATAAGTGGGGAGAGAGCCAGTGCCAGATCTTTCTGTGCCTGGGCAGGCAGCAGGCCTGGGAGAGGAGTCATGTGAGAGGCAGTACCACAGCCACCCTCCCCCCTCCACCCTATTTTCCTCTACGTGCAGGAGGAGTAGCAAAGAATATTCTCACTATTGCAGAACATTCCATCCACACACACTCTGCTTCTGGAGGCTCTTCGGTGGCAGGTCTGGCAACAACCTGAGGTAAGGCCCCCAAGGATTAGAGGTAACCATTTTCTCACACTGCCCCAGCTCCATACTGCCTTCCTCTTCTTCTTTTTTTAATTAATCATTTTATTGGGGCCTTTACATATATTTTAACATCCCATAATTCAATTAGATCAAGCATCATTGTCAAATTGGTACCACAATCAGTTTCCAAACATGGTATTTCTACTTGAACTCCTTGACATCAGCTCCCCTTTATTCCCTCCTATCCTCACCCTACCCCCCAGGAACCCTTCTTCTTTTCCTCCCCCACCCCCTGTATCTTACCCCATCCAATCTATCCATTCACCTACAATTCTGTTATTTGCTCCCTTCCAGTGGGGTTATACAATCATCCTTCTATCAGCTCCCCCTTGCCTGCCTCTCCTCCTATCCTCAGGGAAACTTTACTCCCATTACTGTTTCTGAAGGGTTATCTCTCTTGGCTTTCATGCATTGAACAATCTTAATTATACAAGTGAACATGCGCAGGGCTAACAATGAAGTAATGAAGTAAAACTAAGAACATAATAGAGAAGGGAGGAGATATTAAAGAGCCATAGGATAGTTATGTGTGTCGCAGTGCTATACTGCACCCTGGATTTATCCTCCCTTTCATGTGACCTTCTGTGAGGGACTGTCCAATTATCTCAGAGGTGGGTTTTGGGCCTCCACTTTGTCCGTGTTCCTATCTCATCAGTTTGATTGCTTATTTTTGATACCTATTCTGTTGACACCTCATAATCATGTAAGCTGGTGTACTTCTTCCATGTGGGTTTTGTTGCTTTCCTGCTAGATGACCACTTGTTGAATTTCAAGCCTTTAAGACCCCAGATGCTATATCTTTTAATAGCCATGCACCATCACCATTCTTCACCACATTTGCTTATGCACCTATTTTGTCTTCAGCGATCATGTCGGGAATGTGAGTGTCACACAGTGCCACATCATTAGAACAAACCATTCTTGTACTGAGGTAAGATTGAAGTAGAGGCCCAAAGTCCATCTGCTTTCTCATTGTATTTACATATATATATATATATACACATATAAAGAGACAGATACATCTTTATACATTTATATATATACATAGCTATATTTATACCTATATATAATTTTTACTTTCTTTTACCATCCTTTTTTTCTTTCTTCCTGTCCCACTATCATGCTTATCCATCATTCACCTCTCAGTAACTCTTCTTAGATACATTTCTATTGATCAAACAACCAGCAAAGTACACCCTCCTCACCATCAATTTTAGATCCCTCCTCTTCCCCTGTCTCTGTCGTTATTGGCTCACTGCTCTCCTGCCCTCCCATGCCCCCAGGGAACCATGGGTCCAGTCACTGTCTCCTTGGGATTGCTCATTCTGCCTGTCTTAGATAGATACACACCAAAAAAATTAAAAAGAGAGAAAAACCGTACAAAATAGTTCCAAGTCTAACTGGTATCCTGACCCAGAGTAGATGAATATCTATGTTAAGTAGAGAGCAGGACCTGTTATAATCCATCAGTCCAATCCCTTTTCTTTCAGGGTTCCATATCCAGGATCTGCTTACCTGACAACACCTCAGCATTGGTGTCTGAAAGGCACACATCCCACAAGCCCCATTGCTGTTCCTGTACTCAGAGATAGAGCGGAACAGTGCCCCACCCCTTTTGCACCTTTAGACTTTCAGTGTGGCCCCCTTATGAGTAACCCCCATCCGGCTCAGATGAGGTGCCAAGCACAGTCCCGGGAGTCAGAAGTGTACAATTGGGGTTCCTCAGGGACTTCATGGCTTTGCTCCTATTGCTGTTCTGTTGCGCTCCCTTCTTGATTCGCCCCCACAGGGGTGAGTCAGTCTGGCCACTCTCCCTGAGCTGTATCTTCAACCTCAGCAGAGCTGTCATCTAGGGCGGGGATCTTGTGTCTGGAGCTGCAGCCCTCCCTGTGGATGAGCCGCCCTGGGGGACGTGACCCTCCAGGGCTGGCGCACCGAAGTGAGATCTGCTCTCTCTCTCTCCCTCTCCTGTAGAGCCGTAGACAACACCCTCCCCTTGGGTGAATTAGTGCGTCCCCCACTGCAAACTGTCGCCTCACCCTGGCCCTTAAATGCTGCCTGCCTCTTCTGACACCAAGTTGGCAGGCCCCGTGATCTCTCCTGTCCAACCACTTCCACTCTTCTTGAGGAAAAAAACAAACAAAAAAGTTGAAACCACCCAGAGGACGATGCGGTTTTTGTTGGAAAACATTCCAACCCCAACACTCGCACTCTTTTTGTCTCTGTCTCCTGCGGTGAGAGAAAGCCTGCCAGCCAGCTCCCTTGCTCTGCATGATATGTGTGCCCAGGGCTGGGGCGGCCACCCCGCGGCTCCGGGCTCCAGGTGTTTGTCATCCCTGGGGCCAGCCCCTCGGTCCGAGGGGAAGGTGTGGGGTGACTGCTGTCAGCCCCGCGGGCCGCTGCGCCATACATCCGTTCTAGAGGCAGAATCGTTTCTGGAATGTCTCTGGTGCTCAGACGGCACAAGGATCCACTGAAATCGCCTTCATCTGCTTGCCGCCCTTGGCCGTGACTCCTGTCCAAGGAATGAGAGTCTGGCCAAAGGAAGCAGTGGGCCTAGGGTCGGAGCAGGAGGATGCGGAGAAGAGAGATCGCAGAGACGCAGACAGCTCCTGCCAACGTGCTCGCCCTCCTGTGCTTTCCCGGGTGGCAGACCCACTCTGCCCTTCGCGGTGGTGGCCGCCGCTGGTCTCTCAGCGAGAGGGGGCGCCGCTGAGTCTCCAACGACGTGACACGTGCACTTCTGGCAGCACTGTCAGTGTGGCCTCAGGAGATTTGAAGTTCTCTGGGTAGGAGTGGGCAGACTTAGAATTGTTGCATCTTTTCGATAAAGCAAACCCCTTTCCCGTGATATTGTGTCTACTGGGGTGGAAGGAGAAATGACTTTTATTCCAGGTCAGGACGGGGTGAAATGGGCACTGTCTCGGAAGCTCCTGCCTCAGCCTTCTCGTTCATGGCTTGTCACAACGCAAACATTGGCCAGAGGTCAATTTTGAAAGTCAGCTGCTCAGCCATTCTCTCTCTCTCTCTCTCTCTCTCTCTCTCTCTCTCTCACTCACTCTGGGCAAGACCACATAGGACTTCTCTTCCCTGGATCACCTTATCCTCCAGGCTGACCTGGTATCAAGCTGTGGGTGACGGCTGGCAAGTTCTCCGACTGGAGATCTATGTCTCTAGGACATCACAGAGGGGACCGGGGACAACTGAGATGCTGGCAAAAAGTACAGACTCTAGGTGCCCCTGGATTTACCATGTATTTGAGTTACAAGAAGCTGCTCTCCATACAGTGCTGCGGTGCATAACTGAGCCGCTATCATGTGCTATGACCAGCCCATCAAGGAGGAGGACCGTACGGTAGCTACAAGCCCGTGCTCGACCAGAGCGGTGCTGTGAGGATGGCAGGGCTCCATTCTGTTGTCCACGGACACACTTTGGATGGGAACTGCCCCAACAACCCCCAACAACACACTCTTGCCAATCCGTGAAGACAAATGAAAATCAGGTTGATAAAGATACTGGCAGTGAGAATGAGAACTAAAATTTCAAAAAAAAAGTTCTCAATTTACCATACATACATGTGTATAAGCTGAGCTTTTCAGCACATTTTTATTGCAGTTTTTTTGTGGTAAAATTAGGTACCTCAGCTGATAGTCGGATCGGCTTACACTTGAGTATATATGGTATGTCAAAACCAACTTAAAATGGGATTGTAGGATCTGAATCCTGACATAAGTTGGGAGTCCCCGTGGACTAGCGATGCCAGAAGAACGGATAAATCATCTGGGAGGAGGTACAGCCAGAATGCTCTTGAGAAGCAAGGATGGTGAGCTGTGGCTTGCTTCCTTTGAACGCGTCCTCAGGAAAGGTCAGTCCCTAGGAAAGGCCATTGCGTTTGGTAAAGTAGGCCAGTGAGCAAAGCCTCCCAGGAGCTGGAACGCCAGTAGCTGCAGCAACGGCCTGGAACACACTAGCAAACACGGAGGGAGCACAGGACGGGAGTGCTTCCTTCTGTTTCCCACAGTGTGTTCTGCTGGGTTGTCTAGAGAGACAGAATGCAATGACACTCATCTATGTAGAAGGAAAAGCTTTATATCAAGAAGTAACGTTACTTATCCAGAAAGTGCCCCAGCCCAGTCCAACTCTAGTCCAGGGGGCTGATGCTAGCCAGGTCCTCTCCAGACTCATGTGGCTGTAAGCCAATGACGATGAACCAGGGAGATCATAGGCTGGTGGGTGCAGCGTCTCATGGACCCAAGGTCAGTGGGAAGACAGCAGGGTGCTGACCTCTCTCAGGGTTGGGTGGCCCACATGGGGTAGACACAGAGACCTAGTGAAGTCTCAGGAAGGAATAAGGTGAAGTGGCAGGGAGAGAGGAGAGTTTCCAGTTTCTTGATTATAAAAAAGGGTACCCCCCACCCCCAAAGAGGCATCATTAGGCTGTGACCTGATTGACAGGTTGAACTCCATCCCTATCCAGGAATGTCTAGTTGACAGAATATCTAACTACCACACACAGTATCAGATTACCCAGGAAACATGGTAAGCATGGGCTCACTTGTGCCTACTTACTAACCTGTAATGAAGAATCTCAACCCTGCTCTCTGTGCACCCACTCTCCCCACATCAAAGAGTCTGCTGCTGAGTCTGGCTGGCAGTAAGAAATTACTCACCTCGGATTAGTAAGTTAGTACAAGTAAGCCGGTGCTGACCTTGCTTGCTGGGCACTCCAGCCCTGGTTATGCATAAGGCCCCAGGAGTTGCAACCCCTGGACAGCCTCAACAACAGCAGTGGAGGAAGTGCAGTCTGTCAGGGTGGCAGGTTTGGAGAGCTCTGAGGGGATTCAGAAAATGCCCCTCCATAGCTCCTTCCCAGGTGGACCCCAGGCTCCCGCTAGCACCCTTTGCTCCTGCCCAATTGATGCCTCTTCCTCACCAGAGTGAACTGAGCTGATCTTGTCCTCCCCTGGGGGTGAGGTCACCAGAGCAGGTGGGCCTTTCCCGGGACAGCGCAGCTGCTCATCACGCAGGACTTCACACCCCACCTCAAAGAGATTGTTGTCCCTAGAAAAGAATGAAGCCCCTCTGGGGTAAAACAACAATGGCGCTCCAGTTGAAATCTATTTCAATTCCATGCTCTTGGGTCGGTCGGACTCTGGCCCAAGGGCTGGGGCTGACCCATTTTCCTTCCAGGCATCCGTGGGGACCGGGTGCTGGAGAGGTGAATGACGGTTCTGAGACTAGGGAGGCGCTGCACAGACGACAGGTAAGAGCCTGCTCCAGAATCCCTTAGGAATTGCAGAGTGAGCACGTTCCTCAGGGAGCACGTGGATGGACGTTGGGCCAATGGGTTGGAAGGTTGGATTAGGAAGTGGGTGAGGGCATGGTTTGGGAGGGTGGGGTGGGTGAGGTCAGGGAGGGTGGTGCTGAAGGCGCATGCATCCCAACTTCTCTCTGGATTCCATCCAGTGCCATTAGGGCTTTCTTCCCCAGGAGAGCGTGTGAAAGTGGTGTTTTCGAAGGATAATCTGCGCTGGGGTGAGCACAGAAAGACGGGGTGAAGATTGAAGGGCCCATTACAGCCTGGAGCCTAGTGGAGGGCCAGAGCCAGAGCCATAGGGGGCTGGGCCTGGGTGTGGCTGACGGACCGAGGGAAGAGCCCGGGGGCTGGGACCGTGAGGCCTCTGAAGGTGCTGGCTGTGGCTAGAGGCCCTGGAGGAATCCCAGAGGTCTAGAAGCCAGCATGCTCCAGGAGGGTGATTTGAGAGCTGTTCGTCTGGATGGCCACTTCTGCAGGAGCGGGCAGAGGGCCCTGGGAGACCCCAAGCTGTGTTGATTGAACCAGGAAAGGAGGAGGAGAGGCAAGTTACAGAAGGTGAGAGGTTCCGTGGGAGTGGGCAGCATCTCTGTCCTTGTAACCCCAGCTGTTGAGTCACTGCTGACTCCTGGGGAGCCTGTGGGCTGCCGAGTGGAACTGTTCTCCACACCACTTACAATAGTTGTCACCTTTGCAAACGGCAATTTTTATTTTGTTTCTTCATCCCCCCCCAATCTTTTCTTTTCTTCCTTGTGGCTGCTGGGTGGGTTTGGCCCATTAAACTTTTTTGGTTTCATGGTAGCTCCCTGCTTAATCACTAGTGCCACCCTGAGACTCCTGTCTGGCACATAGTGGGTGCTGAAGGAATGATTTGCTTGGTGAATGAATGTGGCAGTTACATCATCTCCTGACAACATGCAAAGGGGTGGAGTCTATTCTGTCAATCAGGTTGCAGCTTGATGACTTCATTTGGAGGCCTCACAGAGAAAAATAGCTCACGGGAGGCCACACACTCTGCTTGTCTTCCTGCTGGGAAGCCACATGGAGACCCTGGTGGAGCCAGAGCCCTGGTTGGAGCTGCCACGTGGAGAGCCACACCAGTGCTGAGATGCTTCCATCTCCACTGGATCCACAAGACTTTCCACCCACTGGCCTGTGATCTTCCTGCACTCAGTGTCATTGCATGTGTTGCCTGAGTCTGAAGAGGAATTTATAGACCAGTATCAGACATATGGGCAATATCGGATTTACGGACTTGATCTGGACTGGGCTGGGATATTTTCTTAATATACAATAAAATTTTTTTTCTGTTACACACATATGAATGTCTCTTGATTTGTTTCTCTAGTCAACCCGGACTAACACAATGAAGGAAAACAAGGAGAGCAACTCCGAAGCGAAGGGCATCGAGTGGTTTAGGGAGAGATGAGGCCCATGTTGTAGCAGCTTGTGCAGGCCGCTGTGCAGGCAGACCTTGGAGACTTTGCGGACTGGGCTCCAGATGCCCGCCCCCTGCAGTAAACCACTATCTCAAGTGTCTTTGGGGTACTGTAGCCTAGCCAGAGCACACCAAGCATGCTGAGGAACCAAAATGCTGTGAGAGTCTCCAAAGTCTGCACCGAGACACAGCGGGAGCGGCTGCTGTGGGAAAGATCGTGTCGGTAGCTCCAACACAGTTCCAACTGTGACAAATGCCTAAATCTGTGAGGTGCTGTGCCGACATTTGCTTCTTCAAGCTACCAAGGCATTTCTTTATAGGTGTTATGTTCCACCAACAAAAGGGGAGAAATAATAAAAATGAGCGAAACTAAAAAGGAAAGAGAGAGAGAGAAGGGCCAGGGGGTGTCAAGAGCCTTCAGAGGCCCAGTCAGAACTGAACACTGGTCTGAGCGGCTCTGAAAGGAGGAAACGGACCATTGGAACCGACTTACATTCTCTTGTGGTACAGAGCTAGTTTCAAACAAACAAGCAAAAGATACCGTGGCCAATCTCCGCAAACCTGGTGGCTTCTAATCACAGCCATTTATTCTCTCACACTCAGGAGTGTAGAAGTGGATATCAAGGAGACAGCAGACCGCCCTCTCTCTGACCCAGGGCTAAGGGGAGAATCCCTCCTTGTTTCTTCCAGTTTGGGGGCACTAGCAGTCCTTGACTTGTAATCATTGCATCTCTGCCTCTTTCTTCACGAGGCTGTTCCTTGCATGGCTTTTCTCCTCCGGTCTCTTTTTTTAAAAAAAAACTTGCATTTATTGAAAATCATTCTATTGGGGGCTCTTACAGATCTTATCACAATTCATCCATGCATCCATTGTGTCAAGCATGTTTGTACATATGTTGCCATCATCATTTTCAAAACATTTTCTTTCTACTTAAGCCCTTGGTATCAGCTAATTTTCTCCCTCCCTCATGAAACCTTGATAATATATCTTTTTTTTTCATAACTTACACAGACTGATGTTTCCCTTTGCCCACTTTTCTGTTGCTTGTGTCCCTGGGAGGGGGTTGTATGTCAGTCATTGTGATTGGTTCCCCCTACCTCCCCCCACCTTCTCTGGTATCTCTACTCTCATTATTGGTCCTGAGGGGTTCATCTGTCCTGGATTCCCTGTGTTTCCAGCTCTTATCTGTACCAGTTTACATGCTCTGGTCTAGCCAGATTTTAAGGTAAATTGGGGTCATGATAGTGGTGGGGGGGGGCCTTCTGCTGTGTGTTATAGGAGATTGGACTCCACTGGACTGAGAACTCAGATATTCCCAGGCCGATCTGATCTGGGGAGCCTCACCTTCAATGCTTTTGAAAAGATCCTTTTCCTGAATAAGCCCCTCTGCTGAAGTAAAGGGTGATTTTATATTTGGAGAGAAGCACCATTCAACCCACTTTGACTGTATATTGATGGCTTCCTGGGGGTTTGGTCAAGATGGTGACCAGATAAGCAGCTCATGCCTGGAGTTCCTTGGATATAGGTGAGTGGGGAGATTTGGGGGCCGAATAGGAATATCAAGTCTGTCTGTTGTTTCCCAAGACAATTAGAGCACTTCTCTGAACCAGAAGATGACTTTGACTCCATCGCCTGCACTCTCTTCAGAGACCCGTGGTCTCTCTTGTGGCGCTAGAGATCTAAACCTATCAGGTACCCCCTCTGCCTCAACCAGCACCACCGTCCAGGAAGGCATACGGTACAGACCCGCCAGACAGTACCTCCCACTAGGTGCCCGCCCCTTCTGGATGCTCCTCAGAGATCCGCCAGCCCCTCCCCCACCCCCTGAAGCTCGTGCTCAGGTGCCACAGGGCAGCTGGGCATATGGCATAGGCTTCTGCCCTGCCTGGGTGCTCCGTGTAAACCCGCCAGCTAGAACACCCACACCCCGCCAGAGGTCTCCACCCAGAGGTCCCCATCCCATCTCAATACTTCCTACAGACCTGCCAGCCAGACCACCCCACCCCCACCCCCACCAACACACACAAGTTCCCATCCTGTGTGACACTCTGGACCTACCAGGCATTGGACACAAGTCTGGCAGAAGCTTCTGCAGTTGTGGTATAGGGACCCAAGCCTTTGGGGCTTGCCTACTTCATTCTCCCTCTCCATACTCAATCCTCCCTCATGCCCACTCTGTGCTCTGAGCAGTGGATCTGAAGGCTAACAGAAGTAGTGGGTCCTCCCTCACAACCCGCCTACCTGTGGGAAGTGCCCCTAGCCAGGAACAGTTCACCCAATCCCAAATACACTCCCCTGTGCTAGGGCCAACATTTTCCATCAGACCATATCACGCACAGCTGCAAACAGCCCATAAGGAGAACTGAGGCTGGCTGGAGCACAAACCATAGGCCAAGGTGAGAGGGAAACCACAGCAGGACAAATGTGAAACACAACTCTTCAAGGCAGTTGACTATAGGCAGCCTACAGAAACACCAACACCAACATACCCAAGAGAGCCCAGAGCTCTCAGACACCTTGGAAAATGACACCTAGTTCCAATGAATCAACCGAAAATCAGCAAGCTGCTTCCACAGCTTCAACAAGAAAAGAGAAACAAAATCCAATGCCAGAGGACCACCTGGACCTAAGGGCAGCCATAGAAAAGGCAGACGTTGACCTCCCACAGAAAAAAATATTCAAAATGCTGCTTAGAGTCATCTGGGACATGAGGGAAGCATTACAGAAAAAGGATGAAATGATAGAGGAGATAAAGGCCATGCACCAAAAGGAAATACAAAAGCTTCAGGGTAGGAAAGTAAAAACTAATAGCAAACTCATGGACTTTGCCCAGGGAACGTAGGAGGCAGAGAACCGAACAAGTGACCTAGAGGACTCTCAAGCAGAAATTAACAAACATGAGAAAAAATCTAACAAGTCCATCGGAGAAGCTGAAGAAAACCTCACAGCTATGTCTGATGCTATGAGAAGGAACAACATCAGAATTATTGGATTACTGAAGGAAATCAACATCCAAAATAGTTATGGAATGCTTGGAGGAAAACCTCCCTAGCTTAATGAATGAAAACCAGGCAACCATACAAGAGGCCAAAAGAACGCCAGCTAGATTGAATCCCAAGAAGAAGTCACCAAGCCATATAGTTGTTAAACTATCCAACTATTAGGAAAAGGAGAAAATTATGAGAGTAGGTAGGGGAAAACAGGCATTTACATATAAAGGCAAGCCGATAAGAATATGCTCAGATCTATCAGCGGACACTATGAAGAGGAGAGGAGTGGAGCAACATGTCCCGAAAATTGCAGGAAAATATGGAAACCCAAGAATACTCTATCCAGCCAAATTATCTATCAAAGTTGATGGAGAAGTGAAAGTCTTCCCTGACAAGGAAAATCTCAAAGAATATGCTAAAAGGAACTCAGCACTACAAAAAATCCTTGCCAACCCAGAATGGGCAGAAGAACAACACTCACCAGGCACATACAAGAGACTGCCACATAGACTCCACCCAGAGACCATCAAAGGGAAAAAAGCCCCCAACACTGGCTTAATGATGGAAAGAAGGCAAGAATGAACCACAAACACACATATGCACAACTGATGGAAAAGAAATGGAGGTAGGAAAACACCCAACACAAGAGGGATAAAATGACATCACAAAGTCCACAGATAGATATAATAACCCTGAATATCAATGGAATTAAGTCAGGCCTTAAGAGACAGAGTCTAACAGATTGGCTTAGAAAACACAACCCCTTGATCTGCTGCCTACAGGAGACACATCTCAAGATTACAAACAAAAATAGGCTCAGAATCAAAGGCTGGAGAAAAATATACCAAGCGAATAGCAATTCAAAAAAAAGCAGGAGTTGAAATCCTAATTTTGGATAAAATTGATTTCAAAGTGCAAACCATAAAAAGAGATAAGGAGGGACACTGTATAATGCTCAAGGCAACCGTAGACCAAGAACCACTAAGCGTTCTAAACATTTACTTGTCGAACAAGTGTTCAGCAGAATATGTCAAATGCTCCAAAAGATGAAAAAAGAAATAATAGCCTCAACAATTATATCAGGTGACTTCAATATACCACTCTCTGAGATAGATCACTGGGAAAGAAACTCAACAAGGAGATATCTAAACACTACTAGACGAATTGACCTGATGGATATCTACAGAGCTCTCCACCCAAATAAAAGAAAATTCACATTCTTTTCATACCCACACAGCACATATTTTGAGACAGCCCATATGCTGGGGTAAAAGGCGGATCTACATAAATTTAAGCACATTGATATCATACAGACTTCTCTCTCTGACCACTGATCCATAAGGCTGGAAACAACAACAAAAAACTGATGAAGAAAACAAGGACAAACAATTGGAGTATGAATAACTCTCTATTGCAAAAGCAGTGTGTACTGACCCACATCAGAGATGAAATTTCTAGAAACCCATGAGAATGAAAACATGACAAACCAAAACTTATGAGACAGCAAAGGCAGTCATCAGAGAAAGTTTCATAGCAATACATGCACACATAAAAATACATGCACACATGAAAGAGGAGGAGAAACGTATGACGGACAAACTGGCATAAAATTTACAGCAACTAGAGCAGGGTCAGCAAGACAATCCAACTAATAGCAAAAGAAAAGAAATAATAAAAATTTGGGCTGAGAAAATTTGGGCTAAGAAAACTATGGAAAAAATTAATCCTGCTAAAAATTGGTTCTTTGAAAGGATAGACAGAATTGGCAGATCTCTGGTGAACTTAACCAAAGAAAGGAAGGACATTTCAATAGCAAGGATGAGAGATGAAACACGGGACATTACAAGGCACCCTAGTGAAATCAAAAGGATAATTACACAATATACTATGAAAGTCTGTACTCCAAAGAAGTACAGCGACAAATTCTTGGAAAAACAATCCCTCCCTAAACTATCCCCGATGGATGTCAAGAATCTCAACAGACCCATATTAATAGGTGAAACAGACAAGGTTATCAAGGGATTACCAACAACAACAACAACAACAACAACAACAAAACCTACCCTGGACCAGATTGCTTCACAGGAGAATTCTATCAAGCATTCAGGGAAGAACTGATACCAATCCTACACAAACTCTTCCAGAACATAGAAAAAGATGGCAAACTCCCAAATTCTTTCTATGAAACTAGTATAACTCTGATACCTAAACTGGGCAAGAATCCCACAAGAATTGAGAACAACAGACCAATAACCCTAATGAACATCGATGCAAAAATCCTTAACAAAATACTAGCCAACAGAATTCAAAAGTATATAAAACAAATAATTCACCATGACCAAGTGGGATTCAAACCAGGGATGCAGAAATGGTTCAATATACGAAAGACCAATAGTATTATCTGCCACATTGAAATGAAAAATTATAACAACCAAATGATAATACTGATAGATGCAGAAAAAGCATTCGACAACATGCAACACCATTTCCTATTTAAGACCCTTGAGAAGCTAGGAATGGAAGGAAAAGTCCTCAATATAATACAAGCTATATATGAAAAACCAATAGCCAATGGAGAAAAGATGAGATAAATTCTTCTGAAAAAAGGGGACCAGACAAGGGTATCCCCTGTCCCCACTCCTATTTAACATCGTACTGGAGGTCCTAGCTAACAGTATAAGGCAAAGAAAAGACACCAGAGGTATTCATCTGGGGAAGAAAGAAGTGAAACTGTCAGTATTCGCAGATGATATGATTTTATATATGCAAAATCCCAAAAGTTCCATGAGAGGACTACTGGACGCAATAGAGGAATATGGCAGAGTGTCAGGTTATAAGATCAACAAACAAAAGTCTATTGGACTGCTATACACATCAGACAAGGCCACAGAAGAGGGGATCAAAAAAGGTGGTACCCTTCACGATAGCCAAACACAAATTGAAATATCTAGGGATATACCTAACTAAAAAACAAAAGATCTGTACTAGGAAAACTGCAAAAACACTATTAAAAGAAACCAAGAGCGACCTCAACTAGTGGAAGGACACCCCATGCTCGTGGATCCGAAGACTCAATATAGTCAAGATGTCAGTTCTACCCAAGGCTCTATATAGTCCAATGCTATCCCGATTCAAATTCCATCATTTTTCTTCAAAGAATTGCAAAAACAGATCACCAACTTCATATGGGGAGGGAGGAAGCCCAGAATTAGCAGAGAACTCCCCAAGAAGAAGGACAAAGTTGGAGGGTTTGCTTTACCTAACTTTAGCCCCTACTATACAGCCACAGTGGTCAAAACAGTTTGGTACTGGTATAATGATAGATATAAACTCAAGATGAATCACAGACCCAGAGATAAAATTCCAAACAATTAGGGTCATTAATGAGGGAATTGGAACAAATCTTAGAACTTTGACTCAGGTAATATATAGGTCTATCAGAAATCGGGAAGGACACAAACACAGAGGAGGCACAAATTGACAAATGGAATATACTAAAGATAAAACACTTGTGTACATAAAATGAATTAACCAAGAGAGTTATAGGAGAGACCACTGACTGGGAAAATATCTTTAGCAATGATACATCAGACAAAGGCCTTGTTACTAAAATCTACAATACCCTGATAACTTACAACAAGAAAAAAATAATTTTCCACTGAGGAGATGTGCAAATGACCTGAACAGAAGGTTCTCAAAAGCAGAAATGCGGATGCCCAATAAACATAAGAAAAATGTTCCAGATCCCATAAGAGAAATGCTAATTAAAACAACTATGAGATACCACCTAACACCCTCAAAGATAGCCTAATCCAAAAAATCAGAAAGCAACAAGTGCTGGAGGGGCTATGGAGAGATAGGAACTCTCGTTCACTGCTAGTGGACCTGTAGATATGTACAGCCATTATGGAAATTGATTTGGCGAGATCTAAAACAGATGGAAATTGAGCCACCATACAATCCAGCAATCCCCCTACTGGGTATATACCCAGAAGAGGCAAGAAACAAACCACGGCCAGACATTTGTGCTCCAGTGTTCATTGCAGCACAGTTTACAATCGCAAGAAGTTGGAAACAACCCAAATTTCCACCAACAGTTGAGTTGATTAAAAAACTGTGGTACACACATACAATGGAGTACTACGCATCCCTCAAAAGCAGTGGTGAGCACTTAAAGCACATGGCCGCATAAGAGGAAATGATACTATGTGAAGGAAGGCAAGCACAAAAGGACAAGTACAATATGAGTCTGATGAGGTAAGCTAAAAAATCCAAAAAGGGTGTAGGGTAGAAGCTACTGTAGACATACATTCCTGAGGTGAGGTCCAGGAAATATGGCAGGAGCCAGACTAAACCCAGGGATACATATGGTAGCCAATTAAAAACTAGGAGGGGGAAAGGGAGGATGTTGTTTATATCTCCACAGGGAAAGAAGGACCAGACTTCAACCCGGTGTTCCAAGACAAGAACGCAACACACTGGCATGAAGCAGGGAGCCAATAGAGAGGCCTGAGGGGCCGGCCTCATTACCAGCTAAGTGGACAGCCCCCCTCTCCCTACAGAAGAATTCATTTCAGAGGACAGCACTGTTGTAGCTATTGTTTTATTTTCTATTGTTACTTTGGTGTGCTCCGTCTTGTGTTTGTACATATTGTTGTCGCTGCATGTCTATCTGGATGGGATAGGTGGGATAAACAAGTCAGAAGAGAGGACAACAGGATGGCAGTTCCAGGGGGACATGGGAGACGGGGAGACAAGGGGAAAGGAAGTAGGCGTTAACAAACCCAAGGACAAGGGAATAACAAGTGATCCAAAATCAATGGCGAGGAGGGTGTAGGAGGTCTGGTAGGGCTTGATCAAGGGCAGTGTAACCGAGAGGAATTACTGAAACCCAAATGAAGGCTGAGCATGATAGTGGGACAAGAGGAAAGTAAAAGGAAATAGAGGAAACAACTAGGAGGCAAAGGGCAGTTATAGAGGTCTAAATACAGGCATGCATGTAAGCAAATACATTTATGTATGACAATGGGAAATAGATCTATGTACATATATTTATAAGTTTAGTATTAAGGAAGCAGATGGACATTGGGCCTCCACTTAAGTACTCCCTCAACACAAGAACACTTTGTTCTAATAATCTGGCACTCTGAGATGCTCACCTTCCTGACACGATTTCTGAAGACAAAGAGGGTGTATAAGCAAATGTGGTGAAGAAAGCTGATAGTGTCCGGTTATCAAAAGATATAGAGTCTGGCGTCTTAAAGGCTTGAAGATAAACAAACGGCCATCTAGCTGAGAAGCAACAAAGCCTGGAAGAAGCAAATGGAAGAAGCACACTAGCCTGTGTGATCATGAGGTGTCCATGGGAGTAAGTATCAGGCATCAAAGACCCAGAGCAAAAAAATCATAATGTGAATGAGGTGGGGAGTGTGGAGCGTGGACCCAAAGCCAATCTGTAAGCAATTGGACATCCCCTTACAGAAGGATGGTGGGGAGAACAGGCCAGTCAGCGTGCAGTATAGCACCAATGAAACATATAGCTTTCCTCTGGTTCTTTAATGCTTCCTCCCCTCCACTATCATGACCCTAGTTCTACCTTATAAATTTGCCTAGACCAGAGCATGTACATGGGTATAGATAAGATCTAGAAGCACAGGGAATATAGGACAGATAAATTCCTCGGGACCAATATTGAAAGTAGCCATACAAGGAGGGTAATGGAAAGGTGAGGGGAGAAAGGGTGAATTGATCACAGTGAGCTAACTATAACCCCCTCCCAGGGGATGTACAACAGACAAGAGGGTAAAAGGAGACATCAGACAGTACAAGGCATGGAAAAATAATAATAATTTATAAATTATTAAGGGTTCATGAGGGAGGAAGGGAGGGGGAAGGAGGAGAAAAACTGAGGGGCTGATACCAAAGGCTCAAGGAGAAAGAAAATGCTTAGAAAACAATGAAGACAACAAACGTACAAATGTGCTCCACACAATGTGTGTATGTATGGATTGTGATAAGAGTTGTATGAGTCCCCAATAATTTTTTAAAAGATGGTTTTGGGGAGGGAAAGAAGCATGAAGGTAGTTAGAATGAGTCCATGAGGTTCCTGGTGCATTCCAGTCTTCCAATGTTGGGGAAAGATCTAGAGAGAAAGAAAGATTGGAAATGTTGGAAGTGGAGGGGATTGACTGAGAACTAAATCATGCCAGGGAACAAGGTTTAAGATACTTTGCAAACCTGCACATGCTACGTTCTGGTACTGTGGGTTAGGCGTTGGGTTGCTAACCACAACGTCAGGGTTCAATCCTAGGAGAAAGATGAGGCTGTTTGTTTCCTTAGAGATTTAAGGCCTCCGAGACATGGTATAGGGTGACTCTGAGTGGACATTGGCTTAATGGCAGCAGACTTGGCTTTGTCTTAGGCTCACTTTTAACCAGGGCCGAGCACTACCAACTTGAGAAAGAATACGTTAAAATTTGCTCACTTTTTCAATTTTGCAAAACCGCAAACATATCTACTGTGATTTAAGTTTCAACAATCTTCCTCATGGGAGGCCGAGTAGTCGGGCACATGGGTGTGCTTCATTCCCCTTAACTAAACCCCGAGACAAGGATGTGGTCATGAAATCCTAGTGGAATAACATTAGTGCACACCACCAACCCCTCCTGTCCCCTGTCCCATCCCCACCACCTAGGAGTCTCTGGGAAATCAGAACTGGGGACACTGACCCATAATCCCATTTCTCATTGTCCAGAGATTGAGAGCAAAGGACAGAGATGTTTCCTTCTGGCTCCCACACTCTGGACTTCACCTGTAATCCTAAGGGAAATGCATCCAAAGGAATTCCCCAACACCCACCCCCAGAGACCCCTACCAGTTTCCGTCAAGGAAACTCCAGTGCATGGCGACCCCACGTGTGCTGGAATGGACCTGCACTCCATAGGCCCAGTAGTTCTCAACTTTGGAGGGGGGGGGGATCGAACGACCCTTTCACGGGGGTCGCCCGATTCATAACAGTAGCAAAATGACAGTTATGAAGTAGCAACGAAAATAACTTTATGTTTGGGGAGTCGCCACACATGAGGAACTGTATGAAAGGGTCGCGGCACGAGGAAGCCCTCGCCGTAGGGCTTTCTGCAGCAGATTATTGAGAAACCCCTCTTCTGAGGTGCCTCTGGACGGGCTCCCACTCCCAGCCTTTCCATCAGCAGCCCAGTGAGGTAACCACTTGCAGCACCTAGAGACTTCCTCACCGTAGACAGCTGGCCCCAAACTACCAACTACCAGAAACTGCAGAAATTCCAAGAGCTGCCTAGACCAGCTGCCCAGAGGTGTCAGATACATAGCAATGCCATTCCAGCCTGACCTTCAGGAGGGCCTCACAGTCCAGGGACATCTGGAATCCTTCCAGGATGGGTTGGAAATCCAAGGGTCACTGGGCTGTTTGTCCTGACCCCCAGCCACTGTTTGAGGTGAACCGGACGCCCCCTGGTGGGAGTGTTTAATACTCCCAAAGGAAAGGCATGCAGGTACTGTTCTAGAAACACCCAGGGCCCGGAGGATCTGAAAACGCTTTCAAATAAGAGAAGACATCCAGGCCACCAAAGACGCATCTCGGATGTCAAAGACAAGCACCAGAGTCAAGCAGATAGCAATGTTTCTATGGTCTCATGATAGAGCCAGGGTTAGGGTCATGGGTCTGTCAGAAACACACCACCTAACAACCATTCAGAACTCAGTCTCTTTCCACCTCCTCTTTTAGTGGAAGAATATGAATGTGAGACAGGGTTCATGTTAACTCCCTTGCCAGCTCGGTGACAGCTGTGTGGTGACAAAAGGTCAGCTAGTAGGTGATGCCACTGTCCTTTTGAAAGTGTTTCTTTTTAACCAGTGACCATGTGGACTTTCTAACTGGGAATTGAAAAAGCAAATACTTACTGGTGAGGTGAGGTGGGGGGAATGCTTTGATCGACAAGATTTCTTATAGGATGTAGTGGGCCCTGGGTCATCATTTCCCAGGATTGGGGGTGGGGTGGGGGCTTATCTTCTAAAAGACTTGTTTAGAGAGTTCTAGCATTTTTAAAGAAGCTGGCAGAGACACGCTATACCCCATTTCTAGGATCTGCAAACATCTTAGGAAGAATACTTGTTACTAACGGGGAAGGATGGCCTTAGGGATGTCTCCTGAACTGCAGTTGCAGGTGGTGCACACAGGATTTCAGAACAAAGCTAGTTTGTGAGACTTGTGATGTTTAAAAAACAAAACCCAAACAGTTTCTGTGGAGCTGTCTTGGACTCATAACGACCTCATCTGGATCAGAGTAGAACTGTGCTCCAGAGGCTTTCAACCACTGCTTTTATAGATCTCCAGGACTTTCTTCTGAGGTACATCTAGATCAATGGTTCTCATCCTGGGGGTCGTGACTCCTTTGGGGGTTGAATGACTCTTTCACAGGGGGTCTCCTGAATCATAACAGTAGCAAAATTAGCAACGAAAATAATGTTATGGTTGGGGGGTCACCACAACACGAGGAACTGCATGAAAGGGTCGTGGCATTAGGAAGGTTGAGAATCGCTGCTCTAGAAGTCTCAAATCACCCGTCTCCCAGCCAACAGCCAAACGTGTTAACCATTTGTACCAACCAAGTACCCCAGAGATGTTGACTGCGATGGATTTAATATCTTTGAGGAACCAGGCGGCATAGTGAGTTACACACCAGACTGCTAATGCAAGGTCAGTCGTTCAAAACCATCAGCCGCCCCTCTCAAGAAAGAAGAGGATTTCTACTCCCGTAAAGATTTACAGTCTTGGAAACCCACCGGGGCAGCTCTGTTCTGCTACAGGGCGCTGTGAGTAGGAAATTGCTTGATGGCAGTGAGTTCTATTTATCTTCTTGCCCCCAAATATTGGCAAGTGCTACAAATAAAGGATGAAAATAACAATGCAACAGCAAAAGCAAAGATCAGAGAAAAAGAAGAGGCAACGCAATGGAGGAGATGAAACACCCTCCTCCTGCTCCCCACTCTGCTCCCCTCCCCTTCTCTCTCTCTCTCTCTCTCTCTCTCTCTCTCTCTCTCTCTCACACACACACACACACACACACACACACTGACCCCCACCTCCCTCCCAGTTCCTGGCGTAGATAAGGTAGACAGAGCCCTGGGTCATGGCTGAGACCCATCTCCTTTCATACATCCTGGCCGCCACTGGGCTGCCCAACAGCACATTTTAAGAGACACGGGCTCTGCCACTTTCAAAGAAACACCGCCCTCCCCATCCCTTGCATTCATAACACAACAAACCAACAACAAACTCAAAACGACTTTCGAAGATCCCGCCATTAGGCATGCTGGCAGACGAAGCCAGTGCCGCCCTCGACAGTGATCTCAGCCCACAGGTAGACACAGCCTTCAGCTGGCTGCTGTTCCTCACGCTCTCTGAGGGCTCCGGGTAGTGCAGTGACACCTGGAGGCCCCGAGGGCACCTCCCTCCGCAGTGAGAGCCAGGAGGGGATGGGACGTGGAGCCGTGGCTGGCCCTGGTCTGGCCCGTGGTTGGAGTCATGTGTGGGCACTGCTGTCTTGCGGGATGCGACCTCTGCACACACATGGCGGCAGCACGAGCTTGCAGAACGGCCAGTTTCGGCAGCGAGCATCTTTGCCTTTGTGTGTGGGGGTCCTCCTCACCGAGAGGCGTAGGAACACGGCAGTTAGCCGGCTCCCAGCAGGCTGGTCTCTCCATGGCCGACATGCGCCCGTGAACGCTGCCCTTTCGTTTGCCTCAGCCTGCTGCAGACTCCTGGGTAGGGTGTGCTGGAGACCAGGCTCCGCCTGCAGGAGAATGCAGCCCGCATGGGGAACTGCTTGCTCCACTGACTGACAGGGACATGCCAGGCAGCAAGTGTTTTCCCACTGCCCCGTTAGAACAGCGCAGCCTTTGCTGTTTCAACCACAGCATGGGGCACAGAGATGGCATCCTGGCATCGCTTCTGAGGGCTCTGCGCGCGTCTGCAGGAGCAGATGCTGACCGTGATAGCGGGTTTTCCTAACGAGGGTCAGCGGGTGTGTGGCCCCAGTAAATGAGCTCAGGTGAACTGGTTCAGTGGTTGGCTTCATTCTGAGCACCATAAAAAGCTAGAACGCACCACAAGGTCCAGCCCCGGGAAGCCCTGTGGTGGGAGGACGGGGCACTCAGGAGCAAAGGGAGGTGCTTGCCAGGGTCAGGGCTGGCTGGGAGGAGCGCTGTGGTCTGAGACACCTGGTCTCCGTGGGGCCACCCAGCACAGGTGCATTTGAACCTTGGGGTGCTTTCTCCAGGCTGCAGATGTGAACTCGGGGGCTGGTGTGTCTGGATGTGGATGGTGCCTGGGAAAGGAAGTGGGAGACGGGGAGGGTTTGTGTGTAAATGTGTGCATATGAGTGTATGAGTGTGTGCATGCAAAACACAGAAGAGTGAGTGTTTACCTGTGTGCACGTTGGTGTGTATGAAGTATGTGTAAGTATATGTGAGTATATGAGTGTGGAGTATGTGTATTTATGAGTGTGAGTGCACATATGTGCATGAGGTATGGACAATGATGTTAAGCACTCATATATTTAAAAGCATTTGCTTGCAGGAGAGGCAGATATAAACAGGTAGATATGGATAGAAAGACGTGGACAGGAAGATGTAGACAGGTAGATATGGACAGGTAGATGTGGACAGGTCGACTTGGTTGACTTGGAGGCATGGTCCATGCCTTGTTCCTTCTCCTTCCATCAGAGATGGAAATTATGCTGAAGTACAAGGGCAGATTGTGTCTTTTCACCCTCCTTATTCCATCTGTGTGCTGAGTAAATCATCTGAGAGGCTGGACTACCTGAAGTAGAACATGGCATGGAGATAGGAGGAAGACTCTGGAACAACCTGCAGTATGCAGAGAACACACTTGGCTTGCCGAAAGTGAAGGTGACCTGAAGCACTTACTGATGAAGGTTCAAGACTGCAGCCTTCAGTGGGGGTGACACCTGAAGAGAGTAGAAAAGACTCAGGTCCTGGGTGAATGGGTCAGTAGCTTTGGGTCACTTCCAACCCGGGAGCTTGTGTCCTGTGGGTCTGCCTGTTTGAGAGTGCTGAAAGGCAGACCTCGGTCCTTATGTCTCTCCCAGTGTGTCTTTAAACTGCCACAGGGTGACTGGAGTACATCTCACAGTTTCATTTTTGAGGCATGCGAATGAGATTTTTTAAGGGGTTTAGGGAAATCTAAAACCATACAAAGTTTATTTTAATTTCACACATGTTCCCGATCAAAAGAACCACCACAGGGGAAAAATACCCTAATTATTTGTGAAAATCTAATTCTTGTAACCTTTTCAGAAAGAACAACATGACCCAATCCAAAGTCCACTTATCATCCCCTAAGGACTGTGACTCTCAGGGAGGGCCACAACCACCGCACCAAGATGCAGGGTTTTGTCCTTTAAAATGTGGGTTCGTTCTTAAGAAAATCTAGGTAATATTTGTTGTTCTCCTTAAAGCGAAAGAAAAGGCTGCTGCAGTAGAGAGGCAAAGACGTTTTCCAGATAGCCATGATTCATCCACCACTGACTTTATGAGTAGCTATTTCACTACATTTATGACGTTTTCTGCTGCACCCTAGAAGAAGTGAAACTGGAAAAAATAATGAAAATTAATAATGGCCTCACAAGTAGTGTGAACTCTCTAAAAAGCAAGTCTGTCTATTTCTGAGCTGTGAAAACTTATATTAAGATTATGTTACTTTAAACGATTCTTTATAGCGACACGAAGCTGCCTTTAATTTTCCTGGTGGTGAAGTGGCGTTGACTTGTTAGCTGGTATGGTACTACTGTGTGTCCAGGATCCCACCAGCTATTCCACAAACATTCTGTTCTCAAAAAAAAAAAAAAAAAGAGCCTGGGAAAGGCTGAGCCCACTTCCCCAATGTGAAGTCTAAAGCCCAGCGACCTATCAAAGCCCATGGGCCATTTTATAATGAAGAAGAACCCTCTCCCCATGGGTTACTATCTCTTACAGAAGAACAAGCAAATCTTAGATGAAGACTTAGCTGCTCCTGGTGAGCGAGCATGGCGAAACTGTTGTGTACTTACTCTGGACATGTTCAAGGGTTGTAAATAACAAAACCCAAGTGCTACGAAAGGAGCGGTATCCGAGCTTCAATTGTGAATGCCTGGTTTTCAGAAGGCGGTGGGCGGCAGTGGCAGCCCAAAGTCCATTTGCACGGTCCCCACGTGGACTAAGTCGCCGTTGAAGCCCCCTGACCGAGACGGAGGGCTGTGACTGGCCTTGTTGTTAGACAGAGCATTGTAAAGTCGACCATGGCAGCTGGAGTTATGTAGGTTAAAATGTAACGCCATCATTTAGTTGATCTCCATTTTGACCCATTTTAAAGTTGTTTACGTTTGTAACATTTTCTGCTTTCTTATAGATGGAGGTTTTTCTATGTTTGGGCTAGTCACTGTTTTTGTTTTCCAAAGCCATTTTATTAGGAGTTAATACAAATATCATATCATTCCATAGTTCAATCACATCAAGCAGAACTGTACAATCACTACCACAGTTTCAAAACATCCTGTTCCTTCTTGAACTCCTTGACATCCGCTCCCTCTTACTGCCCCTACTATTGTAACACCCCCTACCCCCACGAACCCTTATTCTACTTGCTGACCCAATAGCCTCCTCAATCCTGGGTTTCATATAGTGGAAAACAGAAAGACATATAACAAAAACGCGAGACAGTGACCCCCAATGACACATTGTTCATCATGTTTATGTGTTCATCTGACATAAACCCCAGTATGAACAAACAAAACAGAAAACACAGGAAATGTTGAAAAACAGATCAGGTCTAACATGCATCAGAGGAGGGGGGGATCAGCTGACAAGGTTTTAACCGTTCAAGTCGGATTTATCATTTTGATCTACTAGAGCAGTGGTTCTCACCCTTCCTCATGCCACAAGCCTGGAATACAGTTCCTCATGTTGTGGTGACCCCCAACCACAAAATTATTTTCATATTGCTACTTCATAACTATAATTTTGCTACAGTTATGAATAGTAATGTAAATATCTGATATGCAGAATATATATTCATGGTTACAAATTGAACATAATTAAAGCATAGTGATTAATCACAAAACAATATATAATTATATATTGGGAAATATTTATGTGTTTTTCAAAGGTCTTAGGTGACCCCTGAGAAAGGGTCGTTCGACCCCCAAAGAGGTTGCAAGGGCTCAAATAGAAAGCAAATGTTTTGAGAATGATGAGGATAACAAATATACAAATGTGCTTGACACAATGGATGGATGGATTGTGAAAAGAGTTGTACGAGCCCCCATAAAATGATTTTTTTAAAAGCATATATTCTAGAGAGATAACAAAGAAGAAGATATGGGTGCTTTAGGAAAGTGTGGTGAAGAAATTAGATGGTGCCCGGCTATCAGATAAAACAGTCTCTGGGCTCTTAAAGGTTTGTTTCCAAACAAGCAACCATCTAAGTTAGATGTCAACTAAGTCCACATGGAAGAAGCACACCAACATCAGTTACCGGAGGATTGGAAATCATGTAATCCAAAGTCGAAGGAGGGAATAGTCATATCTTACACTGTCTGACGTCTCCCTTTACCCACTTTTCTTTTGTCTATCCTCCAGGGAGGGGGGTATGTGTAGATCCTTGTGATCGGTTCCCCCTTTATACCCTACCTTCCCCTTCCCCTCCTGGTATTGCTACACTCATTATTGGTCCTGAGGGGTTTATCTGTCCTGGATTCCCTGTGTTTCCAGTTCCTATCTGTACCAGTGTACATGTTCTAGTCTAGCCAGATTTGTAAGGTAGAATTGGTTTCATGATAGCGGGGGGTAGGAAGCATTTTGGAACTAGGAAATGTATGCTTCATCATTGTTGCTACACTGCACCCTGACTGGCTTGTCTCCTCCCTGTGACCCTTTTGTAAGGGGATGTCCAGTTGCCTATAGATGGGCTTTGGATCTCCACTCGCCCTCATTCACAATGATATGATATTTTGTTCTTTGATGCCTGATCGCCAATCCTATCGGCACCTCATGATCACACAGGCTGGTGTGCTTCTTTCATGTAGCACCAATGTCTTCTGTGTTCCCTTCCTGAGGGAGAATATCAAGCAGGGCAATGAGGTAAGAACTAATTGTCCTTAAATTGGAGCTAGGATTTAGTGTGATGGGCTAGTCATTGTTGTTGGGGTTTTTGTTTACTTGGTATGATTTTCATACTATTGTGCTTTGTTGTGTACGATTTTCTGTATGTAAAATCCAAGATAGGCTAGCTCTATAGAGACGGCAACTGCATAGGGTCATGGCAGGGGAGGAGGGGGAATGTGGAGCTAACCATGATGAGTCTGAGAAGAAAATGTTCTGAAATCGATTGTGATGATGATTGCACAAATCTTAATGTGATGGAAGGACACAATTGTATGATATGTGGGATTCAGTATCAATGAGTAGGAGCCCTGGTGTCGCGGTGGTTATTCATCGGTCTGTGACTCCTGTGGTCGGCAGTTTGAAACCACCGGCTGCTCACAGGAGAAAGACAGGGCTTTCTACTCCCATACCAGTTACAGTCTCTGAAACCTGTGGGTGGGTGGTTGCTATGAGTCGGCATCAACCCAATGGCAATGAGTTTGGTTTTTGTGGTTTAGAGTAACAATAAGTACAATTGTTCCAAAATTGTTTTTAATATGATTGAACTATTGAATTGTATGATAAGTGAATTATATGTAAATAAAGCTGGTTAAAATATGCAATGTGTTATGTGAATTATATGCCGATAAAATATGTGAAGTACATGTCAATAAAACTATTTAAAAAGAAGACACATTGCTACCCAGAAAATGGTTAATTCTGTTACTAACTGGTTTGTAGACCTTGAACAAGCCATTTGTCTTCTCTATGCCTCAGTTTCTCCCAGTATATAACCGCTGTTGGGGAGCCCTCTGCAGTAGTTTCCTTCCTCACTTCTGTGTTAAGAGATAACGCCTTTCTGCACCTTTGACTTTGAACTTAGTCATGAGCATGCTCTCACCAACACAGTGTGAGCGATGGGACTTTGGGCACTTTCGACAAAAGCTGTATGAGGTGCCTTGTGAGTTTCCTCCAGCCCTCTTACCTTTCTTCTTTACCTGGAGAACCAGGCAGGGCTATTTCCTGAGCCTGCATCCTGAAGAAGATTCGTGGAGCAGAGCCATAGCGGCAAATGCTGCAACACAATGGGAGATGAGAATTTGTTGTTTTTATTACTCAGGGCGGTGGCTTTTGCAGAGATGCTGAGGCACATCCCCAGCTCCAAGATTCTGAAATGCACCCAGATTGATGTGGTTTCCCGACCTCCCCCTGAGTTGACCATTCCTATTTCTCATTCTCCTCAGCCTCTGCCCTTGAGATGGCCATGACACTCTTCCCCATACATGTTCCAGTGGCCTCTGTCACCTCCTGCAGACAGCTTCAACCGTGGGGCTGGGCATGTCAGAAGCCCATTGGTGTGCGAGGCAGGCATCCATTGATCTGAAAGCCACAGAACTCTTCAAAGATAAGAGACATCATCTTAACCTGCTGGCTTAGCAGCACAATAATACACCACCAGTGCCGAGTGTGCGTGTTTGCGATGGGAACTCAACTTCCTCCAGAAGACAGGCCATGCAGCTGACTGCTGAAAGAGCAAAGCCTTGGGAAGCCTACCGGACAATGCTACTCTGCACTCATGGTGTTGCCTTGAGTTGGATTCTACTCAGTGGCAACTAAGAACAACAACAGCAAACAAGCAAACAAAACTAGGAAAGCAGGGAGGCAGAAGTGAGTGACTGGGGTGGAAACCCTTTCTTCAGAATCTGACCATTGGTGAGAGTGGTCTGGGAAGATACACAGTGCACACATCAGCAGTGGCACTGACTGGTAAGCTGGATTGACCACATGGCCACAACCAGCAATTGCCTTGAGTTCTCCCAGAGCTTGGATAGCCAGAGAGTAAGTACATTCAGCCTGCCTTAGAAACAGAGCCAAAAATCTCTCTATAAAATCCAAAGAGCTGAGTGGTGTACAGACATTTTAATAAATCATGGAAATGTGGGATGTCATGTGGCCCATAGAAGAAACAAATTAGAAAGCAATGAGCCTCACTGTTGAAAGGAGTCAAATACAATAATGAATTGGAGTATTTTATAGGAGGTGCAGGAGCAGGGGATGTGTGTGCCATCGATAAGGGCAATGAAGTAAATGCTTATCAAATTGTTGTGGCTGTTTGTGCCCACACCAAACAGGTCTTTTGCATAGCTTATATGATCACATCAGACTTCCTTGTGGTTAGAATCTAAACAAGAATCTAAGATAAGATGCAGTCACTGTGATTCACAAGGTCAAAGGGAAATTGGGGGCAGATATTTAACTGTACTCAATTACTAGAAACATCTCTTGGTTGTCAATTAAGCTCATCATCACAAATAATTCATTTTGTCATGAAAAATAAATTCCTAAAATATTTCTTCCTCATTTATAGCAGAATGTTTTTAACCAAATAAAAAGTCAAATTGGTCTTTTGTGATTATACATTATGTTAGCTGCCTTAAAGCCTTTTCTGGAGCAAGGCAGAGGATAATAAGTTATACATATATTTAAAAAGTGAAATCTAGAAAATGTCACAGTAAGTCCTCTAGGTAGGAGTTAGGGGGTCAGCAGAGAACCTAGTCCTGGTTGGGAAGCCTGGATGCCAGGTAAAAAGTGGTGTGCAGATTTTCAAAAAGGGTTTAAGATGGCTGTAGCTCACGATTCACGTTCAGTCTTTGAGAGTCCCTGACCTCATCTTTCTGGTTTCCATGCAGATTAGATGGTGTCCATATAACCTCCAAGTGGGAATCACTTCCAAGATTGGCTCGGGGGTGCAGCTGGTGAAGGAAGTATGAATTCTGAAGCCATATTAGTCAACTATATTCTCTTCAGATCAAAGGGCCAGCTTCTTGAAGAACAAAGTACGCAACCTTTCACCTATTACACAGCCACGGCAGTCAAAACAGCCCGATGTTGGTACACTATCTGGTACAATGTAATCGATTTGAGAACCCAGAAGTAAATCCATCCGCCTAGTGTCAGCTAACCTTTGACAAAGGGCAGAAACACAGAAAGCGGAGATGATATAACCTCTTTAACAAATGGTACTGTTAAAATTGGCTGTCCACTTTGCAGACATCTGTGGGACATCTCCTAACAAGGATGAACATTCAGGACATGAAGCCGAGTGAAATCAGTCAGTGACAAAAGGACAAAGACTGCAGGAAACCACTATCATAAAAAGTCAAGAAAAGGTTTTCCACTAAAAGAAACATTCTTTGATGGTAGTCAGGGCTGGGAGGAAACTAGAGGAAGGGCTAGTCATGAACTAGAGTAGATGAGTGTTAACTTGGTGAAGGGAAAGGCGATATGCAACCAGAGGGAGGTTGGCAAAAGGTACTAAGTCAGTAGAAGACACTGAGGGGTTTGCAAGAGTTAAAGGCAACAGGGGAAGTTACTATTAAATAAATAATCCTGCAAGAGTGGTGATCTATGAGTAGATAGCTGGATAGACACACAGATGAACAGGTGCAAGAGGGAGAGTGACAGTATATCTACAAAGAAGTATCACTTCAATAGAAGGTATTTGTATATGTATATTTATTGAAAGTATGTCCACTAATGAGATGGAAAATATAGGGGGCTAAGTTATTAGAACTTCCCAGAGATAACTAAACACACCAAGGGAATGAATCTCTGGGGTTGGGACCATAGTCTCAGGGCTCAATTGGCACAACCAATCCACAATGACAATGTTCTACATCATACTTTGGTGAGTAACAACTGGGTTCTTAAAGCTTGTGAACAGCGATCTGAGGCGTAACTACTGGAGTCTCCCCATCCAGAGTAAAGAAGACTGATTGATGATCGCTGGAAGATAGATGGAAACAACAAGCCCAATGGATGGACACCAAACATCAGTCTCCACAACCCTGAGACCAGAACTAGATGGCAGCCACCCAGATGTCACTATCAATGGACCTTCACACTAGAAGGTCCTGGATAGAGTGGGAGAAAAATGTGGGGAAGAACTCAAAATCATGAAATAGAGCAGACTTCCAGGTTGGATAGAGATGGATGGACCCCTTGAGCAATGACTCTTAGTCACCTTTCAAATCTGGAACTGAATTCACTCATGTGCTAAAAAAAAAACCAATCGCTTAAAAGCCAAAAGGCAGCCTTTACCCAAGAACAAAATTCAGAGAGTTAGGAAAGATGGAAGACTGGAAAGAGGAAACACAGGAGGGAAGGAGGCTAGTGATGTTACGATGAAGATCATAATGGATGGATGGTCACAAAATATATATGAATTGCTGAATGTAAAACTGATGGTTTGCTCTGTAAACCTTTGTCTCATTCACAATAAAAAGCTCTATTCAATGGTAGTGGAACAAAGGAAAGCAAAGGAAATAGAGGAAAGAAGTAGGAGGCAAAGGGTATACATAGAGGCCTAAATGCAGGCATGTACATATGTAAATATATTTATGATTATGGGGGAAATAGAGCTATATGCATATATTTATAGATTTAGTAGTAGGGTAGCAGATGGACATTTGGCCTCCACTCATGCATTCCCTCAATACAAGAACACTTTGCTCAACTAAACAGTCATTCCATGATACCCACCTTCCCAACACGATTGCTGAAGACAAATGTGTACATAAGCAAATGTGATGAAGAAAGCTGACGGTGCCTGGCTATCAAAAGATATAGCGTCTGGGGTCTTAAAGGGTTGAAGGTAGACAAGAAGCCATCTATCTCAGAAGCAACAAAGCCCACTTGGAAGAAGCACACCAGCATGTGTGATCACAAAGGGTCGAGGGAATCAGGTATGAAGTACCCCCCAAAAAATCATATTGTGAATGAGGGAGAGTGTGCAATGGGGACCCAATGCCCATCTGTAGACAACTGGACATCCCTTGCAGAGGGGTAGTGGGGAGGAGATGAATCACTCAGGGTGCAATGTAGCATTGATGAAACACACAACTTTCCTCTAGTTCTTAAATGCTTCCTCCCCCACCCCCCACTATCATGATCCCAATTCTACCTTACAAACCTAGTTAGACCAGAGGATACACAGTGGTGCAATTAGGAACTGGAAACACAGGGAATCCAGGACAGATGAACCCCTCAGGACCAGTGATGAAAGTGGTGATACTGGGAGGGAGGAGGGAAAGGGGGGAGGTAGAAAAGGGGAACTGATTACAAAGATCTACATATAACCTGCCATCCCTGGGGGATGGACAACAGAAAAGTGAGTAAAGGGAGACATCAGGCAGTGTAAGATAAGATAAAATGATAATTTATTAATTATCAAGTGGTCATGAGGAAGGGAGAACAGGGAGGGAGGGGGAAAATGAGGAGCTGATTCCAGGAGCCCAAGCAGAAAGCGAGTGTCTTGAGAATGATGCAGGCAACGAATGCGTAAGGGTGCTTTACACAATCGATGTATGTGTGGATTGTGATAAGAGTTGTATGAGCCCCAATAAAATGATTAAAAATGAATAAATAAATAAATATTTTTTTCTGATAAAAATAAAGCCTGTTCATTTGTTCTTTTAAGGGACCCTCCATCTCCTTCCTCAGTCCACACTTCACCACCCCATAATGCTCTCACCAGGCCAATCAAGAGACTCCATGCTGTCACTGTGCCATGTGCGAAGTTCTGTGGAAAGGCACTGGGGCTAACTTAATTAGTTTTTAATGCTCAGATGGCAACGTTAATGAGGGTTTCAGGCCCTACCATCCATTATATAGGGAACCCTGGAGTGCAAGGGTTAAAACACCCTGCTGCCTGCCAGTTTGAACCCGCCCAGCAGCTCTGCTTGAGAAGAGCTTTGCTCTCTGAAAGACTGCTAGGTTCTATCAAGCCAGTTCCCATTCGCAGCAACCTGGCGTACAATAGAATGAGACATGGCCCATCCCTGCACCTCCTCCTGATTGTTCTTGTGTTTGAGGCCATTGTTGCAGCCACCGTGTCAATCCATTGACTCAAGGATCTTCCTCTTTTCAAACTCCAGCCTGGGAAGTGTCCTAGGAAAATTGCGTTCTGTCCTTTGGGTCCCTCTGACTTGGAAGGGACTTCCCCACACACACAGCACCCATTGTCTGTGGAGAGTTCTGGGACTGAGTGAGTCACTATGCAGAATGTAGAATTAAATTATTTGCATATTTTTCAGCCGTGGCCTAAAGTTGGAACATTGATCCATCTGTTTTTGATCAATTATTTAAATTCAAGAAATGGTAACGATCAGTTGCAGACAAGAGACAGACAGTTTCACCGTAATCAATGTATAGATAGCCCTTATAGAGGGAAACCATGATGTGAAGGCATGAAATGTCACATTGACATAATCCAACACACTTCGCCTACTTAGCCCACGCTTTCTGACTGAAGAGCTAAAACCCATGGCAATCCAACAAAAACACCTTTGAGAACACGCCAGGCACCTCTTAAACCTGTGAAGGAAATAAGAAGGCTGGGCATTCCGCTTCAAGAGAAGTCGAGTCGGTGGGACCATTAATAACACACTGGCCGCACTTGGCACCGGCCTGTCCTGCTGTCTTACTCTCAGTTGAAAGGACGAGAGAAGGAAAAAGTGTAGCTCTCAACCTAAAAAGCACATTATCCCAGTCCTAATAATTCTCCCATCAGCTAACTCCAGGGAGTTGTCAAAAACAAATCAAAGCGAGGGAAAAGTTAAGCTAAAGAGAAAGTTATTGAGAAGGCGGGAGACGGCAAGAACTTTATACGCGGCACTCAGGAATGTGTAGCTGACAGATGGAGCTAATTCTGAAAGAATAACTTCCTATTTGAACAACTAGTAAAAGGTGTTTAAAGAGAGAAAGGTTATATTTTTCACTTCAGCACGTACAGCTTTGGGAGAGTGTTAGATAAATATTGATCAGAAGCAATGCATTGTTTCCCTTCCCGCTGACAGGTTGGGCGACCAGAGGGTCACCCGCTTCTTGCCTTTTTGGCAGGGGGATTACAGAGCTCAGATTCCCTCTGTCACATTTAAGGGAGCCCAGCAGTTTATACCTCTATCTGCTTTTAAGTCAAAAGAGGTGGTGCTTTGAGCTTCCCACGTGGTTGTTCTTTGAATAGTGCGCGTGCACACACGTACACACACACGCACGCACACACACACACACACACTCAAAACATTTTGCCGTGTTTTTCTTGAATGCTGAATATCAGCTGTGGAATGTATTGCATCCAGAGCTCAATATGTGCTTTGGGATCGTTTTCCTTGCAGAGGAGCCATAGAGAAGCCGCTCACAGGCGCACCGCAGTGGCTGACTGAAGGGCAGTTTACCAGCTAGAAACAGGCAATGTAAGGCTCAAGTCCAGAGGCCAGGCTGCGCAGAGGGCAGACCGCCTCAACCCAGGAGGCAGATTGTCTTTGTCATTTGCTTGACCAAACCTTCAACTCTCTCTCCCTTCATTTCCTGCTCGGTCTGAGAGGCCGAATGTTTATCTGCGTGTCTACTAAATTGTGACTCATTGTGACCCTCTAGGACAGTGTGTAACTGCTCCATGGGTTTCCTGGGCTGTAGTCTTTACAGAAGCAGATCGCCAGATCTGTTCTCCTGCAGAAGGCCATCTGGGTTCAAACCAACAACCTTCAGGCTAACAGCCAAGTACTAAACCATTTTGGCACCAGGGCTCCCGAGGAAGGCACAAGAGTGCCTGCTGTTTCTGTCCCTGGGTGGTACAAATGGTTTGCAGGCCCAGCTGAGTGCACCCAGAGGTGCCTCAGAAGAAAAGCATGGCAATCTACTTCCGAATAATCAGCCACTGAAAGTCCTCTGGGCAAGAATTCTGCTCTGCCATAGATGAGGGCTCCATAAACCAGAACCAACTTGACGATAACAGTTTCATTTTCCTTTTAAATACTCCCTTTAATACTTATAACGATAATTATGACAGCAAAAAGGACTGACAGGCGTTGGGTTTCATTTATCTACAGTGGAGTGACAACCTATTACAGCACTTAATGCCTTAACACTCTGATCCTTTATCGTACTGCTGAACTTTGTAAGTCGTGAACTGGGGCAGGCCCTGGCTGGGAGTTTCTTCCGCTCTACAGAAGTCAATGAAAGTCACAGCTGGCAGCTGGGCTCTTCTAGAGTAACCAAGATGCCTGGAACCTTGGCAGAGATGGCCAGAAGCCTGGCTCAACTAGGCCATGAACCAGAATGTCCACACGTGGCTTGTCCAGCCTGTGACCTCAGGGTGGCTGGCCTTCTTACATGGTGACTCAGGGCTTCAGGATCAAATCTTCCAGAAAACAGGATAGAATGGAGCTTGGGCTTTTGTGATCCAGCCATGGAAGTCACACAGTATCACTTGTCCTATATCTCAACTCAGGGCAATGATCACCATTACTGCCAAGACTGGAAAAGATGTGAGTGTTAATAGGCTTCTAGAGTTGGCCCAAGACTTTGTATCAAGAGTGAGGTCTGTGGATGCATCAGCAACATCTCCGGGGAGTTTGTCAGAAATGCAGACTCTCAGGTCACACCCAGACCTGCTGAATAAGCATCCGCATCTTTCCAGGTGACTCCTGTGCATATTGAAGTCAGAAGCGGCCCCACTGCCTAAGCAGCCTTGAAGAGCTCGGTCCTAGAATGCAGTTTCTCAGAGGAAAAGGCAGAGTTCTGAGTACCCGAGGCCTCGTTTCTCTCTTACACTCACCTGACAGATGGGGGACTCACTCTGTCTCCAGGAGGAGAGGAGTGAAGGGATGGACCAATGGGACTAGTTCTCCTGGAAACCACCCTGATGGAAACCCTTTCTGGGAGATAGAAAAGAAGAAGTTTCTGAGCACGTGCTGTGAAGAAGTGACCAAGCTAGCTTAAGGCTGGTCTGGGCAGTGCAGAAGAGAGACCACATCCAGGGCCCGGGACGTCACACACTCAGCTGTGACGCGCCCAGGCCTCCTTCTCAGTGCCCACCAGGCACATTGGCCTCCTCTCAGCAACTCCCACATGAACCCACCAAGCCCCTTCCTCTGCAGAGCAGAGATCTGGTCTTTGCCTCTGCCTCCCCTTTACTCCTTCCTCCCCTCCCCTCTGCCCTGTCAGTGTCCCGAACAATTCACACCTGGGGTCTCAGCTTAAGGACATTCCTTCCAGAAAGACTTCCAAGACTCCCATGTTACATAGTGCCACCGAACTGACTGCTTGGGACTACTCCTTATATTTGAATTTCCATGCTGTGTGCAATTAGATGCTCACTTAATGAGAATCTTCCAAAGAGCAAGCACTAGCATCAGGAGGGGCTTCCGTAGAGTAGGCTTTCAGCACACGTTTGTTGAACAAATAAATGAATGGATGACTAATGTATCCAACATATCATTTGGGACAATGCTCAGTTAGTTAGACGTGATTAATTGGATTTTTTTTTCATGAGCACTCCAAGATATTTTGGTTTTTCGCTTTCTTTTTAAAAAAATCATTTTATTGGGGGCTCGTACAACTCTTATCACAATCCATACATACATCCATGTGTCAAACGCTTTTGTGCATTTGTTTCCATCATTCTCAAAACATTTGCTTTCTACATGAGCCCTTGGTATCAGCTCCTCATTTTCTCCCTCCCTTCCCCCTCCCCCCTCCCCCATGAACACTTGATAATTTATAAAATATTATTATTTTGTCATATCTTACACCGCCCAAAGTCGTCCTTCACCCTCTTCTCTGCTGTCCACCCCCCAGGGAGGAGGTTATATGTAGATCCTTGTAATCTGTTCCCCCTTTCTCCCTCACCTTCCCTCCACCCTCCCATGGTTTTTCACTTTCTTATTGGCTGATAGAACATCCATTCTAGTCAAGTATTGGTCAAGCTGGGGAAGGCCCTTCTCCCAGCTCCAGGGGACAAATCATGATTCGGATCTCAGGCCTCTTTGCCAGTGATTGGGGTAGTGGTGGGTATGTGACTGGTTCTGGCCCAAACAATAGAAGAAGCCTGTTCTGGGCCATCTAAGTTAAGATGACCTTCTGAACTAAAGAAAGGTGTAGGGCAAGTGGACAAAGAATATTAATTAAACATAGCAGGGACTGCCAGAAGAATAAACAAATCAGCCATGAAGGAGGTACAGCCTGAATGCTCCTTTAGAACAAAGATAGAGTCTTTCTTCTGCTTACTTTGGCCACGTTCTCAGGAAGGACCACTGGCCAGGAAAGGACATTGGGTTTGGTACAGTAAAAGGTCAGTGGAAAAGAAGGAACCCTCGACGTGTTGACACAATAGCTACAACAATGGGCTCAAACAGACCCATGACTGTGAGCATGAGACAAGAGCAGGACTTGGCAACACTTGGATCCACATATGAGTTGAGGTCACGCTAATGGCAACAGGGTGACCACCCTGGCCGAGTTTCCCCGGGGCTTTCTCTGTTTTAGAACCGGGTGGTAGAAAGCCCTTCAGTCCCAGGTACAATAGACCGGGGGACTGACCGGGCTGATGCTCACACTTTCTCTCCTGTTTGAGCTGTTCCCGTGACAGTCATCTTGTGACCGTGGGGTGATGAGCCTCAGGGTGAGCATCTAACATGGTGAGAAATCCTTACAGGCAGTGAGTGCTGCTCAGTGATATATTTGCACCACAAGGCAGCACCCTTGTACTGTCTACCTCGCAGCCTCTCAGGTGTGACCAGCTTTCTTTTAACGCCTGCACTCCCAGCTGACTTTGCTATTACTTACAACTGAGGACATCCCTCACTAGCCCCATCACTGAGCTAGAGGGAATATAGGTCAACGGACTGTAAGTCACACCGAGGAGGGGGAACTCTTTGAGCACTCTAGACGCGCGGTGCCCTTCGGTGAGGGCCTTGGACTGGAAAAAACGGAGCAGGCATCTCGCTGTCTTACATGCTGCTATGCACCCCATCTGTTCAAATATTGTCAAACAGAGAAATCCTGGGTTGAAAAAATGTAGTACAATGAAACTGGGAGTTTTACCTGCGGCAACAGGCCGGGCCATTATTTGAGAATTCCCACTAAACAAATAAGCCTCCCCGGTTCATTCTGTAAGCTGTGTGCAATAGGCATGAAAAGCCAAGTCACGAGCATTATTTTGTCCTGTCAAGGTACACGTTTCTCATGGCCCCACAGAGGTGTGTGTGTGGTTTGGCTCAGGTTAAAGAAGAAAAGAAATCCCCACCCTTCCCCATCAGCTTAGAAACAAAAGTGCTCTCTTTGTATGTCCGTCATCGACCTTTCATCTGGAACCTTCTTATGAGTTAGATTGACTAAGTGATCCGACTTTCAAAGGGTGGCCTTGCTTCAGGCAGGCCTCCAAAGATGCACCAGACCCCCCTGAACCTCCCTTCACTCTCATTTACTGTGGGTGTCTCCTTTCCTGGTTAAGAGACCCTCAGTTCTTCATGCCTCTTGTGGGGCGGTGGCAGCATCCCTCAGCAGCAGATGGAGTCAAATGATGATCCCAACCCAGTAGAGTCATCATTGAGAAGATGTCCTTGCCTGGGCACTATTGACATTTGGGCCGGATAATTCTTTGTTGTGAGGGATTGTTCTGCACTTTGGAGGATGAATAGCAATAGCTCTAGTCTCTACCCACTAGCTGCCAGGAGCAACCCTCCCACCAAAAATGCCTCTGGCCGTGACCCAATGTCCCCAGGGGTGGGACCTGTACCCAGTCGAGAGCCACTGGTTGAGAGGAACGCAGACACTGTGACATTGAAACCCACCAGCTCCAGCACTCAGGGTGGGGACTCTAATCCTGCGATGTGTTAGGATTTTCAGTCAGTTCAATGTCTGGTGAATATGAGACAAGGAGAGGGCAAGTGTCAAAATCCTTCACAGTGTTTGATGTGGATGTGCCCATAATTCCTAACCCCTTTAAGTTGCTTTTAAATCTCACAAAGTCCTTTAGAACCAACTGTGATTTTGGGGAAAGAGGAATCTCACACCAGTATGGTGATGAGGCTGGAGTTCACAGAAACTTCTATGAGCTTGACTTTGGGAACCCTGCAGATATCAGAACCTCAAAGATATTGCCTAGGAAGGGTCAGGAATGAGACCTGGTTCTGTGTGGAAGGGAATAGTCTGATGCTGTCAGAGTGGCACATGACATATGCACCCTAATACAACATGGGAACCCTTTTTAAACTACAGACTTCAGTTACTAATAATACACCAGTATGCTTTCATCAGTTATAACACATGTACCACAGAAACTCAAACTATTAGGAGAAACAGTGCATAGATAGGGAAGAGAGCATATGGGAAGTCTACTTCCTTTTCTTTTTTTCTGACACCATAATCTGCTTTAAAAAATATTCTATTTCAGAGCCTATAGAAGAAACAAAGTGGGATGGAGAGGGAGGGTAACACATCCCGGCCCACCAAGCCCCAAGGGCAATATTCCTGTTCAGAGCAGTCACTGCACAGAGAGGACCATAGCGCCAGCCCCACCACGAGACGCAACGTCCTTCATTGAACTGTAGCACTATGGGAGACAACACTGGAGACACGGTGTGGGAACGGTGCCCAATCTGACTCCATCACTCTGGGGAAAACCACGAAGGGCAGGCAACAGAGCAGTGATGGGAGCAAAGTGATGAAATCCAAGGGGAATACCAAAATTAGACTTTGGAGACAGAGTGTGCCATTCCATTAGACTCGACTGGAAAACACCCATAAAGGCTAATAAACAGACCTTAAACTATTTATAGGCTTTTCCACTTTTGTCAGTGGTTTTCTTTTTGTTGCTGTTATTGTTTTGTTGGTTTTGACTTCCGTTTTTGTTTAGTTTGACTTTGCCTGGTTTTTGCACTTATTAATGTCTCTGCATGTCTATCTAGATAAGATAGGCGGGATAAATAATTCACAGATTAAGAGAATGGGACCGATGGTTCCATGGACATACGGGAGAAGGGGAGATGGGAGAAAGGAAGAGTGTATGTGACCAACCCAGGGACAAGGGAACAACAAGTGAACTAAAGTCAATGGAGAGAAGGGCATAGGATGCCTAGTGGGGCTTAATCAAGGGCTCTTTAGCAGTGAGGAATTACTAAACCCAAATGAAGTCCAAGCATGATGGTGGGACAAGAGGAAAGTAAAAGGAAATAGAGGAAAGAACCAGGAGGGAAGGGACATTTATAGAGGTCTAAATACAGGCATGTACATATGTAAATATATTTGTATATAATGATAGGGAAATAGATCTATGTACTTATATCCATATGTTAATAATTAAGGTTGCAGATGGACATTGGGCCTCAACTCAAGTCCTCCCTCAACACAAGAACACTTTGTTTTAATAATTGTCATTCTTTGATGCTCACCTTCGCGACACAGTCACTGAAGACAAAATGGGTGCATAAGCAAATGTGGTGACGAAAACTGAGGGTGCCCAACTACCAAAGATATAGCATCTGGGGTCTTAAAGGCTTAAAGATGAACAAGCAGCCATCTAGCTGAAAAGCAACAAAGCCCACATGGAAGAAGCACACCAGTCTATGTGATCACAAGGTGTCGATGCCAGTCAGGGTGCAGTATAGCACCGATGAAACACTCAACTTTCTTCTTCTAGTTCTTTAATGCTTCCTTCCTCCATCATGACCTCAATTCTACCTTATAAATCAGATTAGACCAGAACATGCACACTGATACAGATAAGAAGAGCCCGCAAAACAGGAAATCCAGGATAGATAAACTCCTCAGGACCAATAATGACAGTAGTTATACCAGGAAGATTAGGGGAAGATGAGAGGAGAAATGGGGAATAGATCACAAGGATCAACCTGTAATCCCTTCCCAGGGGGACGAACAATGGAAAAGTGGGTGAAAGGTAACAGAGAACAATGTAAGATATGAAAATTATAATCTATAACTTATTAATGGTTCATGAGGGAGCAAGGGTGGGGAAGGGAGTGGGGGAAAATGAGGAGCTGATACCAAGGACTCCAGTAAAAAGAAAATGCTTTGAAAATGATGATGGCAGCATATGTGCTAAAGTGCTTCACACACTGGATGAATGTATGGATTGTGATAAGAGATGTAAAAGCCCCCAATAAAATTATTTATTAAAATGTTAAATTATTAAAAATAATAGGACAGAATAAAGTAATATAAAATAAACATTTGTCCAAACCAATGAAAAATGGAAATTTCATTGGGATGACATTGGACTGTATCTTCTGCCTAGTTATTTTTATCAAACTAAAGATGGATGTACATGTAGGTGGGTAATATGACTTTTCGTTGTTGGTACCTAGACCATCAGTTCTCTTTCCGCCTTCCTTTTTAATTGCCCAGATTCTGCATGCATAGGAAGCTGTTGGAAAGATCATGGCGTGCTAAAAGAATCCAGACTTACTGGTCAGAGAAACTGGTAGGACCGCCAATATTATGCCCCTTAGTCACACCTCAATGAAACGGAATTAACCCCCAGGTAAATGGCTAGGTTAATCAACTATTTAATATCAAGAGGGCAGCATTTACCCAAGCACCAACTTCAGAGGGTTGGGAAAGAAAGAGGAGTGGAAACAGGAGACACAGGGAAAAAGTGGGCTCAGTGATGGTTCATTGAGGGGATTACATTGGATGTTTTGGAATAAAATGTTTATGAATTGTTGAATGTAAAACTGACCATCTGTTCTTCATCTAAATTCAAAATAAAAAATATTTTAAAAAGGTAAACCTTCTAATATATATACACACACACACACACCATATTGAATGAAGGGGGAAGTGGAGACCCAAGGTCCAAGTGTCGGCCACTGGAGATCCCCTCATAGAGGGGTTTAGAAGAGGAGATGGGTCAGTCAGGGTGTGACGTAGTACTGATGAAAAACACAGCTTTCCCCCAGATCCTGGATGCTTCCTACCCCCAACTACCATGATCTGAATTCTACCTTGCAGTGCTGGATAGGGCAGAGGTTGTACACTGGTACATATGGGGGCTGGAGGCACAGGGAATCCAGGGTGGATGATACCTTCAGGACCAGGGGTGTGAGGGGTGATGCTGGGAGCGTGCAGGGTGAGTGGGTTGGAAAGGGGGAACTGATTACAAGGATCCACATGTGACCTCTTCCCTGGGAGATGGACGGCAGAGAAGGGGGGGAAGGGAGACTCCGGATAGGGCAAGATATGACAAAATAACAATGTATAAATTACCAAGGGCACATTAGGGAGGGGGTAGCGGGGAGGGAGGGGGAAAAAAAGAGGACCTGATGCAAAGGGCTTAAGTGGAGAGCAAATGCTTTGAGAATGATTGGGGCAGGGAATGTGCAGATGTGCTTCATACAATTGATGTATGTATATGTATGGATTGTGATAAGAGTTGTATGAGCCCCTAATAAAATGTTTTTTTTAAAAAAAGGTAAACCTTCACCTCGCTCAAAATCAAAAGTTAAAAAAAAATCATGACTTTAGTTGGATGCACCTTAGTCATCAAAGTGACTTAATTGCTTTTGAAGAATTTAAGTAGGTCCTTTGTGGCAATTGCTCACTGCAATGAAGCTATTGTTGTGGTTAGGTGCCTTTGAGTCGGTTCCAACATAGTGTACAACAGAATGAAATACTGTCAACTACACAACAGAAGGAAGTACTGCCCAATCCTACCCGATTCGTGAACGGTTGTTATATTTGAAACCATTGTTGCTTTTCCAAGCATGATATACTGCTCCAGGAACTGGTCCTCCCTGAGAGCATGTCCAACGTACATGACACACCATCTCCCCATCCTCTCTTCTGAAGGAACATTCTGATTGAGCCTCTTCCAAGGCAGATGTGTTTGCTCTTCTGAAACCCATGGTATATTTAGTATTTATCATCAACACCATCCTTTAAATGAATTCATTCTCCTCTACCCTTCTTCTTTTATTATCATTGTCAAGCTACTGCATGCATAAGAGGTGATTGAAAATATTAGGCTCACTGGGACGAGAAACATGTTTTAAAATTGATTGTGGTAATGATTGTACAATTCTTCTTGATATTACTGAATGAATTGTATGGTATGTGGATTAGGTGCTGATAAAAATGGAAAATAAAATTTAAAATTATTATTTTTATTATTTATATTTATATATAATGGCTCAGTCAGAGGCACTCTAATCCTCAACGTGACATCTTCGATCTTCAACAATTTAAAAAAGTCTTTAGCAGCACATTTAACCAATGCAATATATCATCTGAATTCTTGATCGCTACTTCTGATAAACATTGATTGTGAAGCAAATGAAGTCATTGACACTTCAAACTTCCCTGCCTCTATCATGATGTTGTCTATTGGTCTAATTGTGAAGACTTTGGTTTCTTTTACATTGGGTTGTAAGTCACACTGAAAACTGCAGTCTTTGATTTTTTATCAGTAAAGTGCTTCAATTCCTTTTCACATTCAGCAAGCAAGGTTGTGTCACCTTCATATCACAGGTTATTAATGAGTTTTCCTCTGATCCTGATAGAGCGTTCTTCATATAAGCCAAAATTCTATGATTTTTTCTCAAAATGCATATTGAATAAGTATGGTGAAATGATACAATTCTGACACACACCTTCCTTGATTTTAGACCATGCAGTATACCCTTCTTTTATTGGAATTACTGCCTCTTGCTCTGCATATAGATTCTGCACGAGCACAATTAAGTGGTCTGGAATTCCTCTTCTTGCATGGTTATCCATAGTTTGTTAATATCCACACAATCAAATGCCTTTGCATCGTCAATAAAATACAAATAAGCATCTCTCTGACACCAACATTCCTCTGACATCAGCAATGATAGTCTCCAATACATCTTCTTCTAAATCTAACTTGAATTTCTGGTAGGAAATTTCTGAATTTCTTTGATGTACTGCTCCTAGCATTTTAAAAACAATCTTCAACAAAATTGTACTTGCTTGTAAAATTCCTAAGATCATTAGATTATTTCTGTATTTTTTTGGGTCACCTTTCTTTAGAACAGGCAAAAATATCTATCTCTATCAGTCAGTTGGCCAGGTGACTGGATTCCAAATTCCTTCAGTCCCCCCAGCGCTGCCTCAGTTTGTGGAAGCATTTAAACTGGCATCCTATCAACTCGTGGAATCTTGCTTTTGGGCATTGCCTTCAATGCAGCTTGGACTTGGTCATTCAATACCATCGGTACGTAGTCATATGCTCTCTCTTTAAATATCAGCCAGTACAATAATATGTGATTTCATCTCTTGACTGCTGCTTCTATGGACATTGATTGTTGGAACTGGGGCTACAGGATGCAGAAATGAGGTGAAACTATTATAAATTTCACGGAATCATGATATGACCTCAGGGAGTAGCCAACTTTGGAGGAGAGGTATTAGTGAAGCTGATAGTGGTTGGGTGAGGATCCAGGGAAGTAGGTTTTGAAATGAGTTCTTAAGGTTGGGTATAGCTGCAGAGTTTGAGGAAGGTGTAGGAATGGGGTCAGAGGAGAGATCCACTAGGCAAAGTGGCTGCGGTAATAATTCCCCCAGTTCTTTTTAGAAATAGTGAATGAGCTTTCATTCAACAGGTCTTTAGTTTGGGAGATTGTTGTAGCTAGTTGTAGAAAAGAGCCAAAATTTTGTCCAATCCTGCACAAAAACTCCTAAATACTTCATTGTGCTAATGTGGAACCTGTCTTTGGATCAAAAGGCATTCATTTGAACAGAAGAAGAGGATACTAAGTTGTTTAAATGGGAAAAGATGTGTGGTATTGAGAGTTTATTGTGCCAGCCTGGCCGATAAACACAAGTGGGATTAATTGAAGGGCGGAGAGATAAATGGCTCAGTGAGCCTCACCTTTCTTGTCTCTCACTCTTTAATCATTGAACCAGCGTGCGGCTACCTTGCTTGTTCTCTACCTCAATTTAAAGGGTACACTACCTGTGGGACGCCTAGCCTGTGGACTGTGTCGCTGTAAGTTGAAGTCCCTTTAAACCCACATGATTGGAATATACATCTCTGCAGCTGGGGACCGACAGTTGGTGACCTGCCTTGCTGTTTGCTGCCTGAGTATATATAATCCAGCTCTCTCTACAGAGGAGGAACTGGCGGCCCTCAAGACTAAAAGGACGGCCAGTGTTTCACAACTCTCTCAGGGGAGTGAGTTGCACTGAGTCATTTGTACTGCTTTATAATTTAACTGTTCATTGCTTGTGTTATATATCTATCTTTATAAATATATGTAGAAAATTACTAGCAATCTGGTTTTGTCTCTCTAGAGAACCCTGTCTAACACAGGTATATCATTTCACCTAACTTATTCAATCTGTATGCTGAACAACTAATTTGAGAAGCTGGAGTACATGAAGAAGAACTTGGCATCGGGCTTAGTACATGAAGAAGAACTTGGCATCCCATGATGCTCTCCTTCCCAGCACAATCGCTTAAGAACTTGTGATATACAGATGATACAACTTTGCATTCTTAAAATGAAGATGTACTGAAGCACTTGCTGATGAATGTCAACATATAAGCCTTCAGGATGAATTACAATCGAACATGACGAAATTGAAAATTCTCACAATTGAGCAATAAACATTCTGGTAAATGGCAAAGAAATTGATGTTGTTAATGAATTCATTCTACTTGGATCAACAATCAATGTCCATGGAGACAGCAGTCAAGAATTCAAATGACATATTGCGTTGAAAAAGATCTACCCCAGAAGACCCCCTTCGAATGTTTCAAAAGAAAATATGTCACTTTCCTGACTGACGTGCACACGACTCAAGCCAGCTCTCATAATCACCTTATATGCAGTGAAAAACTGGGCTCTGAAAACAGAACATCCAAGAACTGATGCATGTTGAATTTTGGTGTTGGTAAAGGACTATACTGTGGACTTCCATAAGAATGATCGAATTAGAACTTCCAGGAAGATGGCAACTGAGTAACATATACCAGAAGGACTCCACAGAATCAGTGCAGGACAGTAACTAAGAGGGAAATTACACACTGCCGGGTCATAGGAGGAGCATCATAAAGATAAGTAGGCACAGATCCACTAGTATTTGAGTAGCTGGGGGCTTTTGGCTTACCACAGTGGAGACCGGCTAGGGTTTGACCTTAGCCCTGCCACTGTCTCGGCCGGAGCCAGGATCATTTGGAACAGTGCAGGGGCTTTATCTCAACAGCCACAGCTTGCTGCCACCCCGGGGGCAAGGATTAAACCCCTTGAGCCCCCCGGTCAGCAATCAGGGCTCAGCTATATAGTTAATTAGGTTTCCATATCTTCTCTCTATCACCCCACAGTCTTATGATTGACATGCTGGCACAAAATGTACAGTAACTAGGGCAGTCAACAGGACAATCCTACTAATCACAAAAGAAAAGAAATAATAAAAATCAGGGCTGAGATTCAGGAGAGGGAAAATAAGAAAATAAGAAAAAGATGGAAAAATGCTGCTAAAAATTGGTTCTCTGAATGGATAGACAGAATCGACAGACCTAAACAAAGAAAAGAGGTAACAAATTTCAATAGCAAGGATGAGGGATAAAAGAGGGGCATTACAACAGACACTAATGAAATCAAAAGGGGGAAAAAAACCACAGTACTATGAAGAACTGTACTCCAATGAATTCAGCAATGTGGAAGACATGGACAAATTCTTGGAGAAACAATAAATCCCTACACTATCCCCGAGCAACATGAAGAATCTCAGCAGACCCATATCAATAGCAGAAATGGCCAAGGGTATCAAGGGATTACCAACAAAAAATTCCGTTGACCAGATGGCTCCGCAGGAGAATTCCACAAAGCATTCAGGGAAGAATTGACACTAATCCTACATAAAATCTTCCAGAACATAGAAAAAGATGGCAAACTCCCGAACTCCTTCTATGAAGCTAGTGTAACTCTGATACTGAAACTGAGCAGGAGTCCCACAAGAATCACGAACTACAGACCAATATCCTAAATGAATATTGATGCAAAAATCCTTAACAAAATCCTGGCCAACTACACTCAAGTAATCCCTCAATGTAAGAATACTCCATTCTATTCAACTGGAATTCCATGATGCTCTCCTTCACAGCACAATCACTAAAGAAAAAGCAGGTGCATAAGCAAATGTGGTGAAGAAAGCTGATGGTTCCCAGTTCTCAAAAGATATAGCATCTAGAGTCTTAGAGGCTTGAAGGTAAACAAGCAGCCATCTAGCTCAGAAGCAACAAAGCCCACATGGAAAAGTACACCAGCCTGCGTGATCACAAGGTGCCAAAGGGATTAGTTATTAGGCATCAAAGAACCAAAACTCATATCCTTGTGTGCTCACCTCCCAGATATGACTGCTGAAGACAAATGGGTGCATAGCAAACGTGGTGAAGAAAGCAGATGGTGCCTGGCTATCAAAAGATATAGCGTTTGGGGTCTTAAAGGCTTGTAAATAAACAAGCAGCCATCTAGCCCAGAGGCAACAAAGCCCACATGGAACAAGCACATCAGCCTGTACAATCATGAGGTGTCAAAGAGAATCAGATATCAGGCACCATCAGAACAAAAAATTGTATCATTGAAGGAGGGGGAGTGCAGATTGCAGACCCAAAGCCCATCTGTAGGCAATTGGACATCCCCTTATGGGAGGGTCTCGGGTAGGAGATGAGCCAGTCAGGGTGCAGTGCAGCAATGATGAAACATACAACACTTATCTATTTCCTAAATGCTTTCTCCCCACCCCCGCCCCCTCTATCATGATCCCAATACTACCTTACAAATTGACCTAGAGCAGAGGATGTACACTGGTACAGATAGGAACTGGAAACACAGGGACTCCATGGTGGATGATCTCTTCAGGACCAGTGGTGAGAGTGGTGACACTGGGAGGGTGGAGGAAGGGTGGGGTGCAAAGGGGGAACCAATTACAAGGATCTACATATAATCTCTTCCCTGGGGGATGGACAACAGAAAAGTAGGTGAAGGGAGATGTTGGACAGTGTAAGCTTTGACAAAATAATAATTTATAAATTATCAAGGGTTCATGAGGGCCGGGGAGCAGGGAGGGAAGGTGAAAAAATGAGGAGCTGATGCCAGAGACTTAAGTGGAGAGCAAATGTTTTGAGGATGATGAGGGCAATGAATGTACAAATGTGCTTTACACAATTGATGTATGTATGGATTGTGATCAGAGTTGTATGAGCCCCTAATAAAATGATTTTTAAATAAAGTAGAATGTGTTAGGCAGTTCCATGCTTTGTTATCACTTTGTGTAAATAAATATACACAATATCTGCTAAATAATACTGGCCAAATAGAACACAAATGTCTATAAAACAAATAATTTGCCATGATCTAATGGGATTCATACCAGGGAGGCAGGGATGGTACAACATATGAAAGACCATTAGTATTATTCACCACGTTGACATGAAAAACTATAAGAACCACATGATAATATCAATAGATGCGGAAAAAGCCTCTGACTATGTCTAACATCAATTCCTGTTTAAGATACTCAAGAAGATAGGAATGGAAGGAAAATTCCTCAAGATAATGCAAGCTACATATGAAAAACCAACAGCCAAAGTGGTAGTCAATGGAGAAAAGACAATCACAATCTCACTGAAAAAGGGGACCAGGCAAGGAAGCCCCTTGTCTCCACTCTTAATTAACATTGTACTGGAGGTTTTAGCTCACAGCATAAGGCAAAGAAAAGACATCAAATGTATTTGCCTGGGAAAGGAAGAGGTGAAATTATCATTATTTTCAGATGATGTGATTTTATCTATGGAAAACCCCAAAAGCTCCACACAGGGAGTACTGGAAGATATAGAAGAGTGTGGCAAAGTGGCAGGATACAAAATCAACAAACAGAAGTCTATCGGACAGTTTTATACATTGGATAAGACCACAGAAGAAGAGGGACTTCTGGGAAGATGGCAACAGAGTAACACCTAGCAGAGGGACTCCCCATAATTCAGCACAGGAGAGTTGCTTAGAGGGAAATTCAACATTGCTGGAATGCAGGAGGAGCATCATAGAGATAAGTAGGCACAGACCTACAGGGTTTTGAGAGGCTGGGAGCTTTTGGCTTACTACAGTGGGGGCTGGCTAGGGCTTGACCTTAGCCCTGGGACTGTCTCTGCCCGAGGCAGGACCATTTGGAGCCATAAGGGAGCTTAATCTCAGCACAGCCACGGTTTACATAGCCTGCCTCCAGGCAGGAACTAAACTTTTGCAGCTCCAGGGGCAGGGATTGGAACTCAGCTATATTGTTACTTTTGTTTCTCTCTCTTCTCTGTATCACCGCTCAGTCTCAGCAGGTTTACATTTTATTTTATTTTTCTCCTCTTTGTCCTTTCCTATTCTCTCACACTCCAAACCACTCCCCTTAGCCTAGGGCATTTATGCCTGGGCCACACCCAGATAGGTTAGCTCCACCCTGTGCAATCAAGCAATCAGCAATTTAAAAAAAAAGCAGGGGTTGCAATCCTAATTTTGAATAAAACTGACCTCAAAGTGCAAACCATAAAAAACAGATAAGGAGGAACACTATATAATGCTCAAGGGAATCGTTGACAAAGAACCACTAAGCATTGTACACATATATTCCCCGAATGAGAGACTGATGAATACGTCAACCAAATGCTCCAAAAGAAACAAGAAATTACAGCCTCAACCATTATAGTGGGCGACGTCAATACCCTGCTCTCTGAGAAAGATAGATCACAGGACAAAAAATTCAACAAGGAGGCTAGAGATCTAAACACTACAATTAGACAATTTGACCTCATAGATATTTACAGAGCTTTTCATCCAAATACAAATTAATTCATGTTCTTCTCAAACCCACATGGCACATATTCAAAGATATACCACATGCTGGAGCATAAGGCGAATCTACATAAATTTAAGTACATTGATATCATACAACCTCTCTCTCTGGCCACTGTGCCATAGGACTGGAAATCAATAGAAAGAAGATGAAGAAAACAAGAGCAAATAATTGGAGGATGAATAACTCTGCTGCAAAAGGAGTGAGTACTGGCACAGATCAGAGATGAAAACAGGAAATTTCTAGAAACCAACGAGAATGAGCACACGATGTACCAAAACTCATGAGACACAGCAAAGGCAGTTATCAGAGGAATTTCCTTTTTTTACATTTTATTAGGGGCTCATACATCAATTGTATAAAGCATATTTGTACATTCTTTGCCCTAATCATTTTCAAAGCATTTGCTCTCCACTTAAGCCCTTTGCATCAGGTCCTCTTTTTTCCCCTCTCCCTCCCCGCTGTCCCCTCCCTCATGAGCCCTTGATAATTTATACATTGTTATTTTGTCATATCTTGCCCTATCCGGAGTCTCCTTTCCCCCGCTTCTCTGCCGTCCATCTCCCAGGGAGGAGGTCACATGTGGATTCTTGTAATCAGTTCCCCCTTTCCAACCCACTCACCCTCCACTCTCCCAGCATTGCCCCTCACACCCCTGGTCCTGAAGGTATCATCCACCCTGGATTCCCTGTGCCTCCAGCTCTCATATGCACCAGTGTACAACTTCTGCCCTATCCAGTCCTGCAAGGTAGAATTCGGATCATGGTAGTTGCGGGGAGGAAGCATCCAGGATCTGGGGGAAAGCTGTGTTCTTCATCGATACTACATCGCACCCTGACTGACCCATCTCCTTTCCTAAACCCCTCTATGAGGGGATCTCCATTGGCCGACACTTGGGCCTTGGGTCTCCACTCTGCACTTCCCCCTTCATTCACTATGGTATATATATATTCTTTCTTTCTTTCTTTCTTTTTTTTTTTGCATGATGCCTTATACCTGGTCCCTTTGGCACCTTGTGATAGCACAGGCTGGTGTGCTTCTTCCATGCGGGCTTTGTTGCTTCTGAGGTAGATGGCCGCTTATTCACCTTCAAACCTTTAAGACCCCAGACACTATCTCTTTTGATAGCCGGGCACCATCAGTTTTCTTCACCACATTTACTTGTTCACCCACTTTGGCTTCAGCAGTTGTGTCGGGAGGGTGAGCATCATAGAGTGCCAATTTAATAAAAGACAGTATTCATGCATTGAGGGAGTGCTTGAGTAGAGGTCCGAGGTCCTTCCGCCACCTTAATACTAAACCTATAAATATAGACACATTGATCTATTTCCCCATCCTCATATATATATTTGCATGTACGTGTCTTTGTCTAGACCTCCATAAATTTTCATAGCAATACATGGACACCTAAGATACAAAGACAGATTCATGATTGATATACTGGCACAAAATTTACAACAACTAGAGCCGAATCAACAGGACAATCCTATTAATAGCAAAAGAAAATAAATTATAAAAATCATGGCTGAGATTCAGGAGAGGGAAAATAAGAAAACTGCGGAAAAAATTAATGCTGCTACAAATTGGTTCTTTGAAGGATAAACAGAATCGACAGACTGCTGGCAAACCTAAGCAAAGAAAGGAGGGAACAAATTTCATTAGCAAGAATAAGGCATGAAAGAGGGAACATTACAACAGACCCTAATGAAGTAAAAAGGATAATTACACAGTCCTATGAAGGATTGTACTCCAATGAATTCAACAATTTGGAAGACATGGACAAATTCTTGGAAAAAGTATCCCTCCCTAGACTATCCTTATGGATGTCAAGAATCTCAAGAGACCCATATCAATAGAAGAAATAGACAAGGTTACCAAGGACTTACCAACAAAAAAGTCCCCTGTACCAGATGGCTTCACTGGAGAATTCTACCCAGCATTTAGGGAAGAACTAACACCAATCCTACACAAACTCTTCCAGAACATAGAAAAAGATGGCAAACTCCAAAGGTCCTTCTATGAAGCTAGTATAACTCTGATACCAAAACTGGGCAAGGATCCCACAAGAATTGAGAACTACAGACCAATATCCCTAATGAACATCCATGCAAAAATTCTTAAAATACTAAGCAACGGAATACAAAAGTATATAAAACAAATAATTCACCAAGACCTACTGGGATTCATACCAGGCATGCAGGGATGGTTCAACATACGAAAGACCATTAGTATCATTAACCACATTGAAATGAAAAACTATTAAGAACCACATGATAATATCACAAGATGCGGAAAAAGCATCTGACAACGTCTAACACCAATTCCTGTTTAAGACACTCAAGAAGATAGGAATGGAAGGAATATTCCCCAAGGCCATACAAGCTATATATGAAAAACCAACTACCAACGTGGTACTTAATGGAGAAAAGACTAACACAGTCCCACTGAAAAAGGGGACCAGACAAGGAAGTTCCTCGTCCCTACTTTTATTTAATATCGTGCTGGAGGTTTTAGCTAACAGCATTAGGCAAAGAAAAGACATCAGAGGTATTTGCCTGGGTAAAGAAGAGGTAAAACTATCATTATTTGCAGTTGATATGATTTTATCTATGGAAAATCCCAAAAGCTCCACAAAGGGAGTACTGGGAGCAATAGAGGAGTATGGCAGAGTGGCAGGATGGAAGATCAACAAACAGAAGTCCATCGGACTGTTATATACATCAGTTAAGACCAAGAAAAGGAGATAAAAAAGGTGGTACCCTTCAGAATAGCCAAACACAAATGGAAATATCTAGGGATACACCTGACTACAGGAACAAAAGCTCTATATGGGGAAAACTATAGAACACTATTACAAGAATGTCGCGCGCTCAGTCTCGCCAGCAAGAAGGACGCGCCACAACAGGATTCTTCCACAGGCGTTTAATGCGGGTTCGATTTGCAGATGCGGAAAAAGACCCCGAAGCCCCAAACTACTGCTGCTTATATGCGCTCTATGGGGACGTGCTGTGCATTGATTGGTGCGTTCGCCAGAACCCTTATTAGCATACTCCAGGGTGGAGTTATGACTACGTCATCTAAACAGTGCACATGCCCTAAGTGGTTGTTTACCACTTAACTGGGCCACCACCCTGACTGCCTGGTGCCATCTTGTAATGGCGGCGAGAGCTGCGGCTTCCCACACAAGAAACCAAGCACGACTTCAACAAATGGAAGAATATCCCATTCTCAGGGATTGGAAGGCTCAATATAGTGAAGATGGCAGTTCTGCCCAAGGCACTATATAAGTTTAATGCCATCCCGATACAATTACCCTCATCTTTCTTCAAAGAAATGGAAAAACTGATTACCAACTTCATATGGAGAGAAAAGCCCAGAATTAGCAGAGAACTCCTCAAGAAGAAGGACACAGTGGGAGGCCTTGCTTTACCTGACTTTAGCACATACTATACAGTCACAGTTTCACACCACATGGTATTAGTACAATGACAGATACTCAGACTAATTGAAAAGAACTGAAAACCCAGAAATAAAATCATCATACAGACAACTGATCTTTGATAAGGGGCCAAAAAATATCAAATGGGAAGCAGATATACTCTTTAACAAGTGGTGCTAGAAAAAATGGATATTTACTTGCAGAAAAATGAAGCAAGACCCTTATCTCACTCCATGCACAAGAATAAACTCAAGGTGGATCACAGACCTTGACCTTAAACCCCAAACTATTAGGGCCATCAATGAGGGAATTGGGACCAACTTGAGAACTTTGGCACAGAGAATACATAGGCTATCAGAAATAGGGAAGGACACAAACACAGAGGAGGCACACATTGACAAAATGGGATATACTGAAGATAAAACACTTGTGTACATCTAAAGAATTCACCAAGAGAGTAGTAATAAGAGAGTCCACGCTCTGGGGAAACATCTTTAGCAATGACACATCAGACAAAGGCCTTATTACTAAAATCTATAATACTCTGCTATCCTCCAAAAAGATAAAAAAAAAACTAATTGCCCACTGAGGAGGTGGGCACAGGACCTCAACAGAAGTTTCACAGGGGCAGAAATCTGAATGGCCAACAAACATATGAGAAAATGTTCCTGATCTTTAGCCATAAGAGAAATGCAAATTAAAACAACAATGAGGTACACCTAACACCTTCAAAGGTAGTCCAATTCAAAAATCAGAAAGCAACAAGTGTTGGAGGGGCTATGGGGAGACAGGAACTCTCATCCACTGCTGGTGGGACTGTAAGTATGTACAACTACTATGGAAATTGATCTGGTGATATCTGAAATAGATGAAAATCGAGTTACCATATGACCCAGCAATCCCCCTACTGGGCATATACCCAGAAGAGGCAAGAAACAAACCAAGACCAGACATCTGTGCTCCAATGTTCATTGCGGCACAGTTCACAATTGCAAGGAGTTGGAAACAACCCAAATTTCCATCAACTGACGAGTGGGTTAAAAAGATGTGGTATATACATACAATGGAGTACTACACACAGCTAAAAAGCAGTGATGAACACATGAAGCACATTGCTTCATGGGAAGAATTGGAGGAAATTATGGTAAGCGAAGTAAGCCAAGCACAAAAGGACGAGTACAACATGAGTCCACTGAGGTAAGCTAAAAAAAAAAAATGCAAAAGGTGCATAGGGAAAAAGGTACTGTATACAATCACTCCTGGGGTGAGATCCAGTTAGTATGGCAGGGCCCAGACCAAAACCAGGGATACATATGGTAGCCAACTACAAAGGAGGGTAGGGGGGAAAGGAAGAAATGGGTAGTGGGGGGCAGGGCACTAACCCACCTAGGGAGAGGGTATTATTTATCTCTCCACAGGGAAAGAGGGACCAGACTTCAACCAGGTGCTCCAAGATGTGAATGCAACATACCAGCATGAAGCAGGGAACCAGTAGAGAGGTCTGAGAGGTTGGCCCCAATCCCAACTACAAGGTCAGCCACCTGTCTCCCCAGAAGCATTCACTTCAGAGGACAGCACTGATGCTACAGCTGAGGGAGAGGACATGTCCGATCAGAACACACAGGAGCAAATGAAGAGGGAGGAAGAGAGAGTGGAGCAAACCCTGGCCCACCAAGCCTTGAGGAAAATATCCCCGCTGAGAGCAGCCAATCCACAGAGAAGAACATATGGTTGGCCCCACTATGAGACACATCGCTCACTGACCCATAGCCCTACAGGGGAAACACTGGAGACACAGTGTGGGAATTGCTCCCAATCTGACCCCACCCAATCTGACACCAAGGCAAAACACTAAGGGCATGCAACAGAACAGAAAGGGGAGCAGCGCAAGGAAGTCCTGAGGGAGTATCAAAAGTAGACTTTGGGCCAGGGCGTGGCAACCTATCGGACTCAACCTGAAAACACCCCTAAAGCTCAACAAACAGATCTTGAACTATCTACAGGCTTTTTTTGGTCATTGTTTTGTTTTCTTTTGTTGCTTTGCTTTGCTCTGTCTTGTTTTTGTGCATATTATTATCTCTGTAGGTTTATCTAGATAAGATAGGCTGAATAAATAATCTGGAGGAGAAAACACGGACCACTGGCTGTGGAGGGACATGGGAGAGGAGGAGGTTGGGGAAAAGGAAGTGGTGTTAACAAATCCAGGGACAAGGGAAAACAAGTGATCCAAAATTGGTGTTGAGGAGGGTTAAGAAGCCTGGTAAGGTGTGATCAAGGCCAATGTAACCGAGAGGAATTACTGAAACCAAAATGAAGGCTGAGCATGACAGTGGAACAAAAGAAAAGTAAAAGGAAATAGAGGGAAGAACTAGGAGGCAAAGGGCATTTATAGAGATCTAAATACAGGCATGTACATATGTAAATATATTTATATAATGATGGGGAAATAGATCTATATACATATATTTATAGGTTTAGTATTAAGGTAGCAGATGGAAATTGGGTCTCCATTCAAGTGCTCCCTCAATGCAAGAACACTTTGTTCTATTAAATTGACATTCCAAGATCCTCACCTTCCCGACACCATCCTGAAGACAAAGCGGGTTCATAAGCAAATGTGGTGAAGATAGCTGATGGTGGTGCCCGGCTATCAAAAGATATAGCGTCTGGAGTCTTAAAGGCTTGAAGGTAAACAAGCGGCCATCTAACTCAGAAGGAACAAATCCCACATGGAAGAAGCACACCAGCCTGTGTGATCACAAGGTGTTGATGGGATCAGGTATCAGGCATCAAAGAACAAAAATCATATCATTGTGAAGGAGAGGGAGTGCAGAGTGAGGATCCAAAGCCCATCTGTAGGCAACTGGACATCCCCTTACAGAAGGGTCACATGGAGGAGATGAGCTAGTCAGGGTTCAGTATAGCAATGATGAAACACATAAATTTCCTCTACTTCTTAAATGTTTCCTCTCCCCTACCCCTACTATCATGATCCAAATTCTACCTTACAAATCTGGCTAGACCAGAGGATGTACACTGATACAGATAGGAACTGGAAACACAGGGAGCCAGGACAGATAAACCCCTCCAGACCAGTGCTGAGAATGGTAATACTGACAGGGTGGAGGGAAGGTGGGGTAGAAAAAGGGAACCCATTACAAGGATCTACATATAACCCCTTCCCTTGGTGATGGACAACAGAAAAGTGGGTGAAGGGAGACATCGGACAGTGTAAGACATGACACAATAATAATAATTTATAAATTATCAAGGGTTCATGAGAGAGTGGGGAGGGAGGGGGAAAATGAGGAGCAGATACCAAGGACTCAAGTAGAAAGCAAAAGTTTTGTGAATGATGATGGCAGCAAATGTACAAATGTGCTTGACACAATGGATGTATGTATGGATTGTGATAAGAATTGTATCAGCCCCCAATAAAATGATAAAAAACTTTTATTATCAAAAAATTCTCTGTCAAATTAGAAATAAAAGGAGCATCAATAATTATTTTAAAGACAATCACATTCATCATTATTGATAATAATGATTAACAATACTTTCAGAAACAGAAATGACATATAATACTATAAATATACTTTAAAATTTTTATTTATAAAAACCTTTATTTCTATTTTTAAAATAATATGTTTTAGGAAAGAATGAATTCATGGAACACCTCAAATTGTTTCTTAAACAAGGCTTCAAACTGGTCTTCCAGGTTCAAGCCTGGTCCACTAAGCAAGCCCCGAACGGACCCACATTTACAAATGTGAATGACCTGGCACAAGAACTGAAAAATTACAAGTGGATTCTTTACCGGAAATTTGATCTCCATCTGAGAAAACAAGGGACAGCTTGCGTGGTGGACAGCAACCAAATCCCTTGCCCAGCGGAGTCAGAAACAGTGGTGTGCTGCTCAAAGGTGGTGGCAGATTGCGTTGCTTTGGATGTGTGCTGCTCACCACAGTCCCAGCAACATTCCAGTCTCTCCCATCAGGCTCCTGAAGGAGCTCATTGTGTCTTTTCCCAGTTTCCCACTCCAGGGGGCCCGCCTTTAATGTTTTCCGATCAAGTTATTTTTCCACCCCACAAAGGTTTTGAAAATCCAAGTCTGTTCCAATTTCACTTTGTTAGCTATGGTTGAAATGGCTCTAACAGAGGAAAAGCCCTGTTCTTAAAATCCCTGTAGAGGGATTTTTATGATTAGTTATAAAACGAAAAATGGCATCAGCAGGAATGGGAGCAGTGATACCAGAAGGGTAGGGAAGGAAGGAAGAGCTGATCATGATGATTGACACATAACCTGCCTCACACCAGGGGGGAGAACAACAGAAACTTCGGGAGAAGGGAGACAGCAGTTGGTGTAAGATATGATAATAATAATAATTTATAATTTATTAAGAGGTCACAAGAGTAGGGGTGGGGAGGGTGAGAAAAGGGGGAGCTGATACCGAGGGCTCAATGGAAAGTAAGTGTCTAGAAAATAATGATGGCAACATATGTACAAATATGCCTGATACCATTGATGTGTGTGGATTTTTATAAGCTCTGTAAGAGCCCCCAATAAAATGATCTTTAAATTAAAAAATAAAAAAAGAATGATGGAATCAGCTTGGAGGAAGTACAGACAGAAAGTAGAAAGCGTTCCTTGTAAGTGAGGATGGCAAGACTTTGTCTTGCTTATTTTGGACATGTCACCAGGAAAGGCCAATTGCTAGAAAAGAACATCACGGTCGGTAAAGCGGGGGGGGGGGGTTGGTGAAAACAAGGGGAACCCCAAATGAGATGCATGGACACAATAGCTGCACGATGGGCTCAAATATGACTGTGAGGATGTATCAGCCCGGGCAGCATCTTGCTCTGTTATACTTAAGATTTCCCCGAGACTGAGCCAGCACGGGGGCAACTGACCCCAAGAGTGGGAATAATGTGGAAGAGGTGGAGCAGAAGCAGTGGAGGCAGCCTTGACCGTCAGGTCAAGCAGGTCAAGGTCCTAATACTTAGATGTCAAGGAGTGAATCCGTGGGCGAGTTCTGCACAGGATCAAGAATTTTCAAATGGCAGTGACTGAGTGAGTGGGGACTGGGCCCAGATGGCAGGAGTCCTCCAGGGGCCAGCACAAGCTCAGCTTACACCAGGTGCCACCTCCCTGAGGAGCCCAGCCTTGTGCCCCTCCCTCGGCCCCCACACGCTCCCTGGTTGTGTTCCTTTGGTTTTAATAGCAGTAAACACAGTGTGTCTCCACAAAGGCGCAGTGTGTGGAAAGTAAGGGCCTGTGAGACTCTCAGCGTCACACTCCATTTATCCCAGGCGGGCGGCTGCACCAGCCCTTGAGAATCTCCTGCCAGCCCAGAAGCTGGCAATTACCAACAGGCCATGATCGATGGAGACAACCAATTGGGAGTAATTAGGTCCAAAACCTCTCTGTTCCTCCAGCACCAGTTGGCCTGGTTAAGTTTCTGCCGGAATCATCTGGAGGCTTACCTAGGCTCTGTGGGCCTCCCAGCTTGAAGGTGGGCAGCCCGGGTGTCCATGCATGTGCACGGGGCCCTCCTGCTCTGGGAAAACCAAGATGAAGTCGTAGAGGGCAGGTTACAAGGCCGACCTCAGACAAGGGTGAGTCCTGCAGCCATTGCTCAGAAGGTCTCTCCTCTGTTTCCCTGAGTCCCTGGGGATGCTGGGGAGGCAGATCACCCACAGAGAGTGCTTTCTCTGCCCACAAATGATGCTGACACACACCTTGAGCACAGTGCCGTGATGAGCAGCTCTTGGGGTTTCTTATAGCCTTAGTCAGCTAGTGCTGGAACCAGAATTCAGGGTGCTGGCCCTAAGGGAAATCTCTCTCTCTCTCTCTCTCTCTCTCTCTCTGCTGGCCCTGGGGAAGGATCCTGCTTAGCTTCCTTCTTCCTTGCTGATCTCTGTCCTCAGCCATTTTTGCTTACTTGGCCCTGTGTCTAACCAACTCTATATCACTCAGCATTGAGTGGTTTTCAGCTACACAAAGAAATCCTCTTTCCTCACAGGATCACGGTCATGAGTGCTATCAGGTTGTTGTTAGGTGCCATTGAGTCAGTGCCAACCATAGCGACCCCGGGGGCAGCAGCATGAAGCCCTGCCCGGTCCTGCGCCATCCTCACCATTGTGTCTATGTCTGAGCCCACGGTTGCAGCCAGGGTGTCAATCCATCTCCTTGTGGGCCTTGCTCTTCTTCGCTGCTCCTCTGCTTTACCAAGCACTGTCTTTCTCCAGAGACTGGTCTGTCCTGACATATCGTAAGTATGTGAGACAAAGACTCTCCATCCTTGCCTCTAAGGAGTTTTTTTTGGCTTCTTCCAAGACAAACAGTTTGTCTTTTTAGTGCTTACAATAATTCAAATTGCATCATAATTCAAATGCATCAGTTATTCTGTCTTATGTGGGTTTGGGTTTAGGGGTTAGGGGGGGACCCTAACTCAATTCATAACACTCCTTCTCACTCTAGGACCCATTTGTGAGGGGCAGGCAGGAGGGTGACCTACATATCCAGACACCCAAAATTGCCCCTTTCTCGGATGCTTGGTCCTGTGCATCCTGCCAGTATCATGATACCCAGGGCATTGCGAGGTGACAGCATCTTTCTAGGGAGATTGTTGGTCCCTAACACGTGCAGCTCCATGCTGAAGGCTGACCATTATCTCCTCAGAACTCTGGGCAAAGTGGCTCAGTCTTCATTCCCTGCAGTTTTCTGACTCCTTCCTCCACCTCCCACAGAAGATTTCCTGCTAGGGAACAAATCCAATTTGCCACGTCGCTGGTGTCTTCGTGGTGTGTGTTTGCACTGCAACATCCGGAGCACAAGCAGGCCGCCTCATGAAATCCCCCTTCCACGAGTGTGAGCCCTTGTGCAGAATCGTGTTTTAGAGGCTGGGCCAGGAAGATGACTGACACACCACCTGGTCTTCCCAGAGGGCATGGTTAAGTGAGAAGACTGAGGGGTTAAGTGAGAAGACTGAGGAGCGAAGCTCGAAGGGGCACTGCGAGTTGGGAGTCCTTCAGGGTGTGCTAGGGAGGGGTAGTGTGGGAGAGCCAGGGTCAGGTCCTAGCAAGGTGCCTCCTGTCCAGCCATCACCTGTCTCTCAGTGGAGGCTTGCCTATCGCTGCGGTGCTGGACAGGTTTCAGCAGCGCCTTGACTGAAATGAACAAGAGCGAAGAGGCTTTGGTGAATTACTTCTGAAAACTTGCCGGTGAAAACCCGGTGGATTGCTACCACCCAGTCCCGTTGTGTGCAAGGCCACCAGGACAGGGTCCAATCTATGGCAGCTGATGACAACTGAGGCCAGTCATGAGGTCACTCTCCTGCAGGGGTGGGGCTGGTGCATCAGAGACCCCAAGGAGGCTCCCTGCAGGCGACAGCTGGATGAAGGGCTGGAGCCTTCCTCCTGCAGAAGAGCAGGAGTCATCCTCAAGAGGAAGAAGGTACCCTCCTGCACGTAGATGGAAGTTTGACGGCCGGGTGTCTGAGAAACCAGCACACTTCCAGGAACAGGACAGCAAGGAGCCATCCGGGGCCCATGCTGTCCAAGTTTCTGGTCTAGGGAAGGCACTTGGATCAAGAACCAAGTCTCCAGGCAAAAACAGAGGGGTGTGCTGTGGATTAAATATGCTCACCCCTGCCCCCCGCAGTGTGTTGGAATCCGATCCCCTGTGCTTATAGATATGATCCTGTTTGGAAGTAGATTTCCCTTTGCTATGCTAGTTAGACCATACCTGAGTAAGGTGGAGGAAGGCGGGGCTTCCAACCCCTGTAAAGAGTTAGTTTCGGAAACCCACAGGCGCAGTTCTACCTTGTCCTGTAGGGTGCCTATGAGTCGCATCGACTCAATGGCAGTATGAGTAAGTGTAGGAGTCAGGTGGGCCCTTCTCATCACTTTAGAGTAAAGCACAGGTTAGACACAAAGACACACCCATGAGAGGGAAGACTGATGCTGTAGGAGGACTCTCTACAGGCTAAAGGAACCCAGGAACACCTGGGGCTACTTACAAAGAGGACATCAACCTGGCCGAGTCCCCCTGTAGTCTCCAGAACTGTGGGAAAATTCATTTCTTTTCTTAGAAGCTGCCCACTTGTATGTTTGCATTACAGGAAAAAAACACCTCTAAAAATCAAACTCACTGCCATTGAGTCAATGCTGACTCATAGCAACCCTATAGAATAGGGTAGAAATGCCCCTGTGGGCTTCCAAGACCTTAACCCTTTACGGGAATAGAATGCCCCATCTTTCTCCTGAACAGCAGCTTGTGGTTTCAAACTGCTAACCTTTCAGATTGCAGACCAACACATAACCACGATACCACCCAAAGCACTGTATAACTAAGAAGGGTAGTCCCTCAGAAGAAGCAACCGAGCATGCTATCGGCAGATGAAGGGGCTAGATGGCGTAGAGTGGGAAGGCATGGGCACCCTTGCAGGAGAGCTGGGGAGGATGGATAGAGGAGGGAGTCACGGGAGGAGGCTGCAATGATACCTCTTTTTATGTAGAACAGCGGTTCTCAACCTGTGGGTTGTGACCCCTTTGAGGGTCGAATGATCCTTTCACAAGGGTCACACAAATCATAACAGATGCAAAATTACAGTGATGAAGTAGCAATGAAAATAATATTATTATTGGGGGTCACCACAACATGAGGACCTGTATTAAAGTGTTGCATCATGAAGAAGGTTGAGAACCACTGATGTGGAGTTTTCCCTTCCAGGGTGGAAGTCATGGCTCTGTGGTTCTTGCTATGCACGTTTTATCGTTGAAAACAAGCAACGTCATGCTGTGACTCAGGAATTCTCCCAATCCCATGACAGAGGTAAGTTTTCCTTCTTTTTCAGACAAGGAAACCAAGACTTGGACACTCCAAGTTCCTCACCTAGGGCTGTATGGTCAGGAAGTGGTTGGTGCCGGAATTACAACCTAGAATGAAGGATTCCACAGCCTGTGACCTTGATACTCACATGTCACTGGGAATGCTGTTCATCGATCCCACCCTGCCCTAATATCCAGCAATGTCATTTAATGCATTGAAAACATTAACCAGGGAACTCAAGTATTTCCGAAATTTTCATGATATCCCCATGGTCGTGATTTCTCAAAACCATTGCTAGGATCAGCTAGTCTGGACCCACCACCTCTGCCCAGGGAGATGGGCTCTTCATCACAGTGCCCTGTAGGCATTACCATGACTGGAGCCTCCTCTTTGCCAGAGCAGAGGAGGAAAATCAAGTGCATAGCCAAGTAACCCAGTTCAGTGAGCAATGTTGCTAAGTTTTATGAGATGTAATAGTCAGCATTCTTATTATTTCATGGTTAAATTAAGTTGATTTATTTATTATCTCTAAAACTCAAACTCACTGCCATAGAGTCAATTTTGACTCATTGTGACCCCATAGAACTGTCCTGATGGGTTTCAGAGACTATAGCTCTTTATTGGGGTAGAAAGTCTCGTCTTTCTCCCAAGGAGTAGACAATGGTTTTGAACTGCTGACCTTGTGGTTAGCAGCCTAATGAGTAACCACTAAACCACTAGGGCTCTGATTTATTGCCTAGGTAATAGGTCTACATGCCTCAAAAATGAAACAACTGCAACAAGGTAGGAAAGGAAATGATCTGCTTCCATTCCTATTTTCTCCTCCAGTGACAACCTCTGTCATCAATTTCGTCTGTGTCTTTTCACATTTCCTCTAGAAAACATCATTTTCAGACTTTCTGTAGTTGCATTTGAGCCTCTAGATCATTGTATGCATTTCCTAGGACTGTTGTAACAAACTCATCAACTAAATGGCTTACAAGAACTGAAAATGTATTGTCTCACAGTCCTGGAGTTTACAAGTCCAAATCAGAATACGGGCTGGGTGGCTTCCTGTAGAGGTTCTGAGGGTGGATCTTTCCAGCTGCCCTCTCAGCTTCTGGTGACAGCCAGCAAACCTTGGTGCTCTTGGGTCTGTAGCTGGATCATTCCAATCTCTGCCTCGGTCTCTGAGTCGCCTCTCTTTCTTTTTCAGGATTAGGACCCCTCCTACTTGACTCCCACCTCATGTGAACTGACAGCATCTTCTAAGATTTTATTTCCCAATGAGCTTTGTTCACAGGTACTTGCAGTAAGGAACCCCACATATCTTTTAGGGGGGCAAGAGGACCCTGGTGGCATAGTGGTTACACAGTGGACTGCTAAGCGCAAGGTCAGCATTTCGAAACCAGCAGCCTGTTTCACACGAGAAAGACCAGTCTTTCTACTCTTATAAAGAGCTACAGTTTGGGGAGCTCAGAGGGGCTGTTGTCTCCTGTCCTGTGGGGTCAATATTAGTCAGAATGGCACTTGATGGCAGTGAGTTTGGTTTTTGAAAATCTTCAGGGGGGCACAGTTCAATTCTTAGTGAATACACAGGAAACCAAGCATGCCGAATCAATGTCAAGTACACTCCTCAGCTTGGGGAAACATCTCTCTCCACTTCTGTTTTGCAAAAAAAAATCCTTGCTCGGAGGGGGAAAACAAACATTAACCCTATACTTTTGTCGATCAGATAAAGTGCAGTGAGCGCTAACCTCCCATTCTTGAGAACGTACTCTATCCCTGGGAAAGACCCTGTGTTTCTCTGGCTTGGAAACACTCCTGATTTGTGTCCTGGTTAGAAAACGAAGGGAGGAAGCCCAGGGGATCCTTTACATCGGGAACTGCTTTCTTCATAATGAGATCCTGGTATGCCCACCGCCTCCCCACGGAAACGCTCAGGGTCAGATCTTTTGTGGGCCACTGAGGTCTGGGCCACACGGTGCAAGACTTGGCACCAGGTGAGAAGTTGTTCTGTTCTCCAGCACAAAGTGGCCAGAGCCTGCTCCTTCACAGGCTTGGCATTCACTCAGCAGGAGGTAGTAACAAATGCTCTCGCCAGCGGGGCTGTTGCCGTGAAGTGGCACATCAGAGAGGAGGCAACTCCTTTGGGAAGACTGGATTTTTAACGAGCAGCAGTGCGCTCTACGGAAACTAAAGGGAATGAAGAGCAGGTTGCGTTGCCAGCGTCTAAGACCAGGCCAAGGTAGACCAGCAGAGCTGTGCAGTCAGGGAACCTTCCTGAGGGTGCTGCTGGGCTGTTAGCTGTCTACAAGTTGGCCGTGACTCACAAAGACACCCTGTACAACAAAGCAAAAGGTTGCCTGTGCCGGCACATCTTCATAATCAAGTCACTGTGAATTTTAAACGCCTTCCACACTAGGGGGTTCATCTTCCAGCATAAAATCAAATGAAGCACTGTTGTCACTGCCCAGGAGTTCATTTTGAATCATCGTAACCCTATAGGAGGCTGGAAGCCAGCTTTCTCCTGCTAAGCACATGGTGGCTTTCAGCTGATGCGGTCAGCAGCCCCACAGTAACCCACTCTGAGCAGGGTCCTGGCAATCACAGTTGTAGTCCATAAGGGTGGAGTGGGGGCAGCAGATTACCCAACTGCTCTCCCAAGTCCGGAAGCTCAGCTGAGATTTGTGTGGGATAAGTGACCTTACATGTATTTGAAATACTGCTGGCCTAACTTCCAGTAGCACCTAACTAACCAAACACACTGCCATCGAGTCAGTGCTGACTCATCGTGACCCCCCCCCCACTCTGGGTTTCTGAGACCGTAACCTTCTATGGGAGTAGGAAGGCCCATCTTTCTCCCGGGCAGTGATAGTGGGGTTAGAAAATGTCCAACTTGCACCTGCATGGGAGGTGATTGAAAACACCATGCCTTGGATAAGGTACACCCTAGTCCTCAAGTAACCTGCTTGCTTTTGTAGACTCGAAAGAAGTTTTGTGCAGCAAATTTATCCGCTATTTCATCTCTTTCTCTTTTTAAAACCATTTTATTGGGGGCTCTTACAGCTCTTATAACAATCCATACATCTATTGTGTGAAGCACAGTTGTCCATATGTTGCCATCATCCTTTTCAAAACATTTTTTTTCTACTTGAGCCCATGGTATCAGCTCTGAGGGCCAATCTTGATGACTAGTTGTTTTCCTAAATAAAGTATTATTGGAACCCAGGCACATCCATCCATTTTTATTTCATCACTGACTGCTTTAGGAGTCCTGGTGGTTTATGATCTAGTATGACGCTGTTCACCGCAGCTTGTTGATGCAAACCCATGTGGTGGCTACGTGGACAAAAGGCCTGGCAGTGCACTCCAGTAAAGATCGCAGCCCAGAAACCCAATGGGGCAGTTGTGCGCGGTCCCACGGGGCTGCCGCTATTTGAAGAGGACTGGACAGTACCCAACAGCAGTGGCTGCTTCAGCAGCACAACAGGATGGGGGCGTTGCCACAGAGACCACATGACACATGGATCCGAACGGATTAACGATTTGGCCCTTTTCAAAAAACAAAACATGGTACATATGAGGGCTGGAGGTTCAGGGAATCCAGGGTGGATGATACCTTCAGGACCAAGGGTGTGAGGGACGATGGAGGGTGAGTGGGTTGGAAAGGGGGAACTGATTACAAGGATCCACATGTGACCTCTTCCCTGGGAGAGGGACAGCAGAGAAGGGGGGAAGGGAGACTCCGGATAGGGCAAGATATGACAAAATAATGATGTATAAATTACCAAGGGCACATGAGGGAGGGGGGAAAGGGGAGGGAGAGGAAAAAAAGAGGACCTGATGCAAGGGGCTTAAGTGGAGAGCAAATGCCTTGAGAATGATTGGGGCAGGGAATGTATGGATGTGCTTTATACAATTGATGTATGTATATGTATGGATGGTGATAAGAGTTGTATGAGTCCCTAATAAAATGTAAAAAAAGAAAAGAGGAGAAAAAAATGATTAGGGCAAAGACTGTACAGATGTGCTTTATACAATTGATGTATGTATATGTATGAACTGTGATAAGAATTGTATGAGCCCCAATAAATTGTTTTAAAAAAAAAGAAAAGGAATCAGAAAATATTAAAAATGGAAACTATTTAAAAAAAAACAAAACAACAACAAAGTCATTATGACTCTGTGGTACTAAAGAGGAGCATTATCTGATAAGGAAAACTATGAGCCACTTTGGTGCACTGAGAGGATGCCTGAGGAGCCTGGGCCCTGAAACATGACAGGTCATTCCTCAAGGAAATGGAGGGAAAAGGAGAGGAGGACAGATCCCACAGGCTCCTGCCTCTGAGAAACTCGCATGTTCTCGTTACCTGGACAAGCCAGGCTGGCGTTTGGGGATTATAAAAAGAAGCATACCAAGGTTGCCTCAGAGACACCTGGCATTCAGCAGCCCCCAGAGCTGCTGTGTCTCCAGTGAGAAATTCTACAGATGTGTGGCCACTGAGTCCTGACCACCTGGAGATCTTCAAAGGATGGGGCTTTTTGCACAAATGTCTTAGATAACTGTTAGCCACAGACCATCCCCAAACAAGTTCCTCCTCAGGATCCCCATGCAGCCTTGGGGTTAGTGCCTGGGGGCGGGGGGGTCGTTCTAGCTCACAGCTAAACAGGGGTCTCTGGGGTTCTGGGCAAGGAGGAGATAGCTTCTTAAGCCAGGAGAGGATTGCAGGGTTAACCCAGCTCTCCTCAGGGAGGGAGCACTCATTGCTGAGTGGGGGCCTTTCCTAGGCAGGGCTTCTCAACTGTGAAGAGAGTGTGTACACGGGTCGTGCGTCTCCTATGTGGATAAGCACACAGAACTGCTTTTCCTAAAGTAGTTACATAGTTCTGCCATTCGCTTCTGTATAGACAGCCCTTACAATGATGTGTTACTTTGTGTGTGTGTGATTCTTCACCATGCATCTCAGAGATATTCTTGTTAGCTGCTCTGATTTAGGATGGCCGCATGCACAATAGAGCAAAACTTGGCCCTGTCCTGTGCCATCCTCATGGCTGATTGTGGGTTAGACTGCTGTGATCCTTAGGGTTTTCATCTGCTGGTGTCTGGAAGTAGATCGCCAAGCCTTTCTTCCTAGTCCGTCTTAGTCTAGAAGCTCATTGAAACCTGCTCTGCCTCACAGCAGTACTCCAGCTTCCACAGAGAGATGGCTGGAGGCTCTACATGAAATGTATTGGCTGGGATCGAAACCCATGAGTATCCTGCATGGGAGACCAGAAATCCTACTACTGAACCAGGAAACCCTCTCACGCAGATAGAATTGTGTAAAATTCATTGAAACCAATACACAGAACTATTCTATGAGTGATCCCTACTTTACAGTTTTTTTTTACAACCGTTCCATTACCGCCCTGAAATGAAAACCAGCAAACGTGAAGCCTTAAATGTACATTTACAGCACAAACTTTGAAATAGATACAACTAATTAAATAAACACACAGAGATATGCATACATATAAAGTGCATTATAAAGGATAAATAAAAGGAAAGGTGGCCCCAGCACCAAAAATTAAGTGGATTCCTGCCCCTCCCCTGAGAAGAATTTGTTTCAAAGGACGACATTGACTCTGCAGCTCCGGGAGATGGACATATCTGATCAGAGCACACGGGAGCAGATGAAGGGGCAGGAGGAGAGAGTGGAGCACAACCTGGCCCACCAGGCCGTGAGGAGGATGTTCCTGAGTAGAGCAGCCAGTCCACAGAGAGAACAACATGGCTGGCCCTACTATGAGACATGATGCCCATCAGTGACTAAGGGCGATACAGGGGACAGCACCGGAGACAGTGTGGGAATTGCACCTGACCTGATCCCACCACACCGAGGCAAAGCACTGGGGGAGTGCAGCAGAACAGCAAGGGAATGGAGTGGCAAGGTCCCCAGGGAAGACTGAAAGTGGACTTTGGGGCCAGGGCGTGGTGCCCCAACAGACTGGACTGGAAAACACTCCTAAGGGCCAACAAACGATCCTTGAACTAACTACAAGCTTTTCTTTTGTGAAGTGTTTTGTTTTGTTCTTTGTCAGTGGTTTATATTTGTTGTTTTGTTGTCTGGTTGTATACTGTTGCTTTGTTTTCCTCTGTCTTGTTTTCGTGCATGTTAGTGTCTCCACAGGTCTGTCTGAATAGGACAGGCTGGATGAACTATCTGGAGGAAAAACAGTGGGACCGACAGTTCTTGGGGGATTTGGGGTAGGGGGGTTGGGGGGTAAGGAAGTGGTGTTAACAAACACAGGGACAAGGGAACAACATGGGACCCAAAATGGTAGTGAGGGGGGAGTGGCAGGCCTGGTGGGGAATGGTCAAGGGTAAGGTTGCATAGAGAAGAGGTATACTCTAACCCAGGTGGGGACGAAGCATGGTGGTGGGGCAGGAGGAAAGTCAAGGGAGATGGAGGAAGGAGCTGGGAGTCAAGGGGCATTTAAGGAGGTCTAGACAAAGACATGTACATGCAAATATATATATGAGGATGGGGAAATTGATCTATGTGTCTATATTTATAGGTTTAGTATTAAGGTGGCGGAAGGACCTTGGGCCTCTACTCAAACACTCCCTCAATGCATGTATACTTTCTTTTATTAAATTTGCACTCTATGATGCTCACTCTCCCGACATAACTGCTGAAGCCAAAGTGGGTGAACAAGTAAATGTGGTAAAGAAAGCTGATGGTGCCCGGCTATCAAAAGAGATAGTGACTGGGGTCTTAAAGGCTTGAAGATAAACAAGCGGCTATCTGGCTCAGAAGCAACAAAGCCCACATGGAAGAACACACCAACCTGTGCGATCACGAGGTACCAAAGGGACCAGGTATAAGGCATCATGCAATATATATATATATATATATATATATATATATATATATATATATACCATATACCATATATATACACCATAGTGAATGATGGGGGAAGTTCAGAGTGGAGACCCGAGGCCCAAATGTCGACCACTGGAGATCCCCTCATAGAGAGGTTTAGGAGAGGAGATGGGTCAGTCAGGGTGCGATGTAGTACCGGTAAAGAACATAGCTTTCCCCCAGATCCTGGATGCTTCCTCCCCTCAACTACCATGATCCGAATTCTACCTTGCAGGACTGGATAGGGCAGAGGTTGTACACTGGTGCATATAGGAGCTGGAGGCACAGGGAATCCAGGGTGGACGATACCTTCAAGACCAGGGGTGTGAGGGGCGATGCTGGGAGAGTAGAGGGTGAGTGGGTTGGAAATGGGGAAATGATTACAAGGATCCGCATGTGACCTCCTCCCTGGGAGATGGACAGCAGAGAAGGGGGGGGGGGGAAGGGAGACTCCAGATAGGGCAAGATATAACAAAATAACAATCTATAAATTATCAAGGGCACATGAGTGAGGGGGGAGCGGCGAGGGGGGTGGAAGAGGACCTGATGCAGAGGGCTTAAGTGGAAAGCAAATGCTTTGAGAATGATTAGGGCAGGGAATGTACGGATGTGCTTTATACAATTGATGTATGTATATGTGTGGATTGTGATAAGAGTTGTATGAGCCCCTAATAAAATGTAAAAAAAAGAAAGGAAAAAATGATTAGGGCAAAGAATGTACAGATGTGCTTTGTACAATTGATGTATGTATATGTATGGATTGTGATAAGAGTTGTATGAGCCCCTAATAAAATGTTTTTAAAAAAAGGAAAGGGAGTTGTTTATTTTAAATAAAATACATCCAGCCCTTAAGTGTCTGAGCATTTCAAGGGGCAGCATGTGATCAAGAACCATTGATCCTGAAGGAAGACGTCCCAGCTGCACTAGAGACATTAGTGCAAAACTAGAATTCAGAAATAGAGGGCCAAGTGAAATGCTCAACAAGCGGATGGAGCACTAGAAACGCTCACTCCTCTCTGCCAGGACATTTGGCCGACTAAGAAAGGTGACCCAGCAGAATGCAAAAATCATCTCGTAATATCATTAATAGCAAATGCAAGTAAAATTTCCTGACAATCATTTAACAACAGTTGGAGCAGTGCATTGGCAGGGGTACCTGAAATTCAAGCCAGCTTTAGAAAAGGGTGTGGAACAAGGGATATCAGAACTGACGTCAGATGGCTTGACCTTGGCTGAAAGCAGAGAATACAAGAAAGATGTTGACCTGCGTTTTATTGACTATGCAAAGGCATTTGACTGTGTGGATCATAACAGACTCTGGATAAGGTGGAGAAGAATGAGAATTCCAGAACCCTTGATTGTGCTCATGTGGAACCTGATCACAGACCAAGAGGCAGCTGTGCAAACAGAACAAGGGATACTGCATGGTTTAAAATCAGGAAAAACACGTGCTGGGTTGTAGCCTTTTACCGTAAGTATTCAATCTGTATGCTGATCAGATAATCTGAAAAACTGTGCTGTATGAAGGATTTGGCGTCAGGATTAGAGGAAGGCTTATTAAAAACCTGTGATATGCAAATGGCACAACCTTGCTGGCTGAAAGCATGGCGGACTAGAAGCACTTGGTGGAGAAGATAAAGGCTGTGTGGATTAAAACTAAGTGCAAAGAAAACAAAAATCCTCACAAACGGACCAATAGTTGACATCATGGAGAAACGTTCAAAGCTGTGTAGAATTTCATCCTGCTTGAATCCACAGTCCGTGCTCCAGAGTCAACAGTCAAGAAGTCAATGTGTATTGCATCGAGCAACTCGGCCGCATTATGCCTCTTTAACGTTTTGAGGAACAGCATGGCACTTTGAAATCTAAGGCGAACTTGAGCCGAGCCGTGGCATTTTCCTGGTCTCATCTGCACGTGAAAGTTAGACCGTGAAGACTGAAGAAAGAGGGGTGCATCTGCATTCCGGTGTTGGTGAAACAACACGGAAGTATCACAGACTGCCTGAAGAACCAGCTTGGAAGACATGCAGCCAGGAGCTCCTTATGAGCAAGGAAGGCCAGACTTCTCCCATCCTTTGTGACACCAGTGGGATCAGAAGAGACCAGTCCCCAGAGAAGGACCTCATACTTGGTGAAATGGGGGGGCAGCAAAACGGAGAAAGATGACCAAGGAGCTGGGTTGGCACAGTGGCTGCGACGATGGCTCAAACATAGCAACGATTATCAGGACGGTGCAGACAGGGCCGTGCTTTGTTCTGTTTGTGCCTGGGGTCCCGACGAGTCAGAGCCAGCTTGCTATCACCTAACAACAACAACAACAAATGCATAGGCTCACATTTCTAAAGGAGTCAATGATGTCAGAAAGAGGCAATTGTGATCATGTACAAAGGTTACGGAGACTTGGTGGATGAAATTGCATTGGGGTTAAGGAGACTTAGGGCAGGAGAGCGGGAGATCCGTTTTTGCATCGAATGATGTCCGCCATTTGCAGAGTCTTACATGTGTGGCGGCTCTTGGATTTTCATAATGCAGGGCACCTCACTGTCCCCAGCACCGCAATGGGCCCGTCGAAGAGCTAAAGGGTTATGTGACAACCCAACACACCTGAGAGGGGCTGGAGAAGAAGATGACGTAACTCCCCCCACGGCCCTCTGCGGGAGCTCCATTGGCGGTACAGTGTGTCAGGGGAAAGACGGGTGTGGAAAGGCCATGGTGAGGCCCCTGCCGTTCGGACACAGCTTTCCCGGAAGAAGAAACAGTGGCAGAGAGCCTCGTTTAGAAATGAGGTTTAGTTAGGTGGTTGCAGAAAAGGAGAAAGGGGCCTGCGGAAACCGGAAGTTAAGAAAATAGAAGATGTTCAAGCTCAAAATTTCCAGTGCAAGAATTTCCCAAGGACAAAGTTCAGAAAGGTTCCGAAAGAAGGAGGAATGGAAACAAGAGATGGCAATCAGTAAAAGGAAACAAATGCGTATGGATTGTTGAATGGAAACCTATCCGTTCTGTCAACCTTCACCCCAATTCACCAAAAAAGGTAGAAATAAAAGCATACAAACCAAAGAAACACAGCAAAACAAAACCATTTAGTCTAACAAAAGTTATCATTGTTCTAAAAACAAAAATTCAGATGTCGGTTGATGAGTGCCTCCCACCGCACCCAGTCCCAATGGAGCTGTGCACTCAACCTCCCAGGCCTGCCAACACAGCCAACCTCACTCTTCCTCTGCAGGCATGAAGTTGGGGGCAGTTGTCACCAGGAAACACAGGTGAAAATGAGATTGGGAGTGAGGGCTCTCAGCCTTCCTGATGGCGCTACCTATTCATACAGTTCCTCGTGTTGTGGTGACCCCAACCATAACATTATTTTTGATGGTACTTCATAACTGTATTTTTGCTACTATTATGAATCGGATGACCCCTGTGAAAAGGTTGTTCGACTTCCAAAGGGGTCACAACCCACAGGTTGAGAACTAATGGCTTACCCTCTTGGTCACACTCCCTTTGGGAGTTTGGTCTCCTGGGTCTTAAAGCTCCTCACAGACAGGGGGAGCCCTTCCATTTGTTGGGTGAATGAGCCCTTGAGGGGAATTCCCAGCAGCCTGCCTAACTTGCTCAGGAAAGGAGGAAAGCCCAAGGAGAAGATGGCAGCTCACAGCGAGCTGGGAGTGTCAGAGGAGAACTGTGCTCCATGCCCTTGCAGTGGCTGACTTGGGGAAAGGAGAGCATCACATCTTTCTTCTGATCCTCTGGGAGGATTCAAACCTCTTACTTGCCCTCTGACCCCTGGTAACCACTAATTATCTTTGGATTCTCTATACCAGGGGGCCTAAAAAAGCTGGTGGGAAAGACTCCGTTATTTTTTCATTTCATTTATCTGCAATTTTCTGAAGCTCCCCTCATCTATGCTTATTTCGTACAAATGAAATCATGCAGGGCTTGTCCTTTTGCGACTGAATCTAATTTTAATAGTCACCCCCCAACCCCATTCTAGGCATGCATTCCGCAGGACTTTTGACCTTCCCGAGCCTCTGTTTCCCCTTCCAGAAATGGGAAAAGGTAAAGCGCATCAGCAGCTCTCACATCGGGGTGTCCGTTAGACTCACTCTGGAAACTTGTGTACGCGGTGCCAATCTTGAGGGATTCTGGCTCAGTCGACCTCTGGCAGCTGTGGGGTTAGGAGAGAGGGGCATCTTGGGGCGTCCAAAAATTCCCCCAGACAGTGGCAAGACACCATCAGACAGATTGTCAGTGTTTGAAAGAGCTGATTGTTAGACTGCTCGTTACTAAAGATGAAAACATATAACCAAACACACACAAAAACCAGACCAGCTGCCTTTATTTATTTAAACAGGGAGCTGGTAAAGAGAGCGTTGCAATCATAATATAATTAAGTCAAGCACAATTGTGCAGTTGCTACCACAATCAGTTTCTTTCTTTTTGAATTCTTTGATATCAGCTCCCTTAGACCAGTTACTTTTGAGTATTTCTGACCTCATGGCAGGCGCATGTGTGTCGGAGTACAACTGTCCTCGGTAGGCTTTTCAGTAGCTAAGTTTTTGGAAGCAGATTGCCAGGCCTTTCTTCTGAGGCACCTCTGGGTGGGCTTGAGCCATTAACTTATTGGTTAGCAGTGCCGCACATTCATGGTTTGCATCACTCAGGAATGCCTAAAATATGCAAACTTACCACTACATGAATTATATTTAACGCAGATATAACATATGCAAAACACCTCATCTCTTTCTAGTTACCTTTAGTGCATTTTACCATTCTGTGTACATTTTTATGGTCCCTGAGTGGCACAACCAGTTCGCACTTGACCACCAATCTAAAGACTGGCAGTTAGAAACCACCCAATGATCACACGGAAGAAAAGACCTGGCCCTCAGTGTCCGTGAAAACGACAGCTGAGAAACCTTCTAGAGCGCTCCTGCTCTGTACAGGTTGGAGCGGCTGCCGCAGCACCTGACAGCAAGACTAGGAATCACTCGTCGCAGCTTGTCACCGTCTCTCGTTCAGCGGCGTCCCCTGTAGCTTGAAGTCAGCCTGGTGGAAATATTTACACGGCCAAAGAAGCCATCACATTCCGGCTCAGCGATGACCCTGTAGCGCAGAGTAGAGCTGCCCCCGACAGCCGCCCGGGCTGTAATCTTCACAGGAGCAGACACAGGCTGCCCCGCTTCCGCCCCCGAGCAGGCTTGAATCGCTGACTTTTAGGTTAGCAGCAATGTTTAAGCGTGGTCCCACCAAGGCTCCGTATTTACACCACAGAAGTGGCGATTGCTACCACTCAGAGTGGTCAACCCCCTGCGCTCCTTCTCCGCCTCCACGATCCAGTTGTTCAGCGCCCTGTCCTCCGTGTGAGGTGCAAGTTTAATTCTGAACAATAATCCCAAGTCCCCTTCTTTAAAATCCTGTCTCAGCACGAGACGCCTGGGACTGGCTTTGTAGCTTTCCTGCATCATCCACACCCCCCACCTCCCCGCCCCCCAACAGTGTTTGCTCTGCTGTGCCTGGCGCTGAAGAAGCAGGTGTGTTTGTGCAGGTCTTTAAGGTATCTTTCAAGTAAATAGGCTTGATAAAATCTGTTCTTTCCTTCGTTCTTCCGTTCCTCGCATTGATCCAGCCCTTTCTACAGGCGCTGCACATGCTGTGTTTGTACATTTCTGCAAACAGGTAATTGTGGAAGCTTATTGTACAGAAACAGGCTCTAGTACAACCAACCGTAACCAAGGCGGTGACCAGCGACTTCCTCTCCTTTGAGACGTTGGTGTTTTTGAAGATTTTTAACTTAAACTCCTTTCCACAACTTGGCCCCGTTCCATTGTTGCCTTATTTGGAATGCAGAATGGCTATCCTGGGTAAGAATCATTATTAAATTCCGGAGGAGAAATCAATTCTCTCAACCTTTTACAGCAAGTTCAAACTGGTTTGGGGTTGAGCCGCCCCTATTTTCAGCTTCAGTTGTCGCTTTGGGCACATTAAAGGAATCCAGCTAACACAAAGGGATGTGGGTATGGTGTGATGGCTGCTTTTATATGACCTTTCTAACCGTGGTCTTCTAACCTCGATGGTCTTCGAACGCCCATCATATGATTGGGCGAGGCTATGCAAGTAAGGTGCTTGTGGACCACCAAGCTTTAATAACAACTTCTTAATAATGCAAATAAGAAGTATTTGTAGGGTGGGCCCATGCAAATAAGGCTTATGGAATCCTATCAAGAGGATTGGTCCATTTTGCCATCCCCTTCCCTTCAGAGAAGGAACTTCACCAGCTACCATCAAGAAGAGGAGACCATTGCAGAATGCACCTTTTGGACCGAGGGATCTTGTGCTGAGAATTCCGAGACACAGGGGACGGAGAGAGTGAGACAGCTTTAACATGAGATAGTGGGGGCAGAATCAGGAAACCGGCATGAATTGGCATAGTGTGCTTCCCAGTCCACGGAGCAAGGTGACTGCTGACCCGCAGAGGAGACCTGCTGAGAGTCATTGGGTAGGAGGCTTGCCGGTGGAGTGAGGGGTCCCTAGGCATTTATTAGCAGAGATAACGAGCTTTCTAACACTTGTCCAAGCAGGGCAGAGGCTGTGCCCAGGACCCAGGAGGAGGAGGACCATAGCAAGAGAGAGAGAGATCTGCCTATAAGCACAGCTGTGAATGAGTTGTTCTGGTTAAAGAACTGTATCTTGATTCATTCCTAATCCTGAGTTGAAACTTGTTACTTCCATAATAGACTCCATTACTGTGAGTGCATCTCTGCAGTCCATATGGTCTCTGCATTAAATGATTGAACCCGGCAGAGAAGCAGTGAGTGCGGTAGTAGGGACAGCTGGTATGAGGGTCAGTGAACAGATGGAAAAGCCGAGGTAGAGTTGACATCCTCATCTCATAGGATTTAATCTTGGCCTGTTGATATTGACAGAGCTTCTTCCTCTTGTGAGGTGAGATCATCAAGCCATTTTTATTGTTGGCACTGTTTTTAAAAATTTATTTTAAATCACTGTCGTCAACTGGACATCCCCTTAGAGAAGGGTCTCAGGGAAGAGATGAGACAGTCAGGGTGCAGGGTAGCAACAATGAAACATACAACTTTCCTCTAGTTCCTAAATGCTTCCTCTTCCCCCCACTATCATGATCCCAATTCTGCCTTACAAATCTGGCTAGACCAGAGGATGTACACTGGTACAGATAGGAACTGGAAACACAGGGAATCCAGGACAGATGATCCCTTTAGGACCAGTGGTGAGAGTGGTGATACCAGGAGGGTGGAGGGAGGGTGGGGTGGTAAGGGAGAACTGATTACAAGGATCTACATATGACCTCCTCCCTGGGGGATGGACAACAGAAAAGTGGGTGAAGAGAGACTTCAGACAGTGTAAGATATGACATAATAATAATTTATAAATTATCAAGGGTTCATGAGGGAGGGGAGAGCAGGGAGGGAAGGGAAAAATGTGGAGCTGATACCAAGGACTCAATCAGAAAGCAAATGATTTGAGAATGATGATGGCAACAAATGTACAAATATGCTTGACACAATGGATGTATGTATGGATTGTAGTAAGAGTTGTACAAGCCCCCAATAAAATGATTAAAAAAACAAAATCACTGCCATCAAGTTGATTCATAGTAACTCTATAGGCCTAGGTAAGACTGCCCCTGTGGGTTTTTGAGACCATAAATCCTTACAGGCATAAAAAGATTCATCGTTCTCCCTCAGAGGGCTAGTAGCTTCAAACTGCTGGCCTTGCGGTTAGCCACCCAACTCATTACCCACTACACCAGCGGTGCTCAACCTGTGGGTTGCGACCCCTTTGGGGAATTGAACATCCCTTTCACAGGAGTCAGTAAGACCATCGGAAAACACATATTTCTCATGGTCTTAGGAACTGAGGCACCGCTCCTCAGGCACCATCTCCAGGCTGGCCCACCACATGCAGATGCGCCTGCATACGAGTACCCGGTGTGAAGACTGTTATCCACGCTACACCATGCTTCCAGACAACATTTCATTTATTTGTAATTTGAAATACATATTTCACAATATATAATTACATATTATTTTTGTGATTCATCACTATGCTTTCATGATGTTCAATTTGTAACAATGAAAATACATCCTGCATGTCAGATATTTGCATGATGATTCATAACAGTAGCAAAATTACAGTGATGAAGTAGCAACAAAAATAATCTTATGGTTGGGGGTCACCACAACATGAGGACCTATGTTAAAGGATTCACAGCATTAGGAAGGTTGCGAACCACTGCACTGTACCATCAAGGCACCTAATTTGTGTAAAGTGTTGAGAAATTAATTGGTGGAAAAAGTAGACCCTGAGAATTGCTAAGGTCTTACTGATACCTGTCTAGTCTTCTAAAGCCATCCTTACACAAATATCACAAGTAAATGACTTTAAAGAATAGAAATGGAATTACTCCCAGTTCTACATGCTAAAAGTCCAAGTCAGGACCTTAGCTGTGTTGCTTCTTCTATGAACCCTTCTCCTAGTTTCTGGTGTCTGTTGCTGCTCTTTGGTGTTTTGCATTCCTGGGCTTTCCTTGGTGTTTCTTGGCATCTGTCTCCCACCACGCGCATGTCTCTGGGTCTATCTGCTCTTTTTATAACTCAGAAGTGGTTAGGTTTAGGACCTTCTATACTAGTATGACATCATTATCATAAGAAAAAACACCATTCCCAAACAAGATCATATTTATAGGTCATATGTTTGATGGGCACAATTCAATCCATAACTGTATCCAATCACAGCACACTCTTTTCTGCCCAAGTTCTAAATTCACTGCTCAGTGAAGCAAAGGAATAATGCTCATGATGTCCCAAAGATGGCCTTTAGAGTTGATAAATATTAAGCTGGAGGATATGGAGTACACTCAGATCTTGGAACAAATACGCTTTCGGTTCATTTCCTAAATCTCCTCTAAGTCCCACAATGCAGCAGTGGAAGAGAACAAAAATGCATTCTCTCATCCCCTAGAGGCCAGGAGTCTGCAACCTGGGTGTTGGCAGGGTTGGTCCCTTCAGGAAACATAGAGGAAGAATCTGCTCCATGCTTTTCTCTTAGTTTCTTGAGTTGTCGACCAGCAGTCCTTGGTGTTCCTCACCTTGGGATTGAACCACTCCCACATGTGCCTCCATCTGTGCATTGCCTTCTTCCCTGTGTGTCTTTATGTGTCCTCTCCTCTTCTTATAAAGACACCAGTCATACTGGATTCAGGGACCACTCTAGTCCAGTATGAGCTCATATTAATTTACCTAATTTTATCTGTCAAGACTATATGAATGGGGTTTCAACAATTTTGTAAGAAAATTCCACTATATTTTAATTCGATTTGACCATAAACTTTTTGAAGCGATTTGCATTTTCAAACAAGGCCACATTTTGAGGTTCCAGATGGATCTGAAATTTGAAGGGATGTTATTCAACTGAGTAAAAACTCCTCAGTGTTGTTACTGTTATCAGACACTAGGTCAACCCCTGAATCCAGAACTGCCTTTATAGTCTGTCTTAGTCTTGAAGCTTCACTGAAACCTACTCGGGATTACAGCAACACACAGCCTCCCCAATCAGACGGATGGCGGCTTCACATGAGGCACTTTGCACAGCAATCAAGCCTGCTTATCGTGCATGGAAGGTGAGAATCCTACCACTGAGCTAACAAATGACCTCATAATCCTGGATCCCCAATTTAAGCAGTGGCAGCCTGGTCTGCTTGGGCAAACACACCACCCAGAGGGATAAGCTCAATCCTGAAGATGCAGTAGACTCATTTCCAAGTGAGAATCTAGAAGCCCATGACCTGTTTCTCCTTTCACACCTACTGAGCAGGAGGGAGGTTTGGGCAGCAAAGGCCTAGAGCTCTGCTAGCAAGTTCCCTCATATAGAAGGAGCCAATAGTTACCTCCTTCTTCTCCATAGCCATCCTCCTCCCAACATGCTCTGCTAACATACATATGCCTGACTGTAGTTTTGGAAAGCTCCTTTATTTGAAAATTGAATTATGTATGTGTTAAGACTGGATGTTGACAAAGCCCACATGGAAGAAGCACACCAGCCTATGTGATCATGAGGTGCCAAAGGGATCAGACATCAAAGAACAAAAAAAAAATCATACCATTGTGTACTCATCTTCCCAATATGATCGCTGAAGACAAAGGGGTGCATAACCAAATGTGGTGAAGAAAGATGATGGTGCCCGACTATCAAAAGATATAGTGTCTGGGGTCTTAAAGGCTTGAAGGTAAACAAGTGGCCATCTATCTGAGAAGCAACAAAGCCCACATGGAAGAAGCACACCAGCCTATGTGATCACAAGGTGTCGAGGGGATCAGATATCAAAGAACAAAAAAATCAAATCATTGTGAATGAGGGGGAGTGGGGACCCAAGATCCATCTGTAGGCAACTGGACACCCCCTTACAGAAGGGCCACAGGATGGAGACAAGCCAGTCAGGGTGCAGTGTAGCAACAATGAAACACATCTTTCCTCTAGTTCTTAAATGCTTCCTCCCCGCCCCCACCCCACTATCATGATCTCAATTTTACCTTACAAATCTAGCTAGACCAGAGGATGTACACTGGTACAAATAGGAACTGGAAACACAGGGAATCCAGGACAGATGACCTTTTCAGACCCAGTGCTGAGAGTGGTGATACCGGGAGGGTGGGGTGGAAAGAGGGAACCGATTACAAGGATATGCATACAACCTCCTCCCTGGGGGATGGACAACAGAAAAGTGGGTAAAGGGAGACGTCAGACAGTGTAAGATATGACAAAATAATAATAATTTATAAATTATCAAGGGTTCATGAGGGAGGGGGAGTGGGAAGGGAAGGGAAAAAATGAGCTGATACCAAGGCTCAAATAGAAAGCAAATGTTTTGAGAATGATGATGAACAAATGTGCTTGACACAATGGATGGATATATGGATTGTGATGAGTTGTATGAGCCTCCAATAAAATGATTTTTTTAAAAAAGACTGGGTGCTGTTGTTGTTTGGTGCCATCGAGTCAGCTTTAACCCATAACGACCCTGAGCATAACAGAACACAACACTGCATGGTTCTGCGCCATGCTCACACTTGTTCCTTTGCCTGAGCCTATTAATGCAGCCACTGTGCCAATACATCTTGTTGAGGGCCTTTCTCTTTTTTGATGCCCTTTCACTTTACCAAACCTGATGTCCTTCTCTGGGGATTGGTATCTCCTGACAATATGTCCAAAGTATGTAGGATGAAGTCTTGTCATCCTTGCCTCTAAGCAGCACTCTGGCCATACGTCTTACAATACAGATCAGTTTGTCCTTTTAGCAGTCCATGGTATTTTCAATATCCTTCTCCAGCACCACCATTCAAACGCATCTATTCTTCTCCAGTCTTCCTTATTCAGTGTTCAACTTTCGGATGTATATGATACAATGGAGAATATCATGTCTTAGGTCAGGTGCACGTTAGTCCTCAAAGTAGCATCTTTGTCTTCAATACTCTACAGAGGACTTGTGCAGCAGATTTATCTAATACAACTTGTCTTTTTATCTTTTAACTGCTGCTTCCATATGCATTAATTGTGGATCCAAGTACGATAAAATCCTTGGCCACTTCTACCTTTTCTTCATTTGTCATGATGTTACCTAGTGAACAAGTTGCGAAGATTTTGGTTTTGCTTGCATTGAGTTGTAGTCCACACTGAAGACTACACTCCTGGGTCTTCATCAGCAATGCTTCAAGTCCTCCTCACTCTGTGTCATCTGCATACCAGAGATTATTAACAAACCTTTCTCCAATCCTGATGCCCTGCTCTTCTTAATATAATTCAGTTTCTTGGATGACTTGCTCAGTATATAGCTTGAACAAGTACGGTGCACACCTTTCCTCATTTTAAACCATGCAGCATCCCCTTGTTCTGTTCCAACAACTGCCTCTTGATCCAGGTACAAGTTCCAACTGAGAACGATGAAGTATTCTGGAATTCACTCTCTTCTCAAGGTTATCCATACTTTGTTAAGGTCCACATAGGCAGTTACCTTTGTATAGTCAAAGATAGAACACAAGTCAAAGGAAAAATAAACGCACAAGTAAACATCTTTCTGGTATTCTCTGTTTTGCGCTACAATCCAGTTGACATCAGCATTTATATCCCTTGTTTTATGTCCTCTTCTGAATCTGGTCTGAGCTTCTGGCAGTTCCCTGTCAATGTGCTGTTGCAATAATTGCTGAATGATTGTGTTAGTATTCAGGATTACCTAGAGAAACAAAACTAGGGCGCTTATGTTTATATATGTATGTATGTATGTGTGTATATATATATATATATATATGGTTTATACAGCACAAAGGAATGTAACAGCTAATTAGTCCACACAGCAGTACAGAGAGCTCAGTTCAACTCACCTCAGTAGAACAGTTAATTTACTGGAAGTCCTTCAACTCACGTGAGCTGTAGGTCTGCCCACAAGGAACAAACGGCAGGGTGGGTCAGCAATAGTCAGGAGCTTGGGAGCTTAGTGAAGCAGGGCAGATGTGAGATTGAACTCAAGCAATGCAAGGGGTCAGGATCCACCAGCCTCAAGCTCAAGCAATGTATGCACAAGCAGCATGGTGAAGCAGGTCCCAAAGGAGCTTCAAGCTCTAGAGACATGATCCATGGGTTGCTTTGGTCCACAGGTAGTGTAGCTCGCAGATTGATGTAGAGACCTAGCTAAAGCAGTCACATGCTGGTCCAATCACCAGAGAGAAAGAGCAAAGGGGGTGGTTCTTTCAGAGTCATTTAGCTCTTTGCCCTCCAATCAAACTTTGATCTGATTAATACCACATGTCCCTATTGGCCAGGTTGGCACAGTAAACCTAACTATCTCAGTGGTCTTAAGTAAATTTTACTCGTGGGTGATATCAATGATATTGTTATATACTTTGAGCATTCCGTTGGGTGACCTTTCTTTGGAATGGATAGAAATATAGATCTCTTCCAGTCAATTGGACAGGTCTTCCAAATTTTCTGGTTGTTCATAATAGAAAAACAGGCCCAGGGTTATTTCAGAGTGCTTTGAGAGGAAAACAGGATACTGTAATTAAAGTCTATTATATCCACTGGCAATGGAAATTCCTTGCAATTCAAAAATCCCTCTAGTGGGTATATATCCTAAAGAAGTAAGAGTCATAACACAAACAGACATATAACACCCATGTTCAGTGAAGCATTGTTCACAGTAGCAAGAAGATAGAAACAGCTTAAATTCTCATCCTTAGAAAAACAAAGAAAGAAACTAGTACATGTACTCAATGGAATACTATGCATCCCTAAAAAACAATGACAAAATCATGAAGCATGTGATTGGAAGGTAAGACTCTTGTCTTTCATACCAGACACTCACAACCCATATATCAGTGGAAGCTTATAAGTTGTTATGTTGCTAAACAGGTTTTAGCTAAGCTTCCAGACTAAGACAAACTAGGAAGAACGGTCTGGGGACCAACTTCTGGAAATCAGTCAGTGAAAACTGGATGGGTCAACCAGGCACCCTGGGGAAATGAGTCAATGGGTCTGGGGACTCAGACCCATAGGCTTGGGTGATACCCAGGTAACTTGACATAACATAGTGTACACAGTCTGTATCCTACTGTAATGAATAGTGACGGGGGTCTTAAAAGCTTGAGGCAGGCCGCCTAACATGCAATCATTGGTCTCTCCCTGACCAGTGGAAAGAAAAGTCATGAAAATCGAGGACACATTGAAATGACCTGTTCAATGGACTAATTAATGGATCCTGTAAACATCAGGCTCTACAATCCTGAGATCAGGAGCACATCTGCCATTACCAACTGCACTGAAAGATATCATACTAGAATAAAGTGACCAGGCGTCCTAATTTTTAACAATTTTTCCGTGTCCCACGGCGTTTTTAAAAAGTCCCAATTTTTGGAAAGAATGCACAACAAGCTAGGGTGTACGGTTTTCAGCTGCCATGTGGCTATTTCACCAGGATATGAGTTTTATCAATGGTGTCCTGCTGGTGTCCCGCTTTACCAATGTCAAAATCTGGTCACCTTATATTAGAAGGTCCTAGATAGAGTGGGAGGAAAATGTGGAACAAAACTCAAAATCATGAAGGACCTCCAACTTGGTGGTTGGATAGAGATGGTGGAATGCCGAAGACTATGGTTCTTAACCATCCTTTGGGTGTGGAACTGATGGTCTATGTGGGAAACAGTAACACACATGAGATGCACACACATCAGAACAATCAACCACTTTGATCAAGGGGTCAGCATCCAGCCAAGGACAAAGTTCAGAAGGATTAGGAAAGAAGGCAGAATGGAGAGAGGAACCCCAGGGAGGAGGTGGGATGGGTGATAGTGCATTGAAGAGATGGCAATGAATGCGACTGAAGCAGAGTATGTATGAAGCATTGGATGTTGGATGATTAAATGAACTGATAATCTGCTCTGTAAGCCTTCGCTCACCCAATCCACAATAAAAAAATTATAAAAATAAGCAAGAAGACCTTCTGGATCACAATCTGCAACATGGGCATGGTCCCTAACTGAGCAGCATTTTGCTTTCTTGTCCACGCAGACATCCACGTGATTCCGGGGACTGACACTACAGCAGCTAATAGCTGGTTATTGTTGGAACTGTTCAGGGTGAGAGCAGAGAGCAGGGTGTCCCATGGCTTATCCTGTCTCTCAAAGGCATCTTTAGCCCTCACCTCTCCATCAGCCACATCCACGATTGTGTTTGTTCTGTGCCGAGACCCAATTTCCACCTGGGCTGCTGTGAAGGGTAACCAGGACAAGGTGGTTCAGGACCCTTGGGCTGCTTTGTATTTATGTGCAGCAAGAGGGGATTTCTTCCTCCCTCCCTTCCCCTCACTCACAGCCCTTTGGGACTAGTCTTTGTCAGGGAGAAAACTCTGGCCAAGACTCTGTTAGTGTAGCAATATGCCACAGCATGGCTTGGAAGTAGGTTTGGTGTGGACCCAAAGCCTTTTGTGATTCTCAAACAGCCCCTCTAACATGTCTTCAAGTCCTTCCAGATATTTCTGTGGCGCTAACAGTTTGTGTAAGACCTCAGACAGGTGCTCTGTCCATCACTCTTAGAATTGTCTGGGCTGGGACCGGAAGCCCAAGCCGCAGTTTTCGCTTTATCATTTCCATGATTAATTTTCTAGTTAACGGCATGTGCTGTGTAGCGAAGTTTCCGTTCTTGGCCATTTAAGCCCTGTTCCTGCCAGTCAGTCTATTGTAGGGAGAACTTATCAGTCAAATTGCTCATTGCAGCTTAAGTGGCCCAGTGATCAACAGTGCGTGAAGATATAACCATACATGCCGTGAGGAGGCCCCAGTCTCTGAGAAGGAACTCACGTTTGGTAGCAGAAGAGGAGATCCTCACTCTTATGGACTGACACACTGATGACCATGGTTCAAACACAGCAACAATGGAGTTGTCGCCCATGAAGGGGCAGCACATGTTCCTCTTGTCTACACGGTCACTATGAGTTATTTTCCTCTCGTCTACACGGTCACTATGAGTTAGACTCACTCCACAGCACCTAGCAACAACAGCTGTGAGCCGATGCCCTTCCTTGAGTAACTCAGTCCTGTGTGGAGGGACAAGGTTGAAATGATTGGACTGAACTTGACCTTGGGCATTCATTCAAATTTTCAACCACCAGTCCTGGCCTGGTTCTCATCTTGACTGTAGCTCTTCTACTCTGGGGAGTCAATGTCTGCCTTTGCCATCTGTTCCCCATCCTACTTTCTGACCACTGAGATAGGGGCCGCTTGTTATCTTTACCCCCGAAATGTCTGATTCTATTGTGAAAAATGTACCATGGCCATCCACAAGCAGAACTGATTTCCTCTGTGAGGGTTAGAGTTGCATTTTTCTACCTAATCCTGTTGTGATCCCCACGCCCCCACCCTTCATTCATTCATTCATTCAACACCTCTCAGCCTTTCCATCCCTCACTCGTAATCTCTTGTTTCTCTTTTATGAGATTTATGCCTTACATATGCAGCTGTCCCCCTTGTTCTCATTCATTTCCGTGTATCTTCCCTGCCCATCATGATTCCTATGAGGAACCCAGATGCACCCAACACGTGCAGCACGGCTGGTTTTATAAACCAAGCTCCTCCTTCTGAAATCGTTCATATAACAAAGCAGATTCTAACCGGTGTGAAGCAAAACCCATTTGCTTTCCCTTCATCTTTAATAAACCCAGTTCTGGTAGGGCTGACTCTTGCTCCTGGTGGCCCCAGGTACGCTGAGGGGCACCGGGCTTCCTAGGATTTTCTTTTCCTTTTAAAAATCATTTTACTGGGGCTCTTGAGGCTCTTATCACAATCCATACCTATATCCATTGTGTCAAGCACATTTGTACATATGTTGCCATCATCAATCTCAAAACATTTTCTTCCTACTTGAGCCCTTGGTATCAGCTCCTCATTTTCTCCGCCTTCCCCACTCTCCCTACCTTGTGAACCCTTGATGATTTATAAACTATTATTCTTCTCATGTCTTATACCGACTGCTGTCTCCCTTCACCCACTTTTCTGTTGTCCGTCCCCCTGGGAGGGAGTTATATGTTGATCGTTGTAATCGGTTCCCCCCTACTCCCCTCCTGGTATCGTTACTCTCATTCTTGGTCCTGAGGGGTTTATGTGTCCTGGATTCCCTTATTGTGAGCTCTGATCTGTACCAGTGGACATGCTGTGGTCTAGCCAGGTTTGTAAGGTAGGATTAGGGTTATAATAGTGAGGGGGGCATTCAAGAACTACAGGAAGTTGTATGTTTCCATGGTGCTATACTGCACGCTGACTGGCACGTTTTTTCCTTGTGACCCTCTGAAAGGGGATGTCCAATTGACTACAATGGGCTTTAGGTCTCCACACTGCTCTCCCCCTCATTCGCATCCGTATGATTTTTTTGGTTTTGTTTGTGGTTTTTGATGCCTGATACCTGATCTCATCGACACCTCATGATCACACAGGCTGGTGTGCTTCTTCCATGTGGACTTTGTTGCTTCTCAGCTAGATGGCCGCTTGCTTATCTTAAGGCTTTTAAGACCCCAGATGGTATATCTTTTGATAGCTGATCCATAGGGTTTTTAGTTGACGGTTTGGGGAAGTAGATTGTCATCCTGAAGCGCCTCTGGGTGGACTCAAACCTATAGCCATTCAGCTAGCAGCTAAGCACAGTAAGTCTTTGTACTACCTAGGATCATCTCTGATCAAAAGTACAAAATAAAACAACCAGCAGATAGAAATGTGAATCATTTTTGCACAGTGCCTTTTTAAAACGTTAGGCACAATACCAGTTCCATCATTATATCTCTGAGTTGAACTGATTAATATGCGCTTACTATTTTATGCATTTGCATGAGAGAAAATATGAGAAATAAGAATGAGGCTAGGTGAAACTATGTATAAAAGCAACTCCCTTGTGAGGCTCTCTTAGCCATGGATCCATGATCTAAACTGAGTTATAAGGGATGAAAGGACCAAGTAGAAACAGATATACCTGAGTTATGCAATAATCACAAGGTCTTAACTCGGACACCCATTGGCACTAATATTTCCAACCTCAGATCAAAACAAGAATCCAGAGAGCAGCACCCGCCCGCCCCCCCCGCCCACCCCCAGGTCAGACCAAACCCACATCTGCCCACTTCCAACTGTGGACTGCTTCCCAGTCTGCTGTGCTGAGTCTGACTGGTTCCTAAGACTGCGTCTTTCATTACTGATTGAGCTTGAATTTAATTGAAAGATACACTGTACAAGGTAGGAATAAAGCATTGAACAAGCTCAAACATGTCGGAATTTTAGCATCGCATAATGTGGGGGTCTCATAAAGGGTAAGGGGTCTACTCTGTCTAGACCCCAAGCTTCAGGTGAGCCATTGACGGAAATAATTGCCTGGTTTGGGTCATGGGGGCAGGGGATCCATTTTGAAAAGAGAAGATGGACGTGCTTTGCAGTCACCTGCACAGAAAACACAGGTTCACAGGGGATTTGTTACTACCTCAGCTGCTGTACTATAATGAATTAATTGCAGTTTTAGACAAAGGATCAGTTCTACCTTGTCCTCTAGGATCATGAGTCAGCATCAATTCGATGGCAGTGAGTTTGAATCTTTAAGCTCATACATTTTATTTGATGGTCTTGTTGATTTTGCCTGGACTTCTCTTCGGAGGGAATCACTTCTGCATGTATTTTTTTTTGTCTCCCGGGAGGGCTTTGTCCACCAGCTCTCACTTCTCTCTGGGACTCCAAGGCTAGCCCTTTCATGGCATATGGATTTCTTCCGAGAGCACCTCTTCACACCCTTGTTGTTTCTGTTTCCTAATGCCACACGCTCTGCCTGGGCTTTCTTCTGAACTTGAACACCAAGAGGCACCCGCAAGGACCAGCAACAATGAGGCCTAAGAAAACAGGTCATTTGAGCCAGGAGAGACGTCAGTGAAACCATGTTAGCATTTGATTGGCCCTTTGTTAGGGGAATAGTGACTCTTTAAGCCACGCCCGAGAGAGACACAGGTCTCTTTTTAGAGTGGACAGTACTGAAAGGGCAGTGTTGATCGCTGAAACTAAGTGTGTCACAGCCCAGGGACGATTGGGCAGCCTGAGAGAGGTCTCATGCTAGTAAGCTGGGCCCCCGCGGAGCACCCAGCAGCCTCAGGAAGGACAAATTTTAGTCAGTCCCCACCGAAAGTCTGATGGGTCTGATTGGTGATGAAGGCAAGCTGGGAAGAGCTACTGAGAGAGCGTGTGGTGACCTAGCCAGGCAGCAGTCAAGAGCTGGGAGCACTTGGGAAGCAGCTGAGTAAGATGTTCCAGAGGGACCCCAGGAGAGCATCCAGAGGCTGCACTGGATGTGGCTGCGAGCATCTCCCCACGGTGAGCAGCACGCATAGCCGGTACCTTTCATCTCTGCTGGATTTTATTTGAGTGTGCGCTTCTGCCGTCCATGGGAAACTAAGAACAGTAGAGCAGGTGGGTGGGTTGGGAGGAGGACACGGAAGAGCCCAAAGAGAGGAGATGAAGCTGGAAGGAAGGAAGGGCAGGATGAGCTCTTGTGTGCGTTCTCGTGAGTAGATCGGATGGTCAGTGATGAAGCCAGCAGCCCATTTTATTCAAGAACTGGCTGCTCTCAGAGCCAGAGCCAGACAGACTTGAGAGGCACCTCAGGGGACTTTCCTAGTCCCACTTTACTTTAGTAAGAAAGGATGATTTGATGGCTTGTTTGCTTTTTAGCCATTTAGTACAGAGCAATGGGATAATAATTTTGGGTTGCATGGACTTTGCCTGCACTGAGACTGGTGGCAAGGTGAGTTTCCAAGTGAGAGAGCGTCCAGGAATGCCACTGTGTTCTCCAGTAAGGAATTCCAGAGAGAGGCTTATCTCCAGGGTCACCAGAAAGGTGGCCGATGCTCCAGTAACAGGAGGGTGCCTTCCTCTAGGTAGCAAGTACCACCAGGTACACAACCCAAGACCATCAAGACAAGCAGTGTATGGAGAAATGGCTATGACAGTGTCATACGAGTCAGGGTGGACTGGATTGGATGGCAATGCGTTCGGTTTGAGCTATGCTGCTGTCACCTGTCGAAGGATCCCTGGTGGCCCGGGGGGTTAAGCATCACGTAGCTAACTGAACAGCTGGGCATTCAAAGCCACTAGCTGCTCCATGGAGGAAGGTGAAGCGCATCTGTAAAGACTTGCAACCTCTGTAGGGTTGTTGTGCATAGGAATTGACCAATAGAAGTGGTTTGGGTTTATTTGTTTGTTTTGCTTTTGGTTGTCTGTCAGTAAACATGAGAGGCCTGGTGGTGGTGTGAGAGAAGCACTGGGCTGCCAACAGCAAGGGTAGCAGTTCGAACTCACCAGCTGCTCCTCAGATCAAAGGCGAGGCTGTCTGCATCTGCTCTGGCCTGGAGGGTCAAAGTGAGTCAGAATGGACTTGAAAGCAGTAGGTTTGGGCTTTATGTTGTAAACAATGTTTGTGTTTCCTGTCCACAATGTTCTCACTCCCAATACCATCTGCATTATCTACTACCACACACAGCACCGTCACCTGTCCCAATTTCATCCAGCTTCATTTGCTAAGGTGTCAGTGAGGTGACCTGATGTAGTTGCTGGTTGAGTGAGTCCGTTACATCTCAGGCAGCCCCATGTGTAACAAAGTAGAACTGCTCTGCAGAGCTGGGTTGCCTGTGATCTTAAGGGACCCAGGTGAGTAGGCCTTTTCCTCCACAGTGCCATTGGGGGGTAGGGGTGGGGGTGGGGGGTTGAGCCATGAACCTTTACACTCACTGCAAACCATCTGAGCCACCTACAGACCCGCGGAAACATGAGATCCTGGTTATGATTATGGGTTCTAAGTAGAGTGTCTGGATTCAAATCTCAGCTTGGCCCCTGGCAAGATATTGATGATTCAACCTTTCTTTAAATGTCTTCATCTGTAAAATGGGGATACCAATTATCTTATCTCATAGGATTGTAGATATCAAAGTAAATCAGTATAGGTAAATTACATAAAACAGTATCTGGCATACAGTAAATACTTGATTCATGTTATCAATTATTACTGGCTGACTAGCAAAGCTTTATGTCACTAACCATCATCAGGGTATGTTTGGACGCTGGTGGCAGAGTGGCTTCGGCTCTGGGCTGCTAGCCCGAAGTTCTGCCATTCGAACCCACCAGCTGCGTTGCAGGCGATTGACGAGGCAGCTCGCTTCCATAAAGATTTACAGCCCCAGAAGCCCTACGGGGTGGGTTTCCTGTTCTCTAGGGTTGCTGTGGGTTGGAATCAACTCTGTGGCTTGGAAACCTAAGAGAAAGCCAGCAGGATTAATCACATTACCAATGACACAAAAGCAGTCGTGTGGCCAGAACTGATGGCCGACATTCATTGGCAAAAGCAGGAACTCTACTTTTTAAAAAAGAAAATCTATGGAGAGCAAATGCTTTGAGAATGATTGGGGCAGGGAATGTGCAGATGTGCTTTATACAACTGATGTATGTATATGTATGGATTGTGATAAGAGTTGTATGAGCCCCTAATAAAATGCAAAAAAAAGATAAGAAAATCTAAGAAGTGAATTCGTTAAGAGGATAATACGATACAGTGACTGGACTCCGTTTTTTCCTTAGATAGAGGTGGGGAAGTCTGTACTTTCAATGTGTTCTTGCTAAATATGACTTTTTCTCCTCAAACCCTATCGACCAGTAACCAAGTAAGAAGGAGCAGGGAGGGATAGAGGGAAAGGAGGCGAAACACCAGAAACTGGGGCAACCACCTTTCAAGACTCATTCCCCGTGGCCTCTGGAAATTCAGCCAGGATGTAAAATAATTCAATCAAGGCCTTATCATTTAAGCTCAGTTAGGAAACTTAAGTCCTCCACAAATAGCATGAACTATTCCACTGTGCTTTCATTACTCCAAACAATTTTATGTGACTAGAATGCTAAGAATTTCAAATAAGGCCATGATTTAAGGAGGCAGAAGATACAATTCACATCAACACACTGCGTGTATTCTTTGCAGAAGCATTGTAGAGAAAAGTAAAACAGATACCGCATGCAACAGTTTACATTTCCTCCCCTAGTAATTCTTCATTTCTTGTTGCGTATTTTTGTACTAAGGTATACTTTACTCAGATTAAAAATACTCAGCTATTAGGCGTTCAGATCAACCAGCTTTGAGAGCTCTAGAAACCCTGGCCACAACCATTCTGAACAAGATGTGGAACATCCTGTTAACCTGAGAAAGTTCCCTGGTGTCCTCTCCAGTCAATCCCTTTCTCCACAATCACATTTTGATTGAAACATACACCTGTGTCTAGCTTAGTTTGTATCTTTATTTGAACACACTTAAATGACATGCATGCACTATTTGGTGATTGCTTTTTTTCACTTAACATAAGGTGCTTGAGATTCATCCACATTGTTGAGTATATACTTAACTCATTATCTTTATGGGCAAATAATGTTTTATTATGCCACTCATTTGTCAATTTGTTGTAGCTAAACACCAGCAGTCAGCCATGGTGGCCTGGTTAGCAAACTTCCAGACTAAGATTAGGAGGAAGTACCCGGGACAATTTACTTCTTAAAAGAAAAAAAATTCATGGAAAGCGAGTGTTTTGAGAATGATGAGGGCAACGAATGTATAAGTGTGCTTTACACAATTGACGTATGTATGGATTGTGATAAGAGTTGCATGAGCCCCAATAAAATGATTTTTTATGGATAACAGCGGAACAGAGACTGATACAGTGTGGGAAGAAAAGTCCCTTAGGTTAAACACACACACTCAAAATATGACTGCAAAAGAGCTACCCCCTCAAAGGAGAGTTGGCCTTAGTGATGTGGATGCGACAAAGTTTGGGGGACCTTCAGATGCTAATGTGACATGAATCAAAATGGGAAGAAAGAGCTGCAAACATGGAATACATGAAGTACAGATCTGGGCAAGCGGACAGTTATCTAACATGAAATGGAACCCATAAAAATTGATATCCTAGCGTTAGAGAAGCAAAATGGACAGTGGCCATTTTCACTGGGACAACCGTATGGTCCAATATGCTGAGAACCACAAGTGGAAGGGGAACAGCATGTATTCATCATAAAAAAGAAAATTTTAAGATCTATCCTGAAGTACAACACTGTTTTAGAATAATATACAAACACCTACAAGAAAGACCAGTTAGTGTGCCTATCATTCAAATGTATTATGCATCAACCTTATTACACTAAATTTATTAATGCCAGAGATGAAGAAATTGGAACTGTTAACCGACACCTGCAGTATGAAGTTGGTCAAACATATGACCAAGATACATTGATAATTACTGTGATTGTAAGGCGAAAGCTGTTGGATATAACTTTGATGACAGAAACAAAGCCGATCGCAGGACCAAATTTTGCAAGACCAGTGCGTTGCAAAAAGTATTCATCAGTTACCAGGCATCAAAGAACCAAAAATCATATAATTGACTGCACACCTCCATGATAGGATCGCTGAAGACGGATGGGTGCATAAGCAAATGTGGTGAAGAAAGCTGATGGTGCCCGGCTATCAAAAGAGATAGTGTCTGGGGTCTTAAAGGCTTGAAGGTGAACAAGCGGCCATCTAGCTCAGAAGCAAAAAAGCCCACATGGAAGAAGCACACCAGCCTGTGTGATCACAAGGTGCCAAGGGACCAGGTATAAGGCATCATGCAAATATATATATATATAAGTGTGTGTATATGTATATATGTATATATATATACCATATTAAATGAAGGGGGAAGTGCAGAGTGGAGAACCAAGGCCCAAGTGTCGGCCACTGGAGATCCCCTCATAGAGGGGTTTAGGAGAAGAGATGGGTTAATTAGGGTGTGAGGTAGTACCGATGAGGAACACAGCTTTCCCCCAGATCCTGGACGCTTCCTCCCTCCAACTACCATGATCTGAATTCTACCTTGCAGGGCTGGATAGAGCAGAGGCTGTACACTGGTACATATGAGGGCTGGAGGTACAGGGAATTCAGGGTGGATGATACCTTCAGGACCAAGGGTGTGAGGGACGATGCTGGGAGAGTGGAGGGTGAGTGGGTTGGAAAGGGGGAACTGATTGCAGGGATCCACATGTGACCTCTTCCCTGGGAGAGGGACAGCAGAGAAGGGGGGAAGGGAGACTCCGGATAGGGCAAGATATGACAAAATAACGAGGTATAAATTACCAAGGGCACATGAGGGAGGGGGGAAAGGGGAGGGAGGGAAAAAAAAAGAGGACCTGATGCAAGGGGCTTAGGTGGAGAGCAAGTGCTTTGAGAATGATTGGGGCAGGGAATGTATGGATGTGCTTTATACAATTGATGTATGTATATGTATGGATTGTGATAAGAGTTGTATGAGTCCCTAATAAAATGTAAAAAAAAGAAAAGAGGAGAAAAAATGATTAGGGCAAAGACTGTACAGATGTGCTTTATACAATTGATGTATGTATATGTATGAACTGTGATAAGAATTGTATGAGCCCCAATAAATTGTTAAAAAAAAGTATTCATTAGAAATACTTTTCTCCAACAACACAAACAACAGCTCTACACACACCCCTAACTGGATAGAATGCACAGAAATTAAATCTATTCTATCCCTGGGAAGAGATGGAGAAACTCAATATCAACAGCGAGAACAAGGCTGCAGTCCCTCTTTAGAAGAGGCCATCAGCTGCCCATATGCAAGCTCAAATGGAAACTGAAGCAAATTAAAACACGTTCACAAGAGTCTAAGTAGATGCCACTTGCATTAGAGAGTATCTTAAGAATAGATGTGATGCCTGAGCACCAATGACTAGACAAGTTGTGAGATGACTTTAAGGATATCATATGTGAAGAGGGCAGAAGGTTATATGAGAGAGTAAAAAGAAAGACCAGAATGGATATCCAAGAAGACTCAGAAACTTGCTCTTGGGCATTGTTGTTATGTGTCATCAAGTCAGTTCCAACTCAGAGTGACCCTGAACACCACATAATGAAGCAGCACCCGGTCCTATGCCAGCCTCACAGTGTTCTTATGGGTAAGTCCATTTTGGCAGTCACTGTGTCAATCCACCTTATCGCGGGTCTTTCCCTTGTCTGTAACCCCTCTTGTTGACCAGCACCATTTCTCTGTCAGTTTATTATACTGTGGAGGCTTGTGTGTTTTTGTGAGGCTGGAAGCTAGGTCACCAGTATTTCAAATGTCAGCAAGGTCACATACAATGAACAGGTTCCAGCAGAGCTTCCAGACAAAGAAGAGACTCAGAAGAAGGAATAGGCTGTCCACTTCAGAGGAACCAGTCACAGAAAACCCGATGGACAGAACTAAAACCTTGCCAGGGATTGAACAGCTCAGGAAAAGCAGCAAGCCATTATCAGAGACAGTGCCAGAGGACGAGGCCCCGCAGGTCACAAGGCACTCAAAATAGGACTGAGGAAGAACTACCTTCTCTAAGTGGAGTCAAAATAATGGAGCAAAGCCTATGGGAGTAAAACCTTCGAGACCTTCATGTGCTGAGGGGGCATAACAAAATGAAAAGGAGTGGTTGCAGGCATCAATTAATAATCAGAACTTGGATTGTACTGAGTATGAATCTAGGAAGATTGGAAGTTGTAAAGAATGAAATAGGGCACATAAAAATTGACATTCTAGGTATTCACGAGCTGAAATGGACTGCTATTGGCCATTTTGAATCTGAAAATCAAATGGTTTATTATCCTGGGAATAAAATAATCAATAGGTATGAGGTTGCATTTATTTCAAAAAAGCACATTTCGAGATCAATCCTGAAATACAATACTATCTGTGTTAAGATAATATTTATCCTCCTTCAATGAAATCCAATGAATACAATTATTATTCAAATTTGTGCATCAACAGCAAAAGCCATTGAATAAATTGAAGAATTCTACCAACATCTTTAGTCTGAAAGTGATTAAACCTGCAAGCAAGATGCATTGATAATAATTAGAGATTAAATGCAAAAGTTAGGGTGGGGAGGGAAGAGGAAGGAACAGTCACTGGAAAATATAGCCCTGGTGATAGAAATGAAACTGAAATCGCATGATAGAATTTTGCAAGACCAATGACTTGCTCATAGCAAATACCTTTTTTCAACTACACAAAAAGCTATTATACATACAAATCCACAATAGCCAAAATAATGACCTTCGGTCTATCCCACTTGAATTCTGAGAACATCTCAAGGACAGATTTGACACCTTGAACACTAATTACAGACCTGAAGCACTGTCAGAGGGTATCGAGAACAGCATCAATGAAGAAAGCACAAGGTCATTAAAAAGACAGGAAAGAAAAGAAAAGATCAAAGTGGATGTCAGAAGAGACTCTGAAACTTGCTCATAATCATGGAGTAGTTAAGGCAAGGGGTCAAACAGCTGAACACGAATTTTCAAAGGCCTCAACGCGATCATGATCTTTATTTATTTACCTGTGGGTTGCCTGTCTCACTCTCAGCTGCATCCACCCTCGCAAGCACCTAGAACAGAGCCTGGCAGACAGGAAATGCTTAGTATTTCAGATTTGAATCCCCTGATGAGCGGCATGCAGAGGGGTGGGAGGAGGCTGCTGGCTCTGTGGATGGGCGTCACCAGGAATTGCTACATGAGTGCTAGCCAGGAGAGAATGCTGGCCATCTTTCCCACTGCCATCGGTGCACCATGTGGCCTGTCCCTCTCCTCAGTTTAGCCATCAAACCCCTCCACCAAGCTTTCCAACCACCTGAAGGAGCAAGGGGTAGTGCCATTCCCCAGGAGGAATTTGAGCCACACTTGTCTGTCCTTGGGTTTTTTCCTGCAGCCACATTGAAAAAAAAAATGAAAAACTTTTATTGGGCTTTTACATCTCTTATCACAATCCATACATTCATCCAGTGTGTCAAGCACATTTACACCTATGTTGCCATAATCATTTTCAAAGCATTTTCTTCCCACTTGAGCCTCTGATACCAGCTCCCCATTTCTTCCCCTCCTTGCCCACCCGCCCTCCCTCACAAACCCTTGATAAGTTATAGATTATTATTTTTATATCTTACATCATCCTCCATTGCCTCCTGGGAGGAGATTATAGATTGATCCTTGTGATAGACTCCCGCTTTCTCCCCCAACCCTCCCCTAATCCTCCTGATATCTCTTGGGTTAGCCCTGAGGGGTTTATCTATCCTGGATTCCCTGTGTTGTGGGCTCTTATCTGTAGCAGTGTGCATGCTCTGGTCTAATCCAATTTTTAAGGTAGAATTGAGGTCATGGTAGTGGGGTGAAGAAAGCACCAAAGAACTAGAGGAAAGTTGTGTGTTTGATTGGTGCGACATTGCACCCTGACTGGCTCCTCTCTTCCCTGTGACCCCCTCTGTGAGGGGATATCCAATTTTCGACAGATGGGCATTGGGGCTCCACTCCACGCCCCCCTCCCCATTCACCTTGGGTATGATTTTGTTCTGGGTCTTAGATGCCTCATACCTGATCCCATCGACACCTCATGATCACACAGGCTGGTGTGTTTCTTCCATCTGGGCTTTGTTGTTTGAGCTGGATGCAGCCATGTTTTTTGATGTGGAAGGAGGTAGGTGAAATGAATGTTTCTTAGCTTTGACTTAACCCAGTGTAACCCTAACTCTCGTGTCAATGTGGAGCCACTATCAAAAGCATGAGTGCTACATTTGTGGATTTTATTTTCATACTGAGCCTTAAAAATGAGGGACGGCTGGCTGTGCTCTGTCTGGCAGAGCGGCTAAGGGTTGGAATTGATTCCCGGGCAACGGTTGGTTGGCTGATGAAATATACAAACTGATGTGCACGTGATACTTACAACACACATCAACTCAAACGGAAAAAGAAAAGAGAAAATTAAATTTCAAAGGGAAGATTGAGAAGGCAAAGTCAAATATTATGATGGAATGTGCAAAGGCCTAGAGTTAGGTGATAAAAAGATAAAACCCACTCAGTACATCTGAACATGAAAGAACTCGGGGAAAAAATCCAAGCCTCTAGTGGCAATATCAAAAGATTTTTAGTGCAAAATATTGAATGATGCCAGAAGCATCAAAAGAAGATGGGAAGAATACAATCGCTGTACCAAAAAGAACTAGTCAACATTCCACCATTGCAAGAGGTAGCATATGAGCAAGAGCCAAGGGTACTAAAGGAAGAAGTTCAAGCTGTACCGAGGGCAGTCACCAAAAGCAAAGCTCCAGGACTTGATGGAATATCAATGGAAATGTTTCAGCAAACTGACGAAGTACTGGAAGCGCTCACTCATCTATGCCAGGGAAATTTGAAGACAGCTGCTTGGCCAACTGACTGGAAGAGATCCATATATGTGTTAATTCCAAAGAAAGGTGACATAATAGAAGGCTCAAATTATACAGCTATATCATTAATAGCACACTCACTACCATCTAGTCAATGCTCACTCATAATGACCCCCTGTGGGTTTCTGAAACTGTAACTGTCTACTTGAGGAAAGGAGCTAATGGGGGATTTGAACTGTAATACATATTGCATAAATATGATACATAATGTCCGAAGCATCACCATTATACTACCAGAGCCCCTGCTTCATTAGTAGCAGATGCAAGTGAAATTTTACTAGAGATTATCTAGCAGCAGTTGCAGCTGTACATTGACAGGGAGCTGCCAGAGGTTCAGGCCAGATTCAGAAACAGTGGAACAAGGGCTCCCATTGCTGATGTCAGAGGGATCTTGACTAAAAGCAGAAAATATCAGAAAGATATTTACTTGTGTTTTATTGACTATGTTAAGGCATTCAACTGTGTGGACCATAGAAGAGTACGGATATCTTTGAGAAGAATGGGAATTCCAGAACACTTCATTACACTCATGGGGAATCTGCCCATGGCTCAAGAGGCAGTTGTTGGAACAGAACAAGGGAATGCCGCATGGTTTAAAATCAGGAAAGATGTGCATCAGGGTTGTATTCTCTCACTATACTTGTTCAATCTGTATGCTTAGCAAATAATCAGAGAATGTGAATTATATGAAGAAGAATGCGACATCAGGAATGGAGGAAGGCTTATTAACAACCTGCAATATGCAGATGACCTTGCTTGCTGAAAGTGAGGAGGGCTAAAAGTATGTACTGATGAGGCTCAAGGATCGCAGCCTTCAGTATGGATCACAACTCAGTATAAGAAATACCAAATACCTCATAAACGAACCAGTAGGTAATCTCATGAGAAATGGAGACAAGATTGAAGTTGTCAAGGATTTAGTCTTGCTTGGATCCACGATGCTCATGGAAGCAGCAGTCAAGTGATCAAATGACACACTGCATTGAGTGAATCTGCTGAACAAGACCTCTTTAGAAAATTGAAAGTCAAGGATGTTGCTTCGAGGACTAAGGTGTGCCTGATCCAAGCCATGGTATTTTCATTTGCCTCAAATGCATGTGAGATTTGGATATTAAATAAGGAAGACAGAGGAACTGATGCAATTGAATGATGGTACAGGCGAATGATATTGGAAGTACCATGGTCTGCCAAAAGAACAAACACTCTCCCTTGGAAGAAGTACAGCTAGAACGCTCCTTAGAGGCAAGGGTGGCGAGGTTTTGTCTCACATACTTTGGACATGTCAGGAGAGACCAGTCCCTGACGAAGGACACCATACTTGTTAAAGTATCGGGGCAGCGAAAAAGAGGAAGGCCTTCAACAAGATGGATGGATCCAACAGCTGCATTGCTGGGGGTCAAACATCAGAACAATCGTGAGGATGGCTCAGGACTGGGCAATATTTCGCTCTGTTGTACAGAGGGTCACTATGAGTTGGAACCATCAATGACATCTAAGAACAACAAATTACTTTACCAAACGCTATGTCCTTTTTCAAGGTGCTGGATTCTCCTGCTAAGATGTGCTGAGTACATGACATGAAGTCTCAGCATCCTTGTTTCTATGGAGCATTCTGGCTGTACTTCTTTTAAGACATATTTGTGCGTTCTTTTGGCAGTCCATGGTACTTCCAACATTCCGGTCAGTTGACCACCTACCAACTGGCTGGAAGAGATCCATAGCTGTCCCCATTGCAAAGCAAGGTGACCCAACAGAATGGTCAAATTGTAGAAGGCTCAAAAGGATTCCAAGCAGTTTCCTCTGAAAAATGCATAAAGCTCACGGCAGATATTCTCTCAGCTGGTTAAACGCAACAGTTTGGGGGCATTAAGAAGATTGCAGAGGATATGTTGGTTTAGGGTTGAAACCTAATCTCAGGGCTGAGGTTTCAGAGACTGATGGATCCAGCCTCCATGACTCCTGAAATTCTGGATTCTTATCAGCGGATACTGTAACTTTTTTTGTTTGTTGCCCCTTGTGGATGTTTTCTGATCAAGTCTGCAATTTCTGTACAGTCATCTGATACATCGTTGCTTCAGTTCTAGCAGAAAGTAACGAGGAACAAAAGTGAAAATAATCATAGATATCACTGCTTAGCGGCTCCCTGGGAGAAAGACCCAACACACTGTTTCTGGAAAGATTATGGTCAGAAAAACTCGATGGGGGCCATTGTCCTGTGCCACAGGGATTGCCCTGTGTCGCGAGGGTGGGCATTTTGCAACAGTCAACATCAGCTCAGTGGCACCCAACAGCAACTAAGAACTGAGCAATTGACACGCATCACTTCATGCATTCTTCTTAAGATCTTTAGGCATTAGAGTCCTCTTCAGGCCTGCTTGACCCATGAAGGAACGGAGGCATATCATTTAATGTCTGCAAGGTCACACAGTTACTAAATAACGAAGCCAAGATTTGATTTAGAAGTTCTGCCTTCGGAGCCCATCGTTTTGCCCTCGGAGTGAAGGGGTCTTCTAAAGCATCTGTCGTAAAGCAAGCATGGCTTCTGACACGTCCTGGCAAAGACAAAGGAATTGAGCCAGGCTTGAAAATCCTTAGGCTGATAAGAAATGACGCCATCTTTCATTTACGATCCTGTAATGGGCTGATGGGTGGTGATAGATAAATCTCTGATGTCAGTGGACTCGGTGTGGTATTAAGAAGACCAAGTTTTCCGCTTCAACCTCTGGTCACCATGGAGACCTGGATGAGGCCTGTAGATCTCCATGGCTGGCGAAATAGCTTCAAGTCCAGAGTCTGCTAAGGGTGGGTGACTTGTGTTGTATGACTTATGGGCAACATTACCTTACAGTCAATGCACCCTGCAGTGTATGCAATTCCCATACACACGACCCACCTGAGTCCCTTGCACAGATTCTAATCCACCAAGGCTGACATGACTCAGCGACCTCCAAATAAAACAAAACAAGCCTAACTGCCCGCAGTAAAAGCTGGGATAACAAGCCCTGAGAACATCGGCACCAGACTTGCAAAAAAGCCTCCCCTGAACCCTACAGATTACAGAACCAGAAAGTGCACCCTTGTAAAATGAAGCCTGTTGTATTTCCGGGCAGGCTGCACTTGCCAATTCTGTGGCTGGATCTTATTTCATGAAGCAGGAGGGAGTCCTGAAGAAACGGATTTGAGAAGATTCAGATGGGCCTTGCCTCTGTGGATGCTTCCCAGTGATATCTTGATGGTCATTTTAAACATCTATATGTTGGCTTTTATTCTTTATACCTTAGGAATGTAGGGGATGGAGAAAGTACTTTATAACCCCGAGTGACATTCCAAGAAAATGTCACTCACCAGTACTAGCACTATCCTGGAATTTCCAGCCCGGAGAGTGGAATTTGGCAGGTCCTGCTACATCAATCAGGGCACCTGGATGGAACGGTATGTTCTTCAGCTCCCAAAGGCTTTCCATTCCAAGATGCTCCATCTTTGCAGGCTGTGGTTAGACTCACTCCCTCACAGGCACTCCTCCCTCCAACCCACTGGACACCATCCAATCTTAAAGGTCAAGATGTACCGCAGGATCCCTAACCTTAGAAGTGAGAGTGGGGAAGCGTATTGCTTAGTTCAAAATACTGAAGGATGCGCTTCCTTGGGGATTTTTAAGTTGCCCAAGTCTCATGCTGTGGACCAAGAATACACCAGAGAAACGACAGTTAGCACACCATTGCATTATACAGTAGAAGCTCTACATTGCAAGCTATACTCTGGGGCACTGTGGGTTGGAATCACAGCAACTGTTTTGGGGTTCTTTTTGTTTGCTTTGGTTGTAAGCATTAGAGATGCAAGTTTTCAAATCACTTTAATCACGAGTTGGTTTGCCTCCCCTACAAAGGTAGGTTAAAGTGCTAAACCGAGGTACCTGTAATTGTGACCTTATTTGGAAACGAGGGTGACATAGTTAAGGTTTATTGTGCCAACCTGGCTGATAAAGACATGTGAGATTAACTGAAGGGCAGAGAGCTAAGTGGCTCGGTGAGCCTCACCTTTCTAGTTCTAAGGCCTCTTGCTTTCTGATGGTCGGACCAGGGTGCAACTTCCTTAGCCAGTTCTCTGCTTCAGCTGGCAAGGCTTACTTCCTGTGAGACATTCCTGAGGAGAAGCCACATGGACCTACCCTGATGCAGCCCTGCGTGATGGAGCAACCACATGGAGACTCCTGCCAGCACCGAGATGCTTACATGCTCATAGATTTGGCTTTCCTCCTGCATTTGGCATCATTGTGTGTGTTTTGTGAGATGGACGAGGACTTTGTAGATAGACGTCGGACATATGGGCTAATGTTGGACTTATGGGCTTGGACAGCACTGGGTAGGGATGCTTTCTAATGTACACTTACCCTTTTTATAAAACTTTCTTATATGTATGAGTTTCTGTGGATTTGTTTCCCTAGTTTACCCAGACTAACACAGGGGTTTGGGTTTGTTTTGTTTTTTTTTGTAGATGTAATCAAGTTAAAATGAGGGCTCATTCCATAGTTGGGTGGACCCAAACTTAACATGACCGGGGCCCTTCAAAGAAGAGGAGAAAAGGCAGAGAGGGAAAACAGTCATGTGAAGACGAAAGCAGAGGCTAGTGTGATGCCACAAGCCAAGGAATGCCGGGACCACCAGGTGCTGGAAAAAGCGAGCAAAGATCCCCACCAGAGCCTTTAGCAAGAGCATGGGTCCATCAACACCTCAAATTTGGATTTCTGGCCTCTGGCTCTATGAGAGAATCAATGTCTGTTGCTGTAAGACACCCGTTTTGTGGTACACTGCTCTGGCAGCCCTAGGAAACAGATATGCTTCCATCCCGGTAACCCTGCCCAGCAAGGTGACTTCCCTGAAGGTCCAACTTGAGCTAAGCTAAGCCAGTCATAGTGCTGCTTTCACAAACCTTCAGGAATACGTGGCTGTTAACAAGGGGCATTAAAAGACTTGGGGGATGTAGATGTGTTTTCCAGAAGCTTTGATTCGAAAAATGTTTGCCTTTCCCTAAATCCCCCTCTTTTGTTTGCTCCCATGAAGACTTTCAAACATATGGAAAAGTAGAGAAGGTAGTGAGATGAACACCCTCTCATATATCACCATCTATGTTTGATTAGTATTAATGCTTTTTCATAATTGTATCAATCTATGTTTTGTTGTCATTTAAAATAAATTTCAGGCATTTCTTGTGATTTGAAATAAATTACAGACATTACCACAGGAATGTAGCAATAATACCACATGGCTGCCTATGTCAGTAAAACCAATTGCCATGGAGCCTGCTACGACTCCTAGTGATCCCATGTGTTTCAGAGTAGAACTACAGCCAATCTGGATTTCAATGACTGCAGCCTTCCTGGAATAGATCACCAGGCCAACCTTCTGGTTGGTAGCCAAGAACTTCATTGTTTGTTCCACTCTTGGGCTTGTATGTCAATAAGTAACTGCCAAAAGAACAAACAAATGTATCATGGAAGGAGTACAGCCAGAATGCTCCTTAGAAACAAGGTGAGACTTTGTCTCATATACTTTGAACATGTCAGGAGAGACCAGTCCCTGGAGAAGCACATGGGGGCGGGGGGGGGGGGTGGAGGGGAGGCAGTGAAAAAGAGGAAGACCTTCAACAAGATGGACGGACATAGTGGCTGCATCCAATACTCAAACATACAGACAATTGTGAGGATGGGACAGGACTGGGCAGTGTTTCATTCTGTTGTACACAGGGTTGCTGTAAGCCTGAGCTGACTTGACAGCACCTAACAACAACAACAAGTGTCTCTATAAGATGTGAATATACACTTTCAAAGCAACACATTGCTGTTGTTGCCTTTGTGGGCAGGCCTTCATTTCCTATTCATTCATGTACATCAGAATTTAGCACTTAGACATTGATTAAATTCAAGTTAAGTTTGGGTTTTTTTCCCAAGAAACTTTCAGGTTGGTGCCAAAGGGATCAGTTATCAGGCAACAAAGAACAAAAAAAAAAAATCATCATATCATTGGACTCACGATCGCTGAAGACCTATACGATCGCTGAAGACAAATGGGTGCAGAAGCAAATGTGGTGAAGAAAGCTGATGGTGCCTAGCTATCAAAAGCTATAGCATCTAGGGTCTTAAAGGCTTGAAGGTAAACAAGCAGCCATCTAGCTTGGAAGCAACAAAGCCCACATGGAAGAAGCACACCAGCCCGTGTGATCACGAGGTGTCGAAGGGATGAGGTATCAGGCAGCAAAGAACAAAAAAATCATATCATTGTGAATGAGGAGGAATGCAGAGTGGGGACCCAAAGCTCATCTATAGGCAACTGGACATCTCCTTATGGAAGGGTTTTGGGGAGATGAGCCAGTCAGGGTGCAGTATAGCAACAATGAAACATACAACTTTCCTGTAGTTCTTAAATGCTTTCCCCCTCTCCCCCTTCCTCACCCCACCTCCCCCACTATCATGATCCCAAATCTACCTTACCAATTCCTCTGGCTAGGCCAGAGGATGTACACTGTTACAAATAGGAATGGGAAACAAAGGGAACCAGTACAGATGATCCCTTCAGGACCAGTGGTGAGAGTAGCGATACCGGGAGGGTGGAGAGAGGGTAAGGTAGAGAAGGGGAACCGATTACAGGGATCTACATATAACCTCCTCCCTGGGGGATGGACAACAGAAAAGTGGGTGAAGGGAGATGTCGGACAGTGTAAGATATGACAAAACAATAATTTATAAATTATCAAGGGTTTGTGAGGGAGTGGGGAGCAGGAAGGGAGTGGGGAAAATGAGGAACTGATGCCAGGGGCTTAAGTGGAGAGCAAAGGCTTTGAGAATGATGAGGGTAACTAATGTACAAATGTGCTTTATACAATTGATGTATGTATGGATTGTGATAAGAGTTGTATGAGTCCCCAATAAAGTGATTTTAAAAAAAAGAAACTTTCAGGCTGATGTTGTGTACTTTGTAGGTATTTTGTTGGTGTCAGATGCCCACTCTTAGCGGTCCTAGGATTGATCTTGGGTTAAACAAATGAACTGGGCATCTCTCTTTTCATTATAAAGTCATTTGTAGGTCAATATTTTGCTCTATGGAGTAGCAGGTGAATATCATCAATCCTTCCCTGCACACTCCTAGCATCCCTTTGGGAGTTCTTCACAGAACCAGACAAGGTTACCAAATGGTGAGCTTCTGATTCTATCATTTCCAGTGTCTTCTTTCATAATGGAAAGTTTTCCCTCAGAATTGGGACCATTGTGCAATCTGGTGCATAGCTTAAATTTTGTTCTGACTCATAGGAATCCTACAGAACAAGGCAGAATTGTCTGATAGGGTTTCCACAGATGTAATACATACAGAAGCAGACTGTCATATGAGGAGGTTAACTCCCCTGCCCCACCCAAAAAAACACAGAAAAAAGCTCTGCTGGGTGGAGCTTTTGTAGTATGCACTTTTCCCACTAGGCAAACATCTAGTAACTCATTTTGAGTTAGTACACCCAGTGGCATCACCTGGAAAGGTTCTCTCTGGTCACAGTGAATTTTTTCGCAAGAGCATTTTCACTCTAACCTTTTGTGTGTGTGTGTGATGGCTGATTTAAGAGAATAATGTGCAGCTATGAAATTTTGTTTCCTGCTCAAGAAAAATGCCACAGAAACCATTGTGGTGTTGAACACAGCTTACTAGGACAGCACTGTGGGAAAAACTCAAGTGACAAGTGGTTTTGTCGTTTCAAAAATGGTGAAATAGTGATTGATGAGATCTTTGTTCTGGACATCTGGCAAGTTCCTAAACAGGTAAAACTGTCAACAAAATTTATGTACGTGTGCTCAAAGACTGACGTTGGACCATTGAAGAGATGGGAAAATTATCTGGACTATCTTGGAGCTCGGTTCAGTGAATTTTAACAGAAGATTTGGGAATGAGAAGGGTCGCTGAGAAATTTTTGCCTCGGGTTCTGACTGAGCAGGAAAAAGAGTGTCGAGTGGAAATGTGCTGTGCTTTGAAAGAACAGCTCTGAAGAGTCCCAGACTTTTTTTCCCAAGGTCATTACTGGTTGGTGACAAGATGTGGAGCTATTCTTACCACCCTGAGACCAAGCATCTATCAAACCAGACGCCATTATCACCTCACCCCCCCCAAAAAAAAGCTCATCAAGTGAAATCAAAGATTAAGATGATACCTCATTTGTTTTCTTGATGTGAGGGGGATAGTGCATTTGGAGTTCATTCCACCAGGTCAGACTGTTAATCAAGCTTTTATGTATTTAGAGGTTCTGAAAAGATTGCAAAACCGTGTGTGACAAAGAAAGGACAGATTTGTGGCAGACAGGGGACTCGTCTCGCCATCACGACAATGCCCCTGCTCACACCACCAACTCAGTGAGCCAGTTTGGGGCCCAAAACAGCATGTCTCTCTTGCCTCACACACCTTACTCACCTGACCTCGCTCTGTGCAACTTCTTTTTGTTCCGTGAATGAAGAGGGACATGAAAGGACAGCAATTTGACGACCTAGAAGAGGTGAAGAAAAAACGAGGGAGGTGCTGTCAGCCATCCAAACAGATGAATTTGAAAAATGTTTCCAAGAATTGAATCACAGAGTTGACCAATGCACTCAGTGTAATGGAGAGTACTTTGAAGGTGATAAGGTTGTTTTGTGTAAAAAAAAAAATGTCAATACATAGCTTTGAAAAAAAAACCTGGTTTTCTTGGTGTCCCCCCTCATATTCTTCCCCCGCAGTCTGGCTGGTATGTGCAAATGCCAACCTTTAGCTTGGCAGATGAGCACTTAACCATTGTGCCACCAGGGTTCCTTGTATAACTTAACGCTTTCACTTTTACTGCCCATTCTTAGAGCCAAACCTTGGTTTAGTACCTAGAAGCTACTCAAATAAAGTAATTCACTGTCATTCCATTGTAATCTCATATTATTTGGGATTGACAACTAATTGAGGGCCCCTAGTGCAGTGGTGGATTGAGAGCTGGGCTGCTAACACTGCTAACCAACATCAGTGGCTTAATCCCCCAGTTGCTCTATTGGCTTCTGTAAAGATTTGCCACCCTTGAAGCCTACAGAGCAGTTGTACACGGTCTAACCGCTCATGTTGTTGGATTTGACCCTGATGGCACAGGATTTGGTTTTTGGTTTTGCTCTACATGGCTTTATCCTACTAATATCATGTCCAGTCTCCAAGAGATAAGAGCACCAGTAAATTCAATAGAGCCTCCCACTTCAGTAAGAAACAAAAATAAAATGTCAAACTAGCTCATAGAATAAGTTGATTGGTTACTGGATTTTAATGATGAGTAGTAACCAAGAAGCTATATTTGAGAAAACTCTAGGATATATACAAAGATGGATTTTCCCCTGAAAATAAAAATAAATATATGCTTTAAAAATAAATACATGAACAAAAGATTTATATTAGGGCATTACCATCTTGCATTGTCATCAGCCAAAATAATTGCATACTCACTGAAGTCCCACTGTGTGAGTGGCATAGTGGCTATGTGTTAGGCTGCAGCCCACAAGGTCAGTAGTGTGAAACCACCAGCCACTCCATGGGAGAAAGACTAGACTTTCCACTCCCATAAAGAGTTATAGTCTCAGAAACCCACAGGGGCAGTTCTATTCTGTCTTATAGGATCATTGTGAGTAAAAAATCGACTCAATGGCAGGAGTGAGTGTGAGTTTCCTGGGGAAGCCAAAAGAAAAATACTACAATCTAAGTGGCTCATATGGACAGGAATTTATGATCTCACAAATTTATGGTGGCTAGAAATCCATATTAGTCTGGGTACTTTAGAGAAACAGATCCACAGAAACTCACGTATAAGAGAGAGTTTTATATAAAGGGTAGGTGAACATCAAGGGAACGCCCCAACCCAGTGCTGCCCAAGCCCACAAGTCCAACATTAACCCATTAACCCATGTGTCCAACACCAATCCACAAAGCCCTCCTCCATCTTACAAAACACACACTATGACGCCGACTGCAGGAGGAAAGCCGAATCAGTGAATGTGTAAGCATCTCAGCGCTGGCAGGAGTCTCCACACGGCTGATCCAGCACCCAGGGCTGCATCAGGATAGGTCCACATGACTTTTCCTCAGGGATGTCTTGCAGGAAGTGAGCCTTGCCAACTAAAGCAGGGAACTAAGGCAGCTGCACCCTGGTCCAACCATCAGAAAGCAAGAGACCCGAGAACTAGAAAGGCGAGGCTCACTGAGGCATTTATCCCTCCACCCTTCAATTAACCCCACATGTCTTTATCGGCCAGGTTTTCACAATAAACTAACTACCTCAAAATCCAAATTACGATGTTGGTCAGACCATGCTTGTTCCGACGTCTCCAGAAGTGGATTGTCACTTGCCTCCTCCAGCTTTGGGTAGCTCGGGGGCTCCTGGGTTTGTGGTGGCATCACTCCTACCTCTGCCTTCCTCCTTCACATGGCCGACTTCCCACTGTGTCTTCTCCTTCTTAAAGATGTTAGCTTGGCTCTCTCTGCTTCTGGCGGCCCCAAATGCCCCTTAGCATGTAAATGCACCCTACCATGACTGTCCTTTCTCTGTGTGTGTGTGTGTGTGTGTTTGATTGTTTTCATAAGAACACCACTCTTTAAAAAATCCTTTTATTAGGGGGCTCGTACAACTCTTACCACAATCCATACATACGCACTCTATTAGATAACTCATGTTATCTTAAATTGATAACATATTTTTATCTTATTTCTTTCTTTTTTTTTTTTTTGTTTTTACAAACCCTTGTGTCGAGGGCTGTATTTCTTTACTTAAGATAACATCAGAACCTTATTCCCAAATAGGCTCATGTTTATAAGTATGAGGAATGGGGACTTGAAAACATATTTTGGGGAGACATTAGTCAATCCATAATGCCTGCCTATAATACCTACAATCCAGAATACCTAGGGTCTCTACAGAAGCCAAGTGGGAAGTGCTGGAGCAAAGACTGCCCTTTCGAGGAACTCCACATTGGCTGGGAAGAGTTGGCACCTTGTGCCTCTTTCTGGATCAGTCATTGGCTGAGGCAACCTCAAGACGATCCTGCCCTGGTGGGGCCGATCAAGATGATGTCTGCCAGCCAACCACCCTCCTGACAGAAAAGCAGCAAGGTATTTCTTGAAGAAAGGCCCTATGCTCCAGCAGCTTCCACAGCCCATCCTCCACCTGCTCTACACACTTGCACAAACCAAGTTCTCTCACAAGTTCAAGCTAGCCCCCTTCATCTCCTGGGTAAATAGCTACATGTCTTAATAGTCCACTCAAGGGTCCGCTCAAAACACTGCCTACTTGCCTTGCCTCTATCCCTCTCAAAACCAAACCCAACCCATTGCCACCAAGTCCGTTCCAACCCTATAGGACAGAGTAGCGCTATCCTCGTGGGACGCCAAGGCTATAATCTTTACAGAAGCAGATGCCTAGGTCTCTGTCTTATGGGGTGGCTGCTGGGTTTGAACCACAAACTTTCAATTAGCAAAGCTCTTACCTGTGATACCGCCAGGGCTTCCTTTATGCCGCATAAGCTTAAATAATTTATTTTTAAAAGTAGTTATCGTTTAAACCTAGATCTTCTCTAGTAGACTGAGATCAAGAGAAAATATAAAAAGAACCTTACTTATTTTAGAATCCCTTTGCCTAGCATTGAGCTGGTACATGGTAGATGTTAAAGAAATGTCTTTTGAATGCAACAAATGAATGAATTATATTTATATATATATATATATATATATAATGACTTTGGCTATGCCTAGGGGATGCACTGATTTCCTTTTTCCCTCTTCCATAAATGAAATGAGTTTGCACAAAATACCCTGAATAAAATCCACCTGGGATTGAGGTGAATGGAGCCTGGACAATTTCAGGCTCAAAGGAAGAAAAGCTTGCACATATTAAGACCAGCCAAGGAAGATATATTTAGGGTTAGAAAGGAGAGAGACAGAAGGAACTTAATGGAAATGACTCTCAGTTTACAGAAATGCTTTAACCAAGAGCAGTGTAATAAAGAGCTAAGTTATTAAAGCCCAACCAAATAAACAGACGCTGCCCGCCCCAGCCCCCAAGTGAAAGTGGTCATGTAATCGTGCTGTGATTAAGGAAGCTCGTGAGTTCAATGCTTCGGAATACGTGAATGACCATAAATCAGCCGATTCCCCTCTTCGAAGGCAGCATTCTTTAGGGTCCATTAATCTGCGGTTGGCTCCTCTTGAAGTTCTTGGCCTCTCTGGACTCCTCTATCTCTTAATTGAAGCGGTGTGCCTGGAAGAATTATGGCCTTCCTACATCAGCTTTCCTTTCCAAAGGTGGATTGCAAAACCAAACTTGGGGAAGAGAGAGCCGGCTCCATTTCAAGGCAAGGAGGTTTTCTGAGCACGTGTGTTTGAATTCATATCCCTGGACCCCCAAAGTTTCTCCTTGCTGTCAGGCAGGCTTCTGCACTCGGGCCCCTAATTGTTGGTAAGTACGGGCTGTCAGGCCTCCTTCCTGGCTGACTCAGAGGCATTGTGTATCTGATGAAACCCAGAGCCACAGATCAATTCACAATGGGATGAAGAGATGCTCTGGAAAATGTAGCTCCAGCATCATTGAACGCTCTTTTTTCCCTTTTATCTCAACCTTCACACTCCCAGGAGCCTGCTGACTGCATGCACCTCCTTCCCGATGGCAGACAGATGTCTTCTGGCCGCCTCACCCGTCAGCGCGAGGCTACTGAACCCACCAACAGGGCCTGCTGAAGCCAGACCATTGCCTGGCCTTCTGAAATCATCTGCAGGAAAATTTGAATTCAAAAGCCACCAGGAAGGATTGGTTCAAAAAAGAATTAAAAAAAACAAACACCCAAACCCCATGAGGGACAGGTTATCCGGTTGTACTTTGATTTGCCTTTATAATGTTGGGCAATCTCACTCTCTGCCATCGAGTCGATGCCGACTCACAGCGACCTTACAGGACAGGGTAGAACTGCCTCTCTGGGTTTCTGAGACTGGAGCTCTTTCAGGAGTACATGTGGGACATGATAGTTGGTGGAATCTCCAGGCCTTTCTTCCACCGTGCCTTGGGTAAGATTCAAACCTTTAACCTTTCCATTAGCAGCCCATCACATATACCCTTTTCATTACCCAGGGACTCCTGTGAAAGTACACCTCATTTAGAAGAGGGGGGCGGTTCTTTTTCTTTCTTTCCTTTTAATTTCTAATTTTCAAAACTTTATTTTTACATTGATTCCATTGGCCATGATGTGAACCCATCACTGTGGATACCCACTGCCAAGTGTTCTACCCTCTGAACAGATGCTCAATGCTTCCAACAGGATGACTTCTCCTCTCAAGTCTCCTCCCACCCCTGGGGATCACAAATAACCTTTGGGCTCCAAGCATGTGCCTCTTCTAGACAGTCCACAGAGGGACCCCGCAGATCTTTGGTGGTTAGGTCCCATGGAGTTGGTTCCTTCTGACACAGAGAGGCTCTATGCACAACAGAACGAAACACTGCCCAGTCCTGCGCCCTCCTCCCGGGGGCACTCTGAGCAGGCTTCTTTTGAGACCAGCTTATTTTGTTCCACGTGATATTGTCAAGGGTCAGCCCATGCCACACGTCAGATATATCTAGAGTGGGTTTCTCTGTGTGGCTGAGTAGTAGGCCATTAGGTGTAAGTACCACATTTTGTTAATCCGTTTGCCTGCTGACGGGTCGTCTTGGTGGTGCCTACTCGGGCTGTTATGAATAGTGCAACAATGAACATCAGTGTACAGATTTCGGCTTGAGGACTAGAATTGCAGGGCCCGATGGTCATTCTAGGCAGCCTTCTCGATTAAAGGAAAATTAATTCTTGAACAGTAGAAATGGGATCTGTTTTTGACCTGTGGGGAACAGAGACACTGGCCCCTGTGTCCTCCAAGGAAGTTTTGCTTCTCAGATAGACACTCAGCCCACTGGCCTCACCCTTGGCGCTTCTAAGAACGCCACACAGCTGGGCTGCGGGGCAGGGAGGTCAGCGCCGGTGAACATGGGCTTTAGTATCTCAAGTGGTCCCTCCTACCAAGGAAGAAACGCACCTCCTTAGAGTCTGGGGCAGCAGAGCTGGAGCAAACGCCTGTCTTTGGATACTGTAATTCCAACGCGGTGTCGGCGGCCTGGGGGAGCGTGGGTGTGAGAATCATTAGTCTCCCTGCTTTGGAACAGGTCCCAGAAGAAAACTGCTCAGAGACCCAGCCCAACGAATTGCTGAACCTCTTTGGGTTTGTGGAGCCCCGTCCAAGACATCCAAGCTGTGCCCCCCACATCTCCATCATCCCCCCCAAATGATGCCTCCTCCCCCAGCCTCTCAAACACCATGCAAGGCAGCATTCTCTAATCGCCATTTGCTACAGAAAACCAACAAGGAGAAAATCTCTGCTTTAAGCACATGCCTAGATGGTTACCTTTCCCTCTGACAGACAATGATCAGTGACGGCCCTGTGGCTACAGAGACTGTGGGATTGCAAACCGCTGATGGATGGACTAAGACAGATTGTTGATATTCATGGAATTCAATATCCTAACCTCAGACCATGTTTACAGCACATTGACTTACGACTTATTTTTTTCAAAGTACTGCTGTGTGTGTGTGTGTGTGCGTGTGTGTACTGTAGTTATTGGGAGAGAGCTCTCGAGTTAGGAAGCCAGCCAAGATGTCTCGTCATGTAGCCAAAACCAGACCAGGCACTTCGTGTAGCGATGTACGATGTAAAACACAAAGAATGCATGAAGGTACTCCAGCTTCGAGGCTCTGCAACTGGGTCTGCATGAACTCCTTCAGCGTCCTCAGCACGCCACGCTTCACATCCAGATGGCACTTTCCCGAAGGCTGACAAGTAGCAGAGAGCTTCATCCGTGTCACTCAGCCTGTGACAGATCAGCGTTTCCCCTTCTTTCAGTTAACAGACGGAAAGGCAGTGAGTTCGGCTCGGGCTCTCCCTGACACGTGACTGCCCTGACGCACCATAGCACCGGGCCGCACATTTGGGCAGCATCAAAGTTCATCGTTGTGTGAAGGTGACCGCTTGTCATCTTGTTATGGCTTCAGAATCAGGCCCTGTTATTATTTGTCCCACTTGGCAGAGGAGGGCAACGACAAGCACAATGAATAGCTTACCCCAAATTACCCACGAAGCCGGGGTTATTAGAATTCACAGCCTAGTGGGCTCACCACAAACCTCCACTGCCTGACAAACTCAGACTGCGCTGGGCGCACGCCAAGTCTCCATCCCTACTGATCACTGTCTACTCTTTCGTCGGGACAGACGCCAGATGCAATTTGTCCGAACAAAGCGTGGTACCGAATGGTTAGGGGGTCATTTGAATATTTTATAGATAAGGAAGAATGTCTTTTGGCAGTTACTAGAAATCCTGTTTTAAAATATACACATAGCAAAGCCGATGAGGAGCTCATGAATGCAAGATGGCACGTGTGAACATGGAGAGTCGGTGAGGCTTTACAACACGAAGCTTGGTTTCGGTGCTCTGTCTTGCAAAGCCATACCAACTCACTGTCACCGAGTCCATTCTGACAGGCTAGACTGCTCCTGTGGGCCTAAGTATACTGGTCACCCGTCAACGTTAACAGCACCCCACCAAGGTTGGTGGTGGTCTCTCCACAGGGTAGGGATGGAGCACAGGGAGTAGGGGAAGTTAGGAAATTTGCCAAATGCCTTCCCACACTTAGAAGGTGGCTAGCCACACTTCCACCGACGTCAGCCGGACATAAAAGCTTATGAGCAGCCTGACCAGAGGCCACTGAGTCAACTCTGCCTCCTGTGTGTCAGCCTAGAACTGGACTCCACAGCATTTGCGATAGTCCGTCTTTCAGAAGCACATCACCAGACCTCTTTTCCAAAGCCCTCTGGGGAGATGGAAACCTCCAACCTCTCCAGTGGCCTGTGGCCACTTTTCACCATCCAAGGACTTCCGGGCCCTTGCTTCCACACTTCCCCTTCCACACCCTGTGGGCTATGAGGCGTCAAGAGAAGCTTGTCTGCGGACAGCCCCAGACACCAGAAGGTCACAGCGGCAGCCTCTGGCTTGCTTCCCTGATGCTGCGTACACTTCTGAGTGAGGCAGATACAAAGGAAAGATTTCCCCACTCACAGCGGAGGCCAGTTTAACTAGGCACTTCTCAAGGATACAGTTCAGAGAAGCAGATGACAGGTCCCTTCGCTCTCAGACTTCACGCTGGACGGCAAAAGGGTCTCCCTAGGACAGCTCGCCCCCGGCCGCAATGGACACGCAGCTGCACTCAGCACCAGGAAGGGAAGTGATGAAATGATGACTCCCATCAGCCTGACCGTGCTGCGGAGTGCCCTTCCAAGGACACTGCCACTGGGGGACTGATGCTGACTGAGGGACTGGGGGACGAAACTAGACGTGCGAGCCGGGAAATGGTCAAAACGCAGCTCCTTTAAAACCACTCATTCCAGATCAGATCGCCTATGCAAACGTGTCTGGCAGAGGTGGGTGCTCGCACGCAGACACGCACCTATAAACCGCTGGAGGCGGTGAGGACGGGTCTCAGAGACCAAAACACCAGACCAGTCCCGTCGACTCTACCCCATGGCAATGCCATGTGTGTCCAAGCAGAACTGTGCTCTCACGGGTTTTCAGCAGATGGTTTTTGCTGAAGTCGATCACCAGGCCTTTCTTCCGGGGTACCTGTGGGTAAATTTGAACCGCCAACCTTTTCATCAGCAGCAGAGCCTGTTCACTGTTGGTGCCACCCAGGGACCCCCTTTGCATGCTTGGAAGCTTCTGTTTAAGCTGGAAATACGAGGTGGGAGCTAGACAGTCCCCAAGGGAGTGTCGCACAGAACCACCGACGAAACAGCTGCTCCTTTGGAAAGAGAAGCCGTCTGCAGCCAATGCATTTGTAACACGCTGGCTTTGAAGGCAACCTGGAAAAGTTCCTGCCAACTCCACATATATCTATCAGCCCAGGGAGCCCCAGTGGACTCTGCACTCTTTGGGTGTTTGCAAAACATTGGAACCGTTTGGCCGCTGGAGAGACACGTTTGACCTTGGAGCGGTTGGACTGTTTTCTTACAACTTAATGAGACTAAATCGTTGATAAGTTCTGTTTTGAAGCATAATAGTTGATCTCCCACCCTCCCAGCCCTTACCCACCAAGCAGCGCTCATGGAGCCGAGCCTTCTTCCCTGTGAGGATGCCTGCTCTGAGCCAGCGAGGTGCCGCCAGGACCCATCAGTCCCGCCGCCGCCTCCTTTTGCTCCTGGGATCCAGTGATTTCTTGCCCAGCCAAGGAGGTTTGGGCCTGTTTCATCTGAGCAATTAATTTGAAACCCTTCCTAATGTACACCAGGAAGGCGGCAATCTCAAGTTCAACAGCACGAGAAAGAGTTGCGAAGAGCCACACTCAAAATCCTCAAGCATACACAGAGCTGCGGTGGTTGGAAGTGGCTGCCGGTCGAGGCGAGTCGAACCCAAAGGACCCCATGTGTGTAGGGCAGAACTTCGTGCCAGAGGGTTTTCCAGGTGGTAACCACTGGGAAACCAGGTCTGTCTTCTCAGGCACCTCTGGGTGGGTTCACATGCCAACCTTCTAGGGAGTACGCAATCCTTTCACTGGCGGAGGCAGGCAGAGATGCTCCAAAGCCTTCCTGGATCAATCAGGAGCACTGGGCGAGCAGTAGCTTCACTTAGACAGCATTTGGGGTGTGCTGGGAAAGCAACACTCTTCAAATCCTCAGAGTTAGACAGACTCACCATCAGATACTGTGCAGTGGATCCCAGCTCAGGGCGACCCCTCGTGGGCAGAAACAACTGTTCCCTGCGGTTTCCAGGAGCAGACCGCCAGACCTTTCTTCTGAGGAGCTTCTGGGTATGTTCCAATCACTAACCTTTTAGGCATTTAACCATTGTGCCATCTGGGGACTAGCACGGTCTTCTCACATTCCCCACCCCCTGCCCCCCTAAATTTTCTTTATTTTCTTCGTGTTGAAATTACACACAGCAAAACATACACCAAGTGTACTGTCTCTCCATGTATATAGTTCATGACAGGGGTTAGATTCTATGGGGTTGTATGACCACCCTTTTCAGTGTTGTTCTCCTCCTGCCCGCCCCCATGATATAATCGTTGCCCCTTAAGGTTCCGGCCTAATCTTTGGAGTTGCTGTTTGACCTTATGAGAGGCACTTCTCTAACTGCTTGCTGCACATGATGCTCCATGTGCACACTTTTTACTGCTGACATAGCGTCTGCACAGTGGGCTCAGGCCTGGGAACCATGGTGAGGAGGCGGAGGACCAGGTAGTGCCTCGTTCTGTTGTACATGGGGTCGCTATGGGTCAGAACCGACTCGATGGCACCAAACAACAACACCAACAACATGTTTTCCATAGGAGCCCTGCTGAGTCTGCAGCAGGAGGGCGCCAGGGGAGCAGGGGCTCCTCAGGGGCCTCACCTCTCGGTTGGGTCCCTCTGCTGTCCTACTGACAAGAGACTCGACTCCCTCCGTGAGACCCCAGTGAGGGGTTCTTTATGCGAGTGTCCAACAAACTGGAGCGATCTTATTATTGGCCAGACATGCAATGGCTCTTCCAGGGCCAACCATGCGGAGGTCAAAGAGTGGCCCTGGCCTCTGGGGGTCCCTGTCAAAAATGTGAGCGGGCCATCCAAGGCACAGTGACTGGTCTGCACCTGGTGCAGCAGAGGAAGAAGGAGGGCAGAAATCGGAGGAGCACGCGGACCGTGGGGCTGCTCGTCTCCATGAACACCTGGCTCCTTGGTGTGAGGTCAGGAGGACGGAGGTGCTCGGCTGCCACGACTTACAGCTGAGTCTCAACCAGGATCATCTGCAGAGGTCAAAATGAGAGCATTCGGGGGGCAATTTTGTGAGTTCTTCCTAAGTCAATTCTGAGTCCTGGCAGCTCGCTTACACAAAGTTGAACTCCCCCGTGGGGTTTGTGAGGCTATGACCTTTCTAAAGGAGATCACCAGGCCTTACCTCCTAGCTCAGCAGCCAACTTGGCTTTGGCCAGGAATGTAACCAAAGTCCTTAACAAAGTCAGTCCATGGGATATAACCAACAGCTCTCTGTTCCACACCTGGTGTCTTCTAACGAAGATTCTTTCTTGTCATCAGAGAGTCCACCTGTCAGTAAATGCAGGCAGCAAAAATGTACGCATCTTTGTCACTGCCGGGGCTCCTCAGTGGCCTCGTCCCTCAGTGGGGTCCCTCAACCGCCCTACTGAGAAGGGGCTCATGGCTAGAGCAACTCTGATTTTATGTCTTTATCTCAAGCAATCCTGCATGTTTCGCCGCTGAGCAAATCGACTACCAGTCTCCTGCATATCTTTTTTATTACTTGGGAGAATTTTCTCTTTGGAACGGATTTCAGAGCTACCTTCTTGTTTTCCTGCATTTGGCTCGTGCCAGCAAGCTGCTTACAAGAATACCTCTCGAGTTGGTGCCAACTCTGGAGACATAATCAGTTGCAAATGTTTTGGGGTGGGTGATGATGGATGTAGTAACTTTATCGCCTCTCCCATATTTTCACTGCTAGCAAACTGTAGAAACTTCACATGAGACAGCTCCTCTCCTACGTCCCCCCTCCTCAGCCATCCTTTAAAAAATGATGAAAAGAGCCAAGAGGATGGTGTGCATCATGGGCTGGATGGTGTGCATCATAGACTGGGTGGTGTGCATCATAGACTGGATGGTGTGCATCATAGGCTGGATGGTGTGCATCATAGGCTGGATGGTGTGCATCATAGGCTGGATGGTGGGCATCATGGGCTGGATGGTGGGCATCATGGGCTGGATGGTGTGCATCATAGACTGGATGGTGTGCATCATAGGCTGGATGGTGTGCATCATAGGCTAAGTGCTCTAGAGGAGCACAATGCGGTGTGTGTGTGTGTGTGTGTGTGTGTGTGTGTGTGTGTGTGCGTGCATGTGTGTGTGAAGAGAGAGGGGGGTAGAAGATTTCTTTTAAAGGAACGGCTCACGTAGTTGTAAGGTTGGTAAATCAAAAATCCATGGTCTTGGGGTCAGGCTGGAGGCTTCTCCTGACTCACATGGTTACAGGGGCTGTTGAACCCCAAATTGGCAGGTCAGATGACAGGCTGCTGGCTCACATCCTAAAAAATGGAGGTCAGAGAATGAGAAGCTAAATACAGGATCAAAAGCAGGAGAGTTTTGCCAGCACATCCGTCTGTATTGGACAGCCTACAGGGGAGCACGGAGGATCATTATTTGATACTGAGAATCATGGCCAAGCTAAGCTTGTATGTCACACGGACCATCACCGAGTGTCTGCAGTAGGAGCCAGTTGATTTGGGACTCTAATTGAATTTCTGTCTTCAACAATTTTGGTCTTCAATAACAAAGGAGAATTTTGATCAAAACTATTTTTATTTCCCCCTTTTCCTACTTTTCTAATGTCAGTGTCACAGAAATGCCACACATGAGTGGCTTTAGCAAACAAATTTATGTTGTCCTAACTCGAGAGACTGGATGTGCTAATTCAGAGCACTGGCTCTCAGAGCTCTCTCTTTCTCTCTCTCTCTCTCTCTCTCTCTCTCTCTCTCAACTCAAGGTGGGGTGGATGGGATCCAGGTCTCAGCTTCTCTAGTGTTCTGCTCAGAATTCCCTGGAGATTTCCATAGGGCATCTATCTTGCTCCCCTTGTACTGGTTTCTTTTTTAATATTTATTTTAATTTATTATTAATTGAGAGTTAATACAGATATTGCATCATTCGATAGTTCAATCACATCAAGCAGTATTGTACAATTGCTACCACTGTCATTTCCAAACATTCTTTTTCTTCCTAGACTCCTTGACATTTGTCTCCCTTTTGCACCCCACCCCCACCCCAACCACCGCTGTAATCTCCCCACCCCCAAACCCTTATTTTACTTGCTGTCCCTATAGGATCATCAGTCCTGGGTTTCATATTATGAAAGACAGAAAAATATATCACACGACTTCAAGAGGGTGACCCCTATGATGGAACACCTCTGAGATAAACCCTAATGTGAACAAAAAAACAGCAAAAAATGTTGGAGACTAGGTCAGATCCAGCGTGCATCGGAGGGGGGAATCAACTGACATGTTTTTATTATCCAAGTCAGATTTAGTCTTTTGACCTTCTATCCTCATCTCTGTAGTGCACTCTGTTTCTTGACCACGTTCCTCCCACCCCTCCATTACGGACAGAGGGAGATGACTGGAGGCTCGTTTCCTATGTAGTTCCCACAAATGTATCTTGGGCTCCCGCTGTACTTGCTTCTTTGCCTAGTCTGCTCTTACTGTATTTCAAAAGAGGCTCAGTCTAAGAAGGCGAGGAGCCCTGGTGGTGTAGTGGTTATGCGTTTGACTGCAGTCCAAATGGTCGGTAGTTGGAAACCACCAGCAGCTCCGCCAGCGAAAGACTGGGCTTTCTACTCCCATAAACAGTTACAGAAACTGTCTCAGAAACCCACAGGAAGCCTATGATGAGTCAGCATTGACTCAATTGCAGTGAGTGAGTTAAGTGAGTGACCAGGAAAAGAGTGAAGGAAATGGAAGGAGCATGGAAACAATTAGTCCAGTGTATTCAGGACCAGGTAAATGTCAGTCCCCAGAACCCTGGGACCAGAAGAACTAGATGGTACCCGGCTACCACTACCAAGTACTCTGAAAAGGATCGCAGAGTGGGAGAAAATGTGGAACAAAACTCAAAATCGTAAAAAGACCAGGTGCACCTTAGTCCTCAAAATAACATCACGGTTTTCATCACTTTGCAGAGGTCTTGCACAGTAGATTTACCCAATGCAATTGGTCTTTTGATCTCTTGACAGCTGCTTCCATGAGCATTGATTGTGGATCCACGCAAGACAAAACCCTTGACCACTTCAATCTTTCCCCCATGTTTCATGAGGTTACTTCCAAACGACCCGATGATCTATTTGCAAAAAAAAATAGATCATTTAAAACTCTGTGGATCACAATTCTACTCTGACACATGTGGGGTGTTCTCTCCTTCCTCCCAGTGGAGAGGCGAAGAGGAAGTCTGTCTAGCCACCAGTGTCTGTGTGGAGACTTTGGCTGGTGGCACCTGTGTCTCTTGCTTAGTGTGTTCAGTGGTTGCTGATGACATAATGAAGCCAGCAGAGACAGAGTTGGGGAAGATGCGAGACAAATCCAGTTACTTGGGACCTCCAGCTGGGCCATGAAGAAGTGGGAGAAGGTCAGGAGTGAAGACCGAGAAGTGGGAGGGGCCAAGGAGGAGATGAAATGGGACCAGGTAGGTATCAAGAAAGCTAAGTGAGCCTTGGGCAGCCAACTGCATATCCACACTTTCAAGTGACCACCCCAGCCGCTGCAGGAAGCCAACACAGGGACACCGGAGGGAAGGCGGCCTGAGGAAGGAAGAAGAGTTCTCCAATTCAAGTTGAACCTTGACCTTGTTTTCCTTCCAGGACACAGAGGCAGGTGACTTCTAACTGCAAATGCCCGGCCATTGGGAAGCTCTTGCAGCCGTCTGAGTCTCCTTGGCCCAGCTGCTCTGTTTTCTGCTCAGCCTGTGGCTGCCAGTATCCCCAGAAGTCTTCCTGCCCCACCTGCCCTTCCTCTGGGAGATCTTTTCAGATCTCATTCGAAAGGAATGAAGGACAAATGTCCCTGGGGCTTGCTGGGGCGATCCCACACCTGCCCTGCCTGTCTCGGCTCAGTAGGACTTCTTCAGCACCACAGCCGCTCGCCTTCCCAGGAACCTGCCTGCACCTTCTCTTCATCCATCTGCTTTTCAACACCAGATTCATCGTTCTCGGCTTACAGCATTTCCTTACACTTCTACCACTTTGGAATAAGAGGTAGCTGAAGGGAGTGTGTGTGTGTGTGTGTGTATGTGTGTGTGTGTGTTTATGAAGAGCTGAAAGAATACCAAAGGCTTGCCTGAAGGAGAAGGCCCTTTCTTTCCATCTCCATTTCTGCTCATGCTGATAGAACCGTCGGCAAAATAGACCAGGAAAACACCACCGCCGAGCATTAACCACACGGCACGATGGCGCAGAGTGGACAGCCCGTTCTGTAGAAACTTTTCAGACACCTTGATAAGTGGGATACCGTGCCTGGTTTGGAGTCTCTGCGTGAACGTGCTCAGCTACTAATCAAAAGGTCTGAGGTTCAAATCCACCTAGAAGGAAGGAAGAAAGGCCTTGGGAGGGAAAACCTGGTGATCTACTTCTGAAAACCCAGTCAGTCCTCGGGAGCTGCTCCTACTCGGGCACACACAGGGTTGAGTAATCTTGACAACAATTGGAACCGGTTACGGAAATGCCAGGAACTGCCCCAGGGTCAAGTGAATAAACCAGCCCCAGGCCCTGCTCCTGTGGAACTTACGGTCTTGCAGGGAAGCACACTTCCAAAGCTCTGGAAGCAGAGACTGGAGGCCTACCCTAGCCTATCACAAAGGGATTCAGCTGACGTTTCCTGGAGGAGGGTCCAGGAGCGAGCTAAAGAGGGGAAGGGAGACGGTTGCCAGTAGAAGGAAGCATATGTGCAGAGGCCCCAGGGTGCGGGGACATAGGGACAGGCAATTCTGACTCATGGTGACCCATGTGAGTTAGAATAGGACTGTGCTGGGTTTTCAGAAGTGGATGGCCAGGCCTTTCTTCCGAGCACCTCCAGGTAGACTTAACCCTTTCGGTTAGATGCAGAGGACATTAACTAAAGTGAATATGAGGGGCTGAGAAAAGGGCCTGGCTCTGGAGTCAGGAGCACAGAGGGAGCCTGAGGAAGATGAGGATGAAGATGGGAGGAGCAAGACCCTCAGAGTCTGGGCCTGTCATGCACTGGCTGCATCTTCACTGGGAGGCTGCTGGGGTCTCCAGAGTGGAGCTGGACACTGACCCATAGACGAGGTTTCAAAGGGGTGTGTGCCTGCCCAGCTGATGTGATGGAGAGACCTAGAAGTCAGGGGTTGGGCTCCAGTCTAGGGATGTTTATAACTCAGAGTTTCGGCACCACTGGAAGAGCAGGGGGCCCATGAGGGACAACCTCGCACATGGGGCCACCTGTAGGGCTGCCAGGGTACTGCACCACCCTCTCCATCCTGCCCCTCCACCCTGGGGCCTGTAAGTGTACTTCCACCATCAACTCTCTTCCCCTGCTTCTCTGCCTGGCCAATGTCTGCTCATCCACCCCTCCTCTCTGCGAACCGCGTCCCCTGAAGCGGAGCCTCATTAGTGTCAGAGGCTTGTAAGGCCCCCATCTCGTTCGGCATCGCTCTTTCACAATTGATCCATCATGGGAGAGCCAGCCTGCCGCCGCCTGCCCGCCCCATCCACGTGTTTCTGATTCTGTTAATGGCCTCGGTTCTGCTGAGCCGCAGCGGGTCAAGCAGGCACTCACTCGGTGCCCGGGGAAGCCTGTCAGAAAGTGCTCTTCGTCTCTTGACCCCGATATTTTAGAAAGCATTCAAAGACGAAACAATGCCTAGGTGTCCTGAAAGTATTCGCGCAACCCATGTTATTCAAATATCTCATTTTAAGTGGCGATGGCTCGCAGGAATATTCAACAAAGAAAGTCGCAGAGGGCAGATGGCCAGAAGCTAGTCTGTATGCACCCTGCCCTCCAGCCACCCCGTCTCCCAGCTAGAGATCCCCACCCCTCATCACCTCCTTACTGGACTACACGTGGCCTGGAAACCCCCAAAACTGTGGGATTTAAACATTTTTCAACTTGAAAACTGTAGGGGGTTTTTTTGGTTTGTTTTTGTTTTGCTTTATTCAAAGTCCGTTTTTAGGAATATTTTGGTTGGAAAAACATTCATTTTTATTTAGGGCAAGGTTTCATAACCTCAGCATGATTTTGACATAATTCTTCAGCGTCAGAGTGGTGCTGTCAATTCTAGAGCGTGGAGCTGCCTCTCTGGTCTCTTCCCACTGGGAGCCAGTAGCAAGTCCTCCTCCCATCCTCAGTTACAACAGTCACCAGGCATCCGGTGGTGCCGCAGGACCCTGGAAGGCCAAACCACCTCTGGAGAATTGCTGGTTTCTCGCGGTAGTTTGTCGTGAGTTGTGCTTTTCCTCAGTAGGACCCAAACTAAGCATAAACACTCAGCTCTGCGCAGAAAATTGTTGAAACTTGGTGATGAAAATACATGGGGGTTCATGACACTACCCTTGATAGTGTTGTGTCCCTTTGACATTTTTAACAATAAAAATGTAAAACTAAACAAAGCAAGCAAACACTGCCATTGAGTCAATGCCGCCTCAGAGTGACCTTATACGACAAAGTAGAACTGCCCCTGTGAGTTTCTGAGACTAGCTCTTTACAGGAGTAGAAAGCCCCGTCTTTCTCCCTCGAAGTCACTAGTGGTTTCCACCTGCTGAGTTTGCAGTTAGCAGGCCGGCATGTAACCACTACGTCACCAGGACTCCCCAAATAAATGGAAAACTTACATCACACATCAGCATGCACATATATCGTTATAGCAGTTTAATTCACAATTGCTCAGAGTTGGAAGCAACCAAGATGCCTCTCAATGGATGACAGATAAACAGATTGCGGTGCAACCATAGAATGGAATATTATTCCTCAATACACAGAGGCGCAAGATCAGCCTACTATCGGGGCATGAAAGGACCCCAAGTACATATTGAAGGCGCCAGTCCCAAACAGCTCCAGAATGTGGGCTTGCAACGCTATGACAATTAGCCTTCACAACCCTGTGAGTTAATGAAGGTGACTGCTGTTGGTCGCCTTCTAGAGCGGTGGTTCTCAACCTGTGCGTCGCGACCCCTTTGGGACCCCTTTTCATAGGGATCGCTCATTTCATAACAGTAGCAAAATTACAGTGATGAAGTAGCAATGAAAATCATTTTATGGTTGGGAGTCACCACAACATGAGGAACTGTATTAAAGGGTAGAGGCATTAGGAAGGGTGAGAACCACTGCTCTAGAGGAAAAGAGACTCCATGGCCCCTAAATTAATGTGTTTACTCCCAAAGCCTTGATACAATGCCTAATTTCTGCTGAAGAATCATCTGTAACAAGCAGTCCCAAAAGACTTGGAGACCCAGAGACTTGGGGGTTCTTATCCAACATAAGACCAGGAACCTCTTGTCTATTTGTCACCTCATTTCTAGCCGTTCAATCTTAAAATTTCAGGACTCTTTTGGTTTATTATTATTTTTAAAGACAGCTTTATTGGCACTTCATCCACATATCATATAATTCAATGGTTCCAGCCTATCAAGAAGAGGTGCACAATCATGCGCACCATCAATCTCAGAACATTTTCTTCTTTTCCTGTGCTCCTTGTTGCAGCCTCTTTAGAAAGATTAGACTTGAGTCTGTACTTGTTTAAAAAAATCATTTTATGGGGGGCTCATACAGCTTTTATCACAATCCATCCATCCATCCATCGTGTCAAGCACATTTGTATATATGTTGCCATCATCATTTTAAAAATACTTTCTATCTGAGCCCTGGGTATCAGCTTATCCCCCCCCCCTCCTCCTACCCTCCCTCATGAGCCCTTGATAATTTCTTTAAAAATTTTTTCATGTCTTACACTGACTGAAGTATCACTTGACCCACTTTTCTGTTGTCCAACCCCCTGGGAGGGGGTTATATGTCCATCATTATGATCAGTTCCCCCCTTTTCCCCCACCTTACCCTCCTGGTATTGCTACTCTCATTATTGGTCCTGAGGGATTTATCTGTCCTGGTTCCCTGTGTTTCCAGCTCTGATCTGTAACAGTGTACTTACTCTGCTCTAGACAGAGTTGTAAGGTAGAATTGGGGTCATGATAGTGGGGGAGGGGAAGCATTAAAGAACTAGAGGAAAGTTACATGTTTCAATGGTGTTATATTGCACCTTGACCTGCTCGTCTCTTCCTTGTGACCCTTCTGAAAGGGGAAGTCCAATTGTCTGCACTCCACCTCATTTACACTGATACGATTCTTTGTTCTGGGTCTTTGATGCCTAATACTTTATCCCATCAAAACCTCATGATCACACAGGATGGTGCTTCTTCCCTGTGGACTTTGGTGCTTCTCAGCTAGATGGCCGCTTGTTTATCTTCAAGCCTTTAAGACCCCAGACACTATATCTTTTGATAGCCGGGCACCATCCCCTTTCTTCACCACATTTGCTTATGCACCCACTTTGTCTTCAGCAGTTGTGTCTGGAAGGTGAGCATCTTGGAATGCCAATTTAATAGAACAACGTGTTCTTGCTTTAATAAGTGCTTGAGTGGACGCCCAATGTCCCTCTGCTGCCTAATACTTAACATATAAATATATGTATGAGCATAGATGTATTCCCTGAGCATTATATAAATACATTTACATGTGCACATACCTGTACTTAGACCGCTATAAGTGCTCTTTGAGTTCTTTCTTCTATTTCCTTTCACTTTCCTCTTGTCCCACCGTCATGTTTGGCATTCATTCGGGTTTCAGGAATTGCCTCTTGGCTACATTGCCCTTGATTGAGCTCCACCAGGCATCCTATGCCCTCCTCGCCATTAATTTTAGATCACTTGCTTTTCCCTTGTCCCTGGGTTGTTTGACAGCCCCCTTTCCTTCCTCCCCACCTCCCATGTACCCCTGGACCCATGGGTCCTGTTGTTTTCTCCTCCCGATTGTTTATTCTGCCTATCTTATCTAGATAGAGATGCAGAGACAATAATAAGCACAAAAACAAGACAGCAAAACAAAACAACAACAACCAAAAAAAAAGAAAGAAAGAAAAGCCTATCAATAGTTCCAGGTCTATTTGTTGACCTTTAGGAGGTGTTTTCTGGTAGAGTCTGATGGGGTTCCACGCCCTGGCCCCAAAGTCTATTTTTGGTATTCTCTGGGGACTTCATTGCTTTGCTTCCCTTGCTGCTCTGTTGCACACCTTTAGTATTTTGCCCCAGTGTGGTGGGGTCCAATCAGGCACAATTCCCACACTGTTTCTCCAGTGTTGTTCTCCCTAGTGCTATGGGTCAGTGAAGGACAAAAGATCAATTCTATCCCTCCAAAAGCTGAGTGCTTCTGTTTCTCTGGTGTAAATGCAAGTGCGGACGGCAATGGAAACACACAAATATTCATAGCAGTATTTTTCACGACAGCAAAAAGGTGAACGCAAATATTTATCTACTGGTGAATGGATAAAAATCGATAAAAATGTGAGGTAGTTGTACAATGGGACATTTTTCCTCTGTAAGTGGAATAGGATACTGAGGCAGTCCATGCGATGACATGAATGAACCCTGAGAAAAATGCCAGGTGAAAGAGGATAGACACAACAGGTCACATACTGCATCATGTCTCTTAGGTGAGATCTTCAGAAAGGCATACTGATGGTTGCCAAGGACTAAGGACAGCCTTGAGAAGAATGGGAATTCCAGAGCACTTCACTGGGCTCGTGTGTAACCTATAAGTGGATCAGGAAGCAGTTGTGTGACCAGAACAGGGGTGTGGTTTAAAATCAGGAAAGTTGTGCATCAGGGTTGTATTTTCTCATCATAATTATTCAATCGGTATGTTGAGAAAATAATCAGAGAAGCTGGATTATATGAAGAAGAATGAGGCATCAGGATTGGAGGAAGGTTTGTTAACAACTTTCGAAAGGCAGAAGACACAGCGTTGCTTGCCGAAAGAGAGGAGGAAGCACTTGCTGATGAAGAACGAGGACTGCAGCCTTCTGTGTGGATGACAACTCACAGGGAAGAACATCAAAATCTTCACAAGTGGACCAATAGGTGACAAACATTATGATAAATGGGAAAAGATGAAAATTACAATGGATTTTGTCTTGTTTAGCTCCACAACCAATGCTCATGAAAGCAGCAGTCGAGAGATGAAACAATGCACTGTAGTGGGTTCATCTGTTGCACAAGACCTCTTTAAAGTGTTTAAAGTGTTGTAACCTTAAGGAGTAAAGTGTGCCTGACCTAAGCCATGCTATTTTCCATTGTCTCATATGCATGTGAAAGTTGGGCATTGAATAAGGAAAGCCAAAGAAGAATTGATGTATTTTAATTATGGTGCAGGCAAATGATATTGAACGTATCATGGACTGCCAAGAGAACAAACAGGTCCATCTTGGAAGGAGTACAACCAGAAGGCTCCTTAGAGGCAAGGATGGCAAGCTTTCCAATCACGTACTTTGAGTATGTTGTCCGGAGAAACTAGTCCCTGGAGGAAGACATCAGAACCAACTCAACAGCACCTAAAAACAATAGCAAGGGCTAGAGGATGATGGAGGTGGGAGGGGCTGTTTAATAGGTTCAGGGTTTCTTCTTTTTGTTGTTGTGATTAGTTGTCAAGTTGGCTTCAAGTTCTAGAAGCCTTATGTTAGCAGAACAAAACACTGCCTCTCCTGTAAGGCATCTTCGTGATTGTTCTTGTTCATTGTTATAGCAATTCTGTTAATTAATCTCATGGAAATGACCCTTTTTGTTGATCCTCTATGTCTATAATCATGATGTCCTTTTCTTGGGATTGGTCCCTTCTGATGATGTGTCCCTAATTTTTAAGGATAATTTTGGCTGTACTTCCTTCAACATAGATCTGGTCATCCTCCTGGAAGTCCGTGGCATATGCGATATTCTCCACCAACACCAAAGTTGGAACACATCAGTTCTATGATGTGCCTTTTTCATCCTCCAGCTTTCACATACATATGAGCAGACTGAAAAGACCATAGCTTGGGCCAGGTGCACCTTAGTCACTCAAGGGACAATCTTTGCTTTCGATTTGTCTGATGTAATATGTTCTTTCATTTCTTGACTTTTGCTTCCATGTTGTTGTTGTTGTTAGGTGCCATCGATCCAGTTCTGACCCATAGCGACCCCTATGCATAACAGAAACACTATGTGATCCTGCGCCATCCTCACAACTGTCCCCATGTCTGAGGCCCTTGTTACAGCCACTGTGTCAATCCACCTCCTGAGAACCTTCTTCTTTTTCATTGGCCCTCTACTTTACCAAACAGATGGCCTTCCCTAGAGACTGGTCTCTCCTGACAATATTGTCCAAAGCATGCAAGACAAAGTCTCACCATCCTGGCCTCTAAGGAGCACTCTGGCCACACTTCTAAAATAGATCGGTTTGTCCCTTTAGTGGTTTGTGGTACTTTGATATTCTTCTCCAGCACCACAATTCAGATGCATTGAGTCTTCTTCAGTCTTCCTATTCAATGTCCAACTTTCACATGGATGTGAGACAATGGAGAATAGCATGGCGTGGGTCGGGTCAGGCGCACTACAGTTGTCAAAGTAACATCCGTGCTTTTGAACACTTTAAAAGAGGTCTCGTGAAGCAGCTTTACTAACGCAATGCATCTTTTGGTCTCTTGACAGCTGCTTGCATGTACATTGACCACGAATTCCAAGCAAGATAAAATCCTTGCCAATGTCAACCTTTCCTCCGTTTATCAGGATGTTACCTATTGGTCCAGTTGTGAGGATTTGGGCCTTTCTTACATTGAGTTGTCATCTGTACTGAAGGCTGCAGTTCTTAATCTTCGTCAGCAAGTGCGGCAAGTCCTCCTCGCTTTCAGCAAAGAAGGTTGGGTCATCTGGGCATCAAATGTTCTTAATAAATGTTCCTCCAATCCTGATGCCACATTCTTCTTCATATAATGTAGCTGCTTCCATGCACATTGATTCTTGGCCCCAGATGAGTGAAATCAATGAAGGTATCTTTTTGTTTCCTCCGCTGATCATGATGTTGTTTGTCGGTCCAGTTGTGTGGGTGGTCGTGTTCTTTGCGTTCGGGTGTAATCTATACTCAAGGCTTCCTCTTAAGAGTGATTAAAAAGGTTTGGAACTATTTAGAGGTTGTGATTGTCTCATAATGTGATGTCGTAAGTACCTCTCCATGGCACGCTTTTAAATAACTAATTCTCTGATTGATTTATTTGACCGTAATTAAACTGTAAAGGGCCAGGCAACAGAGACTCTCTTCCCCAGGCAATAGCAAGTCACATGTAGCCGGGGATCAAGGAGCCCTGCCTCGTTCCTTTATCTGTGTCTAAGAACAGCGGTCCCCCCTCCACACACACACACACACACACACACACACGACACTCGGCATTGGAGTGAGGCTGGGGAGTCCTTTATCTTTCTCTCCCTGTGTCTAAGAACAGCGGTCCCCCTCCACACACACATACACACACACACGACACTCGGCATTGGAGTGAGGCTGGGGAGTCCTTTATCTTTCTCTCCCTGTGTCTAAGAACAGCGGTCCCCCCTCCACACACACACACACACACACACACACACACACACACGACACTCTGCATTGGAGTGAGGCCGGGGAGTCCTTTATCTTTCTCTCCATGTGTCTAAGAACAGCGGTCCCCCCTCCCCACACACACACACACACACACACACACACACACACACACACACGGCACTCTGCATTGGAGTGAGGCCGGGGAGTCCTTTATTTTTCACTTATCAAAAAGCCAGGCAAGCCCTTCTGCCCCATCTCTTCAAACACAAAGACACTGGCATGGGATTTCTATTGCTCCCACAAAGAAAATGTGATTGGCACATGCCACCGTGGCGAGGCTTCATCGTGGAGAACACTGTGCTTTTGTTTCTAAGCGGCCTCTCACAAGTAGGAAATTGATTGTCCTAATTGTTTTTGCACGGCTGCTCCGTACACGTGACGTAGCTCCCCAGTGTCCTGGCAGCCCTGGCCTGCCATCATATTTCAGCCTGGCCGCTGTCTGCCTCTCCAAACTCTCCAGGCTCATCCAAAGCTGATTTGCAGTTGGGGCTGCAGGAAGGAGGCGTAGGAGTTCATTCCAAAGTCCTGGATGTCTTCAGAGACGGCAGTCCCCATCACAGGGCACCTGATAGGGACATCAGGGGGTGGGAAAAGCTTCTGGCATTCAGTGCACTGAAACCAAACCCAGTGCCAACTCGTGGTGACGTTCGGGGTGTCAAAACAGAGCTGTGCTCCTTGGGGCTTTTAATAGCTGATTCCTCCACCCCCCAGGTCTAGAACACCAGGCCTTTTGTCTAAGGCACTGCTGGATACATTTTCCCTCAACAGTTCGTTTAGAGCCAAGCACCCCCAGGGACTCCCAGTTAGTGCACACACAAAACCTCACCCTATAGGACAGGGTAGAATTGCCTCTGTGAATTCCTGAGACTATCCCTCGCTAGAGGAGTAGAAAGCTTCATCTTTCTCCTGTGGAGTGGCTGGTGATTTCGAACTGCTGGCCTCATGGCTTGCAGCCCCACTTGTGACCACTAGGCCATCAGGGCTCCTCAGTTCATGCACAGCAAAAGCCAAATTCCACAGCCTCAAATTTGCTGCCCCTTCCTCAATCCAACTCCTGCCCCTTCCACCGAAGCAGTCAGGTGGCAGGATGACACGTGACCTTCTGAGCTGTGGAGAACTTCTCCAGTCTTGGGGAATAAACAAGATTCCAGGATTCAGCAAGATCAGCTGTTGATAGGATCTGGATATCAGAAGCCTCCGCTGCCCCCCTCAGTCAGCAAAGACCACTGCTCTGAGCACAGCACAGTGGGGAAGAGAGGTGGGCGCAGAAGTAGCCTGATCTTATCCCCTCTGCCGCTGCCTCATGGAGGGCATTGCCTGCTTGACTGTCGGCCAGCACCTTGTAATGGAAACCTGGGCTGGCAGGAGCCACAAACCGATGTGACTCCCAAGTTCTCAGGTGTCGCCTACTGGGTCACCAAATCGAAACCCAGCGCCAGCATCCCGGCCAGAGAAGGTGTGGCTCCACCTGGCAGACAGATCAGTAACGCAGGAGTCTGGTAATGCAGGAAGCTATTCATCCGTCTCCCCTCCCTGGAGCGCCTGGTCCCCCCGGCCTTTGCCAGAATGCCAGAGACTTGCAGCGCTGGTGCAGGCAGGCTTCTTCCGCTCACCCACCCATCTGTCGTTGCGGTGCCTCCGTGTCCTTTTGTGGCTTGATAGCTCGTTTCCTTTTATGGATGAGTCATAGTCTACATTTTCCAAGTCCTCTTACACCCACCCTCTCATCTTGGGCCCAATCATGAATGTAGGAAGGAAAGGGACAGCGCCCGGTTGCGCCAATCCCTCTGTTTTCCTGATCACTCACTGGATTCTGAACTTGAACTGGAAATTGAGTTTGCAGATTCATTCTCAGCAGCCAGGCACTGCTGGCACCAGGGATGGTTCTGAGAAGGGCAGCCATCCCTGGGGAGAGAGTTCTGACTGTGGACTGCGGGAGGGGCCAGGACCCAAAGTGGTAATTCCACTCCACCGTATCAATTATTCACCCCATGCCGGTGCACCATGGACACTGTGACAGTGAGTCCCCATTGCTTCAGGGGCTGCTCTGAGACGCAGGCCAGTCTGCCGCTACAGGGGAACCTGATCAACGAGAGCCCTGCAAGTCTGCGTGGCTGAAGGAAACTGCCACAGACTTATGAGCAGCCATGAGCCGGGGTGAAGCCACCCAGGAGGGGTGAGTGAGCTTGCGGGAGCCGGGCTTGGCCACACCGGGCACTCTTGGAAACTTCCTACTCAGCCAACGGGGAGTGCTTTTATGCCCTGCTGGTCCAGGCTTGCCTAAGGAGCTCCCAGCATGTGAGTTCCTGGGAAGTAAGTGTGAGAGAAAGGAGGGCTCCCAGGCTGGCCAGTCACACAGCTGCCAACTGGGACCGTCAGGAGCATCTGGGTTTGTGTGTTGTTATTGTAATTGTGTCGTGGATGCTGGGACTTGGTCTCCTGAGACACGGGAATCAGGCACTCCGGGTGGGGGGGAGAGGGGTTGTGAGTGAGAAGTTGATTCAAGTGTCTGCAAAGTTTTGCAACTGTCTAATGGTTCACAGACACACACACACCTGTATCTGTCACAGATCTACATGGAGCCACCTGTGTCTGTCACAGATCTACACGGAGCCACCTGTATCTGTCACAGATCTACATGGAGCAGGAATGGGAAACTTTTTCTGCCAAGAGCCATGTGGTTATTTATAGCATCATTTGCAGACTGGATGGTCATTAACTCACCCCTAACTCAAATGGATTCTCTCTGGGGAGGTGTGTGGTGTTAGCTGGTACTGATGATTTTGCAGGACTTATAATGGCCTGGGTGCCGAATGTTCCCCACCCTCGATACAGAGCATCACACAAGAAGGGCAGATCCTGAGACTAAAGAAACTGTCGTTCAGGCTGTGGGAAGTGTGCTGAGATCACAACATCCCTTCACACACGCGCGCGTGTGCACACACACCACACACACACACACACACACACACACACTGTCCTAGTGACCCTAGGCAATGACAGAGTGTAATGACTTCAGAGGGTTTCCAAAGCTGGCATCTTGATAGGAGTAGACTTCATCATCTTTGTCCTGAGGGGCAGCTAGCTGGTGGCTTTGAACCTCATATTAGCAGCCGAGTGGGTGGTAACCACTCTGCAAGCTGGCTCGCAACCATAACAAGACACTATTAAAACAGAGCCAAAAAAAGCAGAGGCTGAGGGTCACTTCGTCACAGAGCTGTGCCCTTGACCAGTGGCCATTATAACCCGTTTGGGAAGCCTTGAAGGTTTCATATGAATGCCTTTGTATTTTGTGTAAAACTGTTCAGAGCTATCCACCATCAACCTGACCCCCCACTCAAGGAGACCCCATGCACAGTACACTAAAACCCCGCCTGGCTGTACTCTCCCCATGCTCCCTTACAATAAAACCCCCAGGGGGTCTTCATGGGCAGATTTTCAGAAGTAGACAGCAAGGGCTTTCTTCCTAGTCTGTCTTAGTCTGGAAGCTCTGCTTCAACCTGGCCAGCAGCAAAGCAGCCCCAAGCCCCCACTGACAGACCAGTGGTGGCTGCATATCAGGTGCGTTGTTGGAGAGTGGAGCCCAGGTCTCCTGCATGGAAGATGAGAAGTCTACCACTAAACCACTCATGCCCCACTGTGAAAACAGATATTCATAAAGGTGGCTTCAGTTTGGGGTGGCACCCCTAATTCTAACACAGAACGTACTGGACGTCGGAAGAATCAGCCAAGTCTAGCAGCCTCGAGTGAGTGTGTGAGTGGGTGGGTGAGTGAGTGAGTGGGTGAGTGAGTGAGTGAGTGTAATGAGTGAGCACACAGAGCATGGGGGAAATAGTGCCACTGATCTTTCACATCAGTGCAGGTGTTGAAATCCTGCCTCTTCCTTTCAGACAGCTCCATGACCCACCTGTAGGCTGTCGGTGGTAGCACTGGTGTGATTGGTGGTGGTTGCTTCCCCGTTTTTCTTGCTAAGCTGTGCGACTATTTCTTTTAAAACCGTTACATTTGTCCCACTTAATGAAGTTGTTTGGGGTGCACGTGGGGGTCCAGAAAGTGAGTTACCAGCAGGTTTATTACATTTTTGCTTGCTGAAACATGCCTGCTGGACTTGTGCATCCCCCTCTACCAATCTCCCAATCTACTTTGAAGAGAATGTAAACACTCAGCAAAGTTCAAAGAATCATATATTGAACAACTGAGGCCTGACCACCTGTGTCAAACATTTGTTAACATTTTGATATATTCATTATCATTCTTTATGTGTAAATATACTCACATGCACATATACACATTCATATATATGTGTATACGGTGCCTGGGTGGCTCGTAGCATTTGCCCTAAGCCTGGTGGCACAGTGGGTTAGATTTTGGACTGCTAACCACAAGGTTGGAGCTTCAAAACCATCAGCTATTCCAAGGGAGAGAGATGAGTCTACCTGCTGCCGTAAAAACTTACAGCCTAGAAAATCCTACGGAGCAGTTCTACTCTGACCCACGGGGCTCTAATGAGTTGGAATTGCCTTCATGACAGTGAGTTTGGGGTTTGTTACTGACCCAAAGATTAGTAGCTCAAACCCCCCTAGAGCAGCGGTTTTCAACGTGTGGGTCGTGAGCCCTTTGGAGGTCAAATGACCCTTCCACTGGGGTCGCCCAATTTATAACAGTAGCCAAACTACAGTTATGAAGTAGCAACAAAAACAATTTTGTGGTTGGGAGGGTCACCAGGACATGAGGGTCACGGCGTTAGTTAGGTTGAGAACCACTGTCCTTGAGGTTCAGAAAGAAAGCCCAAGAGAACCCTATAATCAGCTTCACCCACGAGTCAGAATTAGCTCAAGGAAACGTTCATTGTGAAGTTTATATATATGCATAATGGAGCGGTGGTGGTACTGTGGTTAAGCGCTTGGCTGCTTATCAAAAGTTTGGCCGTTGAAATCCACTAGCCACTCCACAGGATAAAAATGTATCAGTCTGCTTCTGCCAAGATCGCAGTCCTGGAACTCCACTGGAGCAGTTCTGCTGTGTCCTTCAAGGGTGTCTGTGAGTCAGAATAGACTTGATGGCAGTAGGTATTTGCCTTGGTGTGTGTGTATGTGTGTCGATACATAAATCTATATTTATCTGTATACATACACATATGAATATTTGTTTTATTTTGTTGGCTTCTCCTTTTCTTAACGTTTTGAAAGTAAATTATAAGCATCATGATCCTTTACCACCAAGATGTCAGCCATCTCCCAAGGACATTCTACTCTTAAGGACAATAATGACACCTTTATCCATAATCCCATTATATCTCCTAAAAACATTAGCTTAATAGCCTCTTCTGTGCAGTCTATTCACATTTTCCCAATCACATTAAAAATGTCTCTGTGGCTGTGTTGTTTGTTTGGGTGGTGTGTGTCTGTGTGTGTGTGTGTGTGTGTGTGTACGTGCGTGTGACACACACACACACGCATGAGTCAGGATCCAGTCAAAGGTCAATGTAGGCTGTTCTATCCCCACTTTCTCCTAACTCTTTTGTTTTGACTTGGGCTTTGTGCTCCAGGTGCAATTAGCTGTTTCCTAGAAAGCCCCACAATGAATCTGTGCTGCCGGTGGATTGTTCTTAGGTAATCAGTGTTACAACCATGTTTAAGGAAAGACAGTACCTCTGTCAGTCAGTGGTCCAATTCCTGAGGATCTATCGATATTCAGGCTTGTTTGTCTCTTCTCGTGTCTTAAATGTAATTTGAGGCAGTTTACAGAGGAATAGAAATCTTGCTGAACAAAAGAGAAAAAAGTGTTTTTGTTTTTAAGCTCTATAAGGATGGCAAGTAAGAATGGGGCAAACATAGTATATATGCATATCTACAATAACCATATATATGAAAATTAACGCTCAGCTTTCTGACTGCCAAAGTAAAAGTGAAACAACTTGTAAAAATTGCTATCTGATACAAAGATATATGCCAGGTCTATCAGAAATATGAGCTTTACTGGGTAGTACAAAGGGCCTTCAAAATATTTGTGGGATAATAGAATTTTTAAAATAATGAAATATCCCCATGAACTTTTTGAAGCCCCCTTGTACTATCCTCTATAAGATTTCCAATAGCTGATTTTTCAGAAGTGGGTCACCAGGCCTATCTTCCATGGCACCTCTTGGCAGACATCAATCTCCAACCTTCTAGTCAGCAGCGAGAGTGTTAACCATTTGTACCACCTAGAGACGCTTACTGATACTGAAATTATAAAAATAATCTGTGCTTTGGTTCTTAGGCCAACAATATCCAACAAACAATGATCATAGGTGATTCCTTTGAGCTGATTCTTCATCGGAGTGGGTCAATGGCAGGGACACAGCAGTAAAATGTAATGCCGTGAAGCCCTGTGTAAAATGAGTTCTGGCTAGCTACATGAATTTCTGCATCTAACCTGACACACAGAGCAGGGCTCGCCTGAGGATAAATGGAGTCCCTGGGCCTACCTCTGCGGCAGTCACCACGGAATCCATTGGCCTGCTTTGGATGGCTCCTGGGAGGCAGGCAGGTGCCCATGGAGCCCCATGCTGGAGGCTGGGGATGGAAGTAGAGCAGGTGCAAGCTCGTCTTAGCACTGAAGCTGGAAAACCTGAGCCACAGGCCCTGGGCAGCACACAGCCTGCCACTTCTGCACAGAGGGGGCCCACAGCTGCCCTTGCAAGGTTGGCCAAGATTTCCTGCTAAACTTTTTTCTGCCTGCTTCCATGCCAAGACAGAGCTCTGAACAGCACAGCAATACTGATTTGTTGAATCTCCTTGAAAAATATTTAGAGAGGGTCTTGCAGCAAGGTCGAGCCCTGGTGGCACGGGGGTGAAGCACTCATTGCTAGTGAAAAGGTCAGCGGTTTGGACCCACCAGCTGCTCCTGAAGAGGAAGCGGGTGATGGTGGGGGGGGGGCAGTCAGCTGCTGGAGGGTCTCTTGGAAATCCTATGGGACAGTTCTGCTCTGTGCTACAGAGTTGCTATGAGTCAGAATGGATTCGTGGCAGTGGGTTTGGTTTGGAGTTTGCTTTGTTTTACACAGTGAGATTAAAATCCCATCCACCATGAAGCTGGGAGGGGACCTCAGTCTACCCTGTAAATGTTGCCCGACTTCCAGCCAGACTGCCAGGGCTGGGGAGGGTGAATGTGAGGTGTGCTTGCTACGGACTATCTTCTGGGTACCCTGTGCTGCTTAGCATGTTCATCAGAACTTTGGCAAGAATGCCCAAAATGTCAGAACTCATGTTCTTTTGGTGCATACCTTTTGAATAGACTGTTATGGATAACATTCTAGACAGTGTTGGCAACAGAGACAAATATCTCCATCATCTACTGCCCCAGCAAATCAACTATACATATATTTCAAATTCTTTTCCAGCCCTTAAAAGTATTCTTACTCATTGCCCTTGAATTGATTCCAACTCACAGGGACCACATAGGGCCAAGAACTGCCTCCATAAGGCTTCCAAGGCTGTGATCCTGACCATGGCAAAGTGCCACCTCTCTCTTCCACGGAGCGCTCAGCTCCCCCTCCCATCCCCCCCGACCTGAGCTCCTGGACAATAGCCTTACATCTTTGTCCTCATCATTTGTATGCAGCTTTGTGTAGGGCATGGTTAAAACTTGAGTTTGCATCATAAAATATAAACTTTTATGCATTCTTCCTTGGCTTGACAATATATATGATTTTCCACTGAGTCCAGGCACTAAAATTTAATTAATCACTGTCCTATCTATTTTGAGACAATGTATGCCACTTCCAGTCCTCCCTTTTCCTGTATCAATCACACTTCTGGAGTTGTCATTATGCAAGGGGATCAGTGGCTCCTGGACTCTTCCTGGCTTTTAATGGTTAAAGTTTGCCGTCATCCAGGGGAAGGCAGCAGTCACGCTTCCTCTTGGCAAGGCTGGCGGTCACGGGAACAGAACAAAGGGGCACTGCGTGGATTAAAATCCATGCCAACATTGTTTCCTCTCACCACACTGGCTCAATCTGTAAGACGCGCAATCACCAGAGAAGCTGGTCTAAATGAAGAAGAATGCAGCATCAGGTTGGAAGAAGGATCATTAATAAGCTCCAGTATGCAGATAACACAACCCTGCTTGCTGAAAGTGAGGAGGACTTGAAGCACTTGCTGATGGAGATCAAGGATTGTTGCCTTCCGGGTGGATGACAACTCAGTGCACAGAAAACCCAAAACCTTCCAACTGGACTAATAAGCGACATGATTATAAATGGAGAAAAGACTGAAGCTGTCAAGAACGTCCGCTTGCTTGGATCCACAGTCAAGTTCAAGGAAGCAGCAGACCAGAAAGCAAACAATGTATCGCCCTGGGCAGATCTGCTGCCCAAGACCTCTTTAAAGGGTCAAAGGGCAAAGGTGTCACTTTGAGGACTAAGGTGTGCCCCACCTAAATCATGTTCTTTTCAGTTGCCTCATATGCATGAGAGAATTTGACGAGGTACAAGGAAGACGAAGGAAGAACTGATGCGTGTGAGTTACAGTTTGAGTTAAAAATATTGAGTATCTCACGGGCTGCCCGGAGGATGAACAAGCCTGTCTTGAACAAAGTGCAAAGATGCTCACTGGACACACGAATGGCGAGGCTTCGTTTCACTCGGGAGACGTCAGCAGAAGGGACCAGTCAGTCCCCAGAGTGGGTGGAACAAGGAGGATCTCGTGGAGGTGGGTTGACACAGCAGCTGCTACATGGGCTCAGACGTGGCCGTGGTTGCCAGGATGGTGGACCGGGCAGGGCTCGTCTTGTGCACATGGGATCTCTACATGTCAGAACCAACTGGGCGGCAACTCATGAGGTTCTGGAGGGACTGGAGGCTTCCGCTCGGCTGGTCCTCCCACTCGGTTCTTATGACTCTCACAAGAAAGGATGCAGATAAGAGATAGGAGCAAGTGAGTTTATTTAAGGTTTGCATCCTGTACGGATGGTGCAGACAGGCACCTCGGCTGGTCTGAGAGCAACACTGGGATGGAAGTACCAGTTTGTATGCCTCTTTGGACCTTCTGCTTGACCAGAACCCTGGGGTCAATTCAGTCCTTTGTGTGGGTTGTGCGCATGCTGAGTACTGCTCCCCGCTCCCTGCATGGGGAAGTCATTCCCTTTTGAAAACTACTGGCAAAGGAAATATGCCTTCCTGGCCCTTCGCCTCCCTCTGCACTGGGATTCCTTCCATTGTTTCCTCGTTCCTCCCTGCCCCACGCTGTCTGTCTACCGATCTCCCCAACAACACAACAAGGCCGGGAAAGCAATCCCCAGTTTGTGGTAGGCCTGCCCTGTTATTAAATGTACATGTTAATATGACCCTCTTCGTGGGGGACGGAAGGCAGAAAAGTGGGTGAAAGGAGACGTCGGACAGTGTAAGATATGACAAAATAATTTTTAAAATTTTAATTGACAGGGGTTCATGGGGGGGCAGGGAAGGAGGGGGAAAAGTGAGAAACTGATACCATGGGCTCAAATGGAAAGCAAATGTTTTGAGAATGAGGATGGCAACAAATGTGCAAATGTGCTTGACACAATGGATGTATATATGGATTGTGATAAGAGTTGTATGAGTCCCCAGTAAAATTATATATATATATTTTTATATCTATTTATCTCTCGATAGATAGATAGATAGATAGATAGATAGATAGATAGATAGATAGATAGATAGATAGATAGATAGATAGGACTGGCACGTGACATCCTTTACCAGAGTGCATAGAGTGAGACCCGCACCTGCCCAGGCCACTTGTCTAGGCAGGACGTGGCATGAGAGAGCTGAGCTGGACAGTATCATGTGAATGGTACACCCACCCACCCACTCCACCTCCCGCAGGATGTGTTGGACAGGGTTCTCTAGAGAGACAAAACCAGATTGCTAGTAATTATATATAAATATATTTATAAAGATAGATATATAATACAAGTAATGAACCGTTAAATTATATACAGATAGATAATACAAGAAATTAACAGTTAAATTATAAAGCAGTGAGACACTAGCAGTCCTTTAAGGCTTGAGAGCCGCCAGTTACCAGTCCCCTTCTATAGAGAGAGCTGGGCTTTATATACCCAGGCAACAAACAGCAAGGCAGGTCACCAACTGTCACCAACTGCCGGTCCCCAGCTCTAAAGACAAACATTCCAATCATTAGGGCTTAAAGGGACCTTAACTTATAGCAACACAGTCCACAGGCTAGGCATCCCACAGGTAGTGTACCCCTTTAAACTGAGGCACAGAACAAGCAAGGCAGCCGCACGCAGGTCTGATGATTAAAGAACGAGAAACAAGCAAGGCAAGGCTCACCGAGCCATTTATCCCTCTGCCCTTCAGTTAATCCTACTTGTGTTTATCGGCCAGGCTGGCACAATAAACTATCACAATCCACCCCTTGCCAACCTGGCACCTGTACACAATTCTTTACCCATACATACTTACATAATTTCCAGATATTAATGAAATCACACTTATACTTATCATCAATCATCTATCATACATATAAATGAAAACACACTGAGCCAAATGATTGAGTGGCTGGTATTCCTTGTGCAAATGGGTAAGTGCTTGGTAACTAGAACGACAGGAAGTTTAAGTCCCCCCCGCCCAAAGATGTCTTGGCAGAAAGGTTTGGCGAACTGCTTTGAAAGGCTGCACCTGATGATGTGCAGTTCTGCTGTGACACGCACAGCATTGGCCTGAGTCCGAAGGGACTCGATGACAACTGTCAGTTTGCTTTTCCTCCTGGGCAGTGGCTGGGTGCATCAGGCCAGACCTGGTTGAGAAGGCATCTTGGTGAAACAGAGCTATTGCGATTTCGTCAGCCCAGCCTTTGCCATGCATTTCCCCCTGAAACACAAGCCTGGCTGTTCTTCACAATGTTAAGCAGAATTGCCATAAGTTTCAGCAATTCCTACGTATAAATAGACCCAAAGAGCAGGAAGTAGGGACTCCAACAGCCAAGGTGCACCAATGAGGATTATAGCATCGTTACCCACAGTAGAGAAGAGGGGAAAACAACCTACGTGTTCATCAATTGGATGACTGGGTAAACAAAGTTTAGTACAGCCACCCAATGGAATGCCATATTTGAATGGTTTCCGGAAGCAGGCTGCCACATCGTCCTCCCCGGAGTGGCCCTGGATTTAAACCAGATTTCCTTTTTCCTACCCCAGTGCTCTTAAAAAGCAGAGATACTGCCTTTCCAATGGTCAGTAAGATCATTTCTATGAATACAAAGCCATTTGTTTCAATTAGTAGAATACACAATGGTTCATTGCTTAGTAGAATCCTCGTCTGTAGATGCATGTCAGGTTTGACCGATCAAGTACCACAGCACGTGTCCTGTGCTCTGCTTTCTATTTTTCTCTCACTTAACCTGATTGTAAGAATGTTCCCCTATTGCTACCATTTCTACCTGGCTGTCTTTTTTAAGTGTTTGTATTGTGGTAACTTACACACAAGACAAAATGTACTATTTTAATCACTTCTTAATGTACAATTTAGTAGCATTATGTATATTCACAATGGCCCCTATTTCCAAAACTCTTTACCAACCCAAACGGAATTCAATATTTATTAAACTTTAACTCCCTCCTCTACCCATTGTCCCTGGTCATCTGTATTCTACTTTCATCTACTTTTCCTGTTCTATAAATGTCCTATAACTGGAATCATACAATTGTTGTCCATTTGTGACTAATTTACTTCTCTTAGCACAGTATCTACCAGGCTCAAACATGTTGTAGGGTAGATCATAACACCATGCCTTTTGCATGGCTGTATAATATTCCACTGTGTGGATACACTTTGTTTATCCACTCATCCAAATGATGAACATTTAGATTGCTTTCACCTCTTGTCTATTGTGAATAGTGATGCTATAATCCTCGTTGGCTGTTGGAGTCCCTACTTCCTATCCTTTGGGTCTATTTATACTTAGGACTTGCTTGACCTTATGCTAATTCTGTTTAACGTTGTCAAGAACAGTCAGGCGGTTTTCCACAGTAGCTGCACAAGTTTACACTCCCACCACTAATTTCTCCACATCTTTGCTAACACTTGTTATTTTCTTTAAATAACAAAAAAGCCACCCTAGTAAGTTTGAAGTAGCATACCATTATTTTGTGTTCAACTAAGTTTATTGAAGTACAATTTATATACAATAAATCACATCCATTTTGCTACATTTTGGCATATATACACACCTGTGAAATCATCCCCACAATTAAGATAGTAAACTTGTCTATCCCCCTCACACACACACACACACACATACACATTTCCCAGTGGCCCTTGGCAATTCCTCTCGCTTGCCTCTGCTCCTGCCCCCACTCTCATCCCTAAGCAGCCCCTGCTCTAGGTTCTGTCGCTATAGATTAGCTAAACACGCTTTGAAGCAGGCCAGTCAAGATTCAGAGCTGTAGTCTGCTACTGCGTTAGTTGGAAAACCTTGCTTTGGATGGTTCTGTGTTACTTCACTTAACTCTTGTCTAACTGCGGGATACGGAAGCTGAGTCATCGTTGCAGGCAGGAGCAATTTCATGCAGATGGTGGAGTCTTTGGCTTATCGATGGCCTTGATCAGTGGGGTCCAGTGAGTTTGTAACTCAGTTGAGCCTAACCCAGCCCCCTCCCTCCCAACCCCATGGCAACGGAGCATCCCTGCTTCCCTCTTCCCATCTGCACTCTGGAACCCCCAGTGCCCTCTTCCCACACTCACTGAGGAGAGAGCCAGCCAGATGTGCTGCCCTGCCTAAGCCCAGCCCCGATCAATTACCAACCAGCCCCTCGAATGTGTTTCTGTACAGTTGGTTGCTCCACTCTGGAATTTCAGAGCATGCTGAATTTCCTTGGTTTTTTGGCTTGGAATTTCAGAAGTAGCCCCCACAGATGTTCAATGTGCATGTCTCTTGGTGCTAGTAAAATAAACTTTAATCAAACAGGGATGTCGTGCCTCAAAGAGTTAGATAGTGCGTAACGCACCGTGTCAATCACCAACACAGATGTTTTGAGTTGGGTCATCTGGTAGCATAGTAACTTTATACAGTCATCGAGCCAGCTGTGAATATTTAAGGGGAAGAAAAACGTACTGTTTCTCTGGACAAATATATTTCTGACCAAACTTAAATTCTCTCCTCAGCCAAAATACCCGTTCTCCAGAGAAGCCCTCGTTAGTCTTGTTTTTTTCAATCTCACCTCACAAGGTTTCTAATTAGAGAGCGAGTGCGAAAGGATCGAGCTGGAATGGTGCTTTGGAGATGCGTGTGGAGCATGTAGCAACTCTGAGAGTAGCAGCCCCGGCACCGTGGCAGTTAAGCACTCAGCTGCTAACGGGAAGGTTGCCGGTTCGGACCCCCCAGCCACTACTTGAGAGAATGTGTGGCAGGCTGCTTCCGCAAAGATTACTCACTGCCATCGAGTCAATGCCGATTCATAGAGACCCCCTGTGGGCTTCTGGGACTGAAATTATTCATGGGAGTGGACAGCCCAGTCTCTCTCTGGAGGAGTTGCTGGTGGTTCTGTAACCCTTAAACCCCCAAGGTTGTACAGCCTTGGAAACCCACAGGGGCAGCTCCACCCTGTCCTATAGGGTCACCATGAGTCAGAATCACTCGATGACAATGGCTGGTGTGTGTGTGTGTTCCCCCACTTTGAGCCCCTGCTGCTCTCTTGTGAAAGAACAGTACTTCCTGGGGGCTTGCAAAATGCCAGGTGCTGGGATGAGAAAGAGAGCCCAAAGAGTTAAATGCTCGGCTACATCCCCCTGAGGGGACCTCAGAAGACAGGCCTGGTGACCTACTTCCAAAGGGACACAACCTTGGAAACCCATGGAGCAGTTTCACACACACGAGGTGGTCTTGAGTGTGTATTGAGTCAATGGTCCAGCTTTGGCTTCAGGGTTCAGGATGACGAACGACACAGAGGCGCTGAGGGCCGGTCTTTCCTAAGGTCCCGTGATGGTTTCTGGGTAGAATTTACAGCGCTGGGCTTCAGCAGAAAGCTCTTCTAGTGCAGCCCCCTCGAGCCTTATTTTTCTAGATTGGATGCTTTGCAAAGGAACTGTATTTTGCTAGGGGTCAGGTAAATATTTGGGGAAAAAACACAAATCCATTGCCTTCATCTTGTTGTTCATCGTTTCCAGTAAAACATTAAGGAAGCAAGGACATCCCCACTAATTATTCCATGTATTTCTGGTGCCTATAAACAAAAAGACCATGAGAAACCCACCTCTCCTCATTTGTAAAATAAGGGAATTAGACCAGAGGAACTCTAGGTTTTCTGGATCAGTAATTCCGTTTCTCCAGAATCCATTTGACTTTGAAATACCAAACCTAGGTGTAGCTGGACATAATGTAATATCCTTAGTGCCATGTGCATAATGAAAAGTAAATAAATTCGTGATTTTTAAAAATATACTTTAATTACAGAGGTGAGACCAAATGTATTCATCCACCTTAACTGAAAAGAAAATAAACATTACAGAAAAGACTGAAAGTTCACCCTGAGCACACACACCACTACCCTCCCACCCCCACCCCACACACACACATCCAGTCCTAATGCCTCCTAGCCTCCCTGGAGGCTGTTCTGCATTGGGGCAGAAGATACACATGCATGCATCTTAAAAACGCATTTGCAAACACGCAGAGAGACCTACAGACAAGTGGGCTTCGAAAACTTTGGGAACATTTTCCAGGATCATCTTTCTACACATCCCTAAAGCCCCATCAGTGTCCATCGGCTCTGGATAGCTTTGTTTTTAGTTGGTTTTTAAAACACAGCTTGCCTTACAAGCTTACCTTTCAAGTCATTAGTTTCACATCTTGTTTTTCAGTCAACAGGATGACGTGGAGATATTTTCATGCCATTTATATCGTTGTAGCTGATTCGCCTCCTGTTTGGACTGTTTAAAGATTTGCTTCCGTCTCTGATCCCCTGGCTGCCAGGCAAACCTCCCCTCCAGCAGGTGCACTGAAGGCCAGGTGCGTCTGACTCTTCCCACCGTTGGAAGCATCAGACCTCTTCCCCCGGGGGGTGGGGGGGGGATTGGGGAGTAGAAACACTGCGGACCGGTGTGTGGTGAGGAGCCCTGATGGCGTAATGGCTGCACATTGGGCTTCTAGCTGCAAGGTCAGCAGTTTGAAACCACTAACGGATCCAAGGGAAAACGACTGGGCTTTCTACTCCCATGAAGTTACCATCTCGGAAACCACAGGCCCCGTTCTGCCCCGTCTTCTGGGATTGCTGAGACTTGGGAGTCAAGTCAGTGGCAGTGAGTGAATGGAGAGGATATTGTGGGACCCCCGAGCAGTCCCCTGCCCACCCAGCACATGCTTTCTCTTTTGCCGAGTTCAGACTCCAGGTGACATGGAATCTGGAACCCGGCTTCCCACAGCGCTCCTATCGCGGTTAAAAATAAACCCAACTCTATCTACGAGGGTTTGTTTTTGTTAAAATAAAGAAAATACTCTACATCACTCCCAAACCTGCCTTTGAGCAAAAACCTGATGCCAAGACTTAATCTTTAACTGAAAAGTAGCGGGGAGCAGAAAGCAATGATGGAAACACTAACCTTTTTAATCATTTCATTAAGACCTCCTTCCCGGAGCTGTTCGCTCAGGGAGCTGGGCTGGGACCAGGAGAGGGGGACGGAGAGGTGGTCCACTTACTCGCTGACCCGGCGTTGGCATAATCAGAAAATGGGGCAGCAGCATTTTGCTCGGCCTAAGATAGGTGCTTTCTGCTCCGATTTTACCTGTGAGCACATCGAAATAAGGGATAAAGAAAACACTATGGAAACTTTCCAGATTGCATATTTCAAGTATCAGGTGAGGTTAATTGTTAGGCTGCTCTTGCTGTGTGGCATTGGGTCTGACCCGCGGCGACTTCGTGTGACCCAGCTGAGCACCCCATTGAGCTCCCTAAGCTGCGATCTTTATGGGAGCCGATCCCCAGTTCTTTCCTCTGTGGAGCAGCTGTGGGAGGTTGGATCATGGACTTTTGGGTTTGCAGCCAAGCACTGAACAGCTGCACCAGCCAACCAAACCAGACCAAACTCCCTGCCATCAGTCAATGCCAACTCCGACTGACCCTATAGGACAGGGTAGAACGGCCCCTTGCGGGTTCCTGACCTGGAAACTGTGATGGGGGCAGAAAGCCCTTGTCTTTCTCCTGCTGAGCAGTGATTACAAATGACGCACTGACCTTGCGGTTAGCAAACCAACGCATAACCACTCTGCCACCAGGGCCACGGAACATCTACCCGCAGCTCCACCAAACCCAGCTTCGCTGCCATCAAGTTGATTATGACTCCTAGTGACCCTACAGGACAGGCTAGAACTGCCCCGGTGGGTTTCTGACCCTGTAACTCTCTACGGGAGTACAAAGCCCCATCTTTCTCCCACAAAGAGGCTAGTGGTTTCAAACTGCAGACCTTGTGCTTAGCAGCCCAATACGTAACCACTATACCACCAGGGCTCCCTGCACCACCACAGACCCTAGCAAATATAAATAAGAGGTGAGGGAAAACATGATGAACAATCTGGCATTGTGATTCAACCCTGGGGACCTCACACAAGTTACGAACCGAGACAGTGGCTGAGAGGATGCTTGCACGGGGTCGGAGCTTGACTCGCTCGTTCCCGACTCGCCGTGACCCTGTAGGACAGGGTACAGCACAGAGATACATGCTTTGCGGTTTCGAGGTGTAGTCTTCCTCTCTTGGAAGGGTGGGCAGAGTGCGCCTTAGAGGCAAGGATGGTGAGACTTCATCTTACATACATGCACTCTGGGCATGTTCTCAGGACAGACCTGTCTCTGGAGAAGGATGTCATGCTTGGCAAAGTGCGGGGAGGAGATGGATTGGCAGAGTGTTTGCAACCATGGGCTCAAGCATGGTAACAGCTGTGAGGATGGTGCAGGACCAGGCACTGGTTCGTTCTGTTGTGCATAAGATTGCTATGAGTCGGAACCATTAACCTTTCTGTTAGTTGCTGAGCACTTTAACCAATGTGCCAGCAGGGCTTCTCAAAAACACAGTGGAGGAGGCTTGCAGATTTAAGAAAGCCCTTTGCATGAAGATACATTCTTTCAAACATGAGTAATATGTCTTGCCTGTAGCTTTCTGTTCAAATTATTTGTAATTCTAGTGAGGAAGAAACATTTCTTCCTAGCCAAAACAGCCGTCTGGATGAATACAAATGAGTTTATAAAAGGCTTGAGTTACTAAGAGGGTAAATGCCGGGCAGGTGACCTTCTTTGTTTGAGTTCTGTTAGTGAATGTGGGCAGCCTGGCTGGCAGCCTGCCCTCCTTTCTCCTTGGTCTGGGTGAATGGAGGGCCGTGGCAGGGTTGCTGCTCAGACTGCTTGTGGTGGAGATGAGAGGGGCGCTTCCAGAACCTTCCACTGCCTCCAACAAGCACAGTCTTTCAGTGAGTGCGAATGATTTGCCAGGAGCCAGTCTGGGAGTCGGATGAATCCTTCTTTCTCTAGAATGGAGACAGATGCCCCACATTAATCAAGGGAATCACTGAGAGGGAAGAAGCCCCCGCCCAGCTCCTCGGCTCTACCCTTCTGTGGCAGTATCAAAGGCACCTTCTTCCTATAAAGGCAAACATTCTAGAAATGAATGTTTCCTATCCCTGAAGGACAACCTGGAATCCGATTTGGATCCAGAACCAGGAATCAGATTTGTGGGTTCAAACCCTGCGTGGTCTGTAAGACCTGAGCCTACTATCCTTCTTCTCCAAGCCTCACTTTCCCTAACAGGGATGCAATGATGATTGTGATGTTAGCTGCCTCGGAGTCAGCTCCCATTGCACATGAGATTGGATGGTTGGGCTGCACGGGATCTTCATGGGCAGATTTCCAGAAGTCAGGGGCTAAGCCTTTCTTCCTAGTCCATCTTAGTTTGGGGCTTTGGGTCAGTCTGGATGGACTAGAGAAACAAATTCAAAGACACGCATGTGTGTAAGAAAGAGGCTGATATACAAGAGCAGTTGAATATTGAGAAAACGTCCGAGCCCCGTCTAGATCAAGTCCATAAGTCGGATATTAGCCCATATGTCTGCTACCAATCTATAAAGTCCTCTTCAGACTCATGAAATACATACAATGATGTCGAATGCAGGAAGATCACAGGCCAGTGGGTGGGAAGTCTTGTGGATCCAGTGGTGTTGTAAGCATCTCAGTTCTGGCAGGGATCTCCACATGGCTGCTCCAGCTCAGAGCACTACAGTAGTTCCATGTGTCTTGTCAGCTGTAATATCTCGCAGGGAGTGAGCATGTGTCCCACCTCCAGCGAGTTATTTTTCTCCTTGGTGCCTCCACATGAGGTCATCAAGTTACTACCTGATGGGCAGGCTAACTTCCACCCCTTCACTCTGAATCCTCAAATTGACACCAGAGTCTGTAACTACCACAGCCTTGTTCATCATCAGAGCCACACACAAGCCTCCCCTGGCAGATGTGGGGTGGTGCATGAGCTGCATGGAGCAGTGGGGTCAGACCCAGGTCTCCTGAGTGGAAGGAGGGAACTCTTCCCCTAAACCACCAGTGCCCTCCCAGGACTGAGAGCACTTCTGGTACCAGCCCAGAGGCAGTGGTGACAATGCGTGACAACACGCACAAGACCCTTAGCACACTGCCTGACACACATTAAGGGTTGAACAAATGCTTAAGAGTTCTTTTAACTTAAAAAAATAGTTGTGTTCATATACACTTCACACACCACCCCCTTCCATAGTTAATCGCTATTGACAGGAATTGTATATGCATCCTCATCACAATCGGTTCCGGTGCTCCCTCCTCCCCCCCTCCCACATTCACACCCCCACCCATCCTGAAAAACTGACATCAGTTATTGTCTCTTCGCATCCACTCCTTCTGTGCTTCATAAACTGGGAGACCTACAGAAACAAAAACAAAATGAAGCAGAAAGAAGAAAATAATAATATAAAGATAAAAATAAAGAGGGAGAAAGAAAAGACCACCAGCGATATTTTAAAAGCCATAGAAAAAATGTCCGTTGTGGAACATACAAGATATATATAAGCCTAGGACAAATTCAGGTTAGCTCAAGAGAGATGTCAACTGACCAAGTACCATGTTATACCATGGTGTGATCCACCGTAATCAAGGTTATAACACTCTCTGTCTGATAGCACAGCTGTTGGAGTCTCCCTTCTGTGGCCAGTGGGGATCAGCCAGAGGCTTAATCTGACTAGATACTCCGCAGACACTGACTAGATTCTCCACTGTCCTCCAGAGCCTTCCAAAATGGGTGTTCGCAATTTAAGTTCTGATACTTCCCCCTTCATCATATTTGGACTTTGTTATTGTCATCTTTAGACCGCACAAGCTGGTGTGCTTATTCAATGTGGTCTTGGATGGACTCCTTGCTTAGATGGCTGCTTGTTTCAAAAGAAGCCTTTAAGACCCCCAGACAATATTCCAATCGATAGCCGGTGATCTCCTGGTGAAAGCAAGTATCTACCAGGGTCATGTTATAAGAACTAACTCTTCTTGGATTAGGGGTAGAATTTGAACAGATGCTTAGATGAGCTGGTTCTGCCTCATAGAGGACCTAGGTACAACAGAACAAAACATGTCCTGATCCTGCACCATCCTTCCAATTGTTCTTCTGTTTGAGCCCATTACTACAGACACTGTGTCAGTCCATCTCATCAAGGGTCCTCCTCGTTTTCACTCCCCTCCACTTTACCAAGCATGATGTTCTTTTCCAGGGTCTGGTCTCACCTAAGAACATGTCCAAAGTACATGGGACGAATGCAGTCTCACCATTCTTGCCTCTAGGGAGCATTCTGGCTGTTCTTCTTCCAAGACAGATTTATTTGTTCTTTTGGCAGTCCATGGTACTTTCAATATTCCTCACCAGCAACATAATGCTCCGATTGTTCTTCAATCTTCCTAGTTGAAGGTCTTTGGGTTCTTTGGATAATGTAATCATTGTGACTTACACATTTTTAATAATACATGTAAAAGGAGGCACCTAAGTGCATTGTACCTATGATCCAACAGAGAACCAGAGCACTGGGGGAGTTGGAATTATAGTACTAACAAGATGTGTCAAACGGAGAAGGGGCCATAGCTCCTATTTTTAAAATCATTTTATTAGGGGCTCATACAACTCCTATCACAATCCATACATACATCAATTGTATAAAGCACATTTGTACATTCGTTGCCCTCATCATTCTCAAAACTTTTGCTCTCCACCTAAGCTCTCTACCTGGAATCAGGTCCTCATTTTGCCCCTCCCTCCTCACTCCCCACTCCCTCATGAACCCTTGATAATTTATAAATTATTATTTTGTCATATCTTGCTCTGCCCCATGTCTCCCTTCACCCACTTTTCTGTTGTCCGTCCCCCAGGGAGGAGGTCACATGTAGATCCTTGAAATAGGTTCCCCCTTTCTAACCCACCCTTCCTATTCCCTCCCAGTATCACCACTCACACCACTTGTCCTGAGGGGATCATCCTCCCTGGATTCCCTGTGTTTCCAGTTCCCATCTGGACCAGCGTACATCCTCTGGTCTAGATAGACTTGCAAGGTAGGATTTGGATCATGACAGTGGGAGGGGTGGAGGAAGCATTTAGGAACTAGAGGAAAGTTGTATTTTTCATCATTGCTACATCGTACCCTAACTGTCTCCTCTCCTCCCCAAGACCCTTTTGTAAGGGGATGTCCAGTAGCCTACAAATGGGCTTTGGTTCTCCACTCCGCACTCCCTCGTTCATTCACTATGGTAAGATTTTTTGTTCTAATGATGCCTGATACCTGATCTCTTGACACCTTGTGATCGCATAGGCTGGTGTGCTTCTTCCATGTGGGCTTTGTTGCTTCTGAGCTAGATGACTGCTTGTTTACCTTCAAGTCTTTAAGACCCCAGACGCTATATCTTTTGATAGCCGGGTACCATCAGCTTTCTTTGCCACATTTGCTTATGCACCCATTTGTCTTCAGAGGTCATATCAGGGAGGTGAGCACACAGTGATATGATTTTTTTTTCTTTGATGCCTGGTTACTGATCCCTTCAGCACCTCGTGGTCACACAGGCTGGTGTGCTTCTTCCATGTGGGCTTTATTGCTTCTGAGCTAGATGGTCACTTGTTTACCTTCAAGCCTTTAAGACCCCAGATGCTATATCTTTTGATAGCCGGGCACCATCAGCTTTCTTCACCACATTTAGTTGTTCACCCTCTTTGCCTTCAGCCATTTTGTTGGGAAGGTGAGCATCATAGAATTTAATAGAAGAAAATATTCTTGCATTGAAAGAGTAATTGAGTGGCAGTCCAATGTCCTTCTGCTACCTTAATACTAACCCTATAAATATATGCACATAGATCTATTTCCCCATCCTCATATATAAATATATTTGCATATGTACATGTCTTTATGTAGACCTCTATAAATGAATGCTCTCTACCTCCCAGCTCTTTCCTCTATTTCCTTTGACTTCCCTCTTGTCTCACTATCATGCTCAGTCCCCACCAGGGTTTCAGCAATTCCTCTTAGTTACATTACCCTTGATCATGCCCAACCAGGCCTCCTACACCCTCCTCACCACCGATTTGGATTGCTTGTTTTTTCCTTGTTCCTGGGTTTATTCACACCACTACCTTTCCCCACACCTCCCCGTCTCCCATGTCCCCATGGAACTATCGGTCCCATTGTTTTCTCCTGCAATTGTTCATCCAACCTATCTTATTTAGACAGACCTGCGGAGATAATAACATGCACAAAAACAATACAAAGCACAACCAAGCAACAATATACAACAAATCAATGACAAAAACAATACAAAACAAAACACAGCAAGAAAGAAAAGCTTGTAGTTAGTTCCAGGATTGTTTGTTGGCCTTTAGGAGTGTTTTCCAGTCCAGTCTGTTGGGGCACCACGCCCTGGACCCAAAGTCTACCTTCAGCATTCCCTGGGGACCTCGCTGCTCCATTCCCTTGCTGTTCTGTTGCATCCCCTTAATGTTTTGCCTCAGTGTGGTGAGATCTGATTGGGTGCAATTCCCTCACTGTGTCTCTGGTGTTGTTGTCCCCTGTAGGGCTATGGGTCAGTGAGGGGCATCATGTCTCATAGTGGGGCCTGCCATGTGGTCCTCTCTGTTGATTGGCTGTTCTAATCAGGAACATCGTCCTCAAGGCCTGGTGGGCCATGATGTGCTCCACTCTCTCCTCCTCCCCCTTCATCTGCTCCTGTGTGCTCTGATCAGATATGTCCCTCTTCCAGAGTTGTAGATTCAGTGCTGTCTTTGAAATAAATTCTTCTGAGGGGAGGGGCAGATGTCCCCTTAGTAGTTGGGGTTGGGCCCGGCCCCCCAGACCTCTCCACTGGTTCCCTACTCCACGCGGCATGTTGCATTCACATCTTGGAGCACTGGGTTGAAGTCTGGTCCCTCTTTCCTTGTGGAGATACAAACAGTACCCACCCCTTGGGTGGGTTAGTGCCCTGTGCCCCTGCTACCCTTTTCTTTTTTATTATTTTTTTTTCTTTCCCCATCTCCTTTTTAGTTGTCTATCATGTGTATCCCTGTATTTGGTCTGGTCCCTGCCATACTACCTGGTCCTCACCCCAGGAATATTTGTATGTGGTAGCTTTTTCCCTATGCCCCTTTTGTGTTTTTTTCTTTTAAAGCTTACCTCAGCAGCCTTTCGAGTCTTTCTATTTTTAAGTCAATGCTATCTTTAGGTCTGTTTTCTCCTTTTTGCCCTCTGGGTGAGGTTATTCTATGTGGTGGTCTCTTATTTATGCTTGGTGAGTGCTGTTCTTCTCCCTATACTGGGTCGGCAAGGGTCTTTTGTAGGGCTGGGTTTCTTCTAACGTATTCTTTGAGTTTTTCCTTGTCTGGGAAGACTCTTACTTCTCCATCTATCTTGATCGATACTTTGGCTGGGTGGAGTATTCTTGGGTTTGCATTGTTTTCCTTCAATTTTTGGAATATGTTACTCTACTCTCGCCTCTTCTTCAGTTTCTGCTGATAAGTCTGAGCATATTCTTATGTGGGAACCTTTCATATCTCTTATTATAATAAGTGAGGATTCTTAAAACCATTCCGAATAAGAAGTGACTGTGTTGGAATCAATCCAGTTTGATGACACTGGACTTCTTCTCAGGTCATTTTTGCCATCTCCAGTTCTGTGGCCAAAGTGGTGCTTAGAAAAGGGACAACCAGGTGGCATAACCAAAGCCCGGGTGCTCGCCGTCATCCTAGCCCCCGAGATTAAGTTTTGTAAGCAATCAGAATAAATTGTCTGGGCTGTTTTGTTTTGTTTTGTTTTGCTTTTTCGGAGTTAGAGGAGAAGCAGCAGTGAGGATGAACCCGGACACTAGGACGCTTGGGGCAGAGGTCCCGGGAATGCCGTGACAGGGACGCTTCTCTGCCTGCCAAACGCCGGCGAACTCTCGTTGCTCTCATTTTCTCTCTGGAGAGCAGAGAAATCACGGCGTGATAAGTCATTTGTCCTTAGTGCAGGCACAAGAAAGACTAGAACCACATATCACCCAAAATGGGGAATTCGCGTCACATTATGCTCCATCAATGAGTAATAGACAGGAAATGGGAAATGTCACTACAAGGCTGGCTGACCATCTGGCAAAAGTCTCTTAGTGAACACGGCAGCTGATCTGCATTGAGATATTAAAGCAACAAAGTCTGAAGCTGTTGTGCATCTCCAGGGAACTCCAGTTCATGCATGGGAGGCAGGCAATAAAGTCCAATTATTCTGGACACGGCTGCACGTGGCATAGGAACATTATCTCATGGAGAGTCACTCGGACGCTAAGTATTTTTTAAGATCTCCATCCCTCACTCCAGGTCACAAAATCAAACAAGCTGATCAATCTCCAGGGTACTGCCCATTAATCAAAAGATGGTGGTGAGATGTTGGCAATTTTTCATTATTCCAAGTATAATATTTTTCATCTGACATGTTGGCAGGGTGGTCCAAAGAGATGAGATTATCCCATCCAAAGGAAGGGCAGGTCATTTCTAGCACTGGCCCCTGCATCATGGCTACCCAGGCTTGCCTTCGTAAGGTCTCTATTCTTACTTGGGGACATGGAAACTCTGCCTGCAGTTGACAATAAACAGGGTCATCCACTGAAGATGACTGAGACTCTGGGGACACCTGGTGCCTTAGAGCTTGGTACCTCAGCACCCCACCTCCGTGAGACACCCCCTCCCCCCCAATAGAGAGGAAACGTGCATCTGTGATCTGAGACTTCTCCGGGCAGCACAGAATGGTTGCCTTCAACAGGGAGACGGGTTGTGCTCCTCAGAGGAAAGATTAATGATCATTCAACAGAAGGGACGTTGCCTCAGGCAATACTAACTGGGTCCAGCTTCACGTGTGTGAAGAGCCAGCCGTCACCTAGTGGGGCATGAGGGTCCGTTTGAGACACAGCTTTAGCAGAGAGAAAGAAAAAGTCCTTCATCTGCTTTTATTTTCTCTACCTCAGTGGAGACACCACTGTCTCAGAAAGTTCAACTAGACAGCGAGTCGGTGAGATCCATAGTCTTTCCCAAGCCACAGCTTTTCAAGGAGGGAAACTATAGAACAGGATCACTCGGAAGAAGGAGCCGGCAGCCTGAGGGCTCATCAGGTACTAGTTAAGGGCTGGGGAACCCTTTTTCTGCCAAAGGCCATTTGGATATTTAGACCATCATTCAAGGACCGCACAGAATAACCAGCTCAAAAATTAGCCTGCTGTATTTCGATTACATAAAGACGAGTGAGGCATCAGGGTGGGAAGAAGGCTTGTTAACAACCTGAAATATGCAGGTGACACACACGTGCTTGCTGAGAGTGAGGGGGACTTGAAGCACTTACTGCCGAGGGTCAAGGCGTGCAGCCTTCAGCTTGGACTGCAAATCAGTGTGAAGGAAGGTCAATGTCCTCCCAACTGGACCAACAGGTAACAGCATGGTCAACGGAGAAATGGTTCAAGTTCTCGAAGATTTCATCTTCCGTGAGTCCACAATCAATGCTCATAGAAGTAACAATCAAGACACCAAATAACTTACTTCCCGGAGTAAATCTGCTGCACAAAACCTCTTTAACGGGGTGAAAGGTGAGGACTAAGGTGCGCCTGACCCAAGTCGTGGTGTGTCCAATCTCCTCATGTGCATGTGAAAGTCAGACATTGAATAAAGAAGAACGAAGAAGAATCTCAATGCCTTGGACTTGCAGTGCTGGAGATGAGTGTGGAAAGTGTCATGAACTTCCAAAAGGACTAACCAATTTGTCGAGAAGAAGTATGGCCAGAATGCTCCTGAGAGATAAGAGTAAGACTTCTTCTTACCTACTTGGGACATGCTGTCAAGTGAGACCAGTTCCCGGAACAGGACATCATGCCTGGTAAAATGGAAGGGCAATGAAAAAAGAGGAAGTCCCTCGGCAAGATGGATTGATCCAGTGGCTGCAACGATGGGATCAACCATCAGGAAAATTAGGAGAATGGCTCAGGACGGGGAGATGTTTCATTCTGTGGTTCGTAGGAGCACTATGGGTTGTGGCACCCGATGGCACCCGATGGCACCCGACAAGATGCTCACCCTGCTGTGAGGACTAGAACTTCCTCTCTTGGGTGAAGCCTGGCTGTTAGCTGTTCTGGTTAGCTGGGTGTCATTGCTCTAGTTGCTCACCTCTCTGAGGCTCAGCCTCACTGTCTATACAACAGGGCCTTCGCTCTATGTACGGGAGTCAGCTAGCTACAACGCAGGGGCCAAATACAGCCCACCCCCTGTTTCTTAAATAAAGTTTTATTTAAAGATACACCATTTGTTTGCAATGTAAACAAGTAGATTCCTAAACTTATTTGCCCTACAGCCCATTTTTCAGGGGGAAAAAATCTTCAGCACCCCCTGACAATTAAGTGTTTGTACTATATAGCTCACCATTCAGGATGAAATGTAGGCATCTGCTTTGATAAGCCATGCCCCATCCATCATCCCAGCCCCCTCCCCCACCCCCCAGAGGGTGGTATCACCCACGTTGGGAAACCTTGGACAGGCCCTGGCTGCATTTGCACTATGGGAGACTTGAGTAGTTGGGACAGAGGTCGAGGGGCCTCAGGAAGCCTAAAATACTTACTTACTACCTGGCCCTGGCACAAGATGATCACCGCAGATTCCTTCCACGTCTGAAGGCCGTGGTTCTGGGAAGGAGGAAAGAGCGTGCCAGAGTGGAGGGGTCACCACAGAGGTGGAGAAGGGTCAGAAAGGGATGTCGGATGGGCCAAATAATCATACCTTCTTCCTTCATATGTCTGTCTCAGGGTTGCCGTTTTGGGGTCTACAATGGAAAGGGGGAGCAGGAAGGGGAGCTGTGACCCCTATTTTGGAGATGCAATAATAATCAAGAAACTCACCATATCAAGCAGCAACTCGGTGAAATTCTGAAACCCTGACCTACTTGCCTGGAGAGACAAGTGCACACCCACCTGGAGGGAAGGGGTCGTGGGCAGAGGACTTGCAGCAGGCAGAACCTCGGCAGGAGGGTCAAGGGCATCTGCTCTTGGATGGCCACACTGCAGACCCTCAACTGTGGCTGCCAGACTCATCTGCCAGCCTGCCTCTCTCTCTCACTTGGGAAATCCCTATGCGGAGGTTTCTGCAGAGTTTCCAAGACCCCTTCCCCAACTCAGGCTTCGCGCATTCCTCCCGCTTCATATGCCTGGTTCTCTGCCCTCCTCTTTTTATCTGGGGGCTTCTCACCCACCTCTGACTCCACCCGTCCCTGCCCATGACAATGACGCTGCTCCCCTGGCCCTCGAACCTTCTCTCTCTCCTCTCCTCTAAATACCTCTTCATTCCCCAGGAAGCAATCCTGGAGGCCGGCTGATCTTCCAGCCCCTCTACTACAACGGGCTTGTCTGTACACTTCGGTTGCAGCTCTGTGTAAGCCTAGGGACTCCTTGACGCCAGGGACTCCATCTTACATTTCTTTTGAGGCTGCAGGATTGGATCTGGAGTCTCAAAACACCCAAAACTCACTGCCATCAAGTTGATTCCAACTCTTTTTTTTTTTTTTAACATTTTAAAAATTGTATTTTTTTTCTTTTTTTTTTTTAATTTTAACAATTTATTAAGGGCTCATACAATTCTTATCACAGTTCATACATATACATACATCAATTGTATAAAGCACATCTGTACAGTCTTTGCCCTAATCATTTTTTTCTCCTCTTTTCTTTTTTTACATTTTATTAGGGACCCATACTACTCTTATCACCATCCATACTTATACATACATCAATTGTATAAAGCACATCCATACATTCCCTGCCCCAATCATTCTCAAGGCATTTGCTCTCCACTTAAGCCCCTTGCATCAGGTCCTCTTTTTTTTCCCCTCCCTCCCCTTTCCCCCCTCCCTCATGTGCCCTTGGTAATTTATACCTCGTTATTTTGTCATATCTTGCCCTATCCGGAGTCTCCCTTCCCCCCTTCTCTGCTGTCCCTCTCCCAGGGAAGAGGTCACATGTGGATCCTTGTAATCAGTTCCCCCTTTCCAACCCACTCACCCTCCACTCTCCCAGCATCGTCCCTCACACCCTTGGTCCTGAAGGTATCATCCACCCTGGATTCCCTGTACCTCCAGCCCTCATATGTACCAGTGTACAGCCTCTGTCCTATCCAGGCCTGCAAGGTAGAATTCGGATCATGGTAGTTGGGGGGAGGAAGCATCCAGGATCTGGGGGAAAGCTGTGTTCTTCATTGGTACTACCTCGCACCCTAATTAACCCATCTCCTCTCCTAAACGCCTCTATGAGGGGATCTCCATTGGCTGACACTTGGGCCTTGGGTCTCCACTCTGCACTTCCCCCTTCATTTAATATGATATATATACATATACATATACATATATATACACACACTTATACGTTGTTTTTTTTTTTGCATGATGCCTTATACCTGGTCCCTTGGCACCTCGTGATCGCACTGGCCGGTGTGCTTCTTCCATGTGGGCTTTTTTGCTTCTGAGCTAGATGGCCGCTTGTTCACCTTCAAGCCTTTAAGACCCCAGACACTATCTCTTTTGATAGCCGGGCACCATCAGCTTTCTTCACCACATTTGCTTATGCACCCATTTGTCTTCAGCGATCCTGTCATGGAGGTGTGCAGTCAATGATATTGATTCCAACTCTTAGCCACACTATAGGACAGCGAGCGCTGTCAACCTGTGGGTCACGACCCCTTTGGGGGTCCAGGGACCCTTCCACAGGGGTCATCTAAGACCATCAGAAAACACATATTTCCACTGGTCTTAGGAACCAAGACACCGCTCCTCTATCCATGTCCAGGCGGGGGTGCCCACATGCGGATACGCCCACATACGAGTTCCGGCGTGAAGACTGTTACCCGTGCTACACCATGCTTCAAGACACAATTTCATTTATTTGTCATTAGAAATAAATATTTCACAATATATTATTGCATACTGGTTTTGTGATTAATCATTATGTTTTAATTATGTTCAATTTGTAACAATGAAAATATATCCTGCATATCAGATATTTACATTAGGATTCATACCAGTAGCAAAATTACAGTTATGAAGTAGCAACAAAAATAATTTATGGTCGGGGTGACCACAACATGAGGGACTGTCCTAAAGGGTCACGGCTTTAGGAAGGCTGAGAACCACTGCTCTAGGACAAGGTAAACTGCCCCTGTGGGTTTCTGGTACTGTAATTCTTTATGGGAGTAGGAAGTCTTGCCGTCCTCCCTCTGCATGGCTGATGATTTTGAACTGCTGACCTGGAGGTTAGCAAGCCAATGCATAACCCCTATGCTACCAGGAAGCCAGTATTTACTTGATTACTGATTGGTTTGGACAAACCTTCTGAGAGGGGCCTTGACACTAACTCTCCATGAGAGACCAGTGATTGATCCGCTTCACAGAGCACCTAAGCATGGGAGCAGGGCCTGTCTCAGTTCTACCAAGGTCCCCAGAGAAGCTGTCACCACCAGCAGGACATGGAGAAGACTCTCAAAGGGCCCGACATGCCAAGGACTCAAGTCACAGCTGACCGAGCAGCAGTCCAGTGGGGGCCAAAATGGAAGGCTCCTTGAAACTATGTGCCCTGTCCCCAGGGAGCAGAGGAGAACGGTGCATGCTGAACCCACGCCATCCTGACTCCCATGGACCTGGTATTGGAGAACACCGGACAGCCTCAGGGCCCCCTCCTGAGTGCCCACACACCCATCTGGAATGTGACCAGGGGCTCTTTCAGATGTAGTGTCAGAATACTGAGTGGCAGCAACCAGCCTACTGGGCTCCGATCCAACAGGTTCTGGGAATAGAATCCCGCCGTCATAGGACTCCCACACTAACCATGCCCCTCTAGGAGGGTTGTGTGGTGTGGGCAGGGGCCATGTTTCTCACCGTGAGTTCCTTCCTCATCTCCCGGGTACAAGCCAGACTTAGAGGCAGATGCGTGCAGCCTGCTGCAGGCAATGAGTCCACAAGAAGGTTCCTTGAGAGTCATCAGGTCCGAGTAGTCAGGGCACAGGTCTTCCGACGTGTATTTGAAAATGACACTCAGGATGGGGCAAGGGAGGAGGCCAGAGCCAATCATGGTACTCTCCACTGTCCTGAACGAATGTCCCAGGGACCCCTCAGATTGGAGTGTCCCAGAGCAGGCAGGGCAGGGACAGAGAGGTCCACATCCCCTGGCAATTTAGCATGGTGTGATCAATGTTCTCCCTACACCAGGAAGCTCCCTGGAGTATTCTGAGGATAATTACCCTTTGAATCTGCATGCAATCCCTTGTCTGTGGAAGCCGAGGTGAACACAGATCAGCTGTACAGCGCATGTTCCTTTCATCCCACACATGCAAACACAACACTGCTGTACATCCAATCCGGATGAAGCGTCCAGAGGATGTGGATTGATGCTTGGGGAAACGTGGGACAACAGAGCCAGAGGTGAAGGAAACCCGCCTATTGTTGGAAGGCTTTTGTTGACTGAGCTAAAGATGGCTGGTTCCAACCCTTCCTGTGGTAGCAAGGAAGAAACACGTGGGGGCGCCCCAGGTCTGAATGGACTTGATGGGGAAGAGTTTTGTGGCTTGTTTGGTTGGTGGGTTGGTTTTGATTTGCAAGTCAAAGAAAAGGAACCCAAAATGTGGCCCGGACATTAGCTTGGCGTCTGAGGGTGGAGGGGGGTTGGGGTTGGGAGGGGAGTGGGGGGTGTTCTGGGTGCATGCAGTCTAGTATGGTCTCAGGGGCAGAAGGGGTGGAAACGCAGAGTGAGGGGGGGCAACCTCGGAAACCAAGTGCCACTAGACAGAACTGGGGCTGCAAGAGGGGCAGAGCAGGCGTGTGCTGGGCATCCGAGTGGGTCTCAAGTAAGCTCTGCAATGACATAGATGTGACCTGCCTCTGTGGGTCCCGTCTCCTCTCCCTCCCACCCCCTACTCGCCATGCTCCCAGAAAAGACCCAGGCCACAATTGTTCAGCTGGCTCATAGCAAGGCACTCGGACAGTGGTCCTGACAGCTCATGAGCTATCCACTGAGCCAGACCCACGCAGTGTCTCGGGCACCCAGATGATAACGTGAAGCAAGACATCCCGGAGCAAAAGCAACCTTCCTCTCAACCTCACCTTGAGTACCAAAGGCCAGAGTTTAGAAAAGAAAGAAACGTCAGCCCTTGCCTTCCGTTTCCCAACAGTGGGTTCCCAGTTATATGTGGCTCTCCGGGGACAGCAGCGGCATCTTTGGGCGGTGGTCTCGGGTTACCTCCCCCGCGCATCTGCATCCTGTTCCCGGGAGGGGGCCATATATCACGAGGCCTCCAGACGCCGCCCGCCCGTCAGCCTTGTTCATGTGAGGGCGGCTGGAACAGGCAGCTGGATGGGGGCTGCTGCACAGGCCTGGAGGGGTTCTGGTCGTCTGCTTGTCAGCAAGCCCCCAGCCTGTCCTGGGGAGCTTCCAGTGGCTCCCAGATTTAAATACGTGAGGACAAGGAAGGTCGTTTGTGCCAATTCAGGATCCGCAGTTAGAGTCTGAGCCACTCCTCTGTAATTCAGATTCATTTTCTTTCCAAACAGGCTCCATGCCTACCGCAGTAATTACGTGTGTCCTTGCGTGACGCGGGCGCGGGTGCGGGGGAAGAAGGGCCAGCCCGGCCGAGGGTGGGTGTGTCTGCCTTGACTATTTGGGACATGAAAAGAGTATGGGTTTCCTGATAAGTCTCGGTGCCAGGAAGCCTGCGACGGTCTCACTTTAGGAGTATTTATTCCACAGCGAGCTGCCCAAACCCTTCTGCCTCTGTTGGTAATGTCAAGGCAGACACTTCAGAGAAGAATGGCCTGATAGGAATAGTTTGGCTGACAAGTTGCCATTGATCGGAAACTCTAAAGCCTATGGGCTTCATATCAAACTTTAGACCTTTCCGGTAAAACATCTAATATTCTTCGAAGGTGATGTTTCGACCACCCACCATCTGTTGGTTTGCCTGACTTCAGAGACTCACATGTTGTTGTTATGGTGCTAGAAGCTATGACACTAGCAGGGACCCCATGGTGGAAAGGTTTCAACTGAGCTTCCAGGCTAAGACAGACTAGGAAGAAAGGCCTGGCACCCCGCCCCCATGAACAAAGGGATGGATCACAACGGGATACTGTTTGATGATGCTGGCTGCTCCGGACAAACGTCAACAGCCTCCAACGAGCTGGACACTGCTCCGGGAAAGCGGGATGGATCATGCTGGAAGAGGCGCCTCCTCAGTGCGAAAGGTCTCAAAAGATAACGCAGACCAGCAACTGTGAAGATGGTACAGGGACTGACCAACTTTTGTTGCGTGCGGCCCGGGTTCATCTAAGTTAGCGCCAACCGAACACCAACTAACCGCAGCAGCAGGATGATATTTGGTGGGAAATTCCCACTATGTTGGCCTTTCTCCGTGAGAAGCAAGAGGCAGGGAGCTGGGACGATAAATGTAGCCCAGAGACCTTAGCTCTTGGCCCCCGGTGGCCTGCATCCTCTGTGCATCTCCAGCAGCCTGCCAGCCTCCCATCCCTTACTGCCCTTCCCCACCCCCACCCCAGCAGCAACCAAGGACTTCAGGCCCCACTCCATTGTCCCAAACATCTGCCAGCACAGATGCAGCCCCAGGGTGTGAAAGACATTTACATGGCGAAAAACATTTCCAGACCATCTCTATGGAATTCTGTGGAAAATCTATGTTTCTGTGGTGGGAGCGTTCCGACGTCAAGGTCTATGTGACTTGAGCTCAGTTTCTGTGCCCACTGGCTCTCCAGGAGGTCACGTTGGTAAATGCTCTGACTCATTCCCCACCTTACTCTGCCTCCCCTTTGTCTCCACATGGGCACTGGACAATCCAGGCGATACCCTTGTGACCCTTCCAGTTGCCCAGGCACCTCCCTGTGAGCAGCTCAGATCCCGCCAGGAGCTCGCTGGAAGTCCCAGTGGTTTAAGAAGAAGCCAATCCTTACAAAACTGCCTGCACTTTCGGATATTTTGTGAGCAGAGCCAAGTCCTTCAATCTTGGAGAGTCAGCACCTATTAAAAAAAAAAAAAGAAAGAAAAGATTTTTTTTCTTCCTCTCTGAAATGACAACCCTTCCAGGAAGCCTGGCATCCCCCCAAGCCACTGCCATTACAGGCTGCCCACTCAGCACAGCTCACAAATTGAAGTGAGCAGCTGCTCGGCTCCGATGGCTGACCCTCTGAGCGCCTGCCCCACAGAGAGCTGGAGGGAGGCCCTTGGGAAGAGCCAGGTTGGCTGGCTCCCACCAGATGAGTAAGGCCTGGTAGAAATGACCCCCTCACTAGGTTGTAGGTTGAATTGTGTCTCCCAAAAAAGATATGTTCAAGGCTGAATTTTAGAACCTGTGAATGTGCCTATGTTTTGGATTAGGGTCTATGTTCGGTTGGGTTCTCTAGAGAACCAAAAGTAGTGATGCTTGTAGGTGTATGCATCTACAAAGAGATTTATATCAAGAAAGGACTCACCCAGTTACAGAAGTCAGTAAGTCCAGTGTGATTCAAATCTTTAGGTCAGATGTAAGTTAGAGGCTCCTCCTGAGCCAAACTGACAAATAGGAAGCAGGAAGATGAAGCAGGAGGCACAAGAGGTGGTATCACAGGCTGGTGGATACAGAGCTGAATGAATCCGAAGTCAATTCAAAGGATCGGAGGTGGGCAAGTCCTGGGATCAGCAGGACACAGAAGGAGATCCACAAACCAGACAAAATCCAGATCCAGCAGAAGGCAAAGGAGCAAGGGAGAGCTCAGTTCTGCTCCGTCTGTCTCTTTTACAAAAGCCCACGTCCCCAAGGAGTTGTCATCAGGCTGCAACCTGATTGATAGGTTGGATTCCACCCCTACCTTCACCCAGATGTGTCCTGCTGGCATAAAATCTAACCCTCACAGAGTTTTTTCTGATGTAATCAGTTAAAGTTAAGGTCATCCTGGAGTAGGATACATTAGTATCCAATGGTTGGTGTCCCAATAAAAGGAGAGAAATTTGCACACACAGAAAAAAAGCAGCTAGGCAAGACAGAGGCAGATGTTGTGATGTTGTCACAGCCGAGGAAAACCAAGTTGGCCACCAGAGAGAGAGAGAGAAGATAGATTGATTGTGTACAACCAGACACCTCATGAGATTTGGTTCCTAGGTTTGAGAGATTGGGGTTATGATTTCATGGGCCATCCCAGCTCAACGGCTGAACAATATGTTTAGTGCTTCTATTCTACCTCTTAAGGAACCTTGGTGGCACTGTGGGTTAGGCATTGTCCAAATTACTGCTAAGCTGCTAGTTCAAATTCATCAAGCACTCTAAGAAAGAAAGATGAGACTATCTGTTCTAATAAGTTGTTGTTTTCACCATATGAAACACTTCATGAATGTGCAGAGCATCTGTGTAGCGGCCATGGTAACCATCTTGGAATCCTTCCAATTTTAGCATGTGTGCTACCGAAGCAAACACTCCAGTAAAGACTTAGAACCCTGGAACCCCTCAATTGGGCTGCCATCGTTGAAAGCAACTTGATGGCAGTGAGTTTGGTCTGGTGGGCTCTACCTCCTGGTCATTGCAGAGTGACTGGGGGTGGTCTTAGAAGCTTGCAAGTGGCCATAGGGAAGCCCAATGCTTGGTCTCTATTCACCTAGGAAGGCGAGTCAGGAATATGAGGAGGATGTGGAGTGACCCACTGGCAGGCACATAACAAAGGAGTCCCTGTCTTATCTTCATACCTCTCTCTAATTGTTCCTGTTAAATGTGCGACTGGAGTTCAACACACCTTTGTTGAATTAAAATCCAAAGTACGGAATTGTGAAAGGCTTTAGACCAAAAAGATGAAATTTGCAAGACATAGGAATAACAGAGACACACACACAAACACAAACTCATTGTCACTGACTTGATTCTGGTTTGTGTGGACCCCATGTGTTATAGTCACATCGTCTTTTCTTGATCATAATTTTAAGATAAGTAGATCACCAGGGTTTTCTTCATCGATGCTGCTCAGTGGGTTCAAATAGCCAACCTTCAGACTAGAAATTGGACACAAGCTATTTGCACTATTCGGAACCTCACACAGAACAGACAAACTGAAAGTACTCTCAGACCCATTTGTATAATTTAGCTAACTCTCAGGATCCCTTTTCTCAATGAGTTTGCTATTGATGGTTGGGGCAGAAAAATCTGCCATTGTGTAGGACTACCCCATGTATGCTGGGGAATTAAGCATCCTTAGCCCCTTGCTCACTAAATGCCCCTGCTGAAAACACATTCCCTAATGGCCCCCCTAACTGGAGTGGTCACTGATTTAGGTTCTGATTCTGCAGAATTGATTCCAAAAAGTTGACAATATCAAGATGGATACTGGGTTTTCTCAGGTCTTGATGCTCAGACATCAGCTAAGTACCCAAAAAACCCAAACTCACTCTCACGAAATGGGTTCTGAGTCAAAGCACAGCATCGTTTCATCCAGAGGTAGATAAACTTTTCCTGTAAAGAGCCAGATAGTGAATGTTTTAGACCGTGGGGCCCTATGAACTCTGTCACAGCTATTCACGTGTGCCATTGTTGTGCAAAAGCAACAGAGATGATATGTAAATGAACGAAGGAGCAAATCCAATAACGCTGTCTCTATGGACACGGAAATCCTATGATGACACTGAAAATCTTATGAGTTTCATGTGTCAGGAAAATTCTTCCCATTTTCTTTTCCAACCATTAGAAATTATACAATTACGTTTGACATGATTGAACTATGAAACGAAATGACGGATGTATTCATTTCCAAGTTACAGCAAAGTTAACAACAACAACAACAAAAAGCATAGATCCAGGAATGAGTTCTGGGCCCACACTAAATCCTAACTCCAACTTAAGAATATTTAGTTTTTATATCATGGCCGTGCTCCATACTCACCTTCATGAAATGATCACTGAAGATAAGGGTGCTATAGCAAAGTGTGGTGAAGAAAGCAGATGGTGCTCGGTTATCAATTGAAATAGTGTCTGAGGTCTTAAAGGCTTCTATTTAAACAAGCAGGCATCTAAGCGAGGAGCCAACAAAGTCCACACTGAAGGAGCACATCAATTTGTGTGATCCAAAGGTGAGAGTTACAAAATTGAGTATGGGGAAGAGAAAAGTATGAGAGCCAGAATTATGAACAACCCGTTTGCAGAAGGCTACGGAGGACAGTGGGACCCCAACCTATCTTCAGAGTATCTAGTCAGACCGAGCCGCTGGCAGATCCACTCTAGCCACAGGCAAGAATCCTGAACAGCCGTACTATCAGGCAGAGAACATTGTAATTTTGATTTTGTCAGATTGAACTCGGTACCAGGCCAGTGGTCCTCCCGGTCGCCATGACCTGAATTAGCAGTATTGGTGCAAGTATCCCTTAGCTGTCCCATGACAGAAATTTCTTCCCTGGCTTTTTGAATGTTGCTGGGTGTGTTCTCCCTCTCACACATTATTTGTAATTTGGTCATTATACTAACAGGATCTTATCCTTACAACCTTAGTGCAATTTGTCTTTCGTTGTTTTGGTTTGATTTCCCAGCTGTGAAGCACGAGAGGAGCTGAGGTGTAGTGATAATATGTGAGACAAGGTGCTATAAGGAACCCAGGGGGGTGGGGTGGGCGACAGGGAGAGGAAGGGGATTTCAGGAGTAAACAATCAAGGCTGGAACGGGGAGGGGTCACCAGAACTGATCTGTGAGTACACAACTCAGTTTAACGGCAATATAACCATGGGGGGAGTGGGAGGCCCTAAGATAGATATGGTGGTTCAATTAAACAATTGAACTGCTCAATCGTGTGATATATGAATTATGTGCCAATACAGCTGTTGGAAAAAATAAAATAAAATGTAAAAACTATGCTGGGACCATCTAAAAATAGTCCATAATCTAGTTGGTTCGCAAACTCAGTGACCAAACTTTCCCACATGGAATGTCTTCCTGGTCAGCCGACTGAATTCCACTAAAAACAGCTGAGAGGTATATTCCGTTAGAGAGTACATTTGGCCAAGTAACTGTGACGAACAAGTTAAGATGGCTTTTTAATATTTCTCACCTAGCAAGAGGTCTGGAAGGACATTTCATGGCTGAGATAGTGCCTTCAAGGGACCAGAGCTCTTCCCTTTGGGGGTTCAGCGATCCCTAATGTGTGTTTACCACAAGATGGCTGTCCCTACCGCAGTGTGGCTCCCATGTTTCAGGCAGGAAGATGGAAAGGGCAAATGGAAACGAGCAATGCCGCAACTCGGTTCCCTTTCAGAGGGTGGCCCTGGAAGCCCAGCCCAGGAACTTCCCCTTCAACTAGGCCACTACTGTGCCATTCCTCCCAGGGAATGCAGGAAACAAACAAACACACAGACGGCGGCCTACTGGGCCAATTGCCCTCTGTCGTCTCTACCTGGTGCTGTTATGGTAGTAAAGCCCTAAGTGGGTGGCTTTAATAAACAGACATTTATTTTCTCACCGTTTCGGAGGCAAGAAGGCTGAATTCAAGTGACCACCTCCAGAGGAAGGCGTTCCGCTCTCTGTTGGCTCTGGTTGCAAGGTCCTCGGCCCTTTTCGACTTCTGAGTCCTTGGAGAGCTCATGGACTGCCATCTATCCCCTCCTCCCCCGTCTTGATTGCTTGGTTGCTTGCTTAATCAATTTTTATATCTCCCAAGAAATTGACCTAAGGGGCGATGGAGAGATATTAACCTAAGACACATCCTACAGTGATATTCATATACTGAAGAAGACCTATTCCCAAATGGAATCACAACCACAATATATTATCAGGTGCTGTTGTGCTGATTCCACGACCCACATTGACCCTGGATACAAAAGGAAACACTGCCCTGCCCTATGGTTAGAGACTCAAATCCTCAAACTCACTGCCATGGGGTCAGTGCTGACTCATAGCAACCTTATAAGACAGGGTGGGACTGTCCCCGTGAGTCTCTGAGACTGTCACTGCTTACGGGAGTAGAAAGCCCCGTCGTTCTCCCATGCGTAGCTGGTAGCTTCAAACGGAGGGCCTTTCAGATTGCAGCTCAATGTGTAAATTTAGGAGCCCAGGCCTCCTACGGGTATAGAGGTTAGGATTTGTAATGTACCACCCGGAGTTCTGCTAGTCAACAAGGAGGAAGGACGAGTGTTGGATGAGCAACCTGCTCATGTGCTCTTTTAGTGGGCTTCCCTCCAGCCACAACTTGCTCATCTTAGAGGCATCTGAAACGTGAGGTGTACTGTGTGGAGGGTGAGGTGACGTGCTTGCAGCATATTCTCTCAGCCCAAGGCCTATCAGAGCAGCTGGGTAGCTTATAGTGGGTCTTGAAAATTGCCAGAACTCAACCAGTGACGATCTACAGGGGATTTTGAGAGCATAAAATTAATTTCCTTTGGGTCCATCTATTGGGGTTGAAATTCATGTTGGAGCAACTCTACTTGGTTCTCACAATGAGACCAGTAAACGGCATCATGATAAATGGAGAAAATATTGACATTATCAAAAACTTCATTTTCCTTGGGTACAATCAATGCCTGTGAAAGCAGTAGCAAAGAAATCAAATTGCATTGGGTTAATACTGCTACAAAAATACCTCTTTAAAGTGATCAAGAGAAAGATGTCACGTTGAGGAGCAGATTAATCCACGCCAGGGATTTCCAATCCCCTGCTCGATCTCCAAACGTTGGATAATGGATAAGGCCAACCAGAGAAGGCATGCGTGTGAGTTACGGGCTTGGTGAAGAACACTGAGGGCTCATGGACCGTCAGAGAGTGAGTTACGCTGTGGTGAAAGCACAGCCGGAACGCTCCCGAGGAGCGAGGATGTCGTGAGACTTCCTCTCTCTCACTTGGGCCTGTCATCAGGAGAGACCAGCCCCTGAAGAAGCACATCAGACGTGGTGAAGTGAAGCAGGGGACGGGCCTTGATGAGATGGATTGGAGCAGTGGCTGCAACAATGGGCTCAAACAGACCAACAAGTGTGAGAAAGGCACAGGAGCAGGCCGTCGTTGATCCTGATGTATCTACAGGGTCACTGGAAGTCAGAGCCGACTCAACCACACCCAACAAGAACACAACAATAACAAGGCCAACAAAGCCCCTATCAGATCCCAACAGTCCCGTCTGCAAGCCATCATGGGGATGGCACAGGACCCGAAAGCACTGCTTGCTATTGTGCCCTGGGTCACCAAGAGATGGCAGCTAACAACCATAACAACGCAAAGGGATACCCACTGGCATGGAGGGAATTCTTCAGGGAAAACAATGTTCGCTCCATTATAACTCAAGTCCTCCTCCTCCTGAGGTGTGTCCCTCTCCCTACGTTTTAACTTTCCACTCCTCTTATATCTCAGTCCTCCGTCCTTTCTCCCCATACCCTACTCCCACACAGAGGGGTAGAACATCTCCCTCTGGCCACACAAGAACCCTTCTCAGACAAAGCCACGCACGCTCTCCACCTTTTCAGAAAAACTACTGCCATCAGAAGTGAGCTCTCCTTCATGTCAACCCCACCCGCTCACCGTGTGCCCAATGAATAACTGAACCAGCCACCACCTCCATCAGTTGCCTTTGAGTTGATCTGACTCGTGGGGACCGCCTGACTGTCAGAGTAAAGCTGTGCTTCAAGTCGATCTCTCGGTCTTTCTTCTGAGACTTCTCTGGGTGGACTGGAACCTCCAACCTTCTGTTAGCTCCTATTATATTATTACTGGGTGCCATCGAGTAGGTGCTGGCTCATAGGGACACTGTGCACAAAGGAACAAAACACTCTCCGAGCCCGCCCCATCCTCACAATTGCCCCTATGCTTGCTCCCATTGTTGCAGCCACTGCATCATCTACCTCCTGGAGGGCCTTTCTCCTCCTTGCTGCCCCTCTGTTAGCAGTTGAGTTCATTAACCACTTACACCACCAAGCCACCTTCATAATTGAGCAAAAACGTCGATAAATGCGGAATGTGTTGAACCCCAAAGGAGCTCCTTAATACAGAGCTTTCCAAACTTGGTTTTACTTTGGTTTCGTTTGTTGGTTGAATCAGCAGAAACTATTTAGAATTCAAATGTTATGAAATCCCAATGTATGGAACCGATATACTAGTAAAATTTTATTGGATAATTTCACATTTCTAACAATTGTATTATCCTGATGAGTATAAAAGTCCAAGTGGAAATTCCAGATGATGGTGTCAAGATGTTCTTCGATTGCAGTGGTCCAGATGTTTGAAAGAGGAGACAGAAGAGAGTTTCAGTTTTGAACCACTGACAATACCTGGCAATCATTTATATTTTTACTTGTAAATATGAATGTCTGATGGGAAGTATGAGAAACTCTTAATAAATGATGACCACAGTATTGCGACTGGGCAGGCTACCAGCTGTTTTTACACAATGGGCTCTTCTGGCCCAGAAAAGAGTGTGTTAGGGCTAAACTCCCACCGTGTGGGGGGGTGGGTAAAAGCCAGCCTGGACCCCTCACAGAGGGGTCACAGGGAAGAGAGGAGCCAGTCAGAGTGCAGTGTAGCACCAATCAAACACACAACTGTCCTCTAGTTCTGTGGCGCTTCCTTCCTCCCACTATCATGACCTCAATTCCACCTTACAAATCGGATTAGACCAGAATATGAACACTGCTACGGATAAGAGCCCGAAACACAGGGAATCCAGGATAGATAAATCCCTCAGGGCCAATGAGAGTAGAGATACCAAGAGGATTAGGGGAGGGTGGGGGGAGAAGGTGGGAATTGATTGCAAGGATCAACCTACAACCCCTCCCAGGGGGACGAACAATGGAAAAGTGAGTGAAGGGCGATGGAGGATGATGTAAGATATGAAAACAATAATCTATAACTTATCAAGGGTCATGAGTGAGGGCGGTCAAGGGGAAGGGGGAAGACATGGGGGGCTGATATCAGGGGCTCAAGTGATATGAAAATGATGATGGAAGCCTATGTGCTAATGTGCTTGACACACTGGAGGAATGTATGGATTGTGATAAGAGATGTAAGAGCCCCCCATAAAAGTATTTTTAAAAAAGGAACAAGGCAGGACATACGAGGTTCCTGACCACTGGTATATTGGCGAGAAATGCCAGCTCACTCCAAGATTCTCGGGGAGAAGCTGGCCTCCCCAGTGGGCACAGAGGAAAAGGCCAACCTCGCGCCCAGGTGGCCTCCTGGGTTAGTGTGTTTTTGAGTATTTTAGTTATTTTTCATGCTGTTTTGTAAAAGTTCAAAAATATGTAGGTGAGATTTGAGGTGACTATTTGCAACTCCTTAAATAATTTGTCTCCCAGCGTTTCCTTGGTGAAGTCCCACAAACTACTTGGCTTTCAACAACAGAAGTTTATTCTCTCACAGATCTGGATGGCAGAAGTCTGAATTCCGGGCATCAGCAGGACTGTGCTCTTTCTGAAGCCTCTAGATTGTATATGTGTCTCTGAGCTTCCTGCAACTCCAGTCTTGGCCAGTGTCTTCCCTACTCCTGTCTCCTTGTCTAGCTCTAAAGAAAGCCAGGAACAGGGGCTAGGACTTCAAGATACCACTTTGAGGACTCAATCAAACCCGTAGCACATCATTTCAGAGTCTCCTACATAGAAAACGCCTTCCTTGACTTAAGTCCAAGAAGTAGGAGAAGTGATTGAATTCCAGTTGGAGCCAGACCAGTGATGGGAACAGAGAACTCAGTGCCAGGGGAGATGTTCAAGCTCCACATGGAAACCATCTACCCCCTCCCCAGGACCGACTTAGATGAGAAACCCCATTCTTTCTTTCTGCTTCTGTCTCTCTGTGTGTATCTCTGTCTCTCTGTCTGTCTGTCTCTCTCTCTCTCTCTGTATCTTACTCTCTCTCTCTCTGTCTCTATCCATATCTTTCTGTCTCTCTTCACACACACACACACACACACACACACACACACCACATACCACATACAAGCAAGACTGTTACTATATTTCCCTTTTCCTCTTCCAGGGGACCAGCTCCAAAATATGGCAAGAGAGTGTTCCAATTTAAATCAATAGCAGTTTATCTACAAACTGATCAAGCCAGCACCAGATCATACCAAACCGAAACACAAAACAAACACCTTGCCATCAAGTCCATTCCATCACTGCTTCCGGGGAAGTCAGGACACATTCTGAGAACAGAAGCAGTGGGGTGTCGCAGAGTCAAACTGTGCTCCAGTGGGTCAGTTGGTTGGTAGGTGGGTTTGTACTATCTCCATGAGCCAGAACCAGCCCAATGTCACTGAGTCTGTTTGTTTTATCTTTTTATAGTGAATCAGGTGAGGTTTTACAGATCAGATGATCATTTTTGCATTCAACAACTTCTGAACTCTCCCCAAGGCTTTCCCTCTTCCCACCCACCCTGCTTCCCCCAATCTCCCTCTGTAGGATAATGTGTTCCCCTTCACCCAAGTGAACACCTATCTACCCTCCAAAGCTGTGCCTCTTGGAAGCAAGTCACCAGGCCTTTGTTCAAGGCAACAGCAAGAGTTTGAAGCACTTACCTTTCTGGTAGTAGTTGAGCACTCTAACCATTTGTGCCCTCAGGGGCCCCTTTCCTCGCCCTAGGACTCTGCTACTGTTCTGCTTTCCCAGTTCACCGTGAGGGCTATGGTGCTCTCGACTCCAAGAGAAGGGTAACTCAAAGCCAAACTCACCGCCACCACGCCGATCCCAATTCACAGGGACATAGCACAGAGTAGAGCAGCCCCTGTGCATTTCCAAGGCTGTACATCTGCATGGGGGCAGTAGACCTCATCTCAAATGACACTCCAATCCATGACCCACTTCACCACTCAAACCAAAAGCCAGATGCACTGCCACAAGCTGATGCCGATGCATAGCGACCCTCTAGGACAGGGTAGAATTGCTCCTGTGAGCAACCAGTACTGTAACTGTTCACGGGAGTAGAAAGCCCCACCTTTCCTATAATTTTCCTCAAATAGCCTCGAGTTATGACATCTGTTAGGTATCAAATACCCAGGCACTAGATTGAGTGGCCACTGGAGTAATGTCGTCCCACCTCACATGCATGGCCCTACTCACCCACCGAGATGCAAGGAGAGGAGCACCTTCACTCCGACTGAGCCCTCTGCTTGCCAGGTGCCATCTCCCAACCACACGATCCCTTCCCCATCCCAGAATATGTTCTAGATTCCAGAGGCGTGCCGTGCCTATCAGGTTCACCCAAGCGGCTGAGCCTCACCATCAAACAGGGTTCCTGATAACTCGTACATCAGTTAGAATGCCTTAGGTTGAAAATAACAGATAATTCCCCTTTAACAGGCTTAAACAAATGCGGTGGGATGTGTTCTCGCACAGAAGCAGGAGTCCTGAGGTGGGGCAGCTCTGAGGAGGGTTGATTCAGTGGCTCAGAGATCAAGGTTTCCATCTTTCCACCAGCCTCCTCCAACTTTGGCTTGGTCCTCATGCTAGTTCCCTAAGGCTGTCCCATTTTCAAGTATCGTGCCCAGCAGAAGTGATGGTTTATCTTCTCGTCACTCATTTTAAGGCAAAGAAGCTTTCCCCAGCACCCCCACACAGAGTTCCTCTCAAACATCACTGGCCCATTTATATCACATGACCAGGCTCAACAAATCACTGCAGAGAGAGGGGAGCCACTAGGGTGATACATTTTCTAGGCCATCTTTTGAGGTGCAGGACTCCATGGAACTGGGGGATCTTGAGCAGACCCGGGGTTCTGCAGAGGAGGACAATAGTCAGGAGTTGCTGAGTTTGTGAGATGGCCCGTAGATTAGGCCACTTGGCTTACCTTCTGGATGGGATCACCCCGGCATCTATTTTGGACTTACCTTGTTTTGATTTTCACTTTTTTACCTAAGTAATATGGAAATATTTTCTTATCCTAAATAAGTCATTCAACATATAATTAGATGGAGTAAAAATATAAAAGCTTCATCATCCCCAGAAGGACCCTCTGTGTCTATTTTAATGTGTCCTCTTCCAGTCTCTGTATGCATTTGCATACAGGAGAATGTTCACACACACGGTTTGATTAGATCATGCTAAGGTGATATCTTGTTCCACTGTTAGCCTTTTCCTCTTAACTCTCAATACATTCCATTCACTTTACTGACTGACTAACATCCTAGAGTATAGACGTTCCATAACTCTATTTTAAATAGTTGTTCAAGCTGTGTCTCATCACCTTTAACTAGTTTATAAACATCATGAGGGCGCATTTTTCTTTCTAGCTCCAAGAACTTACTACGACACTTTCTTACACAGGGGAGGTCAACTAATAGTCACAGAGGGAACCTTTCCCCTTGCCACCTAAAAGCTGTCTCTGCACTTCTGACTGTGACTTAGAGCCCATCTCTGTCAGTGGAAGGGGCACAATCCCAGAGTCCATTGGTCGGTTCCTCTTTTGTCTCTAAATAGAGTGACAGGCAATCTGGCAAGAGATAGTTTACATGTCCTACGTTTCCCAGGTTCAGGATGGCACACGATCTCATTCCTTGAGAGGCCATCAATTCATAGTCCTTGATTCCTCTGCAAAAGTATCCACTGTCTCTTTGTTCAACTCACCTGGGAGCATCAGGGCCGAGTCATTAGCAGCCGGTATTTCCTGGAGAACCATTGTCAAGGGCAACTAATGGTGTTCACAGACTGTTGAGCTGGAACCGCTGCCCATATGCCTCGACTCACACTTTCAACAGCCCTTTCCAGGGTTTCTGCGGCACGCACAACGTTGGCTACATAAAGTAGATTACCACTGAAATTATTCTAGATGCCTTGGCGGGGAGCAATTATTTCAAGCTGAGACTACCACCTCAAAACAGACGACCTCAATTCAAGTCTGGGATGACCTTCTCGGGGCAACCATTCTCTGAGCAGATGTTGGCCTCCAGACATGCCGGTGGAGTCGATGACTATCATCTCCGGGTCTGGGGGCTGCTCCTGGACTTCTGAATCGATGCAGCTTCCTGTAGTAGCTGGAAAAATTTTCCATAATGTGGGAGTAAAGAAACACGTGGCTCACAGATGTGCTCCTTGGAAACCTTGGCCTATGAAAGGAAATCATTTTATCAATAGAATGAGATTAGAGTTATTTTTGACCAGTTATTTTAATTAATATTGATTAAGAAAACGCTGATCCCTGTTACTAAGAAATATATGATTGATTGGGGAACTAGAGTTTCCACAGATGAGAAAGTTGGACAACAATATAAGGCTATAGGTCCAGAGGGAGAAATCATTGAGCTGGCAATGCTGAGCTTCTAAACTCAGTTGTTTATCTGCCCTGAAGCACCCTGAAAGGAGGACATGGCCATGTACCCTCAATTTATAAAGCAAGAGCATTTCTCCCTGAGAACCAGCATAGATGGTCTGCATCTTGCATAGTTTAAGTGATTATTCACCAATGTTTCTACCACAGGTGAATAATCATTCAGGTTGTCATAATCATTGTGATGGTTAGAGTCTATGTCAACTAGACACCCCTAGATCAAGGTAGGGGTGGAACTCAACCTTTCAATCAGGTCACCGCCTGATGACACCTCCTTGAGGTTGTGACCTTTTGTATAAGAGAAAGACCGAGCAGAGCCAACTTCTCTCTGACCCTTTGTTTTCTGCTGGAGCTGGATCCTGCAGCTGGTTCCTCAAGCTCCCTTGACTACCAACAGTGGATTCATTCGACTGACCTTGGATTCATTTGACTGACCTTCGATTCATTTACCTCTGTATCCACCAGTCTATGTGCACTTCACTGCTTGCTGATGCAGCTTCCTGTTCATCAGCTTCCACAGCTACATGAGTCAAGAGAAGCGTGATTTGAACTAGACTGGGCTTACCTGCTTTTAAAACTGTGTAAGCCATTTTTCAATATAAATATCTTTCTGTATATAAATACATACAAGCATCACTGGTTTTACTTCTCTAGAGAACCTAACGTAACACAATTCGTTACATGTTACTAAGAGTGACTCTAGAGAAAGAAAACAAGAAAGATGTGTTTTCTAAATGGCTCTCGGGTATAATTAGACCTAATGACATTGAGAACATGCCTCAATCTCTGTAAGGATGGGTAAGCCTGTCATTATTTTAAAGAGGCAATGAAGTAGGAAAGCTAGTACCCAAAATAGCTCCCCTTATAGATGAAGTGTTGGTGACACAGGAGTTTCTGGGTGATTGTGTGTCTGATAACTTTCTACAGTCTTGTCAGGATGAGAAGTATAGAGAAGCTGGTTGGCTGATACTTCTTACAACAGACAAATTGGTAATGACAACAGATGCTCTCAGAGCTTCAGAAGCCTGGCTCAAATGCCACATAAATGACCTCAAAGTGTCTGCTTGTGCCATGAGAAAGTCTTATCTCTTCTAGTAAGAGAATCGATATAGTTGAAAACCAAACCCAGTATTTTATCATATGTGTAGCTAAAGCACACCAGCTTAATTCTCAACCTAGAAAGGTGCATGATACTAAAGAGAGAGCACTAATTGGAAAGAAATGGGACCCTAAAACTGGGGATGGATATTTGGGCTGATTATCCAGAAGATGGAGGCACTGAGACCCAAGATTCCATTGAGCCATCCAGCTGTCAACAAGCCTCCTCCTGGCTGAAGAGCCTAGTCTACTCTCAGCAAAACCATTATCCTCACCCACCTACCCACATGTTAACCCAACTAGCATGCTGCTATGGCGCCTGGGGCTGTCTCTGGAGCATTACCTGTAGCATATGCCTTACAAGATAATGCTGCATGTGCCCAGGAAGCACCCTCCCCAATGGCCATTGCCTCTTCCAGTGGGTCTCGACCTTCCTAATGCCACGATCCTTTAAGACAGTTGCTCATGTTGTGGTGGCCCCAACCATTAAATTATTTTCATTGCTACTTCATAACTGATTTTGCTACTGGTATGAATTGTCATGTAAATATCTGATATGCATGATGTAGCTTCATTGATACAAATTGAACATAGTTAAAGCATGGTGATTCATCACAAGAACAATATGTAATTATATATTGTAAAATAATTATTTCTAATTACAAATAAATGAAATTTTGTCTTGGAGCATTGTGTAGCATGGGTAACAGTCTTTATGCCGGGTACTCGTATGTGGGCATATCTGCATGTGGGCTACCCCTGTGAAAGGGTCGTTCAACCCCCAAAGGGGTCTCAACCCACAGGTTGAGAACCACTGGTCTAGACCTATAACTAGACTTAAATCCCAGTGATTTCCCAAAGGTGAGGTAAGGATAGTGCTCCAGGAAGATGTGTGCTATTCACCTAAAGAACTGCTAGCAGAGTTTTCTAATGCAGACAGAAACCTGGAGACTGTGTGGGAATGGTTATTCAATGTGTAGGATAATGTTGCAAGGGTATAATGTTTGGATCCATTTGAGTTTATCAATATGGGCCCACTAAGTACAGGCTCTTCATTTAACGTTTCAGCTAGAGAGGTTAGGAGAGGATTTAATCATTAATTTTTTTCGTTAGCTAAAGCATGGGTTATGAGATGTCCTACACTAAGTCAAGGTGAAGTACCAGACTTGCTTTGTATACTGTAGAAGTATCCAAAAGCTTAAGGAAATTGACTTGTTAGAGTTGAATTATCAGAATAAACCCATAGACCCACAAAAAGAGTGCCCTGATGACACACCTTTTACCAAAACAATAAGAAACAAATTTGTAAATGGAGTTCTAGGGGCTCTGAAGAGTCCTGTAATTACTTTATTAGGTTAGCTAGGCTTGACAATGGGGACTGCCCTAAGTTAATGAAGATGCTTGCCTGAAGTGGGGCTGATTAGGCCCTGTGGAAGCAGCGGCCAAGTTCAGCACTCAATCAACAGAGACAAGGTGGGTTAAAATGGACATCAGAGTCAAAGTAATAATCAGGATAGCCTGACTTGTGTGGATGTATGGCTTTGACTACTTAGGTAGGGTGTTCCTAGACATGAAATAGATGGGACACCTACTAAATATTTACTTAACCTATATAAGCAGAAAAAATTCTAGATCAGGTGAACTACAGTCTAACTTAAAGTGCCAGCCAGTTCACATGCCCATCACCCCTTGAATGAAGGGGAGGCTGGGTCTCTCTGGGGAAGAACCCCATCAAAACACCAAAGGTTTATACTGTTAGTCTTTCTCCTAGTCTTCTTCAAGGGATTTGTGGCCTTTCACAGAGAGAGACAATTCACTGTAGTAAAGGAAATAATCTGACTTTGGGGGGATTACCTGACACTGGCTCTGAATTGACATGAATCCCAGGAGGCCCAAAACGTTTGAAGGACCACCAGTCAGAGTGGGAGAGTATGGAGATCAGTTATTAATTGAGTCTTAGTGGATCCCCACACCTATCCTGTGGTAATTTTCCCAGTTTCAGAATACATCATTGTAATAGACATACTAAAAACTGGCAGAAACCCCATATTGGAGCCCTGAAATGTGGAATAAGGAATCTTATGGTAGGAAAAAATAGTGGAAGCATCTGTCTAAGAAAATAGAAAACTGAAAGCAATACCACATTCCTGGAGGGATTGCAAAGATTAGTGACACCATCAAGGACTTAAAGGATGCAGGGGTGATGATTCCCAAAACATGCCCCTTTAACTCACTCAATTCACCCATACAAAACTCTGATGGATTTTGGTGAATGATAGTAGATCATCGTAAACCTAACCAGGTGGTGACTCCAATTGCAGCTGTTGTCTAAATGTGATTTTATAGATTGAGCAAATTAATACTTTGTACCTGGTACCTAAGATGCAGTTATTTATCTGGCCAATTCTCTTTTCTCAATTCCAGTTTCAAAGGAACACCAGAAACAATTCGCCTTCAGCTGGCAAGGGTAAAAACACACTTTCACAACTCTCCCTCGGGGTTATGTCAACTCTCCAGGACTATACCATAATTTATTTTGTCTGCAGGGAACTTTCAGTAAAACCATTCTCTTCCATCTTTCTCTTCTACAAAATGTGATACTGTTCCATTACATGGATAACATTATGCTGATTGGACCTAATAAGTAAGAAGTATCAATGACTTTACACTTATTGGTAAAGCATCTGCATACTAGAGGGTGGGGAAATTTGGGCACCTTCCACCTCAGTGAGATTTCTAGGGGTTTAGTGGTGTGGAGTATATCCAGATATCCCTAAAAACATGAAAGATAAGTTATTGCTTCAGGTCTTTCTCAGAATTTAAAAGGAGGCACAATGCCTGGTGGACCTCTTTGGTTTGGGGGACAACATATCCCTCATTTGGGTGTGCTACTCTGGTCTACATATCAAGTGACTCTAAAAGCTTCCAGCCTGGAACAAGAGAAGACTCTGCAAGAGGGTGCTGTGAAAGCCACCCTGCCACTTGGGCCTTATGATCCAGCTGGTGCTTGGATCACCCAATGGTGTTTGACCTGTCGGTGGCAGATATTGATACACTTTGGAGTCGCTGGCAGGACTCTATTAGCAAATCATAGTGCTGACCTTTAGGATTTGGGGAGCATAGCTCTGCCATCTCTGCAGACAACTACTCCCCTTTTGAAAAGCAGGTTTTGGTTTGTTACTGGCTTTAATGAACACTGAATGCCTTACTTATTGTGGGCCACCAAGTCACCATCTAGCCTGAGCTTCCCATCATGAACTGGGGGTTGTCTGACCCACACAGTCATAAACATGGATGTGGGCAACAGCACTCTATCATTAAATGGATGTGGTATATGGGGCACTGGGCAAGAACAGCACCTGAAGGTACAAGCAAGCTGTTTGAAGAAGGGGCCCAAATGCCGATGGTCTTAACTCTTGTCATAGTACCTTCCTTCTCCCAGTCTGTACCTGTGGCCTCATGGGGAATTCCTTATGCTCAGTTAATCGAAGAACAGAAACTCTTGCTTGGTTTACTGGTGGTTCTGCATGGGATGCAGATACCACTCAAAAGTGGACAGCAGCAGCATTACAGCCCTTCCTGGGTTCTCCCTGAAGGGACAATGGTGAAGAAAAGTCCTCCCAGTGGGCAAAAGTTCAAGCTGTATACCTGGTTGTTCAGTTTGCTTAAAAGGAGAAATGACCAAATGTGTAACTATATATCAACTCGTGGGCTGTGGTCATTGGTTTGACTGGATGGTAGGGGATTTGGAAGGAACCTGATTGGAAAATCAGGGACAAGGAGATGCGCATAGACACTGAGTCCAAGATATGAGACCATTCCTTGTGGGGATCAACCAGCAACCTGGTGACAGGTTGGTTACATATGATGACTTCCTTCATGGAAAGGGCAGCATTTTGTTCTTATTGAAATGTAGTCTGGATCTGGATTTTCTTTCCCTACACACATTTTTTTTCCTGCCAAAACTATATTTGTGGACTTACAGAGTGTCTCATCCACCAACATGTTATACCTCCCAGCATTGCCTCAGATCCAGGAACTCAATTCACAGCAAATGAGGTACAGCAATGGGCCCGTACTTATGGCATCTTACTATGCTCCCCATCGTCGTGAAGCAGCTGGCATGCTAGAACAATGCACTCAGCTTCTAAAGACACAGTTATGGTGTCAGCTTGGGGGAAATGTTCTCCAGGAGGCTGTGTATGCTCTAAACCAGTGTGTAATATATGATGCTGTTTCTCCAATAGTCATAATTCTTGGGTCAAGGAACCAAGGCATGGAAATGGGAGTAGCACCATTCACTATTACTCATAATAACCACTCACCACATTTTGCTTCCTGTCCCTGAAACCCTCTGTTCTTTGGGTGTAGAGGTCTTTAAAAAAAACAATTTTATTGGGGGGTTCGTACAACTCTTATTACAATCCATACATACATCTACTGTGTCAAGCACATTTGTACATTTGTTGCCATCATCACTCTCAAAACATTTGCTTTCTACTTGAGCCCTTGGTATCAGATCATCATTTTCCCCTCCCTACCAGTTCCCCCCTCCCTCATGAACCCTTGATAATTTATAAATTATTATTATTTTGTCATGTCTTACACTGTCTGACGTCTCCCTTCACCCACTTTTCTGTTGTTTATCCCCCAGGGAGGAGGTTATATGTAGATCCTTGTAATCTGTTCCCACTTTCTACCCCACCTTCCCTCCAACCTCCTGGTATTCCCACTCTAACCACTGATCCTGAAGGGATCATCTGTCCTGGATTCCCTGTGTTTCCAGTTCCTATCTGAACCAGTGTAAATCCTCTTGCCTAGCTGGATTTGCAAGGTAGAATTGGGATCATGATAGTGGGGGAGAGGAAGGAAGCATTTAAGAGGAAAGTTGTATGTTTCATCATTGCTACCCTGTACCCTGACTGGCTCATTTCCTCCCCAAAACCCTTCTGTAAGGGGATGTCCAGTTGCCTACTGATGGGCTTTGTGTCTCCACTCTGCACCCCCCCTCATTTATAATGAATGATTTTTAAAAATTATTTGATGCCTGCTAACTGATCCCTTTGACACCTTGTGATCACACAGGCTGGTGTGCTTCTTCCATGTGGACTTTGTTGCTTCTGAGCTAGATGGCTTCTTGCTTACCTTCAAGCCTTTAAGACCTCAGATGCTATATCTTTTGATAGCCAGGCACCATCAGCTTTCTTCACCACATTTGCTTATGCACACATTTGTCTTCAGTGATCATTTTGGGAGGTGAGAATCATGGAATGCCAGTTTAATAGAACAAAGTGTTCTTGTATTGAGGGAGTACTTGAGTGGAGGCCCAATGTCTATCCACCTTAATACTAAACCTATAAATATATGCACATAGATCTATTTCCCATCATCATATATAAATATATTTACATATGTGCATGCCTATAGTTATACCTCTATAAATGCCCTTTGTCTCCTAGTTCTTTCCTCTTTTCCTTTCCTCTTGTCCCACTATCATGCTGAGCCTTCATTTGGGTTTCAGTAATTGCTTTCAGTTACATTTCCCTTGATCAATCCCTACCAGACTTCTTACACTGGAGGTCTTAATTCCAAAGGGAAGAATACTCCCGCCTGAACACACAGTACTGACCTCATTGAACTGGATATTAAGAATGCCCACTGTCCATTTTTCATTTCTCATGCATCTGGATCAACAAGCAAAGAAAAGTATTACTGTATTAACTGGTGTGCTTGATCCTGTGTGTCAGGGGGGAAATGGATTAGTTTGGCATAATGGTGGTAAAGAAGAATATTCCTGAAGTCCAGGAGATTCCTTAGATCTACCTTAGTACCACCATGTCCTGTGATTAAAGTCAATGGGTAACTAGACTACCCTAATTCTGACATGACTATTAATAGCCCAGACTCTTCAGGAATGAAGCATTTGGGTCACCCAACGAGGCAAAGAAAAATGACCAGCCAAGATACTTACTGAGGTGAAAGAAAATGTAGAATGGGTAGTAGAAGAAGGTCGTTCAAATTACCAGCTATGGCCACATGACCAGCTAGAGAAATGGAGACTGTAAGTATTGTGAGTAATTCCTATTTATATGTATACAGCACATATTTTTGCTCTGCTCACTTATAAGACATGAGGTGAAAATGGGTCTCATGCATTTTTGGTTGTATGAGTATTAGTTGTATCATGTTAAGTAGAAGTATGATTTTATGGTAATTTTTCCTTGGAGACTGTGTATGGTTAACGATTGTGGATAGGTGACAAGATGACAAGGGGTGGTCTACAGCAGATAAAATTTATATCAATTAGACACTTGTATTAGACAAGGTTGTTTAGAGAAACAAAACCAGTGATTCTCATATATGTATGAGAAAGAGCTTGATCTCAGGAAGTAATTTTAGGTCAAGATGGCATCTCAGCTCAGTCCGTGTCAAGTCGATGGGTCTGATGCTAGCCAGAGCCCTCTTTAGACTCATGTGACGGCCGGTTGATGATGCAGAAAGGTGACAAAGAAGCAGGAGATCACAGGCTGGTGAGCCCAGAGTCACATGGATGCAAGGTCAGTGGGAACATGGCAGGGTGCCTACAGCTCGAAGGAGAGTTCCCAGAGTCAGGGACCCACATGAGGCCACCCTGCAGGCAGACGTTGAGTCGTAGCTAGGAGGAAGGTGGAGGGCCAGAGAGAGAGAATTCTCACGGACTCTCTTATAAGAAGCACACCCCCCAAAAAAAAGGCATCATCAGGCTTGGACCCCTCCCTATACTTTCACATAGTTTAAAATTGATATAATATCTAACTGCCACAAAACACCTGAGTGAAGGTAGGGGGTGAAGCCAAACCTATAAACCAGGTCACAGCCTGATGAAACCTCCTTGGAGAATGGCCTTTGTACAAGAGAGAGACTGAGCCTAGCTGACTTCTCTTTGGCCCTTAGCCTTCTGCTTGAGCTGGATCTTGAGTTTGGCTCTTCAATCTCCTGTTGTTTTGCCTATGGATCCCAAGGGCTATCAATGGCTTGGTTCTCACTAAGTAGATCAGGGCCAGATTTTAGCTCTGTGGTTACTATGCAGGCTCTACCTCCCCCACTACCCTGGTATTGGTGTCTCCAGTAGGTGTTTCTGTAGACAAATATTTTTACAGGCCATTATGGGATTATAGAGCTTCGGACCTTGTGACTCAAAAGGGAAAGATGAAACCTTTGCAGTAATTTGGGGTTTTCTTTCCAGGGGAGTTTTCGTTTCAGAATGTTTTGCTTTAACTGGTAATTAAAGGTGTGCAAAACAGTTCTGGAAAAATGGGCTTTTCTCCTTCCCAAGGCTGTCCCTCCAAGAGAAACAGGCACCAGCAGGACCAGAGGGCCCTGCCCTCCTACCTAGGGCTAATACTCCCCAGAGCTTATCATTTGGTCCACCTATCTTCCCTTGCTAGGGGATGCAAGGCCCAGCCATCTGGACACCCGCCAAGGTATCAAGAATTGTTGAAGCTGCAATCTCCACTCCCCTACTGACTCCAGTGACCACCCAGCCCAGCCAAACCAGATGGGCCTCTTGGCTTCCTGATGTATGAGGTGGGTAGAATGCTTTCCACCTGACTACTCCAGGAGATTAATAAGTTTAAATCTGCTAACATGTATCATTCTCATTATTAGTCCAGTTTCTAAGCAAACCAGAACCGGCCTAAAGGAAATAAAATAAGGGACACCACCTCTGAGGGCAGCTGCCTCTGCTTTTCTGGTATTTCCAGTCTGGCTGGTGCGAGCAAGCCCAAGGAAATTCAGCACCCACGCAGCCCCAGCCCGAGTAAGCCAGCCTGGGCTCCCCAGATTTCAGGACGAAGATGCAAGAGCCCACTCAATCCCTAGGTGTAACTGGGACCTGATCACTCCAGTGAAGGACAGACTGCTCCCATGAGATCCAAGGGGACAGAGCGTGTCTACACTGGGTGGTTCAGACCCTCCCGGGGGCCTTGGGAGGCAAACCTGGCCACTTCTTCCCCCAAAGTCACAGCCTTGGAAACCCTAATGAGTGCAATCCTACTCGGAACTGAGCTTGGTTTGATTTTAGTGGTTGGTAAGCAGAATTTTTGGTTTTTGAAGTGTCAACCTAAAACCAGTGGTCTAAGGGAGTAATTGCTGTTTTCCACAAGAGAAGAAACTCTAGACTTCTGAGGTTGCTAGGGAAGGAAAATTCTGGAAGGGAGGCAGAGTAGGGGTGGGGTGAGGAGCTCTCTCTCCATAATGACTCTAGCCCCCACGACGTTTACTTTTGTCACAGAATTCCATCAGTCAACTCAGCAGGTCTCCCCTTCCACGGTGCTGCAAAACTCCATCCCAACCCAACTTACGCTTTTATGGACGCTTACCAGGTCCAAATATCTGCCCTCGTCTTTCCACCCAGAAGACCCCAATCCTCGGGCAAATTTCTAATCTGACACAGAAAACCAGAGGTGCTGATGTCCGCAGGTGGGTGGAACCATCTCCACCTACAGTCCTCGGGCCTGCTTGTTCCCCGGTGGGAAAATCAGGTCTGTCAGTAGGCACAAGGGGTTCCAAGGGAAATGCAATAACGTGACACTCATAAATCAGCTGGTTTTTAAATATTTGTTTAATATTTACCCAGAGGAAAGGCTGGGGGCTCTACAGCCCCAGCTCCTCCCCTTGTTCCTGAATGTGCCCAATGTGGACCTGCAGTCAGGGCCCCTACCTGTCTCAGAAGGCTGGTCCCTCTTTTGGGGAAGGCTAATCCCGGCCAATAATTCAGCTGTTCCTTCCTTTACTCCTCACCCGACGTCCACGACATCTCTGAGGGGGGTTCTAGAAAAGACCATTGTTCTCTCCATCTCCCCTCTGCAGCATTTGCAGTAGAGCAGCCTCCAGGGAGCTCGCCCACCCTGTCTTCCTGGAAGGTGACTGCAGCCTGCATGGCCCCAGTGCACAAAAGTTGGACCTTAAAAGAATCGTTCTCTTTGCCCCCTCGACACCCACTTCGAATTCCCTTGGCACCTCTTGCAGGCTTGCAATGACATCATTGCAAGTGAGGCTCCTGGTGTCACCCTCTGCTTCCTCATGCACCATTCCTGGGAAGGTGACGTGAGTGGCCAGCACACTGGCCTGCTGGCATCCCACATGATAGTCTCCCCTTGTCTCTTTGAGGCAAGTCCAGAATGATCTCTTGGACTCCTTTTTCCTCACAAAAAGCCTTTGGAGACATGAACTAAATGGCAGGAAGAAAGATCAGAGTGGAATAAACAATGTATTTTGAAGAACACACTCAGCTCAGGAGAACACTGAAAATGTGCATTGACTGAGAGTGCTGGTCATGCAGCGTGCAGGGAGGAGAGCCCAGAGTGGGCAAAAAGAACAGTCTCCCCAGCGCGCCCTGGCGGAGAGTGCAGTGATGCTCAGAGGCTGATGACAAGCGACTTGATGGATCCATAATAGCAGGATTATAAATAGATAAGGGACCCAAGTGGTGCTGTGGATTAAGCATCAGACTCCTTACCAGAAGGTCAACGGTTCTAATCCATCAGTTGACTCTTCAGGAGAAAGATGAGGAAGTCTGTCTCCGTAAAGATATACAGAATGGGAAACCCTATGGAGTTTTCTGTTGTGTCCTATAGGGTCCTGTTTCTCCTATAGGGAGTCGACTCAATGGCAGTGAGGGTTTTTGGAGGAGGGGTGTGTTTAGATGGAGCTATGATAACTTGATTATAGGCTGATAGATAGACATTGGACAACCACAGTGGATAATTATCTATAACTTTTAATAAAAGCATTTCTGAGGTCAAATGTATCGCACAAGGCAGTCCTGTGTGAGGAGTCATTAAAGAGGACATGTATGTGTCACATTTTTAGAAGTGCACTGCTCTCTTGGTTGCCTATACACTCCCTATACTTATAACACCAAGCCAGCCAACTATTTTTTTTGTTGTTGCTCTAACCAGCCCCAATCGCCTTTGCCCTCAACTTTCCATTTCTGCACTTCAACAAAATACTCAGAGGGTTGATTCTGGGCTGTTTCACCCAGTGGTGGGTCCTTGAACTGCTTGCCACGTGTCCCACTGGGTTTACACCCTCTCCCTCCTCCCACCCCAGCTGGTATTGCTTCTTACTAACGGTATTCATCAGCCACGGTGGAGGGCAAGCTAGTTTTGTTTCCTCGTTCTTGCTGACGTTGATGGTGCCTTTTGGTCTTTTAGGCACACTGCTCTTTGCTGCAGACTCTGGTTGCTGGCAAGGTCTTGGCTGACTGACATTGTCATCTGCTACAGTTCTGAATACTGTGTGATGGTTACCTTGTTTCATATTAAAATTATATTTTCTTTCTTTAAAAAAATAAAACTCCACTAACGTGTTGTTAAAAAATTGAACTTCTTGTCTTCAACGTTGACCCCTAGCTCCATGTCCCAGAGATGGCCGTGTATGAGCAATTTCTTGCACATGTTCCAGTAAGGTGCTACACGTATCCAAAATGCAGATTCCCTCTTGGATACAATTCAAAACCATCCATACCCATTCTATTGACCTTGCTTTTTTCACTTACAAAAATATATATCATGGAACTCTTTCTATATAAGGACCTAGCCAAACTCACTGCCTTCTGAGTCATACTGATCGCATAGAAGAGTGGATTTCCAGAACTAGTGGATTTCCAAAACTAGAACTCTCTTCAGAAGTAGAAAGCCTCATCTTTCTCCTGATGATTGGCTAGTGGCTTTGAACTACTGATCTTGTGGTTAGCAGTCTAACTATGTCACCAGGGCTCCTTTAATACCTATAGAAGTATTTAATCTTCTAATGGGTCCATATTATTCCATTACTTGGGTGGAACATAATTTATTTTAGCTAGTCTTTTCATTAAAGGATATTTACATCTTGTCCAGTTTTCCCCCCTCTCATAATGAGTCAGTGAATATTTACTACTGTATCATCTGTGGTTTACGTTTTTCTCACCTTATTTTTTAGCACAATGGTAAGATTACTGTGTAGCCAAGAAACTTCTGGATTAAAGATTGTTCAGATGTTACATTTTGATTGATATACCAAACTGCTTCCCCAAAAGAAGGTGCTGACAGTCTGAGAGTGTAGCAAAGCATTTTTCCAGAGAAACAAAAAGGACAAATTCACCATTGCCCATACATGGACACCCATGGCACATTCAGCTTCCTTTACGCCGAAGCCAACTGATTTGGGCTGAGTCAAGCTCGGTATGAATTTAGCAATGGGCTTCTCTCGGGGTTTCTGTTCTGAAGGTAAATAAGTAAGACTTGGGTGGTTCCGAATGGTTTTTGTAATTTCTCGACACCTGGGTTCCTTCTCCCAAGGTCAATTGTAGGCTTTGGGTGTGTGGGTGCTTGGGCTGGGGAGCAGCTGGGAAAGGTGATCGGTTGGGTCTCTGAGTCTGTGTAGAATCAAGGGGGGTCTGGGATGCCTTCTGACTCAGAGCTCAGAGCTGGGGCATCTAGTCTCAAACCAAAACAAATGACAGTAACGAATCTTCTGACTTACGGCAACTTCAGACGAGTCAGAGTAGAACTGTGCTCCATCCAGAAGTCGTCTACCAGGCCTTTCCTCTGAGTTTCCTCTGAATGGACTTGAGCCCCAATCACCAGCCTTTCAGTTAGCTACCGAGCGCGCTACCGTTTGAGCCACTCGGGCTCGGTCCTGTCCTGGGGGTTTCTTGTTGCCGCTTCAACTATATGTCCTTCCCCCCCTTATTCGGTCTGCTCCCCCCTCTGTTATCCACCAGGAAACCCCAAAGGGCTCTGTCAGTTCCACAGAGTCCTGGGCTCCCACCTCAGGCTCTCTGCAGTACTCTGTAAGCTATTTCAGGAAAGACCCGCATTTTTTTTAACTTCCAATCTGTTGTAAGCCGATACTTCTGTAAAATAATACAAAAACGCATGTCCAGCAAAATGAAATCAAAACATACATAATGCGATCTTTTAATGATTACATTCTGCAGACGTTTCCAATTTGTCCGTTTGCTGTACTGGTTTCGAAATGCTACTTTCTGTTTCTGTCCTCAGGTCACTGGAGACGGGCCGCAGGTTGAGCAGCGTGGCTCTAAGCAGGCCTTCTGAAGTTACGCAGGGTTTGTGTGGTCCTAAGCCCCCCATCGGGCGAAAGGCTTGGCTTTCTGCTCAGGCAAAGAGTTACAATCTGGGAAACCCACGGAGGTGATTCTACCTCAGTGTTCTCAACCTTCCTAACGCCGTGACCCTTTCACACAGTTCCTCATGTGGTGGTGACCCCCCACCCCAACCATAAAACTATTTCCATTGCTACTTCATCACTGTCATTTTGCTATTGGGTGATCCTTGTGAAAGGGTCATTTGACCCCCAGGTTGAGAACGGCTGTTCTACCTGGTCTTATTGGGTCACTATTAGTTAGATCAACTCGATGGCAGAATAAAGCCCCCCCTTCCCCCTCCCCCCGGGGAGAATGATCCCCAACCAGGAAGGCTGTAGGACTAGGTCAATCCCCTGGGAATTGGGCGGAGGATTCTGTCCCTTTGTTCCCCCACTTTCCTTCCAGCCCAACCCCGTCTTATCTCCAAGCAGCAAGGGTTTCTGTGTAGAAGGTGCTGGAAGACACCGTAGTCTTCCTTGGAGGCGTTGTGAGTTGGCTTTAAGACATGAACCAGCCTTCCTATGGGTAGTGTCCTCTCTTGTCTCTGACCTGCTGCCCTCAAGTCCTGTTTCCCAAACACGAAGTGAAACCCGGGCATGTGGGACAAAGCGTTTAAAGTGTCCCATTCAGGTGTAAGTTAAACAGCATTACACTTTGCCAGGCATTTCGGCAGGGGGGCGGGGGGGGGGTGCTTAACCCAACAGAAGTGATGGCCGGCGGTGCAAACTGTTAGCTGGCTTGGTGTTTTGATCTTTTAAAGGAGCTTATAGTTTCGCTTTTTACAACGTTGACAAAGTAAGTTTTCCGGTTTCCCTTTGGAACCTGAAGTGACAGAGCACAGTGGCATCTAGTGGGATTTTAAGGTAAAACAGTTGGAGCCCTGAAATGAAATCACTTTTCTTCGGTGCCGTTTGGCCAGTTAGGAGCCTCACGTGCCTCCTGTTCGTCAGGCTTCGTGTGTTCCTGCATGCCACGTCACGGCTGAATTGGCCAGGTTTTTCTTCACCCATGGTACTTCGTGATGCACAATGTCACAGTAATACTTTATCGATGATGCGATTTGAGCTATGAAACCTAGGATACTGCTCATTCAGTTATTCCTTTCCATAAAACTTATTGGGCATCTAATTTGTATCTGTAACATGGCCATTTCTTACACGCGTCACCTGCATTGCCTGTGTCTGAATTGCATCATGTCAAGATTCTCCATGGCAGCGCATTTGTTGGCCTTGCTTCTGTGGGAGACACTCACTGCCACTGAGTTGGCTCTGACTCGCAGCAGCCGCTCGAGGAACTGCCCCTGTGGGTCCCACGACTGTAACTTTTTATAGGAACAGACAGCCTCATCTTTCTCCCGTGAAGCAGATGGTGATTTCAAACTGCTCACCTTGTGGTTGGCAGCCCTCTGAATACCCTGGATAGATACCCACTAATGGATGGATACCCATCAAACTTCAATGCTGTGAATTTAAAAAAATCCATTCTTCCCTAGACCCAATATCTGGCTCTGCATTAGAATCATCTGTGGCAATGTAGAAACTACCCCTACCCAGACCACGTGGCTCAGAGATCTGATTGAATCGGTTCAGAGGTAGGGCCCAGGAATGCAAATTCTTCTCTCTCTCTCTTTTTTAACATCCCATGTGGTGCTCAAGTTTGACCGGAGCTGAGATATTTTTCTTTCGTTGAATTCAGATGTAGTCAAGACAGGAGTACAAGCTGCCTGAAACAGAGAGCTGTTTTAATAGGTGAAAACTAGCTGGTGTTTTTATAGTCTATGACACTTATTCTTGTAGCTAGGGACACAAAGCCACTTTCCCAATGAAAGCAGTCATGAATACTTCTGGAATCGTGCTGTTGAAAACAATTTTAATATAAATCCAAATAAAGCACACGACGCATTTGATTCTTACCCTCTCACTCACCAATGCTTATTTAACGTGAACACCGCAGGAAGATCAGGAATGCTGGAGAAGTGGAAAACAGAAGCTATAAAATTTACAAGATGTCACAGTAATATACCACACTCCTCCCAAGGAGCGTCTGTGCACTGAGGGGGTGGGGGCAGGGGACCAAGTATTCCATTTCATTGGAATACTCTTTTCTTGGCAGGAAGTGAACTCTGCTCATTCCAGGACTGACCCTATGCATACTATCGGTATGGCATAATTGCCCTTGAACTTCTGGCTGGTGTGGTAGTATGATGCGATACTACATCAGACCACAACAGGGATGAGGGTACTATTTCATGGGCACCAGCTTGGAGAAGAGAGGACTCGGTTCATTTCGGGGCCTGATCAGTTAGCAGTAGCTGCCGAGTCGACTCTGGTTCATGGTCACCTTGTGTGTGCAGAGGAGAGCTGCACTCCAAGGGTTTCAATGGCTGATTTGTCAGAAGTCGGAACCAACTCAATGGCATGTAACAACAATAATGATAAATTATCAAAGGTTCATGATGGAGGGAGGGTGGGGAAGGAGCTGAGACCAAGAACTCAAATAGAAAGAAGATGTTTTGAAAATGATGTTGGCTCGACACAACGGGTGTATATATGGGTTGTGATAAGAGCTGTAAGAGCTCCCAAGAAAATGATTTTTTTTTTAAAGAAAAGTTAGAAGCAAACTTCTGAATAAAAGAAGGGAGCGAGAGCGGGAAGTCTAGAAGCAGAATGCTGCCGCCGCCGCCGCCACCCTGGACAGACTCCTGGACAGAGTAGCCCTGCCCCTGGAATTCTCCCAGGGGATTCTTTACAGAATCAGTTACTCAAACTTCATTCCTGAGGAACCACTAGGGGGGTACCAACCACCAGGCTTTGACTTGCACTACCCTGGCTTCCTTAGAAGCCCAATGCAGCTACAAACGGAATGCATCCTAGCTGGCAAGAATCCTCTCTACTATTTGGACCCTGCAGCAGATCAGGCAGCATGTGTGAGCCAAACAACCCCGGGGCACAAGGGCTGAATTCCTGATGCGCAACCTAACCTTAGAGGGACCCCAGGAGATGGCGGGGTCCTGGGAAGCCCAGCTCAGCCCTCCCAACGCGCCCACCCCAGTTTCCATGAGGCCTGGTGCTAGGCTCCCGGAGAGGAGACCGAGTGCTAACGGGCAATAAATAGACGATACCAGGGGGACGTGGCGGCTCAGCCAAGTCAAACGCCACTGTGAAAACCTATCCTGAGGTGCCCTGCGGCATTTCCAAAAGTCAAGCAAACAGTGTCCATGAACAGCAAGCTCTCATTCCCCACCCCGGGTAAGTCAGCAGGGGAGAACAGATAGACTCTTTGTCCCGGGCTGTCCACAGGCTTATGGACATGAGGCTGCCCATGCCGCTGGAGATGCCCCAGGTGTTCCCTGCTGGCCCTTTAGCTTGGTGAGAGAGTCACTTACCTTCTCAGCCCTTGAAACGGATGGGCGCCTATTGTTGGTTGCATGTTGTTGGAGTACACCCCTACCCATGGTGGTCAGACCCCTGAATTTAGGGAATTTAGACAAAGGCACATAGACCAATGATCTCAACGTGCTTTTGATAAGCACCAGAATGGAGGGGTCTGAAGTAAACCTCCAGCCCTCCTGAGCGCAGCTGAGTGAGACTTATATGAAGGTCAAAGTGGGGGCGGGGTAGAGGTCGAAGGAAATATTGATCTCACAGGAGCTCAGGTCAGCGGAAGCATGTGTCTGTCAGGGGCCTCAGGAATCTGGGATTGCCTGGTTTGGGCAGATGGATGCTCTGGAGATGCCCCTGTTATCTGGAGGACATTCCATTTCTTGCTGAGTTGGCTCCTTGAGAAGAGGTCCTGGAGGAAGTGTCCCTCCCAGTGGGGGAGGGGTGCTGCTGCCCTCCAAGATGGAGTCGGTGCTGCCCAGGGCCCCCTCAATGGCAACCCCACATACAGCGGAGCAAAGCGCTGCCTGATCCTGGGTCTTCTCACAGTCAGTTGTGGGATGAGACTGTTGTGATTCGTAGGGTTGGCTTTGGCTGGTTTGCAAAAAACAAATCACCAGGCCTTTCTTTCTGGTCCATCTTCATCTGGGAGGATAGGTTTTCACAGTTCAGCATCATGGGAACCCACAAGCCTTTGCTGACAGGCAGGTGGTGGCTTTGCATGACATGCATCTGCCAGAAATCGAACCCGGGTCCCCAGCTTGGAAGTGTAGAATTCTACTTTAAGTCACCAGCGTCCTCATGACCTAGGAAGCAAGAAGTCGTTTCTGGCTCAGCCTCTGTGAGCAATAACAAGTCGCTGGGTTTGTTTTCTGCTCCATTTGCTCATTTGGAATCAATAGGTTTTATCTACATGTGGTCCTCAACTGTACCACATCTAAAAATTGGCTGGCGTAGAGTAGAACATAAATTCCTGCCTCCCCCCTGAAATGCTGGCCTAGTATGACAGATTTGGGACCCTGAAATCCACAAGGGTCTCTACTGATGCTGAATCAAGTCTGTCTTTAGAAACTTTAGACATGGATAAAATCCTCACCAACCACCTCCCCAAGAGCCATACCGGGGTTGGCTTGTATATTCCTGGGATGCTAAAAACTATGCCACCAATGTCGCAAATCCCAAAAGGTTCACCCACGGTGGACAGGGTTCAGTGGAGCTTCTAGACTAATACAGACTAGCAAGAAAGGCCCAACACTCCATCTAAAAATTAGCCACTGAACACCTTATGGATCAACAGGATGCAGGAAGATGCACCCCTGGGTTGGAAGTTCACTCCACAGTTGTGATAGCAGTGGACGAATGTACAGGACCAAGACCCCATACTCTGTAGTACAGGGGATCACGGCAAATGCAATGGCAACTAATACCAGCAAGTGAGTAAAGGGTTCATGGGTTGTTCGATAGGAGTATTATCGTGGTTAGGTACTGTTGAGTCCGTTCTGACTCATGGGCATCCCGCGTACAACAGAAAGAAACACTGACAGTCCTGCACGCTAGGCCCATCTTTCCAATGTTTGCTGCAGTCTTTGGGTCGATCCCGCTCATTAAGGGTCTCCCTTTTTTTTCACTGATCTTCTACTTGGTCCAGCATGATGTCCTACTCCAGGGATTGGTCTATCCTAATAGCATGTCCACAGCTGTACTTCTGCTAAGATAGATTTATGTGTTCTCTGGCAGTCTGTAGCATGTTTAGTATCCAACGGAACCATAATTCAAGGGCATGTGGTCTTCTTTCGCCTTGGTCCAGTTCTCACATATATATGAAGCAATTGAAGGGTTATTGTTTGGGTCAGGTACATTCTAGTTCTCAAGGGTATCTTTGCTCTTGATCGCGTTAAAGAGGCCTTAGGCAGCGTTTGAAGTAGCTCTAAAAGGAATCTTTGGCACCACCAATCTTTTTTCCATTTATCGTGTTGTTTTATTGGTTCAGTTGTATTTTTGTTTGTCTTTTTTAAAACAAACTTTATTCGTTATTTAATTCGGTTCTTTGCAAGACATCCAGAACACCAATTTGTGAGGATAAATTCCATCTGTGAGGGTGAAGGTAGCATGCAAGTAGCCTTGGAGCTGAGGAACAGCTTTGACTTTTGCCAAAATTTGTGAGTCCACGGATTTCTGATCAGCTTTGCGCTCATCTGTCATCTCATATTTCTCTTTCTCGGTGTCAAAGATCGTGCCTTCTTGGTGGTGCCTGGATTTCTTTCTCCTCCTTCTTCTCAACCCTAGATTTAGCCGTTGAATCCTTTCTCTTGCACATGGCCTTTCTGGAACACCTGGAAGAGTGGGAATGACGGCCAAGTCCTCTGACTGGGTCAGGGTTTCCGCTGAATGGGGCTTTCCCCTTCTTCAGCTTTTTGCCCTTGATCTTAGCCTTCCAAACTCGGCCACTGGCATCTGCTTTCTTGACTTCAGTCTTATTCTCCTTGGTGTCCAGCTTTTTCTCAGGCTTTCCACGCACCACCCTGCAAGATCGGAACAGGCTGTTTGCTTTCGATGGAGGCCTAATCCACACTGAAGGCCGGAGTGTTTGATCTCCATCAGCAGGTGCTTCGAGTGCTCTTCACTGTCAGCCAGCAAGGTCGTGTCACCTGCATGTCGCCGTGGGTTGATGAGTCTGCCTTGAACCTTCCTTGAACGCTCTCTTCTCCTCATAACGAACAGATTCCCTATCTGCTCCGCAGACAGGCTGACTGGGTCTAGTGGAAAGATACACCACCTTTCCTGAGTTTCAAGCACATAATAGCCCCTTGCTCTGTTCTAATCATTGTCTCTCACACAATGTCCAGGTTCCGCAGGAACACAACTAAGCGTTCTGGAATTCCCATGCATGTTGCCCAGGCATGATCCACCCAGGTGAATGTTTTTTTGAAAACTCAATAAAACAAGCAAATATCTTTCTCTGCTTTCAGCTAAGATCCATCTGGTATCAGCAGTGATGGATCTTTGTTTAATATCTGCTTCAAAGGGTATCATGGAGACAAGGTTGCAGGGATAGGTGCGGTCGAAAGGTGAGCCGGGAGGCTGGGAACGTCCAGGAGTGATCTCAATGCCCATGGAGAGTGGACACTTGGGAAAGGAAAATTGCTTGAGGACAAGTCTCTAGGGGGTGGAAGATGGCAGGATGATGACCAAGGGGCACTCACCACCTCCCCAACAGTGCCCTATGAAGAGAATGTGGGCACTGGGGTCCCAGCAGCCCCTACCTCTGCGCTCTCTGCCCATCTTCTTGTCCTCCCCCCAGCCCCTCCCTAACCAGGCACCGCAGTGACCATGTACTTGGTAAGGTTCGAAGCCTCCTCAGGCTTTGAAAGTAAAGGCCTTGCCTGGTTATTATAAACAGTGCCCCCAGAGATTATTAAGAGTGGGCCTTGCTTGTCCGTGTCTGTACTGGGTCATTTGGAAGAGAAAGCACAATGCTTTTGTTTCCTACATGACAATGAACTTCCTGCAAACGCACAGTTGGGAAAGGCTGCCGATAAACCAATTCACCTGAGAAGGCTAAAGGCCAGAGTCCTGTGAGTTGCAGGGTGCACTCCTGGCGCTCCCCACACACATAGAAGTGGGGTGTACATGCTCTCACTTTGCGAGCCGACATCATTGGGATCATCTCTCCCCCCACCCCGCCTCCTGCCCCCGCCCGCAGCAAAAAGTCCTCAGAGCAACAGCACCCTCAGGAACGTCATCCTCTTGTCATGACACAGGCGCGGACTTACATGGAGACGGTGTATATTAGAACCGGAAGGGGGAGAGAGGACGTCTCATACAGGCAGAAGAAAAAGTGGAGAGACAACGTACCCCTGCGGATGGCGGCCAAGTGAATCCCCTTGGGAGAAAAGGGTGCTCTTAGGTGGGGTACAAGAATGCCAGCAAGCGGCCTGGGGGACTTGAGTTCCTTCGCACACAGTAGATGCTGGGCAGGTGAGCCTGGTGCTGTTACGTTACCATCCTCTTACTTGAGTTGTCGACGACCAGCCGCTCCCCGTCCCGAGAGGCTGCTGCCAGGTGGCTTTCACTGAGGGGGGCTTGGAGGGGTGTAAAGGGTGGAAGGGAGCTCTGTCACCCCTTTTCACACCCCCGTCACGTTAACCCGTCCTGGGTCTGCTGCAGACACTCACAGCACGCTGGTTGCGTTTAGTTGCCTGTGCTCTGTCTGAGACGGAAAGCCCCTCTCTTTTCATGGTGAGTATTTCCTGGTGTTGTGGGTGCAAATACACTCAGGCAATCAGGACCCCGTCCCACCATTTGTTCACATACTCTTTGACGTTCTTCGGAGTGTGTCAGCTCTCCCCTGATGTCGGTCGCACTGCCCTCCAAGCCCACATGTGCTGTAGAGCTGCTGCGGTCCACTCGGTCTCCTATGAGGAGAGGCGGGAAGCTAGAGATACATGCAGGGAGATGGAGATGGGGAGATGGAGAGATGGAGGTGAGGTGGAGGTGTAGGTGGAGGCAGGTGGAGGTGGAGGTAGAGGTGGAGGTGAGGTGGAGGTGGAGGTGGAGGTGCAGGTGCAGGTGACATGGAGGTGGAGGTGGAGGTGGAGGTGGTGGTGGAGGTGGAGGTGGAGGTGCAGGTGGAGGTGGAGGTGGAGGTGCAGGTGGAGGTGGAGGTGCAGGTCGAGGTGCAGGTGGAGGTGGAGGTGAGGTGGAGGAGGTGGTGGTGGTGGAGGTGGAGGTGGAGGTGGAGGTGGAGAGAACGCTAGAGATCTATTTGGAGGGGTCGCACTCTACCCTTCCCACTCACTCAGCCTGCACGCTCATCTGTACACGTCTGTGCAGCAGTGTTCCCACCAGAGCTGAGTGTCACCACCTCCCGGAGCCATCCTGGGGTCTCCCTCCTTCCCTGCTGCCCTGAAAGAGCAGAGATGAAACCACCGCCCCAACTGGCCTGTCCCACAAAGAGCACTCAAGATGCTGGGCACGTAGCTTGACACCCACCCCTCAGAGGGTGGAGAATGCAGGTGTCCCCAAAGTGGTGGGGACACAGGTGGCAGTGACAGAGGGGAAAGGCATGGCCTGTGCAGGGGACGATGTCACCGTTAAATGGAAGTGAGATACGGAGAGATTTCTGGGCCCCATTCAGGGTCTTCTGGGGTTAGGTCAGGCTTTTACAATGATTTGTGTGAAACCTTTGAAGTTCACCAGGTTCCCAGCTCATGCAGGGCCAGCTTGGGTTTGCAGAAAGATAAGCCTCGTTGGCGATAAGAAGGATCAATCAGAATGGAGAAGAAAAGAAGTGGGACTCTGGGCCGCTTCCTGTTGGAAAGCAAAGAAAACCCCTGTTCTCAGAGGTCTCTTGTCCTTCCTTCCCCCCCCCCCCACCACCCCACCCCTGGCTTTCATTTCTGTGCAGCTGGGGGGAACCCTGATTGGTTTCTATCCATTTGCTCTCAGGGTCAACATTCGTGGATTTGAACTAGTTGGGAGGAAAGTTTGGGATGTTCCTGAGGACACCTGTTACCTCTCTGTGCCCAGATGTCCTGCCCGATTCTAAATTGGGGAGAATTTGCCCTTCAGAGAAAGCTTCCTAAATCGTGTTGGATCGAGCAGAATCCTTCAGAAACTTGGGGTTTTAATGACGACATGACAGAAATCTCAGTGGCTTCTCAGTCTTGAGCGTTCAGACAGGGGCAGGTTCAACCCGAGGTTGCTTCTGCAACATCAGTGTCTGTGTCTATAAAATGGGCACGGCAGCACCTACTTCCCTGATCGAGTTCGAGAATATGTACACTATCCATCTGCATCCTTGGGGCTCCGAAAGTCAGAGGCACAAGACGCCATCCGTCTACTTCGTGGTGACCCCTTTCCGCCTGCGGCCTTGGTCTCTGCTGGGGTGGAGTCCTTGCCTTTGACAAGTCAAGAAGAGTCTGTCAGCTCAGGAGTCCTTTCCCCTTCCCTCCTCCTGTGCACGGGGGCTAGTGCCTCAGCTCTGGGGACCAATGTGCACGAGTGTCCTGTGGCGGGCACAACAAAGTACCACAAGCTATTGTGACACTAGGTACCATTGAGTCAGTGCTGGCCCCAACAGGAAGAACCACTGCCCTGTCCTGTGTCATCCTCCCAGCGGCTCCTGTCCTTGAGTCCATTGAGCACCCGGCCAGCTCACTGAGGGCCTTCCTCTCTTTCGCCACAAGCTAAATAGCTTCAAACAACAGAAATATACTCTCTGGAGGTGTTGGCAGGGCTATGCTCGTTCCAGGGGCTCTGGGGGAGGATCCTCCCTTATCTCTTCTATCTGCTGGTGCCTCCTGGCAATCGTTGGCTTCTGGCTCCCGTCTTCACAAGATCATCTGCTCTGTGTGTCTTTATGTGCCCTTCTCTTATGATGGTGGGTCTTAGTGTGACTAATCATTAACTTAGCTCATTCTATTTGAAGACCAAGGCCCTGTCGTCATATAAAGTCACATTCTGTGGTTCCGGATAGACATGGATACCGGAGAGATACTATTGAACCTACCATGCTATGAAACAGCAGTGTGTTAGGTTGGCTTGTCTTTAGAGACTGAACCAGTGACACTCGTAGATGTACAAGAAGGAACTTTATTTTTATTTTTTTAAACATTTTATTAGGGGCTCATACAACTCATCACAATCCATACATATACATACATCAATTGTATAAAGCACATCTGTACATTCTTTGCCCTAATCATTTTCAAAGCATTTGCTCTCCACTTAAACCCTTTGCATCAGGTCCTCTTTTTTCCCCTCCCTCCCTGCTCCCCCCTCCCTCATGAGCCCTTGATAATTTATAGATTATTATTTTGTCATATCTTGCCCTATCCGGAGTCTCCCTTCCCCACTTTCTCTGCCATCCGTCTCCCAGGGATGAAGTCACATGTAGATCCTTGTAATCAGTTCCCCCTTTCCAACCCACTCACCCTCTACTCTCCCAGTATCGCCCCTCACACCCCTGGTCCTGAAGGTATCATCCGCCCTGGATTCCCTGTGCCTCCAGCTCCTATCTGCACCAGTGTACAACCTCTGCCCTATCCAGTCCTGCAAGGTAGAATTTGGATCATGGTAGTTGGGTGGGGGGAGGGGGAGGAGCATTTAGGATCTGGGGGAAAGCTGTATTCTTCATCAGTGCTACATTGCACCCTGACTGACTCATCTCCTCCCCTAGACCCAGATCTCCTAGATCTCCAGTAGCCGACAAATGGACTTTGGGTCTCCACTCTGCACTTCCCCCTTCATTCACTATGGTATTTTTTTTTATGATGCCTTATACCTGATCCCTTTGGCACCTCGTGATCACACAGGTTGGTGTGCTTCTTCCATGAGGGCTTTGTTGCTTCTGAGCTAGATGGCCGCTTGTTCACCTTCAAGACTTTAAGACCCCAGACACTATCTCTTTTGATAGCTGGGCATCATCAGCTTTCTTCACCACATTTGCTTATGCACCCGTTTGTCCTCGGCGATCATATCATGGATGTGTGTAGCCAATGAAATGATTTTTTTGTTCTTTGATGCCTGATAACTGATCCCTTCAGAACCACGTGATCACACAGGCTGTGTGTTCTTCCATGTGGGCTTTGTTGCTTCTGAGCTAGATGGCCACTTGTCTATCTTCAAGCCTTTAAGATCCCAGACACTATCTCTTTTGATAGCCGGGCACCATCAGCTTTCTTCACCACATTTACTTGTTCACCCGCTTAGGCTTCAGCAGTTGTGTCGGGAGGGTGAGCATCGTAGAGTGCCAATTTAATAGAAGAAAGTATTCATGCATTGAGGGAGTGCTTGAGTAGAGGCCCAAGGTCCTTCCGCCACCTTAATACTAAACCTATAAATATATACACATAGATCTATTTCCCCATCCTCATATATATATTTTCATGTACATGTCTTTGTCTAGACCTCTGTAAATGCCCTTTGCCTCCTAGCTCTTTCCTCTATTTCCCAAGAAGGAACTTTATGTCAAGAAGTAATTTTCATATCAAGAAGGCCCACTGCAAGTCAAGTCCTTGGGTCTGATGCTAGCCAGAGTCCCCTTCAGACTCATACCTATAGTGCAGCAAGGTGAAGCAAAAGCAGGGAGCTCACAGGCTGGCGGGTGCAGAATCCTGTGGATCCAAGGTCAGTGGGAATACAGCAGGGGCAGGCAGCTTGGAGGTTGGCTCCCAGGGTCAGTGGCCCACTAGGGGTCTCCCCTGGAGGCAGACACAGAGTCCTAGCTCAGAGGAAGGTGAAGAAGGTGAAGAAGGAGAGAAGTTCCCCATGTCTCTCTTATAAAAAGGCCACCCACCCCAAGGCCACCCACATCATTAAGATGTGACCCAATTGGTAGGTTGGGCTCCATTCCAACCTCCACACAAGTGCATGTTGCCATAAAATCTAATCACCACAAGCAGGTGCCTGAGGGGGTACTGAGGCAGCTCCGAGGTCTCCTGTGTGAGCCGCTCTGGGTAGGTCATCAGGACTCACTGTCTCCTCAGTGCCCTTGGGCACTGCTGCCTTCCCTGCCTGGAGATGAGCACACACATTCACTCACAGCATCCGACAGTCATGGGACGTGGGGCACTGGCATAGTTTAGTTCTCCTCGGGAAGAGACGCTTACCTACGGTAGGAGGGGAGGGGGACTTTAACTCATCAGGTAATGCCATCTCCAGTTTCCTTGGTTTAAATGACTTCCTTCCACACAGATGGACTTCCATCGGTCAATATCTATTTTGAGTATTCAACCAAGAGCCCTACTGGTATTGTGGCTATGAATTGGGCTGCTATCTACAAGGTCAACAGTTTGAAACCATCAGCCACTCCATAGGGGTTGGGGGTAGGGTGGGAATGAAGCTGTCTGCTCCTGCAGAGATTCAGTCTTGGAACCCCACAAGGGCAGTTCTACCCTCTTCTACAGGGTGACTATGAAACAGAATCTACTGAATGGCAGTGAGTTTGGTTTGGTTTTCAGTCCCTACATGTTCTCTAACACACAGCAGTTGGGCTGGTTCTCATGTGTGTGTTAACAAGTATCCCCTCAGGGATGGTGGATCCAGCCCTGCCCTCTTGAGCATCCAACCACCAGTGTTGTTGCTGCTGAAGTCTGAGACCTGGAGCGGATCACCTGGGCTGGAGGCTTCCACATATGACACAAGCCCTCTTTGGCAACCTGCCCAAGGTCTGGTGGGACGCCCAGGCTAAACCTGGCCATCGTGGACTCCTTGCAGTAATTAGCTCCAGGACTACACCATCCATACTCTGGAGGCTCTCCAGCCAGACTCTTGGCTCCATTTCGAACTACCTTTGGGGACACTCAGGAATCCTCAGGCCCTTGCCATACCACAGAAGAGATAAAGGCAGCCCAGCTGAGTTCCTGCAAAACCCACCCACCCAAATCGGGACCAGGCAAGGACTGCAGACAGGAACAGAGGAGAAGCCTGCTTGTTCTCAGCTCCCCATGCAGGATTGTCTATGAGGCTGGAGGGGACAGGAGCACAGGTGGGTGGCCACTGCCTTCCCCTTCCTCACACTCCCTGCTTCTCCTCAGCAGCAGGGGCAGGAAGAGGTGAGCTTCTCCCACCCATGCCCTGAATTCCATGGGATATAAGAACCCCAAAGATCAAATCCTCTAGCCCACATAGTTTTACAGTAATAGGACCTCAATTTTTTTTTTTGAGAAGGATCTCTTCCTAATGCTTTGCTGAGAACATAAAACTTTCATTCAAAACTAGTTGCTGTCGAGTTGACTCCAATTCAGGATGAACCTGTGCGTGCTCCAGTGGAACTACCCTCCATTAAGTTCTCAGTAGCTGTTTTTTCAAAAGTAGATGGGTGGACCTTTCTTCTGAGCTGCCCCTGGTGGACGTGAACTGGCACCCTTTCAGTTAGCACACGATCCATCGTTTGCACCAGCAGGGACTCTCCAGGAGTGCGTGTGGAAAAGGCTGAAATAGCAAATGTTGTGTTAGATGTCGACAAGTTGCTTCCGATTCATAGCAGCCCCGTGAGACATGGGAAAACCACATGGGAACGTTTCCTCAACTGTCATCCGGACAGAAGAGGATTGCCAGGTCTTTCTCCTGTGGGACTGCTGGGTACACACAGACACATGCACACATACATGTATACACACATGAACATACACATACATACATGTGCATACACATTCATACATACACATATACACAGGGGTAGGACTCTCACGCATGCACCTGAGGAGACACATGCAGCCCATCTCAGAGGCTGTGTTTCCATCACAGCCTTACCCACCACGCTCACAAGTCTTCAGCCTCCTGCAAACAGTGGCCTCACCCTTTGCCCCGCACCTCCTTTCTGAACTAGCCCTGCCCCTGACTTTCCATAACCCCCTGCTTATTTGTTTACACCCCTTCCCGCTCCAGAAAGGATTACAGGCAGGGGGTTCGTGTGGCCCAGTTAAACGCACACAGCAAGACCCATCGCGAATGGAATAGTATCTGCAACATCAGTCTCCAGGAGGCCACCTCAAAACCACCACAAGCACTGGGAACCGAACACAGCCCTGTTGAACCTGACACGGGGCTGCCTTTCCTAGCCACTCTGCCCCCTGCCGCCTGCTGTCTTCGTGGGTCTTCACATGCTGGTGGTTTCCCGGTTAACTTCCAGGACCCCGGCCTCTAGAAGGGAGCTTCTTGACGTGTCAGATTGGAAGGTGATGCCTCGTTCGAGACAAGGAAGGAGAGGGGGAGGGGGAGAACGCCCCCCAGACCCCTCACTCAGCCTGCTGCCTGTACTTGCTGCTGAAGCGAGGGCGGTGGCTCTGGGCAGACAGTGTGTGAGAAAGCGCCTTGGGGCTTGGATCGGAGGCCTCCCACAAAGCCCTGAGCTCTTCCATGGCCAGCGGTGAGGGCCGGACAGGGCGCCTGGCCATGATCTCAGCTCCCTCCAGGAGCCGTGGGAGGGGTAAATAACATGTGTGTAGACTCGCTGAGTAAATTACAAAGTGGGAAACACAACGGAGCAGTGACAATCAGCACCGTTGAGCTGTCTGCGAGTTAAGGAGGGGGTAGCAATTCGGTGGAGCCCAGGTAGGTTTGGCATTCGTCCAGCCCGAGAGGTGGGTGGCCCAGCAGCCCTCCTCTCTCACCAGACCTGAGCCAGCTACAAGGGCCGCACCTGCCTGCACTAGGAACGAGAGCAGCTTTCCAGGGTGTGTCCTTAGGGAAAGCAGGGCTCAGTGCACCTAGCCCACTGGGTCGCAGCTTTCAATCTTCTGACATCTGTCCTCCGGGCGGCGGGGCGGGGGGGCTGGGATCAGAGCCGGGCTCTCGAAATGAGCTAGACTAGACGTAGAAGGACAATGTGACCTTGACTAATACCTAGAGCATTTATTCCCAACAAAACTCCTTCCCTATAAACTAACAGGCTACCTTTTGCTAACCGCCAACCAGCCTCTGCACGGTGACCTTGCGAGAAACAGAATGAATCGCTGCCCGGCCCTGTCATCCTCCCTGTGGCCAGCATGTTCAAGTTCATTGAGGCATCACTGCCATACTCTGTCAAGCCCCAGGGTCGCCCTTGCCCTTACTGGACCTCCCCGGCACCAAACACAGCCTCCTCCCCCAGGAGCAGTCCGTCCCGGGGATGAATCCCCCAAGCAAGTGAGGCCATGTCCTAATGCCATCCGTGAGATTTACACGGGCTGATTTTCAGATGCCCATTCCCAAGCTTTCCTCCCAGGCTAGTCTTAGTCTAGAAGCTCCCCTAATGGCCGGTCCACTAAGGGCGGCCCTGCTGGTACTTGAAATACTGGCACTTGGAAGCGCTTCCAGGATCCCAGCACACACACACCACCAAGTCTGACAAACTGGAGTCCACTGCTCGCTGACCACATTTGTGGGGTGGTCCATCCCACGATGCCTAATAGCACACATGCACATGCCTAAAAGCTTCGTCTTCCTCTGTTTCAAAGGTCACTTTTCCCCAGAGGGTCCCCAGGCACCCTGGCTGGGCAGTGAGTGTCGTTTATGTCAGATGAAAGATGAAGGCTTCCGGGATCCAGAGAGCAGTCAGCAAAACACAGGGTCATGTCGAAATGCCTGTTTGCGGAGATCGCCATCAGCTTAATGACGGGCACAGACAAACAAGAGTGAGGTGGCCTTTCCCAAAGGTGATGTTTGATTTCCAGAAAGCGTCCACGTCAGACCCACCCCAAAAGCCAAACTCACTGCCAGCAAGTAGATGCTGCCCATGGCAACCCCCACTGTGAGTCAGCATGTAGCCACAGACGGGATGGTCTGATAGGCAAAGCAGCCCCGGCCGTGAGGTGTCTGGGATGATTCCCGGTTCTGGCTTCTCAACGCTGAAAGAATTCACGCAGCAGAAGCACTTTGTGATCCAAGTTACTTTTAGGAGAAAAAAGAAAAGGTTCGGCTAATGCAGCCTCCAACGGGACATGCTATCGCTGGAAAGCTTGCAAGGCTGTATGGTGGACCACTCAAGAGTCCGCGACCGAAATGGCCGCTTAGGGGGAGCGCGAAAAGCCACGTGGAAAAATTCCCAGAAAGAGGAGGCCACAGAACCAAATGAGGAATGCCGGAAACGAAAAAGAAGAGTGCACCCACAAGAGAGAGACACCCCCCACCCCACCCCAACACACACCTGAAAAGAGAGCGTCCCCCTCAGTCTCTGCTTTTTATACCCTCCTACCCCGACTTGGAGTGGGGGTGGGGAGGACATGATTGAGGGTATTGGCCTCTCTTAGTGGTTGAGTTTAGGGGCATGTATGACATAGTGTTGCTGGTTTCTAGTGTGCCTGCCCAGCTTGACCTTCATCCCCATGCCCAGCTTGACCTTCATCTCCATGCCCAGCTTGACCTTCATCCATATGCCCAGGCGACCTTGGTCCATGCATGTCCAGTCTTGGATCTTCCCGCACCCCAGCCCCATGTCCCATAGATTTCTAAACCCCTTTATTGTGGCATGGCCAGCTCATTTCCATTTAGGGTAGGCATCCGGTGGAGACAATCCCCTCTATCCCTAATCTTCCTGCCTGCCGCAACCCGGAGCTAAGAGGAGTCCTCTGAGGATCCAGATGTAAACAGGAACCCAATTCACGATTTCTCCCCTGTGCTCTTCCCCGTTACTGTCTATTATCGGTGGACTTTCTGTCCTCTACTTGGAAATGTCCTTGAAAAGGTAGCACAATCTTATCTGACTCCCTGTAGGCTAGGAGTTGTTACTGGGAGGCCAGTTTCCACCCTCTGGACTCTTCAGTTCTTGGCCCTCACAAGAAAGACTTCCAGTTGAGACAAAATATCAGACCAAAGCCAGAGAAAAGGACTGACCAGAAAGAGTGAGTTTAAAGAAAGGGAGAATTTGGAAAAGAAGTTCGTTCAAAGGGTTCTTCCAAAGACCCTCCAAACTCACTGCCATCGAGTCCATTCTGACTCCCGGTCACCCGATAGGGCAGGGTAGGACTGTTGCTGAGGGTTTCTGAGACTAATTCTTCACGGGAGTAAAAGGCCTCAACTTTCTACTGGGAGTTTCAAACTCCGGACTTCACAGTTAGCAGCCTAATACATAACCACTACGCCAAAAGCGCCCTTAGCTCATCCAGAAGGCCTGGGAGGATGCAGAATTGAACCTTCTAATTGGCTAATGGTGGACCCCTCCAGCAGTGGCTGGCTTTCTGGTGAGTTTGCTACTATTGCCTGCTTTTCTGTAGTGTGCCTCCTCTTCCCGGGTATATACACCCCTGTACCCCAGACTTCATACCATGCCCTTATCTCCAGACCCCAACCCAAGAGTCTATTCAGTCATTGTGGGGGTAGGATGAACATTCTGTTTTTCTCCACTATCTCTGGTCTCTTCCACTCATACGGAAATGTGTCCTCTTGCATTGTGGTGGTTAGGTATGTGGGAAACAAACCCTCCTCTCCTTTGTGTTAAGATTCTGCAAGATCCCTGCCATCAGCAACTCTCCTCCCTTTGCCCACCTAGGTCTAGCTGACAGAAAACAACAACAAAAACCAAGCACACTGCCACCCAGTTGATGCAGGGCAGAACTGCCCCTGTGAGTTTCCAAGACTGTGACTCTGCATGGGAGTCGAAAGTCCCACCTTTTGCCCATAGAGCAGCTGGTAGTTTCAAACTGCTGCCTCTGCAGTTAGCAACTCACCTCAAAACCACTATGGCACCGGGGCTCCTCGGCAAACAGAGGCATTACTGATTTGTGACAGATTTGCACAGGCGGGTGTCCGAGTTCTGGCTTGATGGGAAATGAAGGTGTCCTCCCACAGTTGGTTGGGCAGTTGATTCTGGAAGGTTGCTTAGTTTACCTTTATTGTCTGTGGGAAACAGAAAGATTTCTCCCAAGTTGTCTCCCCCACATCTATGCCAAACTTAGGTACTTGTTACACATGAAAAATGACTGTACACTTGGAGGTCAACAGGAGTAGGTCAGGGGTTATTCTCCCTAAGGGTTTTCAGCCATCCAGAGCAAGCAGACACCACTGCTTATCCCAAAATAAGTAGGGTCCACTCCCTTCTGATAAGGATAGTAATAAATTGTTTCCTTGAAGGAGAGCCCAAGGAGGTCAAGCCCACCCAAGGGTGACCAAAGTTAGGCCGCCATCATGACTCCAGGATCCACCCATCTTGTCACATGCACACCCCTAGCTCATCCCCTTCCTGCCACGCTTATGCTTATTGTTCATTCCCTTCCTATGATGTGTATGCCTATTGTACTGCCCCTTCCTGTGATGTGTGATGACCTGTAATCACACCCCCCTAACTAGTTATAAGCCTTGATTAGCAATAAAGTTGGCCCCGCAGCTAGCTAGCGCTCTCTTCTCTCTCTCTCTCTCTCTCTCTCTCTCTCTCTCTCTCTCTCTCTCTCTCTATCTCTCTCTATCTCTCTCTCTATCTCTCTCTCTCCAGCTCTCTCCACGTGGACCACCAAGTGAGGCTAAGGTGAGCATGCTACTATGAAATGTGTCTGACTCCTTTATTTCAATCTCTCTTCTATTCCTCATGCTCTCTATGACTTTACTATAATCTTTACTTATTATCGCCGTACAATTGTGCCTACCAGACTCATGATGATTTGTTGTCGTTGTCCCTTACATCAGTATGAGACAGTAGCACCCTGAGAAAGCCAAGGGCTGGTTTGTGGAAGCAAAATAAGGTATAGGGTTGGGAAGGCATCTTGCTTCTGCTTTGGATTTCGATTGGGCCATTGCCGACCGGGAAAGGTGCATTCAAAGTCCCATCAGCGGTCATTGCCGACCGGGAAAGGTGCGTTCAAAGTCCCATCAGTGGTTCCCAGCATGCCAGAATCCACTTGGGCACTGCTGCCGATGGAAAGGTGTTCTTCCTCAAAGGGGGAGGCTGAAGTCCTAAGGTTACCCTTAATGGTGACTGTGACTTCGTTTGAGCAAATCGGGTCTTTCTCTGAAGAAATTCCCAGGTAAGTTGTACCGTAGTGGGCCGAGTCTGAGCTCCATCTCTTCTCAGTGGTGTCTTCTAAATGGAAAACAAAAAGAAGAGCTGACACCAAGGGCTCAATAGATAATAAATGAATAGGAAATGATGATGGCGACATATGTACAAATGTGCTTGATGCAATTGATGTATGGATTGTTAAAAAGAGCTGTAAGAGCCCTGAATAAAATGCTTTTAAAAGGAGTGGGGGGGTGGGAAACAGACCTGGAGATATGGTCATGCATAGGCTAGGATTACCGTAAGCATGCAAAAATGAACCAAGGAACACTGAGAACTGCCCAGGACTGCTGGAAGCTGAAAGAGTAAGGAAGAATGTCCCCAAAGCCAATAGAAGGGGCCTGTGAATATACCATATTAAATGAAGGGGGAAGTGCAGAGTGGAGACCCAAGGCCCAAGTGTCGGCCAATGGAGATCCCCTCATAGAGGCGTTTAGGAGAGGAGATGGGTCAGTCAGGGTGCAAGGTAGTACCGATGAAGAACACAGCTTTCCCCCAGATCCTGGATGCTTCCTCCCCCCAACTACCATGATCCGAATTCTACCTTGCAGGGCTGGATAGGACAGAGGCTGTACACTGGTACATATGAGGGCTGGAGGTACAGGGAATCCAGGGTGGATGATACCTTCAGGACCAAGGGTGTGAGGGACGATGCTGGGAGAGTGGAGGGTGAGTGGGTTGGAAAGGGGGAACTGATTACAAGGATCCACATGTGACCTCTTCCCTGGGAGAGGGACAGCAGAGAAGGGGGGGAAGGGAGACTCCGGATAGGGCAAGATATGACAAAATAACGAGGTATAAATTACCAAGGGCACATGAGGGAGGGGGGAAAGGGGAGGGAGGGAAAGAAAAAAGAGGACCTGATGCAAGGGGCTTAAGTGGAGAGCAAATGCCTTGAGAATGATTGGGGCAGGGAATGTATGGATGTGCTTTATACAATTGATGTATGTATATGTATGGATGGTGATAAGAGTTGTATGAGTCCCTAATAAAATGTAAAAAAAGAAAAGAGGAGAAAAAAATGATTAGGGCAAAGACTGTACAGATGTGCTTTATACAATTGATGTATGTATATGTATGAACTGTGATAAGAATTGTATGAGCCCCTAATAAATTGTTAAAATTTTAAAAATTAAAAAAAAAGGGGCCTGTGAGACAGTAAGCTTCTAACCCTGAAAGCCACCTACTTGGTGGCATGTCGTTATGGAAGCCCAAGACAGGTGTGCCTCGCTGACTTGACGCCAGCCCCAGGAGGTTCTCAAGGCAACTGCCTGCACATCTTACCAAATCTAACCTTTTCCTGTTGTTGTTGTTGTTGTTGTTGCTGTTGCTGCTGCTGCTGCTGCTGTGAGGAGCCAACAAAGCAGTCCCTACTCACGGTGACATGATGCACACAGAACAATACCCAGCCCTGTCCTGCACAGTACTCACAATGGTTCCTATGTTGGATCCCATTGTGGCAGCCACGGGGTCAATTCATCTTGTTGAGAAACTTCCTCTTCTTCACTGCCTCTGCTTTCCCAAGCATGATGTCCTGCTCCAGAGTCTGGTCTCCCCTGATCACATGTCCAGAGTGTGTGAGACGAAACCTTGCCATCCTTGCTTCCAAGGCGCATTCTGGCTGTAACTCTTCCAAGACAGATTTGTTTCGTGTCATTGGCAGTCCGTGATGCTTTCAATATTCATCATCAGCACCATAATTCAAATGAAGGGCTTCTCTTTCGATCTCCTCATTCAATGTCCAACTTTCACATGCCTATGAGGCGTTTGAAAATGCCATGCCTAAACGAGTCTGTCAGGGTGCAGGGTAGCTCGATGAAACACACAACTTTCCTCTAGTTCTTTAATGCTTCCTCCCTCCCCCACTATCATGATCCCAATTCTACCTTAAAAATCCAGCTAGACCAGAGGATGTGCACTGGAACAGATCAGAGCTGGAAACACAGGGAATCCAGGATGATAACCCCTTCAGGACCAATAATGAGAGCAGAGATACCAGGAGGGGAAGGGAAAGGGGGCGGGAACCAATCACAATGATCTACATATAACCCCCCTCCCTGGAGACAGACAACATAAAAGTGGATGAAGGGAGACATCAGTCAGTATAAGACATGAAAAAATAATAATTTGTAAATTATCAATGTTCGGGAGGGCGGGGAAGGGAGGGGGGAAAACAAGGAGCTGATATCAAGGGCTCGAGTAGAAAGAAAATATTTTGAAAATGATGAGGGCAACAAATGTACAAATGTGCTTGACACAATGGATGGATGGAAGGATTGTTACGAGCTGTACGGGCCCCCAATAAAATGATTTTTTTTTTTAAAAAAGAATGAAGAAAATGCCATGCCTGGGTCAGGCATTTTCCTCTCGAAATGACCTAACATTTCTCCATGTCTCTGACCTTCAACTTTTGGCAAATTGTCCCTCATTCTATCTATTCTGCTCTCTGATCCAGTTCCACATTCTACTGCAGACATCACCTGACCGCCCACATGTGCAGTTAACAACAAAACATTGCACATTGACCCAAATTCGGCAACACTTGGCTGGAGTCCAGAGAAACCTGCGGGCTGAGAACCTGAGTTGCTCAATATGAGAGAAGGGCAACATGGGGTGGGAGTGGGTAACTGCCTGGTCCACACTTAGAGGAGGCCATGCCCACTGAGGCGGGAAGTCAGGGCAGCAGTGGGCTGAGCCTGTGTCTGGTCTTGGGACAGACGGGAATTGGGCCAAACTTGAACCCAGAGGACTGAGTGGACAGCGAACAGTCATTGGCCCAGAGCAGGGAGCAGGTCGGATTGGATAACAAGAGCCCTCCACTCCAGGCTGGGGAGTTAGGGCTTTATCCTGTCATCCAGGGTGGAGTCCCTGCAGGCCACTGTGGGAAGGAGACCACGATTTTCAAATGCACCAGGCACTCTGGTCCCAATGTGCAGAACCGACTTTCTGGTTGGGCTTGAATGTCAGCCTTGGTCGGCTGCCCGCTGTGCATGGCCGGGGCACTTAGCTATCTGACCAAATGACATCCCAGGGCAGCGTGGTAATTAGCCATACAATTGTCTCTCAGAGGCCCAGGTCCTGAAGCTGCCAGCCAGAGGGAGGAAGACGGGAGAAGATCGTGTCCGTGCCAGGCTCCGCTCACGCAGTTCCAGCGAGGTCCAGACTGTGGAGAAGTCTAATGCAGCCGAGGGGACCCAGGCTGCCCTGCATGTGAGTTTGGGGTGAATCTTGGGGTTAACTGTCTTTGACTTAGGGGCCAAGTGGCTGCTCACCAGGGCAGCTGAGAGATCCTACCCAGCAGGACCCCCAGAGCAGGTCTGTGGGTGGTGAGGTTGGAAGCCTGGGGGTCCTTCACCGAAGTAAACGCATGCGCGCGCATGTGCACACACACACACTCCCGGAAGGGACAGGCAGTTGAGGGATGAGCTGGGGGATCTGGGGTGAGAGGGTTTCCTGGCTGCTGGGTGGGTTTCTTATGCACAGGGGCAGAGCAGTCTGACCCATAATGGGCTTGGGGGGTCAAGAAGATGGTGCTAGGGCTGGGGCTGCAATGCACTCCCCGGTTGGTGCAGGGACCTCAGTCTGGGAGCAGGGACTGAGCTGGTAGCTCTTGGGGGTGGACCAGCCAAAGAGCTGGTCGGCCAAGCCCCTTCCATTCGCTGTGATTGCCTCCTTGCTCCTGCAGAGAGGGTGAGTCTGACCTTGTGCCCTCTATGTTCCCAAGCTCCCCACCCCTCCTCCCCACACACATTAGTATGAGACAATGGACAAAAAGTTCAGCATAAGGGTTAAAAAAAACCCAAACCAGTCCTGAAGGGGGCAGATCCCACGCAACCTGCTATGTGAGGTTCATCTCTCTGGCTCCCTTGAGTCCAGCATCCTGTGCAGCTGCCACCATCCCCCCCTTCTGGGGAGTGATTCACCCCTACAGGGGCCACGGGCAGAGTTGAAAGGGAACCTGGATGAGTGTTTCCCCACCCCCACCCCAGACTCAGGGTACTGAACCTCGGACTGTTCCCAATACCCATCATGAGCCACTGAGAGAGCCAGTTGCGATTTTCCACCCAGAGAGCTCCCTCCGGCATTCCCCTTTGCTTTGGAAGTCAGGAGACCGACCAGAGGGCGGGCCCGGGCCCGGTACCCTTCTCGGCATGTCTGTCCTCAGTGAAGTGAGAAGATGGTAGCGGCGGTACAGTCAGCCATGTGTGTCCAGCCAGTGCGTGCACCGGGTCTCGGGAGCCGGGTCCACTCTATCAGCAAGGACGATGAAACAGGCTGAGTACATGCCGTGGCCTTTGTTGGGTATCCTCCCTGAAGGAGAGGGCAGATTGTCGCCTAGATCGGCGCACAGAGTGTCGTAGTCTCTAGGTAATAGGTGCTCTGAGACGCCGCTGTCACCTGTCCACAGCCAGGTGAGTCAGGCAAGTTGAGCAGTGTGATGAGGGGCTATCAATCAGCCTCAAAGGCAGCCCGGCTCTTATCTGGCCCCGGCTGCTAGGCAAACCTCTGCGACTCAAGAGCCAAGGTGCCAGTGGCCCTGGAGTTGGCTCCACCTCACAGTGGCCCCTGTGTGTGGGAGGGGGGCTGTGCGCCCTAGGGCTGTCCACTGGTCCTTCTGCTGTAGATTGCCAGGCCTTTCTTCTGAAGTGTCTCTGGGTGGACTTGAAAGTCCAACCCTTTGGTTGGCAGCCACGCTCCCTCACATGCTTGCACCTCCCAGGGACTTCCTCTGACACTGCATGGTTGAGAGCCATCCAACTGGGAGGCTAACACTGCCGCTGCTAAAAGCATGGCTTAGTCTCCTAGTGCAGCCATATAATGCCCTAAGTGGGTGTCTTTAAATACCGGAGCTTTTGTTGTCAACGTCCAAACCTGCATCTCTGCCATGTTGACGCTGTCTCTGAGCCTCTCTCTTGGTTTCTGGTGTCCGCCAGCAATTCTTAATGTTCCTTGCTTGGTTTGTAGGGGATCTTTAAATACCGGAGCTTTTGTTGTCAACGTCCAAACCTGCATCTCTGCCATGTTGACGCTGTCTCTGAGCCTCTCTCTTGGTTTCTGCTGTCCGCCAGCAATCCTTAGTGTTCCTTGCTTGGTTTGTAGGGGATCTGTCTTCCCAAGTCTCTGCATCCATTTGGCCCCCTATTCTGGGATGGCCATATTAATAGACGAAGCCTCCTGTTTCCAGACGGGGTCAAGTCCTCAGGTCCAGGGGCCAGCACTCCAAAGCACGTATCAGGGAATACAATTCAATCTGTACCAAGATTTAAACTAACTGCCATCAGGTCAACTCTGACTCCTAGTGACCCTGCGAGACAGGGTAGAACTCCCCTGTAACTCTTCCCGGGAGTAGAAAGCCTCGTCTCTCTCTGTGGAGCAGTTGGTGGTTTCAAACTGCTGACCTTGTGGTTGGCAGCCCCTATGTAAGCACTATGTCACCAGGGCTCCTGCTATATCATGAGAAATCTGGATAAAGGAAGAAACAGATTCTTCCTTCTACACTTTGAAAGTTTTACAAATAAATACAAGTTTTCTGCCTGCGTTTTCTTGCTGCTGATTTTATTTTGCTGTTGGTTGACGGCTTTAGAGACCCGAGGTGTTACAAAGTGGAACAGTTCCATAGTTTTCTTCGTTGCCATCTTTACAGACACCAACTGCCAGACCTGTGTCTTCTTAGTGCTGCTGACTAGGTTCGAAGCACCAACCTTTGGTTATTAGCCAAGTGAAAACCATGTGTATTACTCTTTTAGGTTTTGTGGGGGTTTTTTCCCTACAGTTTTATTTTTTTTGTTTGTCTGGTTGACTGACTGGTTGATTGGTTGGCTAGTTTATTTTTTAACAGTTTTATTGGCATATAATTCACATATTATATAATTCAATCGTCCAATCACATTAAAGGGATTGCATAATCATCACCACAGTCAATTTTAGAACATTTTCTTCTTTCTTGTCCTCGTTGTTAACTCCCCATTTCTCCCCAAGCTTCCCAGCCATACCCCCAAGAAACCATTCGTCCAGTTACTGCCTCTATAGATTTGCCTATCCTCAATTTCATATACAAAAAAAAACATATCCCCCCAAGAAATAACAAAGTAAAACAGATACAAACCTCGATCAAAAAGAAAGCAGAAAATATTGAAAACTAGAACAAATTTAAAATGAGTCAAAAGGGAGATCAAATGGGAAGATATTACATTTTAACCTAACTGCATCTGTCAGAATCAACTTTACAACACTTTCTATCTGAGAACGAGGCTATTCACAAACTTCAACTACGGCCAGAGGGTATTCACTGGAGGGTCAATTCATTTGTAGTCCCTGAAATGGATTTGGGGTTTCACTGTCATCCTTAACCTTCTGCTAACCAGGTTTCACAATTTAAGCTCTGATTGCATTCTCCCCTTCAGATTTGGATTATATTATTTCTAATCCTTGGATCACACAGGCTGGTGCACTTCCATGTGGACTTAGTTCATGGCTCACTTAGATGACTGCTTGCAGTTTACTATCAATAAAATGAACATGTCCATTCCTTACTCTAGAAAATCCTTCTCTCCCTTAAACTAGACTCTCTCCCATTCACCAGAACATAGAGCCTTGTCTCTAAGGCTTTGTCCAACCATCTATTAAAATGCAGATGGTTGACCTTGCAGGAGTGATTCCTGGGTCTTGGGGGTTTCCATTCCTCCTTCCATGTGATCTTCAGAGCCCTCGCTCAGGCAACAAATCTTCCCACTGGCTTCAGGACAAGGTGCTTGGGGCCACGGGCTGTTCGCTGGGTGGCCCACATTAGCATAGTCAGTGTCCTCTGCAGCCCGCCTGTTAGTGAGGCACACAGCTCCCACTGGGGAGTCCTCCGATCACAACCTGCTGCGTGGTTCTGGAATGGGGAGTGGGCAGGGAGAGAAACCCCACTGCCGTGGAGTCAATGCCAACTCAAGGGAGCTGCCTGGGTTTCTGAGACTTAACTCTTGATGAGAATAGAAAGCTCCCTCAGAGTGGCTGGTGGTTTTCAATCTGCTGACCTTGTCGTTAGCGGCCCGCTGTACAAAGCCCAGCAACACCAAAGAGCCTTATTCATTTTTGTTTGTCTGTTTTCAGTTACCATCAAGTCCATTCTAACTGGGGGCGAGCCCAAGTAGGTCAGAGTAGAACTGTGTGTTCGTCGGGGGTTCAAGGCTGTGAACTTTCAGAAGCAGATCACCAGGCCTGCCTTCGGAGGCACCTCTGGGTCAGGTTTTGGTTAGTAGTTGCATACTTAACCATTTATATCACCCCGGGACTCTTCATCTTACTCTATCACCTGTCCTGCTAGACGATTGCTCCTGGGAAGCCGGCACCAGCGATCACTGCCTCACTGGGCCCTGCTTCACCCCTGTTTGTCCTCACCTCTTTTCTCCCCAGCTTTAGGGAGCTGCAGGAGCCGGCCATGCCATCACTCCTCTGTGTGCACAATGGCCTCCCGTGCCCTCTGCCTTCATCACTGTCTCCCAGAACAGAAGAACCCCATCGGTGTTCTCTTCTGCCCTCTGCCTGCCCAGGGCCTGCAGCTGGGGCTGGAAAAGGTGACCCAGTGCGGGCATCTCCTTTTCCCCTCACAGCCACTGCTGCCCACCAACATCTGACCACCTCGCCTCGGTCCCAACACACTCCCCTCCTCCTCAATGACCCCTGCCCATCTATTCTCCACTCAGACCCTTAGCATCTCCTCTTCCATCTGCCTTCTCAGCCAGTCGCCTGCCTGCCTTCTTCTCAGAGAATGTGGAAGCTACCTGCGAACTCTCATAGCCATGGGTTCTAGCAAACGGACACCCCGGGCCCCTCTGTTCTGGAATGATCTGGCCTCACTCCTCCCACAGCTGAAGTCACCACCTGCACTCCAAGGGCCCTTAGCCCTGGCTCCAGGGCATCTCTTTAGCCTCACCAACGTTTACTTTCTTACCAGATCATCTCCAGGAGGCTGGCTGGCACAAGGGGTTTTTCATTGGCTGCCAGCCTACAGGTTGGTGGCCAAGCCCACCAGTGGCACCACTGAGGAAAGGCCTGGCATTCTGCTCCCATAAAGATTGCAGCCAGGAAGCCCCCATGGAGCTGTTCTACTTAGTTACACGTGGGTGTCCACGAGGGGAGGCTGGCGATAGCTCCCGAACAGAGCCCTTGCGTGGCACAAGTGATGCCGTGCCTGATTACTAGGTGAAAGGTACTCAGACCCACCCCGAGACCTTGGAGGAGAAGTTTGGAAAAGAGGCCTGGTGACCCACACTCGAAAGGTAGCAGCCTTGAGAACCCTGGGGAGCAGTTCAACTCGCCCACGTGGGGGTCCCCCAGGCAGCGAACAACAGGACAGGGCTGGAACCTGTTCGCTGCTAAGCACTTGTCTTCCCACCCCAGGGAGACTGAATCAGAATCTACATCTTTAAAGGAAGCGAAATTGAAACCACGTCCCACTAACAGAGGTTCTTAAAAACATACATACGTGTGTGTGTGCGCGTGTGTGTGTTGTGAAGGGGATTGTTTGTTTCGCCTTGGTCCCTTTGGTGATCGAGAGCAGGTACGCTTCTCAGAACAATCCTTCTAAGTGTACACAATAGCACCCGGACTTCTACGGGTGCTGTAATAAAGCTACCAGATGACGTCAAAACAACTCTGATCGTATTGATGCACGCGCTTCCCGAATCACGCAGGAGGCCACCAGAGCTGGCAGGGGTCTTCTAACCACCATCATTTTGAAGCTGAGATGGTTGCAAACAGCCTTCCCGGAGTATCTGCCAACACCTGTACGGTGACGCAGATGTCCTGAGTTTTGTGGTAGATAACGTCTTGGGCAGTGGTCGCTGCCTGTTGGTGGCTGCCTGCATTCCTAATAGAAGCAAATGTTCATGTGCAGTTGGGAGGTTAGTGAAATAAAAGATGTTGCTAGTTCCTACCTGAGTTCACAGATAGCCTGAAGTCTCAGATTAAGAATGTCCGGGTGATGTAGTGGTTACGCACTGGGCTGAGATCCGAATGGCCGGCAATTTGTAACCACCAGCAGCTTTTCAGGAAAAAGACAGGGATTTCTACCCCACCCCACCCCCATAAACAGATACAATCTCTGGAGCCTACAGGGGCTCACTGTGAGTCAGCCAAATTGACTCAAGGGCAGCAAACTTGGTCTTTGGATTCTTACAGTCAAGGAGCCGTGATGGCACAGTAGGTTGAGCTAGCTGCAAGGCTGGCAGTTGAAACCCAGCAGGTGGAGAGTGAGGCTGTGTGCTCCCGTGGAGGAGCAGCTCTCCTCTGCCCTATGGGTCTGCTATGGGCCAGATCACGCAATGGCAGCAGCACTCAGCACTGGAAGGTTCTGGGTTCATTCTTTCCTGCACCTCTACCCAGTGCTGGATTTCCCAATAAGGTAAGCACAGGCCTACTTGTGCTTAGTTACTAAGCTGTCATAAACAGTCTCGCATGTTTCCCCCAGATCAAAGTTTCTGCTTGTAGGTCTGGCTGGGGTCTGTCTCTCTCTCCCAACCCCACAGCCTCTTCCTATAGAATCCCAGCCTCTGTGCCAATTTCCAACCCCCAACAGGAAGCAAGGGTGCCCAAGCTTCCCTACAGTCACTTACTAAATTGTAGTCAGCAGTTTGCTGCCGTGGGAAGCACGCGGTACTCTTCACTACAGGTCAGGTATGTGTGTACACGTTTATCGTGCAGGGTTATGCACAGTAAAGCCCATGTTCACCTTGCTCCTTAGGTAATCGGTCCCTGCCTCTCGGACCCCATTCTCTCTTGAACCCTCTCCAATCACTCTGCCAAAACTAGATCTCTCAAAGTCTCCAATTTCCCTCATACGGCTAACTCCAAGGATCATTTCTCAGGGCTCAGATCACCTGCTTTATCAGATCACTTGGCTTGACACACTGGATCGCTCTGTCTGACTTGGGACGCAGTCCATACCCGCCACCCTGGCTCTGGGTCTCCCCAACCCGGAAAGGCACTTCTTAATCCCTGTGGTGGGCTCGTCCTCCAATCCAGACACCCTCCTGTCGAGTTCCAAACACACTTCTCCAGCTCCTTGCCCTCTCTACCCTCGGTACTTACAGGTCCAGTCAGAGCTATGCCCACCGGGCTGCTAGCAGACACCTCTAACGCAGCATGGTTGTACGCGTGACCCAGGGCTGCCACAACAATGTCCCACACAAGCTGAGTAGCCGAGAACAAGTGCAAAATCCAGGTGTAAGGAGGGCCATGCGCTCTCAGAAGGCTCTGAGAAGAAGCCTTGTCCTGGCCTCTCCTAGCTTCTGATGGCCTCCGGGGGTCCTTGGCTTGTGGCTGCCTCACTCACCTCTGCCCCCATCCCCACGTGGCATCCTCTTTCTGTGTCCGGGCTTCTTGCCTCTTCATGTTTGCCTACATTTAATTGTTTCTCTTTTTTCTTTATATTTTGCGGTTGAGAACTCACACAGCACAACATGCTTCAGTCCAACCGTTTTCACGCGCCCAACTCAGTGACATTGAGAACATCCTTCAAGCTGTCCAATCATTCTCACCCTCCTTTCCTCAGCGCCGCCCCCCCCCTCCCCCCCCCCCCCGCTTAACTCGTGGTCCCTCCAGTTTCTCATCGATTCTTTTAAGGTGTGGTTGTCAATTGGATCCCGTGGCTGTTTAAAAGAGTCCAATGCTCAGGACAGGCGGACTTGACTAATTAAGCAGCGTTTCAGGGGCTATTTTTGATTTAAGGTTTAAAGGTGATTTTAGGACAATAACTGGTGTCTGTTTGTAAGGACGCCACTCATATTGGATTAGGGATCACCTTACCAGTACAAACTTATGTTAACAAATCACATCTGCCAGGATGCTGTTGACAAACAAGGTTACATTCTTGGGCACTGAGCGATAGGACTTCAATACATCTTTGTGGAAGGAGGGATTCAACCCATAACCATATTTAAAACATATGTTTTACCCTTCCTCCCCAAGATGCATGTCCTCCAAAAGTCTTGGCCATCTCAACAAATGACCGTCCCCTTATCCCTGTTGGGCAAGACAAAACACCCTGGAGCCAAGTGTGGCACCTGCCTCTCACACACACCCCACAGACCGTCAGCCAGTTCTGCCAGCTTCCACATGAATCTGGAAACCCCCAACACTGCCGCACTAGCCCCGTCTGCAGTATCTCTTAACCCCCACAACAGCCTTCAGTTGGGTCTCTCTGACTCAGCTGAGATATGAGCCGGGACAGGTTAATTTACATCTGCGAGCCTCAGTCTCCCCATCTGTCAATGAAGGTAATAGCATGCACATGGTTGACTTGTGATGAATAAGTAAACCAACCAAAGCAGTTGCCGTGACACTAGCTCTTAACTCGGGGTGATGACCCCTTGTGTACAGAGTGGGCTGTGACCTTCAGGAAGCAGGTCGTCAGGACTTTCTTCCGAGGTGCTTCTGGGTGGGTTTGGACCATCATCCTTTCACTTGGTGGTGGAGTGCTTCACGACTTGAGCCACCCAAGGATTTAAATAAGTCAGTGCTGGTGAAAACAGCATGGGTGAGGTATCGCAAACCCTCGGTCAGGTTATCTGGGACTGTCTGCCCTCTTAGCACTCGCCGGGCATCCTGGTAGTACAGGGGGTACACGTGGGGGTTGCTAACTGCAAAGTCGGCGGTTCCAAACCCACGGGAGGGAGATGAGGCTTTCTACTCTGGGACGGCTCTGCCATCTCAGAGACCCACAGGGCCAGGGTGGCCAGGTTGCTGCGCGTTGAATGGGTTCCACTGCAATGAGGATTTGCCACCAAGAACTGACATCTTCACGGGCCTGGCTCAAAAGGTCAAATGGATGGAGAATGAGCACTGAAGGTCATTTTCGTATTGAAAGCCATTTACCTTGGAAGACCCGGCCTCGCTGGGGTGTATTTTGTGTAGCCTTTGGAAAGCTGGGCCTTGTGTTTTCACTGGGCAGGGCATCTTCTAGCGCTACGATTCCTTCCCAGTTCAGCAGTCAAATCAGTCACTTTCCCAGGACTATAAAAATGCACACAAGCAGCCACTGTATCCATGGGGGTTTCCAGGACAGCTGTGACGATGTCACTCGAGTGTTTGTCTTTACCTTTCTGTGAGCCCTGCGTGGGGTGTGCACCTCCGTGGGGTTTGCACGATGTGGCCTGGGCAGCCTTCTGAATCCTGGCCCACAACCTGAACCGGGGCCTTCATGGTCTCTGCATCCGAGATCTGGGGGCTTCACCAAGGTGGCTGTTCAGCCTGAGATGTCCCTCTGGGGTCCAGCTCTCCGAGGGAGGCCGATTCATATGCCTTTTAAATCTGGAGAAGCAGGTACTTCCATTATGGGATGGGTTGCCTCCTGTAGCTGGTGGTTGCTAGAGCTCCAGAAGTTACAAAGGACCTTCCAAACTCTTCCTTCTCCAGGACCTTCACCCCCTCCCTGGACTCTGCCCGCCACTTAGGGATGTACACTCAACCACTGTGCTGGTACTTTCCATGACAGGGTGTGAAGTCCCTTGGCCAGGCTGGCTGCCTGGTCTGGAAAGATGCCCTTCTTGTGTTCAGACTGGGGAGTGTTGTTTTCCTTCAACTTCCCAGGAGCTTGTTCCACAAGTCCTTTATTTAAAACTTTCCCAAAGAACCCACCCCAGCCCCCAACTCTAACTTTTAATTAGGTGATCAGCAAAGTCCCTGCGGTGGGGTGAGAGGCACAAAGGGTTGGTGCACTCGGTTACTAACAAAAGGGTGGGGGATTGGATGGCACCAGAGGTGCGTGGGAAGAAAGGTCTGGTGATCTACTTCTGAGAGGTCCGCCATGGAGACGCTGCTGTGTCACACACGGCAGGGCCATGGGCCGGGCCAGCTTGACAGCACCTGGTACTCAGTCATCACTGAGCAGTTAGGGTAGCAACTCATTACCCCGTGTCCACATGGCTTTTTTTCCTAACCTATATGTTTTTCTTTTCATTAAATCATTTTTTAGAAATCATTGTAGGGGCCTCTTATAGCTCTTATCACAATCCATGCATACATCCATTGTGTCGAGCACATTTATACATATGTTGCCATCATCATTTCCAAACATTTTCTTTCTACTTGAGCTTTTGGTATCAGCTCCTCATTTTTTCTCCTCCCTCCCCCACCCTCTCATGAGCCCTTGATAATTATTTTTATATTTTACACTGTCCACTGTCTTTCTTCACCAACGTTTCTATTGTTGGTCCCCCTGGGGGCGGGGGATGTATGTCAATCATTGCGATCAGTTCCCCCTTCTCTCTCCACCTTCCCCCTACCCTCATGGTATCGCTACTCTCATTATTGGTTCTGAGGGGGTTATCTGTCCTGGATTCCCTGTGTTGCAAGCTCTTATCTGTACCAGTGTACATGCTCCAGGCTAGCCAGATTTGTAAGGTAGAACTGGGGTCATGATAGTTGGGGAGGGGAGTGTGTTTCATCAGTGCTACACAGCACGCTGGCTAGCTCATCCCTTCCTTAGATGGGTTTTGGGTCTTCTGATGCCTGATACCGGATCCCATCGACACCTCATGATCACACAGGCTGGTGTGCGTCTTCCATGTGGACTTTGTTGGTTCTCTGCTAGATGGCCGCTTGTTTAACTTCAAGCCTTTAAGACTTGATGTATCTGTTTTTCTTCTGTGGCAGTTTAGTCCCCTATGGTGACTTGAGGGTCATTCATTGGGCTGCTAACCATAAGGTCACCAGTTCAAGCACATCAGTCACTCCTAGGGAGAAAGATGAGACTTTCTACTCCCATAAAGATGTATAGTCATGATCGTCCAGCTAGACCAGAGCATGTACACTGGTACAGATAAGAATTCTAAACACAGGAAATCCTGGACAGATAAACCCCTCAGGATCAATAATGAGAGTAGTGATACCAGGAGGGGAAGGGGAAGGTGGGGGTAGAAAGGAGGAACTGATCACAATGATCTACACCCTCTCAGGTGGGTGGACAACAAAAAAGTGGGTGAAGGGAGACAGCAGTAAGTATAAAACATGAAAAAAATTGATAAATTATTAAGGGTTCGTGAAGGAGGGAGGGTGGGAGAGGGTGAAATGAGCTGATTCCAAGGGCTCAAATAGAAAGAAAATGTTTTTAAAATGATGATAGCAACATGTGTACAAATGTGCTTGACACAATGGATGGATGGATGGATTATGATCAGAGCTGTAAGTGTCCCCAATAAAAATGATATTTAGAAAACCAAGAATAATTTTAGCCGTGGGACCCCACGGGGCCCTTCTGCTCTGTCACTCAGGTCAGAATTGACTTGATGGTAGTGAGTTCAGTTTGTACCTACAAAGAAAACGAAGACCAGCAAGCCTGTACAGCTGCATAGGCAGCGGGGTAGAAGCTATTGAGCAAGCACCAATGTGTTTGTTAAATGAAATTCGGTAACGTCATTTTAAACAGCCATCTCGTGTGCTTTCGTGAATCCCCGTGAACTGCAGTGAGCTGAAATTAGGCAGATAGCACCTCCCAGAAAAGGGCTTGGAGATTTAACCAGGCACCGTCACTTTCATTTGGACGATGCCAGGCTCCTTCCAAACCATTTCCTCTGAGGAAAACGAGTTGTTGCTTTACGTGCCTGAAAGAGAGGAAACTTCATGCTGTACGTGTCGTTTCGATAGATTTGGGGGCAAGCTATTTCACATCGCTCTTCCTGAATAAAAAGGGCCCTTGGTCACCACAGATGTCGGGCATTTGACTACTAACGGGAATGTTGGCAGTTTGAATCCACCTCTTGCCAATCTGGAAGAAGCACCTGGCAACTTGCTTCCACAAAGACTACAGTCAAGGAAACCTATGGAAAAAAGAAAGCAAGATGACCCCATAGGTAGGACTTTCCTCCGCACACATGGGGTCATCGGAAGTCAGAAGTGACTGGGTGGCAACAGGTGTTTCCTGAATGGCAGCAGCAGGCACTGACTGGTTGACAGTAAGGAGGTCCTCATACCTGTGGCATCGCCGTGGCACATTGGGCTGCTAACCGCAGGAGCCGCGGTGGGAATCCGCGGGTGGAGTAGCTCCTTGGGAGAAAGAGGAGGCTTCCTGCTCGCATGAAACCTGACAGTCTGGGGACCCACAGAGGCCATCTGCTCTGCTGCTGGTCGATCGCGCTGAGTCAGGGGTGATTCAATGACCGTGGGGAGTGGCTGGTTCTTATGCCGCTCCCAGAAAGAGGGCAGTCTCTCGTCACTGGGTGAGGGTGCCACAGAGAGTCCTCATAAATGGTGCCAGCCTGAGAAAGAACCAGAGGAAAGTTACAGAACGCTTGGATAATATTGATGGAAGCTTCTTTGTGATGTCCTTCTCGGAATTCAACACGGCACTGCTTATCTTATGGTTCAAAGCCACCAACTGCTCCACAGGAGAGAGACGAGGCCGTCCACTCCATGAAGATTGTCTCGGAACCCCACGGGGGCAGTTCTACCCTGTCCTATAGAGCTGCTGGGAGTCAGAATGGACTCGATGGCAGTGCATTTAATTGGTTTGGGCCCCGTGAGAAAGGATGGGCTAAAACAGCTCACCCAGGGTGTGCTACATGCATAGGGACACGATTCATTGACTTCTCACATCACCCAGAGTCTCAGTGGCTTAGTCTCTGGAAAACAACGACAACAAAAACCACACATGGTGATTTCTGTTGGACAGGGTTCTCTAGAGAGACAAACCAGATTGCCAGTAATCATATATAAATATATTTATAAAGATAGATATATAATACAAGAAATGAACCGTTAAATTATATACAGATAGATAATACAAGAAATTAACAGTTAACTTATAAAGCAGTGAGACACTAACAATCCTTTAAGGCTTGAGAGCCGCCAGTTGTCAGTCCCCTTCTGTAGAGAGAGCTGGGCTAAATATACCCAGGCAGCAAACAGCAAGGCAGGTCCCCAACTATCATCAACTGTCAGTCCCCAGCTCCAGAGATGAACATTCCAATAGTTAGGGTTTAAAGGGACACAGTCCACAGGCTAGGCATCCCACAGGTAGTGTACCCCTTTAAACTGAGGCACAAGCAAGGCAGCTGCATGCAGGTCCGATGATTAAAGAACGAGAGACCAGCCAGGCAAGTCTCAATGAGCCATTTATCTCTCCGCCCGTCAATTAATCCTACTTGTGTTTATCGGCCAGGCTGGCACAATAAACTATCGCATGGTTTGACAGTCTTTTCCCCTCACAGTTGAGGAAGATGGCAGCATGGCCCCAAGGGGAGGTCTCCCCTATCCATTTCAGTGTTGAGTCCTTATTGTGGTTTGTCTCGATGGAGTCAGCTCCTCTAGACAGAGGTTTCGCCACATGGTGGCTTTGTGGGTCACAGATCCAAACCCTGCCCAGTCCTGCCCCAGCCTCCTGACCACTGGTATGTTTGTGGCTGTTGTTGTGGCTGTGGAGCCCCCCCACCCCACCCCACCCCTATCAGGGAATCTCTCCTTTCCTCTGACCCTCTGCTTTGTCGAATGTGATGGCCTTTTGCTGGCAATCCTTTGCATTTCTGGGCTCATAGACACATCTGTCACCGTGAAGGGCTCCCCTTGGTAGGTGTCTCTGTGTCTGTCCCCTTTTTATAACCCAGGAGTGACTAGGTTTAGGATCCACCCTACTCTGGCAAGACCTCATGAGCCAATGAAAGAAAACCCTTTTTCTAAACAGGATCAAATCCATGGGTGCACACTTTGATCCACAGCACAAAGTACCCAATATGTTCCTAAGAAACACACATTGAAGTTAGTGCATTTCTAACAACACATAAACAGAAACATACAGGTCACTGCCACAGAGTTGATGTCAAATCAGAGTGGGCCTATAGGTTAGGGCAGAGTTGCCGTTGGGAATTTCTGAAATGGTAACTGTTCATGGGCAGTGAAAGGCCCATCTTTCTGGTGCAGTGGTTTCAAACTGTAGACCCTGCCGATTGCAGCCTAATAACCACTATACCACCAGGGCTCCTGGTTAATCATGAGTAGTTTCAGTTATTTATCTCATTTTAGATGAATACAAATCTCCCTTGAAATTAGTCCTAATTCCCACCCTAGTTCCCTTATGAAATGTCTAACACGGTGTTTCACCACCACCAGGGTGATGGAACAACCCAGAGGGGCTGCAAAGCAGATACCCACACTTTGTCCTAGATTATCAGGTATGGTACAAATGTTTTTAGTGGCCAGGGATGCACTGAGTAATTTTTTTTCTATAAAGAAGGAGGCAGACCAAAGAAGTTTGAGAATCTATGAATTTCTAACCGATCATGAAGAGGCAGCTTGGATGGAGCAGGGAGTGAGGATATCCTGTTTAGAACCAGGCATTTTCTTAAGTTGCTTAGCACGAGAGGCTGAAACAGCTCTGCTTTCTCTCAAGCTCCAAGGGCAGTGTTTGTTTAAAGGAGGGCCTGCAGTTCCCCCTAATGAAGCTGTAGGAAACTGCTGGATCTGACACCTTGTAGAATGTAGCCAACACCTCAAGGGCACTGAGAGACAGGTCTTTATATGATCCTCTCTCCCAAACAGCTCGGAATCCATTCATGGGCACATCGCTCCATGCTCCAGGGCTGAGTGGTTAGCTGTCACCTAGTTGTTCCCAACTCCTGGTGACGCCAATGTCTATGAAAGGAAATGCCACTAAGCCCTGCACCATTCTCACAGTGGCTGTAGGTGGGACCACGTGGCCCAGAGGGTTTTCCCTGGCTGGTTATCACAAGTAGATCACCGCGCCTTTCTTCCTAGTCCCCCTACGCTGGAAGCAGCACTGAAACGTGGTCAGAATCATCATCGTCGTCACACACAAGCATCCATCGACAGATGGGTGGTGTCTACACATGAGAACCATTGGTCAGGAATCGAACCCAGGTATTCTGCATGGAAAGCAAGAATTCCACCACCGAACTAGTGTCTACCCTGAACACTGGCCCTGCCACGGGGCAGAAATGGCCAAATCACCAAAGACAGACGAGCCCGGGTGACGCTGGGCAGGCAAACCCCTCACATAGCTGGCTCTGTGGACCGCCCCCTGCACTCCTGTTTGCACAGTGAGTGGAGAAGAGAGAGGGCAGGCGTGGATCCACAGGAAAGGTGCTCTCAGAGGAGTGGACTTTGAAAAGGTTGACACAGTGGCTGCGCGGCGAGACTTCCAGGCACTGAGGGATTGCATGAGTCCCGTCACTCCGCAGCCCCACACCTGCAAGCCTGCGGGGACGGAGGAACCTGAAGAGGAGACCCAGTCAAGAAGGAGCCGGATGTGCCCCGGGATCCTGGGCAGTCAGTACAGAGGAGCAGGGACTCACACGTCCGCCTGGTCAGACAGTTCCCACCGGACCCTGCCGTCGGCATGAGGCCTCATGCAGAAGCCACCCTCCGAAGCTGACCCAGCCGTGCTGGGCAGGCTGGCAGGCAAGTCAAACAGAAGCAATTACCACCGTGCCTGTGGGTTCTGGCTTTTAAAAAAGAAAACGTTTTAAATGCAGATCAAAGACAGCAGAGGAGAGAAACAATGTAGCTGTTTACATGGAAAACGGAAACCTCTCACCTTTCCAGCCTGGTGTTCCCAAAGCCAGGTCCACTTAGGACCACGTGGCCTGGCCCGCTTCCTGGCTGCCCTTCCCAGACGTTCACATTCCTGTGGGACCCAGAGTTTTCTGAGGCTCTGCTGGGAGCAAATCGTAGGCAGTTCTGCTGGCCCTTCTCCTCGTGTGCCTTTGTCCTGTGCGACATCAAACCTCCATATGGATACCGATCGTGCCCGTGTCATGTCGATGAGTAAGGTGGCTGGCCCAAGCCATGCTCTTTTTACCCTCCTCCTAGGCAGGGGAGACTGGACAATGGAAAAGAAGGCGGAGTGGATTCATCCGGAGGGTGATGCTGGCCATGTATACCGACCAGAGCATGAACGGACAGAACAGACAGACCCATCTTTGAGGAAAACAACCGGAATGTCCCCTCCCAGGTGGTGAGATTGCATTCACTGCCTTTGGACACGTCGTCCAGAAGATCAATAACAACAACAATATTTCATAGCGTTTGAAATAGCCAAACACTCCAACCAAACGCACGGCCATTGAGTCGATTTTGACTCATAGTGACCCTGCAGGACAAGGTAGAGCTGGCCCCTGTGGGTCTTTCAGGGAAGAGAACATCTCATCTTTCTCTCAAAGAACATCTGGTTTGGGGCTGCTGAGCTGGCAGGGAGCACCCCAACGTGTGACCCATGACGACGCCAAAATGAGACCTCAAAATGAGACCAACCCTACGGAGACAGGATGACACAACAGCCACACCCCTGCACTGGAGTCATCCGTCGCCATGAAGAAGGCGATGACGCAGGAGCGGGAGCTGCCATCCTCCTGAGGTTGTCATGAGTCGGAGCCGACCTCACGGCAACCAGCAACAAGCTCCCCGTCGCTCCCATTGGACCTTCAAGGAAGTGACAGCCTCTGAGTCCAGCTGCCAACATGGCTCCCTTCCGAGTGTCGTGTGGGCCAGGCAGAGAAGAAGAGAAGGGGGCTTTCTAGTCATGAGCTACACACGTACCCAAGAATGAGTCTTGGAGACTCCCAAGGCACATTTATTTGCTACACGCTGCAAGAGGCCCAACAGTGACTGCGCTCTTCCCCCACTCGGCGGACACTGACGTTTGAGACGCAAAACCTGGTGCACACACGGCCATCAGCGCAGCCCCACTAGGAAACATTTCGCCTAAGGCTGGCTCATTCCTGCAGTACAGCCACTTCCAACTCACCCCGGACTCTGCTTTGGGGGCCTTCTGACTGAACGTTAGCTCTAGAATCATCTTGTTAAGGTCAGCCCACCCAACCATCTGTCTTTGTCTTCCTAGAACTTGGTTCTGGGGACCATGTTTATGGGGGCACACACCCCTCTAGCGAATGACCCCGTGTGGACACATACACACCTGGGCGCAAGGAGAGGGCCCACGAGGAACTGACTGCAGGTGTTCTTCCACATGCCAGCCCAGCCCTGTAACAATGGCCTCTGGGCGGGAGGTCACGCCTTTTTCTCCAGCCCATCCTGGTGGGCAGCATGGCTCTGGAGCATCAGGGCTCCGTGTAGTTCATCCCCAGTTACGCTTCCATCTGGAGAGTAAAATCCAGTCCAGCCTCGGAGAGGGGGAAGCTTTATGGAGGAAGGACAAAGGAGTGATGTAGCAACAGTAGTGGAACAGAACCATCTCCAAGTGTCGCAAGGAGTTGGAGGAAATCCTTTGTTAACACAGAGCTTGGGGATACACCAGAGTGGGGTGTGGAAAAGTCGAAGGAGCGGGTGACTGTCACTGGATGGCAAGTCAGGATGCTTCACTCCAAGGCCAGCTTACGAACCAGGAGAGTCTGTGGACTCAGAGTCTATGGGTGATGCACACAGTGAAGTGCTCGATGCCTCTCAGAAAGGTTGGGGGTTCCAACCCACCTAGCGGCCCTTGGAAGAAAGGCCTGGTGATTGCCTTGAAAGGTGACCGCCTTGAAAACTCTAAGTGCACAGGACGGCTCTGCACCATGGGTCAGCCTGAGTCAGAACCCACTCCCCTGCACCTGGCTTTGTTTGGTGCTGGCTCAGGCTGAGAGGGAGGCCAAGGCCCAGGGGTTGGGGGAAAGGAGAGGGCTTGTTTCTGATTCACCAGTGAGGCTAAGTTGGTCATTTGTAGGACCACAGGTGGGAATTCAGAAAGCTGCGCCTAGTCTTGTCATGGAAGATAAGCAGGGGGACATCCATGAGTCACAGGGCAGGGTGGTTCTCTACAGAAAGCCACTGAGCACAGAAGGCAGGGGGATTCTTTAACTGGCACAAATTTCCAATAGGAGGAGCCCTGGTGGGGAGTGGGTGACATGTTGGGCTGCTGATTGCAAGGTTGGCAGTTCAAATCAGCTACTCCCAAGGAGAAGGATGAGTCTTTCTGCTCCCATAAAGAGTTACGCCCTCAGACACCCACAGAGGCCATTCTACTCGGTCCTGCTGGGTGGCGATAGGTCAGGATTGTCTCGATGGCAGTGAGTTTTGGGGTCGTTTTTTGTTTCCAATATCACATGGTTCAGGTAGAATTCAGCATTCACATATCCAATGGCAGCAAAGTAACAAGTGGCTGCTGGGCAGTTGAATCATGGCGGACACTGCTACCAGCTGCTGGTAGCTAAGAGGGGAGAAGAGAGCATGGGCCTGGGCACTGGGAGCTCATTAATAATTGCTTCTTACGTCATACATCCCTCAGAGCACAAAGTTAAAAATAGCAGCCTAATGGTTAAATATTTGAGGAGGGCAATAATGGCTAATTTTAGAAACCATTAGGTTACTATTTTAAAATGTATGCCCCCCCCTTATGAAACAAGTTTAAAAATAGTAACCTAATCATTTCTAAAATTAGCTATTATTAGTCACCACAAATATTTTTAAAGCCTCCTGCCATCCAGCCTATTGCAACTCGCAGAGAGCCTGAAGGACAGAGCAGACGTCCCCCATTGGGTTTCCAAGAGGATACATCTTACAGCAAGCTGGCTGCCTCATCTTCCTCCCAGGAAGTAGCTAGCAGATTAGAAGCACCAGCCTACTGGTGAGCAGCCAAGCACTTCATCCACTGTGCCCTCTGGGTTTCTCCGTAAGTACTTAGGCCGCTGATAAACTCCTGGTCCACCTCCCTAGACCAATGGGGTCAATCAAGCAGGCCTAGCTCAGATGCCGTACTCTTCAGGATCAGCTAGACTTAATAGTTGCCCTGGGCCAGGAGGGGCTATACAGCAGCCTCAAGACCAGGCAGGGATACACAGAGGCCACAGTGCATTATGAAGCTTCTGGGCTCCAGAAAAAGTCATCATCGTCCTGGTTTGCTTAGGACTGAAAGCCTGGCGTCCCAGGAAACCCTCAGCCCTTGGTAAACCAGGATGGTCAGCCACGCTGGCTACCTAAAGCATGAGAAAAGCTTCTAGACCACTGTTGCGGGATGCTTTGGGGAAAGAGATTTCACTTTCTGGAATATGTTCACCACAGCACCTCTAAGCCCTTGTGCTCCACGGCCCACACCTGTCAGTTGGCCATGCTGTGGTGGCCGGCATGTGATGCTGGACGTTATGCCACCAGTTTTCCAAATGCCATGAACAGGTTTCAACAAAGCTCCCAGACTAAGAGAGGCTAGGAAGAAAGTCCTGGTGAGCTGATTCTGAAAACCAGCCATTAAAACTCCTCTGGGTCATAGCAAAGTATTGTTGTATATGTGGGGGCTTCCAAAAGCCCCTGAAAAAAAATCTGTTACATTGTCATTCATTTTTTCCATGAACTTTTTAAAGGCCCCTGGTAGAGTGCTGACAAATGGGGCTCCCAGATTGGTAGGCACCCAGAAACACAGTTGCTGCAGCTGAGGGCTTGAGCATGCCAACCATCGCACCTGGGCCACACAGCACCCTCAACCATGAGCCAGAGCCATCTAGACCACAACCAAAAACAATGAAGCAATAAGCCCTCCTGTGAACCTCGGTCCTGTTCTTGGGAACAGTACCAGGTAGGTCAGGCATGAAGCTTTCATCCCCTGTCTGGAAAGAGGGTGGTGGTGGTAGCAGCTGCTTCACTGGACTGTTCTGAGAATCAATTGAGTATGACAGGTGTCTGACAGGTCTAAGAGGATTGCTACTAGAATCCCAGTTCGTGATTCAACATGTCTGCCATCAGCGGGTGGCTACAGACAAGTTCGGCAGCAAGACTCAAGTTATTGTCTTAGTCTCATTATTCACTGCCAGCGAGTCATTTCTGAATCACGGTGATCCTTTAGTACAGGTAAGCCTGCCCCTTTGGGTTTCTGCAGCTTTAAATCTTTTTGGAAGTAGCCAGCCTCATCTTTCTCCCACAAAGGAGCTGGTGAGTTTGAACTATTGACCTTCTCGTTAGAAGCTCAGTGGGTAGCGAATTACACCATCAGGTCATTAGGGTACATAGTAATGGAGCCTTGGAAATGTGTGATCTCCTTTGATTTTACAAGTGGAAGAATCATCACCTCTTCATTCCAAATGTAATGCCAACTGTCACCCCAGTTGTCCCTCCCTCAATATTCTCTGCTTCTCAGAGGGATTCAATAATTCAGTGTAAACTGAACTGACAAATAATGCTCACAATTATGGGATGTACTAGGGACGTTAATAGGAAGTCAGGCCCAGAAATGCTTGGGATACAGTTCTTCTTCAGTCAAGACAGCCTCTTCTCTGCCCTGCCCACAGAAAGACCTCTCTAACCCTGAACTCCTTGTCCTGGCTGCTGCCCTCTTCAGCAACGTTACAAGTGTTTGCCATCACAATTAACCCATTAACAATCACTCACCACTAAATGTATCAACATCTTCCCCTGACTTCTTTTACCCCGACCCACGGTGGAAAGGAGAAAATATCCCCCCTATGTCATCTCGCTCAGTCAGATGGGAGTTACAAAGAGGATCGTTAGAAGAGCCATCCCAAGTCATTCACTGCCCTTCAGGGTGATTTTTTTTTTAATTATTTGGGTGGGTGCGTTAGCCAAGGAAAAAGAATGATTTTGAGGCCATAGTTAATATCAAACTTTTAACAAAGTTCAAGTAGACATCTTCTGAAACCATGGAGGCTTCGGAACAAGTTCACAGGAATGCCACCCCCACCAAAAAACAACAGGTTTTCAATAGAACGAGTATTTGAAGGAAGGCCTCAAAAATGAGTCGAGGGACGGAAGACCACCAAGGTGGACGAATGTCGACATCGTGAGTGAATTCTAGCAACTGGTGGCAGAAGACCACGCTGACCATTGATGCAATCGCTGCTGAAGCTGGGGTCTCGCAATGTTCGGACGTTTCCATTTTAAGTGACCATCCTGTCAGCAAGTGTCGCACAGAGATTAGCTATTGCAAAGCGCTGACCTTCCCATCGGCTGATCCAGCAAACTCGAGGCCAGCGAAGACAATGACATGGAAGGAATCATAACCAAGGATGAGTCTTGCATTTACTGACATGATTTAGAGAACAAGAGCCTATCAAAATTCGATGGCAACGTATGAACAAGTGTGCTTAATACAACTGAATGATGGGTTGTTGTAAGATCAGGAAGAACCGCACAATAACACGAATAATTTTTTTAAGATCCTATCAAAACAGTGGATTTTCAGGGGATCTGCTAGGCCAGTTAAATTCAAGGCACAGAGGCCAGCTCAGAAGGTTGTGACAACTATTTGAGAAGGAACGCCAAAGGAGGTGTGTTAGTCTGGGTAGACTAGAGAAACAAATCCACAGAAACTCATATGTGTATAAGAGAGAGTTTAATATAAAAGGTAAGTGTGCATTAAAAAAGCATCCCAACCCAGTACAATTCAAGCATATAAGTCTAAAATTAGCCCACATGTCCGACACCGATCTACAAAGTCCTCCTCAAACTCTCAAAACACACAATAACGCTGAATCCAGGATGAAAGTCAAACCAGTGAGCTTGTAAGCATCTCAGCATTGGCAGGGGTCTCCACACAGCTTCTCTAGCACCTGGGCTGCATCAGGGTAGGTCCATGTGGCTTCTCCTCAGGGATGTCTGGCAGGAAGTGAGCCTTGTCAGCTGAAGCAGGGAACTGGCTAAGGCAGCTGCACCCTGGTCCAACCATCACAAAGCAAGAGACCCAAGAACTAGAAAGGTGAGACTCACCGAGCCATTTATCTCTCCGCCCTTCAATTAACCCCACATGGGTTTATCGGCCAGGTTGGCACAATAAACCTAACTATCACAAAGGGTAATCTTATTAGCTTTTCTTGAGGGACACATGACAATCGTAGGGGGCTTTTATGAAGGAGTCTTAAGAAAATTGAAAGCTTCATTGGTGAAGAAAAGGGCCAGGAAAGTTGTACTGTGGATTTTTCCCCCCCCAATAGGACACTGTGCCTGCTCAGTCTTTGAGGGTAGCAAGGGCCGTGTTATGAGAACTTTACTCTGAATCTTAACCACTTTACCGGAGAGGCAGGACCTTGCCCCTTCACACTGCTTTATGTTCCAAAAATTCAACAACAACAACAAAAGAATGCAATCTAACTCACTGAAGGATGCCAACACTTCTGTTTTGACCATCAACCAAAGAGCACAGAATTCTTTGAAGGAAAAGCTGTCTTCAGGAGATATAAGACCCAGATGGAAGATGGCTGAGAAGCAATAGCTTCATATCTGAATATTTTTGTTTAATTACGGTGTCATGGATCAAGCGTCAGTTGTGCAAAAAGAACAAGGGAGTACTGCGTGGTTTAAGATCAGGAAAGGTGTGTGTCAGTGTTGTGTCTTTTCACCATACTTGTTCCATCTGTATGCTGAGCAGGTATCAGAGAAACTGAGTTATACAAAGAACTCAGCATCAAGATCGGAAGAAGGCTTATTAACCACCTGCTACGTGCAGCTCACACAAACTTGCTTGCTGAAAGCGAGGAAGACTAGAAGCACTTGCTGATGAAAAAAGATGAAGGACTGCTGCCTTCAGAATGGCTTACACCCAATGTAATGAAGACCCGAATCCTCACAACTAGAGCCTCGTGATAAACAGGGAAAAGAATGATGTTGTCTAGGGTTTTGTCTTGCTTGTATCCATGCCATGGAAGCAGCAGTCAAGAGAACAAATGCTGTGTTGCACTGGGTTAATGCGCTACACAAGACCTCTGTGGAGTGGGTACATAAGCAAAAGTGGCGAAGAAAGCTGATAGCGCCCGGCTATCAAAAGATATAGTATCTGGGGTCTTAAAGGCTTGAAGGTAAACAAGTGGCCATCTAGCTGAGAAGCAACAAAGCCTACATGGAAGAAGCACACCAGCCTGTATGATCATGATATGTTGAAGGGATCAGGTATCAGGCATCAAAGAACAAAAAATCAAAGCATTGTGAATGAGGGGGGGTGCAGAGTGGAGACCCAAACCCCTTCTATAGGCAACTGGATATCCCTTACAAAAGGGTCTCGGGGAGGAGACGAGCCAGTCAGGGTGCAGTATAGCACCGATGAAACATACAACTTTCCTCTAGTTCTTTAATGCCTCCTTCCTCCCACCTCTCATAATCCCAATTCTACCTTACAAATCCGGCTAGACCAGATCATGTACACTGGTACAGATAAGAGCTAGAAACACAGGGAATCCAGGGCAGATAAACCCCTCAGGATCAATAATGAGAGCAGTGATACCAGGAGGGGAAGGGGAAGGCGGGGGAGGAAGGGGGAACCAGTCACAAAGATAGACATATAACTCGTTCCCTAGGGGACAGACAACAGAAAAGTGGGTGAAGGGAGATGCCGGACCGTATAAGAAATGACAAAATAATAATCATTTGTAAATTATCAAGGGGTCATGAGGGAGGGAAAATAAATGAGCTGATACCAAAGGCTCAAGTAGAAGGCAAATGTTTTGAGAATGATGATGACAACAAATGTGCAAATGTGCTTGACACAATGGATGTATGTATGGATTGTGATAATAGTCGTACAAGCCCCAATAAAATGATTTTTAAAAGAAAAAAAAGAGATATAACCACAGACTGCCAAATGAACAAACAAATATGTCTTAGAAGAACAGCCATCATGCTCCTTAGAGGCAAGGGTAGAGAGACTTTGTCTCACACAGTTTAGACATGCCAGGAGGGTCCGGTTCCAGAAGAAGGACATCATACTTAGTAAAGTAGAGGGGCAGTGAAAAGGGAAGGCCTTCCATGAGATGGATGGACACCATGGCTGTAGCAATTGGCTCAGGCATAGGAACAATGGCGAGGATGGCACAGGACCGGGCAGTGTTTTGTTCTGTAGCACACAGGGTCACTATGAGGCAGAACTGACTCAATAGCATCCACCACCAACAACTATGATTTTTTTATAGCAAGACTTTTTGACTTACCCCGGTGTGTCAGTGTTCTGGCATACCACAAGGCTCATAAATGGAGTTGTCGGTGTAGCTCTGCTTGGACGCTCTGAGTCGAAGTCTGAGCTACATATCACAGAGGGCACTTCGGCCTTGGGGCTCCCTGAAAGCGCTGATTTCCTTCATGGGCAGTGACCACGGGAAACTGGCCCATTGTCTGGAAGGCAGGAGCCATAGGGTCCCCGCCAGCACCAAGCCCAGTACCTGGACAGAGAGACAGAGGAAAGCCGGCTTCGTGTCAAGAGGCACATAGTAATCACACATGCGGTATGTGTGTAAAAGAAATCATCTGAAACAAAAAAATAATTTTAAAAATTATCTACAATTCCTATGAGGACAGTCCTCTGGATAGCTATGATTTCTGTGAAGCCCTGCTTGGTTTTTGTTTTGTTTTTCATCTCTTTTTGCTGTGTACAGCCAGAACGATCATATTTGAGCAGAGCTAATGATCCCCTCTTCCCATGCTAAGGACTTGAGGCCCAGTGTGTTATGCAAAAGCCATCAAGATGATAGGAGAGGCCCCAGTGGAAGCATCAGCCCCTGCTTACTAACCAAATCCTTCCTCGTGATTTACATCTAATCAGGGATCTCTTAGTAATGTGCTGGGATTAGAGACAAGAAGGCCCAAGGGACCCCAAAGATGGCTGGCAGAGAGCATCTGTGTTGCCTAGGAGACAGACAGACAGCCCCAGCCACGGAGGGAAAGGCGATGTTGCCGTGCTGTATAGAAGAAGGGGCTGTTGTTGGCTAAATTCTCTGCTGATTCAAAACTCAAAGGTGATGTCTATCAGCAGTGAAGCTTCCCTTTTCTCTCTTCAGGACCAGAAGGCATCAGTGAACTCTAGGGTCCAACTCTCTCTCTCTCTATGGAGAAAATGGTGCTGAGGCCCAGAGGGTAGAGGCAGTACCATGACAGCGACCACACCAAACACCAAACCAGTGCCTTCCAGTCGGTTCCAGCCCATGGGGATCCCCAAGTTGCAGAGCAGAAGGATGTGACATAGGGTCTTCAGTGGCTGTGACCTTGGAGCAGCAGATCGCCAGTCTTCTGAGCCCTTCTGCATGGGTTTGAACCATCAGCTCTTAGTAAACAAGCCTTTAACCATTTGTGCCACCCAAGGAGTAGGACTAAAACCAAAAAACAAACTCATTGCCATCGTGTCCATACTGACTCCTAGTGGCCCTCTAGACAGGGCAGAACTGCTCCTCTGGGTTTCCAAGACTGTAACTCTTTGCTGGAGTAGAAAGGCTCGTCCTTCTCCTGCAGAGCGGCTGGTAATTTAAAACTGCTGGCCTATGGATGAGGAATCTCAATTCTGTCTTTTCTTATTTGCCAGACTCCAACAGGAGAGAAGAGGGGGGGGGTCCACTCAGGCCCAGGAAACCCCTGCATTATGAACATCCTGCTTGCGCACAACCCGATAGTTACAGGCCAGCTCCCTGAGGCCTGTCGTAATAATATATGGAGATGCATACCATGAGTCATAATAACAAGGCATTGCTTTTACTGTGTTATTATGTTAAAGATGCTTCAGAGCAGTGGTTCTCCACCTGCCGCAGCCCTTTCATACAGTTCCTCGTGTGGTGGTGACCCCCACCCACAAAATTGTTTGTTGCTACTTCATAACTATAATTTTGCTACTGTTATGAATCGGGTAACCCCTATGAAAGGGTCGTTTGACCCCCAAGAGGTCCTGACCCACAGGTTGAGAACCGCTGCTTTAGTGTCTCCGGACTGCTTTGGGTGAATAGAAAGCTACACGATACATTATACACTCAGACAAACACATAGAGAGCCCTGGGCTATGCATCAGGCTGCTCAGCAGTTTGAAGCCACCAGCAGCCGCTTTGCAGGGCGGGGGGGGCGGGGGGGGGGGGAAAGCTGAGGCTGTAAAGAGTTACAGTCTCAGAAATGCATGTATAGTTCTCCTCTGTCCTATGGGGTCACTAGAAATCAGAATTGACTCTATGGCCGTGAGTGAGAGGGAATGAAGACAAACACTGATGTTAGAAACTAACTATACCTAACTACTCTAATTTACATAATTCAATAAATTTAGGAAGCACACTCATTCATAATCTGGGGACTATCTGTGTTTATTTTCTTCCTTCTTTCCCTCCCTGCCCGCCTTCCTCTTCTTTTTCTTCCATTATGTCCTGAGTATTCCCTGTGTGTCTGCTTACATAAAGGCTGGATCTTTGCTCCCATGAAGTATTCTTGATCTGTGGCTATGGTTAGGATGTATATTTTATGCATGTGTGGGGGGGTGGGTGGGTATGTGTGTGTGTGTATATATGGTCCAGCATGCCTCTGTTCCTGAAAGCTGGCTCTCCGTCACTGATTTGTAACAATCCCATCTCTCTGGCTGTCTTCGCAGCACGCAGTGCGAAGGGCATGCAGGCTGGGGAGGCTGGATCCTGGAGGGAGTGGAGCATGTCCCTTTAACTGAGGACCCTGGCTTGGGGTCCTGCTCTTAAGACGCGGGGGGCCTTGGTCATTCTTTGTTCAGCGCTCTAAAAGCCAGATTTTGACTTACCTGTGGGCACCAAAGGAGCGCTGGTGGCTTAGTGGTTATGAATTAAGCTGCTAACCACAAAGTCAGCAGTTTGAAACCATCCGTCGCTCTGAGAGAGAAGAAAAGGCTTTCTACTCCTGTAAAGAGTTATAGTCCGGGAACCCACGGGGCAGTTCCACGCTGCCTTTTAGGGTTACTGTGGGTCAAAATTGACTCGATGAGTTTGAATTTGAGTTTGCGTTTATGAGCAGTAAGCATCTTCCTGTCCAATTCAGTCCAGTAGAATGTCTCCTTCCATTTGAGAAACCTGGGCTCAATTTCCAGCCAATGAGCTTTATGCATGAGCATGACCCTATCTGTCAGTGGTCTGTGTGTTACTATGATGCTGAACACATCTCAGTGTAGTTTCCCGACTGAGACAGACTAGGAAGAAAGGCCTGGCAACCTACTTCTGAAAATTAGTCACTGATAGCCCCAGAGACCACAGAAGTCAGACCCACCACCCTTCATGGGGCTGGCGTAGGGCCCCATAGCACTTCGTTCCATTACACGTGAGGCCACCCTGAGTTGGGGTCATTCAATGGTGGCTGACGTCAACAACATGAGAATGTCGAGCAATCTCCCCCTTTCAGATGAGGTTTCATTCTAACAGACGGCCGAAGGTCATTGTCCGTATGACTTAGCACTTGTCTGTCCGTTCCTGTATGAATATTTGTTGATTTAATAACCAAGTGACTACAGACCAAACAAAACCCACTGAGACCCATGAAGCAGGTGTGCTTGCGTTTAGACATAAGGTAGGACTTCTGAGTGAGGTGGTTGGTACAGAGAGCAATCAGAACCATGGTGAGCATATTTCCCAGAGAGCCTGAGCAAGAGCAGACCATCTGGACTGGGCTGTCATTCCTCTGGTGCTGGCTTCCTGGGAAAGAGGGAGACCAGTTTCTCCTCTCACCCCACCTGGGCTCAGAAACCATGACAAACGTCAGAGCTCCCCGTCCTACGAACTGCCTGTGGAAAACAGTCTCAGAGGCAGACACAAGTGCATCGAGGTAATATTTAACCTGTGTGCTTTCTCTCTCCGCTCCCGCCTCGCATGGCTTTATTAGGGCTCCGGCCGGCGCCTGAACGAGAGCAGCCGCCGCACCCCGGGGACCGTCCAGCAGGGACCATGGCCAGCACGGCGGTCCAGCTCCTGGGCTTCCTGCTCAGCTTCCTGGGCCTGGTGGGCACGCTGATCACCACCATCCTGCCGCACTGGCGCCGGACGGCCCACGTGGGCACCAACATCCTGACGGCCGTGTCCTACCTGAAGGGGCTGTGGATGGAGTGCGTGTGGCACAGCAACGGCATCTACCAGTGCCAGATCTACCGGTCCCTGCTGGCGCTGCCCCGCGACCTGCAGGTCGCCCGCGCCCTCATGGTCATCTCCTGCGTGCTCTCGGGCATAGCCTGCGCCTGCGCCGTCATCGGCATGAAGTGCACCCAGTGTGCCAAGGGCACGCCCGCCAAGACCACCTTCGCCATCCTCGGGGGCGCGCTCTTCATCGTGGCCGGCCTCCTGTGCATGATCGCCGTCTCCTGGACCACCAATGACGTGGTGGAGAACTTCTACAACCCGCTGCTGCCCAGCAGCATGAAGTTCGAGATCGGCCAGGCACTCTACCTGGGCTTCATCTCCTCCTCGCTCTCCATCATCGGGGGCACGCTGCTCTGCATGTCCTGCCAGGACGAGGCACCCTACCGGCCCTACCAGGCCCAGCCACGCGCGCCCACGGCCGGCGGCGCCACGTCCACAGGCGCCGCGCCCACATACCGGCCCCCGGCCGCCTACAAGGACAACCGGGCCCCTTCTGTGACCTCCGCCTCCCACAGCGGGTACAGGCTGAACGACTATGTGTGAGGTCCCAAGGGCTCCCGGACTTGCCGGGACCGTGACTATGTTGCGCTGCAAAATTTATCTCTGAAAAGCAGTGATGGAGCGCTTGATGAACTAGGCTGCTGCCACGGGGGCAGAGGGTTTAAAGTAAGATCAGGAGAAAGTTTGATATACCAAAGACACGACAAACTCACGAAGAAACCAAGCGAAAAAACAAAACCCCCACCTTTTCTGTTTTTTGTATAATATATATATATATATATATATATATAATTTAATCATGTTTAATAAAAAGCTACTGGGCGCGGGGTTGGTCTGCAGTGTTGGTTTGCAATGCAGGAATAAAAAGTTTTGGACAAGGCTGTGTATGTGTAAAATAGTCATTACTGTTTCCAGACTGTCATTCTGCGCAGGAAAGGGCTGGTGCCAGGAAAGACCAGAGCAGTAAAAGCCGGGGCTGGCTCAGGAGTAGCCAGGGTGCAGAAGGCGCTGAGCACCAGCACCACCCCAATGCACGATGGGAAAATCCAAGATGCTTCGGCAGCACCTCCAAAAGCCAGGCTTGCTTGCTTTCTTAAATTCAGAGGCAGTAGACCAAGGGCTTCCTTGGAAGAAAAACAGTTGGCATCAGCCACAAAATGATGTCGTTTTCTACCCGTGAGCAAATAGTCACGTTGGTAAGGAAAGAGGAGCCAAAACAAAATGACATTGCCTAGCGAGCCTGGCCGCTCGACTTTCTAGGCATTGGCAAGAAGCCCAGATAAGATCGCGGCTCCTGCCTCATGAACCCCAGGCACAGCCGCAGCAATCTCTTCTGGCTTCCATCTGAGCTGGCATTAAAAATAGCCGGTAGTCCTTGAGTTGGATCTCGGAGGCAGGAGCCTTTAGCCACTTGCATGATCCAAGGACTCTGAATCTAGGGCTAGCACCTGTAGCAAGGGCTGGAAGACCTGCTGAGGAGCCAGGTGGAATCCTCCTGAAGCTCTCTGGCCGTGTGGTTTGAGCTCACACGATCTGAGGGCTGTCAATAGTGACCCCGCTCCCCCCGGGGAAACATGCCCTAGACCATTTTCCTGTTGAGCTCCTGTCCACATGCAGTCTTTTCTCACACCTGATGGAAAGCTCAGCCCGTTCTGGGAACAGGGACCAGGAGATACATGCGCCACATGGTGGAAGGACACATAGACCATGTTGCTGGTGTTGAGAGTCCTTCCGTCCTCAGTAGGGCCACCTGTGCACTCCGTCAAGTTGTTGCTGTTAGGGGTGGTGGAGTCGGTTGTGACTCAAAGGGACCCTCTGGACCATAGACGGACACACTGTCTGATCCTGTACCATCTTCCACTTGTTCTTAGGCTGGGCCACTGTTGCAGCCGCCATGTCAGTCCATCTTGTCGAGGGCCTTCCTCTCTGTCACTGTCCCTCCACTTCACCAAGCACGATGTCCTCCAGGAACTGCTGTCTCCTGACATGTCCAAAGCATATAACATCTCAGACTTTCCGACCTCTGAGGAGCTCTCTGGCCATACTTTGAAGTCATTATCATTGTATGCAGACAAAGGGCCATCGAGCAGGCTTGTGGGCCTGTGTCTGGTGAGAACCTGGCCCCAGCATCACGTAAGGAAGGCTCCAGGATTGGGATATATGAGAACAGGGTGGGAAGGGAAGGCCAGGTGGGCTATAGCCTAGCATCTCTGAATCCAACAAGACTCAAGGGAGGTTTATGCTTTCCAGACCAGGCCATAAATCTAGTGACAAGAAATTGAGCCCCCATGTGCTGCTCTCCAGTACCTGCAGCTGATTCCTTCCAAAATAACCAAACTCACTGCCGTCAAGTTCATGCCGACTCATAGGAAACCTATAGGACAGGGTAGAACACCCCTGTGAGTTTCCAAAGCTATAACTCTTTACAGGAGTAGAAAGGTCCATCTTTCCTCCAGAGGAGTGGCTGGTGGTTTTGAACTACTGACCTTACAATTAGGAGCCCAACCCGTAACCTCTACACTACCAAGGCCTTGCCAATGACTCCTAATAAGCTATGCTGTTGTTCTTTGCTGCCATCAAGTCAAACCTTGATCTGTGGCAACCCTATGCACAAAAAGAAGAAAATACTGTCCAGTCCTGCACCATCCCAAAGAAGCATTCGCCTATCTGACCATTGTGATCCTTTAACTGATTTCCATATATAATTACGCCTTTCTTCCTAGTCCATCTGAGTCTGGAAGCTCTGCTGAGTTTCAGTGTTGTAGCACCACCCACGTCTCCACTATGCATGCGGTGCCTTGGTAAGGACTTGAACCCGTGTCTTGGTTCTCCAGTGCTGCTAAGAGAGAAATACCCTGTGTGGATGCCTTCAAGGAACAGAAATGGAGTCTCTCACAGTTTAGGGGGCTAGATGTCCAAAGTCAGAGCGCCCACTTCAGGACAAGGCTTTCTTCCTCTGTTGGTGCTGATGGAAAGTCCTTGTCTCCTTTCAACATCTGTGGCCCCGTATGCCTTAGTGATATCTCTAGCTTGGGCATCACTCTTCTCCCAGGCCTAGGACGTTCTCAGCACAGAGACCCCAAGTCCAAAGAACGTACTCAGCTCCTGATTTCTTGGTGGTAATAGGTCTCTCTGACTCTGCTCGCTTGTTTAGCCTCTTTTACATCTAAAGACACTGCCTGCCCCTGTAGATTATATCCTGCCTTATTGACTGACTGCCCCTATCTGGCCAGAAAGATTGATATTCTCTGGAGACCATCACCCAATTCACAATAAACAGCTATAAAGGAAGAGAAAAAATCTACAGACGAAAGCAATAGCAAACATATTTGATAAAATATTAAAATGTGGCAATATGTTATGACACGGGGGCACGGAGTTGATGTTAAGATTTAGGACTGGATCGACTAGAAGAAGAGCATTACCATTTTGTGAGATAAAAAAGGTTGGAAATTACAGGTTTCAGTGAGAGACATCAAGTCTATGTGGCTCCATTTTCAGCCAAACAATAGACACGTCTCTAATAGGGACAATAACAGAGGGAGGTGCACACACCTTAGAATAATCAATCATTGGAGATCAAGAAAGGGGGGAGCAGCATGTTTGTTCTGATCTTCCTCAAGAGGAAACATTCAGTGGAACTTGGATGTACACATCTGGAATTCAGGGAAGAAATATAGACTGGAGAAGACAACTTGGGAGTGGCCAGCCCAGGGATAGGATTTGAAGTGAGAAAAGATCTGCCTGTAAGTGAATGGAGATGAAGAATCAAAGAGCCCCGGAGCCGGGGGACATACCTCTGTCAAAGTTGAGAAGATGAGTGGATCCCTTAAGGAAGAGTGCGTGTCCAGGGAATCAAAGGATCCACCAAGCCAAGGGCTGCGTGGTTTCGAACAAGAGGGGGCCCTTGGTGGAGTAATCAAATCATTAAGTACTTGACTAGGAGGCAAGAGGTTGGTGGCTCAAAACTACCCAGCAGCACCTTCAAAGGACCAAACCAAAACCAAATGCAGTGCTCTTGAGTCAATTCTGACTCATAGTGGCCCCATAGGACAGGCTAGAACTGCCTTGGTGGGTTTCCGGTGGTTTCAGACTGCTGGTTTTACGGTTAGCGCCCGTCTCAAAACCACTGTGCCACCAGGACTCCTCCGTAAAAGAAAGACCTACTCAAGTTCATTTAAAAAAAAAAATTAGTCTTCCTGGACTGACATATACTGGAGGCACCCGAAGACACCTTTTAAATCTGGAACTCAAGCCACTCCCAGAGGTCACCCTTCAGCTAAATTGTTGGTCTAGAACAGCAGTTCTCAACCTGTGGACCGAGACCCCTTTGGTGATCAAACAACCCTTTCACAGGGGTCACCTGATTCATAACAGTAGTAAAATTACAGTGATGAAGTAGCAACGAAAATAGTTTTCTGGTTGGGGTCACCACAACATGAGGAACCGTATGAAAGGGTCACAGCAGCATTAGGAAGGTTGAGAACCGCTGTTCTAGAAAATAAACAATCAGACCTGTGAGAAACACGTTCCTTAGAGCAGTCAACTATATGAGAGCCAATGGGCAACATCGAGGGGCGGGAGAAGTGGATGATGGGGATGGACAAGGCAGGGTGGAAATGGAGAGGGTCCTGACCCACTGCAGAGGAGATAACAATCAATGACGGGGAACAATCTGGGTGTGAACTGTCAAATGGGAAATTGGTTTGTTGGTAAGCTCTCACTTCACACACAATAAAAGTGTTTAAAACGAAGAAGAAGAAGAAGAAGAAGGTCTTGGGGATTGACTTCCAACAGATCAGCTTGGGAAACCCAACGGATCCCAGCGCTTCTACCCTGGCACACATGAGGACACCGTCAGAGGGGCCAGTTCAACGCAACCAGGAGCCCCTTCATTTCACAGACGAGGCGATGGAGGCGGACGACAGCCACTTGCTCCAGTCACTTGAAACCCCTTCCCCGTGAAAAGACTCGTGCAGCTGGAAATGGCCATTTCCTTTGACACATAAGTGACAGCTTGTTCAACAATCCCCAAGGGCACCCAAACCACTAACTGAAAGGTCAGGAGTTCGAGCCCACCCAGAGGAGCCTCAGAAGAAACGCCTAGTGATCGATCTACTCCCCAAAACCAGTCAATGAAACCCTGTGGAGTGCACTTCTAGTCTGACACACACGGGGTTGACCAGGACAGCTTGGGAACTGTTTGGGGTTTTTTTTGTTGGTGGTGGTGCTGTTCTGTTTTATTTTTTTATTAAGCTATAATTAACATATCATCCAATTTGGTCATTCAATCATATCAAGACGATTGCCCAATCATCGCCACAATAATCTTGGAAACATTTCTTCCTTCTTGTCCCTGTTCCTGCCCCTGCTCCCCTTCTGCTCCCCTAAGCGATCATTGATCGGCTCACATCTATTGCCATCAAGTCCACGCCCACCCATAGTGACCCTATAGGACACCAGATAGGGCTGCCCATGAGTTTCTAGACTTATCGCTTCTTGGCCTTTTGGCTAAGATCAAGTGGAGTTTCTGAGACTGTAACTCTTTACAGATTGATTCAGCTATTGTCTTCATAAACCCACCCATCCCGGTTTCCCTGTACAGAAAGACTTCAATCTAAGAGAAAGCAGAGAATATTCAAATTTTATAGTAAGTTCACAATGGGCCCTTTTAAAAAAGAACTCCCTGGATGTGTGTGTGTGTGTGTGTGTGTGTGTGTGTGTGTGTGTGTGTGTGTACAGGAGAGTTGGGACACAAAAAAGAGAGAGGCTAAGAAGAGAGCACAAATCCACTAGACAGAAAAACTGGGACCCATCATTAATTCTAAGTTCTTCTCCCCTTATTTGTCTGCTGAAAGAAACGATTAACTAATCAAACATTGCCATGGTGTATTGTACCCAGTACGGGCAGTCTCAGGCCCTCCGGGTGAATGGAGCCCACTTCCTCTGTGGCCCTTGCTCCATATGTTATAAGCACAACAGGCTGAGAGCCACCTGGCATCAGCTACTCCATTGTGGGTTTCAGACCAGGGACCAAGAAGTGTCATTTGCCTTTTGGCGGTCAGGAGGGAAGACAGGAAGTGGAGTTCCTGGGAGGGGCGAGGTAAGCCCACCTGATTGTCCATCTGCAGGGAGTGCTGGTTTCAGATCAATTAAATGAGTATCCATGATTTGAGGCTTTGTGGTAGCTGTGCAGAAGGGGAGGAGGATGAAGAGAAGGCCCCGTGATTTAACTCTGCCTTCAGGATTTACAACCAAAAAGCTGCCTGGACCTCCTTTTATAATGTCCTCAGCCTTGGTCATCTACGAAGAAACCTAAGCATATGTGTGAGTGAGCCAATGATAGAGACATCAAAACAGAGACAGAGAAAGACAGAAACGGAGTACAGACGGCAGAGGAAGAGGAGAGAATATTCCATCTCAGGTTTGGCATACGTTAAGCTATTTCTCGAATAACACACACAGCCAATTACTGGGCAACTGTCCAAAAGAAAATACAGAAACTTCATTCTAGTAAATTATTTTTAAATACTACCAACTGACTTTTGCAGGTGTGTGGCCAGGGAAAGGCATTAGTAAACAGCCCATTTCCTGCCTGGGAAAGGCCAGTGGGGTCACCCCATAAATCAGGTAGAGCCCAGCTCCGGGAGGCTGATCACCTGCATCTTCCTAACTTCACCTCGACTTCCAGGGACCTCACCCCAGGAAAGCCCAGTACAATCTACACTTCGATGCCTGTCTCCTTGGGGGCTTTCTGCTTCAAAGTTCCCACCCTCCCCATGCCTGTTGGGTTAATGAATGACTGAGACTTAGGCAGTTCAGCTGCCTGAGTAGCCTATGAGCTCCCGCCGGGAGCATCAGCTGCCTGTAGCTCTGGGGAGATCTTTTTTTTTTTTTTAAGTCATCCCAGGCATTTTTCCAAAATAAATTATTTGCATAAGCTTCCCATCCAGCATAATAAATAGCAGGAAGGCAAGATGTAATAGCCAGGAAAGCAGGGAAGAGTTTTGGTCTGGTGGCTGCACCAGATGTCTGGGAAGCTGGGAGCTCCCTCAAGGTGAACTGCCTCGAGCTGAGAGCTCCCTTTGCTGGGAGCTTGCTGAGCATGGGTTCGAGGCACAGGTGAGGGGCCCAGGATGGCGAAGACGTTGTGGACATGGAAGATTCAGTGCTACACCTGGAAGTCCGCCAGTCTGTGCTGGACCGCCATGAGGAAAGAAGCTGGATGGCGACACAGGAAGACCACAAGAATGGGGCGTTGAATGGCAGTGTGGGTGAAGAAGCGTGAACAGGTCACGGGTGTCCAGAAAGGCGAAAAAATCCATCTTAGAAGAACTACAACAAGAATGCCCCTTAGAAAAAATATGGTGAGACTTTGCGCATCTATTTTGGACACATCCTCAAGAAAGATCGATGACTGAAAAAAGACATTGTGTGTGGAATTTATATGCCAACAAAACTATTGGGGGTGGGGGGAGGAGACATTAGGTTTGGCAGAGAGAGAGCAAAAATGAAGAAACCCTCAGTGAGATGGAGGGACCAATAGCTGTGACAATGGACTCAAGCTTAGAGATGGTGCAACACAGGGCAATGTTACGTTGTGCTACACATCAGGTCGCTATGAGTCAGAACCAGTTCAATGACAGCAAACAGCCACCACCTGATGTCTATACACAGTGGTGTGGTCCTAGATACCCGCTTGGGATACTTTATTTATCCTTCCATTGCTTAACCTATACTTCTGTTTTAAAATTCTTTTCTAACAATGGTTAATACCTAGGTGTAAGAACATCACACGTAGTTCGTTCTCTAAAACCAAATCCTGGTTCTGGCCAAAGCTATAAAAACATTATACACCCATCAGAATGACTAAAGTTTAAAAGATTGGCAATATCAAGTGCTGACAAGGATGCAGAGCAACGACAGGTTCCCTTCTCAGGGGAAGTTCAAGTAAGTCGGAACGATGGCGGTGGCCCCTGGGTGTCTGCGATGTTCTCTCTCTCAACCTGGGTGTTAGACACACACGTATATTCATTTCACAATTGCTATAGTTTATTGTGCCGCCTGGCCGATAAACACAAGTAGGATTAACTGAAGGGCAGAGAGATAAATGGCTCGGCGAGCCTCACCTTGGTTGTTCTGTGCCTCGGTTTAAAGGGGTACACTACCTATGGGATGCCTAGCCTGTGGACTGTGTCGCTGTAAGTTGAGGTCCCTTTAAGCCCACTCGATTGGAATGTTCATCTCTGGAGCTGGGGACCAACAGTTGATGACAGTTGGGGACCTGCCTTGCTGTTTGCTGCCTGGCTATATATAGCCCAGCTCTCTCTACAGAAGGGGACTGGCAACTGGTGGCTCTCAAGCCTTAAAGGACTGCTAGTGTCTCACTGCTTTATAATTTAACTGTTAATTTCTTGTATTATCTATCTGTATATAATTTAACAGTTCATTTCTTGAATTCTATATCTATCTTTATAAATATATTTATATATAATTACTAGCAATCTGGTTTGTCTCTCTAGAGAACCCTGTCTAACACAACAATCATTTGTTCAAATGAGAATTTGTACTTAGGATACTTTTGTTGCTTTTGCTGCAGCTTGTCTTTCCCTCATAGATTGTGAATCCTCTCCTCGTTACCTTTTTTATCCACAACTACACATAGCAATTGCTCAACAAATGATTTACGATTGAATGGATACTAATATGCTTTATTTAAAAACACCGCCTTAGATTTCCTTGGAGATGCAATTCCTCTAAAATATGCTTTATATGTAATTTATTTTTTAAAATCTTCTGCACAGAAATTCTTGGGAACACGTGATTGTATAAAATATGGCTTACTGGACTGATGGGCCACGTGACTGCTGGACACAGCACTAACGCTGGAAGGAAGGACAAAAGCTAGAGTCACGTGCTCTGTCTTTTCCTGTGTGACTTAGACATCCAGAGCTGCTATAACAGAAGTCCCACAAGTGGACAGCTTCAACCAACAGACTTGCATTCTCTCCCAGCTTCGGAGGTTAGAAATCTGAATTATCAGCATCAACTTTAAACGAAGACTTTCTGTGTTGGACCTGAGGAAGGTCCTTGTTTCAAGATCTGTGGACTTGGCATTCATTGGAGATCTACATAGGTCTTGGCTTCAATCTTTCTTGAGTCTAGAAGGTTCTCAGCACAGAGATCTTGGGTCCGAAGAATGTGTTCCACTTGTGGTTCTTCTTCTTGGTGTTATGGAGGTCCCTCTGATTTCTGCTCACTTTTTTAATCTATTTAATATTTCAAAAAAGACTGACAATATCCCAGACAAGGACATCCTCAGAGAATACATAAAAAGAAACCCAACTACAAAAGATCCTTGCCGCTCCAGTATGGGCAGAAGATCAACACTCACCGAGGGCAAATAAGAGACCATCACATAGAACAACTCCACCCAGAGGGTGACAAAGAGGAAACAGCCCCCAGGATAGCATCAGCTCAATAGTGGAAAGAAGGCAAACATAAACCACACGTGCAACACAAGCGGATAAGACAGGTAGATAGGAAAATATTCAACACAAAAGGGACAAGATGACATCACAGAGTCCACAGGTGGATATAATAACACTGAATGTCAATGGCCTGAACTCAGGCATTAAAAGCAGAGGCTAACAGACAGACTCAGGAAACATAACTCATTGATTTGCTGTCTCCAGGAGACTCATCTCAAGCTTGCAGACAAAAACAGGTTGATAATTAAAGGCTGGAGAAAAACATACCAAGTAAATGGTAATGCAAAAAAAGCAGGGTAGTGATCTTAATATCTGACCAAATTGACTGCAAGATACAGGCCATAACAAGAGAAAAATAGGGGCAGTATATAATGCTCAAAGGAACAATAGACCAAGAACCAGTGAACATAATAAACATATATTCTCCTAAAGAGAGACCTGCGAAATTCATAAATCAAACACTCCAAAAGATGAAAAAAGAGATCACAGGCTCAACGATTATAGTTGGTGACTTTAATACACCACTCTCTGAAAAAGACAGATCATTGGGAAAGAAACTCAACAAGGAGGCTACAGATATAAATAGCACAATTGGACGACTTGACTTGATAGATATTTTCAGAGATTTCCACCCACACGCAAAAAAAATTCACATTCTTTTCAAGTCCACATGGCACATATTTGGAAATAGAACACATGCTGGGACACAAGTCGAATTTGAGTAAATTCAAGCACATAGAGGTTATACAGACATCTCTCTCCGATGACTGCGCCATAAAGCTGGAAATTAACAGAAGGACGGTGAAGAAAACAAGGGCAAACAATTGGAGGATGAACAATTCTCTATTGCAAAAGGAGTGGGTATTGACTTAGATCAGAGATGAAATCAGGAAATTTCTAGAAACCAATGAGAATGAAAATACAATGTACCAGAACCTGTAGGATACAGCAAAGGCATTTATTAGAGGAAGGCTGATAGCAATAAATGCACACATTAAAAAGATGAGAGACTCATGGATGATATACTGACACAAAACTTACACCAATTAGAGCAGAGTCAACAGAACAACCTACAATTGCAAGAGGCTATATATAATAAAAATCAGAGCCGAGATACAGAAGAGGGAAAACAAGAAAACTATGGAAAAAAATAATGCTGCTAAAAGTTGGTTCTTTGAAAGAATTAGCAGAATTGTCAGACCTCTGGCAAACCTAACCAAAGAAAGGAAGGGACAAATGACATTTCCAAGGGAAGAAACAGGGGACATTACAACAGACCCTAATGAAATCAAATGATAATTACACAGTACTATGAAGGACTATACTCTAACAAATTCAACAATTTGGAAGACATGGACAAATATTTGGAAACACGATCACTCCCTAGAATATCCCAGATGGATGTCAAGAACCTCAACAGACCCATAGCAATGGAAGAAATAGACAAGATAATCAAGGGAATACCAACAAAAAAATCCCCCGGGCCAGATGGCTTCAGAGGATAATTCTACCAAGCATTCAGGGAAGAACTGACACCAATCCTATACAAACACTTCCAGAACATAGAAAAAGACGAAAAACTCCCAAACTCTTTCTATGAAGCTAGTATAACTCTGATACCTAGAGCAGGCAAAGATGTCACGAGAATCAAGAAATATAGACCAAAATCCCTAATGAACATTGGTGCAAAAATCCTTAACAAAATACTGGCCAATAGAATACAAAAGCAGATTAAAAAAATAATTCACCGTGACCAAGTGGGACTCATTCATACCAGGGATTCAGGGATGATTCAACATACGAAAGACCGTCAGCATATTCACCACATTGGCAGGAAAAATGATAAGAACCACATGATAACATCGATAGACGCGGAAAAACACTTGACAATATCTATCACGTATTCCTGTTTAAGACGCTCAAGAAGATAGGAATAGACAAAAAATTCTTCAATATCATACAAGCCATATGTGAAAAACCTACAGCTAATGTGGACAATGGAGTAACGGTAGTTAACGGAGAAAAGATGAAAACAATTCCATTGAAGAAGGGGACCAGACAAGGATGCCCCTTGTCCCCACTCTTATTTAACATCGTACTGGAGGTCCTAGCTAACAGCATAAGACAAAGGAAAGACATTAAAGGCATTCAGCTGGGGAAGGAAGAGGCCAAATTATCATTATTCAAAGATGATATGATTCTATATATCGAAGATCCCTTAAACTCCACAAATGGAGTGTTGGAAGCAATAGAGGAATATGGCAGAGTGGCAGGATACAAAGTTAACAAACAGAAGTCTATTGGACTGCTCTACACATCAGACAAGATCACAAAAGAGACGATTAAAAAGATAGTACCCTTTACATTAGCCAAGTGCAAATTGAAATACCTGACTAAAAAAACGAAAGATTTGCATGAGGAAAATTTAAAACACTACTACAAGAAATCAAGAGTGACCTCAACAAATGGAAGAATATCCCATGCTGGTGGATTGGAAGACTCAATATAGTAAAGATGTCAGTTCTGCCCAAGGCACTATATAAGTTCAATGCTATCCCGATACGAATACCACCATCCTTCTTCAAAGAAATGGAAAAACAGAATTATCAGAGAAATCCTCAAGAAGAAGGACAAAGTGGGAGGGCTTGCTCTACCTGATTTTAGCATGTACTATATGGCCACAGTAGTCAAAACAGTGTGGTGCTGGCACAATGACAGATATTCAGACCAATGGAAAAGAGCTGAAGACCCAGAAATAAAAACATCAGCACACAGGCAACTGATCTTTAATAAGGGCCCCAAAAATATCAAATGGGAAGCAGATGCCATCTTCAATAAATGGTGCTGGAAAAAATGGATATCTACCTACAGAAAAATGAAGCAAGAGCCTTACCTCACTCCATGCACAAGAATAAATTCAAGGTGGATCACAGACCTTGAGATAAACCCCAAACAATTAAGGCCATTAATGAGGGAATTGTGACAAACCTGAGAACTTTGGCACAGGGAATATATAAGACTATCAGAAATAGGGAAGGATACAAATACAGAGGCGTCACCAATAGACAAGTGGGATATACTGAAGATAAGACACCTGTGTGCATCAAAAGAATTCACCAAGAGAGTAATAAGAGAGTCCACGGACTGAGAAAACATCTTTAGCAATGACACATCAGACAAAGGCCTTATTATTAAAATCTACAATATTTTATAAGCTTTCAATAAGAGAAAAACCAATTGCCCACTGAAGAGGTGGGCAAAGGACCTGAACAGAAGTTTCACAGGGGAAGATATCCGAATGGCCAACAAACATATGAGAAAATGCTTCCTATCTTTAGCCATAAGAGAAATGCAAATTAAAACAATGAGGTACCACCTAACACCCTCAAAGGTAGCCCAATTCAAAAAATCAGAAAGCAACAAGTGTTGGAGGGGCTGTGGGGAGACAGGAACTCTCATCCACTGCTGCTGGACCTGTAGTTATGTACAGCCACTATGGAAATCGATTTGGCGATTTTTAAAACGGATGGAAATTGAGCTACCATATGACCCAGCAATCCCCCTACTGGGCATATACCCAGAAGAGGCAAGAAACAAACCAAGACCAGACATCTGTGCTCCAATGTTCATTGCGGCACAGTTCACAATCACAAGGAGTTGGAAACAACCCAAATTTTCATCAACAGACAAATAGATTAAAAAACTGTGGTTCACACATACAATGGATCACTATGCATCACTAAAAAGCAGTGATGAATGCATGAAGCATATCGCCGCACGGGAAGAACTGGAGGAAATTATGCTAAGTGAAGTAAGCCAAGCACAAAAGGACAAGTATAACATGAGGGCACTGAGGTAAGTTTAGATGATAGATGATAGATAGATAGATAGATAGATAGATAGATAGATAGATAGATAGATAGATAAAGAAATGTAAATGCAAAAGGGGCACGGGGAAAAAGCTGTATACAAACACTCCAGGGGTGAGGTCCAGGTAGTATGGTAGGGGCCAAACCAAATCCAGGGGTACATATAATAGCCAACTAAAAAGGGGGCAGGGAGGGAGGAAAAGGGAAAGAAAAAAATAAGATGTGTGATGGGGAACAGGGCACTGACCCATCCGGAGGGTACTGTTTGTGTCTCCACAGGAAAAGAGGGACCAGATTTAATGCCAGTACCAGACGAATGCAGCATGCCAGCAAGGAGTGGGGAGCCAGTGGAGGGGCTGGAGGGCTCCACCCCCATACCAGCTACGTGGACAACTGCCCCTACCCCCAGGGAATTTACTTGAGAAGACGGCACTGAAGCTGCAGCTAGGGGAGAGGGGCATGTCTGATCAGAGAAAACGGGAGCAAATGAAGGGGGAGGAATAGAGAGTGGAGTACAGCCTGGCCCACCAAGCCTGAAGGATGATATTCCTGCTCTGAACAGCCAATGGACAGAGTGGACAATATGACTGATCTCATTATGAGACACACCGTCCCTTGATGGCCCAGGGCCCTAAGGGGGACAACACTGGAGACTCAGTGTCGGGACTGGCCCAGACTAACTGTGGGACACCAAAGCAAACCAATAAAAGTGTGCAGCAGAGCAACCATGGCAACAGAGCAGGGAGGCCCTGAGGGAGTACAAAGGACAGACCCTGGGGCCAGAGCATGGTATCCCATGGGACCTGACTGAAGGACATGTCTAGAGATACAAATCAGACCTTGATCTATTTACAGGTTTTTCTTTCTTTTTTAATTTTTTTCTTTTGGGCGATGCTGGGAGAGTGGAGGGTGAGTGGGTTGGAAAGGGGGAACTGATTACAAGAATCTACATGTGACCTCCTCCCTGGGGGAGGGACGGCGGAGAAGTGGGGGAAGGGAGACTCCGGATAGGGCAAGATATGACAAAATAACAATGTATAAATTACCAAGGGCACATGAGGGAAGGGGGAGCGGGGAGGGAGAGGAAAAAAGAGGACTTGATGCAAAGGGCTTAAGTGGAGAGCAAATGCTTTGAGAATGATTGGGGCAGGGAATGTATGGATGTGCTTTATACAATTGATGTATGTATATGTATGGATTGTGATAAGAGTTGTATGAGTCCCTAATAAAATGTAAAAAAAGAAAAGAGGAGGAAAAAAAAGAAAATGATTAGGGCAAAGAATGTACAGATGTGCTTTATACAATTGATGTATGTATATGTATGGACTGTGATAAGAGTTGTATGAGCCCCTAATAAATTGTTTAAAAATTTTTTTCTTTTAATAAATTTATTCTTCTATAGGTAATTGGCTTCCTTTTTTGTTGTCATCGCTGTGTTCTCACTCATCGCCTATCTTGCTATGGCTTAATTTTTGGTGCATATTATTATCTCTACAGATCTATCTAGATAAGAGAGACTGGATGAATAGTCTGGAGGAGAAAATAACGGGACCAATGGTTCAGGCAGGGGTAAGGAGGTGGTGCTGACCAACCCAGGGTCAGGGGAGCAACAAGTGACTCAAAATCAGTGGCAAGGAGGGTGTAAGAGGCCTGGTAGGGATTCAGCAAGGGCAATGTAACCAAGAGAAATTACTGAAACCCAAATAAAGGCTGAGCTTGATAGTGGGACAAGAAAAAGTAAAAGGAAATAGATGAAAGAACTAGGCAACAAAGGGTATTTATAGAAGTCTAAAGACTGGAGTGTATATATGTAAATACATTTATATAAGAGTGTGGAGAAACAGATCTATGTGCATATATTTATAGGTTTAGTATTAAGGCAGCAGATGGACATTGGGCCTCCACTCAAGCATGTACTCAATGCAAGAACACGTTGTTCTATTGAATTGGCATTCTAGAATGCACGCCTTCCCAACACAACTGCTGAAGAAAAATGTGTGCATAAGCAAAAGTGGTGAACAAAGTTGGTGGTGCCCATCTATCAAAAGATATAGCATCTGCGATCCTAAAGGCATGAAGACAAACAAGTGGCCATCTAGCTGAGTAGCATCAAAGCCCACATGGAAGAAGCACACCAGCCTGTCTGACCACAAGGTATAGAGGGACCAGATATCAGACATCAAAGAACTAAACATCATATCATTGGGTGCCCACCTTCCTGATACCATCACTGAAGACAAATGTGTGCATAAGCAAATATGGTGAAGAAAGCTGATGGTACCCGGCTATCAAAAGACATAGCGTCTGGGGTCTTGAAGATAAGTGGCCATTTAGCTCAGAAGCAACAAAGCCCACATGGAAGAAACACGAGCTATCAAAGGGATCAGGTATCAAGCATTAAAGAACAAAAAAATCATATCATTGTAAATGTGGGTGAGTGCAGACTCAAAGCCCATTGGTAGGCAACTGGACACCACCTCACTGAAGGGTTGTGGGGAGGAAATGAGCCAGTCAGGGGGCAGGGTAGCAACGAAGAAACATATAACGTTGCTCTAGTTCTTAAATGTTTCTTCCCCGCCACTATCATGATCCCAATTCTACCTTACAAATCTGGCTAGACCAGAGGATGTACATTGGTACAGATAGCAACTGGAAACACAGGGAATCCAGGACAGATGACTCTTTCAGGACCAGTGGTGAGAGTGCTGATGCCTGAAGGGTAGAGGGAATGTCGGGTAGAAAGGGGGAACCGACTACAAGAATCTACGTATAGCCTCCTCCCTGGGGGATGGACAGCAGAGAAAGGTCAGGGGAGTTATTTGTGAATTATGAAGGGTTCATGAGGGAGGGGGGGAAGTGGGAAGCTGATATTAAGGGCTCAGGTGGAAGGCAAGTGTTTTGAGAATGATGATGGCAACAAATATACAAATGTGCTTGACACAATGGATGGATGTAGGGATTGTGATGGGAATAGTACGAGCCCCCAATAAAATGATTTTAAAAGAGAGAGACTGACTCAAAATATAACCTAACCTAACCCTGTAGGTTGTGTAGGTTATCCTAACTGCCTTTAGTCTTGCCTAATCAGCATGATTCAGGTTAGTATTCACCACACATAAAATTATGACATTCAGATCACAAAATGCGGGAGAATCATATAATACTAGAATCAAAGGCCTACGCAAGTTGATAACATTGGAGAAGAAGAGAAATAAATTCAATCCATAACACTGAATGAAGAGTCTCTTCAACTCAGTGAGGAAATGGCTTGAGGACATGGAGGTCCTGGTGAGCCCCTTCATCACCATTATGTGAGAACAGTAGCCCGATATCAATATAACCCACTTTCATGACCCCAGTTCTACCTTACAAATCTGGTTAAACTGGAGCATGTACACTGGAGGTGGTACAGATAAAAGCTCTTGACACACGGAATCCAGGATAGACAAACCACTCATGAACAGCAATTGAAGTAGTGATACCATAAGGGTAGGGCGAAGGTCCCCCCACCTTCCCCAGTCACAACAATCGACATATAATCCACCACCCAAGGAGGACGAACAACAGAAATGGGGGTGAAGGGAGACAGTGGACAGTGTAAGATATGAAAGCAATAATAACTTATAATTTTTCAAGAGTTCACAAGGGTGGGAGGGAGGGAAGGAAGGGAAAAATGAAAAGCAGATACCAAGGGCTCAAGTATAAATAAAATGTTTAGAAAATGATGATGGCAACATATATACAAATGTGCTTGGTACAATTGATCTATGGATTATTGTAAAAGCCCCCACTAAAATGATTTTTTTAAAAAAGCAATCCTAACTTGTGGCCCCATGCCCCTAGATCACACAGGAAATCCATTCTCACAATAGAGGATTCATGCACCCTCTTAATTCTCTAGGGTTGCCGTATCAGGAATGCCCCAAGTGGATGGGTGGCATTAACACAGAGAAATGTATTTTCCCACAGCTTCCCAGGCTAGAAATCCAAATACAAGCTCTCTCTTTTTGTTGGTTCTGTCCCTGTTCAGCTTCCACTCCTGGACAATCTTCACGTGATGTCTCTCTCTTCTCTCACCTACATCAATAAATAAGTTCCATCTCTTAAAACACCAAAATAACAAGTTTAAATCCACCGCCATTGAATCGGATCTGACTCACAGCCACCCCATAGGCAGAATGGACACCTTGATGGGAACAGACAGCCTCATCTTTCTCTTCAGGAGCAGCTGATGGATGTCAACCACAGACCTGGAGTTAGCAGCCCAATGTCTAACTCAGAGCATCACCAGAGCACCTGGCTTACAGCACACCTCACGTGAAATCCATCTCATTGGCACAACAAAGAAAACCCATAGGTTTAGGTATAGGGGTTAAGAGATACAATAAATATTTTGTTTAATATAAAATGTTAATCCAAAATAATAATAATTTCTAAGTTATCAATGGTTCATGGGGGAATGGGGAAGGAGGGGGGGAAATGATGAGCTGATACCAAGAGCTCAAGTAGAAAGCAGGTGTTTTGAGAATGATGGTGGCAACAAACGTACAAATGTGCTTGACACAAATGATGTATGTATGGATTGTGATAAGAGTTGTAGGAGCCCCTAATAAAATGTTTTAAACATTTTTAAAATGTTAATCTATAACTTAAAAATAAACAGGAATAGAGAAGAGACGATTGATAGATACTGACCAGGTGTGTTAGGCCTTGTCTAGAAAAACAAATTCAGGAATATCATCTATGTATAAGAAATAGCTTTATATCAAGAAGTAATTATATATCAAAAAGGCATCCCAGCCCAGTCCAATTCAAGTCCATAAACCCAATGCAATTTCATGAATCTTCACGTTGACATAAAACCCAGCTGCCGCACCAGCTTTCCCATAAGATGCTCCTACAGCATCCTCACATAGTCCTGCATAATGTTTGTACCTGTCTCCTGTGCCCGACTTCTCTTTGTGGTTTGCATTCTTTATTGTCACTCCCAATACTCAGAAGCCTTCGGTACATTTTATGCATTATTTTATTTTCCCCAAACCATTTGAAAATGTAAGAAAATATCATTGAACTAATATTCAGACAATATAGGTAAACTTATCTAGAAAGTACATTTACATTAAGTAATAAACTTATCATTAGAAAAAAATGCACTGGATATTGCAAGTGGGTGACTCTCGGGCAGAATGCGTGCACTAAAGGTTCTTTTTTTTTTTTTTAAGTCGGGAAAGATTTTATTGAGGCAGGGAAATAACTTGCATAAAGGTTCTATAATACAGTGAATTCCACAGCAAAACACAATTTGAATGAAGTCATCCCCATGACTCAAATTTCAGCCAAACAATTGGCAGATCTGTAAGGGGACTAGTAAGACTACGGATGTATCCCTACTTTAATTATCAACCACTGGAGATCAAAAGGGCAGCATTTACCCAAAGACTAAGTTCAGAAAGGTTAGGGGAAAAGGCGGAATGGAAACAGGAAACACAGGTAGAAGGTGGAATATGTGATGTTGCATTGTGAAGACAGCAATCAGAGACATGAAGCAAAATGTGTATGAATTTCACCTAATTCACAATAAATAAATATCATTTGAGTCTACATGGTTATTACATTTCGATTGTCAGATATTATGGGTTCATCCCACCCAACCCTACCCAAACCCCCCTAAAAAACCTATTTGCCATCAAGTCAAGGAGTGACTCTAAAGGCTGTCACCTTTATGGAAGTAGGTTGTCACATCTCTGTCCTGTAGAATGGCTGGTAGGTTTGAACTGAAGACCTTTAGGTTAGCAACCAATCACTTAAATGTCTGCACCTGCTTTGGTCCACCCCAGAGGTTTCTGTTATCACTTACAGAAAACAGAACAAATCTATAAATCAACATGTGAAAGAAGTTCTAATGTAAACATATAAATTTTCATGTGGAATTAACCATACTATGCCAAGGTCTCCTATTTTTTAATTTCATAGTTTTGTCACCAAAAGGGTGGTGGGGGGGAAACTACAGTTATCTTTCAAAGAATTTATACAGAACAACCTAACCACAAAAGAAACTTTTCTATTTCGTTGAGCAGACATTGAAAATAAAAATATTACATGCCCACAGTTCTAAATTACTGTTCAAAACATTCCATCTCTTCTTATAAAGCAGCCAAAATGATCTCTTTAAATTAGGAGCTTTCAATTCCAGATGGCAGACCAAGTTCATGTGTTTACATACCTACCTTCTCTCTGGGTAGCATTTGATGCTAGTCACTTGGCTATTAACCAAAAAGTTGGTGGTTGGACTCCACCTGATGTCCCTCAGAAACAAGGCTCAGAGATCCACTTTTGAAAAGTCATAGTTCTTGAAAGCCTGTTGGAGATAATATTCTGGAAAACATGACGTTGTCATCTTCTCCCTGCACACATTAATAGTAAATAATAAAAGAATATGACAGCTAAAAAAGAATAGAAGGAGCATCAGTGATTTCAAGACATCTCTTGAAGATAGACAGTTGATTTTTTTAAAGTAAATTTTGAGTAACCATGTCAGCGATGCAGCTAGGAGTACCCGTCCAAGCAGAGGGGCTGCGATGGCAAGAACTGACCCGAGAGATGGGCCCTAGGGATCGTCCATAGTTGAAGAGAGATGTGACTACATGGAGGAGAGGAGAGCTGAAAATCCAAACTGCCAGGTACCCAGGCATGTCCTGCCTCACACCCCTACCACACTCACACCAAGATGCACACCTGCGTATGGGCACACATAGGCAAAGACAAATACGCAGAGCTGAAGATGCTTCTAAAGCAATTGAACAAACTGGGAGGGAAATCATGAGGGAGGCAGTGTAGGTGTTGGCACCCCCCTTTGAAATCCTCTACTTGTGGCTTTTGAGAGATCCTCAGGTTGAAAGCAGCTTCCTGCTGCCTCTGGCTAAAGGGGAGCCTCCCTTTGGCAAGTCCTGTTTCCATAAACAGCACTCTCTGCCTCGCACTTCAAAGAATCATCATACATTTGAGGAAAGCCTGTAAAATGGAAGAGAGGGAAAGGAAATATAAATAGGGGAAAGGAGGGGGAAAAAACTGACACCAGAGGAAACAGATCGTTTTTCTTTCTAAGAAGAGAATGCTTTTAGCATATCTACTCAAGAGTCTCAGAGCAATGTACAATTTTATTGCACCTATAAAATAGCGGTGTTATTTTGAAGCTACCAAACAGAGATCTTAAATGAAAACTTTTAAAGTTTTCAATAAGATCTAAACAGAAGTATTAGAGCACAATGTAGAGAAAATACTCTAGAGCATAAGGGAAATTAAAACATAAATCTAGGCTCCACGAACTAGAAGATGAAAGATATAGAAGATCATTGGGGAGATTAAGTATCTGACTAATGAGAGTTTCTGAAAGAAAAACAAAAAAGCTATATGGAAATTACCTTTAAAATGATTAAATAAAATCCCTTAGAACTACAGAGAGGCATGAATCAAAACATCTAATGAGACGGTTGATAAGTGAGGAAAGGGTCTTTGTAGAACTCAGAAGTGATTGGGTGTAGGACTCTCCCTATAACTCCACTAACATAACAAAATTCAATCTGTGACACCAAGTAATGACACACACAGAGGAGCACTGAAACAACGAAATGTCAAATGAGAACTTTTCGGTATTTCTGGAATTGAGTGTGGGATATATAACTCCTCACCTATCTCCCTATTAACCTTCAGTAAAATCTGTAAAACTCACCGATGCTTTTGCATAACTGGTAGTGTTTAGTGGGAAGTTGAAGAATCAGTGAGTTCTATGGCTAGGCAGGAAACACAGACAGCACATTTGGACCCAGAAGCAGCAGGATGAGAAGACAATTGGTATCTGAATTTAGGATCGAAATAATGAGTCACTAAACTCTTACTACTTGGCTGTCCATTTAGTAAGCGCATGGAACATTATCAAACGGAAGAGAAGGCTGGAGGGTAGATAAGATAGTAACTTGGGTGGAAGATAATATCCTACAAGAGGGAGTTAAGAAAAGTGGGGTGCAGGGGACAGAGCAAGCCACTGGAAGGTTTGATAGAGTTCTATTAAGTTGCTGGATGCAAAACAATGGTATTCTGACATGTAAACCTCTACCTAATACACAATAAAAAGTTGTATGAAAGAAATAAAGAAGGAGATAATAATGAGTCTACAAAACATCTCACAACATGGATGAACCTAGAGAGCATTATGTTGAATGATATTAATTAATTACAAAGGAACAAATATTATATAAGACTCCTATTCTAAAACATGAAGAAGAGTTTTACACACGTAAGTAAATTCAAAATGAGTCTGATAGAGACTAGTGGAACCCTCAATACTGTGGCACTTCAACACCCTTGAAACCTGGAACTGAACCCCCCACCCGCTAGCCCCACCCCCGGAATTGCCTTTTAGCCGAACAACAGATAAGCCTGTAAAGTGAACCATAACACTTATGAGAAACACCCTTCTCAGAACAATGACCGGGAAGAGACCAGTGTTTTCCCCAAAACAAAGCCCAGAAAGGCAGGAAGAGACAGGAATCAAGGACAGACAAATACAGGGAGTCCAGGGAAGAGTGAGGAAATGTCAACTGATGTCACTCTCAAGCAACTGAAGCTCAAAACTGTTAGCATCCACCTTTCAGAATAAATTCTAGGTGGAGGGTTCTAATAGAGGTCAGATAAACAGGAGATATTCTACTCACATCACGTTGGGTCCAAAACTCTATGGTAATAAAAGAAGAAAGATAATACAAACATAAAAGACCAAACAAATCCTTCCAAAGATGTATGCCAGAAAAGAGCATCTATAGAGGTCTAAATACAGGTATGTATATACGTAAATATATTTATATATGATGATGGGGAAATAGCTCTATGTGCATATATTTATAGGTTTAGTGTTAAGGTAGCAGATGGATATTGGGCCTCCACTCAAGTACTCCCTCAATGAAAGAACACTTTGTTCTATTAAACTGGCATTCCATGATGCTCACCTTCCCGACACAATCCCTGAAGACAAATGGGTGCGTAAGTATAGGTGGTGAAGAAAGCTGATGGTGCCCGGCTATCAAAAGATCTGGGGTCTTAAAGGCTTGAAGGTAAACAAGCGGCCTTCAAGCTGAGAAGCAACAAGTGATCACAAGGTGTCAAAGGGATCAGGCATCAGGCATCAAAGAACAAAAACCCAAAGCCCATCTGTAGGCAACTGGACATCCCTTACAGAAAGGTCACGGGGAGGAGACAAGCCAATCAGGGTGCAGTGTAGCAACAATGAATCATACAACTTTCCTCTAGTTCTTAAATGCTTCCTCACCCCCACTATTATTATCCCAATTCTACCTTACAAATCTGGCTAGACTGGAGGATGTATACTGGTACAGACAGGAACTGGAAACACAGGGAATCCAGGACAGATGAACCCTTCAGGACCAGTGGTGAGAGTGGCGATACCGGGAGAGTGGAGGGGAGGTGGGGTAGAAAGGAGGAACTGATTACAAGGATCTACATATAACCTCCTCCCTAGGAAATGGTCAACAGAAGAGTGGGTGAGGGGAGATATCAGTCAGTGTAAGACATGGAAAAATAATGATTTATAAATTATCAGGTGGAATGAGCGGGGGAGGAAAGGGAAAAAATGAGTTGATACCAGGTGCTCAAGTCGAAAGCAAATGTTTTGAGAATGATGAGGGCAACAAATGTACAAATGTGCTTGACACATTGGATGGATTGTGATATGAGTTGTATGAGCCCCCAATAAAATGATTTTTTTTAAAAAGATGTATGCTGGAAATGGAAAAAAATCTCTGACTCCAACTTCTTTACGCTAACAAAAATATGGACAAGAAAATGAGATTTTAAAATTGAACTGTCAGAGCTGAAGAAAGAAATTATGCCATACCTATATATGTCAAATATGTCATATAATCTTCTACTTTTCTCATTTCTACTCTGCCACAAATTTTCATCATCATCACCTCCTCTAGGACTGCTACAATATCCTTCAACTGTGTCCCTACACTCCCACACTCGCTCCTATAACTCACTTTTCACACGATCATCAGAATGATCATTGTAAAATATTCTTAGGTTTTCAGAAACCAGAGGGGAAGGGAGACTGTGGTCGGTGTGAGATATGAAAATAATAACAATCTATAATATATCAAGAGGCCATGAGGGTGGGGGGGGATAAAGAGGAGCTGATTCCAAGGGCTCAAAAGAAAGTAAATATTTAGAAAAGAATGATGGCAGTGTATGTACTAATACGTCTGATACAATTGATGTATGGATTGTAACAGAAGTTGAAAGAACCCCCTATAAAATAATCTTAAATAAATAAAAATAAACAAACAGCCATCTGAAAAAGGTATCAGCTAGCCCATGCAGAGGCAACATATTTCCAGCTTAAGGTGATCAAAGGATTTTTTTAAATCCAATATCACAGGGAGGCGGTATGTATTAGAGCTTAAATTCTTGTTTGGATCAATGCTCATGGAAACATCAGTGCAGAGATCAAAAGATGTGTTGCATTGGGTAAATCGGTTGCCCAAGACCTCTTTAGAGTGTTGAAAAACAAGGATGACCCGAGTAGTGGTTATTTCCATTGCCTCATATGCATGTGCAAGTTGGGCATTGAATAAGGAAATCTGAAGGAGAAAGTATGCATTTGAATTGTGGCATTGGAGAAGAATACTGAAAGTGCCATGGACTGCCTATAGGACAAAGAAGTCTGTCTTTGATGAAGTGTGGCCAGAGCTCTCCTTAGAGACAAGGATGGTAAGACTTTGTCTCACATACTTTGGACATGTTGTCAGGCTTCCCTGGAGAAAGATGTGAAGCTTGGTAAAGTAAAGGGGCCGTGATAAAAGAGAAGGCTCTTTACAAGATAGACACCATATATGCAACTGACTCGATGGCCCCTAACAAGAGCATGTTTGAAAAAGGCTACAGTTTATACATATATTACAATTATAAACATATAATTTATGCATATTTTCTCTTACCAGACAGTTCCCTTGCCTAAAATCCTCTGAAAGCCTCACCAGGACATAGATGGTCTCACATAATTGGTTCTCTGTCTACTTTTACGATGCTGTTTTGACATACTCTCCATGCAGTCATTACACAACAGCCACATGGATTTGAACTCTGTACTTCAGTCAGGCTTTAAGCCAGGAGCACATACTCCCTGACCAATTATCCTGTTTGATCCTTACACTACTGCTTTATTTGTCCATGTGATTAATTATTAATTGTCTGTTCCCATACGAGCAAGGACTTTGTCTGGTTTATTCAATCTTAGACCTCCAGTTCCTAGAACAGCGGCCAGTGTCGACTAGAGACGTAAATATTTATCCAGTAGTCAACTGACTAAATGAGTAAAAGAATACGATTCTAATAACGTGATGTCGTTTGGAAACAAATTACAAAGCCAAGGGCAATATTGCCACGTGGAAAAAGGAACCGTTGACACAGACAGAGGATGTGTCTAAAAAAACAGCAATCCCCTGTAAGGCGCACAAACGCCATTACCTGATGGCCAACCGGTTATGTAGACCTAAAACATGCAGAGGACAGCTGAAGAATAAAAAATAAAGGCTGGGTATGTAAAAATTAAGCAAAGGAAGGTGAATAACAGCAATAATATCACGGTTGCTCTTAGGGACCACCAAGTTGGCTCTGACCCACAGCAACCCTATGCACAACAGAAGGAAACTACATGGTACCATACCATCTTCACAATTGCTCCGTGCCTGAGCCCATTGACGAAGCCACTGTGCGAATCCATCTCATCGAAGGCCTTTCTCTTCTTTGCCGCCCCCTCCACTTTACCAAGCATGATGTTCTGCTCCAGGGACTGGTCCCTCCTAACAATATGTCCAAAAAGTGTGAGCTGAAGTCTTGCCATCCTTGCCTCTAAGGAGCGCTCTGGACTTTCTTCTTCCAATACAGATTGATTTGTCCTTTCTGCAGTCCATGGCACTTTGAATATTCCCCTTCAGCACTACAAATCAAATGCATCTATTCTTCTATGGTCTTTCTTATTCAATGGCCAATACACTGACAGACAGGAGGTGGAACAGCAATATTAGGGGGGGGGGAAGCTAAAAAAAAAAACTTTATTAAGTTCAAAGGGTCACTTCATCACTGTGAACTTTATAATCAACAATAAAAAGGTATTGCTCATAAATTGGGGAAAATTACAGGAATTCATTATTAGTGAAATGTTTTCATTTCCTTCTTCCAGTTACAATCATCAAGTGGGGGGATGAAAAGAAGAAGCAGATTATCTGAACAATAAGATAAGTAAGGTTGATCCTTTGCACATTTTACATCTAATTCTACATCCTCAAAAAGAGAATGTACAGGGCACCGTCTTTCCAAACACAATAGACTTACACGATTTTACAGTTTATTAGATCACAAAGGAAACCTCAGTAAGTTCCAGAGTGAAACAGAAACCACATCCTCAAGCTATAATAAAACCAAAAATAATAAAGTGGAAGTAAGAAAAAATAATATCCAACCTATCGGAAATGTAAAAATAAAAGTCTTGTTTTTCTTTATTTCAAAGAGGAAATCAAACTGCAACTGCAGCCTATCTAGAAAATTACAATAACGAAGATATTAGATGTCAAGCTCCCTTGGGGCAGGGTCCAAGCTGAAGGCAAAGTAATAATCATATATTTAAATACTTCGTGGAATACAAAAACTAATTTAACATTCTTGGGGGGACTACAAAATTAATAAAGATTTTAAATTAAATAGAAAAGAGGAAAATTAGAAAATAAATTCAAGATCCAGTTCCTTTTGAAAAACTACAAACTAAATCACTTTTTTTTAAAGGCAAGAGTAGAGGAACACATATACATCAAGTCAAGATAAAGGAAAGGAGATAATTATAAGGCCATACTTTAGGTAACTTTATGCTAAGCCCATGTGGTCAAAAGAGAACAAGTCTCCATAGGGCTTTCTGCGGCTATAATTTATTTAGAAATAGCTCTCCAGGCCTTTCTTCGGAGGCACCTCTGAATGGATGCAAATTGCCAACCTTTTAGCTAATAACCAAATGCCTTAATGGTTTACAGCATGCAGGACCTCAAACCACTGGTACAGCACCTTAAATATCATTGCTGAAGAAATTGTTAATTTGTAATATCAACATAAAACATAGTTTTAAATGAATGAACTTGAAAAGATATATACAGAGTCTATACAAAGAATTTTTAAACCCCCTTTTTAAAAAAGAAATCAAAGATTTAAGTAAATACAGAATTACCCCTTGTTCTGGAGTATGATGACTCCGTATGCTTAATATAGTAAAGTTGTCCTTTTCCCCTAAGTCAATCTACAGTTCAGTGCAATAGAATAGAGGCTTGAATAACTTTTTAGAACTTGAAAAAGTTACCTTTACATTTCCACATATGGGACTAGCCAGGTCATTTCTGAAAATGCAGAGAAAGGGTGGAGTAGGTGACAAATGAGATATTCAAGCTCAGGTTAGGTTGACTCCAACCATGACAGTGACTCAGGTTATCAATCCAAGGATGATCTGATTAAATATGACCCAATATGATCTACACGATTCTGGACCATTATGACCCAAGGTGAACCATATGGACAGAGCAATCAACCTAGCAATAGAACCATATACGTTCTTCTCCAGTGCACATGGAACATAGTCTGGAATAGAATATATGTCAGGACACAAAACAAGACTTAATAAATGTAAAAATGTTGGTATTTTACCATCCATTTTGTCAGCCATAAAGCTATAAAATTAGAAATCATCAATAGGAAAATCAAAGGTAAAAGTTCAAATACATAGAAACTGAACAACACACTGCTTAAAAACTACAAGGCAACCCATAAAATAAGGAATGAACTAAAAAAATTCCTTAAAACAAACAAGGATGAGAAAGCAATATACCAAAACTTTTGGAATACAGCAAAAGCAGTTATCAGACAAGAGTATAGCAATAAATGCACACATGAAAAAAGAAGAGAAAAGATATAAGTGTGTGTATGTATGTGTATATATGTGTATATGTATATATGTATGTGTATATATGTATATATATCATATTAAATAAAGGGGGAAGTGCAGAGTGGAGACCCAAGGCCCAAGTGTCGGCCAATGGAGATCCCCTCATAGAGGGGTTTAGGAGAGGAGATGGGTTAATTAGGGTGTGAGGTAGTATCGATGAAGAACACAGCTTTCCCCCAGATCCTGGACGCTTCCTCCCACCAACTACCATGATCTGAATTCTACCTTGCAGGGCTGGATAGGACAGAGGCTGTACACTGGTGCATATGAGGGTTGGAGGTACAGGGAATCCAGGGTGGATGATACCTTCAGGACCAAGGGTGTGAGGGACGATGCTGGGAGAGTGGAGGGTGAGTGGGTTGGAAAGGGGGAACTGATTACAAGGATCCACATGTGACCTCTTCCCTGGGAGAGGGATAGCGGAGAAGGGGGGAAGGGAGACTCCGGATAGGGCAAGATATGACAAAACAACGAGGTATAAATTACCAAGGACATATGAGGGAGGGGGGAATGGAGAGGGAGGGGGGGGAAAAAAGAGGACCTGATGCAAGGGGCTTAAGTGGAGAGCAAATGCCTTGAGAATGATTGGGGCGGGGAATGTATGGATGTGCTTTATACAATTGATGTATGTATATGTATGGATTGTGGTAAGAGTTGTTTGAGTCCCTAATAAAATGTAAAAAAAGAAAAGAGAAAAAAATGATTAGGGCAAAGACTGTACAGATGTGCTTTATACAATTGATGTATGTATATGTATGAACTGTGAAAAGAATTGCATCAGCCCCAATAAATTGTTAAAATAAAAAAATTTTTTTTAATAAATTAAAAAAAAAAAAAGAAGAAGAGAAAACCAAAAATAACACCTTTTTCCAGTATCTTCAACAACTGGAACAAGAGCAAAAAACTAAACCTTCAGTCACTGGGAGAAAAGAAATCATAAAAATTAGAGCAGAATTTAATGAATTAGAAGAGAGAAAAATAGAAAAAGTAAGCAACTGAAAAAGTTGGTTCCTTTAGAGGATTAAAAAAAAAACAATAATCCACTACAAACTTAGAAAAAGAAGATGCAAGTATCAAAAATAAAACATGAAGGGCAGGAAAAATAAGACATGAACATCATAGCAGATCCAAATGAAATAAAAATAATAAATTATTATGAAAGACTATATTCTGACAATTTGAAAACTTAGATGAAACCAAAAAAAATTCTAGAAACACACTATTTTCCAAACTACTACAGACTGAGGTAGAAAATTTCAATTACCCCATAACAAAAGAAGAAATAGTTCAAATTATTTTTTAAGAACTCATATATATATATATATATATAGAGAGAGAGAGAGAGATTTTATATTTATATATCTGGATATATATGCATATATCCAGAGCCACATGGCTTCACTGAAGAAATCTAAGCACTGAAGAAATCTAAGCATTCAGAGAATTGTTGACCCCAATTACTGTCTGGTAGGACAGCAAACTCTCACTCATTTTATGAAATGCGCATAACCTTGATACCAAAACCAGGCAAAGACGTTACAATCAAAGTAGAAAACTATAGAACAATATCCCTATGAACATAGATGCAGAAATTCTCAGCAAAATACATGCCAATAGAATCCAGTAATTATATATATATATAATTAGATATAGAGATTGATAGATAAAGTGGGTTCCATACCTAGCACACAATGATGGCTCAATAATGGAAAAACGATTCAGGTAATCTACATATCAACAAAAGATAAGAACCACATAATCATATCAAACAACAAAGCAAAGGCATTTCACAATAGGAATAGAGGGGAATTCTCTCACCATTATGAAGGCCATATATACAAAACTCTTAGCCAATATCTTGCTAGTTGGAGAGAAATAGAAACCATTTCCCCTGTAACAGGAACCAGGCAAGGAAGTCTGAATGAGAGCTATCAGACAACAAAAAGGAAATCAAAGAAACCTGTATTTTTTTATGATAACAATCCATAATTCAATTAGATCCAGCATAATTGTACAAGCTCTGCCACCATCAGTTTCAAAACACTGTCTTTCTTGAATTCTTTGCTATGAGCTCCCCTTTCCCTCCCCCATACCCTACCCCCCAGGAACCTTTATTATTACCATATATTATATATTATTATTATTTTATTTGCCATATCTTACACCATCCAATATATCCGTTCACCTACAATTCTGTTATACATTCCCTTTGTGTGGGGTTATACAGTCATTGTTGCTATCAGTTACCATTTCCCGTCTTTCCCCCATCTCTTCCCATAGCCTCAGGGAATCATTACTCCTATTACTGTTTCCGAAGGGTTATGTAACTTGGCTTTCATGCATCCAATGATCTTAATTATACAAATGAACATACACAGGTCTAACAAGATTAATGAGATAAAGTAAAGGTCATAATGGTAAGGGGAGGAAATATTAAAGAACTGGGGGATTGTTATGTATTTCTTTAGTGCTATGCTACACACTGGATATAACATACCTTCCAAGTGGCCCTTTTGTGAGGGATGATCCTATTATTTTACAGGTAGGTTTTGGGTCTCCACTTTGTCCACTCTCCTTCATGTCAATTTTATTGCTTGTTTTTGAACTTCTGATACTTGAAAGGAATCCATATATTTTTAATCATTTTATTAGGGGCTCATACAACTCTTACCACAATCCATTCAACTGGGAGGGAGTTATATGTAGATCATTATGATTGTACATTTGTTGCCATCATCATTTTCAAAACATTTTCTTTCTACTTGAGCCCTTGGTATCAGTTCCTGATTTTCCCCCCTCCCTCCCCCACCTTCTCTCCCTCACGAACCCTAGATAATTTATAAAGTATTATTATTCTTTCATGTTTCACACTGTCCAATGTCTTCACTCAACCACTTCTCTGTTGTCCATCCCCCAGGGAGGGGGTTACATGTAGATTATTGTGATCTGCTCCCCCTTTCTTCCCCACCTTCCCCTTACCCTCCTGGTATTACTACCATTATTGGTCCTGAGGGGTTTATCTGTTCTGCAGAGAATCCATACATTTAAAGAATATGGGAAACTCTTACTATTTTCACATGATATGGTTTTATCCATAGAAAATCCCAAAGCTTAACATAAAAATTTTTGGAAAAATTGAGAGATTCAGTAGCCTAGCAGGATACAGGATTACTATACAAAAATCAATCCAATTCCAATATATTAATGAAGAGAGCTCAGGGTGGGAGGGACAGGAATCAAGAAAATCATACCATTTACAATGTTGTTGGTAGGTGTCCCTAAGGGAGCTCCAAACCATAGCAGCTCTATGTATAACTGAATGAAATGCCACCCCGTCCTGTGCCATCCTCACAATCATTCTTACATTTGAGCCAATTGTTGGAGTTGCCATGCCAATACATCTCATTGAGGGCCTGCCTCTTTTTCGCTGGCCCTCCTCTTAACCAACCATGGTATCCTCCAGAGACTGGTCTCTCCTTACAACATGTCTAGAGTATGTGAGTCCATGTTTCACCACCCTTGCCTTTAAGGGACATTCTAGCTCTATTTATTCCAAGACAGAGTTGTTCTTGCGGCAGTCCATGGTACTTTCAATATTCTTATTCAAATGTATCTTCAGTCTTCCATATTAGTATCCAACTTTCACATATATATGAGGCAATTGAAAATACCAGGGCTTGGGTCGCATGCACCGTAGTACTCAAGGTAAGACCCTTTCTTTTCAAAACTCTAAAGAGGACGAGTGTAGCAGATTTACCTAATGCAACACATCTTTTGATCCCTCGAATGCTGCTTCCGTAGCATGGATTGTGATCCAAGCAAGATGACTCCTTGACAACTTCAAGCTTTTCTCCATTTATCATAATTTGTGTACCCATTGGTCCAGTTGTGAGGATTCTGGTCTGTAATCCACACTGAAGGTTGCAATCCTTGATTTTCATCAAGTGTTTCAAGTCTTCCTCGCTTTAAGCAAGCAAAGTTGTGTCATCTGCATATTACCTTCATCTGTTAATAAGCCTTCCTCCAATCCTGATGCCACATTCGTCTTCATGTGCTCCAGTTTCTCTGATGATTTGCTCAGCATACAAATCGAATAAGTATGGTGAGAAGATACAACCCTGACTGACACATCTTGACTGATTTTAAATATTGCAATATTTCCTTATTTTGTTCCTAAAACTGCCTCTGATCCATGGTGCAGTTTCCCACGAGCACAATAAAGTATTCTGAAATTCCCATTCCTTTCAAGGTTTCCATGGCTTATGAAGAGTCACACAATCCAATGCCTTTTCACAGTCAATGAAACACAAGCAAGCATCTTTCTGGTATTTTTTGCTTTCAACCCAGATCCATCTGACTCAGAAGAGGATTGTTCCACATCCTCTTCTGAACCAACCTGAACCTCTGGCAGCTCCCTGTCCACTGCAAACACTTTTAGATGATCTTCACAAAATTTTACTTGCATGGAATATCAGTGATAATGTTTTAAAATTTTAGCATTCTGTTGGATCACTTTTTTTAGAATGGATACAAAAATAAATATCTTCCACTCAGTTGGCCAAATAGCTGTCTTCCAAATTTCCTCAAATAGATTACGGAGTGCTTCCAGTGCTTCATCAGCTTGTTGAAACATTTCAATTGGTATTCCAACAATTTCTGGAGCCTTGTGTTTGGCTAATGCTTTCAGTGAAGCTTGACCGTTTTCTTTAAGTACCATTGGTTCTTGCTCATACGCTACCTCCTAAAATGTTGACTAGTTCTTTTTGGTTCAGTGAACATTTTGGAGTGTTGACTAATTGTTTTTGGTACACTTACTATGTGTAGTTTTTCTATCCTCTTTTGATACTTCCTTCATTATTCAATATTTTTCCCAATGACTTTTTTAATATTACAACAATATTTTTCTTGAATTTTTCATTTTAAGATATGCCAAATGTGTTCTTGGTTTGTTTTATTTTTCTAACTCTGGGTCTTTGAGAAATTTTCAAAGGACCACTAGAGAAGACAAAGTAAACTATTGTAATGAAATGTACAAAGACCTAGAGTTAGAAAACCATTTATAACAGCCACACACAAAAACAAAATACTTAGGAATAAACCTAACCAGAGAAACAGAAGACTCGTACAAAGAAAATACTACTGAAACAAACAGGGAGAAACAACATAAATGTTAGGGTAGGAAAGCTGATGTTGTGAAAATGTCAGTACTACCCAAAGCAATTTATAAATGAAATTCCTATCCAGATCCCATCTTTGTTCTTCAAAGAAACAGAAAAACGACAACAACTGCTAACTTCAGATGCTTTGGGAAAAGACCCAAGATAAGCAAAGAACTTCCTAAGAAAAGAACAAAACAGGCTTCCTCTCACATCCCCACCTAAAAACCTATTACACCGGAATTACATAGTAATTAAAACAGTCTGGCACTTGCACAATGACAGGTACGTGGAACAATGGAATAGAATAAAGAACCCAGGAGTAAAATTTCCACCAACAGACAACTCATCATTGACAAAGGGCCAAAAACATTAAATGACAAAGAAATCATCTCTTCGACAGATGATGCTGACAAAATTGGATCTCAATCGGCAGAGGAATGAAATGGGACCCATACCCAAGCCATGTACAAAAACAAACTCAAAATGGGTCAAAGACCCAAAGTAAATCCCAGGACAATAAAGATCATTAAAGAGAAAACAAGAGTAGAATTTAAGGGTCCTATGGCATAGCCACACAATCAAACATAATGAAACAAACACACACAATAGATAACAAAATAGACGACTAAGCCCTACCAAAAATGAGACACTGATGGATGCCAAAAGACTTCATTGAAAGAGTCAAGAAAACCTGTGATGCTCACCTTCCCTGACACAATCGCTGAAGACAAAATGGGTGCATAAGAAAATGTGGTGAAGAAAGCTGATGGTGCCTGGCTATCAAAGGATATAGCCTCTGGGGTCTTAAAGGCTTGATGGTAAACAACAGCCATCTAGCTGAGGAACAGCAAAGACCACATAGAAGAAGCATATCGGCTTGTGTGATCATGAGGTGTTGATGGAATCATATATCAGGCATGAAAAACCCAGAAAAAAATCATATCGTTGGGAATGAGGGGGGGGTGTGGAGTGGAGACCCAAAACCCATCTGTAGACCATTGGACATCCCCTTTACAGAATGCTCACAAGGAAGAGACGAGCCAGTCAGGGTACAGTATAGCACCATTAAAACAAACAACTTTCCTCTAGTTCTTTAATGCTTCCTCCTCGTATCTATCATGACCCCAATTCTACCTAACAAATCCAGCTAGCCCAGAGCATATATGCTGATACAGATAAGAGCTTGAAACACAGAGAATCCAGAGCAGATAAACCTCTCAGGACCAATAATAAGAGTAGTGATACCAGGAGGGGGAGGGGAAGGTGGGGAGAGAAAGAGGGAACGGATCACAAAGATCTACATATTACACCCTCCCAGGAAGGGATAGACATCGGTCCGTGTGAGACATGAAAAATAATAATAATTTATAAATTATCAAGGGTTTGTGAGAGAGGGAGTATGGGTAGGGAGGGAAAAGAAATGAAGAGCTGTGGAGGGAGGGTGGGTTGGAAAGAGAGAACCGATTACAAGGATCTACATGTGACCTCCTCCCTGGGGGGCGGACAACAGAAAAGTGGGTGAAGGGAGACGTCGGGCAGGGCAAGATATGACAAAATAATTTATAAATTATCAAGGGCTCATGAGGGAGTGGGGAGGAGGGAGGGGAGGGTAAAAATGAGGAGCTGATGCCAGGGGCTTAGGTGGAGAGCAAATATTTTGAGAATGATGAGGGCAATGAATGTACAAATGTGCTTTACACAATTGATGTCTGTATGGATTGTGATAAGAGTTGCATGAACCCCTAAAAAAAAGATTTTAAAAAATGAAGAGCTAATACCAAAGGCTCAAGTAGAAAGAAAATGTTTTGAAAATGATGATGGCGACAAATGTACAAATGTGCTTGGCACGATGGATAGATGTATGGATTGTGATGAGAGTTGTATGAGCCCCCAATAAAATGATAATATATATATAAAGAATATAAACAGTAAATACGTTTAAAAGGTGTGGGAGTGGAATCTAGCCTATTAATCATGTCACAACCGATGGTGCCACCTTGTGGGCATGGCCTTCTCGTGAGGAGAGTCCTGGGAACCTCCCCTCTCTCTCTACCTTCACCTTCCGTGGATAAGCCATGCCGAGACCTTTGAGAGCCCTGGGGATACGTCCACCACCATTGGATCCACAGAGACTTTACACCACTGGCCAGTAATGTTCCTGCATCCTGCAACATTGCATGTGGCTTTGTGAGTCTGCAGAGGGACTAAGGGACTAGTATCAGACTTATGGACTTACGTTGGACTGGGCTGGGATGTTTTTGTGATATATAATTACTCTTGATATAAAACTCTGTCGTACACATATAGGAATGTCACTGGATTTGTTTCTCTAGTCAACCTGACCTAACACCACATGTGAAAGTCGGACATTGAATAAGGAAGACCAAAAGGCATCAGTGCATTTGAAGCGTGGCGTTGGAGAAGAATTCTGAAGGAAGCACTAGCCTTCTTGGAAGAAATAAAGCTAAAAGTTCTCCTTAGAGGCAAGGATGGTGAACTTGGTCTCACATCCTTTAGACATGTTTTCAGGAGAGACCAGCCCCTAGAAAAGGAGAGCATGCTTGGTAAAGTGGAAAGGCATAAAAAGAAAGAAAGAAAAAAAAAACCCTCAGTGAGATGGATTGACACAGTGGCTGCAAAAATGGGCTCAAGACAGAAACCATTGTGAGGCTGGGGCAGGACCGGGCAGGGTTTCCTTCAGTTGGGCACAAGTGGCAGGAAGGGGCTCGCTGGCATGGAGCTGTAACAGCAGGAGACCTAGTGGACGTGCACTGAGCAGCTAACCACAGGGTCAAGAGCCTTGAACCACCAAAGTCAAGGCTGTCTACACCTTTTATTGGAGCTTAACGTTCTGAGCACCCCATTTGCAGAAGGCTACGGATGACCATGAAAATCCAAAATCCATGTGCAGAGCCCCCACGGAGACAAAGCCTCCACTGAATTCCTTCTGATCATTGACTATGGAGCTGGATCGTCTTGCCCTCAGGCAGAGTGCATTGGAACGTGGAGCGGCTCTACCCCCTCCGGGCAGTCCAGGGAAGAGGCAGTCTCTCTTAGGGCCTTGCAGCGGTGGGTCCTGTATGGACAGCACGGGGGGCTGCAAAGTCCTGAGTCATGCCCTATCAGCCATGCCAGGACTGCCTTAGTCAGAGGGCCCTGGGCCAAATCTTGTATACTCTTGTCTCTAATATAATGTACCTGTCACAATCAGGACCCTGTTCCCATGACTGTCGTCCCATCTGTGCATCTGTGATGGACGGATCTACCAGTGATCATGAATCTGGGACAGTTCCCTTTGTCCTGTGCCTTGTTTAAGCAGCCTCCTGACTGTAGACCCCAGGACAGCATTATGACCTTGTGCTAATGAATGCCCTCGACCGGATGGTGTACGTGTCTTTGTGTTGCCTTGGTCGCTTCAAACTTGATAAATGCTTCCCGTCAATTTTCTTAAATAAATCTTTTTATTGGGGCTCATACAACTCTTATCACAATCTGTACATACATCAATTGAGCAAAGCACCCTTATACATTCGTTGCACTCATCATTCTCATAATTCACCTTCCACTTGGGTTCCTGGAATCAGCACGGTTTCCCTTTTTTCCCCTCCCCCTCCCTCCCCACTCCCCCCTTCCCCCTGGTCCCTTGATAGTTTATAAATAATTATTATATCTCATCTTACACTCCCCGGCGTCTCCCCTCACCCACCTTCCCGTCAATTTTAGGGGGTCTCTTTTGTACCCTGTGTTAGACAGGGTTCTCTAGAGAGATAAAACCAGATTGCTGATGATTTTATATAAATAGATACATAACACAGGAAATGAACAGTTAAATCATAAAGCAGTACAAATGGCTCAGTGCAACTCACTCCCGTGAGACAGTTGTGAGACACTAGCAGTCCTTCAAGTCTTGAGGGCCGCCAGGTAGTCCTCTGTAGAGAGAGAGAGCTAGGCTATCCCAGCACAGGCAGCAAACAGCACGGCAGGTCACCAACCGTCAGCCAGGTCACCAACTGTCAGTCCCCAGGCCAAGAGATATAAATTTCAATCGTGTGGTTTTAAAGGGACCTCAACTTACAGCGACACAGTCCACAGGCTAGGCGTCCCACAGTAATGTACCCTTTAAATTGAGGGGCACAGAACAAGCAAGGCAGCCGCACACTGGTCCAATGATTAAAGAGCGAGAGACAAGAAAGGAGATGCTCACGGAGCCATTTATCTCTCCGCCCTTCAATTAATCCTACTTGTGTTTATCAGCCAGGCTGGCACAATAAACTATCTCATACCCTAACGTTATCCATAAAGATGTGGTCTTGGAAAGCCTTCGGGGTAGTTCTACCCTGTTCCACAGGGTTCCGATGAGCACGGACAGACTTGGGAGCAGAGAGAAGGAATTGATCATTCTGCAGTTCTAGAAAGAGATCTGTCGAGCATTGGGAATTTTTACATTTATTTCAATAAAAGTAAATGATACACTCGGTACCAGAAACCCCATTGCGATTGTGATGCGTTGTACAAGCCCCTAATAAAATGATTTTTTTTTTAAAGCCCATTGCTGTGAAGTCGTTTCCAACTCTGCACTTGCTCTTAGCCAAAAGGCGGAGAAGCGATGATTCCGACTCTGGTCTGTGGGGTTTCCAAAGCTGTAAACCTTCACGGAAACAGACGGCCACACCTTTCTCATGAGAGCAGCTGCGAATTACCGCCGGCTTGGTAATGAAGTGCCTTAACCACGGTGCCACCAGGGTTCCTTTATGTGTGTCTAGCTTTCTATGCACACGTTTGCGCATACCCACGGTGCGTGTATATACGTATGTGTGTCCCTATGTGCTCAGCTGTCTGTCCATCGTTGGGGCTCCTGTATTTCTTGACCGCCCTACCTCAACAGCCCACACAGCTCTGCCTCACAGCTGCGCTGTCTGGGGTGCAGTGGCCAAGCACTGGGCTGCTCACGGAAGGGGACTCCATCCCACCTGCTCCCCAAAGATAGGGGTGCTGGCTGCCAAGAAGACTTGCAGCCTAGGAATCCCTTGGAGCTGTCCAACTACATCATGAGGGGACACGAGGAGTCAGAATCCACTCCATGGCATCCAACAGCTTCTGCAAGGGCTTTTAAAAGTATTTCCTTCAAAAATCCCTGGCTTGAATGAATTTGACTGTGAAGTTAAGGGCTAGCAACATTGCCCCCCAGTGGCTTACTCATGTACTTACCTCATTCAATTCAGACTCACAGAGACTACATGACAGGCCACAACAAACGGCCCCATAAGACACTGTAAATATTGGAGTAGAAAGCTCCACCTTTCACCCGAGGAGCAGCTGGTGGTTTCGAACTGCTGCCCTTCCTTCCGACTAGCCGCCCAATGATAACCACCACCCCACCAGGGCTCCAGCACTTTCTCCATTAGGCATCATCTGCATATTGCAGTTAATGAGCTTCCTCCAATCCTGATAGCACCTTTAAAAGGCTAGCTCTAGGTTTTCACACCATCTCTCTGAGCCAAATTTTGGATCAAAAATAGCACATCTGTCGGGGACCCAGGTTAATGGAAGTAATGTTCTCTCCTGCGGCTCATTAACAGTGACAAGCTGGAAGCTAGAAGCCAAAGTGGAGGAAATCCCTTGTTCCACACTACCGCCTACAGCTCAGCTGCTGTGGAAAACCCACCTCATGGCGACCTGGCCTATGTCGGTGTAGAACTGGGCTCCGTCCACTTTTCCCAGCTGTAAACCTTTTGGAAGTAGGTCACCTCCTCCTCAGTAACCCCTGCATCCAACAGCACCTTCCTGTTCTCTGGCTTTTCCAGAACATGCTGTTATCGGTTCCCACCCTAGCGACGCTATGCAAAGAGTACAACTGCCCCTTTGAGTTTCCCATATTGTAAATCTCTATGGGAACCAACGGCCTCGTCCTTATCCTGTGGAGCAGCTTGTGGGTTTAAACTGCTGACCTTGCAGCTAGATGACTGATGTGTAGACCACTCTAAAACCCCAAACCAAACTCACTGCCACTGAGTCAATCCCGACTCATAGAGACCCTGTAAGATAGGGTAGAGCTGCCTCTGTGTTTCTGAGATTATAATTTTTACGAGAGCAGAAAGCCTCATCTTTCCCCCATAAGCAGCTGGTGGTTTTGAACTGCTAACTGCAGCCTGATGCTCAGCCACTACAACACCAATGTCCTTTGCGTAGGCTGCTAGGGCTTTTCATGTCTTCCACAGTCATTCTCTAAAATGACCTCATTCCATTAGTCCAATGTTGGTCTCCCTCAAACGGAATTTAGGTTCCATGGAGGAGATGCTTGCCTTGCTTTGTTCCTGAATGAGAATGAACATCCATGTATTCCTCTCATAATCCCCTCCTCTGGCTACCTCACCCCTGAAGCACCCCCCCACCCCACCCTCACCCCCACCCCAGCCATGGGGCAAAGGCTCCACCCTCAGTCCAGCCAGTGCCTAAGGCACTGTGGTGCAGCAACCCCGGGGCCTGGAGGGACAGCGGCTGGGAAGACAGTCCCTCTCTGTGCCGTGCTTCAGCCTTCAAGGCCAGGAAGCACCACTGCGGGCAGGTCTGGTGAAGACAGTGGCCACTGAGACTCATGCACAGGACACTCAGCCCCGCAAGGGAAGGAAAATGACCATCTGGTTTACCTGCCTGCAACCTCGTTCAATGTCCCCTTCCTGCCTTCCTGCCCCTCTTTCTGCACAGCCCTAGAGACTTTATGGAAACACCTGCGTTTTCTGATGAAGCAACGGAGATCAATAACTAGTCTAAGATGTGTCTGCCTCGCTCCACACATACACACACGTGAAAGGTAGCAGGGATGGAGACGAAAGCTGAGGAAGGGTGTTGGCAGTCCCCACCCTGACCCTGACGCCCTCTTTCTCTTTCCACATGAAGCCGAGAGCCAGGCTCTGACTCATGCCGTTCACATGGCCACTGACCACTCTGCCACACAGGTGAGTGACACCACTTACAGACCGCATGTGCTTTGAACACACTGAAAATGAGATGACTGACCGTGACCATCCCTAACCTGTCCCTAAGGCCTGCCCCTCTCATCACTTGCCTGCCCCAAGGTTCACAAGTCAAGTTCTCTTGCCAAGCCCCGTCTCACTCCTGCTTAACCGCTGTGACAGCAGGTAATGTGTCTGCCGAGGAGATGTCAGTGAAGACATTCCGCACGTACGTGGCCTTACACCCAAGTGAGGAGGGCAGGCAGCCAGAGCCACCACGCCTTCTAAGGTGGGCTTCTTCTGCTCCCCCCAGGGCTCCCCCAGTCAACAACCCCAATCGCCCCACACAGTTTGAATGGTGACCAGTAACATCACCTAGTCCTGCGTTGACCATCGTGTTATCTCCAAGGATGCCAAATAATGAATTGTTCTTGCAAATGCCGCCCTCCGGGGACTGCTGCTCAAGAGATGGGTTTTGAAGACCCAGCAGTGCCCCCCATTGTGGTGAGGGAGGGGGCAGCTGGCCCGCTCTCCAGTAGGTCACTCTGTTTGCACCAGGACCCCACTTCCCACTTGCTACGGAGTCCTTGGACTCAGCAGTCTCATGGGGGCGAGTGGCCCTGTGCTCCCTGCGGTCTTCAGAGGCTCGTCTTTCAGAAGCAAACTGCCAGGCCTTTGCTCGGAGGTACCTCAGGCGAACTCAATGCTCTGCCCTTTCAGTTAGCAGGCAAGCTGGGTGACCACTGGGCAAAACAGAGACTCCAGCCTTTCTACCCATTCTCCTCTAATGCCTGCAACACTCCGAGTGACTGTGTGTGTGTGTGTGTGTGTGTGTGTGTGTGTGTGTGTGTACAACCAGTTTTAACAATGCTGCAAAGTACCAAGAGATTCCCACCCTCCCGTCTCCAGGGGAGCTGCTCAGCTCCTGGTTTACGGAGCTGAGGATTAAGCAACAAGTGATGTGCTTCTGCCCCGTTGCGGCTGCCTTCAGAGCGCAATCTTCCCTCCTCGCCGCCATCAGGCCAGGCTGTTTCACACCTGCAGCTGCTGGCTGGGCAGGGGGGCCGGGCATCTTGCTCCCTCGGAGGAGACACATGGGGCAAGCAGGCGTGTTACGAGATGCGGTTAGCACACACCTCCCACACGGCAATGGTCACGCCCAGCTTCCAGAGCCACGCCCCCAGGCGCAACGTGATGTGAGGTTTGTGGTGCCCCCCCACCCCCGGCTACGGACGCCACTTCATAATCTTACCTGTGCTGCCACTCGGAGCATCTTAAACGCAGCTCTTGTTTTCACTCTACAGGAAAAACCGTGCCCTCCGACAGGCGCCGACGGGCACAGGGAAGCAAAGGCAGGGACCGGTTGCTATGGAAATTAATTTTAGGGGTGTTTTTTTTTTGGCTTAGGAAAACCAATTTTTAAAAGTCAACCTACTAGGAGGCTGCATTGTATGCAAAGCATAATCTAATCTGTCTGAGGAAGGGGGATGGGTAGAGATGAAGGAAATAGATAAAAATATTAATAAGGGCCACTTCTGGGTGGCTCCCTCCCTCCAGCCTGCTTTTTAACTAAACTGCAGTTGGTTACTCGTCAGCAGTTCAAAACCACCAGTTGCCACTAGGGAGAAGGATGGAGCTCTGTACTCGCGTACAGTTAGTCTCGGAAACGAAGGACTAGAGCAGCAGTTGGGCCCTGACCCGCGGGGCCGCCGTGAGTTGATCTGAGTCGCTTCAGTGGTGGGGAGTTCTGGTAGTTCACTGAGGAGCCCTGGAGGCTGCGCTGCTAACAGCAAGGCCAGCAGCTGGAAACCAGGAGCAGCGCCTCAAGAGAAAGAGGTCTTTCTACTCCTATGAAGAGTCAGTCCTGGAAGCCCACCGGACAGTTCTGCTGTCCGTCTGCTCATGGGGACGCGAGTCGGCTTCGGCTCCATGGCAGTGTTCAATCACTTTCCAGGTGAGCACTGCTACCTTTAGACTCAGAAAATCAGCAAACTCCCCCAAAAGTTACCGACGAATTCAAAGCTAAACCTGAAAATAACATTCTGAAACGCAACGGAATAGACCTCAAATTCTGTTCCTCTCTGACTCTGGCTTTAGGAGCCTCCTCAAAGCGCCTGGATTCCAAGGTGGGTGGACGTGTCATCCCGGCGACGTGCCCTGAGACAGCACTAAAACGCTTGTGGAAGCAGCTCCACAGGGGGATGTCTAGTCCAGGGTCGGCAAACTGCAACGAGAGCATTGTGCGGTTCTTCCAGAACGTACATGTAGCTCTGAAGTCAAGTTGAAAATAAAACCAACAGTTTCGTTTATAATGTTACGTTAAATCTTTATTTGTAAAAATATATTGCTGATTCTCGAATCATTTTTATATTGTGTGAGGGGCAGGACTGGCTCTTCCATCTCAAAAGTCTGCTGCGTCTTGGTCTAGAGTACTAAAAGGCTCACATCCCTAAGTTCAAGTGTATGCCAAGCACCAGGGTTCACTGTAGCCGATGAGCCACAGCCAGAAGGCAGGAGCCCCCTTCGTTTATGACATCATCGGGCCCCTCAAAGGACTAGTGGGGAGAAAGAAAAGTTCCGTCACGTTCCACTTCTGTTCTTCCACCAACTTCGGACTGTCCCTCCGAGAGGAAGAGACAAGAAACCCTGCCGCGCTGCGCCGACATGGAGGGACCTGGAACGCTAGGCTGAGGGCACTGAGTCGGCCAACAGACGTGCTGACGTGAAGCAGGCCAACATCTGGGGACCAAGCCTTATTGGTGGGCACCTGGGCAGGGTGGGGCACTTAGGGGAGCTGCTTCTGTGGGTTACAGCAGCAGGGGGGGCGGCCAATAAGATGAACTCAATCAGTGTCACAAAGCTGTCCACGGAGAGACGACTGGAAAAGCAACATATTTCATGAGACGTACTTTTTACCACAATAAAAACATACACTGGATACATACAACAAACATGTTTCTGGAGGAAAATCTGGATCCGTGTGTTTTCTGTTACAAGACGCAATCCACACAGGACTTTTCCCAGCTTGCTGATGGCCCTGGTCCTGGGCACCTCCGGCCCCGGCTTTCTCTGTGCACGTGGGGTGTCCCCGGTGTGCAGAAGTCAGCTCTCCTCAAGGGTCCAAACTCGGGGTGCTGTCACTGCTGTCACTGAGCCGGGGATGTTTTTCTTTGGGCTCACAGCACTGAGGGTCTGCAGGAAGCTCTGCGACATGAAGAAACAAAGTCTGCTAAAACACAGTGGCTTCTTTAGATTAAGAGCTGATGTTTACAAAATCAATTGGGTCCCCAAACCCATCTGTAGACAATGGGACATCCCCTCACAGAAGGGTCACAAGGAAGGGAGGAGTCAACCAGGCGCAGTATAGCACCGATGTAACGTGCAGTATTCCTCTGGTTCCTTGAGGCTTCCTCACCCCCACTGTCGTGAATGCAGTCCTGCGTTTCACTGCAGGCTAGACCGGAGCATGCGCACTGGTGCACATAAGCACTCACAACACACGGAATCCGCTCAGATAAACCCCTCAGGAACAGAAATGGGAGTGGAGGAAGGTAGGGGGTGAAGGGGAGGAAGGGGGAGCCGATCGCAATGATCAAAGCTTAAGCACCGCCCCCCCTCCCCCAAGAACACGAGCAACAGAAACCATGGGGGAAGGGAGACAGTGATGAGTATAAGATATGAAAATAATAATAATGTATCATTTATCGAGGGGTCATAAGGGTGGGAGGGGAGGAAAGAAAGGAGGGGGGGAAGCTGATGCCAAAGGCTCAAATAGAAGAAAATGTCTTGGAAATGATGATGGCAACATACGTACAAATGTGCTTGATATAATTGATGTATGGATTGTTGTAAGAGCGGTACAAGTCCCCAATAAAATGATCTTTTAAAAAAATGTAAACTCAATTGAGTGTCAAGATAAGGAACCAATTATTGGGCAGACCCTGTGTAGCTGGAGGAAGAAGGCTGTGGGCCACTGGTTCAAAATGAGCGTGGCTGGGGTGGGGTGGGGACTAGCAGGTCATCGTGACTGGGGAGAGATGGTCCAGGGGGAGGCCCTGCAGCGCCCAGGGCAGGGCACAGTGCCTACAACAGAGCACGGGGACCCAGCCCGAATGTCAACACATCCTGAGCTAGCTTCCCAAACATCTCCCGGCCCCACCCTCTCCATCTCTCTCCTTGGTGGCTGCTTTTTCAGGGAGGAGGGCCATCTTGCCGAGTCATAAACAGGCAGCCCGAGTCCAGACGATGGCGCTAATCTAATCCCGGCCTCTCAGAACTCACTGGACACCAGCGGTGTCCACTTCCAACCAGGCCAAGAGAGCTGTTTTCACCAGTAAAACGGTCACTTACCTGACTGAGCTTCCTCTGCGGAGGGAGTGGAGGTTACACTGGACGCCACGGTGTCGGTTTTTAATGGCGTCAAGTTTATTCTCCTTGAGTAAGAGAAAAGGAGAGAAGGGATGCATCGTTCAGTAGGGTGTGGATGATTTATGTAAGATGCCGAACTTAGGACCCTGGAGGGAAGGCACTTTGAAAGCTCAGCTGATCGTCAGGCACGGCGTGGGATACCGCACTGGATGGCCTGCTTCCTCTGCAACCTTGTAAGGACTGCCGATGTGTCTTGGGCGAAGTGCGGCCAGAAGGCTCCTTCAGAAGCCAGCATGGCAAGGCTTGGTGCCACACACTTTGGACATGTTGTCAGGAGAGACCAGTCCTTGGAGAACGGCCATCCCGCGTGGGGAAGCAGAGGGCTGGGAGGAAACAGGAGACCCTCGGTGAGATGGACCGACACGGTGGCAGCAGCACTGGACTCACAGAGGGCAGTGCCTGTGAGGGCGGTGTGTGGGCACAGGGCCACTGTGAGCAGGCGCACATGACCATGCCCACCGCCAGGATTGTTTACACACTGAGTCCCACTACCGCGTGCATCACAGTAACTGCCAAAGGTCTCAGGCCCTGTGTGCTGTCACCCACACTCCGGCTATCAAACACGCCTCCTCGTTTGGAGGCTCCAAGACAGCCCCGGGGCTTCTGGAAACCCACTCTCGCCCTCCGCCGTTAAAGCGAGGAAGAAATGGCAGCAACTGCGAATGCTTGGCAGCAAGGGTTCTACGTCCAAGATATCTGAAAGGCCTTTCCTTTACAGAGCACAGAGCTGCTCTTTAAAATGCACCGGTGGCTCCACACCCAGTCTCGAGTCAAGAGCTCTGGGCTAAAACTGGAGAGCCCCAGACTCCTTGTGCCCCAAACCTAAACTGTGGTCCGACAGCTTCAAAAGGAAGAAGAGGGAAACTGTAATGGAAATGGACTTGGAGTCTTTAGTGACAAACAAGCTTATCTCAAACACACAAACTCACCACACATCTTCCCTCAAGCCCGGCCCCAGCAAAGCTCCCATTCGAAGCACCCCGATAGGAGGGTGAGGAGGCAGCAGGCTGGGTGGTGAGGAAGCAGAGATTCAAAATAAGGAACATGAGGGCTAACTGCTGCTTGACCACATGGGGGCAGCAGTGAGAGCCCAGCTCTCCAGCTGCAGGGCGAGTTGAGCGTTGGGACAGGAACGGGGGTCTGAACGGAGATGGAGCCAGAGGACACACCTTCTGTCCTGGAGGGAAAGTGAGCCTGGCACAAAGGCTGGCTGAGAGAAGAGGGCTCTGTGAGGAGGAAGCCGGCGTTCCTCCAGACCTGCACAGCGTGCTCTGGGGCGGGGAGGCGCAGGGAGTCTGCACGTTAGCCTACAGGTGGGAACCGGGGAGGCCACAACCAGGAGACACCCTCAGATCTGAGGACAGCTGGCTGGAATCTCACCTGTAACCGCGACAAGGACAATTTCTTGGGGTGTCAGCAGCTCTTACCGGGGTGCTGTCTTGCTCCAGGCCTGCAGCGTGTTCAGAGTGACCCTGCGGGGCTGGAGGGCTTTCCCGCCAGGGCCACTAGGCTGTGGGATCTTCTCCTCTGCAGACCCTGGCAGGGCGCCCTTGAGGCTGGGTGTGGTTGAGAGCGTGTCCTTGACTGCTGCGAGGGCTGGGGACAGCTTGGCCTTAGGTGGGGTGGTGCTGGGACTGCTAGGGTCCTGGGTTCTACTGGTGGGGGTGCCTTCCGCCGACCTGGGCCCAGGGGAGGACCCTTGTTGTATCTGCCCCTTTGTTTTCTTTGCTGTGTCAGGGCTTCGCAGGTCCAAAACGGGCTTCTCTTTCAACGGGACTCCCAGTTCGTCCTTTCCAAATGTCACAAACGAGCAGTAACCGTCCGTGGAAGAGATGGCCAGGAAGGCCCCATCGCTAGACCTTGTTCCCAAAACAGGAGAGAGAAGTCAGACTCCCTGCCGAGGTCCGCGCCCCACATGGCATGTCACCACCCAGGCCGAGCACCACTTCTGAGGGCCAGCACTCTGCACCATGCCCATGTGGGGAAAGAACCCCCACAGAACCCAGGACCTCAGCAGTCCGACCCCACCTCAGTTGCTTAGATGCCCGTAGCACACCTTCGCTGGTACCAGGTTTCACCCTTCTGAAAGGGAGACGACCTTTCTTCAAGGTCTAAAGGACGAGCCAGCCAGAAACTGGGAGTGGCCTCAGACCTCGGCTAGCACCCATGCTGCGCCCACTAAGTGCAAGCGATGGCATCACAGGGCTGAGACAGGGCACAGAGCTGAAAGCAGAGAGGAAGAACGGCCTCCAGGGGGCAGTGTGGGAGACCCAGCAGTTGGCCCTATCAGGCAGTGGGACCTGACAGACGGGCGTGGGCTTTCTCCTGAGGGGCAAGCCTCAGAGTCACCCCTCAGTTTATTAAAGCTGGGTGAGTCCCATAGGGAAACCCGAAGCGCATCAAACCAGCTGCTATGAAAGCAGGAAGCAAATGTGATGGGAAACTACCGATGACTTCCCCACACGCTGATTCCTTTTTTAGAAGAGGGGGTGGTAGTGGGAAAACAGCCATTGGTGCTGTCAACAGGCACTCTCACCTACGGCCTGTTGCGGGCAGCCTGCTCATGCGCCAGCCACTGGTTAGCAGCTGCCGGGCGCTTCCGAGCCAGCCAGGTGGCAACCCCAGCCACGAGCAGCGGGGCCAGGGTCAGACTGAACCCTGGGGTTTTCATGCACTGATATTCGGAAGGTGATCAAGCTCTTCCTAGTCTATCTGAGTCCAAAAGCTCCGTCCGCTGCATGGCGACGGCAGCACACAGCACCCAGGGACAGTAGGAAGGCAGGTGGTGTCAGCAGCCACTCACCATGAAACATCGCTCAGGGTGTGGTAGTGTATGTTAGACACGTAGCCAAAGGGCAAAGACTGCTGGGTGTCATACAAGAGCACGGAGTCCTCGGAAGCCACCGCAAACACCATGCGGTACGGCAGGTTCATCAGCTCCGGGCCTGCGGTGAGACAGGGGCAGAGGAACGGAACAGCACCCCCACCCGCCCCGAAAAAACCCCCAAACAAACAAGCAAAGCGTATTCCGGATAAGGCAGGAAAAATAGACACGCACTTCGATTCCATCGGTGTTGCACCTTTTCAGAGTGACTAAACTGAACCAAATCTAGATATTCACCACCCCCTTTCTTTCTCTTCCTGGTGACTTGCCCCAGAGAGAAACTACACAACCAGGCTGGTTCTAATGGTACCTGCTTCCACTGCCGGCCTCAATTCAAAGTAGACTGGACAGCAGCGAACAGCAAACGTTGCTTTTCCGGGACAGGGAAGATGGGCGATAGGCCTACAAGGAAAACCAGAGATTCGCAAGGAGGCGCTGCGCTTGGACAGCAACAAAAAGGCAGGGGATCGCCGACATACCTTTTCAGGTTTCTCCGGGAGAAGACATAAGTGGTGTTGGTGACGTTTTCACCAGCTTCCACACATCCAGCTGGGGGAAAGAAACAGGTGTATTACTGGTCCTCGACACACAAACTCCAGCTACACAGTCCTTTGGATTGTAAACCACTTTCCCCTAATGATGGGCTCTGACCCATGTTTCTGTGACTGAGGACAAATATACATTTGTCGCTGCCACTGTCGGACCTCACCCTTATTCCAGCCCTACCTACCTGTGACCTCCTTCTAAGAACTCAGCAGCCCTCCCTCCCTCCTGTGCCCTCTCGAGCCCTGGACGGGAAGCGCCTACAGCCGGGAACTCTGGCTACAAAAGACCTTAGTTTTAGGACCCAGTCAATTCCCTGTGTCTAATACTCAACCCCTCGCCTCGGTCCAGCTTCCTGGACTCCATCTGGGCCTCTAGTCCTTTGCCCTCTAGTTGCCCATCTCAGTGGCCTTCCATAGTCTGAAACTCGGGCCTTTAGCTATCTGCCTGAAGGAGCCAGGAAGCAGGCAGGAGATCTAGTCCTCTGCTGAAGTCGCCAGCCCTTGAACAATGTCTGCCTTTGTTCTGGGAACAGCCTGCTCAGGGGAGCTCTTCAGTACCCAGACCTCAAACTCTCTCATTGCCATCCAGTTGATTCCGATGCATAACGACCCAATAGGACAGGGTAGAACTGCCCCTGGGGTGTGTGTGTGTGTGTGTGTGTGTGTGTGTGTGTCTGAGACTGTTAACTCTTTATGGGAGTATAAAGCCTCGTCCTTCTCCCAAGGAGTGGCTGGTGGTTCCAAACTGCTAACCTTGAATTTGAACTTATTTCTTTATACATCTGCACGTGTAAGTCATTTTACATATAACCATTCCACATACTTATATATTCAGGGGAGTAGAGAAAGTATTAAGACACTTTTTTTTTTAAACAACGACTTTCCTGCACGGCTACCTTCTCCTCATCTCTCTTCCATCTCCCAGGGGTCCATGTCAGCAGCCCCTGCGCTCATTTCTAAATTTCCTCCAGGAGAACAGTCGTTGCAAGGGGTTACACCGATCACATGCATACACATACATGGCAGGCGCTTGCCTTGTCTTCTCATCCAACTGCTTTTCCACATGTGCTGTTTACCCTTTTTCTCACTCTGCTGTTCTCAAAGACTGTCGGCTACCTGGCACCACCACTCTTCTTGAGCAGGGTAGTAACAGTCACTGGTATGGGCATGCCCTCATCTGTTCACACATCCACTTTACGACTTTTACCGTTAAGCGCAATGCTTGTAATATCTAGCTCTGACCCAGCCTCTTATAAACTCCGCTGTGGTTGAAGGAAATCCGTCTCAGACATGGGACAGATGTATGTATTTAGCTGCTACCAGATGTTTCTCCAGGAGCTCCGGTGGGAGAGTGGGTTACAGGTTGGGCTGCTAACCGCCAGGTCAGCAGCTCAAAACCACCAGCCGCTCCTCTGGAGAAGGATGAGACTTCTACTCCCACAGAGATAATCCTGGAAACCAACAGGGGCAGTTCTACTCTGCCCTACATGGTTACCATGAGTCAGAATCGGTTTGGTGACAGTGAGTTTGTTTCTTGAGACTTGTTTTCCAAAAAGCTGTAAAAATTGACATTTCCCGTGGCAACAATTTCATTCTTAGACCCATCAGCAATAGGTTTTTGTATTTTCCTTCCCCAATCTGAAGCGGTATCTTGTTATTATAGCACCTTTGTCTTTTCCCAACTCTTAGTGAGGCCAGTTCGTTCTCCTGTAGGTGTTTACTCCTCTGTGAACTGCACCCTCCACTCACGTCTCCCCTCTGTGCTCGCTCTCCCTCCTCTTCCTCTCGCTCTCTGGGGCGTCTTGTCAACTTTGAAGAACGCACTGTGCATCTCTTCTGCTACTTCCTGCACCACATATATTATTTCACACTCTATCATTTCATTGAATTGGCTTGTCTTACCTTTAGACAGTTAAGTACCGTCCATTTGAATAATAGTCAAACGGGACATTGATTTTTTTTCTTTTTCAGGACATTGATTTAAGAACTCCTGGGATTCCAGTCTTACTTAGGTCTTCCTCATTCCTGTACTGTCCTAGATTTTCCTGCACGAGTTTTTGTTTTTTTAATTTGATGTATTAAGTCCACCTGGAGTTCTCTGTTGTAGATACTTATCTTAGGGATCCAATTTCATTTTCTTCCAAACTTCTGGCCACACCAGCACATACACTCAGTAATTGATTCTTCCCACTGGAGTACCACAAGGTCATTATTACATTCCCTTATATCCTAGCATCTTTTCTGGATTCTGTTCTGATCGATCCACTGTTCTCTTCGTTTACTATAGCAATACAGGATTAATCTGATAGCAGTAGTAGGTGACATGATGAGGCAACACCAAAAGCCAAACTCACTGCCATCGAGTTGCTGTCAACTCAGTGTGACCCCGCGGCAGGGCGGAACGACCCCTATAAGTTTCTGAGACTGAAACTCTTGGGGTTTTTTGAGAAGTATAGAGAGGTTTTATTAAGGCGAGGGAAGACCGAGACTGCAATTCTTGATGGAAGTAGGAAGCCCGTCGTTCTCTCGATGGTGAAGAAAGATCTTCTTAAATATTAATTTTCCTATTTAGCTTTTTTAAAAAAGCATTTAGTCTTTTAGATAGAGCTGGGACTTTATTCTATTGTTAAACTTGGATGAATTGCATTCTTTTTTTTAAATCATTTTATTGGGGCCTTGATGAAATGCATTCTTATAGTCATTTTTTCTCCTTGGTTTCTCTTTCTTCCTTTCTCTCTGGTGCTTCTTGTCAAACAGACAGACAAGTATAGCCGTCTCTAGTGGAATCAGACTAGAAAGCACATCAGTGCGTTCCATCAATCTTAAGAACGTGATAAAGCTTTCCACTTGTTCAGCACTTGTTTCACAATTGTCCCGTAGATTCCTAGTCGTCTTCATAAAGGCCCCGGACCATTCTTATTAAATTCACTGCCGGGTATTTTATGGGTTCTGACTACTGCAAGTAGTTTTTCTTTTTCTATCTTTAAACACGTATTGTTAATACAGAAAAAGATAAGAGAATCATATATTTCACAATATCAAATCACATGATCACATTCTTTTTTCTGAGAGTATTTTTTAATACCTCAAGTTTTCTAGAGATACAATGAGTCCGCAAGCAGAAAGTTTTACCTCTTTTCTTTTTAAAATTTCCCCCCTCTTTTCTAATCTTTATAATTTCATTTACTAATTTTCGCGCATTTACGTAAACCCTAAAGATTGGGTTGAATAACAATGATGATATCAGATACCCATCTGATACCTACTTCGAGTGAAAGCTTTTCAAGAGTTGCCATTGCTAAGTGTTGTGTTGCACTGAGCTGCTGTTGTTGCTACCTGCCGCTGAGCCGGCTGACTCACAGCAGTCCCATAAGTAACAGAAGGAACCACTGCCCAGCCCCGTCCCAACTTCCCTGTGACTCGTGGTTAAGCCCCTTCCCGTAGCCATGTCGGCAATCCGTCTCATCGGTGGTCTTCCTCCTCTTTGATGGCCCTCTGCTTTACCAAGTATGGTGTCAGTTTCCAGGGACCGATCTCCCCCGAGAACATGTCCAAAGTGTGGCATCCTTACTTCCACAGAGCATTCTGAATGTACTTCCTTTAAGACAAGTTTGTGTATTCTTTCACCGTCCGTGGTACTTTAATATTCTCCAACACCATAATTCAAATGCACCAGTTCACCTTCAATATTCCTTATTCACATGCATCTGAGGCACCTGAAAATACCACAGCTTGGATCAGGTGCACTGGTACACAATGACATTCCTTAACACGGCTCTTTCTGTTATCCCCGCAAAGGATTGGGTGCGACTGTGCAAACAGGGTATTTGAAAACACTGACAGAGGGGTGGCCATCCACCGGACATTTAAGTGAGCCATCTCAGAAGCACAAAGGGCGAGCATCTCGGTACCACTGAGAAAGATAAGCCACAGTGGAGTGTCTGGAGGATCGCCGTCTGAAGTGGCAGAGGCTGAAGCACGGAGCTCATGAGACAGAGCAGAAAAGCAGCAAGACTGTGAGGCCGAGTGGTGCGCTTCCTGGTGCACGGGAACAAGGCAGAGGCCATGGGACCACGTGGCTGAGACCAGAGACATGGCTGTCAGCGTGGCTGAAAAGATGCTTTCCAGGCAAGAGAACCGTATCCTGAACGTTTTGTAACCTGTTAGCTTCCCTCATAAACTACAAAAGCACCAGTTCTGTGTGGGCGCATTATTGAACCCAGCAGAGAAATGGGGTGCCCTCCAAGGGATGGATGGTAAAGACAAACGAAGGATGGAAGCACGTCTGACCTGTGCCCTGTAACAAGAGGCCGTGAGTGGAGGTGGAGTGACAATCTGCTCCCTTCTGCGGAGCCAGAGGACTGGCGTGGCCCTCACTTTACTGAATGTGGCTCCTGTGCTCTTCCGCACATTAAAGAGATCTTATGCAGGTCTGCCCGATGCAATGCCTCCTTTGATTTGACTGCTGTCTCCATGCGCAGCGATGGTGCCACCCAATGAAATGAAACCCTTTGCCACTTGAGTCTTTTCTCCATTTACCAGGATGCTGTGTAGTAGCCCAGTTCTGAGGGTGTGTTTTTCCTTTACGTTGAGTTGCGATCCAAATTGAAGGCTGCAATCTTTGAATTTCATCAGCAAGCGCTTCAAGTCTTCCTCACTTTCAGCAAGCAGGGCTGTCATCTGCATACCACAGGTTGCTAACGAGCCTTCTTCCAATCGGATGCCATGTTTTCCTTCATATAAGTCAGCTTCTTGTATTATTTGCTCAGCATACAGACTGCATATGTCCGGTAAAAGGATATAACCCAGATGTATACTTCTCTGAATTTTAAGCCATGAAGTAGTCCCTCCCTTGTACAGTTTGAAGAATGGCCTCTTGGTCCATGTACGAGTTCTGCATGAACACAGTGAAGTATCCTCAAATTCTAATTCATCTCATCGTGATTCAGTTTAATTCTTCTCATCGCCACACAGGCGAATACCTTGGTATATTCAATACAACACAAGTACACATCTCTCTGATAGTCTCTGCCTTCAAGCAAGAGTCTTCTGACATCAGCAATGATATCCCTTGTTCCACATCCCCTTCTGAATCTGCCTGAACCTCTGGCAGTTCCTGTCAAAGTACTGCTGTAACTGCTGCTGGATGATCTTCAGCAACATTTTCCTTGCGTGGGATATCAATGATATTGTTCGAGAATCTGGTCTTATAAAATTCTATCATGCAGCATCCAGCTTCATTTCTCATAAGAACATTATTTTCCAACTATTGCTCCTTCCTCTTTAGTTTCCACCTTTCAAATGCCCATCACCAACTATTAATACAACTTGATTGCATGTTTGATCGATGTCACACTTAAGTTGGTAGAAGCCTTTAACTTCTTCATTATTAGCTTTCTTGGTGGTGGGTGCATTTGAGAAAAAGTTGTATTAACTGGACCTGGCTCTTCTGCTCTGTCTCCTGGTCTCCACTCCACAGCCTCTGGTGCCTCTGATCTCGGTCTCTGCCTGCCTCTTCAGACAAGAGATTTTGAGGGTGTTCCACTTCTGATGGTCCTGGGATTTCTCTCTCTTCCTGCCAAGACATCTCATCCCAATAGCCAGGGGAGTGGCGACTAAACAATTGGTGGAAGTTACAGAGATATGGATAGAAGAGCCAGGTGAAGAAATCTCTCTCCACAGTAGATCTTAGAATGATCTTTTTTAAAAAAACATTTTATTAGGGGCTCATACAACTCTTATCACAATCCATACATATACATACATCAATTGTATAAAGCACATCCGTACATTCTTTGCCCTAATCATTTTCAAAGCATTTGCTCTCCACTTAAGCCCTTTGCATCAGGTCCTCTTTTTTTTCCCCTCCCTCCAGAATGATCTTTTAAACAGTGAGTGTGACAGCATTCCTCTTGATTTGTCATTCCAAGCGTCGCAAACCATATATAATTGACTCAAAAACAGCCCCAACCAGTTCATTTAGGCTCACGAATATCTAGGATATCAATGTTGATGCATTCCAGTTTCATTTTTGACAGCTTCCAATTTTCCTTGATTGGTATTTCACACACGCCATGTTCTGATTATTAATCAAAGGTCCGTGGAAATACTTGGTCCAAAGGACTAATGGGTGACACAAATGCCAGCCCCTACAGCCCTGAGATGAGAAGATCTAGATGGTGGCCAGCTACCACTGGCAACTGCGATGAAAGGAATAACAGATAGGAGGTCCTGAAGAGAGTAGGGGGAAAGATATAACACAAAATCCAAAATATGAACAAAGATCAGGCTTACAGGTCAGACAGAGGGAGACTACCCCAGAGACCATGGCCCTCAGTCACGCTAACCCTTTAATCCACTCACCTACCCCCAACCACCCCCCAGCTCCTGTGGCTCAACTTTCACTCAAACAATAGACAGGCCTACTTGGTGCTCTCCGACCGACCAAGGGCAGCATGTGCCTGGGGATAAAGCTCAGCAGGGAGGAAGGACTAGGACAGGAGGAAGGATGGCATGGGGACTGAGGTCAGTGTCATGAATAACCAAGTTGAGCCAGCCATTGAGCAGAAAACCAGTTTGCTCTTCAAACACACAAAAAGTCTTAAAGAAAATGAACTTTGCATTCAAATATCAAAGGAAAGCTTAAAAATGAAACAGGGGTGACAGCTTCACCAATTCTGAACACACAACTTATGACGGAACGTTAAGGTTTTGGTTAACTGTGTGTGATGTGAATGCTGTTTAAATAGAGAAAATCGCTCATTAAACAAACCTGGTGTGAGAAGCAAAGAGCCATCGGGCGTGAAACTAAGCCTCCGAAAGAATGACTTCATGCTGTCGTCATGAAACATCCGGTAACTTCTCGCCTGTGGCACAAACACTGAGCTATCATCCCAAATCTGTACTCTCCCATGAGAGCCTTCCCAGCTCCTGGAATTTTGCTTTGCCATTTATTATCAACAGAAACTTAAGGATATCGCAAATCAAGTACTCATAGGAAGCACTGCAAGAGGAAGTAGTCATGAGAACACAGGGCCAGGGCGATAAATAAAGCGGTGTGTGCACAGGAGCGCATCTCTGTGCCTGTTTCCTTCTAGCTTCCTGTTAACTAATGCTGGGATAGTATTCCTAGGCCAGCAGTTCTCAAACCTCACTATGCCCTAGAATCAAGTGAAAATAAAAAACAACAGCAGAGACCCAAACTCACTGTCGTCGACATGGACTCATAGGATCCTACAGACAGGGTAGAGCTGCCCTGTGAGTGGCTGAGACTCAAACTCACCGCCGCCGAGTCGACATGGACTCATAGCGATCCTACAGGCAGGGTAGAGCTGCCCTGTGAGTGGCTGAGATCCAAACTCTTTGCAGGGGCAAAGTCCTGTCTTTCTGCTACAGAGCGGTTGGTGGTTTCAGCCGGCTGGCCTTGTCGGTCACAGCCTAACAGGTAACCACTACACCAACCATTAGGAGATTTAAAAAAAAAAAAAGACTAAATTAAAAAACTACCTACCACCAGGCAAATGAATCAGATCTCTATCTAATCTAGCGATATATTTTGTTAATGCTTCCCACGTGACTTCACAAAGCAGCCAAGGTTGAAAACCGCTATTTGATACCATTAGTTCAATCTAGCCTCCAGAATTCCTGGTTCTCTTGAGACCATGCTCTGTTAACAGAGCCTTCACTGTCTGGGTGATTTGTCCTGCGCTGGAGGCCAACTCTCTACCTGCAAGGAGACTTGTGGCTTGGGGCTTCCGAAGGCCCAACTAACGCACTGTTCAAAAGCACAGGCAAAGCACTACCTACCTCTCCTTCGGCCCCTATTCCGGACAGCATCTTGGAAACGTTAAAGGCCACGCGTTTCTTCTGGGTGGTGTACACCCGCAGAACCCTGGAGGAAGAACAGAGTCTGGTTGAGCCTCTGTAAGACATGCGTTCTTTGCATGCAGAAACCATCTATGACCTAACCCAAACACCGCTCGCAGCCGGGGTGGGGCGCATCCGGGACGTCATCCAGCCCAGCTGACAGCACGCACCTCACTAAAGAGCGGCAGTTCCAGCCATCGCATCAGGGCGACTTAGTGAAATGTCTGACCAAAGAGAGCGGGCTCATCTTAAGTTGATCACTTTGAGTGGCCCATGAAAGATACCATAAATACCCTTGGCAGGAAGGCGCTCGCCCACCCTCTGCTTAAACGAGCTCCAGTCTGTAAGGCCATTTGCCAAGGCTTTCGCCCTTAAGTAATTATGACGCAATCTAAAGTGAAGGCCATGATTTGACTGTTTTCATTCAGTGCTTGAACTTCTCAAGTAAAATGTGGTGCAGGCCTGGACCTGCTTTCCAACTGAGGAGAGCTGGCTGCATGTTCATTTGTATGGCTACAAAGAAACAGATTGTGTTGAGCTGCCCTGTTTTCGGAGACTGGAGAAGGTGAGGAAAGCGCCTGGCAGCCCATGTGTCTGTTGAGAACGCATGTTCTTCCCGCCAGGCAATCAGATTACCTTATTCCTGACTGCCTGAATAAAATACATGTATCCAAAAATGAACAGCACCTCAAATATACAGGCAGCAGGACTTTCTGTAAAAGAAATAAACATCCCCTAATAAAATGATTAAAAAAAGAAACATCAACTCTTCGATATTGTTTTGGTTGCCATCTTGAACTCATCTGCCTTTATGAAAAGTAGTTTGATAGATCTTCATAAAGAGCATTTCAACTGTTTGTGGGCCTGTGGCCCCTGGTTTTTTTTTTTTAACTCTTTGCTCCAAGAATGCAATGAAATACAGCCATATCAATAAACACAAACCAAGACCTCCTCTCAGATATAATATACTTTTACTTTTCACATTAATTTCATTTATTGTCATTCAAATCAGTGTATCAGTACACTGTAATCAGCAAGTGAAATACATGGTCCACTCCCACCATTAAGCAATCATTTTTGTTTTTTTAAAGTCTCCTGTGAAAGGTCAAATATAATTAAGAGCCAATTTGATATTAGGAAGCTCTTCCTGCCTGCCTTCCCCCAGTCAGTAAAGCCTCAGTGAGAACAGACGTGGGTGAGTGTGTCTTGAGACTAACAGAGGAAAGGACTGGAGCTAAACCATGATTTATATACCAGCTTAGTCGTGGTAAGAATCCCTCTGCAGAAAATTTCAAGTAAATACTGATGGGGACCATTTGGCAAACCCACATACCTGTCACAACTCAAGGTAGCAATGTATTGGCCCAAAGGATCCCAGGTGACTCCTTGTACATAACTTTTATGTTCATTAAAAATTGATATCTTCTGTCCTACAGGAAGATTTTTTAAAAAGCACACAACAGCATTACCAAAACCAGCTCAAACACAAAGGGTATGTATTATGATTTACATATCATTCCCTCCATGCCAGGCCACAAGGAACCCTAGTGGCACAGTCGTTAAAGCCCTTGGCTGTGACCTGGAAAGGGTTGAGCCTACCAGCTGCTTTGGGGGTGGGGGTGGGGTGTGTGTGTGTGTGTGTGTGTGTGTGTGTGTGTGTGTGTGTGTGTGTGTGATACGACAGTCTACTTCACAAAGACTTACACAGCCCCAGAAACTGCCTGGAGCGGTCCCACTCGTTTGGGGTCACTATGAGCCAGGATGGATTCAACAGCACTAGGGCTGGTTTTTCATGCCACGCCCTCATTCAGCAGGCAGTAACTGAGAGAGCCCCTGTGTCGGACTCCACAGACAGAGATGACCTCACACACGCCCTGGCTTCCAGGAGCCCACCGCTGCAATCGGGGAGAGACCATACGCAGGCCCCTACAATACAACTGGGAGAGTCCTGGAAGATCAGGGAGAAGAAGGGATACCCAACAAAGTAGGGCTAGTGTTCAAGAGGAGCTCGGACCTGAGTGCAGTTCACCGAGTTCGGCAGACAAGGGAGGAGCAAAGGAAGGGAAGAAGAAAAGTATTCTAAACAAACCCAGGGTTTCGGAAATGACGATAGGCAACCAGAACGAGCGAGGTGGTAGGCCAAGACTGACCAGAAAAGAGACACATTCTACAGTGTGCAAAACCCACATCAACCCAAACTCACTGCCATGGAGTCGATGCCGACTCTTGGCGACCTTACAGGACGGGGTAGAACTGCCCTGTGGGCTTCTGAGACTGCAACTGTGGATGAGGAGAAAGCCCCACTAGAACGGATGGTGGTTTCAAAGTGCTGGCCTCACAATCCGTAGCCCAACGCATGAGCACTCCAAGGGGCTCTGGAGAATCACGGAACGCAAGCTGGGAAGTGATCTGCAGTTTACAAGAGGACACTGAGGTTTAGAAAAGACTTCAAAAAGGGTTACCAGTAGGTAAGAGGTACAAACTCGGCTGCTGACTAAAGGGGTGAGTCCACTCAGAGATGCCTCGACAGAAAGACCTGGCTCTCTACTGCTCAGAAAGCAGCACCGAAAACCCTGTGGAGCACATGCTCCTTCAACACTCATGGGAGCCGAATGGACTCCAGGGCAGCTGGTTAGTGGAGAAGGGATATGGTAGACCAGGAGAGGAGAGAGAGTGCAGGGGCGGGAACCAGAGCAGCGGGGATGGGAATGGAAAAGGGAAACCATTCAGATCAAACCGGTGCACACAGCAATCAAGTCTTAGCCTTTCTGTCAAAGCAAGCAAACAAACAAAACTGTCCCTCTCCCCTACTGAATGGTCTACACTGCCTCCCATATTTCCCCATCTTACCTTCCATTCACTCAATGCCCTGCCATCTGGCGCTCCCCAGTTCTCCTTGCTGCTCATTAATGTTTCCTAAGGTCTGCCTATTGAAGATCTCAGCCTCGATTCCACGCCCCTTACTCTCTCCTCCTTCCTGAAGCTTGGGAACACAGAGGAGACACTAAGCCGGCTGGAGGTTGAAAAGAAGGCTTAGACCTGTGGGGGCTTGAAATCGCCAGTGGGGAGAATCGGAGCCCTGGTGGTGTAATGGATACACACTGGCCTGTTAAGCACTAGGTCAGTAGTTTAAAACAGCCAGCTGCTCCAGGGGAGAAAGATGAGGCTTTCTACTCCTATAAAGAGATACAGCCTTAGAAACCTACAGGGGCAGAGCTACCCTGCCCTGTGGGGCTGCTCTAGTTGGAATTGACTTAAAGACAGTGAGTTTGAGTTTTAAGTGGGGAGAATGGGAAGGGGACTTGAGCCTGGTGAGGGAAAGGAGGAAAGGTCAGGGCAGACACCAAGATACCCCTTCCTCTCACCCCAGCCCCACAGAGGCTGGTGAGGATGACTTTCAGTGGTCTAGTGAAAAGGTACACTGTAACAGTGATCCAGGGCTGGGGCTTGTCCTGATGGGTAAGATGGAAGTGCAGGGGCCCAAGGGGTGGACTGTGCTTGTAATATAGGGAGCAAGCTGGGCAGAGAAAGTAACAGAGGTCAGACGGGGCTGAGAGGCCCGGATCCGGGGCTCAGGGCTCGGGGAGGAGCAGAGCAGGGAGACTGAGGTACTGAGAACAGGAGGATAAGATGCGGTGAGCAAACAGGACATTTGGTTCCAGTGAACAGTGCTACAGCAGGGAAAGTCACTGAGGGGCAAGATCTGGTCTTCATTTCCATACTCCCACCCACACCCCTACTCTTACTCGTGTCCCTAGCCTCAGAAAATGGAAGCGGAATGTGGCCAACTTAGGCCACAAAGCAACCCATCCTGTCAGCTTTTTCTAGACATCCACGTTCCTCACACTGGCCATCCATCAACTACCACCTGGCCTAGGCCTTTATTGCTTCTCTCCTGAATGACGTTCCCTCCTTCCCTGCCTTCTCTTGTGTCCCCCTGTGGACAGTTCTGCACGCGACAGTCAGAGATCTTTTCCCACAGCAACAAGAACCTCGTGCTCACTGCTCAGCATCCTGTCTCACTTAGAGTAGACTCTGAAAGCCGGTCCCTGGACGATGAGGCGCTGGGACCTTCGCTGCCTCTCCTTCCCCTGGCCCTGACCTGTTCCTAGGGCATGGCGGTGAGCTACCCTCGCCACAGAGCCGATGCCCATGCTGTTCCCATGGACTGGGATGCTCCCCCTGACTCATTCACACAGCCAGCTCCCCAATGCCTGTCCACGGGCCACCTGCAACTTCCTCTGACCACTCCGTCACCCTCCATCATGACCTGACAGTTTATCCTCCTATGGATCGTCTGACACCATCGCTGAGATGAAGCCATTTCCTTTGTGGCCTGCATCCGGCCTGCAACAGTGCATGCCAGCGATGTTCAAGGTCATGACCAGCGGCTGAAGGAGGGTCCACCCTAATACTCATATACACTCACCGCCATCGAGTCAACGCTGACTCAGTGACCCGACATGGTAGGGCAGAACTGCCCCTATGAGGTGCCAAGACTTAACTCGTTATGGGAACAGAAAGCCCAGTCTTTCTTCCACAGAGCGGCTGGTGGTTGCAAACTGCTGACCTTGAGAAATTAGCAGCCCGGGCAGTAATCACTACATCACCAGGTCTCCTTGCAGGGCCCACCGAGACACGGATATTCTCCAGGGCGAGGGCCAGCGCTGGGGTCAAGATAAGCAGTGGCACTGGATCTCCGCCTTGACCACCTGTCGGGGGCTGATGAGGAAGCGGGTGGCAGAGATTCAGAACAGCACAGGGTGGCGTGGCTGGCAAGGAACTGGGAAGAACGAGATGTTTACACAACAGTTGGAAGATGGACTGGCGCAGTCTGCGGCAGAGGAGCATGCCAGCTCTGCTTCCTGATTCCTTCCCAGGGCCCTTGGGGGTGGGGGACAATTAGCCCTCACATTGCAGGACAGACGAGGAAAAAACATTTGAGAGAAAAGTCATGGTTTTGTAAAAACTGCAGGAAAACGACATTAACCACATATTACCTTTGGGAGAAACGACTGAAGTGATCAAGATTTCATCTCGCTTATACCCATAATCAATGCTCATGGAAGCCGTAGTCAGGAAATCAAAGGACACAGTGCATCAGGCAAACCTGCTGCACAAGACCTTTCAGCGTGTTAAAAAGCAAGGATGTCACTTTGAGGGCTAAGGTGACTGACCCAAGCCACCACGGTATTTTCAATCCCCTCATTCACATTTGCAAGCAGGGCCACGCCTCAGGAAGATTGCAGAGAACTGATGCCTCGCATGGTGTTAGTGAAGGGTACAGAAAGTCACAGAACAAACATGTCTGTCTTGGAGGAAGTACAGCCAGAACGCATGCCTGAGAAGCAAGGATGGCGAGACTGCATCTCAGGTGCTTTGGGTAAGTTATCAAGAGAGACTGTCCGTGGAAAAGGATACCATGCTTGGGTGAATAGAGGGTCGGAGAAAGAGAGGACGACCCGCAACAGGATGGACCGACCCAGGGGCTACAGCAATGGGCTCAAGCATACTAAGGCGGATGAGGAGGATATAGGACGAGGAGATGTTTCGTTCTCTTGTACCCCAGTCACTTTGAGTCAGAACTGACTGGCTGGCACCTAACCACCACCACCTTTGGGCGTTTCCCTACCCTCTCTCACGCTCTTCTACTGGTGCTCCTGCTGCTCTCTCCCCTGTCACCTGGGAGATGACCCTGCTGGCTGCAGCTGTCGAGCCGGCCCCTCCTCATGGCGACCTCCTGCTGCCCAGCCCTGCGCCAAGGAGGCTGTGACCAGACGACTATGAGTTTCACTGGCTGGTTTTCAGGTGAAATGTTGATTTTATTAACATTTAAGGTAATTGGGTTAACATCTACATGTTTGTTTGTTTGTGGCTGGTTTTCAGAAGGAGACCGCCAGCCTTCCTAGTCCATCTTAGTCTAGAAGTTCAGCAGAAACCTGTTCAGCATCACAGCAACATCTGAGCCAGCCCCACTGATACATAGCAACTGTGCAAAAGGCGCACCAGGGGGAGTTCTTTAAAAACAGGGAGCAGGGGTGCAAGGTAGAACCCATCACAATGATCGACGTATAACACCCCAAACATCCCCCCAGCGAGGGGGCTGAACAACAGAAACAAGGGTGAAGGGAGACAGCGGTCGGTGTAAGATATGAAAATAATAATAAATCATCATTTATCATGGGATCACAAGGGTGGGAGGGTGGGGGAAAGAGGGAAAGGAAAGAAGAGGAGCTGTTACTAAGGACTCAAGCAGAAAGCAAATGTTTAGAAAAATTATCTTAAAAAAAACAGGGAACGGGGAGGGGGGTGGGGAAGTCCTTTGCCTTGATTTCCTCTCATCTCAAATTGAGACCTGGTCTGACACCCACTATCGCTCAATACTCCATCATCGGAATGGCTTATTGATCTCCCTGAGTAAGCTCCATGAGGGCCTGTCCTACCGACGTCTGCACCGAGCGGTGTGCGGTGTCCTCATCGACCTTGCTCAGCACCGCCAGCTCACACCATGGCGGAGCTTCCAGCAGTCTGACTCGGGCCCTGAGAAGTGAGTGGGGCCCGCAGCACATGGGACCGGTCCCTCCCACCCTCAACCGACCATTTATTTTATTTCACGTGAAGATGTTTATGTTCTTGCCTTCAAATACATTACAGGTTATTTTTAGACACTTACAATTAATCCTTCCCCACCCCGCCCACCACATACAAAAATGCATTACCTTTACTGACGTCCCACATGATAGCTGTGTTGTCCACAGAGGCGGAAACCATTGAATTCCCGTCGGCTGCCCAGCAAATATCATAGACATCTTCCAAGTGACCCCTGGAATCCAAATTAAAGCCGGGAGAACATAATTACCGTATATACTCATGAATAAGCTGAGTTTTCCAGCACATTTTTAATGCAATTTTTGTGGTAAAGTTGGTGCTTCGGCAGATATTCAAGTCAGCTTATACTTGATTGTATGTAGTGCCTCAAGGAGGGAAACTGTCAAAAATGTTAAAATCATGCGCTAGGACCATGCCTTACAGGGATTTTAGAAATCCCCACCAGTACTAAATTGGCTATTTTCAACAGATTCTGTTTTACTAAGGAACATTTCACATCTGAAGCTAAGAAGAGCCGTTTTAATCATGATTTTTTCCCCTTCTAAGTTTTCTCTGGCAAACGTTTTGCTTACGTCAACGTCTGATGTGTGCTATGACCATCAAAATGCAGTCAGACCTTAGCACTGCCCCGTCAGTCCTATGGTCTCCCATCCTGTCACCTCAGAGTTTTGACCACGGTCCAGTTCTCCTTGTTCAGCTGTGCCTCATCATCATCCTGGAAAGCAATCTGCTCGGGCTCCTTGTTGTCATTCACCTTCCACAGCAGGATGACAGCGTCTGGAGAAGGGGCAGTCAGGGATCAGCAGGCGGCACTGAGCACTCTAACGTGCCCTTTCAGACCGCACTCTGGCCTCCGGGCCGTCGGTCTAAGCAACCATCAGGAACAAGCGGTTTGCCTTGGCAACTGTGGTTAGCTGCCACTGAGTCCACTCAGACTCACAGCCACCCCACGAGTGACGAGCAGAACTGCCCATAGGGCTTTCCGGGCTATAACCTCTTGGAAGTAGGTCACCTGGCGTGCCTTCTGAAGTGTTTCTGCGTGGGCTCGAACCACCAAGCTGTCGCTTAACTGTCTGGATCACCCAAGGTCCCCACTATTCAGACTGCACTCACACCAAACAGTGGGTCCCCAGGCCAACCCAACACCACTGCAAGGTGCCTGCCACGTGAATGAGTCTGAAGGTATGCGCACCAACAGTGGGATGAGGGAAACACACAAACAGACCCCAGAAGCCAAGAACCACTGATGAGAGAAAAGGCCAATCGCTCCTGGCTGGGCAGCCTAAGCACTGCCACCAACTGTCTGGATATCTGATCAATCGGACCCCAGAGTCACCATGTGATATTTTCACCTGATGACAATTCGGCTTCTGGTGTACGAATGTCCCAAACAAAACACCAAACTCACTGACATCAAGCCAAAGGCAGCTCATGGCGATCTCTGTAGAACAGGGTAGAACTCACTGGCCCTGTGACTTTCCCAGACTGTAACTTTGTGAGACTAGGAAGCCCCGTGTTTCTCCCAGGACAACCCCCAGGGGAGGTTAGATGGATAGAAGTAACCTCATTCTAACTTGGAACTGTGGTCATACACTAGTCTAGTGAACTTGGATAAAATGAGCGTGACTCTCACAAGAAAGACTAAAAACAGGCTTCTGGTCTTCAAGGCCAAGGGCCTGGGTAAAATGAATGCTACACTGTGCTGCCTCACAGAGGACAGCCTAAGGGCCAGGCTCTGGAGACATTCCTTGATCCCCACCTGGCCAGGACCCACACATACTGGATCTCATGACGTGAACTCAATTATGCCGCTTTCCCTCTTGCTCACAGGAACTGATTTATTCTGTTTTGTCCTGGCTTCTCGACTGCTTTGACATTAATGTGTGGTTGGAAGGCTGACTTGTACAGGAAAGTTTATCACATGTCAGCAAAAGCAACAAAGCGTGAGCCAATCCACCACCACCAAACACACACAACGTGGAAGGCAGTCTCTACGCCTACTAATTAATTACACAGATACCGGGGATGGACTCTGATCACTGCAGACCTAATGACCAAACAAGGCTGGCACAGGGGCCTTTGCATCTGTGTCTGCAAAGCACAGCAAGCACCGTTCCTGTTTCCAAACCCGCCCAGTGAAAGCATGTGGGAAAGGAGCCATATCAAAGAGCTCATCTCTACCCCTCACTCTGACCTCCTCCCCAGAACATTATTTTACTCATCTTCAGGGATGGGGAATGTGCAGCCCAAGGGCCATATAAAGCCTAAGAAATCATCAATACCAGCTAACACCACATGCCTCACCAAAGAGAAGTATTCTTTTTTTTTTTAATGGAGTCTTCTCATGAGTTTTTGTTGCAGTGATTGCCCTTTTGTAAACTTTTCATTGTGAATTAGATGGGGGATTACATATCAGGTCATCATTTTTGTCTTCCACAACTTTTTTAAATATCATTTTATTGGGGGCTCATATAATTCTTATCACAATCCATACACACATCCATTGTGTCAAGCACATACGTACATATGCTACCATCATCATTCTCAAAACATTTGTCTTCTACTTGAGCCCTTAATATCTGCTGCTCATTTTCCCCCTCCCACTTCCCTCTCCCCTCCCTCATGAACCCTTCATAGTTCATAAATTATTTTGTCGTGTTACCCTGTCTGACATCTCCCCCAGCCTTCTTCTCTGCTGTCCATCCCCCAGGGAGAAGGCTGTACGTAGATTCTTGTAGTCGTTCCCCCTTTCTACCCCATATTCCCTCCACCCTCCAGGCATCACCTCTCTCACCACTGGTCCTGAAGGAGTCATCTGTCTTGAATTCCCTGTGTTTCCAATTTCTATCTGTACCTATATACATCCTCTGGCCTAGCCAGATTTGTAAGGTAGAATTGGGATCATGATAGTGGGCGGGGGGGGGGGGGGAAGCATTTCAGAACTAGAGGAATGTTATATATTTCATCGTTGCTACCCTGCACCCTGACTGGCTCATCTCCTCCCCAAAACCCTTCATTAAGGGGGTGTCCAGTTGCCTACCGATGGGTTTTGAGTCTCCACTCTACACTCACCCACATTTACAATGTGATTTTTTGATGCTTGATACCTGATCCCTTTGAAAGCTCGTGGTCACAGGCTGGTGTGCTTCTACCATGTAGGCTTTTTTGCTTCTAAACTAGATGGCTGCTTGTTTACCTTCAAGCCTTTAAGACCCCAGATGCTATATCTTTTGATAGCCAGGCACCATTAGCTTTCTTCGCCACATTTGCTTATGCACACGTTTGTCTTCAGTGATTGTATCAGGAAGGAGGGCACCCACTGTTGATTTTTAGTTCTTTGATGTGTGATAACTGGTCCCTCTATACCTCGTGGTCAGACAGGCTGGTGTGCTTCCATGTGGGCTTTGTTGCTTCTGAGCTAGATGGCTGCTTGTTTATCTTCAAGCCTTTAAGACCCCAGACGCTATATCGTTTGATAGCTGGGCACCATCAGCTTTCTTCACCACATTTGCTTATGCACACATTTTCCTTCAGCAGTCGTGTTGGGAAGGTGTGCATCCTGGAATGCCAATTTAATAGAACAATGTGTTCTTGCATTCAGTACGTGCTTGAGTGGAGGCCCAATGTCCATCTGCTGCCTTAATACTTAACCTAAAAATATATGCACATAGATCTGTTTCCCCACTTATATAAATAAATTTACATATGTACATCCCAGTCTTTAGATCTCTATAAATACTCTTTGTCACCTAGTTATTTCCTCTATTTCCTTTTACTTTCCTTTTGTTCCACAATCATGCTCAGCCTTCATTTAGGTTTTAGTAAGAGAAGTATTCTTTCTCTTGATTTGCTGCTGGTGATTTTGAACTGCCAGCCATGAGGATCTCAGCCCAACGCATAACCATTACACCACCAGGGCTCCTCCAGCCACCACATTAGGAGCAAGTTACTTCACTGTTGGACCAAAATAGATGACCAATGTCTCAGGTCCTCATTTTGTGCAGCCCATGGATGATATGAATATCCAAATGGCCTTTGGCAGAAAAAGGTTCCCCACCCTGGACCTATATGTTCGATGAAGAGGGTCCCATGGCCTCTGTAATAAAAAGGCATGGCCAGCTCACATGTCACAAAACACAGAGAATTTGTAAGAACAATACTCACCATCTCCTCCTGAGGCTAAGATTTCCCCATTTGGAGCAAAACGCACAACGTTGACGGCTTTGGTATGGCGAGCAAGATTGGACAAAAATTCTACAATGGCTTTTCCATCTGGTCCTTTTTCTACTTTCCAAATCTATTGATACCAAAACATGTATTAGGAGAGACATATATACTAAGCAGCTATTATACCGTGCACCCTGAACATCATTATTAAAAGTTTATGCTAAAAGCAGTCTATTTTCAAAAGGGAAAGTCTAGTTTTCCACATTCAATTTTAAATTCAACATAAACTATAGTCCCAAGGCCTGCCCTCCTCCATTCTACCTCTAACAAATTCCCTAACAGGAACCTGGCTCGGAATTCTCAACTGAGGCTGCCCACGGCATCAATCTACGGCAGCTACTATCTAGTTGCCTCTGCCTCATGGTGACCCTGGGTGTGTCAGAGTAGAGCTGTGCTTCAGAGGGCTTTCAGTGGCAGGTTTTCCCAAAGTAGATCACCAGGCCTTTCTTCTGAGGCACCACTGTGTGAACTTAAACCTCCAGCCTTGCAATTAGCAGTTATATATGCTATGCACATATTCCACCCAAACTCACTACCAGTGAGTCAATGCTGACTCCGGGACAAGGTAGAACTGCCCCTGGTGAACTGGCGGCTGGTGGATTTGAAGTACTGACCTTTCGGTTAGCAGCACAACATGTATGTAAGCCACTACGCCACCAGGGCTCCTGGTATGTTCCACCCACCGACTCCCTAAATCTATTCAAAGAAAGTGGCTCTCTGGCTTGCCTGGCTCACTCCAGGCCCTGAGAATTTTATCCTTCTGGACTGGATGACCAGTAGTGTGCATCTGACAAGTTTAGTTTACAAAGCGGAAGGAAGAAGGCTGCAGCAAGCGAGAGCAGCTAGGTTTTGTCTACTTCTCTCCCATTTACCCTGACGGTGGTGTCCACCCCTCCAGAGGCCAGTCTGTGGATCTGTCCAGCTGTCCCATGCTGGAAGTCCAGGCTGTACACCGGCTCCTTGTTGTGCCAGGCTATTTCACAAGTGATGACTTTCATCCTTCTGGGTCTCAGAGTGGCAAAAGGTTCTCCAGCAGCGTTTTTTCGCCCAAAGAAAAGATAAAGCTGGAAGACGCTGGCAAGGGGTTGAGTAACCCTACTGCAAGAGCAAACATTTTTGGAGGGCTTAGGAGTCAAAAAATGGGTTAAGCACTTACAAGGCACGTTATCTGGCGAAAGAACGTTCACGTTAGCATCGAGATGGAACATTTGCCAGGCTCGCTGAGCCACGGCTTCTAAAAGTTAATGGGTCTCCTGCTCCGACCGGAAAAGCGAAATGAACACACCCAGGCAGGGGCCCAGGCCGGGCTAAGCCACCCCCAGCCCGCCATTGTGGGAGTTGTGCCCTGAGAATCAGCGGAGGAGCCGCACGGGGAAGGGGCCAGGGTCACGGGGAGGGAGGAGACCCCCTTTCCGGGGACGAGCCGCTCGGCCTGAGAGGCCTAAGCCGGGTCCAGCAGGGTGGAGGCCGCTCTGGGTCCGGCCTGGGAGGAGACCCGGTGCCCGAAAGCTCGCCGCCCGCTCCATCGCCAGTCCCCGCCGGCTGCCCGCCCCGCCGGAAGCGCCTGTGGCCTGGGGCCTAGTCCATTCCGGCCCGAAAGGCCAAGGGGACCGCCGAACCCGAGCCCTACAAACTTACCGTCAGGACTTGGGTCACTCAGAGGTTCCGCCAACCCATACCGCTGCGCGCGCGTTCATTCCCGCGCGCCGCAGGCCCCGCCTCTACGTGGGCGGGGCCAAATGTCGTCCCGCCCCCGCCGCGACCCTGCGCAGGACAAGCCTCTCCTGGCCGAGCCCCGCCTCGTTCCCGCTGGGCCCTAACGCCCGCCGAACGCTGTCCGCGTAGCTCCCAAGGGCTGCCTGACCCCGCGGGCTCATTGATTCGCTGCCAGACTTGCTGCGCAGATGCATGGATGATTTGTTTCCTTGCTGATTTATTCTCTCAACAAATATTTATTGAGCGTGTCTTACGTGCTGGACACTACGCTGGCATCAGAGAAAGCGAAGCGTGTAGACAGATGTGCCCTCAAGAAATGTACTAACTGTTATCATTGGAGAGAAAGATTCCCTCCGGATTCATGGATAGACGCACCCAAAACTAACAAAATAGGGTTCGCTTACTGGAGCAAACGTCTGACAGCGATACCTTTTACCAGACCCCTGAGTGATGTATCGCACTCCACTACTAACCTCAAGGTTAACAGTTCGGACCCACCCAGAGACCCCACGAAAGAAAGACCACTACGGAGCGATTCTCTTCTGCAGCATGGTCCTCACCAAGTCTCCGAATCAACTCAATGGGCAGGGTGTCTTTGTTGTTGTTTTATTAAATACTTTTATTTGGGGCTCTAACATCTCTTATCACAATCCATACATTGATCCGTTGTGTCAAGCACATTTGCACGTATGCTGCCATCATCATTTTCAAAGCATTTTCTTTCTACTTGAGCCCTTGACGGGCAGGACGTTTTATACTCTGTATTAAGGACCAAGGAGCCCTGGTAGTGTAGTGGGTTACATGGTCTAACCCATCAGCAGAGGTTGTTTTGGATTTGGAGGCTCAAAGGAAGTTGAAAAGTTACATTGAGAGGGCCTTAGATAAGTGTATTGGGTTTTTTTTTAATGTATTTCATTATTTGGGGTTAAAGTTTATACAGCAAATCAGGTTACCATTTAGCAATGTCTATCCAACTTTACTCAATGGGAATTGGTTACATTTTTACAATGTGTCAACTTCCTTCTTCCCATTCTGGTAGTTCTGTTTCAATGCATCTAGTTTCCCTGCCCTGGCAGCTCCCCTTACCTTCACATCTTTGCTTGACAGTTTGCTCTGATCTATCAGATGACACAGCCTTGTTGATAGTGAAGACTTGAAGCATTTGCTGAAGATCAAGGATTGATTGCAGTCTTTAGTATGGGTTACAATTCATTGTAAGACCAAAATCCGCACAAAGGAACCGAATAGGTCACATCGTGCATGGTAAATGAAGAAAAGGTTCAAGTGCTGAAAGATTTCTCCATGCTTGGATCCAGTCATTTCTAGTATGTACTGGTGAAACATGCAATTTACGGCTGGCAAGAGTCTTCCTGAAAGGGCTGCTCTCACTTTGACTTGCAAATGATGTGTGTGACGAGGTTCCCACTGCATTGTCACTTGGGATTCGCCCTCCTCTTACACGGCCTTGGTAAATGTCTGCTCTGCAAACGCAGAATTCTGTTCCTACCAAACCTGTACAGCTGTCGTCACCCCCTCCTCACACCCAGAGCTGAGCAAAGGAAGAAATGGCTTCAGTCAAAAATGCCACCAACGCTTCTGCTGGCCTTTCCAGCTAGCCAAGAATAGTTTCAGCCTGATGCTGGTCCTTTTTCAGTACCTTCAAATGGTTGTGTTTTTGTTTGCTTTTTCACAAACCATGGTGATTTCATAGACAAGAGATGTCTGAAGGGCTTTGGAAATAGCTGAAGTACATAAGAGCAATGGCTTGCAAAAGTAATTAAGAAAACATTGCAGATGCTGACTCATTGTGACCCTCTTGTGTGTCAGAGCGAACTGGGCTCCACTGGTTTTTCAGAAGTAGAGTACCAGCTATTACTTTTTTTTTTTAATAATTTTATTGGGGGCTCGCACAACTCTTACCACAATCCATACACACATCCATTGTGTCAAATGCATTGTACAGTTGTTGCCATCCTCCTCCTCAAAACATTTGCTTTCTACTTGAGCCACTGGTATTATCCCATCTTTCCCGCCTCCCCCACGAACACTTGATAATTGATCATTATTTTTTCATGTCTGACACTGACCAATGTCTCCCTCCACCTACTTTTCTGTTGTTTATCCCTCAGGGAAGGGGTTATATGTAGGTCATTAGGGTTTTCATACACATCCATTTTATCCAGGTTTAATATCAGTATCTGTGGGAGACTCTCCTGACCGCTGTCATCTTTGGAAGTTTCTCAGGTAGTTTTAATGTAAATTCTAAGAAAGCTGTTATCCTATGTAAGACAGAAACCTGTTAGAGTAGATAAATTCAAGTGTTTTCCACTAAAAGGAGCAAAAGTGGGAAGCCTGTACTCAAAGATGGGAAATTTGCAAGACTCAGAAAATTAAAGCAGTCCGACCAAACTCTAGACAGTCCCATTGAATGGGACTACTAGAGCCAAGTTAAAACACAGTGATCATGCTCATGACAGGTCAGTGGGGAGTGGCTACAAAGGGACAGTGCACTGGCCTGGGAAAGGTCTGCAGCTTAACTACAACAGTGGGTGGACTAGTGTTTATTTTTGTCAAAACTCAAGCATCCCTATATTAAAATGCATTTATGATTAAATAATTAATTTTTCCCTTTCAAACCTGAATGCTTTAAATAATATACCAATCTAAAGCAAATCATGTAAATAAGCCTGTATGTCATTGGAGGCTTAATTAGAAAAGGAATTCTTTCAAGTGACTGGAAACTTAAGACACCCTAAAACAAAATGTGGGAGCAGATTCTTGAGATGGACTCCGAGAAAGGAATGTCAGAACATGGGGCAGAAGGTGGTCCTGGGCTTCAGAGCAAGAGAGCATTACTGGGAATTTGAGGCGTTTCCTTCTCCAACTAAGAATGGGCCGTCACCATATTCCACGTTCTAGGAGAGGCCCATGAGAAAAAACTGACAGCTCCTACCCCAGGAAGCGGCGACACTGTGGTCTGACCTTCAACTAAGATAAACTTTCTCTCCCGTTTTCTGGCAAACTGCTGAAAAACATCATTCTGCAGGTGTTGTTATACTCCTCTCAGACTATAGACCATTTGGCTATGATACTTGTCTTCCAAAAATTGTCAATAAATCCTTCAGGTGAGAACTTGTCCCGGAATGTAGGATGCATGACAAGAACTGCATAAACCACCCTTGAATGAAGTTCTGGGCCTTAATGTCCCTCTGCTCCAGGAGCCCCCTTCCCGCCTTTATCTTTCATCTCTACATCTGTCTCAATTGCAAGCATGCCCCTCTGGACCATGGTTCAATTTGTGAGAGAGCTGGTTTCTCACAAGTTCACTGTCACTGAGTGGAATTGGGCTCACAGAGCCCCACTATTACAGAGGACAGCCAGGTCTTCCTCCTGTGGAGAGGGAGGTTTTCGGTTAGCAGCCAAGCCTTGCACGACTGCATCACCAGGGCTCTCATCCACCCCAGTGACACCTTAAAGATAGAGGATGGAAAACATACAGATAAAAGAAACTGCAGAGACACATCAACCAAATATACTGCTTAGATTTTATTTAGATTCCAACATGAACTGCCTGGAAAGGTAATTATGAAATGACCATAGAAACTTGAACAGATTCCACCTGTTAATAAAGTTATTACTTTACCAGATGCATACAACAGTATTTTGGTTTCAAAAACGACCTTATGTTTTGGAGATATTAAACTAGATGTAATTATGATGGCTAGAATGTGCTTGAAAATTCTGAAGGGTTTTGAACTTAGCACAAAGAAATAGTCATCACAATGTTGTGGCACTGGAATATGGATAAACATTTAGACAAATGGATAGAACTGAAGAGTCCAGAATTAAATGTTTATATCTAAAGCCAACTGTTTTTGGGTTTTTCTGAAAAGGTTCCAAGTCCATTCCATGGGGAAATGATGTTCAGGCAACTGGATTTTCAGATGCAAAGGAATGAGGTTGCATCATTACCTTTCTCTACACAAAACCCCCAAATAGATCAATAACGTGTGTGCCTCAACTTGTCGAAGGAAATCTTTAGGGTTACTGTATTTTGCAATGATTCACGGGTAAAATGCCAAAACACCATGAGCAATTTAAGAAATATAAAATTGGAATTCATCAAAATTTAAAATTTGGTATGGACACGTTTTGACAGTGAAAAAGTATTTAGTCACTTAGTTTTCATTAAGATTTTCAGTCTTGATGAAATCTGAACCACTTTGTAGGAATGATTCTGGTTGACCTCACTGCGGTTTAAGCAATAAATGCTAGTTGAAGAGTGTTCTGCTGTACTAGCCTTTTTAAAAATTTAACAGGTCTCTTCCCCCCAAATACTGTATATATCAAGAATGCCAAGGTTTCTTGGGAAGATTTCTTGAGTTAAGATTTCAAAGCCCCACACTTGATAAAGATTAAAAATACATACTTTGAAAGAATCAATTTAGCAAGCAAGTTTCTCTTATTGTCTGTAAATCGTTTTCCCACTAACAGCCACATAACAAATCATTTTGCAAGATATTAAAGGTCATCACAAGGGAAAAGGAGCAACTTGCATAAAGAATCACTACCTAAATTTAAATATCCACACACCTGAAGCATGCCCGTTTCTTCTTCCTTACATATGCACATGCTTATTCATTCTGAAAGGTAAGCTCAGCCTCAGTATTAATAACTCTATGGTCTTCAAAGCATCTCAATTTCTTGGAAACCTCCCATACCACACTGGTGGGGGGGATGTAAAACAGTACAGTCGTGAAAAGCAGTATGGTATTTCCTCTCAAAACAACTGGGAATAAAAATACTATCGAGTTGGCAATCCTTCTACTTGGTATACATCTTTAAAAAAAGAATGAGCACAGCAGATATATGCACATCTATGTTCATCACAATATTATTCCCAAGAGCAAGATGAAAATACCTAAATGCCCACTGGTGGAAGAAAGCATCAAGACACTTCCATCTAAGCGTTCTGTCACTGAAGAGGTATAAATAAATAAATTTCCATCTAGGCAATGGTACACTACATACTGCTAAAAACGCAATAATGAACCTGTGCACTACCTCATGACACAGAAAGATGGAGGGCCTGATGCCCAGGGAGCATGTTAGTCCATGACAAATTGTGCACGAGGCCACAGTAAAATGTTTAAAAGTCAAGATACTGTTTTTCATTCCCAAAGAAACAGACTCTGATAGTTACCAGAGTGGGAAGAGAACGCAATATGTCAGAGGATTGACAGATGTTAACTTGGGTGATGTGGAAGACAATATCCAATTCAGGAAGATTTGGGGGTGTGGGAGTTGTCTGGGCAGGAGAAACCATCGAGAGGTATGACAAGTTGTTGAATGCAAAACTGAGCTGATAGGTAAACTCCCACCTGATTCACAATAAAAGGTTAGAAAAAAAGAGGAGCTCAATTTAGTTTTAAAATACAGTTAATATATAACATTTTTTGAAGTGATATCTGGAAAAGTAGGCATTATTATTTTATTACAAGATATTTTAAAATTTGAGCAGATACAATTGTGACAGAAAATCAGCTTCATACGAAAAATACACTTTCAATTATTTTACCAAGCAAATAAAAAACAATTGTTTTATTTGCTCTTCCAGAAGTTAATATACAGTAAAAATTTAATATTGCATGTGACATGTAATTAAGCATACATAGAAAATGAACAAATATTGAATGTTCAGAAATAAAAGGAATAATAAATAACAATGATAAAACTTTGAAAAAATAATGCACATTTCGTTGTGGAAAATATGATTTTTAATTATATATACATACTCATATAATAGAAAGCCATCTCTTTCAAATTGCACAAAACATGGGGCCAATTAAGCATGATCTTTCATGTCATGTAACACTATAATCCCAGGGCCGGTTGTGGCTCTAACTCCAGGATAAAACACTTATATCTGTAATATAATAAAAGGTATAATATATTTTTTGAGAAAGATTGTCTTCCTCAACTCACACTAGCCTGTAGTAGTCCAACAAAAGGCTGTACAGGAAACGTCACAGGAAGAAATATGTTTAAAGTATTGTGCCCACCCAATGTTGACAACGCAGCCAGACATGGGGTTGAAAGCAAACTTGATGGTACTGTTAATATAGTGAATACTTTTATATTACACTAAGACCATATAAAACACTTTGCATTTAACCATGATTGGCAATCTCAGCACAAGGAAGCCCTGGCAACATAGAATCAGTTTCTGCTTCCTTGTTTCTGTGACTAAAAATCTCTCAGGAGACAGGAATTAATAGAAAAGAAACATTAATGTTCAAGTCACATCTAAGTCTTCTCAGGATTGCTATGACATTTTCCTCGAGTCGCATTTAAGTTTTTTTTCAGAGGAGAAAAAATTAAAAGTAATGTCTCCATTGTGTAGTATGGCACAGCCCTCCATTCAGGGAAAAATACACTCTGAGGAGCCAGAAAGGACTCCAAAAGCCAGGGGCAACCTGAAAAGCGCTTGTGAACACTGCCAGCCTTTCCTCACAGTAATAAAAAATATGTGCAGACTTAATTACAAATATTTACATCTCAAAAACAGAACCTAGAGTCAGAAACTCAGCAAATCAGTACCAATAATTCTCAAGTTATTTTCAAAGGTATGATAATGCGTCCACAATATTTGTGGTCACACGTGAATGCATAGAATTCAACACACTTTGACTGCATATTGCAAAGATTATGATTCATCAGTCTTTTACCTCTTATAGCCATGAAACAACATTTTTTACATTTTGAAAGCTGTACAATCAAAAGCACTGAGCAAATTTTTATTATCTCAAATCAAATTTATTAAGTACTACTGATTTCACTCATTTGTTCAACAACTTGCCCTAAAATCTCATCCACTACGTCAACATCGTAATTCACTTGCTGAAGATCTAGATCAGGCACGATCATGGCCAACAGCTGTCCCACGTTGACACGAAGAGATCGGAGTTTAAGGCTGCAATACAAATATCCAAGTGTTAGCAGAGCTTTAACATAGTTTAATATTTACATGTAATTTAAAATTGTTTCACTCCCAGCAACACATTTGTGAAGTTGCAGTGAAAAAACATCTAGTAGAGTAGATAGATGATTGTTTTTAAGTGTCAAGGAATGGGTTTTGACTCGTAAGGAGCCTGTGCACATGAATACAGGAGACCACCTTCACCATTGTTCCAATGTTCAGGCCCACTGTTGCAGCCATTGTGATACCCTAACAGCAGACACTATGAATGGAAATGTTTCCTAAAACATGATTGCTGAGACACTCATTCATACTATGTAAAGGGGGCAGGGTGGGTGGGAGAGCAAAGAAACTCACAGAACTTTGAGGTAAATAAGATTTTTAAATCACAGGACTTTTGTGAACCTGTAATATGCTAAAGTTCATAGAGATAATTTTATCATGCTTTTTCAAAAAATAATGTTTTGTTCAAAGCACAGTAAAACTTCAAGCTAAATAGTGGGAAATATTTCTCAGCAATACCTATGTGTTTAGGCAATCGAGTCATGATTTACCAAGTACAATTTTACAAGTGTGGCCCTTGACTATGAAGCAACCATCAGAGTGACGATAATCTACCACATCAGATTCACTATCAAAATCAAAGCAAATCATACCAGAACCCTAGGCCTGTTTTAGACATTGAGATGGGGTGATCCTTCATTTACTAGTTATTAATCAGTACTAATTCTTAGAACAGAATTAAGCACTGCTTCCTGATCATCATTTATCAGGTGAAATAGAATCACTGAGCCAAGGGCAATGACTAATTTTGTGATATCCTAAAAGTCAAGTTTAGGGAAGGCACATTGAAAATGAGGATGTCATTGGTGAGTGACATGGAGTTGATCCCAATAGTGACCCTACAAGACAAGAGTGGAACTGACCGCTAAGCGCCCTAGTGACAGAGCGATTTGTACATTTCTGGCCGCTAACTGAAAGGTCAGACTCCTCAAAGGAAAAGATGCACTGTATGTACTCCTGTATAAGCCGAGTTTTTCAGCACAAAAAATGTGCTGAAAACTGGGGTTCGGCTTATACATGGGTTAGTGGTACCCAACTAAGGTCTAACATCTCGCTGGGCTTACCCACCCCCAAGGTTAACTGGACGAGCACCCATTATCTCTCGGATGATTGCTATTTCTCCGCTGTTCATTCAAAGCCCGCTGACACTGCAGGGTTTTAAATGTTTGTTTACTCACATCTAACCAATCTGAGCCATCCTATGACATGGACGGCTCCAATTTGCAGAAGCACCCCTAGTGATTCACTTACGCCAGCAGCTGAACTGGTAAGGATGTGTCTGTGGCTGTGCTCCGTCTCTCCCCTCTGGTCTGTTAATTCACATCCTGCATCCCCTGCCCGCATGGACCTACCCCGCCCTCCCGGCTACACTTCGCTGGGGAGGGGTGCGGGGGGATGATTACCATGAAAGTTCTTTTTCAAAGTCTTGGTTTTTTATCCTATTAGAAATGGATACTCTTAAAAAAAAATAAAAGAAATGGATACTCTTGAACCAAAACAAAAACACCGGTCATATGAGGCTGGTTTCAAAATGAAGGGTGTGTCAAGAGCAGAAGAGAGCAATTAACAGTATTGCAAGGAGGGAATTCTGTGTTGAAGAAAAGCAAGTGAGGGAGTGGCGGAAAATGAAGGCTGACTTTGAACAGATTCCAAAAGCTAAAAAAGCTCATTGTGGTTTAATGTCTTTTTATGGGGCTCTAGAGAGTGAATTGCATAAATGGGTTATGGAGTGTCATCAAAATGGTTACTGCGTAACGCGCATGGGAATCCACATACGTGCTCTACAAATGGCTAAGGATAACAAATAAATTTTTTAAATTGCTTTGTCATCAGGATGGTGTACCCACTTAATGAATAGGTTTGGTCTACTATGTTTGAGATAAAGAACAAAGATCTCCCAGAAATTGCCATAAGACCTTGAAGAAAAAATTATGTCATTCCAATCATTTATTATAAAACAAAGAAGGATTTATAATTATGACCTGGCAGATATTGGGAATATGGATGAAACTGCCATGACTTTTGATCTTCCAAGCAACAGAACTGTGGGAAGTTTAGGAGAAATAAAACAGTTTTCTCTATAAAAAGAAACAAAAAAACCCCACATTTTTCTCAAAAGCACAGGAAATGAAAAAAAAAAACACTTTACATTTGCTCTCTCATGTTTGGCTAATGGAACTAATCTGTGTCCTGTCATTATTTTTAAAAGAAAGACCTTGCCTAAAAAGATCAATTTCCCACCAAGAATTACTGTGCGTGCACATGTTAAAGCCTGGATGGATGAAGACGGAACAAAAAAATGGCTGGAAGAAATTTGGAACCGACGACCAGGAGCAGCCTTAAAGAAAAAGCCATCGTTACTTGTTTGGGATATGTTCAGAGCCCACCTATCGGCTGACATAAAAAAATTGGCAAAATCTAGTAAAGTTACTAAACTTGAAGGACTGCTAGTGTCTCACTGCTTTATAACTTAAATGTTAATTTCTTGTATTATCTATCTGTATATTATTTAACGGTTTATTTCTTGAATTATATATCTATCTTTATAAATATATTTATATATAATTACTAGCAATCTGGTTTGTCTCTCTAGAGAACCCTGTCCAATACAGCTGTTATTCCAGGTGGGCTTACATCTATACTGCAGCCTCTGGATGTATCTTTGAATAACCCTTTTAAAGACAGTGTAGGAAGGATGTAGCATGAATGGATGTCACCTGGTCAAGCCCGACGAACAAAAGGAGGAAATCTCATGAAGCCTGACATAGAGTTAATGGCAAAGTAGGTTCGAGATGCATGGGAAGACAATCCAGAAGACATGGTGCGACGTGCCTTCCAGAAATGTAGTATTAGTAATGCTGTGGATGGCAGTGAAGACTGTGCTTTGTGTGAAAATGACAGCAGTGATGGTGACGACGGTGATCTCAATGAGGACATCTTCTATGATGACCTCACACCAGCTGAAGCTCTGCACTGGGATACGGATGATGATGAGGAATCCAGTTTTGAAGGATTTTAACTCTTTACATTTTAGCTTGGTTGCCGATTGAGCTCAGGGAACAGTACTCTTAAGGTATCACTGTTTTTGTTGAACCTATTTTCCACTTACTGTGCTGGTTTACTAATGTTAAATGACTTGTCCTTTTATTTATGTTTTTTTTATTTTAAAATAAATATTGAATACATTACTCTCAATTTTTAGTAATTCTATTTTCATTTGTTTTGATTATTGAAACTCACCAATAGCTTCTGCATTTCCCACCCTAGGCTTATACTCGAGTCAATCAGTTTTTCTTCTTCCCCAGGTAATAATTGGGTGCCTCGGCTTATACTAGGGTTGGCTTATATTCGAGTGTATACGGTAACCCTCTGCTTCCATAAAGATTTATAGGCCTGGAAACCTACGGGGGTGCTCTACTCTGTCCTAGAGAGTCATGATTCAACTCAAAATGAACTTAAAAGCAGTGGTTAAGATCATCAGGTGTTTTCTTCAGAAGAGCAGCTGGAGGGGATTTGAACCACCAATCTTTTAGCTAGCAACAGAGCTCCAAACCATGGCACCACTGAGGCCCCTTGAAATGAGGAGATCAAACAACAGAGATGAAATTGCAAGCTGATCTCTCCAGTGCTCCACATTGCTGCAGGAACCTCACCCTACCTTCCCAGTGATCTTGCCGAATAGGGCAATTCAAACTGTCATCAACAGTGGTCTACACCAAAGCGGGCACACCCACTACCCTCCGTGGCACTCCTGTTGCAGCCGGCACCCTGCATGCCCTCCAAGCTTCTGTGGGCCACACTCCTATAGCTTCCTGGGAGATTATCCAGTGCAGCACTATCCTCGCAAGCCCACAATCACCTGACCATTGTTCCCTGAGGGGACATCCAACTCACCCTCCCAATAACAGACTACTGGTTGTTTATGGAAAGAGTGAAACCACAGGAAGATGAAGCAGTAGCCCACCCCCCAGTGCAGTTAGCTACAGGCAGCTTAAAGAACCATTCCTACGAGTCTCACAAAGTGAGCCCAGTGGTCGACTCTCTGGAAAATGGCGCCAGGCTACTCTAAAATGACACGTAAACAGAAACCAGCCCCAACAATCTCAACAAAAACCAGGAGAAACAAAAGGGGATGTTGGAAGAAGTCATGAACTAACGACATGCATAGAAGAAGCAGACACTGATCTGTCACAGAAAGAAATCTTCAGAATGCTGCTTGGAGTCATACAGGATATGAGGGAAACAATACAGAAAAGGAAGAAATTATAGAGGAGATAGAGGACATGCACCAAAGGGAAATACAAGGTCTAAGGGAAGAGATAACAAAAGCCAGTAGCAAATTCACAGAATTCGCCAAAAGACTTGAGGAGGCAGAGAATCACATGAGTGAACTAGAGGATAACCAGGCCGACTTCACAAAACAGGAAAGTCACATAAGATAATCAGAGAAGCTGAAAAAAACAAAAACAAATCCTGAGAGCCATGTCTAATATTATGAAGAAGAACAACATTAGAATAATTTGAGTATCTGAACAAGATACCACCACGAATTCGAATGCAAAATTAGCAAGGGAATTCTTTAAAAACTTCCCCAACTTAATGAATGAAAACCAGGGAACCATTCAGAAGTCTGAAAGAACACCAGCTAGACTGAATACCAAGGAGCCGTCACCAAGGCATATAATAGTTAAACTACCCAACTTTGAGGAAAAGGATAAAATCCTAAGAACAGATAGGGAAAAACAAGCAATCACCTATAATGGCGCCCAATAAGAATATGCTCAGACCTATCTATCAGCAAATACAATGAAGAAGAGAGTGGAGTAACATATTCAACACAAACAACACAAACCCAAGAATACTCTCTCCAGCCAAATGATCTATTAAGATAGAAGGAGAAGAGTTTTTCCAGACAAGGAAATACTAGAAGAATACGTTCAAAGAAACCCAGCCCTACAAAAGATCCTTGCTGGCCCAGGATGAGCAGAGAACTCCAGGGCACAGTGGGATAGCTTGCTTTACCTGACTTTAGCACCTATTATACAGCCACAGTGGTCAAAGCAGTGTGGTATTGGTATAATGGCACAGCTAATAGTTACACCAAAGCACATTACAAAAAATGTTAAATTAGGACCAAGGTGCTACACAAAACCAACTGCTGTTACATGGAAATTGTAAAACTGTCCCTTAAGACTTTCTCCCCTGCAACCATTACAGGACCAGAACAGCAGGGCTTTCACCCAGACCTCAGAGATGCTGCTGGGAGGGTTCAAAACACCAACTTTCTGGTTAGCGGACCAGGGCTCCATACAAAGATGATAAAAATAAAAACAAAAGCATATGGTACCAAGTCTAAAGTTTTAAAAAATATTAATTTTAAAAATCAGCTTGACATATGTTTTCATGTACTAGTTGCTTGTATTCTAACCTTGGCCAAATTCAACCCATAGTGCAAAATCCAACTTGCTTTCACTTTTCCGACCACAAACCTATTTTACACCACTCTAACCAAAAAAGTGCTTTATTTCTTCTTCTTCTTTTTGAATCACTTTATTGGGGGCTCCTACAACTCCTGTAACATTCCATACATCAATTGTATGAAGCATATTTGTGTATGTTTCCATTATCATCATTTCCAAAACTTTTTCTACTTTAGCCTTTGGTAAAAGCTCTTTTTCTTTTACCCTCCCCTCCACCACCTTCGTGAATCCTTGATCAATTCTATATTGCATTATTGTTTCATCTTACACTGTCCATTGTCTCCCTTCACCAGGAGTTATTCGCCCACTTGTTGGGGTGGGGGGCTATATATCCAACCTGTGGTGGGTTCCCCTTTTCTCCCCCTTCCCCCTCTCTGGCCATCTCCCTCCCTCATGATATCATTACTCCCACGACTGTCCTGAGCGGTTTATCAGTCCTGAATTTCATGTGTTGAGAGCTTTTATCTATGCCAATGTGTGTTCTCTGATCTAGCCAGATTTATAAGGTAGAACTGGGTCATAATTAGGGGGGGGGACAATCAGGAACTAGAGGAATGATGTGTTTCATTGGTGCTATAATGCACCTTGGTTGAACCATCCCTTCCTTACAGCCTTCTGTGGGGGTATATCCAATTGTCTATAAATGAGCTGTGAGTCTCCACTCCAACCCCCCCCCCCCCGCTTTATTCCTTAATTCTGTAAATTGGACCTAAACGGTTAGCTCCTTGAAGAGAAGGATCGTGATGTGCTACTTTTTATGTATATCTCCTTGCATATTCTAATGATGGGCCTCAGCAGACATTCAATAATGTCCTTCATACGAGCAGTTATTATGCTAGCCAGCTTTGTCGACCCGCACACAGCCTCATTCCAGATTACCTTTCTCCATCAGCGCAATTTATAGATTCCTCAATATTACTTGAAGTTGAGACTGTTCCTATCTGTTGACTTGTAGATTTTAACTGTTCCACTTCAGTTTTGAGTTCTTCACACTGTAAACGGATTTGGGATTTTTCCATTTCCAATAATTCAACCTAATAAAGATACAAATCAATGTTATTTATCATTGCAAAAGTTAAAATATTAATGGCAAAGTGCTACTCTAAGCTAAGGAACTTAAAAACCCGCTTAATGAAAAGTACCCTTGACTATAGTGCTTCCTCTACCTCACCCCACCCCCACTATCATGACCCCAGTTTTACTTCATAAATCCAGCTAGACTGGAACATGTACACTGGTACAGATAAGAACTCTAGACGCATGGAATCCAGGACCGATAACCCCCTGAGGTACAGTAATGGGAGTAGCAATACCATGTGTTAGGGAGAAGGTGGGGGGAGAGGGGGAACCGATCACAATGATCAACATATAATCACCCCTACCACCCCAATGGGGATGAAGAACAGAAATGTGTTAAGGAAGACAGCAGATGGCGTAGGATATGAAAATAAAAATTTAGTCACTCACTCACCCACTCACTCACTCACCCACTCACTCACCCACTCACTCTCCCCCCAAAAAAAAAGAAAAATTTATCAAGGGTTCACAAGGGTGGGAGGATAGGGGAGGGGGAAAAAGTAGCCAATACTAAGGGCCCACGCAGAAAATGTTTGGAAAGGGATGAAGGTAACGTATGTACAAATGTGCTTAATATAATAGATCTACGGATTATCAGAACTGTAAGTGCCCCAATAAAATTATTTAAAAAAAAAAAAAAGGAAATTGCCATTGACTGAAAATGTTAAATATGAAGCTTTCTAAAAACAATGCCTCATTTGTTTACAATTTCACTGCTATGACTTTTCACACTGGAAGAATATTTAATCACTACTTGACCCCAAAACAGGGGCAGCTAAAAAATTTTAAAAACCAAAGCACCAATACTTAAATTATGTTGGATGTCAGTGACTTATTTCCTGAACATTCATTAATTATAAACAGTTGAAATGGACATAAAGAGATCTTTATACATTTTGTCAGCATTAGATCATGAGCCAAAATTTCAAGATGAATGTGCATAAAAGTAAATATATCTACTATATGTACATATATTCACATATATACAAGAAGGAGTAAGGCCAGCAATACACAGCTATTTCTAAACTCTTACTTTGCAGGAAACCTTTCAAACACCAAATAAAATTATCTACATACACACTTTTTAATTAGTGACAACCATAGGTTTCAAAGACCAGGTCATTATGCAAAAATCAGTGTTCTGTGAAAATGGAGGATTAACCATATCAACCAACCATGGACAACCATGGCCCAATCAAGTTGACACATAGCCATCACAACCAGCATTACTCTCATCTTGTACCCACCCCAGTGTGGGTTACTGCCTGACACACTGTATATACTCATGGATCAGCCGAGTTTTCCAGCACATTTTTAATGCCGTTTTTGTGGTACATACGATATGACACTGAGGCAAAAAACACTTAAAAACGGTTTTCACTACTGTTACATATACAAAGTTGGATGACAAATCACTAAGTGAGGAATAGATGGGTGGAAAATAATTTTTCTTTAAAGAGCGACCTGAATTTGGAGTGAGGCATATGGAGGTTGCTTCTTTTCTCCTGCTAGCTGCCTTTTTCTTCTGATAAAAATTATACTTCCCAGGTACCCATTTCTCAGTCAAGCAACTTCTAGGAAATAGCTTTTAAGTAATCACATCCCTTTCCCAGCTTTTTGTCTGCTGCTTAGAAAGCAGATATGATGGCTGAACCTGAGAAGCACCTCAGACTACAACTATCCCTTTAAGTAAGGAAATGAAAATACAAAAGGAGTCTGTGTCTCTGATGACCATGGAGCTGGCCCTGTTATTTGGGAGCTTCATCTTACCTTAAAATGAGCTTAATCCTAACAGAGTTCACATTTTTTTTCAGAGTTCACATCTTTAAGTCATAACTTGTATGACTACTATAAGGTTTATTAAAATTGGATATATCATGCTTATCAATTAAAATAATAATTACACAAATAACAATGAGTACAAGAAGAAAATTTTCTAAAATTGAAGGTGGTGATAATTGTACAACCCTTCTTGATATGATTTATTATATTGTACGACATGTAGATGAAGTGCTAATAAAACTGTTAAAATAAATCAGAAAAAATAAAATAAAAAGCCTATCCAATTGAAAGACGGCATGTTTAGTGAGGGTGATACTGGATTTTTTAGAACAATTCTTCACTATGTAGTAATGTCCAGGGCACTAAAGGACATTTACCAAACCTGCACACCACTCAAAATTTTTATAATACCCATTTCCTTAAAACACTGAAAAATAAAAAATGAACCCACAACATGCCCAACAAGGTAAAATGACAACCTTTAGAATGTAAAAAAACCAAACAAACCAGAAATAGATATATATTTATATAAATATATAAAATATAAGGAATTCAACCAAAAGAGGATGAATGATTTTTTAAATAAATGCAATATTTTAAAAGGCAAAGAACTGAGCAGATATTTCATCAAAGATATACAAATGGCCAATAAACACACACAAAAAAAAAGATAGGAAAGGCATGAGAGTAAAACAAACCAAAGCAATAATGACAGAGGCACCAAGGTCAACTGGTACAATTACACAGTCACAAACACAATGTTGCTACATCCCACTTAGGTGAGTAGTGAGTAGTCTTAAACACTGTGAGCAGCCATTGAAGGTGGATCGCTTGGTCTCAGCCCATGCAGATGAGAGGAGAAGCAAAAACCAAAGACCCAAATACAAACAGCTCCAAGGAACCTACACAGAAGAGACGAGAACCAGGTGCAGAGCCGTCACTACCAACTGCTCTGAAAAGAGTCACATTCGAGCCTGTATAGAGTGGGAGAAAAATGTGGCCCAGAACTCAAAATCAAAAAGGAAACCAGCTTACCAATAGGATCAAGGCTCACAGAACCCTCTAGGCTATGGCCCTTACACTTCATTTCTGGAACTGAACTCACCTCCTTAGAACAATCAGCCAGTTAATATCAATCAAAGGGGCAGCCTTCTCTGCTGAATCTCCTCTGATCAGAGTCCAGGGATGTGTATATAGCCTTGCTATTAAAGAGAGGGCCTTATAAAGTCAGTTATGGCAGATGTAGTTAGGCTAAAATATGACACCTCATCATTTGATCAAGGGAACCCCAGTGACAGCGGTTGAGCCATTCTACTTCCACGGAGTCGTCTCAGAATCCAGGGCCCACATCTGCCCTGCCCCACAGGATCACTATGAGTCAGCATGCTCTATAGCAGCAGTACATTTGCTTTTTGTTTGAATCATTTAGTCTCCCTTTTGGCCCATTGTAAAGTTGTTTCCGTTTTTAATATTTTCTGCCTTCTTTTTGATTGAATTGTTTTGTCTGTGTAGTTTTTGTTTCTTGTTTGTGTTGTTTTGTCTTTTCAGGGGAGAGCGCAAACACAGTCCCCCACTTTCGCAACTTCTGCATTGAGTTTCCCACGTTTAGGGAAATCGCAGGGGTCAGCACATTCGGAGTGCAATGGAAAAGCCTTGCCCTGGGAAAACCACCTTCGTGATCATGGTATCTCCCCACCAGGTAAAGTGTTCTTGTTTGTGTTTTATGTGGCTTTCTGTACATGAAATGCAGGATGGGTAAATCTATGGAGACAGTAACTGGAGTAATAATCACATAAGGCCAGGCACGGGAAATTGGGGTGGGGAACAGAAAACTAGCAACCACGGGTATGAGAAAAACGAAAATGTTCTGAAATTGATTGCACAACTCTTGGTATGGTTGAACTGCTAGCTTGCATGACATGTGAATTATACGAAAAAAAAACACGTTTTTTTAAGGGGGCAGTATGTACCCAAGATTAGAAAAGGAGGAGGAATGAAGACAGGAAAGACCAGGAAGAAACGGGCTCCATGAGGGGGCGACACTGGGAGGTGCACATATGAATCGTTAACTGCAAAGCTCTGCTCTGCTCTGTAAGCCTCCACCTAACCCACAACCAAACATGAGTACACATGGCAGTGGTGATGAAGAGGGCTTATAAAAGCGAGCATAAAACCAAAACGACACAGTATAAATCAAACAAAACAACCACATGACTGTATCATTGCAAAAAGCTTGAAAACTTATCTTTGCCAACAGTCTATGCATAATTAAAGACATACATACCAAACCAAACCCAATACCATCTAGTTGATTCTAAATCATAGCAACTCTAAAAAGAGGAGCTGATACCAAGGGCTCAATAGAAAGAAAGTGTCTAGAAAAGAATGATGGCAACATATGTACCAATATGCCTGAAACAATCAATGAATGGATTATAATAAGAGTTCTAAGAGCCCCCATAAAATGATCTTTTAATTTTTAAAAATACCTGAAAACAAACAAACCATAGTGACTCTAAACAGGTTCTGAGACTAACTCTTTACGAGCGCAGTTAGCCGTATCTTTCTGGGGAGTGAACGGGGTGGTGTAAACGGCCACCTCTGTGGTTAGCAGACCAACACCTACTCAACAATGCCACCAGAACTCCTTCCAAAACCAACAGCCCCTCTCTTGTCAGTGGAGAGAACTCAAGCCCTTCCCCTTGCTGACATCACTGGACTGCAAGACGTGGCAAGAAAGTGAAACAACGGCATCCAATGTGGTAAAGAAATAATATCTCTTGTTGCACACATTTAAAAAAACAAACAACCCTGATTCTACACGAGAGCTACTAGAACAGAATCAAATAAAGCAGTAGGGTACAAGGTCAACATAACATTTTTTAGAAAATGGACTCCTCTACACCACTATTTCCCTAAGCAGGTTATACCACCCCCTTAGGGGACACATTGGAATATTCCAGCGGGGTTCCAAAAACTTTATCCTAGATTATGGATTATAATATCAAAAGTGCTTAAGGGCCAGGGTGGTACTGAGTAATTTTCCTTTTTGAAAAGGTGCAGGCGCCCTCTTTCGCTGGGAGTCGTGGCACCGCCAACATGGGCAAGTGTCGAGGCCTTCGTACTGCTAGGAAGCTCCACAGCCACCGACGGGACCAGAAATGGCACGATAAACAGTACAAAAAGGCCCATTTGGGCACAGCTCTGAAAGCCAACCCCTTTGGAGGCGCTTCCCATGCAAAGGGAATTGTGTTGGAAAAAGTGGGAGTGGAAGCCAAACAGCCAAATTCAGCCATTCGCAAGTGTGTCCGAGTCCAGCTGATCAAGAACGGCAAGAAAATCACAGCTTTCGTGCCCAACGATGGGTGCTTGAACTTTATTGAGGAAAACGATGAAGTTCTGGTGGCTGGATTTGGTCGCAAAGGTCATGCCGTTGGTGACATTCCTGGATTCCGCTTTAAGGTTGTCAAAGTAGCCAATGTGTCCCTCCTGGCCTTATACAAAGGCAAGAAGGAAAGGCCAAGATCATAATTTTGATGGTGAATATGTAATAAATTTTCTTTGCCAGAAAAAAAACAAAAGGTGCAGTCGGCCAAATAAATTTGGGAACCTTTGCCCTATACTAATAAAGAGAACTCTGAAAAGAAAACCAGGAAAATAATACCATTTGCAATAACCAACAAAAAGATGAACTATTTAAGATTATAACTAATCATAGATATCAAAGAGTGATAAGAAGGAAACTACACAACACTCTGGCAAGAAACCAAGAGACTTCCATAAATGGGCACAGATGCCATGGTCACTCATTGAAAAGGCTTAACATTATATAAATGTCAATACTATCCAAACTGACAAATATACGTAATACAATCCTGATGCAGAATCCATCATGGAAAAACTAGCCATCAACTCCATATGGAAAAAAGACACCTTGCATAAGCAAACCCTTACTGAAGAACAGCAGAATAAACTAAGAGTCTCACACTTCCTGATCTCAGAAATGGCTGTACATTCACACTAGTCCAAATAGTCTGGTTCAAGTACAGAAACAGACATATAACCAGTGGAAAAGAGCTGAGAACCCAGAACTCTATCAACCTAGGGGCAAAAATTTCCAACAAAGGTTTAAAATCCATTAATGAGGGAGGGATAGAGTCTTTAACAAATGGTGTTAGTAAAACTGGATATCCATTTGTCGAAAAATGAAACAACCCACCATATAAATCATACCATATTAAGAAAACTAATTCAATATAGGAGGGAAAGGGGGTTTCGGGAATACATAGGCAGAAAGGGGGAGGAGCATCAAAATGGATTGTTTTTGCTTAATTCATCTTAAAAGTGATTGATCCATAGAAGGGGTGGAGGCGGACTGCTCTAAAATTGATGTGGTAATGATTGTACAATTCTCCTTGATATGATCGAATGATTGAACTACTGTCCTCAATTTTACAGAAAACACTGAAACCTCATGACCAAAAACACAATCCAATTACATAGTGGGCAAATAACTTAAATAATACTTCACCAAAGAAGACATTCATGGAGCCAACAAATGCATAAAGAGATATTTATCATCATTAGCCATTAGAAATGCAAACCAAAACAACCATGAGATAGCATCTCACCCCAGCAATAATAGTAATTAAATCAAAAAATGTGTCAAAGATTGGAATTTTCGTACACTGCTGAGTGGGTTTGTAAAATGGAACCACCATCGTGGAAAATGGAACAGCATGTTCTTGGAAAATTAGCAGCAGCGCTGTCATATGATCCAGTAATACTATTCAAACCAAAACATTACTGCCACTGAGTTAATTCAACTCAGTGACCCTGTGATTTCTAGGCATTTACCTAAAGAAACAAAAGTCCTGACACCAATATGCATATGAACACTCGGGTTGATCAAAATACTATTCTGAGAGAAAAACATGAGAATAACCTAGATGCCCAGCAACAGATGAAATGGATCAATGGTGGTAAATACACACAATGGGACACTTCACAACTTCAAAGCTTAAGGATGAACCCATGCAGTATCTCACAACTCATGGAAGAACCTAGAGGACATTACTGAATGAAATTAGTCAATTACAAAAGGACAAATATTACAGGAGATCACTATTATAAAAAGCCACAGAAAGGTTTACACAGAAGGAAAAACTCTAAAAAAAAGTTTTTTTTAATTCTTTGAAAATCTCCAGAGAGGAAAGGGTGAAGGAAAACCAGTAACTAGGAAGACATGTATTAACTAGGAAGGGGGAGGCTAGCTAACGACCAAGGCAAGGAAAGACATTAGGAGGTATATGAGACTAAATGACAACAGTAAATGGTACCTTAACACAATCTAATAGCTGCAAAAAAAAAATTCCTTTAAAAACATGTGTTGTAAATCTTCCCTGGAAGACCAGACACCTGTACCAGGTAAAGTCTGGTAATTCACAGGAAGGAAGCCGGTGCAAGGAACCCCCGAGTCATGAATTCTCCGGTGCCCTGATAGGGTACCTGAGGCAGCAGTCGGCAGCACTCCTGGCTTCAGTGGAGGGAAGGGAAAAGGTAAGCTGACACATCCTCACCACACCTAAGCTGGCACCAACACACACAACAGTAGCACTTTCCTCCAGCGTACTCAGGGGCTGAGAGGGGTAAACATGATTGAAATGGGGTAGGAAAACCCAGTGGTTGACCCTTCTTCCCCCTACACACACACAGGATTGGGAGGGATACAGCACTAATACAAACTAGGAGTGATTTGAATCAGCTAAGCAGTGGTTCTCAACCTTCCTAATGCCGCGACCCTTAAGTACAGTTCCTCATGTTATGGTGACCACCAGCCATAACATATGTTCATTGCTACTGCATCACTGTCATTTTGTGACTGTTACGAATTGGGCGACCCCTGTGAAAGGGTCGTTCGACCCCCAAAGGAGTTGTGACCCACAGGTTAAGAACTGCCCTTCTAGATCTCGCAAGGCTGGATCTGGTCCCACAAAGGACAGTGGCAACTCTTGCCCAGCAAACAAAGTGGACAGTCTAGGAGAGGGCAAGATGGGGTGAACCTGCATAGGAGAAAGAGCTTGCAAAGAATCTGTTCCTTGCCACTCTAAGGACTGAGAATATAAGTGTGCCTAGCAGCTCACACTTAAAGGGAATGAATTTAAAGAGACCCCGGACCTTGCTCTGATACAGAGAATACAGTTTGGGCAGAATACAAAGTGCCTTGCACACGCTTCTTTTCCCCTTCATGATAGATTTATTGGTCACTGGTCTGAACTTCCTGAAAAAGCATAGGAGTCGACAGAGATTGAGACCTTGACAGGAGCCGTATGTAACTGTTTGCCGCCATCAACCCTACTCAGGATAAGCTAATGAGTGCCACACAACCTGGCCTCCCTTGATTCCTCAGGAGCTACAGCAGTACGAATGGAGCACTGTTCATCCCAGAGACAGATATAACACACTGGTATGGAAGCAACAGCCAATCTTGTTCATATAAAAAACAAGGAAAATAATGGCACAACTGAGTGGGAAACTAGCAAAACGTAGATGCAGTTGAGACCTTGCATGAAGAAAAAGTTTTAAATCTTTCCATGAGTGAATTTAACAGAATGATCTTCAACTGCTTCTAATGAATGACAGAAAGATAGGGGGGAAATGAAAAGATAAAACTCAGGAACACTACCTAAAAGATATGATTAAAAAAACCATAGGAACAATCCAATTAATTCAAATAAAAAACTAAAACAAGGCAAACACATAAATATTAAAATTGGCTAACAGTTTGAAAGAGCAAAAGAGAAGAACTGAAATAATCAGCGATCCCAAAAACAAAGTTCTGAAAACCAAATACAAGATCTATTTTTTTTTTTAAGGCACAAAATAGTTGAGCCACAGACACAGGGGGGTTACTAGTATACTGTCATTGTTCTGGTGCAATGGGCATGGCAACTGTGTATGTTTTCCTTTGCATGAAAATCAAAGGAAAAAATAATTTGTTAAAACTATACAATGAAATGTCACTCCACATGAAAGATTACTATTGAGAAAAGGAAAACAAGCACTAATGGAGATGGAAACATTGTTGGATTCCTCATTTATTACTGGTGGGAATGGTACAGCAGTTGTGAAAGAGCTTAGTGGTTCCCCAAAACCAGAAACACCAAATTGCCATGTTGTTGCCAGGTGCCATCAAGTCAGTTCCAACTCAGTGGCGTTATGTTCAATAGAACTTTGGTCAGTCCTGAGCCAAACTCACAATCCTTGCAATGTGTGAGTCCATCATCAGTCACTGTGTCAGACCCATCTCATCCATGTCCCCTTTCTGTTGATCTGCTTTTAAAACTATCATTTGTATAGATGATGTTAGAGGTCTTAGAGTTGGATCAGACTCACGGTAACTCTATGTACAACAGAATGAAATACTGCCCAGTGCCGCGCCATCCTCACATGATTGGGCTGGAGCCCAGTGTCACGCCATCAGCTCTTCTTGAGGGTCTTCCTTTCGCCTGGCCCCTCCACTCTACCAAGCATGATGTCCTTCCCCAGGGACTGCACCCTCCCGACCAACATGTCCAAAGTCAAGGGACTCCTGGGTGGCAGCGGATTGCACAGTTGGCTCCTTCCTAAGCATGAGGTCAACAGTCCAAATCCACCAGCTACCCTGAAGGAGAAAGATGAGGCTTTCTGCTCCTAAAAAGATTTATAGCCTCTGAAACCCAGCAGTTCTATCCTGTCCTATAGGCTCACTTTGAGATGAAATAAACTCATTAGCAATAAGAAAGTCACCATAGGACCCTGTAATTCTACTATCTACATTAGGGGTCCTCAAACTTTTTAAACACGGGGCCAGTTCACTGTCCCTCAGACCCATTGGAGGGCCGGAGTATAGTTAAAAAAAAAAAAACTGAACAAATTCCTATGCACACTGCATATATCTTACTTTGAAGTAAAAAAACAAAAGGGGCAAAAACACACGGCGGGCTGGATAAATGTCCTCACGGGTCACATGCGGCCCACGGGCTGTAGTTTGAGGACACCTGAAAATACTAAAAAAACACACACAAAAAAAAACTCCTCAAAAACCTAAGAGGCTCAAATACTTTTAGGCCAATGTTCATTGCCACATAACCTATAACAGGCAAAGGGTGTAGATAACCCTGTGTCTATTCACCATTTAGTTACTAAGTCAGACACAAAAAACCCCCAAAAAAACAGGAGTCCACTTTTATGGAATATGCCAAACAAGCAAATGTACAGAGATAGTAACTCCATGTTACCACCAGCTAGTTTAAGGAAGTAATGAAGAGTTAGGAGGTCTGTGAAGGCCAAATGCACCCATCTTCCATTATTCCCATCTTGCTAAATGAAGCGACTCACCTCACTTTTATACTGGTCCCTCTCAATACTGCATTTGTCCAGCTGTCTAAATACATCATCAAGCTGCACAGCCATGTCATCCATTTCACTTTTAGTCTCACTATTCAAACACTGGGTGCATTCCGCCTTCACATGTTGCAAAGCATTACACTGTTTTTTCAGCCTTTCTATTTCTTCTAACGCTTGCTGATACTGAGATGCCATGTAGTCTGGACTTTCAGATTTGCCATTAATACTTTGAAGTAAAAACACAGCATCAGTTTCAGTAGATTGATGGCACGTCTCCTTCTTCACATATTTGTCATTCATTTCTAGTATCCTTTGTTCTAATACTTTCATCTGGTCAGTAAGTGTATGGCACTGTCTTTTATAGTTTTCTTTTTCTTGGGTGACTAGAAGTAGCTCATTTCTTACTTCATTTAGCTGGCAACCAGGATCACCTGCAGACTTATCAATGGTTTCCTGTATCTTTGTTTCAGTTTCCCTACAGGATGCCAGTGCAGCTGTATCATTCCTTGCATCTATCTCATCTTCAATCGTTTCTTCCTTTTTAACAATCAATTTTGGCACTTCAGTCTGCGTGGCTGCAGTGGTTCCTTGATCACACCTGGAAGATACGGTGCTCGTTGAACTAGTCTGGCGACACAGTTCATCACTGTTCACAATCTGTACCTCGGCACTACTTTGTTCTACGTGAACTTGTTCTGATTTCGTGTCATTATCATGTTCGACAGCAGGCTTGGGAGTGCTGTTTTCTTCCAAAATGATGACATCTTCATCATCATCATCTCTGTAAGTCGAATTTTCAAATGTTTGACTACTCAATCTCCGATTCTTTACATTCAAAATTGAGGAACGAACAGAAAGTCTCCGTTTCAAGCTGGGAGGAGGGGGAGAAAATATGGTAAAATACAGACAGAAAGTTCACCATCTGGTAATAGTTCTAAAAAATACACTATTGCAATATTCTTATTACTAAACTACTTTGAAATTGTTAAGCTATTCCCGCACTGGTTTGTATTTTTTGCTTGGGGGAGGGGCAGTTACAAAATATGCAGTACTGGCCAACAATTTAATGGAGAGATTATTTTCACATTTGACAGAAGAGGACACAATAACAAGATTTCTGTGAAAGGCTGGATCTATAAAATGCTGACTGTCTCTTCATTCGATTCCTTCCAGACAATTCAATGTGTTCCTATCCAAAGCAGGATCTGACAAGCTGGCCCCAGACTAAATGGCTGGCACTACATAGCCCACCATCATTGGTATCAGCATTCAATGATCAAAGGTGAGCCATAAAGTACCAGCATTTCCAACCTTTCGATTAAAAAAGACATTTCTCACAATTAAACGTGGCCTCATTTTATTCATGTGCTTGGTTTTCTATGAATTTATCCTTGATTATTTTCTTCCTCACATGGAGGGGGAATTTATGCTAAATATACTCTGTGAATCATTTTCCTACACTTCATACTTTTTTTTCTCAAATACAACCTCCAAAATCATATTAAGCAAAAATCATCTGGGGCACAAAAATGTAAATCTTTGCATTTGAAACCATCTTTATTCCACTGTCAAGTTTATTGCTGGCTTATAGAAGTACAAGTAGAAATTATTTTCTCAACGTTCAATGAGCACTCCATGTGCATCCTTTGCTGGCAAGTAGCCATCTATGTACTCTGACTCAGTGACTCCATGAGCAACACGACACAACGGTGCCTGTGCCTGCACCATCCTACAGTCATTCCCATTACTTGAGCCCATATGGCAGCCGTTCTATCTAATTCACTAGGGCAGGGGGAGGAAGGTCCTTCCTCTTTTTCATTGCTCCTCTACCAAACATGAAGTCCTTTGCCCAGGGACCAATCCCTCCTGATAATGTCGAAAGTATGTGAAAGAAAAGTCTTGCCATTTCTTGTAAGACTTGTTCATTCTCCTGGAAGCTCACAGCACATTTAATATTCCTCACTAATACCATAATTCAAAGGCATCCATTCTACTTTGATCTTGTATTCACTGTCTACCTTTCTTTCAGATGCAATGAAAATCCCAGTAAGTAATCCATAAGGGTTCTTCTGAAATATGTATAATTTAACTGAGCAGCTGACTTTTTAAGGGAATTTTAATTAATTTAAATAACCACACATATGCTCATTAACTACCATATAAAACAGTTTAAGTCTAGAGCAGGATTTTTTTTCAATTTACATGCATAACTAGGTAATGGTTTATGAATTAATCTATTAGGCCACAGGATTCTTTGGCATATAAAGTGAAAATGTAAAACAGCGAAATTGTGTCAGACATAAGGGGTTACAGTTTTATAAACAATGGTTTCAATTTATTGTGGCCGCTCCATAGGCACTGGGTCATACAATATATATATTTCTTATTGTATGATCAAAGATAATTGAAAAGTCACTACATTAGAAAATCGACCTTCAAGTTTAATGTTAACACTGCATTTTCTTAGTATCACCATTACAGAATTTTTAAAGCCTTTTTCTCAATTATGCACACATATCTTTAAAAAAATGAACAGCCTATTCACTAACATGAGTTAGCCTTGGAATCTTAGTCAAAAGATTACAGTCTATTGGGAAACGTGCGCACCCGTGCATGCGTGCGTGCGTGCGTGCGTGTGTGTGTGTTGGGGGGGTTGTGATTCAAACATTTTCCTATACAATAGTCGAGAAAAAATTAAAGCTGAAATTCTAACAAGTGGGAAATCTGACCCACAAGATAATGAAGATGGCTAATTAACATTCATACCCACTTCCAAGAATAAGAGACCATATTCATCACAAATTACCTGCATTTATGCTATCAATTCTAGCAATTCTACTACATTATGGAAGTTCTTCCTCTAGAGAAGACACACTCTTTGCCCATGTTCCCTCAGGCTTACACAGGGCTGAAAAACAAACACAGACTACGGAATGTTGTAGTTATTCTTCACCTTTGCTGATTTTATTACCTTTAAATAGATCATTTAAGCAGAGGTCTGGTTTAAGAACTTCAGGAACAAATTTAATTACCATCCTCTCACCACGCCTTCTCTGACCATTCCTGGTAAGGATAAGTAATCCAGTCACGTATTACTGGATAAGTAATCCAGTCATGTATTACTGGATAAGTAATCCAGTCATGTATTACTGGATAAGTAATCCAGTCATGTATTACTGGATAAGTAATCCAGTCATGTATTACTCTTGCCTTTCTCTCTTCCTTCTCTACTATCTAAAATATCAGTAGCATCTGAAATGTGCTATGCTGCTGGGTGACGCCAAGAGCTTTCAGGTCATATTTGATATTTTATGCTGTACTCTTACCTGTTTCATGTTTTTCTTCTAGAAAGTTTCTGTCTTAAAAACGGAAGTTTACACACAATGAGGGGGCTTCAGAGAGTATGTGAAATAGTGAAATTAAAAGACAATGGACTTTTTCTATGAACTTTTAAAAGCCCCACATATTTGATTTGATCAAACGCCACAAAGTATATGTTGTTAAACTGATTTAGGCCAGGGGGTCTACATGACAAATGTAGCGCAAGTTCAATAATAAATGCAGTCATGTAACTTGTTCATAATACTTTTTTGCATTCATATAAATTACATAATCCACCAACTGCCTTACTGCCTTAGTAGTCTCAAGTAAAGGCTCTCTTTATTCCCCAAAACGGAAGACCACATCTCAGCCACTGACCTACTGCTCTCAGGTTCAGACTGGGGCGAAACACGATGGTTATTCACAAGCCTTGCTGTATAAGTATTTGCCACTTCTGAGAGATGTCCTCTTGGAACACTTTCCTTCATAGAAGAAAAGCTTGGACTTGAAACAGGGGTTGTCCGAAACAACAATTCAGCATTAATCTGCTGGGGAAAAAAATTAATCTTAAAGAAATTATGCCAAAACCCAGCGTGTACTCTTCTCTTTTCTCCGTTTCCCAGAAGACATTAAGAACCATCTTTAACAATTCCTTGTGTAATCCCAATGGCTTTACATTTTTAAACAGTTGTGAATAACCAAACAAAAATAAACCAACCACATCCCACAGCAACTGTATATGTATGGCCCATTAAACCTGAAATATTTAGTGCCTGGTCTTGAACACAGGTGTGCTAACACCTACAAGGTAGAATATAAATTTTAGCTTTCTAAAGGACAAAGATGAAAGATGGTATACCTTTAGAAACCCATGTATATTAGAAAACACTTCAATGTAATTACAAGCAGACATTATTCCCAGCAGAACAAACTACATGCTCATGAACTCAGCACAATCTCGTAACACCAAAATGCATTTCTTTTTTTTTTTTTTTTTCCAAAATGCATTTCTATGTAAAGGGAAAAGCCAGTGAGCACAGGGTTCAACCACCGTGCAGGCAGAAGCACTGCTCCTTGGAGGTTCCCTTGAGCGTGTCCTGAGCGGCCTATCTCCTGACATGAGTGAACTGAATGCACAACATCCTTTCCATTTGTTACGCAAGTCTCATTATTCAAAATCCCGTATTTATTAAACTATTTGCTCTCTATTATAAAGCACAATTATACAATGGAAAGTTTAATTACCCGAGGAATGATTTCCGGTTGTCTGATCCTGAATTTTTCCTTGTCTCTTTAAAGAAAAAAAAAAGGAAAGTGTGCATATTTAAATTTATTTCACAATTACTTTTCAATGAGACCCTTGTCTATTTACAACCCTGCTATTTAGATTATGTACCTTCAACTTTTCTTAAATTTCATTATAATCATCAGTAAGCCCTTAAGCAGAGGAACATTTATCTTTTATCTCAGCGACTTTCTACCATCTGCTGGAAGCTTTCCCTGCCCACAGATAGGTTATTCTCAGGTCTTTGGATTGATATGCCACAACAGGCTTCTAACTGATCTCTTGTAGGCTTCCTTTTAGTCTTGATGCTAGATTTATCACCAAGAGTTCACTGCTGCTGTCAGTTGCCACGGAGTCAACACCAACTCACAGCAGCCTTTTGTACAATGTAACGAGTTCAATCGTCTATGTGCAGTGCATCGGCATCACTAAAATTCACCATGTCTGACTATGCCTACCCAACTTATCTATCCCATATTGGATTTCTGGCATTCACATATTCACTCTAGTTACAATGAACAGATACTCATCCTAAATATCAGTCATGGGATGGTGCAATGATGACCATCATGAACCCTGCCTCCTTCAGAAGCAATCTTTCCTTATAAGTTTCCACATGGTAACCTACCCCCTTACCCCTCAAAAAAAGGCCAAACTCACTACCACTCATCAAGCTGATACCCACTCACAGAGACCTTACAGGACAGGGCAGCACTGCCCCTTTGGGTTGCCAAGACAGTAACTCTACAGGAATAGAAAGCCTCATCTTTCTCAGCAGAGGAGCTATAACACAGCTTTTATAAAGAACTTATCACCTTCCCTCTTAAGCTGTAAGCTGATCCAGAGCAGCTGCTGTCAGGGGGCATCATCAAGTTGATTTCAACTCATGGACAGAGTAGAACTGCCACAGAGGAGTTTCTAGGCTACCATCATTACAGGAATAGAGTGCAAGGTTGTTCTTTCATCGGGTCACTGGGTGAGTTTCAAGCAACCTTCCTTTTAGTCTGCAGTGAAACATTGTGTGCAGCCTAAAGAAATGAACTGTGCTGAGGTCCATGTATCTTGGAGATTAGATAGGAATACACATCAGGAACATGTGTCCTGTGCCCACAGCATAAACGAGACAAATAGCCACATCATCTTTCTAGCTGCACTAGCTGCCCCACCCTACATTAATTCAACACTCACTTCTTCTTGTAGGTTTTTTCATAAGTGGGATGTACCAAATCCTCATCTTCAGGCTCTTCTGGAACATCACAATTTCTAGTCAGAAAAATCACATAGGTATAACATGTCACTAGCGCCTGTTCTTGTACAAGGACTGTCCACCTTTCCAAAAAAAGGGTACTAACCAACTATCTGGTACCTGAACTGTGGGTCAGGGTTATTGGAGCAATACCATTTTTCAGGAAGTTGATCTATCCCATCTGGTAACTTTCGCCATTTTAGACAGGAATCACATTGAACCCAAGTCTGATCAGGGCGCTTCCTGGAACAAACAAGAACAAACTGTGAGCGTGGACACACGGATTTTATGGAATCTATGCATTTTCTACCACAGAAAATCCCTATTAGTACATTTTTTTCCTGAAAATATGTAGATCACTATTTCTGTTGGAGAACAATTTAAAACTTTAAAAACAATTTTAAAGGCCACAGGATAATCTTAACAATGTAATTATGGTTACATACAAGCATACAATTAAATTTGCTCTGTGATAATGAAAACTCAACTTCATAATCCTCTATTTCGGTATATTTCCTCAATAAATAAATGTGCATTAACCTTTAGGCTTTCCTATTTAAAAAATTTAGGCTTTCCTATTTAGTCCTACCAAAAAATATAATAATCCTATAAAGAATTTATGCTGATTCATTTGACATCTGAAGGCATCCACTTAATGCCAGTTAACTTTTAAACCTAGTTTTTAAAAATCCATTCAGGGATTGGGAGGGTGAGGGGAGGTTTTGGGGAGTAAATGAATACAATGAATACAAGAGTGGGGAGGGAGCACTACAACTTTTTAAAATTGATTTTACAAAATAAATAATTTTTAAAAAGCAATTTTACTATGAAAGTATATGATATGTGATTATACCAAGAAAATTACTTAAAAAGTAAACCAAACTTGACCAATGGTTACAAGAGGTAGCCTGAGGAGATTTGCGTAGGGAGCACTGAGTTCATGTTACTGATAGTGGAAAATATGGAAAAGGATATCAGTAATGGTTTTACAACACAAAGAGTATAATTAATGGCACTGCATTATACATGGAGAAGTTGTTGAATTGGAGAATTTTTTGTGTATTGTTTTTGGCACAATTAAAAAGTTTACATATAACAGTAAGGGCACAGAAGAAGAAAATGTTCTAAAATTGATTGTGGTGATAAATGTACAACTCTTCTCGATATGACTGAATTATTGAATTGTATGACATGTGAAGTGCCAATAAACATGACAAAAGGAAAACATCCATAATTTACATAAAAATTCAAACAAGTCAAATGGTTATGAAGTAAAAATTAATGGCTTGTTCCTAGCGACTAACACTATGCATATGGATACTTGTTTAAAATGCAATGGGACGATTATATTGAACTGTAGCTTATTTTGTCCACTTAAGATATCTTGGACAATCTTTCTCTTTATCAGTACACACTTGTATTATATTTCTACAGATCCAATCATCCATAGGACTGTTACAATGTACTACGAAAGTGCTTGCTAGGTATCATCACATCATTTTAATTCTCACAACTTTGGAATGTCGTGAGAACCACTGATGTTGCATTTTACACGTGAGGAAATGGGAACTTAAGAGAGGCCAAGTAGCTCAATGTCACATAGCAACTACAGCAGAACTAGATTCTCAAGTTTGGCTTCAGAATTATTATTCCAGTCATTATACAAAACCAATCTTTCCCAAATTATGGGATGCCATTCATTAGTGGACTGTGAAATCAATTTAGTGATTCAAACCTAGCATTGTCTTAAAAAGAAAATTATCTCACCATGCATTACTCATATCAGTAAATGCTGTTTTTAAGAACCCCTTATGTGTATACATATGGACATACTTACATTTACTTTTGGGATACAGTGGTTCTGGCTTATGGTAAGTGAAACAATGTGAAATCACTGTATCGTGATAGCATAATGAGCCTTCCTTTTTAATATACTTACTGTATATCTTCAACTGGCAAATTTAGATGATATTCTGAATTTTTCTTCACTTTCATTTCGTTCCAATAATCATTAAGTTTATCTCCTAGTGCTGTTATTGTAAGCCTTAAAAAGGTAAATTAGAAAAATTCAAGAAAAGAAAAAGGTAAGGATTAAATCTTTGCAGAATACAAGAGAAAGCAAAAACAATCTAGTATTAGTCATAAGATGCACTAAGGGGAGGAGGATCAATGTAGTTAATAAAGAACACCCAAAAGTAATGCTAATTTTCTGTCAGTGCCTTTATAAGTTCCTGAAGCAGGGCCAAGATCATCTAGAAAATATGATACAAAATGGTACATCTTTCGGTTCTTGGTTAAGTATAGTATAGACCAATAATGGGCAAAAACCATAGTCTACATTTCACCCCAGCTAGTGAACTTTCCCGTTTCAACTCATAATAAAACTCAAATTTTTAGTAAACAATCATTACCAGCAACTGGTAAAAACGGTTAACACACTCAGTTGTTAATCAAAAATGTTGGAAATTCATTGTGTCTCAGAGGTAACTTGGAAGAAAGGCATGGCTACCTACTACTAAAAACATTGGCCATTGAAAATCCTATGGAGTTATACTATGACATATGAGATCATAATGAGTCAGAGTAGGAGTTACACTATGACACATGAGATCACAGTGAGAGACAGTTACAAAGCTAATGGTTTCATGTAATTTAAACTCTGCCCCACAATTAGATTTTGCCCAAAATGGAATATTAATAAAAATTAAATGTAATGGGGCTGGTTAAAATAAATACAACTAAAATCACAATTAACTGATTAGTCATTTGTTAATGAACTAAATATACGGGAGAACCCCCCCAAAAAACCCCTGTAGTACGAATTTTAGGTAAGCATCCAACAACTCCCTCTGAGTTAGTGAACCCAGTGGCGTTGCCTGGGAAGATTCTCTGGTCAGAGTGAATTTTTTCGTAAAAGCAGTTTTGCTCAAACCTCATTTTTTGTGATGGAAGATTTAAGAGAATACCATGCAGCTATGAAATTTTGTTCCTGCTTGAGAAAAAAACCGCAGAACCTGTTGCAATGTGGAACACAATTTACAAGGACAGGACTATGGGAAAAGCTCAAGTATGAGTGGTTTTCTCAATTCAAAAAAGGTGAAATGTCGATTGATGACTTTATTCTGGACATCCATCAACTTCCCGAGTGGATGTCAACTTATAGTGCATTTGGCATTTGTTCCTCCAGGACAGACTGTTAGTCAAGCTTTCCACTGAGAGGTTCTGAAAGAATTGCCAAACAGTGTGCAACAAAAAAGGCATGATTTGTGGCAGATGGGCGACTGGTTTTGCCACCACGACAATGCAGCTGGCTCATGTAGCTATCTCAGTGCACCAGTTTTGTGGGAAAATATCAGCATGTCTCTCTTGCCCCAAGCGCCTGACCTCGCCCTGACTTCTGTGAATGAAGAAAGGAATGAAAGGGCAGCGAGTTGAAGACATTGAACAGGTGGAGAAAAAAAATCAAAAAACGAGGGAGGTGCTGCCAGCCATCCAAACAGAAGAGTTTGACAAATGGTTCCAAGAATGGAATCACAGATTTGACAAATATATTAAGTGTAATGGAGAATACTTTGAAGGTGATATGACTGTTTTATAAAAAAATGTAAACACATAGCTTTGAAAGAAATTCCAGGTTTTAGGGGGTACCCTCTCGTAAGCACAGACTCAATGTAACCTTCTAGTTAAAACAAAGTTTGAAATAAAATTCAGGATTAATTTTACTCTCTGGTAGATACTATTATTTACCATAACTATCAACTTTAATGAGTCTACTGTCAAGCTCCCCCTCAACTCATATTTATTTTTGCTCTTGACACCACAAGCCGCCACCACCCCCCATTGGCGCACATACACGTAAAAATACCTGTTGCCCTCTAATTTATTCCAACTTACAGAGCTCCTATAGGATAGAGTAACTTTCCCACAAGTTTTCAAAGCTGTATTCTTTCTGGAGGACTATACACTATCTTAAGTTCCTATCTTAGAACAAAGTTTGTTTACATAAAAAAAAGGTTATACATCTAGAAATCAGGAACGTATTCTACATTACATGCGTCCCAATAAATCCTTACTAAAGACAGTGTGGAAAACAAAATTTGTGATGGAGTAGAAGCAATACCTTAGGATGGAAGAAGGTAAAGGTTAAGTGTGGTTTCTATGCAAGCTCATTACTAACCCATTTCTGATAGTTCTATTACATAGCACTCCTCACAGCTCTACCTCATCCGACATTTTAGTTTTACTGCAATAAAAAGTTTACTATTTCCTTACAACAAACACGGATAAAAACAGCAGCAACAAACCCTGGTGCAAGCTGAGAGTAATGCTGGTTGTGACAAATGAGGCAAGGGTCAACTTGGTTGGGCCATGAAGCCTGGTAGTTTGCCAGTTATATAAAGAGAGATGCAATCTGGCAGTAAAATGATGATGTAGTTATCCTCTATTATCACATAATGTCAATTTTCACCTAACTGGTCTTTGGAATGTAACCATGTCAATAAGTTAAGAATAGGTGTACTCAGTGACTCTTGTGTCCAAATAGCCAACCTTTCAGTTAGCAGTCCAGTGTACTTAAACTCTGTACCACCACGCATGGCTCCTAACTATAGGCATGTTTGGTGTTATTATTGTCACAGAATCGGTTCCAATTCAGAGTACAACAAAACAACACAATTGGTCCTTAATTACATGCTAACTCATCTGGAGTCTTGAAGGCTTGAAGGTAAACAGGCAGCCATCTAACTCAGAAGCAACAAAGCCCACATGGAAGAAGCACACCAGCCTGTGAGTTCACGAGGTGTCAAAGGGATCAGGCATCAAAGAACAAAAAAATCATCATTGTGAAGGAGAGGGAGTGTAGACTGGGGACCCAAAGCCCATCTGTAGGCAACTGGACATCCCCTTACAGAAGGGTTGCAAGGAGGAGACGAGCCAGTCAGGGTACAGTGTAGCAACAATGAAACATACAACTTTCCTCTAGTTCTTAAATGCTTACACACACACACACACACACACACACACACACACACACACACACTATCATGCTTCCAATTCTGCCTCACAAATCTGGCTATACCAGAGGATGTACACTGGTAATAGATAGGAACTGGAAACACAGGGAATCCAGGACAGATGATCCCTTTAAGACCAGTGGTGAGAGTGGCAATACTGGGAGGGTGGAGGGAAGGTGGGGTAGAAAGGGAGAACCGATTACAAGGATCTACATGTGACCTCCTCCCTGGAGGGCGGACAACAGAAAAGTGGGTAAAGGAAGACACTGGACAGTGTAAGATGTGACAAAATAATGATAATTTATATATCATTAAGCGTTTGTGAGGGAGGGAAAGTGGGGGAAGGAGGGGAAAAATGAGCTGATACCAAGGGCTCAAGTAGAAAGCAAATGTTTTGAGAATGAGGAGGGCAACAAATGTATAAAGGTGCTTGACACAATGGATGGATGGATGGATTGTGATAACAGTTGTACAGCCCCCAGTAAAGTGATTTTTTTAATTACGTGGTAAATAAAAGGAACAGGTGTACTGTTTTCATGATTAAAACATAAAAATATCCACAAGAAGCAAAAAACTAAACTTAGAAAACTTACGAAAAGTATTTCCAAAGAAATTTTAAAACAAAGTCAACAGGGCATATAAGAACATACCTATATTCATTAGTATAGTCAAAATCTTGTTTATTATGAGTTGGCTTTAGGAAATTACACTCTATAATTCCAACTACTCCAACACCCATGTTATTTGCCTGAAAACAAAACACAGTAAAAAGATGCATTTTAAGCACAAGATATGATACACAAAATAACACATAAAAATTTATAATTCCTGTAAGATATTTTGTTCTATTTTATTTCATTTGATTACTTTAAGTAATTAAATTTAGAATGAAATTTAGACTGAAAGGCTAGACAGAATCTCTTCTGAGAGTTAACACTAAAATATACTAAGATCTTCCTCAAAAACCATTCCTGATGAACAAATATCCATTTAAGCAACTATTATCCCTTGAAAGGGAAAAGAGACTACACATACTAAGAGGACATTTCTTGGAGGTTAAAAACCACAATGGATCCGTCTTAACATCCATGGTGCCCAGTAAAGGCTCCGATACACAGTATTTCCTAAGTTTACAAGATAAATGTTGCTATTTATATAGTTGTTAATGGCAATAAAATAAAACCTAAGACCGTTTTTTAAAATTCTGCTATCAAAATATTACACTCAGCATGTATTATATTAAAACTATCTAGAAATAATGAACAAATGCATTTTGTTCACAATAGCAATGTTTCAAAGTTTAGGTATATATAAAAAGAAAAATAGCATGCAAGAATATGCAAGTTTTAATAAAACTTTTCATAAACACAACTACAAACCAAGCTATGCAAATCTCATCACGATCCTGCTCTACTACGGCCATCATACAAATGATGAGGGAATATGGTCTCTCCAAGGTGTGGATCCTTTCTACCTTTGCAGCCTTGTCTCTCTCCCTTCCACTCCTGTTCCATGTGGTCCAGTTGTAGCAAATGTCTCCCCCTCCCTTGCTTCCCTCCCCCTCCCTCTGTGTTGACTTTCGTCCTTTAGATGCAAAGTGCTCTCCAGATTTTCCGACAGAGTAAAATCAACAGACTCGTTTCAAACGCCACTTCTCAGTAAAGCCTTTTCTAACGCTCCAAGGGTGTTCCCGATTTCCCTCACTCAGCGGCTCTCCGAGGGCATGCTCTGTATCTTATTATCTTCCTGTCCTATCTAATCAATACAACAAATTTACCAGTCATTTGACACTTGAGCAAATGCTTACTGAATCTAGTGCATGTGACACTAGGCCCAATTCATCTTCTGAAAAACACTAAAACGGAGTCAAAAGCTATTTTTTTACCAGCTTAACCAGCAAATACTGGTCAGAAAAATGGGTTGCCTAAATACCTTGCCTAAATGTAAGACTCATAAGGGATAGAAAAGAGTATACATTATTCACAGCATTATTTACTTTGAATTCCCAAAGCACTTGGGGAATAAGGCAATTAACAAAAAATGCATTTCTAACTGTCAGTGAAATTCAGTAAAGTCAAATAGCACATTGTAGAATACTTCTGCAAGATGGATTTGTTTTGACTAAAATTTGTGATTATAATGAAGAGCCTCCAAACTTCACTGATTTTTGTGCAAATGCTATTTTCTGGGTTCATGTCATGTACAGTAAATGAAGCAGCACCATAACCCAACTGAGCAGTGCTAAAGATCAGCCAACACTGTGGTTAAATGCATTGCTCACACATTATTCTTCAAAGAACTTAGAATGAAATAACATGGACAAAAACCAAAGAACTATAAGACAAAAATTTTTACACCTACGGTTAAAACCAATCAGAAATTACCACTATTTCTTAAAACAGGCTTCCCCACCTACCTATTCCCCACCCCAACCCTATCCCCACCCCCCCAAAAATCCTCTCTTTGAGACCACGTAAAGGATACAAACAGGTTGGCAGGGTGGACAGTTCTGAACATGCAAAAGTAAATGTAGCACAGTGGGAGTGGTTTTGGAAGAGGCAATAACATTATTTAGGAACTAATTTCCAAAAAAGTAAATCATCTGTCAGATATTATATTTCAGGCTGCTTGCGCCAGCACTAGTTAAAACAGTCAATTTTATTCAGAGAGTGATAAAACCTACATCTGTGTCTGAGATCCACATTCAGTTCCTTATGATATCTGAATTTCCTCCCTGGCGAAATAAGGATGGGGTCAAATGAGAAGTACAAAAGTTCAAGTGCTGTGCCAACAAACGAAGAGATGGAAATGCAAAAAATACAATGACCTAGTTATAGACATCTTTTGTAAAATACACACATCTTTGTAAATAAAAGGCTTACCTTTAGCTGGCATCCAACTTTTTCATAAGCTTTGATAAGTCTGTTTCTGTGATACATCATAATCCCATAATGATCTTTATTTCTGCAGTTGAATCCAAATGTAATTCTCACTGTTCTAGTCTTAAAATGTTAAGGAAAATTCTGAACATACCACTTCCCCTTGAACACATATTTTCTATTTCAAAATTTACCAAGTCCAAAGCACACAAAGAATGACAGATTTGGAGGATAAGAACCCATTTAAGGAGAGGCCAGGGGATAAGCCTGAGTTGCCAGTGTACCGCTCTAACAGTACCAAACAAAGGATACCAAAAATTTGGGTCGATAAACATCTCGTTCAATGTAAGCAAGACTCTTCGAAACTAGCTGTGTTTTCACTTTCTGTCCACGTAAGACAATCTGCATTCTTGGCTTTAGATATAATATACTGCAGTAGGCCTGCAAAGACAGACAATATTTGTCCTTTCCAAATAGCAACAGATGTGTTCAAGACTAGCCAGAAATTTCAACAAAAAGAAATACTCCTGGCTTCATAAAGAACCCACTAACCCCTTTTTAAAGTAAAGTAGACTATGAAGTTGTATTCCGTATTCTGATTTAATTATTTTCTCCTAATACAATAAACATGTTAGAGATAACAAATCTATTGATCTATATACACATGTTGATAAATTACTGAATGAAAAAGATTACAAAACAGTATGCAAAACATCATGATCTCAATTTTTTTTAAATGTATACACAAAAAGCATTACATTTTTAGACTTTTCTGTTGAGCACATAATTATTCTGACTTTAAAAAGCTGTGTTAGTCTGGGTATTTATAGAAACAAATCCACAGAAACTCATGTATAAGAGAGAGTGTTATATAAAGGTTAAGTGCACATCAAGAAAACATCCCAACCCAGTGCTGCTCAAGCCCACAAGTCCAACATTAAGCCATTAACCCATATGTCCAAAACCGATCACCAAAGTCCTCCTCCATCTCACAAAACAGACGCAATGATGCCAACTGCAGGAGGAAAGCAAAGTCAGGGAATGCATAAACATCTCAGCGCTGGCAGGGGTCTTCACATGCCCAGGGCTGCATCGGGGTAGGTCCATGTCTTGCAGTTAGTGAGCCTTGCCAGCTAAAGCAGGGAACTGGCTGCCCCCTGGTCCAAACATCAGAAAGCAAGAGACCCAAGAACTCGAAAAGCAAGGCTCACCGAGCCATTTATCCCTCCGCCCTTCAATGAACCCCACATGTGTTTATTGGCCAGGTTGGCACAATAAACTACCTACCTCAATGCAAAAATAATGGATTTTATTTTTAAATGAATTTCATTATGTAAAAATAATCAGAATTATGTAATATGACCAGAAGAGAATATTATACACACTTGTTCAAGAAAAAGATTTAAATAATGCACCAGGTCTTATACTGACTAAAGAACATGTTTTTGAAAATAGTTGGTACAATCAACAGGCATCAGAATGTGTTTTCAACTCTTATGAAAGGCGATACCTTATTAGTTTGACCAATCTTAAGTGCTCTAAAATATTTTAAATTATTCTTTTTCTGGCACTGCCCCAATGTTATGAGAGCATTCTTCAGGAAATACATTTTAACAGTCCAGAAAGGATAGGTGTATTAGTTAACATAGTCTGGTATCAACTTGAGACTATTAAGAGTGAAGAGGTGGAGTTTATCCTGTCCAGCTTGATGACCTCTTTTGGAGTCACTTAGGAAATAGCTCACTGGAGGCCAGATACACTCTTCTCTGCTTCGCCTCCCTGGAAGACATTCCTGTTGACAAGCCACGAGCTATGCTGATGACAGCCAGAGCCTTGGAGCTGGAGGAGCCACATGGAGACCCACACCAGCATTAAGATGCTTCCACGGCCACTGGATGCACAAGGTTTTCCACCCACTGGTCTCTGATCTTCCTGCATTCAGCATCACTGCATGTGTTGTATGAATCTATAGAAGAATTTACAGACTGGTATGGACATATGGGCTAATATCGGACTTATGAACTTTATTTGGACCGCGCTGGGATGTTTTCTTAATATCCAATTACTCTTTTATGCAAAGTCTCTCTTATACACGAGTGTCTATGAATTTGTTTCTCTAGTCCACCTGGACTAACACAATAGGAGAAAGGTTCAACACAAAACTAAAACCTGAACATTTTCCTTATTTTCTTGATTTCAAAAGAAAGGTACTTTGTTACTTCTCAAATTCATTAATCTTAAAATACTCTGCACTGCCTTAACTAACTCATTGCCATGCAACAGAAGCTTATAGGACAGGGTAGAACTTCCACTGTGAATTTCCGCAACTACAATTATTTATGGGAGTAGAAAGCCTCATCTTTCTCCTGATGAGCAGCATGGTAGCTTCAAACTGCTGACCTTTCAGATCACAGCCCAACGCATAACCACTACGCCACCAGGAGTCCTTTTCTGCACTTCACAGTGGACTAAAAATCTATCATCTGCTCTGGCACCCTTTGGACCAGTTTCTTATTTGAGGGAGATTTCCTAAGTAGCTAAGCATCAAGCAAGAAGAACACAGTGACAGTTTTAGAACAGCAATTGTCACTGTAATTGCCAGGACCTCAGAAAAATTCATAAGCCAAACTTGTATACCAAATTTATCTCCAGCTTTTAATAACAGGGTAATTAATTTTAGGACATAAAATGAAGTGAAATATTAGTATCACATTTTCACTAAGTGACCAAGAAACTCATGTCCTTTAATCTAAAAGATAAAATCATTTCTAAGGTCATATTGATAAGAGGGGTGAAAGAGTTAGACTCCTATTAATCAAACACTGGAAATGTAACATAGTTTGGGATTTGGTGGGTTGAGATTTAGTTTGTTAAAAGAGATAACAGTGTAACAACCCTCTCCCTTATAGTAAAAAAAAAATTCCTTTTAAAGGTGGTATTTATTCAAGGCCTGGGCTTGTGCAAACCCTGTTAATCATTCAAGGATGCTCAGATGCAGGAAAAAGAAAGCAGGGTTATTTCGATACCTTTGGGGTGATACTAAAGGTATCAATAATGGTCTGATAATCTCTTGGGGAAATGTAAACTGTTTTCCTGTGAAACTTGCTCCTTTTTGTCCCATTACTTTAAAATCCTCTATCACTATAAACCTGTCAATTACCTCCTGGAAGTATTGCAAAGCTTGTTCCTTGTCAAATAGTTTAAGGTATATAATTTGCTCGAACCCAACTGTTTCCTTCAGTCAGTGCTCACAAGAATAAACTTAAAATTTCTTGAATCAACTTGGTCTGTCTTTGACTAAAACAGACCCCGACAGCTGGCAACAGTATCAAAAATACATTTATCACACAATTATATAACTGATTCCAGTATTCCCAATTCAAACAACTCAACCACCTAGTAAAAGAACAAGCACTATTAGACCCAATGACCTTGAAACTACAAGAAAAAGGTTTCTCAAATTAAACAACCAGTGCATTCACAAAAAGCTTAGTAAACTGGTTTGCCTATGAGATTCACAGAGTCCAGCAGCATTTATAAGCCATGCAGATAAAAAAACTCTACTAGGAATTCACTGGATGATGGTTTTTCACACTTGCACATGGAACCTGAATACATACCCTGAGGGAGTAGTCACTCTCCGGGGCAATTTGATCCATCCTTTCTTGCTTCTTGTACCCTTTCTTCACTGAAGTGTCATCTAAATCCTCAGGAATTCTGATGTCATATTTATCCTTATCAAAATCAAATTCTGTTGCTCCATTTTTATAGCTGTAAAATAATTTATGGAGTTAAAATTTAACTCAGACCAAGATAAGCATGCAAATACTGTAAGTAGTCAAAAACTAAAACAAAAAAAGCCTCCATATAATGTGGGAGGAGTCAGGAGCTAGGAAAAGAAAAGGGGAGGCTTCCAAAGCAAGGCAAAAACAGATCACTCATACAAGACAGTGAGAGTATGAAATGGTACAGCTACTCTGGACAACAGGTACTTAAAAAAATGAAACTGGCAAACAGGCTACCAGCTAACCACTACACTCCTGGGCATATATCTCCATACCACAAATGAAAACTATTATCCTACAAAAACCTATATAGAAGAATGTCTACATAGCTTCATTTACAATAGGCAAAAACTGGAAACCAGCAGAAGGGTTGACCAAACTGTGGACCATGATACAATGCAATGCTCACTCAAACTAACTGTGGATAACCTGCAACAACCTGGATGGACACCTCCAGACTTGTAAGCTGAGGGAAGAAAGCAAATCCCAAAAGATTTTTATTCATACTGTATGGTTCCATTTATATGACATCTATGCAAAGTCTTTAACAAAGTTATAGAAAGAAGCAAGCAGGGATCTTGCAGTGGTGAAAATATTCTAGAGCTTGACTACAGCAATGTCAGTATCCTGGCTGAGACATTACACTATCGTTTTGCAGAATGTAACCACTAGGATGAATTGGATAATAGATAAACAAAATACCCGTATTATCTTTTCTTTTTTTCATTAAAAGATCATTTTATTGGGGAGTCTTACACTCTTGTTACAATCCATACATCAATTGTATCAGACATATTCGTGCATAATAGATTGCCAGTGTTCTATTCTAGACATTTACTTTCTATTGAACCCTTGGGATCAGCTCCTCTTTTCTTCTCTGCAGCCCCCTCTGTATTATTTCTTACTTAATTGTATTAGTTCTTCTAATTACGTGTGAATCTACAATGTCAGAAAGTTTAATTAAAACAACACAACATACCATCAGGAAGAGGAGGGGCAAGGAAAAAAAAAGAATCCCAGAGGTTAGCAATGCACTCTAAAGTTTCAGGCTCACCACTACGTTTGCTTTTTTCTTGTGGTTCCATGTCTTTTATCTCATCATATTACATAACAACCTTAATCTTAAATTAAAAAACGTATTTTCATAAAAAATTTTATCCTCACAAGATAAAAGATCACAAATTTTAGCAAAACAAAAATGTCATCATCTTCAGGTGCTAAATCATGCTTCCTTAAGCTGGGTGCCACCCAGTTGATTTCAACTCAGAGCAGCAGCTCCATGTAACGGGGTAGAGCTCCCTGTTTTCTAGACTGTAATCTTTACGGAAACAAATGTCCAGGTGTTTCTCCTGCAGTCACCAGGTGGGTTGGGCTCAAAGCACCAACCTTTCAGTTAGCGGCCATGCACATAACCAATGTGTCCCAAAGGTTGCTCTACTTCATGCTTAGCTTTCAGTCATGGCTACAGAGGGCTTTACCAAGCAAGGAGAGCCTAAAGTGATAAAGGCCACTGTATGGCAAGGATAGGAAATTTACTTTTAGCAAAGTGACTATAATAAATACCTGGGAAAAACAAATCATTAACTAGGCCACAAGATGAGTATCCTCTAAAGCATTTCAGCTCTATGTAACATTGGATGGACTCAAGAAAACCATCTTTACACATGACTTATCAACAACTAGCTGAGCATTACAATTACCTTCTAAGATTCCAGATGATGATCCTTGTCCCCTTCTTACCCATAATAGCATCGAGTTCTGCCAATAATTTCTGCTCCGTAGAAAAGAGAGAATGTTCCAGAATTGCAGCAAGGCTTGCTTTGGATTCTGTTAAATTAATCATCTGTCGTATATCCCAAGTTAAAGACTAAAACTATTGACGTATTTTTTACAATTGCAATATGGAAGCAGTCTAATTAAAAGAAAAGATTTCCTCCATTATTTGCTTTGTTTTTAAATGTCAGTTCAACTTTAAATGAATCACAAAGGATAAAACACTAGCAAGCTTATGATTATTTCTAATTTAATAGTTCTCAATAATTGGATGCTATTTATACAGAAGGCATTTTCCTAAATATACCTTGCTTTCAATGGTCACTAAATTTTCCAGCCAGAACAAAATTTTAAAATTTTTCTAGACTACAATAAGCCTGAAATCAAGAGGAGCACTTAGGGAGATTCAACATAAAATAGAGCTACTTTAAGTTAAGCACTTTGGGAATCAAAATGCTAATTTGAATGAAAGGAACAACCACTTAGCTTCCCTCGTAAGGGTAAATCCAGCTAGCTGACATAGGCTAGAGCTGGAATGGAAGGTATGATTTCTTAACCAAACACACAAGGATTCAGAGGAAAGCAGAAGGGTCAAATGGTCAGCATTTCACGGTTGTGTAGTTTCTATTGCAAAACCAAAAGGATATGGTGATTGTTGAATGCCACTATTGGAACAACAACATGCTCTGCTTTAATTACTTCCAAGTAGGTCTGAGACAAGAAACCCACGCTCATGCTTTCTCCATTTTTTGTGAAAACAATTGCATCTTTTCCCAAACGCATTGAACCCGATTTGAAGCCATTTCCATACAATCCAACTGGGACATGACCATTCATGGTGACTTTGTCACTGAAGCCAAAGCTAAAAAGAAAAAAAAGGTAACTGTCAGGTATGTGCTTTAGTTTGGTGGGTTGGTTTGCTTTTTTAAAACCATAATGCCAAGAAAAAAGCCTGGGCTAAAATGCTGGTCTCATCCATCCTGTGAATCATCTTGGAAAAACTAATCTATCTGGATGTGTTTCCAATCTCTGAGATGAAAAATCATCAAATTTACATGATAGGGACATAAAGATTACATGTCCTAACACAGTATCTTGTTGCCTGACAAGCCTTAGTTAAAGGGCTGGGTAATCATTTGAAATCCAGAGAACTTGAGATTTCGCCTCATCTATCTTTCTCTAAGTGTGAGTCATTACCTTGTTGGACACATACCTACTGTGTGGCCTAACTGCCCTTGGCTCCCAAACGCTCCCTCACCCTCTACCTATACCATATACCATATAGCTTAATTTCCATTTCAGGCACATAGGCTTTTGAGATTTTAGGCTCACACTGACCGTCTGTTCTATAACCCTAGAGCGTTGTGGTTTATGCTGCCTCTTCATCTTCTGAGTCTCTCTAAAAGTATTCTCTCTGCAAAAACAATGTTTATTAGAAAAACTGGTTATAACTAATTTACACTCCAATACAATCGCCTGATATCAATGTGCTGCATCTCTAAAGGAATGATGGAATTTAAAACAAGCCAAACATAATGCAAGGGCTACAAGAATGGGGACAACCGCCTAATATGTAATAATGCAACACTAGCAAAAAATTGAGTTGTTTCTTAGAAAACAGAGCACCCTTTAGGGATAGCACTAAGTGTTTTTAAAAAACAAAGGAATACATGTAGAACACATGAAAACCTGACTACGGTAAAAGCACGCATTTTTAAAAGTATGACAGTTTTACATACCTTAACATTTTATGTAATTTATCTGATGTCATACCATTCCCATTATCGGTGAATGTCAAGCATATACGGCCATTTATTACTGTCTTGTCAATCCATATCTGTTTAGCATTCACATCAGGATCATAAGCATTATCTAAGAAATAAAAGTTTGTCTAAGAAATTTTATTTTGATTTAAAGAAAAGTAATTAGTTCACAAGAATCCTTTTACATGCAACAGAACACCTTAAAGAAAATTTAAAAACTGAAATTATTAAGGACTCTTTAAGATTTAAAAACTTTTAACTGTATCCTGTTCCATAATCATTCAAAAGCTATTACACAATTAACCCTTTCCCAAACCTTCCATATGCTCTATGATAAGCAAAGCTGATTATCTACTATATTAAGCAAGTGTAAAGGGAGAAGGGTGAAAGCAAGGTATCTTCTGCCCCAGGGAAAGTTGACATGGAAGGTACACAGCAGGTCTACTGCTACAAAGATGAAGATTTGCCTTCCTCGTGTCTTCAAATTGGTCCTTTGTAACACAACCAAAGTTTCACCCTTCTACTATTATCTCTGCATCCTGCCCTCATTTTACCATCCTCATTTAGCATACTTGTTTTCTCTCAGAATAAGCAAGTTTAAGGAACACAAAAAAGAAAAAAATTGGGAAAAATAAAGTATTTGGAAAAGTAGTCTTGATATAATCAATGTGTGGGCCATGGAAGATCCATTTAAATATCCCTAAACCTATAAAGAGGGAGAAAGACAAGGCTGTCCACTCTGGTAAAAATCTATAACCTCAAAAATCCCCAAGGGGCAGTCTTCTCTGTCCTATGAGGGTCACTATGAATCAGCATCAACTCAATGACAGTGGGGATAAATGACTGAAAATACCTTTTGAGGTATCTTTTGAAGTCTTTATATTAATATAAATAATAGTTCTCACACTACCCTTCCATAAGACAGTCTACATTTAAAAGACTTGCTACATCACAGAGGACCATGACATACATGTTCAATTGTTCTAATCCCAGCCTAGGGCTACAATATGACATTTACCAACAAGCCCAGGTTGGGTAGCTCTTTTACACTGCCATAAAAAAAAATAATGATCATGAACAGCTGTGATGCTGCAGCAGATCCACTCCAGGGTAACACAACCACCCCCACACCTCGACAGCAAATGTTAGCTGGGACACCTACAAAAATGTAACTTCCATACAAAAAAAATGTACTGAAAAGTTCCCTCTCTTTCCTGATCATTTATGATAAGACCCTTTCTTGATTATAGAGAATGTAAAGTATACCTAAGAATTCCTATTAATGTAAGTTTCCTTTATTATCTGTCTCTCAAACATAGGCCTAAATTTAAAAAAATAATTATGTGTAGGAAATAAGCCCTATTCAAAAACATGCTCCATCGTAATACAGATTTTCTTACTAATTTACCTCTTTTCTTTACCTAAACACTATTAAAATGTGAATTTATATCTCTATCATCAACCATATCAGAAAAGCAAGAATTTACTAACACAAGTCTAACATTACTCCTTTTAATACCAGAAAAAATGAATCCACTCTGAAAGTTATACATGGATTTATGCTATTAAAACACAAAAACATTTTTTTACAATAGGCATATTTCTTTAATAACTTGAATAAAACTTTTTTTAATATAAATGCCTTGAGAGTTTAGAGCAAATCAACTCCTAGACACTATGAAATCCATATAGTACTAAGGAAGGCTGGTCAGGAATTTGAATAGATGCTATGCTAGATCATCAACAATGTTATCATTCAAGACATGTTACTTTGTTTTTTTAAGTACATTTGTATATAATTTTTCCATATTTTTAAACTACAATTGCAAGCAACAAATAAGAAATGAGATATGAAATTCCAATTTACATACCTATCAATTCAGCAACTGCACTAAATGGCCAAGTGTGACTAGTAGAATTTGTATGTAAAAACTTCGGGCAGAGCTGAAACAAACCAATGATTCATATAAATTAATCCAGGTTTAACTTCTGAAAAGAACAGAAACCAATATCATTCTCTGTACCTGAGTTATTACAGGTTAATAAGTCTTCCTCCATTGGAAGAATTACATTGGCTTACTTATACTGCTAATGAGTTTTCTTCCCATCCTGATGCTGTTCCTCACATAATTCAGCTAACTGCAAGGCCAGTGGTTCAAACTACCAGGCGTTCTGAAGGAGTAAGATGAGCGGTGTACTCCTAGGAAGATTTTATAGTCCTGGAAACCTGCATCAGGTCACTACTCTGAGCTAGAACAGACTCTGAGCTAGAACAGACTCTGAGCTAGAACACACTCCATGACAGAGGGTTTGGTTTGGGGTTGCCCTTGAAGTCAAAGGTACAAGGCTGGATGAAAAATAAGAATGTCTAAAAAGATTCACTTAAAAACACTCAATTCTAACTATAAAAAAATATAAGGAGTCTCCCAAAAGTTTGTGGGAAAATTTCATTATCTTTACTTATCTTTTGCCTTGAACTTTCAAAAAAGTCCCCTCATATTAGAATAAAGACAAATAAATAAAATGTCTTACTATGTGAAAAGAAAAAGAAGCAATTAAAGAAGGGTTTTCCAGGCCCAGCATAAAAGCTTGGAAGAGGCCATGTGAGTTACAATTACTCTGTTTTCACCAAGAACAGAGGAAAGAAAATCAGGACAGGAAGGAAACGAAATGGACAGCTAATTGCCATGCACACCACTGCCTCCTCTGCGATCAGATCGGAACTGAAGGTGCCTCCTTATCATTACTGAACATTTTGACCTAGGATTTTACTTTTTAAATCCTGATCAAAAGGGGAAAAAGTGTGGAGCAGAAATTAAAATTCCTATAGAACCCACACTTCCTGGTACCAGTTAGGCTATATAAAAACCACTGCCCTGATGGACATTGGGCCTCTTCTCAAGTATCCCCTCAATGCAAGAACACTTTGTTCTATTAAACTGGCATTCCATGATGTTCACCTTCCCGACACAATCGCTGAAGACAAAGCGGGTGAATAAGCAAATATGGTAAAGAATGCTGACGGTGCCTGGCTATCAAAAGATATAGCGTCTGGGACCTTAAAGGCTTGAAGGTAAGCAAGCGGCCATCTAGCTCAGAAGCAACAAAGCCCACATGGAAGAAGCACACCAGCCTGTGTGACCACGAGGCGTCAAAGGGAAAAGAGTATCAGGCATCATCAGAACAAAAAATCATTGTGAATGAGGGGGAGTGCAGAGTGGGGACCCAAGACACATCTGTAGGCAACTGGACATCCCTTTACAGAAGGGTCGCAGGGAAGAGACGAGCCAGTCAGGGTACAATGTAGCAATGATGAAACATACAACTTTCCTCTAGTTCCTAAATGCAACCACCACCACCCCCCCCCCCCATCATGAGCTCACTTCTACCTTACAGATAGGAACTGGAAACACAGGGAATCCAAGGCAGATGATCCCTTCAGGACCAGTGGTGAGAGTGGTGATACAGGAAGGGTAGGAGGAGGGTGGGGTGGAAAGGGGGAGCCAATTACAGGGATCTACAAATAATCTCCTCTCTGAGGGGCAGACAACAGAAAAGTGGGTGAAGGGAGACGTCGAACAGTGTAAGATAAGACAAAATAATAATTTATAAATTATCAAGGGTTCATGAGGGAGGGGGGATAAGGAACTGATGCCAGGGGCTTAAGTGAAGAGCAAATGTTTGAGGGCAATGAATGTACAAAAGTGCTTTACACAATTGACGTATGTATGGATTGTGATACGAGTTGTATGAGCCCCTAATAAAAAAAATGATTTAAAACAAACCAAAAAAACCCCACTGCCCTAAGTTAACCTTTAAACCAAAAATATCCCCTAGTCTTTTTTACACCACACAAAAGTTTTGCTTACTTATGAAAAATGTCTACCTTGGGCACTGCCCTCCTGCGAAGTATACAGGATCAAATGAACTGTGGCAATGCAAAATGCTAGCTGGGACGCTGAGGCAGGAAGAAATGAGCCTATGGGTAATGGGGGAGGGGCAAGTTCGAAAAGGAAGATGAGAACGGCAACACACTCAACAAGTACACAAGACAAGTCACTAAGCTATGTAACAGAAATCGCGGGATTAGTGCATGTTTGGGTGCATATGTTTTTGACAACAGCAACAAAATAAAATTCTCCTAGTTCTTTCATCCTAGACACCCTTAGAATTACCCTTGGTCACCCTCCTATTGATGACTGGAGGTCTGTTCTCTGGAGAAGATGATGGCTAATGGCATGCTCTGAATGTCCAGGGACAATGATGAAAACAGCAAGTCAATAAAGGAAATGAGGAGATACGTTAAGTCCCTATCAACCTACCAAAAGGTTTAACAGCCAGAATTATGTAGGCCAAGGCAAGGGACCGGACAGAGAATGCCTCTCTGGAAAACTGAATTCTCAAAGTTCTATGTGGTTCTTCATTAATTCTGCCTGACCTTTCTAAATAACATCTTATTTTAGTTTTTCTTATTTTCTAAGTTACTTTTGAAATATTTTAGTTATTTTAAACATACCCATTAAGCATTTCCATCCTTAAGGGTCTACAGAGAGTGACATTTCTTTGCTGTACCTTCAGTTAAAGAGCTGGGCCCTTCCCCATCTTGATGACAGAAGAGGGAAACCTACTCAACGGCATAATTTTGGGGTATGAGCATGTTTCCAGTCAGCTTTTGGTGTCTCATTTAGAGAAGTGAGTGGAAAGGTAACCATCTCCAAAGATCTGAGAATGTCTACCATCAGAAACTAAAACAACCCACAAGAAAGTGTCAAGGATACAGTCGCTCCAAACTCATGGTGCCCCTATGTATAACAGATGGAACCACTGCCAAGTCTGTTGCAGCTACAATGTGGGACCGCCTTCCATCCTAGGGGGCTCAGAATCCAATAGACAATATTCTGTTGTGATCTGCAGAGCTTTCATTGACTACAGAACAGAACATTAAAAAACATCATGAGATTAACACTATTCTAATAAAAAACGAGAAGAGTAAGAAGATGAAAAATCCTTCAGAAGGAAAAAGAAAGCAAAAGAGAAGGTAAATGGGAGACAAAGGGGAAGAAAAGCATAAAAAGAAAAACAAATACACTTTTTCTGATCTGAAAGACGTGAATTTCTGGGCCAAGTGCCCAACACACGGAATAAAAAATAAAGGATGTCTTCAAAATTGTGAAAGAAAGTATTTTTTTAAATTTATTTTTTAAGAAAATAATTTCTAACTAAAAATGAAAAGACCAGCCAAATTATGTATTAAGAAGGAACAAGAGTAGAATAAACATATTTTCAAAAAATGACAGGCAATATTTTCTTCCCATGTACATCTTTCTCAAGAAACTACTACTGAGGGCTATGTGTAATCACTAACAATAACAAAAATAAAACAGTTGTCATGGAAATAACTATCATTCTCATCCTTCAGATTCCACCAGATACAAAGAGGATGCCGAAGGTATCATAGCCAATTATCAAGCAGGATTTGAACCTAGGCAGGCTGGCTCCAGAGTCCACACTAATAAGTCACTAAGCTATTGTGACTGCCAAGGGAGTAGACCCCAAAGAACACAGAGACACATGAAAGGGGAAGGACAGTTCCAGAAGAATGGTGAACTCCCCAGAACACCACTAAGCCAATGAAGCTGACGAAATATTGGGTGTGTTTGAACACATCTGGAAACGATTTTCTAGTTTTTCTTGAAGTTCACATGAAATGCGGATCTCTCATTGCCATTGAGTGAGTTCTGACTCATAGGAATCCTATAGGGCAGAGTAGAACTGTTCCTGTGGGGGTTCTGAAACAGTAACTACAGGAGTTACCTCATAGACATATGAAAGCTGAACACGAATAAGGAAAACAGGAAGATGTTTTTGAATTTTGGTGTTAGCAAACAATAGTGAGTATGCTATAAGCTACCAGAAGAATGAACAAGTCTACATTAGATGTAGTCAGAATGTTCCTTAGAAGCAAGGATGACGAGAATCTGTCTCACAATACTTTGAACATGTTTCAGGGCAAACCAGTCATGCTTGATAGACTAGATGGTGAAAAACGAGCAAGACCCTCAATCTTGGTACAAGTGGCTGCAGTGAGGATGGAGTGTGTCCTTCTGTTGTATATAAATAGCCAGGAGCGCTGGTGGCATAGTAGACTGTGTTGGGCTGATAACCACAGGGCAGCAGTTCAAACACACCAGTTGCTCCAGAGGAGAAAGATGAGGTTTTTCACCTCCCATAAAGATTTATAGCCTCGGAAATCCAAAGTGACAGTTCTCCTCTGCCCTTTGGGGTTGCTTCAAGTCAGAACTGACTTGATAGTAGTGAGTTTGTGTTTTGGGGGGTACAAAATAGGGTCACTTTAAGTCAGAACCGACTCATCACTACTTACAACGGGGAAATTAAGTAAACAAAACAATTATTCATTTCAGAGAAAATGGAAAAGATACAGAGAAAAGAAAAAAAATAATAGAGTGGTTGTGCATTAAAGATGTCAATTAAGAAAACACATCCAGACTTAGACAGGGAATGGCTTTAATCAGACAGGTATGACAATACTCTAACCTTGGGTTCAGCAAGCTTCACAAGGGTGAGGGGCAAAAGGGGCTTTTCTTTTCTAGAAGACACCCAGGCTGAGGAAAAAACAAGTGTGAAGAATGGGGTTTAAGAAGAGGGTGAGGTGATGAGACAGTTTTAGCCCGAGGCCAACTTCCTTTCTAAGAGAGGGCAGCGTGTTGACACTACTTGAAGATGGACCAAAGCCCAGGGACTTGAGGGAAGAAAAGAAGCTTAATCAATACTTGAGGAACAAGCCCTTGTTTCTGTTTGGGCAATGGATAATTTGAAGGGTCTGTGTCTGGCATAGTGCTCAGAGTGCTCAACTGTTAGCCAACAGTTTCTAGGTTGAATCCACCAGCAGGAGAAAGGTGGTCGCTTTGGAAGCCCTATGCAGCAGCTCTATTGTCACACTGGGTAATTCTAAGTCAGAACTGACCTCCCGGCATTGAGTTTGACTTTTTTGGGGGTACCTGGCCTTGTCCTAAGTAAACAAGAAAGCATCTGTAAATCTTATCCATGTAATCTGGGGGAAGAGGTGGTTTGCAGTATGCATTCCAGGTACATAAAGGATGGGGAAATTTTCTAACCATCGTTTTCTAGGACCATGGGATTCAATAAAATTCAATAATGTCAACAATAAGAGTAACAAAATTGGGCAAAATCTGATACACAAAACCTCTTTAAAGTGTTGAAGAACAAGGATGCCACTTTGAAGACAAAGGTGCACCTGACCCAAGCCCGGATATTTTCAACTGCTTCATATGAATGTGAAACCTGGTCAATAAATAAGGAAGACAGAAGCATTAATGCATTTAAATTTTGGTGCTGGAAGAGAGTGTTAAAAGTAGCATGAACTGCCAGAAGAACCAACAAATTTGTGTGGGAAAAAGTACAGCCAGAATGCTCTGAAGAAGTGAGGGTGGCAAGACGTCTTTTCAGGCACTTTGGGCATATTGTAAGAATAGTCCCTGGAAAAGGACAGCTTATTTGGGGAGCAAAAAGAAGGCCCTTGATAAGATTAACTGGCACCATGGCTGCAACTATGGGTCCAAACGTAACAGTTGTGAGGATGATGCAGGACCGTGCCGTGTTTTTTTATCCATGGGTAAAGCTTTGGCTGCTATGAGGCGGAACCAACTCTACAGCACTTGACAACCACAACTCTACAAAAAGACAAATTAGGTAAGCACTGGAGAACAGAAGGTAAAGAGTATGTATTAAGTATCTGTCACTAGACGAGCCTCATCTTCCACAGTAGGATTTCTAGAACAACAAATGGAATAATCATGTGTCTTAGAAACACGGAGGTAAAAACCAAAATTTAAAATCTCTGTGAATGCAATCTTTCATAATCATACCCAAATGAGTGTAGCTATGTTCAATACAGTTTTTCCCCCACATACCATATATACTCGAGTATAAGCCAACCCGAATATCCCCCGAGGCACTTATTTCTACCACAAAAACTGCATTAAAAATGTGCTGGAAAACTCGGCTTATACACGAGTATATACGTTAATTTTCTTACACCACAAAATAGCATTCTTCTGATGGCAGACCAGATTGGGCCAACTGCAGCATGCCATCTCCTACTCCAAAGCAGAGACTGGTAGACACATTGTCTAGAAGCTGAGATTCCATCCAAATAGCCCACAGCATCCAAAGATACAGTATACAGACCTCTGTCTGCTCCACCAAAGCCCACTCACAACGTACGTAGCTTATTTAGCTCTCCTCTCTCTCACAGCCCCCTTGGAGAGCCAGCCACAGAACTGTGGGAGTGGGTAAGGAGGAAGCGAATCAAAGTGTAAAAATAGTGAAGAAACCAACTCACTCCTTTTCCCCACTACAGGTTTCTGAGGCCTGAGCTTGACCTAAATTGTGAAGTGAACAAATAATAGAGCTTTAAATATTATAATACCTGAGTCTACTCACAAAAATAATAGGATCTTCAAATTCACTCAGTTGTAGGAAAGAACATTTAACAAGTGTTTGTGGCCAGTTTGTGGTAAAAAGTTTGCAGCGACTACCAAACTAAAGATTGGTAGCTACCCTGTAACCCTCCAGTTTCCTCACCTATCACCCGTAAACACTGATCTGAAAGGTTACAAAAGGAGGGAAAGTAAAATTAAAACTGACTTCAATGTGTTTTGTGGCACATAGGCTAGTTTCAAACAAACAACAATAATAAAAAAAATTCCACCTAGTAGTACATGGGAAGAAAAGTCTGATGATCTGCTGTCCTCGACACAAAAAAGGCATTTGACAATATCCAACACCCATTACTGATAAAAAAAAAAACAACAACAAATAGCGATAGAAGGGAAATTCCTCAACACAGTAAAGGCCATACAGGCAAAACCTATGACCAGCAGGGACATTGAAAGCATTACCCTTGCGAATGGGAACCCAGCACTATCAACACTCTTACTCAACAATACTGGAAGCCTTAGGCCAAGCTATTAGACAATAAAAAGAAATCAAATTAATTCATACTGGCAAAGAAGTGAAATCTAATTTGCAGATGATATAAAAAATTCCCAAAAATTTCGCAAAAAATTGTTGGAAACAATCGAGATTCAGCAGCATGGCAGTATACAAGATTAGCATCCATCAGATTCCTATATACTAAGGTAGAGAGCTCTGAAAAAGAAATCATGAAAGCAATATCATTTACAATTGCCATACAAAAATATTTAATAAACCTAACCAGAGAAGCTAAAGATTTGTACAAAGAAAACTATAAGCCTCTACAAGAACCCAAAAGATATGTACACAAATGGAAGAATACTTCATGCTCCTGGTTAAGAAGGCTTAATATTGAGCTAATGTCAATACAGCCCAAAGCAATTTACAAACATAATACAATTTCTATTCAAATCCCAACTTCATTTCTTAAAGAAATAGAAAAACAAATTACTAACTTCATAAGGAGAGGGAAGAGACCTAGGATATGAAGAACAATGCAGAAGGCCTCTCACTTCCCGACCACAAAATCTATTATACAGCCCTACTAGCCTCATACAATGATACTACATAGACGAGTGAAACAGCGCCCAGATATAAGTTCACCCACCCACAGACAACTGATCCCCAGGAAAGGGCCAAAAAACATTAAATGGGTCTGCTAGTCCAGGTTGACTACAGAAACAAATCCAGTCACATTCATATGTGTGAGAGAGCTTTCTATCAAGAAGTAGTTATAAGTCAGGAAAACATCCCCGCCCAGTCCAGATCAAATCCTTAAGTCCGATACTAGTCCATAAGTCTGGTACTGGTCCACAGACCCCGTTCAGACTCATGCAACCAAATGCAGGAAGACCACAGGCTAGTGGATGTGTAGTGTTGTGGAACAAGGGGCAATGCAAGCATCACAGGGGTGGCAGGGATCCCCAAGTGGATCAAAAGCAGGAAGGTGAAGCAGAAAAAGAGAGGAAGTTCCCAAGATACTTCTTATGAGAAGACCACACCCACAAGGAGGCACCATCAGACTGGGACCTTGTTGACAGGCTAGACTCGCCCCTATCTTACGGATGCCACGTTGGCACAAAAAGACCTGTGACAATGGAGCAAGAGTTTCTTCAAAAATGGCGCTAGCAAAACCAGATATCTATCTTCACGAGAATACAACAGGATCCATATCTTACCCTATGTACAAAACAAATTCAAGAGGGATAAAAGACCTAAATGTAAAGCCCAGAGCAATAAAGATCAATGAGAAAATAGAGGGCACAGACACCATCAAACAAAATGAGGATCCACAAGACTTTGCACCCACTGGCCTGTCATCTTTCTGCATACAGTGTCATTGCATGTGTTTTGTTTGAGTCTGAAGAGGACTTTCTAGATTAGTATCGGACATATGGGCTGCGAAGTTTTCTCAATATTCAACCATTCTTGTAATATAAAGCGCTTTCCTATACATGAAAAAAAAATTAGGGCAACACACACAGTAAGCTAACAAAATAGATGACTAGGACCTACTAAAATTATGTGCATCAAAAGACTTCATCAAAAGAGTAAATAAAATGAGAATCTACAAAGTGGGAAAAATGCCAACAAACATATGAAGAAATGCTCACGCTTCCTAGCCATCCAGGAGATGCACATCAAAACAACGAGATACCACCTTACATCAACAATGACAGCCAAGTTACAAAACATAAATGCTGGCAAGGATGTGGAGAGAGACCTGAACCTGCATACACTGCTGGAGGGATTGTCTTTAGTGATTGACTAATTTCACTCAGCATAATTATCTCTGAGTTGCTCCGTGCCATTGAGGTGGGTTCCTTATTTACTTTTTCATGGAGCGATAAATGGGCTGAGAAGAACCACTGCAGAAGATGGCCCTTCCTCCAACTGCTGGGAATAGATGCCACACCACCTAGCAATCCTTCTCCTGGCATATACCCTAAAGAAGAGCCACGGCCTGAACAGACATATGCACATCCACGTTCATCATAGCACTGTTCACAAAAGCAAGAAGATAGAAAAAACCTGAATACTCAGCAGGAGGAGGAGTGGATAATGGAATTTTGATAAACACAATGGAACTCTAGCCAATGCTTAAAAAAAAAAAAGGAAACCATGAAGCACCTCATGGCATCAATAGACCTGGTGATCATTGACCTGGTGAAATTACTAGTCAATGACAAAATGCAAACGACGTATGAGATCATGATTACAAAGGGGAGAATGGGGGTGGGGTGTTTCATACTAAAAGACAGACTTTGCAGGTTACCAAGTGAAGAAAATACATGTGAGGGAAGATGAAGCCACAGCTCCAGGGTTGACAGGTATTAACTTGAGTGAAGGCGAAGACAGCAATCAATAATACGGAGGGGGAAAACAATCAAAGAGGAAGGGAAGCTTCTGTGGATTTAGAAGTAGCTTAAATCACTGAACATGAAACTGATTATCTGAATGTAAGCCCCCACCTAACACAATTAAAAAAGGATTACTATCAAGAAAACCTCTTGGTGTCATTCTATCCTCTTAACACATGGGGTCGCCATGAGTCAGAATCAGCTCCGTGGCAACCAAAAATAAAGGGGCTCTCTGAATTCAAACGCGTTAAGAAGATCTCATTAAATAAACTTATTATGTAACCAAAGAATCTGTACCCAAAATACGTAGACTTCTTATGAATTAAAAAAAAGACTTCTTATTGCCCGGTATTGGCAAAAGGGACTCCATTTTGAACCCGGTGCCTTCAGCTTGGCTCTCAGAATTCACCTCTCATAGACCTCCCTTCTCACTGACCTTCCCCCTCCCCTGCTCAACCCCAAACACCTGGAACCGGCTCATGTCGAAGCCAGAATGTTTTCTGAAGAAAAGCGCACCCCTCTCTACTCATCCTGGACGTATAGATAAAATTAAGGAACTCTTCCCTGCTGAATCCCGGTGTGCACAGATCCTCCCCAGCTTTGATCCTTCCCAGCTGTGCCTGCCAGCAGGGGTATAAAGACGCAGCCCAAATTTTCCAAAGCGCGGTTTCAATAGCTCAATTCCCCGAGTTGCTGAATCCGCCCGCAAGACTCTCAATAAAGCCTGCTTCTAAACTTTACCAATTGGATCTTTGGTTCTGTTTCGCGCCCCAGAATTCCTTACACTTATAAATCAGTACAAAACTCTTCAAAGGGAAGAAACAAACAAAAAAAGCATACTGTCAGGCTGTCTGACCCTACCTAGAACAGAAGGAAACACGGCTCAGCGCCCCCCATCCCCCCAATCGTTGTTTCAGTTCATTGTTTCTGCGACTAGATCAATGCAATGAAAAGGCGATTAATACGTAATCGAGGAAATGGAGGGGGGTGCTTACTACCATCAGGTTGGGGGGGGGGGGTTAACTGACAAGAGACGTTGCTAAGATGTCACCGGGATACTCCTATCTACAAGCGGCCATTCCCATTTCAATGTTAACTGTAAAAACCGGAAATCTTTTCCCCCAAGTCAGAATTCACCCAATGGGTGGGTACTTTTCTGCATAAGAACGCCAAGAGCTTAATGCTGGAATAAAACTTTCATGGACTAATCAGGTGACAGAGTCACGCCCACACGTTAAGACTCAGAAGGTGTGCCCGCTCGCGCAGCACCAAGAGCTTGCTGGGGTGTCCAAAGGCTCGGGAGGCGCCTCCACCGAGGCGATCCCAGGGCTTGGGGAGGAACAGGGGCGCCTGGGCCCGAAGGCTTCCGCGGGATGGGAAGTAGCCGAAAGGGACGCGCCCCGGGAAGGCCGCCGCGCCCCATCCACCCGGTCCCGCAGCCAGAAGGTCCAGGCTGCCAGGCACTGCGGACCCCGCCTGCCGCTGCCCCCCCTGGGCCCGCTCCCGGGGACGACGCGCCGGCCGGGCGGCTGGGCAGCCCAGGCCTCGCCCTCGAACGACAGCTGCCAGGCGGGCAGAGGGACGGGGGCGCCGGGGAGGGGCCGCGGCCCGGGCCCGCCCCGCAGCCGCGGAGGCCAAACAAAAAGGGAACGGAGGAAAGCGAGTGGAAAACCGGCAGCTCCGCGCGGCGGGGCCCGGCCCGCCGCGGAGCGGCCCCGAGAGCCGCGGTGCTCCGCCGACGGCGGCGCGATGGCGGCCCCCTCCCCGACCCTGCCGCGGCCCCAGCCGCCGCGCCGGGTCTACGAGGCGCCACCGCCCACAGCCGGCCCCCCTCCCTTGCCCGCCTGCCCGCCCTCCTGGGACGCGGCCCGCTCCACCCCTCGCGGCTGCTCACCGCGCTGAGGCGGATCCCGCTGGGCTGCTGCGCCGCCATCTTGAGCGAACTACAAAGCCGGGACCGGCCTCGGCGGCAACCCGAACGCGAGGCGGCGGGGGTAACAGTGGGGCCCGCGGCGCTACACCCACTTCCGGGGCGGGGCGTTCCGGAGAGCCCGCCCACCCGCTTCCGCCTCCAGGCGAAACTCTTCCAGGAATGTGCGAAAGGTACAGTGCCCACCGGTTAAACACCCCAGCGCCTGGGCGCTGCGCTCGCAGCCCCGGACGGCGGCGCGGGGAAGGCGCATGCGTGGAGCACGGCGGCCTCTAACCTGTCACTGCACTTGAAGTGGACCTGAGATCCGAGTCCTGGGTTTGAAGTCTGACACAAAGTGTGGTGGTACCTCAAGGTAAATGCCAGGTACTTGACCTGTCTGGACGTAAATGTGCATTGACAACAACAACAACAAAAATGCCTAGTTCACCTGTGCCAATGTGGTTTGAAACTTCATTCACAAAACTAGGACATGAATTAAGCTTAGTTTTCAGATTTCAAAATAAGCAGCCTTCTAGTCTGATTCTTTTTTAAAGTGTGGACGTTGATCGTCGAGAAATGACTACATGGGAAGGCCAATATTGCAGGGGTCAAGGAAACTTTGAGAAGCATCTTCACTCACTCATAGTGACCCTATTGTTGTGTCATCAAGTGGTTCCAACCCATGGCCACCTTATTTATACACAATAGAATGAAACACTGCCGGCGCCTGTGCCATCCTCACAATTGTTTCTGTGCCGGAGCCATTGTTGCAGCCACTGTGTCATTCCATCTCATTGAGAGCCTTTTCCGTCGCTGCCTCCTCTACCAAGCATGAATCCTTCTCCAGGGACTACATGTCCAAAATGTGTAAGAATAAGTCTCACCATCCGTGCCTCCATGCATCCCTCTGGCCGTACTTCTTTCCAGGCAGATGTTTGTCCTTTTAGCAGTCCATGTTACTTCTGATATTCTTGATCACCACAATTCAAATACATCGATTCTTCTTTATTTAATGTCCAACTCCCACAGGTACATGAGGCAATGGAGAATAACATGACTTGGTCAAGCGCCTTAGTCCTCAAAGTCACAACATCCTTGCTTTTCCATACTCCAAGAAATCGTGTGCAGCAGGTCTACCTACTGCAACAGGTCTTTTAATATCTTGAGTGCCGTTTCCATGAGTACTGAATGTGGAGCCAAGCAAGGCAAAATCCTTGCCAGCCCCAACCTTTTCTCCATTGATCATGCGACCTATTGGTTCGGTTGTGAGGATTCTGGTTTTCTTTACATTGAGTTGTAATCCACACTGAAGGCTGCAATCCTTGACCTGATCGGCAAGTGCTTCAAGTGTCCCTCACTTTCAGCAAGCAAGGTTGTGTCATCTGTATATTGCCTTCATCTGATAACAAGCCTTCCTCTACTCCTAATGTCATATTCTTCTTCACATAAGCCTACATGCCTGATGATTCACGCAGCATGGATTGAATAAGTTTGTTTTCAATCCTTTCACACACATTTCCTGATTTTAAGCCACGCAGTATTTCCTGTAGATCTGTCCCTGTAGAGTTCAGAGAATGTAACTTTTAAACAGAGTAGGAAAAACAACTCACTGCCCATCAATGAATCACACTGTATTCCTCTGGTTCCTTGAGGCTTCCTCACCCCCACTACCATGACCCCAGTGCTGCTTATCAATTCCGTCTAGACCGGAAGATGTACACAGGTATAGATAAGAGATGGGAACTCATGACACACAGAATCCAGGAACAGGAGTGGGAATAGTGATACCAGAAGGATAGGGAGAAGAGGGAGAGAGAAAGAGGGAACCCATCACAATGATAGACACATAATCATATACCCCTCTACAGGGGGAAGAACAACAGAAAACACAGGGAAAGGGAGACACCTGTTGGTGTGAGAGATGGAAATAATAACCATGTACAATCTATCAAGGGGTGTTGAGGGCCTGGGAAGGAGCTGATACCAAGGACTCAATAGGAAGTAAATGTCTAGACAAGAATGAAGGGAACATATGTACAAACATGCTTGATTCAATCGATGTATGGATTGTGATAAGAATCATACGAGCCCCCAATAAAATGATTTTTTAAAATAAAATAAAAAGCAAAACTAAACAAACAAAAGAACCTCACTGCCGCCCAGTCAGTGCCAACTCAGAGGGTAGAACTGTCCTTGAGAGTTTCTCTGAGACTGTGGTACAGCTGCCTCCCACTGTAGCTCTTTGCATACAGGAGTAGAAAGCCTCTTTCAGTACAGTTCCCTGGGCCTCATTTGCAACTAATTAATCTGAATCTCTGGGAGGGGAAGCTCAGGGATCTATACTTTCACCAGCCTCTCGGGAGACTCCAGTGATCAACCAGTTTGAGAACCTAGCCTCACCTTTACCAAGGAGCATACCCTTTCCCCGCAGTCGGTCCCTCTTGATGGACCGTCCAAAGCAGTCAGAACAAATAGGAAAATGCAAAGGGAAAATGTCTATTAGCAGTTGCCAGGGATAGGGAGAGGAGGGGGAAGTGGGAAATAATTGCTTAAAGGGTGCTAACTTTCCGTTTATGATTGTTGTTAGGTGCCGTTTATCCGTTCTGACTCATAGGAGCCCTGCAGATCTCAGTATGAAACAGTATTTGGTCTCGTGCTGTCCTCAGGTTATTGTTATATTTGAATCCATTGTTCCTGCCACCGTGTCAGTCCATCTCATTGAGGGTCTTCCTCTTCACTGTCTCTCCACTCTAACAAGCATGATGTCATTTTCCAGACTGGTCCCTCCTAGTCCTAAGTTCAAGACTCAATGTCTTTCCATCCTCACTGCTCACGTGCATTTTGGCTGTCTGAGAATAAGGTAAAAAAAATTGATCTACATATAACCTCCTCTCTGGGTGATGAGCAACAGAAAAGTGGGTGAGGGGAGACGGCGAGCAGTGTAAGATAAGATAAAACAATAATTTATAAATTACTAAGGGTTCAGGAGGGAAGGGGAGCAGGGAGGGAGGGGGAGGGAAAAAAGGAAAATGAGGAGCTGATTCCAGGAACCCAAGCAAAAGGCGAATTTTGAGAATGACGAGGGCAATGAATGCATAAGTGTGCTTTACACAATCGATGTATGTATGGATTGTGATAAGCGTTGTATGAGCCCCAATAAAATGATTTTTAAAAAAGTATTGTGACCGAGGTTCAATTCAAATCATGCACAAATGTATTCCAATAGAACACCTTTAAACATGTCTCTATCATTCGTGAATGTCTGCAAGCAAGTTCTCTTAGGAATACACTCGTCTTCATCTTGTTAGGTTGCCTTCCAAAGGAAAAATAGGATACTGTTAAAAAAAAAAAAAGTTCTGCATGAAGATCAACTGACTGGAGGTGCTGATCTTTCCATCAGTTTTTTAAAGCAAGATCGAAGCTAGTGAAGATGATCTTATGGAACTGAGTCTTTGATTTACCAATACAGGCCAGGAAGCAAGGTCTAATCAAAATAGTGATTTCTGAGATCTGTGGGGCCACTTAAATTCAAGGCAGAAAGGTCAGCTCAGAAGGTGATGGTGAGTGTGTTTGGGGGATTCTAAAGTGGCTATCTGGATAGATGTTCCTCGAAGGACCCAGTACAGTCACGGGAATGTTCCCCAAGTGGCTCTGAAGGTGTTGCCAATGCCAAACGAGTTATAACAAAAGGAAGAACTTGATTGTACCCGTACATGGCTCATCGGATTCATATCCAGAGACTTAACCCTGAGCGCTCCATCTGGGAGTATTTTATCAGGAAGTGGGGTGGACTCATGGGGTGGTCTGTGCTTGATTGAGTGAGCCAGAAAGCAAGATTACACAAGAGCAGAAACAAGCAGTTACCCACAGCTGTATGGGAGAGAGAGGGCTGGCCAGCAGATAGCCAGCGAGTTACAGAAGCGGCATCAGGGGGACTGAAGGTCACAGTCTACAGATTTGCCTCCAGCGCAGCACCTTGCCGGGCTCATTCCCCCATTTCAGGTGCTCTCAAATAGTCAGCTTGAGCCTCACTACCTGCCTGTTCTTGCAGAAGTTGAAGCTATCTGACATAGACATCCATGATGTCTCATTTTGACTGCTGTCTCCATGGTCCAGCTCTAGCTCCAAGAGGAAGGAGGAAAAGGATGATCAGATAAACCCCGAGCTGAAATAGGGCTCCTCCGACAAAGATTTAGAACCCTCCAAAGGTGGACAACCAGGCTCCCCAAAGGTTCTGGAGATTCCACCCATGCCATGTTTGTAAAGGGGCATGAGCAACTTTCTGTATTTTCTTCACAATACGTTCAACGGCCTGACCCTGGTCATCTATCTAAATGCAACAATTGTTAAGATTGAACTTCCCTGAATTGCGCCCGATCTGACCCCACCACACCAAGGCAAAAGACTAATGGGTATGCAACAGAATAGCAAGGGGAGCAGAGCAAAGAAGTCCCTAGGGACTTGGAGCCCAGGGCATGGCACCCCATCAGACTTCACTGGCGAATACTCCTAAAGGTCAACAAACAGACCTTGAACTACTTACCAGCCTTGTCTTTATTTTTTTAATCATGGATTTTGTTGTTTCATTATTGTTGCTGCTGCTTTCTTTTGCTCTGTCTTGTTTTTGTGCATATTATTATCTCTTCAGGTCTATCTAGATAAGATAGACTAATAAACAATCTGGAGGAGAAAACAATAGGACCAATGCCTGGGATGGGGGTAGGGGGCAATGGGAGAGGGGAAGGTAGGGGAAAGGAAGTGGTGTTAAGGAACTCAGGGACAAGGGAACAACAAGTGATCCAAAATCAGTGGTGAGGAGGGTATAAGAGGCCTAGTAGGGCTTGATCAAGGGCAATGTAACCAAGAGGACTTACTGAAACCCAAATGAAGGCTGAGCATGATAGTAGGACAAGAGGAAAGTAAAAGGAAATAGAGGAAAGAAATAGGAGGCAAAGGGCATTTATAGAGGTCTAAATACAGTCATGTACATATATAAATATATTTATATATGATGATAGGGAAATAGATCTATGTGCATATATTTATAGGTTCAGTATTAAGGTAGCAGATGCTCATTGGGCCTCCACTCAAGTACTCCCTCAATGCAAGAACACTTTGTTCTATTAAATTGGCATTCCAGGATGCTCACCTTCCCTACACAATCACTGAAGACAAATGAGTGCATAAGCAACTGTGGTGAAGAAAGCTGATGGTGCCTGACTATCAAAAGATATACTGTCTGGGATCCACTCATCTCCCATGGAAATGACCATGCACGTAACAAGAGGTAACATGTAAGGAGTGAGCAACCCCTTTGGCCAATCTGAGAAACAGATTCCTGTGGACAGTGGCTATGGGAACACGGGCTTAGTTGCTTCTTCTTAAAAGGATTTGATTTATAGGCTTGTAAGACTCAGGTCAGGTGTTTCTGCACCTGTTTTCAAATAATGACTGGGATGAAAGGGTCCGGCCCAGTTCCATCAATACCAAGTGTCAGCACTTCTCCAGTCTTCCAACGGGGATTCAGTGGCTTACTCTTGGAAACTTGATAACTTCATTTGAATAGATGCCAAAGCAGCAAACGAGTCCCTGGAAGGCAGCCTTCTTGCGCCTCATGTGCACAGAGCAAACCATCCACATTACTGGAAAAGAGTACAGCCGTGTTCTTTTGTGGAGAGTGCCCACAGGTCTTTGGCTAGTGCTTCCCCGAAGATGGTGGGAGAATGTTTGAACCCCTGATGGAGGCAAGTCTAGGTATACTGGACCTTGTTGCCTCAGTTGGGATATTTTCATTGGAAAGCAAATAGGTGCTGGCTGGGCACAGCAAGGCACATACAGAAATGTACATCTTTCAAGTTCAGGCAGCTGAATCAGGCAGAAGCAGCGACTATCAAGCTCATAGAAAGTTTGGGTTCGAGGCTGAAGGGTGGATAGTGACTGTAATTTGAATACTACCATGCTGATCCTACACTAGTCCGTAGTCTTGGGTCCCTGGCTTCTGCAGGGACCAGGAAGAAAATAGTGTTCTAGGGGATTTGCAGGGGAGCACGATTTTGTCTTTTAACAGCATTTGCAAATGTTCTTGAATGCCTTCCCAGGTAACCCTGGGAATTGGGCATTGTTTAATCTGAATGGGTACTACCCAGGGAACAAGGTTGTTATAGACAGGTGGATGATTGACTACCAGTTGGGGAGCAGGGAGATTCTTCTGCTCAGACCCTGAGCCATAGTGAGGACTATGGGGAGCTCTCCTAACGCCCCCATCCCTCTTCTAGGAGGACTGACAAGGTTAACGGGAGGGCCATGGGCGGGAGCGGGGCTCATGGTTTGAGCCAGCCAGCTTTGGAGAAAGATCTGGGTTTGCAGTTTGCTGAGAAGGTATCGCCCCGCAATGACACAGACCACTGAGGCAGTAGAGAAACTGATGCTCAACTTCCTGACCTCCAGTCACACATTTATGAGGTTGGCTGAGGCTTGGGGAGTCACCATCCCAGGGGCCCGGAAGTTATTGACTTGCCTCTGGGTGTGGGGAGGAATGGACTGCATGAGTACCCAAAGTTCAGCCCCAGAATCTAAGTCCATTAGTTTGCCCCAGCTTTGATCTTGACCCTGGGCTCCTGGGGGCTGCATGAGCCTGGTCTGTCCTGGTCATCACAGAGGCCTCCTTCCGCAAGGTTAAACAGTCCCCGCTCAGCTGGCAGTTTGGGCAGGTAGCACTCCAAGATAGATTTACTCTTTGTTCTGGCAGTCCATGGCAAACAAGTATATTTGTATTCTTCACCAAAACCCCAATGTGACTGCCTGAACTTTTTACTCGTTTTCATTTATGACACATTTTCCCTCTTAAAATCCCAATAGTACACAAATATAAATTTTACCCTCAATTCCTTCACCAAATTATGTTAACAGTTTGGTGTCCATAACTCCAGACTTTTACATAGTATTATTTACAATATGGAATAATGCCTGACATTCTCTTCTGAAACTTATTTTTCTATCTTAATCCTACTGCCATCAAATTGATTCAATCTTGTAGTGACCCTACTGGACAGAGTAGATCTGCTTCCTAGAGTTTCTGACATTAAATTTTTACAGAAGTGGAAAGCGTCTTTTTTTTTCTTTTAAAAAAATCATTTTATTTGGGCTTATACAACTCTTATCACAATCCATTGTGTCAAGTGCATGGTACATTTGTTGCCCTCATCATTCTCAAAACATTTTCATTCTACTTGAGCCCTTGGTATCAGCTCCTCATTTTTTTTCCCTCCCTCCCCTCTCCCCACTTCCTCATGAACACTTGATAATTTATAAATTATTATTATTTTGTTATATCTTACACTGTCCGACATCTCCCTTCAACTACTTTTTCTGTTGTCTTTCCCCCAGGGAAGGGGTTATATATAGATCCTTGTGATCAGTTCCCCCTTCTACTCTTTCCCTCCATCCTCCCGGTATCACCACTCCCATCACTGGTCCTGAGGGTTTCATCTGTCCTGGATTCCCTGTGTTTCCAGTTCCTCTCTGTACCAGTGTACATCCTCTGGTTTATTCAGATTTGTAAGGAAGAATTGGGATCATGCTAATGGGGGGGGGGAGGGAGGAGGAAGCATTAAAGGACTAGAGGAAAATTGTATGCTTCATTGTTGCTAACTCCACCCTGACTGACACATCAGTCCCTGAGACCCTTCTGTAAGGGGAGATCCAGTTACCTACAGATGGGCTTTGGGTCCCCACTCCACACTTCGCCTCATTCACAATGATATGAGGTTTTCTTCTTTGATACCTGATCCTATGGACACCTCGTGATCACACAGGCCAGTGTGCTTCTTCCATGTGGGCTTTGTTACTTCTGAGCTAGATGGCCACTTATTTACCTTCAAGCCTTGGGCTCCATCAGCTTTCTTCCACATTTGCTTATGCACCCGCTTTGTCTTCAGCGATCATGTCGGGAAGGTGAGCATCCTGGGATGCCAGTTTTATAGAACAAAGTGTTCTTGCATTGAGGGAGTACTTGAGTGGAGGTCCAATGTCCATCTGCTATCTTAATACTAAACCTATAAATATATGCACATAGATCTATTTCCTCATGCTCATATATAAATATATTTACATATGTACATGCCTGTATGTAGTCCTCTATAAATGCCTTTTGCTTCCTAGTTCTTTCCTCTATTTCCTTTTACTTTCCTCTTGTCCCACTATCATGCTCAGCGTTCATTTGGGTTTCAGTAATTCCTCTTGGTTACATTGTCCTTGATCAAGCCCTACCAGGCCTCCTACACCCTGCTTGCCATCAATTTTGGATCACTTGTTGTTCTCTTGCCCCTGGGTTTGTTAACACCACTTCCTTTCCCCCACCTCCCCACTTCCCTTGTCCTCCCTCCCCCAACCATGGGTCCTGTTGTTTTCTCCTCCAGATTGTTTATCCAGCATATCTTATCTAGATAGAACTCTAGAGATAATAATATGCACAGAAAATAAGACAGAGCAGAACACAGCAACAAAAGAAAAGAAAACAACAACAAAAAAACCAATGACAAAAAAATTCTATAAATAGTTCAAGGTCTGTTTTTTGACCTTTAGAAGTGTTTTCAGGTTGAGTCTGATGGGGTGCCACACCCTGGCCCCAAAGTCTATTTTTGGTATTCTCTAGGGACTTTGTTGCTCTTTTCCCCTTGCTGTTCCGTTTCATGCCCTTAAGTGTTTTGCCTCGGTGTGGTGGGGTCAGATCAGGTACAATTACCACACTGTCTCTAATGTTGTCTCTCGTAGGGCTATGGGTCAGTGAGGGATGTTGTGTCTTATAGTGGGCCCGGCCATATGGTCCTTTCTGTCCATTGGCTGCTCTGAGCAGGGATATTATCCTCAAGGCTTAGTGGTCCAGGATGTGCTCTGCTTCTCTCTTCCTCACCCTTCATTTGCTCCTGTGTGCTCTAATCAGACATGTCCCTTTTCCTTGGCTGTAACTTCAGGGCTGTCCTCTGAAGCGAATTCTTCTGGAGAGAGGGCTGGCTGTCCATGTAGTTGGGTTTGGGGCTGGCCCCTCAGACCTCTCTCTTGATTCCCTACTTCATGTCAGTATGCTGCATTCACATCTTGGAGCACTGGGTGCTTCATCTTTTTCCAGCAATACAATTAGGGGTGTTGAACCACAGACACTGATGTTAGCAGCTCAATGCTTAACTCAGTAGGTCACCAGGGCTACTTTTTCTTCTAGTATATACTTTAATATGTCACTTGAGTAGTTGCTAAAAATAATTGAATAGATGAACGCGGAAATGTACGAAAACAAACAACCCACCAATGTTGTCAGTTTTTCAGTAGATGAGTCAATCAATAACATAACGTAAGTAATCTAAACAAAGTTCCCATTAGTTCGGTTTGTGATGATCTGGACTAGATGATCTCTTGGATCTCTTCCAGCTTTAAGATTTTGTCATGTGTGTTAAAGGGCCATAAACAATAGAAGGTGGATCCTGTCCACCAAAGACTTTGGGGAAGAACCAGAGAGCAAGTGAGCAACCTGAGCCAGAGAAAAATATAACAACCATCTGAGTCCACAGCGCTGTCAAGCACAACCCCTTAACCAGCACAAAAGTAACGACATTGGCCATTGTCTAGATCCACCTGCCAGTAAGTACATTGTTCTCCCTACAGAGTAGCTTTAGATGAGACAAAACCCACAACCAAACTCATTGACATGGAATTGACTCCGAATTATAGCACCTCGGTAAAACAGAGTAAGACTGCCCTTAGGGGTTTCTGAGACTGGAACTCTTTACGGATTAGAAAGCCTCATTTTCTCCCGTGAATTAGATGTCTATGAATCCTCTCCATTTTGCATGAGCTTTGAACCGGTCCTTCACAAGCTTTCTGGTACTAGTCTCTGTATGTCAACTCTCTACTAAAGTCTTCTCTGATTAATCTGGCTTTTGTTGTTGTTAAGTGCTATGAGTTCTCAGCTATAACCACCCTATCTATGTACAACAGAATGAAGCACTTCCTGCTCCTGCAGCATCCTCTCCGCTATAACCACCCTATCTATGTACAACAGAATGAAGCACTTCCTGCACTTGCAGCATCCTCTCCGCTAGAACCACCCCATCTATGTACAACAGAATGAAGCACTTCCTGCTCCTGCAGCATCCTCTCCCTTATAACCACCCTATCTATGTACAACAGAATGAAGCACTTCCTGCTCCTGCAGCATCCTCTCCGCTATAACCACCCCATCTATGTACAACAGAATGAAGCACTTCCTGCTCCTGCAGCATCCTCTCCCTTATAACCACCCTATCTATGTACAACAGAATGAAGCACTTCCTGCACTTGCAGCATCCTCTCCGCTATAACCACCCCATCTATGTACAACAGAATGAAGCACTTCCTGCTCCTGCAGCATCCTCTCCGCTATAACCACCCCATCTATGTACAACAGAATGAAGCACTTCCTGCTCCTGCAGCATCCTCTCCATCGTGCGCGAGCCCATTGTTGCCCACTGTGTCAATCCGTCTTGCTGAGGGTCTTCCTGTTTTTCTCTGCCCCTCTACTCTAGCAAGCATGATGTCCTCTCCAGGAAATGGTCTTTGCTGACCTGGCCACACTGTGTGAGATTGCCATCCTTGCATTAAGGAACATTCTGGCTGTACTTCCAGACAGATCTGTCTGTCCTTTTAGCAGTCCATGGTACTTTCAATATTCTCCAACACCACAATTCAAATGCATTGATTCTTGTTTGGTCTGTTTTACTCTAAAATAACTTTTACTGTCTGTGTTAAGCAGGGTTCTCTCGAGAAATAAAACCAGGACACTTATGATTATAGATATATAAAAATTAGGTTTATATAGTGAGAAGGAATGCAATAGCTAATCAGTCCCACAGTTGTACAGAGGGCTCAGTTCAACTTCCTTTCATGGAACAGTTAATATACTGAAGGTACTTCAACTCACACCTGCTGCTGGTCCAAGGTCAAGGAAGCAGACAGCTGACTCCTCCCTCAGGCAAGAAGAGCAGTCAGCCCACAAGCAGCAGACATGGCAGAGTGGGGCAGCAACAGCAGGAGGATACGAAGTTGAGGCGTAGCAGAGGCCAGTAGCTCTTGATCGTAGTGAAGCAGGTCCTGATGAAGCCATAAGCTCTATCGATGCACGGCAAGGCACCACGATCCACGGGTTGGCATGGTGAACAGGTAGTGCAGCTCAGTTGAGGCAAAAGACTAGCTCCAGCAGCAGCATGCTGGCCCCATCAGCAGGGTGACAGACAGGAAGAAGCCAACCTCGAGAGCCTTTTATCTCAATTGCCCTCCAATCAAGCTGTGACCTGATTAAACTCCACCCACATATTCATACTGAAGCTTATTTGCACAATAAACCAATAACTATCCCATTGTCTCTTTTCCCCAGAGTTCTACCTCTGCACCTTCAGAGGCACAAGTCCAGTGAGCGGTGCAATAGTGCTCCTTATTCAAGGGAGGCCCTATGATGGAGAGCCTATATAGCAAGTTGACTGGTGCTAAGTGTACAACAGTGAAGAGAGAAGACTCCAACTCTCCCGGAACTTAGGATGCTACAAATGTATTTGTTAAACAACAAGCTGTGGCCCTTTCAAGTGAGCTCTGAAATGGATTTGGTGAGTTTCAACTAGCACTTTGTGATGAAGCAAAACACAATATAAGTTTAATGGTAGTGGTGCCGAGGGTTAAGCCTTGGGCTGCTAACAAGTTGGCTGAACCCCTCAGCCACTCCCTGGGAGGAAGTCTGACTCTGTAAAGATTTATAGCCTCAGAACCCCTAGAAGAAGCAGCTCTACTTTGTCCGATAGGGTCACAGTAGGTCAGAGTCAACTCAGCAGTCATGTGGTTGGTAATATAGCACAGTGTCTGGACCGCCTTAAATCCAAGTTCTTCCACTATATGGTGTTTGACAAGTTAATTTGCTTCTCCATGTCTCAGGATCTCCACCTTTAAAATGGAAACAACAAAAATATCATTCTCACAGTTGTTATAAAGATGAATAGTTGTGAAAGTGCTTTGCACAGTGTCTTATATATAGTGTGATATAAATATCAAATACAAGATAGAGTACGAATAAGGAGTATAAAAGGGCAGTGATGGATTGATGATCTAACATGTTACACAATTGGGTGGACAATACCGTATGCCTTCCACAGAGCATTGGGTCAGGTGCTAAGGCTCCTCTGCCCATAGTTTGTATAACTCCCACTGGATGCCTGGGGAGCAGCAAATAAGGTGAATTTTACTCTAATGTGGGAATTGATCGGTATCGTCATCCCAGTAAGTATAAAAGGAGCCACCTCAGAAGCAGAAACAGGATCTCGTGTCCTTTGGACCCCGAGAATCCCTTCAGAGGGAGATGTGAGAGCAGTGCACAGAGACTCGAGTGAGAGGAGCAGGCGTGCAGGCCCCCAGAATGTCAAACTGAGTGACTGCAGGCAAGAGGCTGGCTTGCAGAGCAGTGTGGCCTTCGATCAGGGCAGAGGCCAAGGGGCCATGTGGCAAAGGGCCAAGGATTAGGGAGGCATGCCTGTTGGCATGACTGGTAGAAGGCTTTTCCGACTAGATCATTTCTATATCCTGACCATTTCTGTTTCTGACTTGTATCCTATTACCTTCTTGTCTTAGGGTGAATTCTCTAGAGAAGAAAAACCAAGAAGTCCCACACTGTATATGCATCTTCAGATTTTCCTGAGGCTGAGAGGAGTTTGGAAGAATTACATAGTGGCATAGATTTTGAATACCACCATAAGCAATCCCTCTATAAAAAACCCGGAGAGCAAACTAAATCTCATAGACAGCACCTGACAAGCAGGGGGAAGTGTATCTGTCCCTGTCGACCCTAGAAAAGAGTGGCTGGGACACACCAACAACAGCTACAAGAGCTGTCTGTCTGTCATGTATCTGGGGAAAAAAAAAAAAGCAGAAACATGCCTGACAGACCTAAAATGCCAGCATAACTGACAGGTACTAAGTGACGGAGATGTAGTCAGTTGGGTCCTTCTAGCCATGAACATTCTAGACTGTAAGCCTATAATTAGAAATCTCATTTCAGAGGGAGTTTCCTGCTCTCCTGTGGGAAACAGAAGGATTTCTCCCAAGCTGTCTCCCCCAAATATATGCTAAACTTAGCTGTTGGTGAATGACTATACACTTGGAGATCATCAGGAGTAGATCATGGGTCACCACTGTTTATTCCCACAACAAGTAGGGCCACTCTCTTCTGATAAGGATAGTAGTTGTCTGTTTCCTTGTAGGAAACCCCAGAGAGGTCAAACCCGCCCAAGGATGATTAAGGCTAGGCTGCCATCTTGAATCTAGGATCCGCCCATCTTGTCACATGTGTACCCCCAATCCCTCCTCTTCCTATTGTGTGTATTTCCCTAGACCACCCCCTCTCATTACTGTATTACCTATAGCACAACCCCTTCCTGTGACGTATGTCCTCACTTGTAATGAGGGGCTTGCATGTCCCCAGAGAAGATAAAAGCCTGGGCTAGCATTAAAATCTCTCTCTCCCTCCAAGTGGACCATCTAATGGGGCTGAGGTGAGCATGCTACCATTGTGTCTGACTCCATTTATTTCAATACTTCTCTTCTATCTCTCATGCTCTCTATAACTTTACTATGATCTTTACTTATTATCGCTGTACAATTGCACCTACTGGACCCGTAATGATGTGTTAGGGGCTGCCTCCCCCGACATTCTCCTACCATTAAGGTGAGATGTGCACTGAGCCTCCCTCTTAGTAGAGAGTGTGACTCAAGTCCCCACCTTTTGTTTCCTTGGGAGTATTATCTGCTGAAAGACAAAAAGCCCACACAACTGCATAAGAATGAGCTGTCTCAGAAACAAGGACACAGCGAGAAATTCCAGGACCACTGACATTGATATAGTTAGTTTAGTGTGCCAACCTGACTGATAAACACATGTGGGTTAATTGAAGGGTGGAGAGATAAATGACTCAGTGAGCCTCGCCTTTCTAGTTCTCGGGTCTCTTGCTTTCTGATGGTCAGACCAGGGTGCAGCTGCCCTAGCTAGTTCCCTGCCTCAGCTGGCAAGGCTCACTTCCAGCAAGACATCCCCAAGGAGAAGCCACATGGACCTACCCTGATGCAGCCCTGGGTGCTGGAGCAGCCGTGTGGAGGCCCCTGTCAGCGCTGAGATGTTTACATGCTCACTGATTTGGCTTTCCTCCTGCAGTTGGCATCATTGCGTGTGTTTTGTGAGATGGAGGACTTTGTGGATTGGTGTTGGACTTGTGGGCTTGGACAGCACTGGGTTGGGATGTTTTCTTGATGTTCACTTACCCTTTATATAAAACTCTCTCTTATACATGAGTTTCTGTTGATTTGTTTCCCTAAAGTACCCAGACTAACAGACAGTAAAGCATACTCAAGATGTGTCTGAAGGGGTGAAAGCTGGGACCAGAGGCACCAGAAGCTACAGCATGGAGATCATGGGACAGAGCAAAGGAACCAGGCCCAGGTAAGTAGACCATGAGACAGAACAGCACCAAGACGATGGGACGTGAGGCAGAATAGTGGGCTGGCTCCCTGGCCCCTGGAGGCAGACCACATGGCTAAGAGGCTGAGAATCAGAGATACTTGGCTGATGGTTGAGAAGAGGCCCTGCTGTGGACCCACAACCATGTCCTTGATGTTTGACAGTTGATACCTGGCTGGTATCAACACTTTAACTTCTCTAATAAGCCCCCTTAACTGTGAGTATAGGGAACTCTGGTGGTGTAGTGGTTATGAATTTGACTGCTTACCACAAGGTCTGCAGTTCAAAAACCACCAGTAGCTCTATGGGAGAAAAACGAGGCATTCTGCGCCCATGCAGAGGTACTGTCTCAGAAACCCACAGTTCTTCCCTGTCTGATAGGGTTGCTATGAGTTGGCGTTGACTCAGTGGCGGTGAGTTTTGGTTTCTTGTGAATTCTGTGTGGCCATTGCAACAGACGGTGGAAAGCAGCATCACAGTGGAATGCTGTGGGAGGAACCGGAGATGTCACAATAGGTGAAGGATGGAGGGTGGAGCTGAGGATAGGAAAGCTGGAGGAGTTCGGATATGGCCCTTACGCCTCACCTGCAGTGACTAATTTGAAAATAGTAGTTCAGACTGTAAAATGAACATTGAATGAGAACAAGCAATTGTGGAGTCAGGTATGAATGGACTAGAGTGCCCTAAAAAAATAGGTGAAAATTATAGCATAGTACTTCCAAACAGCCCCTCAGAATTATGAAAATGAGACAAGGTATGAATTAGAAACATTATACATAGAACTCATTGTGAAACATTGGAAAGAAACGGGAATTCTGGTGAGGAATGGAGATTTAAAAAAAGTCAATAAATTTACCAGACAATGCTTTAAGAGACATGAAAGATGAGGGGGAAGATTTGTGTTTTAATTAAGAAGAAGAGGATGATGAAAGAGTGAGAGAAGGTGACAAACACAGAAGACAGAAAAAGATACCCAACAAACATGCATTTATAATCTAAACGGATATCATCCTGAAGAAGATATTAAAGCGAAGAAATAGAACAAATGCTAAAAGCTACAATTCAATCAAACTTTCCTGAAATGTCGGGGGTGGGGTAGGGAAATTGAAACTTAAAAGAAGACGCTAACATCACTAAGTAACCCAGAGAAACTAACTTAGAACAACCAACACTGAAACTTATTCTAGCTGTGGGGAGAAGAGTCCCCAACACATCATCATGGGTCCCGTAGACGCAACTGTACAGCGATAATAAGTAAAGATTACAGTAAAGTCATAGAGAGCATGAGAGGTCGGGGAGAGTGTCAAATAATGGAGTTAGACACAATTCATAGTAGCATGCTCACCTCAGCCCCGCTTGGTGGTCCTCGTGGGGGGAACCCGGACACGAGAACAGGAGAGAGCCTGGGGAGCGAGAGCAGGAGAGCCCCCACTTTATTGCTCACCAAGGGTTATATCTCATTAGGGGGACATGATTACAGGTAAGCACATGTCACAGGAAGGGGCAGTACAATAGGCATACACATTGTACGAAGGGGATGTATGATAGGCGTAATCATAACAGGAAGGGGATGAGCTAGGGGTGTGCCCATAGGAATGGGAAGGTCTAGGGGTATACATGTGACAAGATGGGTGGACCCTAGATTCATGATGGCAGCCCAACCTTGGTCATCCTTGAGTGGGTTTGACCTCTCTGGGGTCTCCTACAAGGAAACAGACAACTATTATCCTTATCAGAAAGGAGTGAACCCTACTTGTTGTGGGAATAAACAGTGGTGTCTGCTTGCTCTAGATGGGTGATAGCCCTTAGGGAGAATGACCCCTGATCTACTCCTGATGACCTCCAAGTGTAAAGTCATTCACAAGCAGCTAAGTTTGGCATATATTTGGGGGAGACAACTTAGGAGAAATCCTTCTGTTTCCCATATTCTAGTAAAGTTATTTGAGAACAGGAAGAGAGTGTATATGGATAAATCCTTTAGTCTCATAGATTAAGGAGCCTGGCAGGCTGTGTTTCTGGGGTTGAGGGAATCCTTCACCCTTATGAGTTGGAGGTGAGTCCCAATCACATTCTTTTTTAAAAGTCATTTTATTGGGGACTCATACAGCTCTTATCACAATCCATACATCCATCCATTATGTCAAGCACATTTGTACATTTGTTGCCATCGTCATTCTCAAAACATTTGCTTTCTACTTGAGCACTTGATATCAGCTCCTCATTTTCCCCTTTCCCTCCCTGCTCCCCCCTCTCTCATGAACACTTGATAATTTTTTAATCGTTTTATTAGGGACTCATACAACTCATCACAGTCCATACATACATCAATTGTGAAAAGCACATTTGTACATTCATTGCCCTCATCATTCTCAAAACATTTGCTCTCCACTTAAGCCCCTGACATCAGCTCCTCATTTTCCCCCTCCCTCCCTGCTCCTCGCTCCTTCGTGAGCCCTTGATAATTTATAAATTATTATTTTGTCATATCTTGCCCTGTCCGATGTCTCCCTTCACCCACTTTTCTGTTGTCCATCCCCCAGGGAGGAGGTCACATGTAGATCCTTGTGATCGGTTGCTCCTTTCTACCCCACCCTCCCTCCACCCTCCCAGTATCACCACTCTCACCACTGGTCCTGAAGGGATCATCTGTCCTGGATTCCTTGTGCTTCCAGTTCCTAAGCTAGATGGCCGCTTGTTTACCTTCAAGCCTTTAAGACCTCAGATACTATGTCTTTTGATAACCGGGCACCATCAGCCTTTCTTCACCATATTTGCTATGCACCCGCTCTGTCTTCAGTGATCATGTCGGGAAGGAGTGCATCATGGAACGCCAATTTAATAGAACAAAGTGTTCTTGCATTGAGTAAGTTCTTGAATGGAGGTCCAATGTCCATCTGCTGCCTTAAAACGAAACCTATAAATATATGCATGTATATCTATTTCCCCACCATCCTATATAAATATGCTTACATATGTACATGCCTGTATTTAGACCTCTCTAAATGAATACCCTTCTTTCTTCTTGTCCCGCTATCATGCTCAGCCTTCATTTGGGGTTCAGTAATTTCTCTCGGTTACATTGCCCTTGCTGAATCCCTACTAGGCCTCACACACCCTCCTTGCCACTAATTTTGAATCACTTGTTGCTCCCTCGTCCCTGGGTTGGTCAGCACCACCTCTTTTCCTCTGCCTCTTCCTCACCCATGTTCCCCCGAAACCATCAGTCCTGTTGATTTCTCCTCCAGACTGTTCATCCAGCCTATCTTATCTAGATAGATCTACAGAGATAATAATATGCACCAAAAAAAACAAGGTGTTAGATCTCTCTGGAGCTAGATCTTGGTTTTTTGTTTTTCTTTTTTAACATTTTATTAGGGACTCATACAACTCCTATCACAATCCACACATATATCAATTGTGTAAAGCATATCTGTACATTCCCTGCCCCCATCAATTTCAAAGCATTTGCTCTCCACGTAAGCTCTGGAGCTAGATCTATACCTTGGTCCTTGGCTCCATGTGAGAAAGAATTCACGCAGAAGCCTGGTTCATGATCCAAGTGAGTTTTATGAGAGTTAGACGAAGTTTCAGGTTTACACGGCACCCATAGGACTCCTCCCGACCATGCAGCCTGGCAGAAGCTGCTCAGTGTCATGCAGAAAAGTATCGCTCAACTCTGGGTTCCTGCCTTTTCAAGGATTCCACGGGGAGGCGTGGTGGACAACCCCTGATCAATCCCATTGGCTGACTTGAATTCACCTGGCCTAGGTGGACCAATCAGGGTGGCCTAGGTGGGCCAATCCAGGTTCAGCACCCACCCATGCCTACCTGCGGGGAAACCTGAACCTCTGAGCTTGTGGAGTATGCCACTCCTTTGTTCCCGTGGCTTGGCTCTCTGGGCATGCGTTAATGGACATTCCCCAGTCCTATGCTAGCCTACCAAACAAAGGCATAGCAAGAAAAAGTGACAAAAGAGAACACAACAATGACAGCAATAAAGAAAACCAATGACCAAGAAAAGAATAAATTAATTTTAAAAATAAATAAAAGGAAAAAATCCTGTAAATAGATCAAGGTCTGATTTTTGACCTCTTGGCGTGTATTACAGTCGAGTCTGATGGGGTGCCATGCTCTGGCCCCAGAGTCTATCCTTTGCACTCCCTCGGGACCTCTCTGCTCTGCTCCCCTCCCCACCCCCACTCTCCCTGAAGGAGAGCCCCAAGACACCTAAGGTCAAGCCAACTCAGGGACAATCACCGTTGGGCTGCCATCTTGACTCTAGAGCCCGTCTGTCTTGTTACATGTATGCCTTCCTGTCACATGTGTGCTTCTAGTGCCTCTGCTTCCTGTTGCCTGTATACACCAGCTCATCCCCTTCCTGTCACGCGTATGCCTACTGTACAACCCCTTCCTGTTACACATGTGATTACCTGAAATTAGGGGTATGCACGCCTCCTGAGTGTATATAAGCCTTGGTTGGAAATATATTCTCTCTCTCTGTGCAGATCTGGCTGCTAAAGTCATGACTGTTCGGGAGGTGAGCAATCACATGCTTTATCTTGTCTGATGTCTCTTTAATTTTACCCCTCAATTACACAACCTCTCCTTGGACCCGTTTGATTGTGGAGGCGGGTACCCCACAGCTATTACTGTAAGGTCTCTCTCTCCAGGCTAGATTCCAACCTCGGTCCTTGGCTCCGCACGAGAAAGATTTCACGCTGAAGCCGGGCTCGTGATCCAAGTGAATTTAATGAAAGTTCAAAGAAGCATCAGGTTTTACGCGGCACCCATAGGATTCCTTTGACCATGCGGCCTGGCAGAGACTGCTCCAGGTCACGCAAGGATCTCTCTCCTCCCAAGAAGAGGACCAGGACCACCCAAGCAAGACAAGACAAGCCAAGACAAGACCCCTCTCCCTCTCGGTCCCTGCCTTTTCAAGGGTTCCCTGGGGAGGCGTGGTGAACGACCCCAGGTCAATCCCATTGGCTGAATTGCAATCACCTGGCCCAGGTGGGTTGCTCCAGGTGTAACGCCCATTTGGGCCCACCCGCGGGAAAATCCAGCTTTTGTCCTTTCCTGGCTCTCCTGGGCATGCATAAATGGACTTCCCAATTCCCTAGGCTAAGCTACCTAACATTACCGTTAATTTTTTGAAATCTAGGTAGAATGACCTGTTGTTCACTTGAACAGGAAAAGCATTTTAAAAGATGGGGGAACCCCGGGTCCTGAATGCTTCCTCCCCCCAACTACCGTGATCCGAATTCTACCTTGCAGGGCTGGATAGGGCAGAGGTTGTACACTGGTGCATATGGGGGCTGGAGGCACAGGGAATCCAGGGTGGATGATACCTTCAGGACCAGGGGTGTGAGGGGCTAGGCTGGGAGAGCGGAGATGCGAGTGGGTTGGAAAGGGGGAACTGATTACAGGGGTCCACGTGTGACCTCCTCACTGGGAGAGGGACGGCAGAGAAGGGGGGGGAGGGAGACTCCGGATAGGGCAAGATATGACAAAATAACGATGTATAAATTACCAAGGGCACATTGGGAGGGGGGAGCGGGAAGGGAGGGGAAAAAAAAAGAGGACCTGATGCAAAGGGCTTAGGTGGAGAGCGAATGCTTTGAGAATGATTGGGGCGGGGAATGTATGGATGTGCTTTATACAATTGATATATGTATATGTATGGATTGTAATAAGAGTTGTGTGAGTCCCTAATAAAATGTAAAAAAAAAAAAAAAAAAAAGAAAACAAAAGTTGTATAAGCCCCCGATACCATGATAAAAAAATAAAAGAATGATAGCTTTGGAAAAAAAAAAAGATAGGGGAGAAATTCGATTGCCATCAATCTTTGATAACAATACTTTACACCAGAAGAATTCTTTTATTTTTACACCAGAAGAATTCTAAGTAATATTAAAAAAATACTAAAGTAATCTATGTAAGGCAAGGAATTTATAATTAGCAAGACTGGCAATTATGGAGTCAATTTAATCTTCCTCAAATACCTGCCCCTTTAGGATCTGTTTGGAAATGGGTAGGGCATGTTAGTTATATTTGAGTCATACCATTGTAGGGTGGGATCCTAAACCTAATCACTTCTGAGTCTTTTTATTAAAAGACTAGATGTTGGGAGATGATGGGGTGGGCTTCCAATCTGGTTCCATCCAGTCCTGGCCCCTACCCCAGCTTGAGCAATGGACAGAGCTGCAGCTGCCAAGCAAACCAGCTTTGAGAAAGATTGCCCCAAGATTGCAGGCATTGGGCAAGCACCGTCCCCACCACCAAGATGCCCCAAAGGAAGGTCCGCTCTGCCCAACGGCGGCGAAGGAGCCCAAGAGGAGATCAGCAAGGTTGTTAGCAAAACCTGCGCCTGTGAAAGTGGAGACGAAGCCGAAACAGGCAGCGGGAAAGGATAAATCTTCAAGCCAAAGGGGAAAGGAGAGTAAAGGGAAAACAGGATGATGTCGAGAACCCAGAACTAAAGAAGACTCGCCTGTCGAAAACGGGAGACGAAAACCGAGGAGCGTGCAGCCTCGATGAAGCAGGAGAAAGCGAAGCTGAGGCTGGTTAACGCAGCCATTCATGTCTCGCTGTGTCTTCTCAGTGGGGCCTGTTATCTCCCCCATGGTGCAACCCCGAGGAGTCTTTTTATCAACTATTTTGTAAATGCAAGTTTTTTAGTAGCTTTGGAAACATTTTTATTATTTTAGCTTATTTTTTCATCAATTTATTGGGGCTTGTACAACTCTTATCACAATCCATATATACATCCATTGTGTCAAGCACATTTGTACATTTGTTGCCATCATCATTTTCAAAACTTTCTACTTGAGCCCCTTGATATGAGCTCATTTTCCCTCCCTCATGAACCCTTGGTAATTTATAAATATTATTTTTTCATGTCTTACACTGACCGATGTCTCCCTTCACTCACTTTTCTGTTGTTTGTCCCCCTGGGAGGGGGTTATATATAGATCATTGTGATCGGTTCCTCCTTTCTCCCTCCACCTTCCCCTTCCCCCTCATAGCTGTACCTGGGTACATACTCTGGTATAGCCAGATTTGTAAGGTAGAATTGGGGTCATGATAGTGGGGAGGGGGGCGCGGAGGAAGCATTAAAGAGCTAGAGGAAAGGTGTATGTTTTAGTGGTGTTATACTGCACTCTGACTGGCTCGTCTTCTCCCTGAGGCCCTTCTGTAAGGGGATATCCAATTGTCTACAAATAGGCTTTGGGTCTCCATTCTCTACTCCCCCTCATTCACAACGATATGATTTTTTGTTCTGGGCCTTTGATACCTGATCCCACCGACAACTCATGATCGCACAGGCTGGTGTGCTTCTTCCGTGTAGACTTTGCTGCTTCTCAGTTAGCCGCTTGTTTAGCCTCAAGCCTTTAAGACCCCAAATGATCTATCTTTTGATAACTGGCCACCATCAGCTTTCTTCACCACATTTGCTTATGCACTGCTTTGTCTTCAGCAATCGTGTGGGGAAGGTGAGCATCATGGAATGTCCGGTTATTAGAACAAAGTGCTCTTGCATTGAGGGAGTACTTGAGTAGAGGTCCAATGTCCATCTGCTATCGTAATACTAAACCTGTATGTATATAGATCTATTTCCCTATCATTATATATAAATATATTTACATATGCACATGCCTTTATTTAGACCTCTATAAATGCCCTTTGGCTCCTAGTTCTTTCCTCTGTTTCCTTTTACTTCTTGTCCCACTATCATATTCTGCCTTCATTTGAGTTTTAGTAATTCCCCTCAGTTACATTGTCCTTGATCAAGCCCTACCAGGCATCCTCTACCCTTCTCACTATCAATTTTAGATCACTTGTTGTTTCCTTGTCCCTGGGCTTGTTAACACCACGTCCTTTTCTCTGCCTCCCCCTCTGCTGTGTCCCCCGCCTCCCAAACCCAAACTGTCGGTCCTGTTGTTTTCTCTGGATTGTTTATCCATCTATCTTATCTAGATAGACCTACATAGACAGTAACAAACACAAAACAAGACAGAACAAAACAAGAACATCAACAAAAAGCCAATGACCAAAAAAAGAAAAGCCTATACATAGTTCAAGGTCTGTTGGTTGACCTCTAGGAGTGTTTTCCAGTCAAGTCTGATAGGGTGCTATGCCCTGGCCCCATAGTCTCTTTTTGGTATTCCCAGGGGACTTCATTGCTTTGCTCCCTTTGCTCCTCTGTTGCATGCTCTCAGAGTTTTGCCCCTGTGTGGTGGGGTCAGATCAGGCACAATGCCTTTACTGTGCCTCCAGTGTTGTCCCTCAAAGAGTTATGGGTCCAGGAGGGACATCATGTCTCATGGTGGGCAGACCGTATGGTCCTCTCTGCATTGGCTGCTCTGAGGAGGAACATCATTCTTGGAGTTTGGTGGGCCAGGATGTGCTCCACTCTCTCTCCCTCCCCGTTCGTTTGCTCCTATGTGCTCTGATCATACGTGTCCCTCTCCCTGAGCTGTAGCTTCAGTGCTTCCTGTGAAGTGAATTATTCTGGGGACTGTCCACGTAATTGGGATTGGGGCTGGTCCCTCAGACCTCTAGACTGGTTCCTTGCTTCATACCGGCATATTGCATTCATGTCTTGGCACACTGGGTTGAAGTTTGGTCCCTCTCTCCCTGTGTAGATATAAACAACATCCTCCCCTTGTGATATAGTTAAATTTTATTGTGCCAACCTGGCCCATGAACACATGTGGGGTTAATTGAAGGGCGGAGAGAAAAATGACTCAGTGAGCCTTGCCTCTCAAGTTCTCTGGTCTCTTCCTTTCTGATGGCCTGACCAGGGTGCAGCTGCCTTAATCAATTACCTGCTTCAGCTGGCAAGGCTCACTTCCTGGAAGACATTCCCAAGGATAAGCCACATGGACCTACCCTGATGCAGCCCTGGGTGCTGGAGCAGCCGTGTGGAGACCCCTGCCAGTGCTGAGATGCTTACACACTTAATGATTTGGCTTTCCTCCTGCAGTCAGCATCATTGCGTGTGTTTTTTAAGATGGAGGAGGACTTTTGTGGATTGGTGTCTTGATATGCACTTACCCTTTATATAAAACTCTCTCTTATACATATGAGTTTTTGTGGATTTGTTTCTCTAATGTCCCTAGACTCACACTTCTTGAGTGGGTTGTTTTCCAATTGTTTGAAGAAAGATGATGGTATTTGTGTTGGGATAGCAATATTTTGTCATATGTTGCACTGTCCGACATCTCCTTTCACCCACTTTTCTGTTGTCCATCCCCCAGGGAGGAGATTATATGTAGATCCTTGTAATCGGTTCCCCCTTTCCAATCCACCCTCCCCCCACCCTCCAAGTATGGCCACTTACACCACTGGTCCTGAAGGAATCATCCTCCCTGGATTCCCTGTTGATATACTTAGTTTATTGTGCCGGCCTGGCTGATAAACACAAGTGGAATTAATTGAAGGGCGAAGAGATAAATGGCTCGGTGAGCCTCGCATTTCTTGTCTCTTGCTGTTTAATCATCGGACCAGTGTGCAGCTGCCTTGCTTGTATGTGCCTCAATTTACAGGCTACACTACCTGTGGGACGCCTAGCCTGTGAACTGTGTTGCTGTAAGTTGAGGTCCCTTTAAGACCACACAATTGCAATTTACATCTCTGGAGCTGGGGACTGACAGTTGGTGATGTGGCTGACAGTTGGTGACCTGCTGTGCTGTTTGCTGCCTGTGCTGGGATAGCCTAGCTCTCTCTCTCTACAGAGGACTCACCTGGCAGCTCTCAAGACTTGAAGGACTGCCAGTGTCTCACAACTCTCTCACGGGAGTGAGTTGCACTGAGCCATTTGTACTGCTTTATAATTTAACTGTTCATTTCTTGTAATATATCTCTATCTGTTTATAATTTAATTGTTCATTTCTTGTGTTATATATTTATCTGTATATAATTTAACAGTTCATTTCTTGTGTTATATATATAACTATCATTATAAATATAGATATAAAATTATCAGTAATCTGGATTTTTTTTTTTTAGTAATCTGGTTTTATCTCGCTAGAGAACCGTGTCTAATACACCTTTGTTTCCAGTTCCTATCTGTACCAGTGTACATCCTCTGGTCTAGACAGATTTGCAAGGTAAAATTTCATCATTGCTACATCGCACCCTGACTGGCTTATCTCCTCCTCAAGACCAGAGTCTTCTGTAAGGGGTTGTCAAGTTGTCTACAGATGGGCTTTGGGTTTCCACTCCGCACTCCCCACCACATTCACAGTGATATGATTTTTTGTTCTGATGATGCCTGCCTGATGCCCGATCCCTTTGATACCTCGTGATCATACAGGCTGGTGTGATTCTTCCATGTGGGTTTTGTTGCTTCTGAGCTACATGGCCACTTGTTTACCTTCAAGCCTTTAAGACCCCAGATGCTATATCTTTTAATAACTGGGCACCATCAGCTTTCTTTGCCACATTTGCTTATGCACCCATTTGTCTTTGGTGATTGTATCAGGGAGGTGAGCACACAATGACATGATTTTTTGTTCTTTGATGCCTGATAACTGATTCCTTTGGCACCACATGATCACGCAGGCTGGTGTACTTCTTCCATGTGGGCTTTGTTGCTTCTGAGCTAGATGGCCGCTTGCTTACTTTCAAGTCTTTAAGACCCCAGACACTATATTTTTTGATAGCCAGGCACCATCAGCTTTCTTCACCACATTTGCTTATTGACCCACTTTGTCTTCAGTGATTGTGTCGGGAAGGTGAGCATTCTGGGATGCCAGTTTAGTAAAACAAAGTATTCCTGCATTGAGGGAGTGCTTGAGTGGAGGCCCAATGTCCATCTGCTACCTTAATACTAAACCTATAAATATATGCACACAAATCAATTTCTCCATCTTAATATATAAATATATTTACATATGTACATGCCTTTATTTAGACCTCTATAAATGCCCTTTGCCTCCTAGCTCTTTCCTCTATTTCCCTTGACTTTCCTCTTGTCCCGCTATCATGCTCAGCCTTCATTTGGGTTTCAGTAATTCCTCTTGGTTACATTACCCTTGATCACTCCCTAACAGGCCTCCTACAACCTCCTCACCACTGATTTGTATCACTGTTGTTCTCTTGTCCCTGGGTTTATTAACACCACTACTTTTTCCCCCACCTCCCCTTCTCCCATGTGCTCCCGTAACTGTCAGTCCAATTGTTTTCTCCTCCAGATTGTTCATCCAGCCTATCTTATTTAGACAGACCTGTGGAGATAATAACATGCACAAAAACAAGACAGAGCAAAACCGAGCAACCAAATAAAACAAAACAACAACAAACCAATGACAAAATAAAACAAAACAAGAAAGAAAAGCTTGTAGTTAGGTCGACTGTTGGCCTTTAGGAGTGTTTTTCAGCACTTTAATAGGACATGGAATGCCAGGGAAATTGTCACAAACGCATGATTGGTGTCAGATCAATACTTTTCAATTGCAGGCGGGACTATAGCAATGGGAGCCATGATTGGGATATGTTCACTGTGTCCGAGGGAAGAGCTTGGTGCTAGCCTTGGTGCTGGGGCGCTGCCCAAGGTAGTTAGAAGGCGAGTCATGATCATATGGACTGTGTTGTTGGTAGGTGCGATCCAATTGGTTCCGGGTCATAGAAAACCTATGTACAGAGAAGGAAATGCTGCCCAGCCCTGTGCCATTCTCACAGGTGTTCTTCTTTTACAGTTTTATTGGCACTTCTTCCACATACCATACAAGTTAATAATTCGGCCATATCAAGAAGAGTTGTATAGTCATCACCACAATCAATTCTAAGTATTTCCATCTTCCTTGTCCTCATTGTTATTCATGTAATATTTTTAAATTGTGGCAAAAATATACACAATTCTCTAATTCAACAGTGTCTATATGTACAATTCAGTGCCATTGATTAGATTCTTCCTGTTGTACAACCATTATTAATATCCTTCTCCAAATTATTCTACCATCATTAACATAAACTCAACACCCCTTAAACAAAAGCTTCCTCTTTCACCCATGGTTTGGTTTCTTTCCTTTTTCAAAGTGGTTTTCTTGATACGGTATTCATTTGCATGGTTAACTCGCTTTTAGAAAGCGTTGCATGTATGTGATCACAATCAGTTCTAGTGTTCCCTCCCCTCCCTCACGATTGTTCTATGCTTGAGCCCCTTATTGTAGCCACTGTACCGTTCTACCTTTGTGTCAACAATCTTCCTCCTCAAGGATCCTTGTATCTCAAGTTCCACCATGGCACAGCCAGACAAATCTCTCAGACTTAGGCTGCCCTGCCCTGGGCCGGCTAGGTGACAGATAGTGTTGCAGGGTCACATAAATGACAGCCACTATAATGTCTTGATTATTTAGAAGCATCTTTCTTTGGTTATAACCAGACTGCTGGAATCTAAAAGTGATTCTTTGATTGCAGTCCTGAGTTGACATTTTAGTCCATATTTTAAGGCACAAAACTCACTTATCCTTTGTCTAAGACTTATGCAAGCGTGGACAGAAGCAGAAAACAAAATTAATGTTACTGTTCTTTAGGGTTAGGGAGCATTACAGAGTACAGGCATCGATTATAACATTCTGGTAACTTCAAAAGGAGCAAGCGTGCATTACAAAGTACATTCCTTATCATAAAAGAAACAATACCAAAATTGAGTATAACATCCTAGAACATGAAAAGATTAACTACACCATTCAGATTACAATATGAAAATTAACAATATTAAAACAAACGATATATTGAAGAATAGTCTAAACTGATTGTTTCCTGGACCTGGGTACATGAGAGTACATCCTAAACCAACCACTAGTGGGACTTTCCAAGATGGGAGGGAGAAGGAGGCAGGTCATTCAGCAGCTTAAAAATAGAGTTTCTTTTTGCGATTCTGTCTCAATAGTAGTGCACTCTGCCTGAGGGCAAAGCTATTTGCATTGCTGGCTAACGTTCAGAAAAGTCAGTGGAGGCTGACTCCCAGGTGGAGTCTAAAATGATGGATTTAGATCTTTCACTGAAAACCTAGTGCTCAGAATCTAAGTTCTGATACAGAGTGGTTAAGCTGAAACAAAATTAATTGTGGCATGGAAAACTGATGATCTGGTCTGTAAACCTTCACCTGATTCACAATAAAAAGGTATAAAACATGGATTTTGAAAAATGCAAGCCATCTGTCAGAGTACTGAATTTACTCTTGTTGAAAACAGCTAAGTGAGCCTAGAGTCCCAGTTAGGCAAGTAAAAGAGAAACGTTCATTCAGTAAGAATGGAGTTTAATTTATAAGTTATCAAGGGTTCATGAGGGAGTGGGGAGTGGGGAGGGGAAAAATGAGGAGCTGATGCCAAGTGTTTAAGTGGAGAGTAAATGTTTTGAGAATGGTGAGGGCAACGAATGTACAAATGTGCTTTGCACAATTGATGTATGAATGGATTGTGATAAAAGTTGTATGAGCCCCCAATAAAATGATTTTAAAAAAAGAATGGAGTTTAATTCAATTCTTTAGTTTGGGTTAAAAAAAGGTCGCAAACTTCTTTAAAACCAAACTCACTGCCTTTGAGTCCTTACAGTAAGGTAGTCGGGAGGCGCCAGAGACCAAATCAGTTGAATTTGAGCAAACAGGCTTTACTGGGGAGAAAAACCCAGCCTGGGTGAAGTCCCACGGTCCACAGTGTCCGGGCTGAGGGAGTCGCACTCCAGGCTACAGGGGTGGTGTTTATATCGCCAGGGAACATATGACTGGGCTGTCTTGAGTCCATATAAGGTAAAGTAGTCGGGGATTGGGAGATACAGGTATGTCCAGGTTCTGGAATATAAGGTGTCTTCCTGGTTCCCAGTGTATTCGTGCCGGGTGCAGAGCGGTGGGTTGAGAACAAGCGGGCACTGAGCCAAATGGGGCTTGAGTAAAAGAAAGAAAAAAACTTGCAAAGCTGCTGACAGGTTACATAGCCAGCTCTGGTCAGCTCTGCAGGTGTGCGTGGGAGATTCGAGGCCACTTGCTGCTAGTTGTGTCAGCCAGCTCTAGTCAGCTCCGCACGGGTGGGGGGAGATTCAAGGTCACTCGCTGCTAGAAGCCGGCCTGGTATTAATCCGGCCATACACTTACAACTCATGGGGACTCTTGAGGACAGTAGACTTGCCCCTGAGGGTGTCTGAGACTGCAATTACATACGGGAGTATAGGTTTCCTCTGACTCTGGTTACAAGCCAAAGCCGGATAAAAGCCCCCAGTGTGACCTGAGGGCCCATCCTGTAACCACTATCCCCTTCCCCTGGGACTCACCTCCAGGGCTTCACTCTCCCCCAGCCCCTGGCCAGCACCACCCTGGAGCCTGCTCTGCTCTGCTCCCTGGCGAGTCACCTAGCTCCAGATCAGGACTTCCTGTGAGGGCACTGGGAGTCTGGTTGAGGTCTTGCCACCTCAACTTTGGCTCACTTTGGCATGTCCTTAAGCTCACAAGCAGTTCTTCCAACACCCTCTCCCTGAGGCCGCTTTCCTTCTCCCACCTGACAACACAGCAATTGTGAGCTGCAGGCCCTCAAGCCAAGTAGGAGCTGGGAACCCAGAACAGGTGCCAACGATGCTGGCTCTGTGCCTGTGTGTCCCCCTGGAGGCCATGGACACAGACGCTGTGGACAAGCGGGTGCAGAGCTTCCCAGAGGCTGGCTGGGGGCCCTTCTTCAGGGAGGGGAGGCTCCATCACTGTTTCATGCCCTCCACCTCAATACACAAAATCGCCAGCTCATATATTTTGTATGTTGTCACAAATGGGCAATGTCGGGTAACGAGGTGGTTGATAAGTGAGGAGAAAGTGTGGTCTAGCCACAGGTCCACACGGAAGTCAGGCTGAGGGGGAAATGGGGTCAAAAGAAAGCTGGGGTCCAATCTAGACCTGGGAAGGCAGTTTAGCTATGCCAAATGCATCAGATTTGGGGGATTCCTAGCACGCCTTTTATTCCAGTTTCCTTTTGAAGTGTTTTCTTCAAGGCAACCTTACACATTTCTCCAGTTTTTATTTCCGTAATTTTTTATCATTAAGATTATCATAAATAAGAATCTATCTCATAATGGACATATAACCAACCCCTCGCTGGCATCAAGTCGGACTACTCACAGCAGCCCTAAATGACAGGTGAGATTCTGAGTCAGTCACTATTACCGGAGTAGAAAGCTGCGTCTTTCTCCCTAGGAGTGGCTGGTGGTTTCGAACTTCAAATTTGTGAACTGCAGCCCAATGTGTAACCACTGTGCAATCAGGCACATGTATGTGAACGTTTATATTGCTGTTTGCGGCTGCTGATTCTGGTGACCCCATGCACAAGGTGAATCAAACTGGCTCTGCATCATCCTCACTGGCTGTTGCAGATCATGTGACCCATGGACTTTTTGTTAGTTGATTTCTTTAAATCGTTTTATTAGGGGCTCATACAACTCTTATCACTATCCATACACACATCAATTGTGCAGAGCACATTTTTTTTCCCTTTTTTAAACATTTTATTAGGGGCTCATACAACTCTTATCACAATCCATGCATATACATACATCAATTGTATAAAGCACATCTGTACATTCTTTGCCCTAATCATTTTCTTTTTTTTCCTTTTCTTTTTTTACATTTTATTAGGGGCTCATACAACTCTAATCACAATCCACACATATACATACATCAATTGTATAAAGCACATCCACACATTCCCTGCCCCAATCATTCTCGAAGCATTTGCTCTCCACTTAAGCCCTTTGCATCAGGTCCTCTTTTGTTTCTCCCCTCCCTCCCCACTCCCCCCTCCCTCATGAGCCCTTGATAATCCACAGATTGTTATTTTGTCATATCTTGCCCTATCCGGAGTCTCCCTTCCCCGTGCAGAGCACATTTGTACATTCATTGCCCTCATCATTCTCAAAACATTTGCTCTCCATTTAAGCCCCTGGCATCATCCCCTCCCTCTCTGCTCCTCCCTTCCTCATGAACCCTTGATAATTTATAAATTATTATTTTGTCCTATCTTGCCCTGTCCAACGTCTCCCTTCACCCACTTTCCTGTTGTCTGTCCCCCAGGGAGGAGGTCAATGTAGTTCCTTGTAATCGGTTCCCCCTTTCCAACCCACCCTCGCCCCACCTACTCCCAATATTGCCACTCACACCACTGGTTCTGAAGGGATCATTTGCCCTGGATTCCCTGTGTTTCCTGTTCCTATCTGTGCCAGTGTACATCCTCTGTTCTAGCCAGACTTGCAAGGTAGAATTGGGATCATGATAGTGGCAGGGAGGGGAAGAAGCATTTAGGGACTAGAGGAAAGTTGTATGTTTCATTGTTGCTACATCGCACCCTGACTGGCTCATCTCCTTCCCAAGACCAGACCCTTATGTAAGAGGATGTCCAGTGGTCTACAAATGGGTTTTGGATCTCCACTGCATACTCCCCCACTCATTCACTATAATAAGATTTTTTTGTTCTGATGATACCTGATACCTGATCCCTTTGGCACCTCGTGATGGCACAGGCTGGTGTGCTTCTTCCATGTGGGCTTTGTTACTTCTGAGCTAGATGGTCGCTTGTTTACATCAAGCCTTTTTTTTTTCCTTTGAGCCTTTAAGACCCCAGATGCTGTATCTTTTGATAGCCGGGCATCATCAGCTTTTTTTCACCACATTTGCTTATTCACCCGCTTTGTCTTCAGCGGTTGTGTCTGGAAGGTGAGCGTCATAGAATGCCAATTTAATAGAAGAAAGCATTCTTGCATTGAGTGAGTACTTGAGTGTAGGTCTAATGTCCATCCCCTATGTTAATACTAAACCTATAAATATATGCACATAGATCTATTTCCCCATGCTCATATATAAATATATTTGCATATGTACAAGCCTTTATCTAGACCCTTATAAATGTCCTTTGTCTTGGTTGAATTTTTAAATGTACAGTGTCAGGCCTTTCTTCCTAGTTCATTTGAATCTGAAAGTTCCATAATTGGCTCAGCATTATAGCAACATATGAGCCCCTCCTGAGATGGGAGGTAGCTGTGGGTGAAGTGCCCCAGCTGAGAATCAGACTCAGTTCTCTGCCAAGGAAGATGGGAGGTCTACCCCACAATTACCTCTTCTCTCTCTCTCTCTCTCTCTCTCTCTCTCTCTCTCTCTCTCTCTCTCTCCCCACACACACACACCTTATTTTTAAAACTCGGCAAAATCGGAACATTGGGTTTATTCGGAGCAGTTGTCCTACATGCATACAGAGAGGGAGATAATTTTGATTCCAGAAAAAGCAAATATCTCAAAACAGGTAGGTACAAGGAGGCTAAAAATAGGAAGGAGACCTATAGATGACCAGCCACTGGCTAATCTTAACACGACTGAATGAGCCCTTTTGCTGCGACCAACTATCCTCAGACCACAAGGTGGTTGCTGACCCTCTGCAGCTCCATCTTTTGAAGTTCAAAGCCAAGCTTCCAATAGAAACCACTGGTAGGTAAAGTCTGGAGTCAGGCAATTCTTTAGAGTGAATATTTATTTGGTTCCATGAGTAAAAACCTCCCCCACTCAAAGCAAGGTATCTGCTACTAACCTTTCTCAACACTCCCACCTTTTAAATTAAATGTGATTGCCAATCGATACTCTCCAGCTGGCTGCCTCCCCAGTTCTTTCCTGAAGGAGTTTAGATTCTTAACCTGGCTTAGATTCAGAAACAAGGCGCAAAGTGATCAGAAGAGAGAGACTTAGAGTAGTCAAGCAAATACTTCATCGTTAGAATCCCTTTAACATAACCCAGATGCTCTCAATGCATAGCAGAAGTGCTTGGAGTGTTGGGGGGCGGGTCAAAGGGTCCGGCAGAGCATTGCCAGCCTGGGCGTCCTTGTGAGCACAGGCCTCGTAAGCAGGAGTTTCCAGGCAGGCCGAGAGTCCAAGGGCAGAGCAGGGAGGCCACTGTCCTTGTCCCCTTTTAGGCCCACAAACATTCATTCTCTTGGCAAAATTTGGCTATTATCCTTGGTCCTTTCAGTGCATTTCTGGGCAGACAAATCTTCACAAAGATTCTTCATTTGGTCACTTATTGGGTGCTTATATAGGCCAGGAAGGTACTCTGGTGGGAAAATGGGGTAAGCATGGAGCGGCGAACAGAAAGATCAATGGTTTGAGCCCAACCGCCGCTCCATGGGAGAACGATGAGGCAGTCTACTGCTATCAAGACTTCCAAACTCACTGCCCTTGAGTCAATGCCAACTCACAGGGACCCTGACAGGACAGAGGAGAACTGGCCCTGGGGGTTTCCATGACGGTAACTCTTTGTGGGACTAGAAAGCCCCATCTTTCTCTGTGAAGCAGTTCTGTGCTATTTGCTATGAGTCAGAATTAACCGGGGGCAGTGCGTTTGGTTTGGTTTATACACAAGCCAGGGAGTTCCTGGGCAGTGCTAACAGTCCATGTTTCGGCCTGCCGACTACAGCAAGCTTGGGGATTGAAATCCACTCAGAATTTCCCAAGAAGAAAAGCCTGGCACTGCTCCAGGCATCCCTGTGGTCCCTACCTGCTGTGGTGGAACCTCTATTGGGACTGTTGGTGGTGACATTTACTTCCCCCAAATCAGCCATTGAAAGCCCTTGGGGGGGGGGGGGAAGCCAGGAAAACAGTACCTCCCACCTCATTGACCACAGAACTGCCATGCATGTGGCCTGGCAATCCCAGTCCTAGGTAGACACCAAGGAGAAATGAAGGCACGGATGTACACAGAACCTGATACCCACGCTCACGACGGCGCCTTTCAGAGCAGCCAGTATGTGTAACAATCACAATGCCCGTCCTCAGAGACGCAGATAAGCAAATGCAAGACGAGGCGAACACGCGCACTAGAGACGACTCAACCCCGAAGAGAAAAGTTATCCTGACCCGTCCCACTCCATGGATGACCCTTAAAGACATTGTGCTGAGTCCGTCTCTAAAGGACAGGTACTACATGATCTCACTTCTATGAAATTAGCAACTAAAGAGGAACTCTATCGGAACCAATGCAGTAGTGGTTCTGCGTTGGGCTGCTAACCACAGGTCAGCGGGTTGAACCCCCAGCTGCTCCTCCGGAGAAACACGGGGCTTTCCACTCGCATAGAGTCACCGACTCAGAAACTCCCAGCGGCAGTTCTGTCCTGTCCTATAGCGTCGCTGTGAGTGCACATGGACTCGGCAGCACTGAATTTGTGTTTTCTCTTTTGGAACGGAATCGAAGACTGTTAGGTGGGAGCTGGGGGGTGGGGGGGCGGTTTGCTTCCAAGGCATTGAATTTCTGTCCGTGGCGGTGGAAAACTTCGGGAAAACATCGTGATCACGGTTGAAAGACGATGGAAAACCGTGATCCATGTCCCCGAACCACACGTGACATTGTTGAAGTGGCAAATGATTTGAGGTGTGTATTCTCACAGTTGAGAAGCAAGAAGGGAGAACGGAATTCCCAGTCCCTGTTTGACACACGTGGTCTCCAGGAGCTGAGCCGACTGACAGCCAGGTGCTAGGAGCTAAAGATAGATTTCCCCCCCATGAGGAGGCTCCTGCCTCCTAACCACAGGGGTAAGGGCGTGATGAGGTGCTTAGCAGCTCCTGATGACAGACGCCCGTGACAGAGCGCCATGCCTGTCAGTGGAGGAAAAAGCACTTTGAAAAATCGATTTCTTGGGGGTTCATCTAGCTCCTATCACAATCCACACATCCATCCACGTGTCAGGCACATTAGAACATGTGTTGCCATCATCATTCTCAAAACATTTGCTTTCTACTTGAGCCCTTAGTATCAGCTCACTTCTCCCCCTCTCCCTCATGAATCCTTGAGCATTTATAAATTATTACCGTATATACTCATGTCTAAGCTGAGTTTTTCAGTATATTTTTAATGCAGTTTTGTGGTAAAATTTAGTGCCTCGGCTGATTTTCCGGCTGGCTTATACTCCAGTATTTTTTCATGTCTCACACTGCTGTCTCCCCTTCACCCACTTTTCTGTTGTCTGTCGCCCTGGGGAGGGTGTTATAAGGTGATTTTTGTGATTGGTTCCCCCTTTCTCCCGAGGAGTTGTTTCTTAAGGACTTCAAGGCCCGGTGCTCAGGTGGAACCGCACATGGAAGGAGCGCAGGGATAAGAAGAGGTTGCTTGGAGGAGGCATCCTAAGAGGCAGGCAGAAAAGAGAGAGAAGCAAGAGGCAGCCTCCAAGGAAGGAGGTCAAGTCCATTAGTTCCTGAGAGTCCTTTCAATTCCCCACCTCCCATCTGCATCTGGTTGACTGTAGGGTGGGGGTGGGGGAGAAGGCAAGACTGGGACAGAGGCTTATTCATCAGAGGGGACAGCTGTCCTCGGACACTCACACTTGTTTTCCCTCCACCCTCGCTTTCTTGCTGCTAGCTACCTCAGGTTGAGTCTGCCCCTGACTCCGGGTCCACCCTGGGCCCAGTGGCATGAAGTCCTCATGACCCGCTGCAGACTGGGTTGCTGTGATCTGTAGGGTCTTCATTTTGGGGAGACTAGCCCTAGGCCTTTCTTCCTCTTCATCCATTTGAGTCAGGGAGCTCCCCTGAGACTGTTGAGCATCCTAACCACACGCCAGCCTCCACGAGCTGCCGAAGCGGTGGCTGTGGACACGGTGCCCTGGCCAAGACCAGAACAGTCTGGAGGGAAGACTGTTACTACTGCACCCTCACTTTGGACCCAGAGAGTTGAGTGTATGTCTTCTCTCCTTTGGCTTAAAGGTCAGGCTTTGTCACGGAGCTCCCTGGGGCAGAGCTCCTGGTCCAGGAGGAGCGTCAGCCAGTGGCCCTCGGTCTGGCTTCTTTCTTGTTTCCTTAATAAGAGCTGCCCTCTTTGTTTAGGAAGGCATCCATCTGAAAATGAAGTTTCTCTGAGAAAGTTCCAGAAACCATGGCACGTCCCCAATGCCACCTCATTTATGGATTCCACCTCTGGAGGGTCAACAAGCATTCAGCAGGCTTCAGCAAGCTCCTCTGGGGAGCATTGCGCGCAGGTCAGGATGAGTAGTGGTCTCATCTGGAGCTTCAAGGTCCTCCTCACCAGCCTAAACCCACGCTGGAAGGGCTCTCTTCCCTGTGGACCTGATATAGGACAGATTCTAACCAAAGAGGATAAAATGCATCCTATGGAATGAGCGCTACGAAACGGGAGGAAATATTTAAGCATTATCACACACACACACAGGGTCCTGACAGGGTGACTCCAAACCAGAAACAAAGCCAATTGCTGTCGCGTGGATTCCGCCTCATGGGGACCCCATGTGTGCAGAGGAAAGCTGCTCCCCAGGGGTTTCTAGGCTGTGAACTTTCTGAAGCAGATTGGCAGGCCTGTCTTCTGAAAGTGCCTTTGGGGGGTTCAAACTGCTAACCTTTTGTTAGTTGTCAAGTATTAAACCCTTTGTGCCACACAAGGACTTCAGTACGGTCCAACTGTACCTCTGTGAAGGGTGGTTTTCTCCCCACCTGCCCATGTCCTGGTCCTCATCATACCCTCTTTGATGATGTGAGACATTCCTGTGGACAAGCCACTGGAGACACACTGATGGAGTCAGAGCCCTGGAGCTGGAGGAGCCTCGTTGAGACCCACACCAGCACTGAAATCCTTCCACCACCACTGGATCTACAAGGCTTTCCACCCACTGACCATGATCTTCCTGCATTTGGCATTATTGCATGGTTCTATGAGTCTAAAGAGGAATTTATGAAATAGTATTGGACATATGGGCTAATATTGGTCTGGACTGGGATGTTTCTCAATATACAATTGCTCTTGTATACAAATTTCTCTTACACACACAAGAGTCTCCCAGGATTTTTATCTCTAGTCAACCCAGACTAGTACAGACAGTGTTGGCTTTGTATGCTCACGAGTGTCTTTTGTCCAGCCAAATGGCAAATAGTACCTTCTAGAGGGCATGTTCTTATGCCAGAGTATTTAATATTAATTGTTTAGAACCCTGTCAGTTGGTCAACACTTTTAATAACAGTCTTCATCAATTATATCCATGGTTCTGGCTATTCCTATTACCGATCTTCTACTGGACATATGTAAACACTGGAAAAGAAGGCTTGTTTGAATCTGAGCTATGTTTCACTGTCAAACCTTGGGAGCGAGAAACCATTTTTCTCAGCTCACTTCCTTGAAGCTGGTTTTGAAAGAAATTATAAACTTGGTCGGGTGCCCAGCACACCAAACAGCAGCAACCTTCTAGAGGTTTTCCTGTCTGGGCTCTGGGGTTGAGGGTCTAGGACTCTAAAGTGAGAAGGTGCTAGATTTCCATTCCTCACTCCCTTCCTCCTCTTTTCTATTGGTTTTGTCGACTGTAGGCTAAGGAATTCACACCGTGCCCACCATGTGGCAAGCTTCCGGCCACGTCCTGCCCTCACAGGAGCCCCTCTGTTCTCCTTGTTTCTCAGCCCCGCCCCCAACGGGCCTCACTTCTCCCAACACAGCCCCCTGACGTAGCAACTGTTTGGTTTCTGGGCTGACGGGGAGCTACTCCTCCTGGAAAAAACTTCCTGAGTGGAGTGCAGGAGACCCTTTGGAGGAGAAAGGATTAGAACTTAGTTAAAATGCAGTCACCAATGTAAATGTGAACTCTGGTTTTCCTCATACTTTTTGCTATGTTATAAAAGACACAAGATAGGTTGGCACACAGGCCTGTAAATGCACACACACTTTTACTTACAAGGGGGCACATGGTTAATGTTTGCTGAGTGGTACAAGACCACAGAGGTTTAGGGCTCAGGAGATGCTGCAGTTTGGGTTAGTTGCTACCATTCTAATATGTAGTTACCACCATTATTCACAACATTCACATATACACGATGTAATTGAGTTGAAGGAGGATTGAGGAATGCGAATTGTGATGGCGGAGAATATTCAAAGTACAGTGGACTTCTAAAAAGACAAACAAATCTGTCTTGGAAGAAGTAGGGCAAAGGGGAACAGAGCAACAAAGTCCCCAGGGAATACCAAAAATAGACTTTGGGGCCAGGCTTGGTGCCCTATCAGACTCGACCAGAAAATACTCCTAAAAGCCAACTAACAGTCCTTGAACTAACTTCAAGCTTTTCTTTTTTGTTGATGTTGTGTGTTTTGTTTGTCACCAGCTTATTGTTGTTTTATTTTGTTGCTTGGTTTTGCTCTGTCTTGTTTTTGTGCATTTTATTATCTCCACAGGTCTGTCTAAATAAGATAGGATGGATGAACAATCTGGAGGAAAAAACAACAGGTCTGACAGTTCTGAGGGGACATGGGAGAGGGGGAGGTGGGGGAAAGGAAGTGGTGTTAACAAACCAAGGGACAAGGGAACAACAAGTGATCCAAATCGGTGGTGAGGAGGGTGTGGGAGGCCTGTTAGGGAGTGACCAATGGTAATGTAACTGAGAGGAATTATTGAAACCTAAATGAAGGCTGAACATGATAGTGGGACAAGAAGAAAGTAAAAAGAAATAGAGGAAAGAGTTAGGAAGCAAAGGGCATTTATAGAGATCTAAAAAAGGCATGTACATATGTAAATATATTTATATATGAGGATGTGGAATAGATCTATGTGCATATATGTATAAGTTTAGTATTAAGGTAGCAGATGGACATTGGGCCCCCACTCAAGGACTCCCTCAATGCAAGAATACTTTGTTCTATTAAACTGGCATTCCATGATGCTCACCTTCCCGACACGATTGCTGAAGACAAAGTGGGTGCATAAGCAAATGTGGTAAAGAAAGCTGATGGTGCCCAGCCATCAAAAGATGTAGCATCTGGGGTCTTAGAGGCTTGAAGGTAAACAAGCAGCCATCTAGCTGAGAAGCAACAAAGCCTGCATGGAAGAAGCACACCAGCCTGTGTGATCATGAGGTGTTGAAGGGATCAGGCATGAGACATTAAAGATGCAGAGCAAAAAATCGTATCAATGTGAATGAGGGGGGAGTTTGGAGTGTGGACTCAAGACACATCTGTGGGCACCTGGACATTCCCTTACAGAAGGGTCATGGGGAGGCGATGAGCTAGTCAGGGTGCAGTGTAGCAATGATGAAACATACAACAATCCTAAATGCTTCTTCCCCTGCCACTATCATGATCCCAATTCTACCTTATAAACCTGGCTAGACTAGAGGATGTACACTGGTACAGATAGGAACTGGAAACACAAGGGAATCCAGGGCAGATGATCCCTTCAGGACCAGTGATGAGAGTGGTAATATCCGGAGGGTGAAGAGGGTAAGGTGGAAAGGGGGAACCAATTACAGGGATCTACATATAACCTCCTCCCTGGGGAACAGACAGCAGAAAAGTGGGTAAAGGGAGATGTTAGACAGTGTATGTATGTGTGACAAAATAATAATTTATAAGTTATCAAGGGTTCATGAGGGAGGAGGAAGAGAGAGGGAGGGGGAAAATGAGAAGCAAAAAAAGTGGAGAGCAAATGTTTTGAGAATGATGAGGGCAATGAATGTACAAATGTGCTGTACACAATTGATGTATGTATGGATTGTGATAAGAGTTGTATAAGCCCCTAATAAAATGATTAAAAAAAAAAAAAGGACGACCAGAGAGCTCCTTAGAGGCAAGGATGGCAAGGCTCAGTTTTACATACTTTGTTCATGTTGTCAGCAGAGACCAGTCCCTGGAGAAGGTCGTCATGCTTGGGAAAGTAGAGGGGCGACAAAAGAGAGCAAGACCCCCCAGAAAGGACTGGCACCGTGACTGTAACAACAGGCACAGGAAGAACTGTGAGGATGGCACAGGAGCTGGCGTGTGTCGTTCTGTGGTCCTGGGGTCATTATGGGTCGGAACCAACTAGACGGCTAACAGCACCAGCATTCTTCCCATTTTATAGATGATCAAGCTGGGCCACGAAGCACTTGTTCCAGTTACTACATAAGGAAGGCTGAGATTCAAACCTACACGGGTCAAGTTTAGGACCTTCTCCTCTGAACCACTACCTTTTTCATCTTCACAGGACATTCAGCTACACTGCATTTTTCACACATAGCACACCTACACTCAATGCATAGGAAACCCATGTGTGAGCGGTCGTGTGGCTTGCAAAAAACAAAAACCCGAAACCACATAGTGCAGGTTACCTGTGTAAAAATACGGAACATTAGGAAGCAAGTGTTCTGAGAATGAAGATGGCAACAAATGTGCTCAACACAATGGATGGATGGATGGATTGTGATAAGAGTTGTATGAGCCCCCAATAAAATGATTAAAAATAGCACTTCAAAAAAATATGGAACATCTCATTTAGAAGGCTTTTTTGATTGTTCAATGATGATCACAAAGATAGGTGTTCTAAAAACTGCCTTTTAAAATTTCTATTTAATAAGGAGTAAACCCAGTATGGTATCAGCAAAACTAGTAAGTTTCTGTTTTAGATACTGGAGAGGAAAAAATGAAAAATAGATGTGCAAACCTAAGTAGAGCTATACTATCTTTAGAGTAACATAGCTATTGGTTACATAAATAAATTTGTTGTAAATTTTGATAAGTGAACACATGTGTCTACCAAGATATTAAAGATTAAGTAGAGCATAGTTCTCTTTTCAAAATATGAAATATAGGTACCGTATATACTCGAGTATAAGCCGACCCGAGTATCAGCCGAGGCACCTAATTTTACCACAAAAACTACATTAAAAAACGTGAAAAAACTCGGCATACAGTCAAGTGTATATGGTAAATCACAGGGTCCCAAACTTATTTTTTTCTACCACCCCCTTAAAAAAGATTTCTCAGTGCCCACCTGGCAATTAAAACTTTTGTACTGTAGGCCATAGTTGGGGATAAAGTGTACATAATTTGTGGTAGCAGCCCCCCTGGATTATTCCAGAGGCCCCACTCGGGTAGTCTCACCCACTTTGGGAAACATTTGGATGAACAATCGTGAAACACATATCATTTGTAATTCTGTATTTCAATATTTCAAATTTGTGAATATTCTTAAAGGATACACCCTCCCACAGTCCCACCCCCCCCAAAAAAAAACCTACCCCCACTTTTGTTGCCTAATCCTATGTCAGGGTTAATTACACATACTTAATTTAGAAATGGCAAAATATCAAGGGCTTAAGAAAGTTAGTGAAAAAAATTCCGTTAGCTTTTAATTCTATTTTTCCACTATTCCCTAGATAGCCATTACATTCCAAGCGACTGTGATATAAAGATCCACCACTCAAGTGTCAGTCTGTCCTACTGTGTGGTTTGCGAACCATTAAGCTGGAAGCTCTGCCACAGCTGAGTCACCCGTGGTGAACAGGTTTCGGCAGGGCTTCCAGACTGAAAAGCAGACCATCAAGAAGGAACAGGCTATCCCCTTGCGAGGCGTTCACCACTAGAAACGTTACAAACAGCACCGGCCATGATCAGATCAGAGTCCCAGAAGACCAGCCCTTAAGTTGGAAGGGATTCAAAATATGAGGAAGAGTTGTGACCTCAAAGAGAGTTGGCCGTGACGACACGGATGAAGTCAAGCTCCGGGGCCTTCATGCGCTGATGTGGCACAGTTCAAGACAACAAACGGCTGCAAATGTTAGAAATTAACATGTGGAACGCACACAGCATGAATCTAGGAAAACTGGTAGTCAGAGAAAATGGAATGGAATGCCTACCAGACGACATCCTAGGCGTGAGTGAGCTGAAATGGACGGGGACTGCCCATTGCAAACAAGCATCTGGTCTATTCTGCTGGACTGACAAATGGAAGAGGAATGGCAGGCATCTCAGTGTTCCGCAAAGAGATTTCAAATTGTCTGCTGAAATATAGTGCGGTGGGGGGTAGGGTACTAGCCATATGCCCACCAGGAAGACCGGTCCTCACAACCATCATTCAAATGAATGTCTCAAACCAAAACACAATGATGAAATGAAAGACGTCTGCCAACTTCCTCCATCTGTACTTGCTGAAGCAGGCGATCTGTGCCTGTGTTACTGGCGCTTGGACAGAGAAAGAGAACTGGAAACAACGGAAGAGGACCGATAGTTGAGCAATGTGGTTCTGCGGGCAGAAACGATACTGAAGATCCCAGGAAAGGGTTTTGCAAGATCAACGACTTACATGCAACCAATTTTTTGTTCACCACCATAAACAGCCATGACGCATGAGGCCCTCGGCAGATGGGAGTAAAAGGAACTCCGTGTGCAGAAAGAGGCGATGGCAAGGCTCGTTGCCATGTGTCGAACAAAGCCAGGGGCCGCCTGCAGAAAACAGAGCAGCTGAAGAAGATAAAGCCAAGTCCGCAGGACCCAAAATGCAACGCACAATTTAGAGACCATTTCAAGAATGGTCTTGACACCTGTAACTAATGACTCAAGGCCACATGCGTTGGGGAATGGCCTTATTAAGATCAAACACAAAGGGAAAAGGTCACTACAAAGACCGAAAAGACAAAGACAAAATGGATGTCAGAGACTGGCTCTCAACACAGTGCATCTAAAGTGAATGGCAGAAATGCTGACGTAAAAGAACCGGACACTTCAAGGGGCAGCTCGAGATTAAATAGTAGGAGATATGCAACGACCTAAAGTTCGAAACCAGACGTGAAGAACACGCTCCGCTTTCCTCAAGCAGAACGAACTGAAGAACAAAACTACTTCAGGATGCTGTGGGCAAAACCGGAACGACGCGGGAAGCCACAAGACAATGTCCGGAGTAAGTCGCAGCACCAGAAGGAACTTGTCTACATTGAGGCATTTTAGAAGGTAGCGCATCGGATCAAGGACTGATGGTATGAAGGAAGAGTCTAATGTGCACTGAAGACACTGGTGCAAAGCAAGTTTCCAGGATTCGATGGACTACCAGTTGAAGTGTTTCAACAAATGGGTGCGGTGCTGAAAGCATGTGCTTGCGTGTGGCAAGAAGTCAGGATGACAGACAGCTTCCCGGCCAATCAACTCTAGGAGATCCATACTCGGGTTTGTTCCAAATGAAGGTGATCCAACAGACCGGTAAACAATACTGTTTGATGCCAGTATTATCAGTCCATGACAAGACTGTCCACAGTACTTCCAATATTTCTTGAAATATTCATTGTGCAACTTTCACATGCATGAGGTGATTGAAAATACCATGGCTTGGAGGTCAGGCCCAAGCACATCAACAGGGGAGCTGCTAGAAATTCAAGCTGGATTCAGAAGAGGACATGGAACGAGGGCTGTCATTGGTGATGTCAGATGGAGCTCAGCTGAAAGCAGAGATTACCAGTGTTTAATGTTTGCCCTTGTTTTATTGATTATACAAAATCACTTTACTGTGTGCATCGTAACCAGCTATAAACAACATGGCAAAGAACAGGGGATCCCAGAATACTCGAATGTGCTCATGTGGAACTCATACACAGGACAAATGGCAGGTGTTCAAACACAAATGGAAAATACCAAATGGTTTACAATAGGGCAGTGCGCATCACGATCACACCGCATTATTCACTTATTTGTTCTGCACAATGAGCAAATAGGTTGAGAGGCTGACCTGTGTGGAGAACGCCTCATCAGGATCGGGGGCTTACCGAACGATCTGCAGTAGGCGGATGACAGACAACCTTGCTTGCTGAAAGCAAAGAAAACTTGAAACAATATTGAGGATACCTAACTACAGCCCTTTCCCTATATATCACACTGGACATAAACAAAAATCCTCACAATGGTACTAATAAACATGGTCAATGCCAGAAACATTAAAGTTGGCAAGGATTTAATTACCCCTGAATCCATAATCAATGCCCAGGGAAGCAGCCGTCAAGTAATGAAAAGATGCCCTGCAGTGGGCAAATGGGCTGCAGAAGACCTCTTTAAAGGGTGAAGGAACAAAGATGACCCCCTTTGCGGCCTAAGGTGTCCCTGACCCCAGCCATGGTCGTTTCAGTCTCCTCCTGAGTATGCAGAGAAGCTGGACAGTGCATCAAGCAGACTGATGATGAGCTGATGTACTTAAATTAGGGTGTTCACAAAGAATATTGAAAGTACCGTGGACTTCCAGAAGAACAAACACATCTCTCTTGGATGAAAAACCGTTTTAAATGTTCCTCAGACGTGAGGGTGATGAGACTTTGTCTAACATCACATCCTTTGGAGATGTTCTCTGGAGGGACCAGTCCCTGAAGGAGGACATCATGCTGGTAAAGGAGAAGTCAGGAAAAGGAGGAAGCCCTCAGCCAGACAGACTGACTCCGTGGCTGTGCCAATGGGCTCAAACCCAACAGCGGTGGTGATGGTGACGGTGGTGGTGGTGACGGTGACGATGGTGGAGTGGTGTTTTGTTCTGTTGTACGTGGGCACCACGAGGAGGGATGGACTCAATAACCCTTTAAATGCCAACTAAAATAAAATAAATGCTTTCAAGAGCCCAGGTGTGAAAGGTTGAAAAATAGTTTTTAAACGAGTTTAAATTTTTAGAAATATACTGAGAAAAACCCATGTTTAATCTGCGCTTCAACAATGAAAATGACTAAACCTCCCCACCCACAAAGAAAATGATGTGTCCGTTCTCCCCATACTTTACGTCATAATATATATTTTTTGCTACCGTTAGATGTTTTGTAATTTTATTTTCATTACATAAACTGGGGACAAAACATACAATCAGGTCCAAATATATTACAAGGCATTTAGGGAGGTGAGTTTTGTTGCCAATCACCAGACCATTATCTGGATGGACACAGGTCCAGTCACAAGCACGTTTTCAGGCTCTCTCGGGTTTGGAGTCTTCTGGTTTTCACGATGTGCCAATAACAGGACCCCACACATCCTGGCATGCAGGGTTAGCACTCCAGATGCTCCAAAAAATCATGCTCAACACTTTCTTCCAGTTGTTCCAAGACGCCTGGGTTCTCTGCAACAGGGTCCTCTAAGAACGGAGGGCCTGGGGGCTCGGCACATTTACTTTGGGTTTTAAAGACACAGTTGAGAGTCTTGAAGAACGGCATCAGCTGCCTAACGCTGGACACGGAGTGCTGGCGCAGCAGAGGAAATTCAGTCTTCACAGTTATTTCATCGGAGCTGCTAATTTCCTGTGAGTACAAAGCCCATAAAAAGAACAGGTTAACAAAGAGGGTAAGGATATAGTTTTATAAAGAGTTGTAGACACAGCAAAACCCGAGTTCCAAGCCTTCTCTGAACTCCCTCGGACCGCTGCGTAGGGAATGGGAACAGCCCAGCCCTGCGTGCAATGGAAAGCAGACCACCGCAGATGGAGCTGGGTTCGACTTGAACATATTCGCATTGACACACCTTTCATTGGTGCTACTGTCTACTACCTTCCGGTTTCTTTTGGATTAAGGATTTTCTGTATTTATTTTGTTGTCCTTGTTAGGGTTTTTGTATGATTTTCTTTATGTGACATCCAGGACAGATGGCCCAGAGAGCCAGGAGCTGGATGAACAGTTCCTTAGGGACTCTCAGTGGCACCGTGGTGCCACACTGGACTGCGGACTGCAAGGCCAGCGGTGTGAAACCACCAGTCACTGCACAGGACAGAGACCGGGCTTTCTACTCCCACCGGGTGCCTCGACCCTGTCCGATGGGGCCACTGTGCGCGTCGGCATCGACTTGATGGGTTGGTTTTAGTAGGGTCATGGGCTCAGCAATGATGAACATGTGCTGAAACCGACTGCGGTGATGACTCCACAACTCGTTTCAATACATTGAAACCACTGAATTATGTGGCACGTGAATTAAATACCAATTTTACAAAAGAGGTTGTTTTTAAAAATCACGAAGAGGTTTTGCTCTCTATGAAAATCCCCAAAGAGCACTGGGCACAGGGCCTGAACTCACAGTCTAGGTCTGCAGTCACATTTCCCCGAGCCCACCCCTACCCCCGCCCCAGGGCTTGCCCTTCCTCCTGGACTAGCGTCCTACAGGCACGTGGGGGACAAAAACCACTCCCCCAAGACTGTGATGCCCACAAAGCTCCCCCTCGTGGCCACCGGGTGAGGAAGCCGTGTGTGAGACACAAGACCGAGAAAGTAGTCATGCAAGTTTTCAAACTTCAATAGGCAACATGTGGAAAATGAATCTCTGATCATTTAAAATCGAGTGCCACATCTGCAAGGGGCTTCCAACATTCATGGGAAGATGGAACGAAAGACGACGGAATCATGGGATCACTGTGCCAGCAGCGGCTTGAGAGGTTGGAAAGGCTGGGCAGGTGGCTGCGAGCCCGTGTGAAGGGGCGGGCGACGGTCAGGGAGGCGGGGTGGGGAAGAATGGCTCCAGACTTGGAGAATGGCATCACCGGCGCGGAATTGTTCAAGTGGAAAATGACAAAGTGGTGGAGGTTCTACTGTGAGGCTCTTCACAAAACGAAATATTATCAAGTGCTTCCCTCCCTCCCTTCCTGTGTAGCCTGTAGTTCTTCTCCCACCTCCCACCCTGGGCGTCATTTTTACAAAGGAAAGGTTTACCCCATATTTTAACTTTAGGAGTTCTAGAATCCGGACAGTGTGAGGTTTGCATTCTGGGTGATTCTCCTCGAGATCTGACAGGAAGGCAGGACCCTCTGTGTCCACCTCGGGAACGAACGCCCACCTATAACTGGAGCGAAAGACTGGAGGTTAGGCAGGCTTGCAGCTCACTTTTCTTCGCCGCTTTTCACAGACCACACGATTCACTCATTTAAAATGTACTGTCCAGGAGCTTTTAGTGCATTCAAAGTGGTACGGCTATCAGCACAATCCCAGAATACTTTCATTAACCCACAAGTCATTTCCCTTGGCTAGAAGCCCCTTAATTCCCTCAACCCCCCCAGCCTTAGACCATCACCAATCAGCTTCTGTCTCTGTAGATGGGAACATTCTATATACTTTGCACAAATGGAATCATGGAACAAGTGGTCCTTTGTGACCAGCTTCTTTGACTTAGCAGCCTCAGGTTTCCAAGGCTCACAGTTCTTCATTCCTTTTTATGGCTGAATATTATTCCGTCACAGGCACACGCGTTTAATTACCATATTCTCCATATATAATGAGCCCAAATAACCCAGGGGCACAAACACATACCATGCAGAGTCCATATAGGAAACTGTGCAAGGAGGTTGTGTGGCTAGCAGAGAGCGCTTGCCTGTAACATGCATGTTGCTTGCATAAAATACGTTGTCCATCCCCTTACAGAAGGGTCTCGGGGAGGGGACAAGCCAGTCAGGGTGTGATGTAGCAGAGATGAAACATACAACTTTCCTCTAGTTCTTAAATGCTTCCTCCCCCTCACTATCATGATCCCAATTCTACCTTACAAATCTGGCTAGACCAAAGGATGTACACTGGTACAGGTAGGAACTGGAAACACAGGGAATCCAGAACAGATGAACCTCTCAGGGCCAGTGGTGAGAGTGGCAATACCAGGGGGGTAGAGGAAGGTGGGGTAGAAAGGGGGAACCAATCACAAGGATCTACATATAACCCCCTCCCTGGGGGACGGACAACAGTAAAGGGAGTGAAGGGAGACAAAATAATAATAATTTATAAATTATCAAGGAGGGGGTAGGGAAGGGAAAAATGAGGAGCTGATATCAAGGGCTCAAGTAGAAAGCAAATGTTTTGAGAATGATGATGGCAACAAATGTACAGATGTGCTTGACAAAATGGATGTATGAATTGTGATGAGTTGTACTAGCCCCCAATAAAATGATTAAAATGATTATATATATAGTGTCCAGGGTTCAGTTGATGGGCATTTGCTGTATCTATACTTTTTGGCTTTTATTAACAGTGCTGCTGGGCACACTGCCATTCATAAAAACTCACTCCTTTCCCTCAATGTTGCCCCACGATTCGTCTCTTTGGTGGGCAGAAAGAGACTGTGTGCAGAGTGGCCTAGGGGCCAGGCGTGAAGTTAACTGGTTGAACAGCTGTGCTAAGCCTACAGGAAATGTCAGCCTCCGGGCCAAAGTGAATTGGAGAGCAGCATGCTTCATTCCAGGGCATTTATATATAGTTAAAAAAAATTGGAGAGGGAGAAAGGGAAAAAACCCCAACATAAATCCAAGCAGATCTATCAGCAGGTGACCCCTGCTTTATAGACATTCAGTAGCGCAGCCTCCCGACACCCCCTCCAAAAACAAACCCCACCCACATACCCCAGTGGGAGCCAAGTGCCTGGAACCCCAGAAGGCTCACGTCAGCCGAGAGCCGGCGTCCGAGCTGGGGGCCCGGCCTGCCTGCGGCCTCTCAGAGCGCACATGGGAGCACGGCTGGGCGAGAGGTGCCACTTACTCGTGCAAAGGCCTCCAGGCTTTCCCCGACTTACATTTGGAATAAAGGCATTTTATCCGGCGGGAAAGAGAGAGCCGTGTCCAAGAACTTGCAAGCCGAGAAGTACAAGGCGAGCTCACTCTGGGCTAGCTCCCCTTTAGAGGGTCCATTTCCATCGGGGACGGAAGTTTTTGCTCTGTTTGTTTTGCTGCTGTTTCTGTAAATTGGTAAAGGAAGGGGCCCACGTTATACAGACGTTGGCATCTGCTGCAGCCTGGTCCCCCGTGAAATGCGCATAAAATACAATAAAAGGCTGGCGCCGTCACAAGCCTTTCAGTACGATCGCACTTGGCACCGGACAAAGTGACACCATGAACTCTTGTCGGTTCACCTCGCGCACCTTTCATCACACATGGGCCCAGATGTTGGTGGTCCTCACCTCAGTGAGTCATCTTCCTCCTTCAGGTCTTCCTGAAGCTGTGTGAACGTCTGAATCTATAGGGAGGACAAACATGGATTCAAGTTACTATCTGACAGAGATAAGACAGGCAAACATTACGATACGGATGCTTAAAATGCCCCTGACCAACTGCTTTCGCTGCCAGGAGACCAGAAGAAAAGGATGGTGCTTGGCTACCACCACTGACCCGTTTGATCAGAGGCGATTGCAGAACCTTGATCAGAAGGGGGTGGGTGTGGAACAGAATTGAAATTATCATGGAAAGTGGACTTTCCGGAGCACTTTTAACTCCTGCCCTCAAAGAGTCTTTGGGTCTCTGGATTCATACATAAAAAACACCTCCCGGAGGCGTCGTTAAATCAAAGCAGTCTACTAGCTTCATCTTTGTGAGCGCTGGGCTCTCCTAAAGCCCCTTCGCACGTGGAATCAGACGGTCGCAGCAACTGCACAGGCTCGAGAGGAAGCGTGTGCGGAGCGCTTTGGGTCACGGAGGAGGCAGACAAGGGAGAAGGAGAAGAGCGCCGCCGCACAGCCTGCAGAGTCAACTCAGTGCCACTCACGCTCGCTACACACAGAGTGCTGGCTTGCCATCGGTTCTGCTGTGTCTGCTCTCCACAGCAGTGGAAAGAAAAACGTGTGCACGTCCTCACAAAACACCTAGCAAACGAGTAATGTCACAGACAGTACAAATTCGTGGGAATGAGCCACAATCCAGGGAACAGGCAGAACTGTGAAATACCAGGAAATACGCTTGACTTCATCAAGAGCGGTGTGCCAATTGGACACACACAAAAGTGTGAATAAAACTCGATGCGTGTGAAATAATAGAACCTAATCTACACTCACTGCTGCCGAGTCGACTGCAGCACACAGGGACCCTGCAGGTCTCCGTGGGACCGCCCTGTAGGGTGTCTGGACATGTTCACAGGCGGGGAAGGCCTCCTCGGTGTCCTGAGGAGCAAACTGCTGACCTTGGGGTTAGCAGCCCCACCTGTAACCCACTATACCACCAGGGCCTGCTCACGCGTGAAGGCGTATACAATATTGCCCTGGATTAAAAATAAATAAGCTTTCAAGAGCCAAATACTTGTACTCACCAATTCAGAAACCATTATAGGCCACAGTGAAGTCAAATGTTGAGGAGAAATTCTTAGCAGCAAAACTCTGAAAAAAAGAAACATCTGAGCAGCCACTGTGGATGTCTGTCCAACTCTGAGATTGTCTGTCAGCCGTTCTACGGAAAGAAGACGTTAAAGATGTCACACAAACATGCAGCTCTGGTTTCTTATTCAGACAAGGGAGATTGAAAAGTGCAGTTGTTTTGGCATTACTGGGACAGCAGCTCAGTGTAAGGGATGGGCTCTTTCGGCAGTGTTTGTAAGTGTAGACTGGCCCTTGCTAGCTGACAGCAGTCACGGCCTCTGACCCAGGCTGCAGCTGAGTAGGGCAACACGAACAGCTAAGTCAAGGTCAGAAACCTATCAAATTGTCAGGGACAACTTATGATTTTCTTCTAAAAATGTGAATTATGAGACACAAAAATCACAGTCTTTTGAAGTCATACAGATTGGTCGACAGTAAACAGTGCAATGGAGTAAGTCCGATCCATCCTATTGTGCTTTCTAATCACAACAAAACACCTTGAACAAGCTGCAAGATCAACTGTCACAAGTTCTGAACGGTGGAGAAGAGCCAGCAGGAATGTCAAGGGCACTTGGGACGTAGGAGAATGGCCTAGTGGTGAGCTAGTACCCTAGCGACTTCTATTTTAACTTCCTGTCCAAGACACAGGTAATCTGGAAGGTCAGAATCTTGGCTTGAATGAGTGAAGACCAGCAGTCGGCACCAGGGAAGAGAGCAGTACAGGAAGTGCCAGCCAGTGCACTAGGGCAAGAGAAGGAAATGGAAAGCATGCAGATTGGAAAGGAAGAAATAATTCTGTTCCATTTGCAGACGATAATGTAGGAAATCTCAAGGAACTGACAATAATAATAAAAAATCCCCAACAAAACAAAACAAAACAAAACAAAACTGACAGAGCTAATCAGGAAATTTTAGCAGGAGTGTAGGACACAAAATCAACAGATAAAAAAGCAATTACATTGCTATAAGTACTGGGAGTGAAAATTCAAAATGAACCATTCGTAATGGCTCAAAAAAATAAAAAAGTATAGTTTCACAATTCGCGAGTCTTTAAAAAATCATTTTATTGGGGTTCGTGGAGCTCTTATCACAATCCATAAATCCGTTCATTGTGTCAAGCACATTTGCATACATGTTGCCATTATCATTTTGAAACATTGTCTTTCTGCTTGAGCCCTTGGTATCAGCTCATTTTTCTCCCTCCCACATGAATAATTCGTGAGTCTTAAACTGCTTCTCGGAAGAAAGAGGGAGCTTTATACCTGCGAAGGGTCACAGTGCGGAAACTCCCAGGGGCAGTCCTGTAGGGTCGCTGTGAGTGGCAGTGGATGTGAGTGTCGGCAGACCTCACAGCGATTGTTTAGCCCTCGGGTGGGCAGTGGTGATTCTGAGACTGAACTCTCCACTTCCTTGAGACCCGGCCGGGCTTGATTCCCCCCACGCAAGGCGCTTGATGTGGCTGCCCTCACTCGTCTGGCAGCAGACGCTTGTGTGCTGTGAAGATGCGGAACAGGTTTCAGCAGAGCTTCTAGACTAAGATGGACTAGGAAGGAAGGCCCAGCGATCGACGTCTTAAGGGAAGAGCCAGTGAAAGCACCATGGATCACGGTGGCCTGGAACCCAAAGACTCATGCGAAGGTGCAGGCCAGACAAGTGCTTCCTTCTACGGTGCACGGGGTCTCCAGGAGTCGGGATTCAACTCAATAGCAGTGAGTAAGAGCAGCCCTCTGGAACTCAAGCTCAGGGTTCAGGGGGTGTGTGATGCGGGGGGGAGGGATTTCTGCTGACGGGCTAGAGAAGAACAGGTATTTGCTCTCAGATAGAGAAGGCATTAAAAGGCCCAAAGGGATATGACAAAATAACAATGTATAAATTACCAAGGGCTCATGAGGGAGGGGGGAGCGGGGAGGGAGGGGGAAAAAAAAGAGGACCTGATGCAAAGGGCTTAAGTGGAGAGCAAATGCTTTCAAAATGATTAGGGCAAAGAATGTATGGATGTGCTTTATACAATTGATGTATGTATATGTATGGATTGTGATAAGAGTTGTATGAGCCCTTAATAAAATGTAAAAAAAAAAAAGGCCCAAAGGGTCAGTGGCCAGTGTACTCTCCTATGATACCATTCTATTCTTTCCTCTACGGAGACAGCAGGCCCAATACTTCCGTTCGTTCCCAGCAACCCTCTGTACAGCGGAAGGAAAAGGAAGCGCTGTCCGGTCCTGCCCTGGCCTTACAATGGTTATGTTTGAGCCCATGTTGAAGCCACAGTGTCAACCCATGTCATTGAGGGTCCGCCTCTTTTCCACTGCACCTCTACGTGTCCAAGCCTGAAGTCCTTCTCCAGGAAAGTTTAACTTTGAAACCTACTACAGGGATCATCGCAGATGCTGCCTACAAAATGAGGGAGCTAGCATTCTCCCTCCACATCGCACAGGGGCATACGAAAGCTCAGCTTCCACTTGAAATTCAGTTCTGGCCTTTGAAAGGCTGCTATCGCCGTCAGTGGTCACTGTCTGAATCAGCTTCCTATTTAATTCAAGCAAGGACTGTCACGTGGATTGTCAACATCTGCACTAGCTCTGGTCTCAGGGTTGTAGAGGCTGCTGTTTGCATAGCCCTTGGGTCCCCTGGTGTCACTGTTTCCACGTCTTTCCATTTCTATCATTATTCCTCGCTCCAGTGGAGAACAACCAATAGTAGCTTTTGATATCTTAGAGCTGTGGTTCTCAACCTTCCCACCGCTGTGAACCTTTAATACAGTTCCTTATGTTGTGGTGACCCCCCAATGTGGGAAGCCACAGGCCGCTGCTCTCGCGAGATGTGGGAAGCCGCAGCTCTCTCGATGTGGGAAGCCGCAGCTCTCGCCGCCATTACAAGATGGCGCCGGGTAGTCAGGGCGGTGGCCCATTAAGTGGTAAACAACCACTTAAGGCATGCGCACTGCTTTGATGACGTAGTTACAACTCCGCCCTGGAGTATGCAAACGAGGGTTCTGGCGAACGCACCAATCAATAACGAGGGTTCTGGTGAACGCACCAATCAATGCATGGCACGTCCCCGTAGAGCGTATATAAGCAGCAGCAGTTTGGGGCTTCGGGGTCTTTTTCCGCATCTGCAAATCGAACCCACAATAAAACGCCTGTGGAAGAATCCTGTTGTGGCGCGTCTTTTCTTGCTGGTGAGACCTGGCGCGCGACAATACCCCAACAATAAAATTATCTTTGTTGCTACTTCATCACTGTAATGTTGCTATGTTATGCATTGGGCGACCCCTGTGAAAGGGTTGTTCGGTCCCCAAAGGGGTCGCGACCCCCAGGTTGAGAACCGCTGTCGTAGTTGCTGTTTATCCAAGTGGATGAAGCACATTGTTTCTGTGGACTTTGTTATGTGCCACTGGATCGTGGTGTCCCCTGAGACGATGGTCCTCATCCTCCTGGCCCAGTAACTCATGGCCTCAAGGTGCATAAACGCTTTCTTATAAAGAGCTGAGTAAAGAGACTGTTTTTTAAAAAGGGCTGAGTGAGGGAAAGTGAGTGGACAGGGAGGAAGGAAGACTAAAGGAGACTCAGTGCCTTCGAATTACAATGTTGGCAAAGAATACTACATCTATACTGTGGTCTGCCAGAAGGATGAACAAATCTTGTCTTGCACGAAGTAGAGCCAGAATGCCTTTTAGGAGTGAGGATGCTTTATGTACTTTGGATGTGTCGTCAGGAAGGACCAATCCTTACAGAAGGACCTCATGCTTGGTGCAGGAGGGGGGCAGAGAAAAGAGGAAGACCCGTGAGAAGAGGGCCTGGCATGATGGCTGCCAGAACATGCTTCAACATGAGCGCGACCGTGGGGATGGTGCAGAAGCAGGTGGGGCTTCATTCTGTTGTGCGGAGGGTCGCGGTGAGTTGAACCGACTTGACAGCACCTAACAACTAACATACTAATGAGCAACTTTTACTGTTTACAAAACTGGCCTTATCAATTAAACCTGATCCCAAACAAGATTTATATGATGATTCTAATATCTCCTACGCTAACCTTCCTAACTCTAAGTAAAATATCCTTCCAGGATTATATCGAGTTTATTTAAGTCTTCTTGGTCTATGAATTGCAAGTGAAAAAAATGCCATTTGAGATTTCTTTCATATTGTGGATGAAGATGAATTGAAAACAGAAAGGCAACTTTGCTACCTGCGCACTTTAGGGGGAAGGAAAAAGCCTTCAGAAACATTGTATGATTAATAGTTAAAATAATTCATAGTTTAACTTGTATTTCAGATAATGTTAATAAGTGGAATCATATAATATTTGTGCATCTGTGACTAACTTCAGCATGATGTTTTCAGGGATCACCTGTGTTGCAGCAGGTCCCAGGAGCTCGTTTCTCTTTGTGGAGGAGTCATGTGCCCTTGTGTGCACGGACCACCTGTGGTTATCTGTTCTTCCGTGAGGAACACATGGGGTGTTGCCACCTTTTGGTTACGGTGATGGTGCTGTGGTGACTGAGAGCATGTGTCTGTCTCCCTGTTTTCAGTTTTTTAATCTGTGCTCTGTCTAGAGTTCCCTTTGTTTCAGTACTGTTTCTTCAGTTCTGTTTGTAAATTTTTATAATGTTTTAGAGTTTAATTTTAAAATGCTCCCAGTAATTCTTTTCAATTGGAGGCTCTGCCATCAGTTGACGCTCCCTGTAGCCACCCTACTCGCTGGTGTAGTTCTGGTACCTCATCATGTTGACCAGCTCCTAGTGTTTTCGGCTCTACTCTAAAATTCCATCTCTCACAGTCCTCTCACCATTTATCCTGCTCACTATTGTACAGTTCCGGTAACTCATCATGATGACCAGTTCCTAGTCTTTCCGGCTCTACTCTCAAATTCCGACTCTCACAGTCTTCTCACCCATTTATCCTACCACCTCTCCATCGCCTGTTGGTCCTCCCAGGTCCGTGTCATTTCTTCCTGTCCTTGTTTCCTCTACACCGCAGGAGCTCAGCATGCCAAGGGAAAAACCTTCAACCTTTAGACCTAACTTTACCTTAACTATCGGACAACGAACCCCGTCACGCTGTCTAGTTAGCGGCCAGACCTTCCTAACATAGCATTCCCATTCCTAGTCTCAGTGGGTCCACCGTTCCTTGTGCGCTCGGTCTGCTCCGACCAGCGTGCAGCACAGCCCGAGTCTCCACCGTCTCACAGCTGTTTCTGCGCCGAAGCCCTTGTTGCGGCCAAGGGCCCGTCTGTTAAGGGTCTTCTTGGTCATTGACCTTCTGCTTTGCCAAACATGATGTCCTTCTCCAGGGACCGGTCCCTCTTGTTATTAAACCTAAGTCTGTGAGATAAATACTGATATGCTCCTTTCAAAGGAGCACTCTGGCTGTTTCTTCTGACAGTCCATGTACATTTGTATCTGCTCCTTTATCCTCAGACTTCTCACTCTTCCTCTTGCCTTTCTCTTGCTTCTACTCCCTCAGTGAGAGCGGGGTGGGATAGCCACAGACTGCTCTCGGGACTGCAGGCCAAGACCAGGCAGCCAACAGTTCCCTTTGATGCAAAGAAGGCGAATATGAAGGGAAGAAATTCAGGGTAAAATGAAACACAACCCCAGATCTTGCTCCCTCACCAGGCTCAGTAGGAAGTGCTGACTTCAGGTGGAATGTATTTTGACTGTGTAAGAAATCTGTCAAGACACAGTGCTGAAAAGCTGTTATTCCTGGACTGGACTGTCAGATTTTTCCCTCCTCAACAACAAGAAGACTATCAAAACAAACAAAAAACAACAGCAAAAGGACGTGAAGAGGACATTTCACAAAGACATTCAGGCAGTAAACCAACAGAGTACTCTGGGTCATTAGCCATCAGAGACTCAAATTAAAACAACGAGATCCCTATCATCTCACCCCAGGGATAAGAGCAAAGCTGAATAAGACAGAAAGCCATAGATGCTAGCAAGGGAGTGGAGAGATGAGAACTCTCATACACTGCTGGTAGGGGGGCACAACAGAGTAACTGCTGTGGAAAATGGTAGGGCACGTCCTTCAAAAGCTGAAAATAGAAATACGAGCGATCCCACTACTAGATATATATCCTCAAAATAAGAGAGCCAGGCCATGAACAGTTATATGCACCCCCAAGTTAATGGCAGTATTATTTACAACAGCAGAGATAAAAATAACCTGCTAGTTACTCACTGCCATCAAGTCGATTCTGATGCAGAGTGGTGACCCTAGAAGACATATCGAACTACCCTGTGGGTTTCCAATACTGTAATTCTTCACAGGAGTAGAGAACTCATCTTTTCCCCACAGAGCAGCCAGTGGTTTTGAACTGCTGACTTTGAGGCTACTACACCAGCAGGGATCCCCTGGAAACAATCTAAGTGCCCATCAATGGACAAATGGACAAACTAAGGTATAAACACACAAGAGAATACTGTGTAATGTTAAAGAATAATGAATAATCCGTGTGAAATACTCTTTTCTTTTTTCATGTGAAATATTGGAGAACATTATGCCGAGTGAAATGAATCAATTCTCCAAAGGGGAAATACTGCATGAGGTTACTGTCATAAAACGACAAGGATAAATTTACACATAGAAAGGAGCAGTCATTGATGCTGGCCAGGGGTGGGAGAGGAGGGAAAGCTAGATAACAGTATTGATTTGTGCGAAGGACAAGGTAATAGACAGTAAGGGGTGATCAGCAGAATATTGCTAAGAAAAAGGAAAACACGAAGAAGTGCACAAGAGTCGCAGGCATCCAAGGTCAGTACTATTCCACACAACCCTGCCTTGACAGTGACAACAATCTGAGTGCATGTAAAGCAGACAGGGAAGATGAGTAAGTATGTGCAGGTGAAAGGTAGCGTATACGCAACCACGTTGAGAGTGGCAGATGGTATTTCTATACCTGTACTTGTGTGTACAGTATATGGTCACTGAAACTTTGTCAGATTTGACTCGATGGCAATGGGTTTCAGTATATATATATATATATATATATATATATAGATAGATAGATAGATAGATAGATAGATAGATAGATATAGATATAGATATATCACACACATAGTACAGCAAATGGGACACAGCAATCTCAATATCTTAGCCATAACCAAACACCTCAAAGGAATGAGTTGCTGGGCCTGGTGGGCCACAGTCTTAGGGGACATGAAGGTTAATTGGCACAACACATTTCACAAAGACAATCTGCTGTATCCCATTTCAGCGAGCAGAGACTGGGATCATAAGAGCTTGTGAGTAGCCCTCTAAAATGCAAATTTTTGTTCTAGAGTGAAGAAGAAGGAAAAATAAAAAGCAAAACCTAACAAACCAAAAAACCCCAGGAAAATAATTAGTTCAAAGGACTAATTGACCACACAAATTTCAGTCTCTGTGACTCTGGGATCAGAAGAACTAGATAGTGCCCAGCTACCACTGCTAACCACTCTGAAAGGGACCACATTGGGAGGCCCTGGAGAGAATAGGAGAAAAATGTGGAACCAAACACAAGCTCATCAAGATCAAGCTTACTGGTTCGATAGAGATTTATGGAACTTCTGAGACTGTGGGCCTTGGTCACCCTTCAAGCCTGTAACTTAACTCATCCTCTCAGCTCAACTTTCAGGCAAACAATAGACAGGCCTACACGGTAAACAATAACACCAGGAAGACACAACCTCCTTAGAATAATCAGTGATAGGAGATTTAAAAAAAGACAACGTTAGCCCAGGGAGAAAGCTCAGAAGGCAGGAAGGGATAGAAAAGACAAAGAGAGAGAGAGCAAACTCAGGTAGGATGTGGGAAGAGTGCTGTTACATGGTAGGTAATGTAACCAATGTCACATATATACACACAAATAAGTACAAACTGTTTAATGGAAAACCAATTTGCTTTGTAAACTTGTACTCAACTCACAATAAAAAGTCTAGAAAAAGAAGATAAGAACTACCCTACTCTGAACTGAATTGTGTGCCCCACTAGATGCTGGAAGCTGTCAGACTCAGCGCTGAGGAGCGGGACCGAGTCTGGAAACAGTCTGCAGATGGTATCAGGTTAAGATGAGATTCACACTGGAGTAGAGTGGTCCATATAATCCACTGTGACTGGTGTCCTTATGAGAAGACAGTGTGACAACACACAAAGAGAAACCATATGACAAGGCCGAGATGGAAACCATGCCCCCATAAGCCAAGGAAGGCCATGGATTGATTGCTTGCCGGCAATACCAGAGGCTGAGAGAAAGGCAGGGAACAGGGCTTTCCTAGAGCTTCAGAGGGGGAATGGCCCTGCCAATGCCATGATTTTAGACCTCTAGGCTCCCAAACTGATATACTCAATTTCCGTTTTCAACTACCTTGTGCCTCATTGTGCATGGGGCAGCCCTAGCAATCTACTTTACTTGCTATTACGAATTAACATTAAGAAAGTCTATTTTAAACATAGCCGTATATTTGTTGATAATATTTCCAAAGTGCCTCTATAGTATTGGCAGTTGCTGGTCTCACCTAAGTACTGATTTTAACACTTGACTGCTCTACCAAAATGTGCTGTGGGTCCCCTCTACCAGCCAGCTTCTCTTGGCCACCTGTGTGTCTAGTGTGTGGGGACGCAGGAGAGAGGCTGCCCAGCTTACCTTGTATCAGCGGGAGGTAAGGGTGATACTGATCAAATTCTCCGCTGAAGACGGCAAAAGCCTGGCGCTTCAACAGCATGGCTTTCTGCTCAAAGCTTGAGAAGAGCTTTAACGAGCTGCTCTGCATGTCTGCAAAGAATAGAGCAAATTCATTACACTCAGTGCAAAACGTACCACCAGAACTTCGTGGGAGGAAATCTCTATTAGCATCATTCATAGCTTCCCTGGCTAGGAAAGTTAAAAAAAAAATCATGACTTGAATCGTGGGATTATCATTCTTTATTTTTAAAAACATGTCGTTCGTGAGAGCCTGTTTGGAGGCTCTCGCAGAGGAGCACAGGTACCAGGATACCCGTGACTGAGGACGGTTACCCTATCGGGGAAGGTGGTCCTCTTCAACCGAGCGCACACCTTCGGGAGGGAGGAAGGGGACACCCGCCTAGTCAGCCAGCTCAGCCGGATCAACCCTGGCGATCACTGTGGTGACAGATGTCGCAGCCAGACTCTCTTTAGTGATTCTGAGCGGCCACATTAGAAGAGGCCACGAGGCATACAAAAGTACTGACGATACTGCGGTGAATGTCTTCTTACTCTCAACATCAAAGTCAGGACCTGATGCAGCAGCTCCGCGGCCCCTCTCCCCACTGTAAACGGTGGTCAGTCACACACGCGTCCAGAGGGACCCATCGTGTAGTCCCACCCAAGGGCTTCAGGAGGCGATGGAACCGTGGCAGCTTAAGGAGGCTCTGAAATGCCAGACCCCGAGGGCTTTACTCTTTCAAACTGTGGCTTGCGGGCAAGTAATGCAGAACTTACTCATTAAATCTTTAAACATGGTTCTCTCGTGAGCCAGAAGATGGTCGATAATGGCCCTCCAACTAGATAGTAAACAAAGTGAAGTTAATGAAACGCATAATGGGTAACAGCCTAATTAACAAGAGTACCAAGAAAAGGCTGTTTCCCTGTTAGGAGGTATTACACACTGCCTTCTGGAAAGGGGTGAGTGGAGCAGATGAATCGCGTCTGTACACAGGAAAGCTAAGCGAAGCGTCTCATGTACAGCCACGGCTCAGGGGAATCAAAGAGGAAGCTTCCATGGATTTTGTAAAAGAAAACCAAATTGGCAAGGCTCTCTGGCTTTTTCAAAGGGTAGCACTTACGAAACATCCAACTTTCCTCTAGTTCTTTAATGCTTCCTCCCTCCCACTCTCATGAGCTCGATTCTACTTTCCATATCTGACCAGACCAGAGCATGTGCACTGCTACAGATAAGAACTGGAAACACAGGGAATCCAGGACAGATAACCCCCTCAGGACCAATAATGAGAGTAGTGATGATCTATATATTAACCCCTTCCTAGGAGGACTGACAACAGAAAAGTGGGTGAAGGGAGACAGGGGTTGGTGTAAGACATGAGGGGGAAAATGATAAGTTTATAAATTATCAAGGGTTCATGAGGGAGGGGGGAAATGATTTTTTATCAAGGACTCAAGTAGAAAGAAAATGCTTTGAAAATGATGATGGCAACATATGTACAAATGTGCTGGACACAATGGATGTACGCATGGATCGTGATAAGAAGAGCTATTAAGAGCCCTGAATAAAATGACTTTTTAAAAAGTGCCCTCTTGGTGATGTTCTACGACCGGTGGGTCATTCAGACAAAATACTAATGGGTACCACTTCCAATCCAGAGGGTTAGCTTTTAAATGGGCTTTCCAGGCAAAGAAAGAGGATGTTCAAGGGGAAAGGTACAAGCCTCTAGGCAGGCTTCTGGTGTTTGCAGGGCCAACTCTAGGCCCCAAAAGCTGACCCGATCTCCATCCTTCATCCCTGCAGTTGGCCCCCCACACCTGCTGCCAACCAGGGGAGGGCTACCTGAGCGGGCCTGTGCATCTCCAGCGCAAGCGGCCGAAGGCATCCCTCACGTGTACCTTTAGGAGGCTCTCCACTGGCAAGCACTGGAGAAGAACCTGTGGTGTGGATGCTGGGGAGATGTCACTGCTATGTCTGTCACTTTAATGTTGGCCAGGCTGTTTTTCTGGTTACAGGACAAAGTACGACGAGACCAAGCACCAGCAAAGCTCTATAAGGATACTAAAAAAAGCTCAAACCAGCCGCTGTGGGTTCATTCTGACTCAGGGCGATATCTGCATGCCAGAGCAGAACTGTGTGCCACGGGGTTTGCATGGCTGGAATTTGGAAAGGAGTCTGGTAGGCCTTTCTCCCAAGGTGCCGCCTTCAGGTGGACTTGAACTTCCAACCCTTAGATTAGCTTCGAGTGTGTCAACTGTTTGTACCGCTCAGAGACTTCACGTGCTCTCTCAATCATGCGAGAGCCTTCCTTTGCATTTTAGCTGACGGACTTCCCTTGCCATGAGCTCAGGGGAACAGGCGCTAACAGCTGTGGCTGTGACAGGTGGTCACCTGGGCTGGTGCTGAATAACCTGGCCCAGACCTGGGCAAAACCTGAGCTACCGTGCCCGTGGATGCCCCCGAGCACGGCTTCGTCAGCAGAGCTTCTTACTGAACACAGGAGCTATCCATCTGGAAGAAGGCTGGGTCCAAGAACAACTCCAGGACTTCTTTCTTCCAGGCCCGCTTCGTGTAGGAGTAACCGCTCAGATCGCTCAGCAGCTGTGCTCCGGCGCGGAAACTGGGAGCGTTGTAGGCACTACGTGGGGAGGGACAAGAAGAGGGCCCGGTCAGAGGCAGTCCAAGGAAAGCCACCTGGTGCCATGCTTTACACACCTGTACCTTCCTATTTCTGTGCTTCTGGAGAGGTAAGGTGGACGGGGGCCGAGTTACCTGTGGTTGCGCAGGTAAGGGAAGACGTAGTACAGCAATCGCGAGATCAAGGGCACGGCCTTCTCCTTCTCGTCACTCCGATACACCATGTCCAGGAGCGATGCCAGGACCTGGAAGAATGCCACAGCCAATCAGCCGGCAATCTCCCAGAGTGACGTGAAGGGGGGCAGTCCTCAGAGTGGGATGCAAAGGCATTCCACAGCTCGGCTGACGGCCGGCAGAGCAGTCCCTGGAGCAGGACATCATGCTTGGTCCAGCAGAAGGGCAGCGGGAACAAGGCAGGCCCTCAACGAGATGGATTGACACCGTGGCTGGCACAATGGGCTCAGAACAGAGCCTAACTGTGAGGCTGGGAGGGCTGTGAGGTGTTCTGCTGCACACATGGTCGCGATGAACGGTAACCGATGCGATGGCCTGTAGCAGGAAGGCCATGCAGGCAGGGACAGGCTATACTCCCTGGGCCATGAGCATGAGGCGCCTTGGTAGTGTTTCCGATGGAAATCAATCACTCACGTGATCAGGTCTGTATTTACCTCTGCCAGGAGAGACAGGGCTTGCACGCTGTACACTGAAGGGGCAGATGCAGACACCATCGAAGAAGCTGCAGCTGCTTCCGCTGAAACAGAGGCATTTGTGTTTTAGTTGTGAGAGCTGCCATTCACCGCTTCGAAGCTTCACACGCACTCAAGGCAAGAGCTCCCACTGACTGCGCATATAACACCATGGTGACTTAGGGGATTCTTGGTTAATGTGCAAGTCCTAGACCTAAGAAGCCGGGCCTTAGCATCAACAAGCTCCTGCACTGACTCAGTCTCCCTTCCATTTCTCTCCTGGCCATTGACCTCATGAGTTTCCAGGAGCACCATTTTAAAATCTCCATCTCAAACATCCTTCATAAACACCACCATCTTCCCTTTCCTGCTGGCGACGAACTCCCGGAACCCTGCTTTAGTAAGTTCTAGAGTACCACCAATCCTGAGTCTACTACCCAGACTGCCCATCGGTAGCTCCTGATGTCTGCTGCTCTGCACGCCACCCCTACATGCCCAATCTACTTCCTGGGGCCCATCTTGCAAATGCCCTTAATGCCCTTGCTTCTCTCCCCTTCTGAAGCACTCACTCAGGAAAATGCTCACCATCAGCCCTGGCCTACCCAGAGGTTCCCTCCTGGAGAAACCCCAGCACTATGCAACTCACCTCACTCTCTCAAGACCATGGACCCTGGACGGTATCGCTCAGACGTTCCTACTACGTGTTCCTGGATAGTGCGCTGGCTTCTCCAGCCCACAGTTCTTCCACATACCCCTCAAAGTCCATCAGCACCCTTTCTCTTAGCTTGGAGCAGGCGTCCTCAAACTACGGCCCGCGGGCCTCATGCGGCCCACCCAGGACATTTATCCGGCCTGCTGGGTGTTTTTGCCCTCTTTGTTTTTTTACTTCAAAATAAGATATGTGCAGTGTGCATAGGAATTTGTTCATATATATTTTTAAACTATAGTCTGACCCGCCAATGGGTCTGAGGGACAGTGAACTGGCTCCCCGTTTAAAAAGTTTGAGCACCCCTGGCTTAAAGCTTTACCTCAATATTTATTGACAGAGAGCTACAAAATGCTAACCACCTCATTTTGCCACTGAGTTATCAAGCCCGAGCTCTTACACCCCCATTATCTACCTCCTCTTTAATAAGCATGCCCCGTCTCCTATCAAATAGCTACTCCATTTGGGTTATTAGTTCTGGCCTGTGACTGTCAAGGCCCTTCCTGTGCCCGTACCCTTCTCTCAATTAACCTCTTCCTCTCTGCTGCACGGCCCCCATCGGCACAGGGAGCCTTCATCTGTGCTCAGGGAAGAACAAGTCGGCACAGCACAAACCATTCTCTGGTCCTCAGTCCGCTCATTAGGTTCTTGTCCTCTAGTCTTCAGAGTTTCCTACTTTCACTGTTTCCTCTTCCTTATCTCCTTCTCCACCTCCTGCCATCAAACTTCCCTTCCTCACCACCCACACCACTCAGCCCAGTGACGCCCACGTTGCCCAATCCAATGAGGGCTTGTCCCTCTCTCAACCCCACTTCTCAGCAGCCTTCGACTCAGTCACCCCCGCCCTCCGTCCTGAAGCACTTGCTTCTGGGAGCTTCCACGACGCTAGACTTGACTAGCTTTTCCCCTTCCCTGTGACAGCTTGACATCTTGGCTTTGCTCCTTCTCCCTTCCAGATACTTCACATTTAATATGTGCCAAACGGAAGCAATTGCCTCCTCCGAAATCTTCATCTTTGCTCGTCTGCATCTCAATGACTTAAGTCAAAAACCTAAAGTCATCCTCCATTGCTCTTTCAGTCTTTTCATTAATCAGACATCGAGTCCATCAGCAAGTCCCGCTGTCTCTGCACTTTAATTCGCCCACCTCCATCATCCCTGCCTCCAGGTCAGTATAAACTCCGCAATAGTCCTTTACCGGGACTTCCAGCACACATTGCTCCTCCCTGCCACGGGGATGTTTCCTAAGGATTGAATAAGATCCTATCACTGCCCTGCACATTTTAATGGTTTCTCACACAGAAACTCAACTCCCTGCCGTCGAGTCAGTGCTGACTTACAGGGACCTTCCGTGGGTTTCTGCGGCTGCAATTGTTTGCGGGAGTAGAGAGCCTGGTCTTTCTCCCACGGAGGAGCTGTTGGTTTTGAAGTGCCTACCATGCGGATCGCAGCCCGATGCCACTACACCACCAGGGATCCTCAGCGTCGTGAGTGGGTCAAACCATGCCCTACGTATCCCAGCCGCCTCAGTCAGCTTGGAGTGCCTCTGCCCACACTCACTCAGCTCCAGTCACACTGCTTTCAGCACATTCTTGCCCCATGCCCTTGCCCTTGCTCTTGCTCAGCGCCCCCTCCTATCACCCCACAGGGCTGCTGCTTCAGCTTTTGGTTCTCAGCACGTGTCGCTTCCTTGGGGACATGCTCTGTAACATCTACAAAGGCTCCCCTGACTCCCAGGCACTTTTTGTGACATCACACTCGTTTTCCTCACAGTGCCAGGTACCAGCTAAATACTCTCGGGTATTAACTGATTTGAACAGACTTTAGTTTGTTAGAGCATCTCTAAGTTCCTTGGAAAAGTGCACAGGCGCAGAGTTCCCACACATCCCTTCCCTCTCTTGCAGTTTTCTCCTGTTGTTAGCACCCTAGTACTCATGTGGCTCATTTGTTTCAGCTGATAACCACGATCCATAGATTAACTGAATTCTAGGTATTTCACAGTAGGGCTCTTTGTGCTGTATAGTATCACAATAGTTTCAGAATCAGAATAGTTTCAGGATCAGAATCGTTTCCCTGCCCTAAAAATGCCGCTGCTCCCCCTAGTTCCAGGAGCCCTGGTGGCACAGAAGTGATAAGGTCAGCGGACTGAAACCGCCAAGCTGCTTCTCGGTGAGCTAGAGAAGGCTTTCTACTCGTGGCAAGGGTTACAGTTCCGTATGTAGGCCATAAGGTGGTAGGCCAAATAAGTCTGGGGATCCATGACCTAGTCATGCCTTCTCCCAATCTGAGCCCGGCACCCACTGGCCTTCACTGTAGTTCTGCCTTTTCCAGAATGTCCGATATGTGGAACCTTACACTACGTAGCCTTTTCTGAGTGGCTTCGTTCACTTGGCAAGACATGCTTGCAGTGCCTCCTTGACTCTTTTGGGACTAGATAACTCGTGTCTATAAATCACGGCTTAATACTCCCGTGTGACTGCACCTGTGCGTTTACTCATTCACCAACTGAGGGACTGCTTGGTTGCTGTCAATTTGGGGCAAAAATGAAGAAAGCTGCCATAAACGTCCACGTGTAGACTTTTAACTGGGCGTGTGCTTTCAGCTCAGTTGGGAAATATCTCGGAGCACGGCCGCTAACTCATATGGTAAGCTGACGTGTAACTGTGAGAGTTGGTCAGAATGTCTTCCAAACTGGTGGCACCATTTTGCCGTGCCACCAGCGATGAAGGCGAGCCCTTCTTGTCCTTGCCAACATGTGATGTTGTCAGTGCTGTGGGTCTGACCCACTGTCATCGGTGCTCAGTGGTATCTCACTGTTGTTTGTAACTTTCAAATGGGTGCTAACGTATGGAAGGCATCCTGCTGGGGCAGAGCTAGTGGAAAAGTCGGTAGTTTGAACCCACCAGCTGCTCCTCGGGAGCACAGGCGAGGCTGTGACAGTAGTCACTGTTGTTGCCGGTCGGTGCTCTAGAGCCGGTTGGAAATTCTATGGGCAGTTCTAGCCTGCTGTCTGGAGTGGCGATGAGTCGGAATCGATTTAGTAGTGATGGAATTATTATTTTTAATGACATCCAATATTGAACATAAGAAAGGGATGAGGTTTTCTACTCCTGTAAAGATTTAGTCTTAAAACCCACAGGAGCAATTCTACTTTGTCCTGTAGAGTTGCTATGAGAGAAATCGACTGACTTGATGGAAGTGAGTTTGTTTGGTTTTAATGTTGAGCGCCGTGATTTTATTTTCTATCATCTTTCCTATGCTCCATGTGGGCAGGCTCCTTACTAATTTCGTTTGCCGTTCTAGCACCAAGACCTAGAACATGGCGCACGGCATATGCGAGACACACACTAAGACTTCTTTTCTTACAGGTTTATTATATATAATCCAGAACCTGCACATTCACTGCGTATGTTTAAAAAGTTCCAGTGGGCAAAAATATTTTTTAAAGTATTCTATATCATACTTCATATAGCCAAAATAAGAATTTATACAGTTTATTTAGCAAGACTGAAATAAAACAAGCTATGGTCCAAATGCATAGCTTTTCTAGGGCTCTGCAGTTTGCTGATCAAGTCTAGTGAGATGCTCACCAGTCGGCCCAGTTTGCAGTTCAGTGGGTTCTAAACAGGAGCAATAAACACAATCCAGTAAACATTTGGCTCCATTACTGGCTTGAGGTAAAATTTAATGACTGGACACAAACCAGACCCAGTAGCAGGTGACACTCCACAGTCCACACCGCTGTCCTCCCTGGTGGGGCAGGCGCATGCACTCAGCACAAACGACAGAAATAACCAGGGGTAACGCGTCAGGTAGGAGCAAGCTCTCTCTTTCCCGGAGCCACAATTGTAACCACAAACGCCGGCTGAGAAAGCATAATTGTTGGGTGAGCCCAGCAAATGATAGGATCCTAGTTACAGGGTCTTTATTGTAGAATTAAGTATCATTTATTTCTTCTATGCAAACCACAAAATTAGCTATCCAGTGCCCGTGGCGGGAGGCGGGAGCTGCAGGTTTGTCCAGCACCTTTCTCTCCCGCTTCTTCTGGGATGAGGAGCCTTTCAGATGGAAAAGGAGGCCTGGTGGCGCAGTGGTACGAGCTGGGCTGCTCACCACAAAATCAGGAGTTCAAAGCCACCAGCTGCACTGTAGGAAAAAGATATGGCTGTCTTCTCCTGTGAAGGTTCCCAGGCTCGGAAAGCCTACATGGGAGTCGAGATCGATTCAATGGAAGTGGTGTTGTGGCTTGTATTGTGCTAAATACCTCACATGGGAACTAAAATGCATTGTGAAGTCCTGGCCCAGTGTTAACATAAAACTGACACCAAATATATTGTCTTGTCCCTGTGTCAACCAATATGAGAACTGGCATCGTTTCCTGTCTTTATGTTAAAAGTCCCTAAGACCTAGCAAAAATAATATCTTGTCCTAAGATATATTAGCTCCTGAAAGGAAAGAAGAAAACTGAAGACCAAAATAATTGTCAATCACAAAAACAATTCCTTTATCAAAAATAGCAGCTTTGGCTGTTAAAGGCTTGAAGTCAAACAAGTGGCCATCTAGCAGGGGAACAACTAAGCCCACATGGAAGAAACACCCCAGCCTGCGTGATCACGAGGGGTTGAAGGGATGAGGTATCAGGCATCAAAGACCCTGAGCAAAAAATCATATCATTGTGAATGAGAAGGAGAGTGGAGTGGGGACCCAAAGCCCATCTGTAGACAACTGGATCTCCTTATGGAAAGGTCTCGGGGAGGAGACAAGCCAGTCTGGGTGCAGTGTAGCAACGACGAAACATACAACTTTCCTCTAGTTCCTAAATGCTTCCTCCTCTCCACCCTCCACCATCATGATCCCAATTCTACCTTAAAAATCTGAATAGACCAGAGGATGTACACTGGTACAGATAGGAACTGGAAACACAGGGAATCCAGGACGGATGATCCCTTCAGGACCAGTGGTGAGAATGGTGATGCCGGGAGAGTGGGGTGGAAAGGGGGAACTGATTACAGGGATCTACATATAACCTCCTCCCTGGGGGACGAACAACAGAAAAGTGGGTAGGAGACATCGGACAGTGTGTGAGATGACAAAATAATTTGTAAATTATCAAGGGTTCATGAGGGAGTGGGGCACGAGGAGGGAGGGGAAAAATGAGGAGCTGATGCCAGGGGCTTATGTGGAGAGCAAATGTTTTGAGAATGATGAGGGTAACGAATGTATAAATGTGCTTTATACAACTGATGTATGTATGGATTGTGATAAGAGTTGTATGAGCCCCAATAAAATGATTAAAAACCAAAACAAAACAAGAGGGACTGTATTAAAGGGTCACAGCATTGGAGGTTGAGAACCACTGCTTATTGTTTCTTAATACTCTACTTTTTTTGTTTGTTTGTTTTAAGGCCACTGTCAATACTCTACTTCTATGGCCCACTGTTGTGGCCTCGGTTCTTCCTCATAACTCCTGCTGGATCAGTGTATGTACATTGGTATAGATAAGACTTTCAATCCAAGGAGTCTGCATAAACCCCTCAGAAACAGTAATGGGAGTAACAATTCTATCACGGTATGGAAAGGGAGGGGAAACAGACTGCCATGATGGCTGGATAACCCCCTCAAGGGTGATGAATTACAGAATAATTGTAGGTGATGGGATACATCAGATGGTGCAAGATATGAAAAAAAATATATGTATATAACATATTAATGGTTGACAAAGGTGGTAGGGTTGGGGAGGGAGGGAATAAAGAGGAGCTGATATCAAATGGCTCAAGAAGAAAGATTATGTTTTGAAAATGATGATGGCAGCATCCGTACAAGTTCATTTGATATAATTGATTTATGGATTGTTATAATATCTGTAAGACACCCCCCCCCCCAGTAAAATGATTTTAAAAAAGAAAAAACTAGCAGCTTGCTTATCACAATTGATGTCTGGGGCCTTGCTGGCCCCACCAAGCCAAAGCTATTTCACTTGCACCAGCCCCAACCAACTCTGTCATAAAAGACCTGAACCATCACCCAGCTCTCCCAGGCTGCCCTCAATGAGAAGGAAGGCGTTGCCAAGCCTCTCCCTTACTGTAGCCGCTCTGAGAAGCTTGGCTTTTGGTTTGCTGGGAAGCTTTGCCTGGTGGTCCTCAGGGGCATGGGGAGTTGACAAGCTCCACATCCAATGCTGACGGCAGACTTCTTTTCTCTGAGTCTCCTAGGACGAGCTGTGTCACCTACGTCGCCTCCCCACTACATACTGAGTCATTGGCAATGTCAAGCAACGAGCTAAATGCAAAGGCTCTCTGAAAGGCCCGGGTGCGTTAGAGAGGGAGTGCACAGCGTCCCACACCCAAGGCGAGCTTGCTACGTCACTCAGCTCTCCCGCTGCAGTGCTACACAAGGACAAATGGGCTGCCGGCTTCTTTCCACCCTGCTATTCGAGCACCAAGTTCGTCGGCATGACCTTGGGAAGGCTTTACCTGGCAGCCTCATGCCCCTCAGGATGGCCAGCCACGCAATTCTAAGGGCTGCTGCTTGGAACCTGTCATCGCTGGAACTCAATGGCACTGTCTTGGTTTTTGGGGACCTTGAAAGTTTTCTGCTTTTGACTGGGCGCATTCTTACCCGTTTTCTATCACTCGTTTCAGTGGGAAATACTTGGAGTGCTCCTTCTCTGTGGAAGGTTTCTGCCTTCTGTTGGCTCTAACTCTTGCAGGGTTTTTCCTGTATAATCCAAAACCTACTGCCGTCACAATGGATTCTGACTCATGGGGACTCCACAGGTCACAGTGTAGAAATGAACCACACAGGGTCTCCAATGACTGTGACCTTCCTGACGTTTATCTCCAGGCCTTTCCTCCAGGGTGCTCCTGAGTGGATTTATACCACCAACCTCTGGGTTGGGAATTGACTGCCAATTGACTGCTCGATCCAAGGACTTAATACTCATGACACATACAACTTACAGTGTAAGAAGTAAAAACAGACCTTTTTTTTTTTTTTAAAATCCAAAGGGGAAAAAAGAGACCCACTAGTTGGCGGCTAGCATTCTTGGCTGAGCCTGGCACACCTACCACACACATCTTCCTCAGCATCAGATTCTTCCAGGGCGATCTGAGGCTGGGCCTTGACCTCCAGATTTCTGCTGAGCCAGCTAGTTTGTTCCAGGGAAGAGCCAGCAATGTTCCCCACTGCTTCTAGGATTTTTTGCGTGACTTCCTGGGTGTAATCAGGAGAAAGACGGAAGGAAGTTAGTTAACGACAAGAATCCAGAGGAAATATAACGCGAGCCACGCATATACAGGTAGGTTTCTAGGTGCCATGTCAAAAGGTAAAAAGAAACCGGTAAGATTAACTTTAATGTTCTATTTAACCCAATATGAGGGCGAGTCGAAAGATATTGCCACAAAATAATAGAAACCTCTATCAAACAAAAATATCACACTCTGAAGCTACTGATTGACTCTGCAGTCTCCTCCTAAGCCTAGCCACTTCCAGTTCTCTACCCACCCACCCACCCACACCCCAAAATGATAAAAGCATTCTGCGTGCTCCAATTTACACCACATAAAATGGCAGTGTGGGCATCCTTGGGGACTCAAATTGTGTGTCTCTAAAGAATGCTCTTCGAGTTGGGGAACAAAAGAAGTCTGCGTTGCAAGATCGGGCTGATGGGTGAGGTTTTCCAAAGACATTCCGGAAGGACAGCCCTTGCTGCCCTCAAAGGATGAGCAGGCACACTGGGTGGTGGTGATGGGGGGGAGGGCAGGGCTCCTTCGCTGGCATTTTCCCCACCAATGCAGTTTTCACTTCTCTTAAAACACCTTCGAAATAAGCTCTTTGATCATCCCGTGTCTGTGGAGAGAATCTACTGAGATTAGCCTTTGGAATCCCCAAAGACAAGCTCCCCAGCTTTCTGAACTACTTCTGCCTTGAACTGAACGTGCCCAGCAGATACTCTTGGAAGCCCCTCTTTTGAATGGGCCTTTTTTGATGGCACTCAGAGACAAACTCAAGGTCATTTCTGAGGGAGCTTGATAAGCAATATAACACAGTGAGCTTTTACATTTATTTCTTTCACACTAACATTTGGAAATCTGGCATGTATTTTACAGTTCCACAAAGCACTTGAACTGCCGACCTTTTGCTGCGTACCCGTGCACTATTAGTAACTGGACCACCCAGGGAACCCTGTTGTCTTTTATGCAGAATAGCAAACGCCTTCATAGTGGGTGCCTGTGGTCAGCAGAATTATGGGCAATTTAAACGTTTTGTTGGTAATAATCTCAACTTGCAGGAACTTCTGTAAAACTCTTCCCTACTTGGGGGCCAGGTTGACCGGTGGTCTACATTCAGTGTCATCTCTAGCTGCGTGCTCATGTTGATGCCCATTGGCACGCACAGTGCAGACAGCACCCCCTGCTCTCTTTATGCTTGCAGGGTGCTTTCTGAGAGCAAGGACACAGCGGTCGCCACAGGGAGGGCATTTGCCATGGAGAAAGCAACAGGCTCTGATCTACAGTCCACGTGCAGTTCTTCCAGTGGTTCCGGCAATAACTTTAAGAGCCATTTCTTCCGGGCTGGGAGGCCAACCCAGACCACACTGCATTTGGCCAATATTAATCCTGGCGGTTCCTTTCCCTAGGATCAGCCTTTCTTTGCCTCATGGCCTGATGTTGGACATTTTACGAAGCAGAGCCCTTGCTTTTGTAGAAGGCCCCTCCATGTGAACCTATTCAGTTGGGGGAGAGGCATTCAAGTGTGATGCCCTGTCTGGCACTGATGCTAGGGTGACGCCATGCAGGTGCTCCTATTACTAGTCAGGCTAGTGTCTATTCAAAGGCGGTGTGGTGGTTACAACATTTCATGTCAACTTGAAAATATAAAACAGTGTAGGAGTGGAGTCTAGCTTGTCAAACAGGTCACAGGCTGATGGTGCCTCCTTGTGGGTATGACTTTCTCATAAGGTAGATCATGGGAACCTCCCCTCTCTCTGCCTTCACTTTCATGGCAGGACCTATGCCAGCCCTGTGATGCTTCCATTGGATCCACAAGACTTTGCACCCACCAGCCTGTGATCTACCTGCCTTCTGCATCCTTGACTACGGCTCTGTGAGTCTGAAGAGGGACTCTCGGCCCAACTGCTTTTGATATGTGCTGTGTTTCACCCCCCACCCCCACCCCAAGTAAAACACCCACAATTAATGCATGGGAGGATGAAATTAATTCAAACAGCTCTGGAATAGAACATCTTACATATACTATGCATATCTTGTGACATTTCTAGGAGGGAATTTTGGCTTCATTTACCCACAATATAGGTAAATTATATCATCCGGTTCATTTTCTTTCGTTCTGTTCCTTGTCTTTAATCTCCTTCCTATATGCATAAAAATAGGCTGAAAATTTCTTACTTCTCATCATAGTTGTATAATAAAGGTATAAGGTCAAGAAGTCATGGATCATGTCTGGTTGTTCCCTGGTAATCGGAAAATAAACAGTCTATACCATACATTCATCAACAGTATAATGGGAAAACATAGCTACACGTCTAAAGTGAAACCATTAGGTATGTCAGGTCTACTTATTTCAAAGTTGAATTCACGTCAATGGATGTGAGCAACATTCAAGCAAAAACAAACCAAACTAGGCATAGTATGTTCATGAGGCGCGCGCACGCACACACACACACACACACACACACACACACACACAAAGGGGGGGTGGTGTTTGGTGTGGGTGTGAGAAAAAGTATGTAACGGACAAGTTATTTGCAAAAAAGGAAAACCCACTATGATTTGCGAGGCGACCCTTTCAGACCATGTACTTATCCTGTTCCCCATTAAGCATGTCAGGCTTCCCTACATTCCATTCCAGGCTACTTCACAAGCTTTCAGTTCCTGTAAGCCACGGCTATAAATACTGCAATATAATGGTGATCTTTCGTCTTCTGTGCTCCTACTTTTATGAACTGGTGTTCTATGGCAAGAAGGAGTTTTTCTTTTCCTGTGAGTGATTTTTCCTTTCACTTTTCATTGTTTACCATTTTTTCTTTGCATTGTTTTTATGGGAGTGGGGAAACAAGAGGTTTGAAGAATTGAATCTGTGTACAGAGACAGGGTGATTATTCCCATGACATTTAAGAACAAGCTCCAAACACCCGTGAGTGGGGAGAGAGGGGTGCCATCGTTTTAACGTCCACTTACATACCCTGCTCGAGCATGAGAACTTTGTCCGTAGGCCTCGGACAATCTACAGACAGTAAAGGAAGAAGAGTTGGGAACAAAGGCAGCTTTTAAAAGTCAACTCTGCACAGTGTTTCTGATCGATGGTGACGTCCTTTGTGGAGGGGGCAGATGGTTAAGTGATGGGCCAGCTGGTGGCTCAACCCACCCAGAGACACTGGGAAGAGAGGCCTGGCAATCTGTTCGCCAAAGGTTTGAGGGGACCATGAACAATACAAGAGAGCTCCCTACCCGCAAAGGACTCTGGGGAAGAACCCAAGAACCAGACAGAGCCTAGTGACTTGCAGCCTAGAGAAAACACGTCCAACACCCAACTCCGTGGAGAATGGCGAGTGGAACTCACTAGTCCAAAGACAAGCCCAAACGCAGACATCACACAGGTTCCCCCTGGGTCTCCTGCTCGCAGCCTTTCGGGAAAGCCCTCAATACCTTCACTCACACTACCACTGGTGTGCGCAGACCGCTCCCTGGGTGGCGCTCAACACTCCATGTCTGCCTTGTTGCTGTCACACAAATCTTCATGTCGACCTCTGCATGTTATGTTAGTGCTCTAATAAAAGCTAAATCGGAACAACCTGGCTTTTGCTGCCCATTTCTTTATTTTCAGCCGTTTTATTAGGGGGCTCATCCAACTCTTATCACAATCCATACAGACATCAATTGTGTAAAGCACATTTGTACATTCATTGCCCTCATCATTCTCAAAACATTTGCTCTAAGTCCCTGGCATCAGTTTGCTGCTCATTTTTGGAATTTGCCCTGTGACCCTTGAGCCACTTCTGCCATTGGTTTGATGGGGTGTGACTAGGTCAGAGCCCTGAAAACCCTGGGGAGCAGTTTCACTGTACATACATGAAGTCGTCATGCGTGGATATCGACCAGACAGGCCTAACCACCAGAGACGCTGCGGCACTGCTGGAATAGAAAACCTTTGCTGGACTTGCTGCGTGTACACACCTGCAGGTCTTTTTGGTACTTCTTGCTTTCCAGGCTGGGAGTTCTTGATACGAAGTCATTCAGCATGCTGTTGAGAGACAATCAGCTTCAGATAAAGAATTCTGCAGACACAGAGTGTTCCACCCAGAAACACCATGACGGTGTACATGCTGGGACACCGTACCTGAGGAGCAGAAAATACCCGGGTGGAGCGAGATTCAGCTGCACAGAGTCCTTTAATACTCCCAACAAGGAAGGGAAGTTCTCTTGCAGGGCTGGTACTGGGAGCCTATTTGAAAAACACAAAGAAATATCCCAACCATGAAGGTGTCAAATTGAAACATTCAGGCACTTCACAATTGAAAAGCAGTTGGGGGTGGTGGTGGTCGTGTATGGAACTGCCATGTTGGATATTTTTTGTATTAAAATATACCCAAGCTAAGTTCTAGTATTCTGGCAAGAACTGGGGGCGGGTAGACCTGGGCTCCTAGTGGTGAAAGGTCAGGTCCTCTTGGCTTCCTTGTTTATAAGATACAAGCCTTAAATGAGATGATTGCCATTGACCTCTGGAGCCTGCTCAACGCTGATATTCTGCCCGACATGGTTCTAATCTTCCTTGGCATTGTTGGTGACATGCTGTCACCCATACAGCAGTGAGGAGTCACCCAGCAGCAAGTTGACCGCTCAGCAGCTCTCAGGCGAATGAAAGGGATTCTGTACTGGCTGCTAAAAAGCAGGGGGCCCAAGTGAGAACACCAGAGCCCAGGGGCCCCCAGGGTCAAGTCTTGGATCCCCAACTTACTACTTCTTGCGTGAGCTTGGCAGTTCCTTCTCTGTAAGAAGATGATGATAAAAACCTAACTTGAAGCTGCTGTGATACCCAGATGCTGTCAGTGAATAGGGCAGTACCTACTAGCTCTCACTCATCTTTAAACTTCAGAGGAAAGCACAGCAGTGATGTTTGTGGTGAACGGCTGACAGCTTGTCGGATTGTACTCTAGTCTAGGGACACCTGCACAGATGACCCTCAAGTCACTTCCTTGCAACCTTGGTATGCACAAGTGCTGCCTTGGGACGGTTATGGACCGCCAGCTGTGTTAACCAGCAAGACTGTCCCTGATTGTGACGGCCATTTACTGCGGTCCTCCTGGCTCATGCCTAAGGATAACAGGGCATGGCTTTCTTGAGATGTGGCCAATGTCCCCTTCACTCCCATCCTTCTTTGTCTCCCCACACCATTCATTAGAGAGACTGTCCTCTGCCCATGGTAGAGACTTAGCATCCTTGCTGAAAATCACATGACCATTGATGTATGCTTTTATTCATTTCTGGATTTTCAATTCTAGCCCGTTGGTCTATAGATCTATCATTATACTAGTTTTGGACTGCTTTGATGACCGTGGCTTCGGAAGGAGTTTTGAGAGCATGAAGCTGAGTCTGCCCACTTTGTTCTCTTGCCCACACTACTTCGGTTATTCCAGGCCCCATGCTATTCCATATACATTGGAGAAGTAGCTCTTCCATCCATTTCTGCCAAGAATGCCACTGGAGTTTAGACTGGTGGTGTCCTGAATCCATAGACCGCTTTAGGTAGCGCTGACGTGTTAATAATACAAAGGCTCACCCTCATTTCCTGCAACAGAATGTTCCACACAGCGGGTGGTGGGCCGGGGGTGTGGCATGGTATGGCGTGGCATGGCGTGGCGTGGGCAGTCTGGAAAATGCACCTGGGATGTTGCCATTGTAGTTGCTGAAGGAGGCTCAAGGAAAGCGTCCTTTCCTCTATGGAGAAAGCCCGAGGGAGCACTTCCAGTGCCTCCTTCAGGTGAGGCTGCTTACAGCAGAGGCTAAGCTCAGCAAAGGAAAGCCGGGGCCGGGCCGCCCAGCATTAAGCCTGTGAAGTCACTGAGGTCACCATCAAGATCACCACTTACCCTCGGATCAAAGAGGCCTCTACTGCCTTCCTACTTAAGTGTTTTCTGGACATCGATTAACTTGGAGCTGATTCTTTTGAAAGCTTAACGGTCTTTCAGGCATGTGTTGCTACATAAATAAAGTGCTCCACAAATTCACACGGATTTTTAATGTCCGGTTAGATCGGCAGAGAAGGAAGGATTCGTTCATTCCCAGGCCTCTGGAGGAACCTACAGCGTCACTTGCGCATTTTCTGGACGAACGCTCCCCAGTCGCCAAGAAGTTAAGCCTGTTCCTAGGTAGGGTCACCGCCGCCGTGCCTGTATTCCCCTAACGCTTCTCAGGAGAGGCTATTACCTTTGGATGAACGCGTAGCTAAACTGCAGCACAGGAATGTCCACGAGGGGCGATTTCTGAAAGGGAAGCAAAGCCACGTCTGTAGGAAAAAGGCTCAGAGGCAGTTCAGATGCAAAACAAACCAGAGATAATCGACCTTAAAGAGTCAAGATCTGGAGCCAAAGACGCTTGCAGCCCAAATCTCCCACAAGTACAACAACACGAACGTGTCCTACGAGGCCCCAAATCCTTAGCAAGCACTTCTCTTTAAAGACATCTACTGTGATTTCCTGTTCTGTCTACTTTCCATTCCAGCCTACCACAGTGCACTTGGGGAGAACTCCGAAATACTACTGAACCAAAAGTTTGGGGGGCAATGTTGACCTTTGTGAAGCACGTGACTCCCTACAGGCACGAGACAACACAAATGTCTCATTCTAAGGAGCCCTGGTGGCATAGTGGGTTTTGTATGGGGTTGCTAACTGCAAGGCCAGCAGTTCAAAACCACTAGCCTCTCTGCAGGAGAAAAATGAGGTTTAACATTCCCTTAAAGATTCATAGTCTTAGAAACCCACAGGGGCAGTTTTACCCTGTCCCATAGGGTTGATGGCAGTGAGTTGAATTTTTTTAAAAATCATTTTACTGGGGGCTCATACAACTCATCACAATCCATCCATCCATCCATCCATTGTGTCAAGCACATTTTGTACATCTGTTGCCATCATCATCCTCAAAACATTTTCTTTGTACTTGAACCCTTGGTATCAGCTCATTTTTTCCTCTCCCTCCCCTCCCTCCTTCACAAACCCTTGATAATTTATAAATTATTATTATTTTGTCATGTCTTATGTCTCCCTTCACCCACTTTTCTGTTGTTCATCCCCCAGGGAGGGGAATTATATGTAGATCATTGTGACTGGTTCCCCCTTTCTTCCCCCACCTTCCTCTTCCCCTCCTGGTAGCTCTACTCTCATTATTGGTCCTGAGGGGTTTATCTGGCCTGGATTCTCTGTGTTTCCAGCTCTGATCTGTACCAGTGTATATCCTCTGGTCTAGCCGGATGTGAGTTGAATTCTTAATGCAGGGAACTCCCTTACACCTGGCCCAGACGACTCCCCTAAATCCTGATTGGACTACACAGAAACTGGTTCTAAAACATAGTTTATCCCCCCTTCTCCTTGCTGGTAGGAAGCTATCTGTAGAAATTACAGAAAGTAAGCTAATAAATTAGACTAAACCCCAAAATATTGGAAGACCACCAAAAAATGAGTCAGCCAGACCAGTGTTCTTTTTAGCACGGGAGATGATCATAAGTAGCTACTTGCAGAAATTCATATAGCATGACGCAACAGGACCTGCCAGTGCCTGTCCTGCCAGTTTAGAAAAGCTGCCTTCAGGAGGAGGTCACCAGTGCTTCCAGAGCAGTGAAGTCATTCCTGACTTTGGGGGAGCAGGGGCTGACTTGTCAGCTTCCATGCAACAGACAAGAGTTCAATTCCTGGCCAATGCACCTCATGCACGGACACCACCCATCTGTCAGGGGAGATCTGCGTGTTGCTATGCAACTGGACAGGTTTCAGTAGAGATTCTATATTAAGACTGGCTAGGAGCAAAGCGCTGTCATTCCATCTCCAGAGCTCACGACAGTTGATTCCCACCTGGTCATGGGAATGGGGTAACTGGGTAGTGAGTGTCTCCCCTACTGAGCGTGGCCTCAAGGAGAGTTAGGGTTACCCTGACAGTGGTCTACCACAAGGGACTAACTACTGGTATGAAGGGTCAGTTTCTTACTTGTCATAAACGCAAATCCACCGAGGATGAGGCCCTGGCTCCGTGCCCAGGGAGCTCAGCGACGTCCCTATATGAATCCATGAGTGAGGGAACTTGGGGCTGCGGCCCCGGGCGGGAGGCCAGGGAGGCAGGTCTGATCATGCAAGCTCGCTAGAGTCCATTTACATTCAATTCCTTTAACACTGAACCGGTTCCAAACACTTGCTCTCCCAGTGCTAATTTTGGGGGTGGCATATCTGCCAGTCCCAACTGGAATACAAGCCGATGGAGGGAAGATACTATTTCCCTGTTCAGGACTTTCCTGGCACACGGCATGTAGGAGCCCCGGTGGTGTAGTGAGCTCAGCAATGCAAAACCCCCATCCCTCCAAAGCAGAAAGATGAGGCCATCTGTCCCTGTAAAGACTTGCAGCCTCAGAAACCCACAGCGACAGTTCGACTCGGTCACAGAGGGTTGCTACGAGTTGGAATTGACCTGATGGCAGTGATCTTGGCTTTTGTTGTTTTTAAGCCATGCGAGGCAGGAGTTCCTGGGTTGGGAGAATGGTTAATGTGGTTGGCAGTTAGTTGAAAGACTGCTGGTTTAAATCCACCCAGAGGTGCCGCCGAAGAAAGGCATGGGGATCTACTTCTGGAAAAATCCTACGAAGCACAGCTCTCTTCTGACACACAGGAAGGGCCTACGTCAGAGGTAACTTGACGGCACTGGGCACCGCGCGGTGCACATGCTCCATTTTCAAGATGCTCTGCAGCCCACGTGACGGTGAGAAGTCCGCAGCCAACAGGACCGCCAGCTGTGGTGGTCTCCGCGTTAGCACTCCACAGGGTCGTGTGCCAGGGAGCCTTCCAGGAAAGAGGAGCAGCAGTTGAGCTACCGAATGGGAAGATCCCACATCAGAGCAGTCATCTCAGCTATGAAAATCTCAAAAGATGTTCTGGGGTCAGGCGCCCCACTCCAGGGTGAAAAAAAAAATCTGTGTCTGAAAAAAGACATCTTCAAAACCCAAGGGTTCGCTTTTGCTGCCCTTCCTGACTTAACTTGATGACGTAACAGCCAGAAATGCATTTCTCCACACAGGCCTACCCTGGAGCCACTGCAAGTTTGCTTCCAGGCCGCCACACTGAGCAAGGAGGCGGGCTCGTGGTAAAGGGAGGCCCATGCCTAGTTCTGGCTCCCCAGGGCCTCTAAAATGTATGTTCACTGCACTGTATGCTAGTCCGTGTGCAATAGCTCCATGAAAGTCTGAAATAATGCGCACGTACCACAGTGCGGCTTGGAGACCCCAAGCGAACACGCGCACTCTGTCGGACAATGAGGGCACTGAGGGGCGCAGCCCAACACAAACCTTGATGAGAGTGAGCTCTCTGTGGGGCACGAGGAAGCCGAGGACAATAGGAGAAAGGCCTTTCCCATTCCACTCATTTTCATGTGAGGGGCTCAGTCTTCGTTTTAAAGTAGGGTTCAATTTAAAATGATTTGTTGGCAGGCAATTACTTCAAGGTGGCCATAGAGCCCTGGTTTCTATCATGTTAATTAGGAGCAAGGCAGTGCCCACACTTCAGGTGAAAAGCTTTGCTTGGACCGAAAACAAGACAATCAAACCAAACCTCACCAGGGATCCACACACCGAGCCGGGGTCAAATGGACTATCTACAAGTAAGGGGTCCCTGTGGGACCTGGACTCCTCGAACTGCAGGAACCAGGCAGGAGACCATGAGGTGCTTCCTGGTCATCAGATGGACCTTCCCGTGGAAGTATTCCGCACTGGCTGTAGCCAGATGAACTCTCCTCTTCAGAGCCTCTAGCAGCTGCTACGTCCTGTGCTCTCTGGGTTTCACTTGGGTCAGAATTATGCACCGTGTCTACGTCGGGCCCCTTTAGGCTGCCAGTTCCTGGAGGATACGTGCCAGATCCTCTCTCTGAAGACTTGATTACATTTGGCACACAGTAGGTCCTTGACGAGGGAGTCCCTGCGTGGTGCACATGGCTGACACGCTCGACTGCTAACTGAAGGCCTGCCAGCCCATGTCCACCCTGAGGTGCCTCAGAAGGATGGCCTGGCGATTCACTTCCCAAAGTGCAGCCAATGAAAACCTCCCGGAACACAGTTCTACTCTGACACAGCTGGGTTGTCATGAATTGAAATCAATTTACTGATAACTGTTACTGGCGGGTCCTGGATCAGAACCCTGGCACTGGATGATGGGCTGCGCTACAGTGATATGAGGATGGCAGCCATCCTCACTTCAAGTAGTTCCTACCTTCAAACAGGAGCACCAAAGCACAGCAGGCGCACGAGCTCCCCAGAGCATCTTAATACCCGAATACCACCCTCTGCTTGCAGCACCATGCTATCTCAGTTGTCCTACTTACTGCCGCCAAACAGACTCTGACTCACAGAGACCCTATAGGACAGGGCAGACCTGCTCCCGCTGCGTTTCCGAGACTGTTACTCTTGATGGGAGCAGAAAGCCCATCTTTCTCTCGAGGAGCGGGTGGTGGTTTCGGACTGCTGACCTTGCTGTTAAGCAGCTCAATGCGTAACCACCAGGGCTCCTCCTAGTGGCTGGGCCAGTGGCGTTTCGTGTCCCTAGCTGCTCTAGGTACCTGCCACGTGTCCAGTAAAGCCATAGCTAAGGAGCAGTCAGGGGAAAAGCCCACCCTGCCCCTGGCAAGGTGCTAATCCCAGGTTGCTGGCTTCACAAAGCCCATTACCTCGTCCCCTTTAATCTGTGGCGGCTTCTTGACCACTTCCTTCACCAGGAGCAACACCGTGTCAGTCTTCAGAGTGCTGAGTGCACAAACCAAGTCCACCAGGGTGAGCTGGGAGGCGCTGGCCACAGGGACGATCTGCCAAGAGAAAACAACAAGACCACACCGTAAACCTGTAGACGGGAACTAAAAATACCCTGGTAGAGTTGTCCTGGAGAAAGAAGTCTGTTTCCATCTTTGGGATAGAGCTTTCCCATTGAATTGGGTAAAGGATTCCATTGGTAGGAAAAGAGAGTTGGCTAATTTTTTTGTTCCAGTAATCAGTAACTGTGATAGTTAAGATTGTGGGCAACTGGGCCAGATTATGATGCTCTGTGGTCTGGCAGTTACAATGCATTCAACCCCCAGGATGAGAATGGATACAATGTAAACAATGAGATCTGCTGTGAGCACCCAATCACCTGAAAAGGGCGTGGCCATCTTCCGACATTGGGATGTTCTGAAACAGTTCTTTGTTTTGTTGTTGGATCTACATCCTGCATCTGTTTGTCATCATGTGACCTCTGGTTGCGTGGATTTGAGCCAGCTGTGGACTGCCTGCCAATCCTGGGATTCATTAGCCTGGGTAGCCTCTAAGTCAGCAGCCACCTGAGCTGCTGGCCTGGGGTTAGTCAGATCCAGAAGCCTCCAGTCTGACAGGGGACATTCTCATTAGCCATTTCCTTGATACAACAGATTTTCTCTCTTTTTCTTTCTCTTTCTCTATATACATACTCGAGGGGTACCCCCCAAAAAAGAGTGGAATTATCTTTTTTCAAAGCTATCCATTTAAGTTGTTTTAACAAAACAATTACTTTTTTATTATTAAATACTGTTATTGGGGCCTCTTACATCTCTTATCACAATCTATACATTCATCCATTGTGTCAATCACATTTGCACATACGCTGCCATCATCATTTTCAAAGCATTCTCTTCCCACTTGAGCCCCTGATATCAGTTCCCCATTTCTTCCCCCTCCCTCACGAAACCTTGATAGGTTATAGATTATTATTTTCACATCATATATCATCCTGTCGCCCCTCTCCCACTTTTCCATTGTTCATCACCCTAGGAGGGGCTTATGGGTTGATCCTTGTGATCAATTTCCCCTTTCTCCCCCCACCCTCCCCTAATCCTCCTGGTATCTCCACTCTCCTTGTTGTCCCTGAGGGGTTTATCTATCCTTGATGCCCTGTGTTGCGGGACTTTTATCTGTAGCAGTGTGCATGTTCTGGTCTAATCTGATTTGTAAGGTAGAACTGAGATCATGATAGTGGGAGGAGGGATTGGAAACATTAAAGAACTAGAATGCTGTGAGTTTCATCGGTGCTATACTGCACCCTGACTGGCTCGTCTCTTCCCTGTGACCTCTCTGTGAGGGGCTGTCAATTGTCTACAGATGGACTTTGGGTCTCCACTCCATGCCCCACCCCCCACCATTCACATTGGGTGTGATTTTGTTCTGGGTCTTAGATGCCTGAGACATGATCCCATCGACACCTCATGATCACACAGGCTGGTGTGCTTCTTTTCCATGTGGGCTTTGTTGCTTCTCAGCTCGATGGCTACTTGTTTATCTTGAAGCCTTTAAGATACCCGAAGCAGTATCTTTGGATAGCCAGGTACCATCAGCTTTCTTCACCACATTTGCTTATGCACCCATTTTGTCTTCAGTGATCTCGTTGGGAAGGTGAGCATCACAGAATGCCAGATTATTAGAACAAAGTGTTCTTGTGTTGAGGGAGTACTTCAGTTGAGGCCCAATGTCCATCTGCAACTTTAATTCTTAACGTACAGATATGAGTACTTAGTTCTAGTCCTCTCTCATTATATATAAATATATTTACATATGTACATGCCTATATTTAGACCTCTATAAATGTCCTTTGCCTCCTGGTTCTTTCCTCTATTTCCTTTTACTTTCCTCTTGTTCTACCATCATGCTCAGTCTTCATTCAGGTTTAGTAATCCCTTGCTGCTACATTGCCCTTGATTAAGCCCCACTAGGCATCCTACGCCCTTCTCTCCACTGATTTTAGTTCACTTGTTCCCTTGTCCCTGGGTTGGTCCCCGCCCCCCCTTCCTTTCTCCCACCTCCCCTTCTCCTGTATCCCCTTAGAACCATTGGTCCCATTATTTTCATCTCCAAATTGTTTGTCCAGTCTATCTTATCTAGATAGACATGCAGACACATTAACAATCACAAAAACCAGGCAAAGCCAAACAAAACAACAAAAGTCAAAACCAACAAAACAAAAACTCCAAACAAAACAACAAAAACAAAGCCACTGACAAAAATGGAAAAGCCTATAAATAGTTCAAGGTCTGTTTGTTGGCCTTTACGAGTGTTTTCCAGTTGGTCTGATGGGGTTCCACATGCTATCTCCAAAGTCTATTTTTGGTATTCCCTGGGGATTTCATCTCTTTGCTCCCCTTGCTGCTCTGTTGCACACCCTTAGTGTTTTGCCCCAGTGTGATGGGGTCAGATTGGGCACAGTTTCCCCACTATGTCTCCAGTGTTGTCCCTATAGGGCTGTGTTGGACAGGGTTCTCTAGAGAGACAAACCTGATTGCTAGTAATTATATATAAATATATTTATAAAGATAGATATATAATACAAGAAATGAACCGTTAAATTAACTATCGCAAGGGCTATGGTGTATTGAGGGACGCTGTTCTTGTGGTGGGGCCGTCCCTATGGTCCTCTCTGTGCACTGTCTGCTCCACGCAGGAATACTGTCCTCAGGGATTGGTAGGGCAGGATGTCCTCCTCTTCCTCTCCATCCCTTTCCTTTCTCCCATGTGCTCTAATCCGACGTGCCCCTCTCCCCAAGCTGACGCTCCAGTGCTATCCTCTGAAATGCATTCTTCTGGTGGGGGAGGAACAAAACAACCTTATCATATTCAAAGTACTCTCCATTAAACTTAATACATGTGTCAAATCTGTGATTCTATTCTTGGAAACATTTTTCAAACTTATCTGTTTGGGTGGCTGACAGCCCTCCCTCATTTTTTTCTTCACCTCTGGTCAAATATCTGACTTTTCATGTCCCTCTTCATTTGCAGAAACAAAAAGAAGCCCCACTGAGTGATGTCAGGTGAGTAAGGTGCATGGAACAGAAGAGGCATGCTGATTTTAGCCAAAATCTGCCATGCTGAGATGGCTGTGAGCAGGTATGTTGTCCAGGTGCCAAACCAGTTCCCCGTCTGCCACAAGTCAGGTCTTTTTGATTACATACTATTACACAATCTTTTCAGAACCTCTAAATAGAAAGCTTGATTAACAGTCTGACCTGGTGGAATGAACTCCATATGCACTATGAGTTGACATTTTTGTCCCTTCAGGAAATTATAGACTTCCAGAATGAGGTTTGTCATCGATAAACACTTCACTTTTTTGAAACAAGAAAGCCACTCGTATGCTTGTGTTTCTCCCATAGCATTGTCCTTGTAAGCTGTGTTCAACATCACAACAGATTCTGAGGCATTTTTCCCGAGCAGGAACACAATTTCACAGGGACACACTGTTCTCTTAAATCGGCCATCACAAAAAAAGAGATTTGAGTGAACATACTTATATGAAAACATTCACTGTGACCAGAGAGAACCTTCCCAGGCGATGCTACTGGGTGCACTAACTCAGAGCAGGTTGCTGGGTGCTCGCCTAGAGGGAGAAAAATGTGTACTGACAAAAGCTCTGCTCCACCCAGCACAATTCCATTTTTTTGGGGGGGGAACCCCCTCATATATATGAGCTTTGTTGGTTTTCTTTTGTTGCAAACCTAGCCTAAGGAAGTATTTGACGTACATCACAGTTGGTGATAGGGAGCAACACTGGTGTTTCAGTTAGTGTACTACCAGAAATACCACAAGTGGATGGTTGTAACAAACACATTTATCCCGTCAATCAGAGGGCCAGCTCTCTGGAAGGCTTTCTCTCTCGGTTGTCTTGGCAGGAAGGCCCTTTCTCTTTTCAGCATCTGTGGGCCCAGTCTCTTGGAGATCTATGTGTTTTGATATCACTTCTCAGCACAGGGACTCCGGGTCCAAAGGACCCACGCTCTGCCCATGGCTCTTCTTTCTTAGTGGTCCTGAGGTTCCTTTCTTTGCTCGCTTCTCTCTCCTCGGATTTCTTATAAGGCAAATGGCGCGAGGTCACATCCCAAGGAAACTTCTTGTTCATGGCACCAGTAAGGGTGCTGCATCCCACCGTAATCCCTTTACTTCAATACATAATTGTCAAGCGTCAACATTATGGTCCAGCCCAATTGCCACATATTTTCTAACAGAAGTCAATCTGTGACAGCTGGTATGCCTGAATTAGAAAGTACTTTGGAATCAGATTATGCTTGACTTGAAGAAAGTAACTCAGAGTCAGAGACAGACCCAAAAGTACCAAGTCAGTGAGGCAAACAGAAATCACGCTAACACACACAGTGGCCTTGCTAGGAATGTCTCCATAGGGGAGGCACCCTGCTGATTCTAGGCCTCTGTACCAGGAGGCTAGACCTGGCTGGCACTAGGTTTATCACCAAGGAAGGTCCTCACAGATCCTCTGCAGGGTGGCCCGGGGACCAACTCTCACCCCAAGCCACAGGACTCTGGAGAGTGTCCCACAGGGGAGAGAGTCCTCTCAGAGGGAGGAAGGGAGGAAGGGGAATGGAGTCTAGAGATGAGGACTGGACTTAGGTAAGAAATGTGTAAGTCAAACATCCAGGTGAATAAAAGGCCAAGTGAAGTTAGCTTTGGGCGTAGGAAGATGATAATACTTATTTACTTTAGGCTAATGGGGAAATATTGTTTGTATAAATATTAAAAAAAACCACCCCTAAAAAACAGTGCTACAGGCAGGGGCGGGCACAAAGGGACCACCACAGTCTGACAGCGAACCAATTCTGAAGGTGGGTGGTAGGTCTGTGGGTGGGCTCTTTGCCTGTTTCTAGGGTGGCTGAAGCTGCGATGATGGTTAGAGGACTCGTGGTCTCACAGAGCAAGGCCACTAAGAAGGATGAGGAAGAGGAGTGGAGAGTGGCAGCTAAGACATCACTGGCAAATGGCCCTCCTTCTAAAACACATGCATCTCCCTCCCTCCCTCCCTTCCTCCCTCCCTCCTAAGCACCCCAGGCTGGTGCAAGTGATTATTAGCATCCTAAGCTGCTAATAGGAAGGTTGAAGGTCCAGGCCAACCCAGAGGCACCCGGAGGACAAGCCAGCCACCGAAAGCCCTGTGGGTCACAGCTCCACTCTGCCACACACGCCATGACTCCGTCAGCCCTGTGGTAAGTGGTACTGGGGCCAACACAAACAGAAATGGGATGGGGCTCCTGCTCTCTGCGGGCTCATGGATAGGTGCAGAAAGACATTTAAACAAAGTGTCTCTTTCCCCGCCACATCCAGTCCATGAGAGTGTCTAGTCCATTCTAATTAGCCTTCTAATACCATAGAGGACACTTTCAGTCTTTAAAATACATGGGCTATAGATACACTCCTGTATGTGCAGTATTAGGTATGGCGTGGGAAGACTCAATACAAGCTGCATTTGCTCTTTCACAGGCCAGGGGTGGGTTCCGTTCCCGCCATGCTCTCAACCCAAGGTTTTAATAGCCTCCTAGCTGGCTTTGCCCCCAGCTTTGAGTCCGCGGGCCCTTTGGTAGCTCCTTGTCGGGGGAAGCGTGCCCGGGGCGCTGATGCTCGAGCCTTACCTTCATCTTGCTGTGGCGTTTCACTTTCTTCCTGCTCCACACTGCTGCGACGGCTGCTATGAGCTGAACCCCAAGGTGGGCAGCCAGGGGATTCAGGAAGTCTAAAATCTTTTGTCTTATGGTCTAGAAAACCAACGGGAAAGAGAGAGGTTGTTGTACCACCAGGCCTATCAACATGACAGTCACCGCTTCCTAAACCCACAGGGGCAGTCCTCCTCCATGCGAGCGCGTCACTGTGGGTCAGAATCGACTCGGTGGTGGTGGGCTTGCCTTTGGAGCTTCAACAGACTCCCAGGTGCCTGGATGGTGCAAATGGTTTGACCTTTAACCTCAACTCATGCAGAGCAGGGCTGCTCGCTAAGGTTTTGTTTCCTAAGCTGTGACCTTTCCGAAGCACGCCACCAGGCCTCTCCTCCGAGGTGCCTCTGTGGGGAGGAGTTTGCACTGCCAACCTTTCCGCTAGGAGCCCAGGAGTGGTCACCATGAACTGGAACCGATTTGATGGCAACTAACAGCAACTAACTCAAAGGTTGTTGGGCTTAACCTACCCAATGGGGTTATGGAAGGAAGGCCTAGTGATATGCTTCCGTTCAGATTACGGCCGAGAAAAGTCTACATATGGGGCACAGATCTATACACACAGGGTAGCCGTGAGTCTTGGGTGCAGGGACCACACTGTCTTGGTGTTCCCAACATGTGCGAGTGGGCCCCCGCACAGGAAGAGGCGTGAGCAACTCTGAGCCTTGACACCCCAGGGAAGGTACAGAGAGCCTCAGAGTGGAGAGCTGGGCAGCTTCACTGGGCAGGGAGAGAGGAGTGCTGGCAGTCAGTGAGGATGGCCCTGAGCAGCATGCTTTCTCCCAGGGTAGTCTTGCAGGGGGGCATAGAGAAGGGGTCTGAGCAGCTGAGTTGGCTTGATTTCCACCCCGACACCCCGCAGCCTAAGGCTGGGTCCACTGGAAACACAGTTTAACATTTCCAGGAAGAGAGAACCAACTCACCAATGCCATTCTTCAATCTGTTACCTATGGACTTAAAACTCAGTGCCTGTTTGTGCCAGGTGCCAACCAGCTTGAAGAACAAAGCAATCAGCATGGCTGTGTGCCAGCTGCCAACCTTGGCAGAACAACAGGGGGTTTCAGTTGTTCTACCTGTGTGGACTTTTCCAAAAAGGCAACTTGGGCAAAATGCTCCAGAAACATCAGCCGTTGCGTAATGCCATTATCACCATGAACAAGAAGACCGAACGCACTGCCCTTGAGTCGTTTGGACTCATAGCAACCCTACAGGACGGGGCAGAACTGCCCCCATGGGCTGGGTTCCCAACACTGCAACTCTTTTTATTTTATCATTTTATTGGGGGCTCTTACAGCTCTTATCACATTCCATCCATCCATCCATCCTGTCAAGTACTCTTGTACATAATATTGCCATCATCATTTAAAATATATTTTCTAGTTGAGTCCTTGGTATCAGTTCATTTCCACCCCCCATCCCCCCATGAACTCTTGATAATTTAGAAATTATCATTATTTTCATATCTTACATCATTCACTGTTTTCCATCTACTTTTCTGTTGTTGTCCCCCTGGGTGGGGGGTGGGTGGGTTATATGTCGATCATTGTTATCAGTTCCCCCGTTCTCCTCCCACCTTACCCTTACCCTCCTGGTATCACTACTCTCATTATTGTCCTGAGGGATTTATCTGTCCTGGCTTCCTTGTGTTTTGACTCTTATCTGTACCAGTGTGCATGAATTTGTTAGGTAGAATGGGGGTCATGATGGAGGGGAGGAAGCATTAGAGAACTAGAGGAAAGTTGTAATGTTTCATTGGTGCTATAATGCACCCTGACTGGCTCATCTCTTCCTTGTGACCCTTCAGTAAGGAGATGTCCAATTGTCTACAGATGGGCTTTGGGTCTCCACCCTCCCGCTAATCCAGGTTGCTTCTTATGAATCCATTTTCTATCCCTTTGGGGAACCACAGGGTACACTAATGTGTTTTTTTTTCTGTGCACACAACCTCTCCCCTGACCATTCACATTGATATGAAGACTGTAACTCTTTATGGGAATAGAAAGCCTCATCTTTCTTCTGCAGAGCACCTGATGGTTTTGAACTGGTGATCTTGTGATTAGGAGCCCAATGTGTAACTCACTAAACCACCTGGATTCCTTTTGGTATCAACCCAAGGTGGGATACTAATCACAGTCACATTTTCCAGATGAAGAAACAGAGGTTCAGAGAGGTTAAGTACCCAGGGGTTTTCTGCCTCATTTTAAGAGCAGACATGTACTTTAGGTAGGCCCTTAGGTAGGTCTGTTTGAAATGTGGTCAGTTGCCTACCGAACATTCTGGAGGCTGTCTGTGCACTGCAGTACTAATAGCATGCAACTTTGGGCGTCAGGCTGCCCAAGTCTCAACCCAGCTCACCCACTAATACAGGTGCAAGCGTGGACAAAGAATCCCACACCTGTAATCAGGGGATGAGAGCTCCTGCCTCAGACAGTTAGCCTGAGGATGAAATAACCTGTTACAGGCAGAGCCCTTTGGAGGATGCCTGGCGTCACACTTCTGGCTGAGGGACAGGGCTCCAGGGAGCTGAGTCAGCACTGCAAGCGAAGTCTTGTGCCTTGTGCCCAGCCTGCAAGGCTCCGGCAGTTAAAAGGAGAGAGGGAGGGTGCCGCACAAACTCTGGGTCTTCAGGTCGAATCAACCCCTCAGGGCCCCCAGTGTATCACCCTGACTTGCGCACGTGCCAACCTCATCATGAAAACCAGAGCACCAAGATCAGCTGCGCTATTAATGAGCTTTTAGAGAACAACAAGGAAGTTGGCTATTCATGTTGCCAGAACCCAGACATCTAATTTGTGGCTATTTTCAAAACACAGCTTAATAAACCATGGAAGAGAAGTCATAACAACAACAACAACAACAAACTTAAGCAAGGGGAGAAAGCCAAGAAAGTAGGTTGCTACCAACTCACCAAGCTGAAACACATTTTTGGGGGGTGGTGGTAGTAGGGGAGGTTGTGTGCACAGAAAAAAACATATTAGTGTGCCCTCTGGTTCCCCAAAGGGTTAGAAAATGGATTCATAAGCAGCAACCTGGATTAAGGGGGGTGGGGGAAGGAAGAGGGAATTGATCACAAGAATCAATCTAGAACACCCTCCCAGGGGGACAAATAATAGGAAAGTGGGTGAGGGCGATGGAGGACGATATAAGATATGGAAATAATAATGTATAACTTATCAAGGGCTTATGAGGGAGGGCTGGCGGGGAAGGGAGGGGGAAGAAATGGGGAGCTGATATCGGGAGCTTAAGTGGGAAGAGACTCCTTTGAAAGTGATGATGATGGCATATGTGCAAAGGTGCTTGACTCACTGGAGGAATGCACGGATTGTGATAAGAGACGGAAGAGATCCTTTTCCGGTTCATACGTATGATGATTGGGCCTTCACGTGTTTGTGTGCTATGTGCCTCCCCAATCCTTGTTATGAAACTGGCACATCACCATCTGACATGGAAAAAGAGGGAGGTAAGAGCCCCCAATAGAAGGTATTTAAAAAAAAATTTTTTTAAAGGAAGCAACCTGGAAACGTCTGTTTCTAGTTACCTTTTGATGTGGGTCTCACTGAGTCCCCTTTCTTTGGTTACTTGTGTACATATTCGTGTATGGGGGGGTGTGCTTAAAAAAGTTCAGGAGATAACTTCCGGCATCTTTGGGGTCCATTTGTCCACGCGCGTGTCGGAGCCCCTCCTCACACAGGTTAACTGTCGGCGGGGCAGGACAACCCAGGCCATACTGCGGCCCTGAGGAAGGACACTTACTTTGGTGGTTTTGAAGTACACGGAGGAGGAGCCTTTGGTGGCCCCAAGGAGGTCAACAGGTCTCTTCTGAGCCTCTTCCTTCCTGAGCACGTTCCAGAGCAGGGCCATGGTGTTGACGATTCTCGGCAACTCTTCCAGGATGGCGTTCTTGGCGTTCCTCAGGCTGGTGGGGTCACTTGCTGCAGCGCTCTACAAGATGAGAGTGGGCTGGGACGAGCATCCGGGCCTATGGAATAGCTCCCCTCTCTAAGGGTGGTCGTGCTGGTGGGGTCCAGTGTGGGGAGCTGAGCTCCCATCTGAAGCATGCGGTACACGTGGGGGCCAAGCAGCAGGGTTGCTTCCCTGTGCACCTAATGGCAACCCACTGTTTCCTCTTCAAGGGAGACATCTGGAACTTGAGCATTATACAAATGTTCAGTTCTACCAACAGGGCACGAGCTGGATTCTGAAACCTAATCTCAGAGAGGGTAGGATGGTTCAGGGCAGCAAAAAGCCCTGGGCGAGATGGATGGACACAGTGGCTCCAACAATGGGCACCAGCATGAGAAAATTGTGAGGCTGGTGCAGGGCTGGGTGGTGTTTTGCTCTTGTGCACAGGGTCGCTATGAGTTGGAACTGATTGCCGGCACCTCACAACAAACAACGAGGCGGATTCCAGACACCACGAGGGTAAATTTAAAAAGCTGCGGAAGTGAGATGAACATAAGCTTCGCACCAAACAAGGGACCCCACGTTTTACCAGCCTGCCGCCGAGGAAACAGTGGGCAAGAGCGGATGGAGCTCTGGCGGGTACCAGCAGGAAGAAGCAGTTACCGGTGCAGGCCAGGGCCTGGGCTGGGAACAGTCCTCACCCAGCGTACACTGAGCAACACAGCGAAGCCGGGAAAGCGAGCTCACCTTTTTGCTTTGGTTGGGTTGTTCCAGAAGGCAGAAGTGACTGATGGTGGTGAGACCTTCCAAGAGAGTGAGCGGGTAATCCGGAGACATGTTTTCCCTCTTGGAGGTCGTGCTTTGGGGAAAGGAATGTAAAACGGGCTTTGAGACATTTTAAGAATGAGTTTGCAGTCTTTTGTTTTTGGGGTCTTCCCCCCTGCTCCCCCCTTTAAACAAAAACTGCGGTAAAATTCACATAACCTCAAATTAACCAGGAAGGCCTGCCGCGGGAACCATCAGTTGGTATGGTGGGCCACCGTAGCTTGCCACCCTAGATGGAAGCAGCTCACGGGGCAGACAGCCTTCTCTGAAATGAACAGAGCCCCTTAGAAGGAAATTGCCTAACAACGGGGAATGTCTTTGGCCTCTGCTACATACCTAGTTGCACGGGGGAAATCGTTTTAGAATGTCCTGGACAGTGATTCCCGTTGATCATTCCCGCTTTGCCCTTCAACCCTCAACAAGCTAAGTAGGTTTCTGTTTCTAGCGAAGTGGCCATCTAGCTGGCACCTCTGCAGTGCCAAAGCCGTCATTACCAGCATCATGCTGCACCACAGGGGTCGCATGGGGCCCTGGGTTTTTGCTGGGCTGGTAACCGCAAGGTGGGTGGTTTGCCTCCAGCCAGCAGAGAACACGGAAGAAAGATCTGGTGACCGGGTGTCATAAAGGTAGGTAAGAGGACCCTATAGGGCAGTCTACTCTGTAAGACCCGGGGTCACCATGAGCTGGAACCAACTGGAGAAGTCAGCCGACAACAGCAGAGGGGAGGCCAGCGTACCTGACGGTGAGCTTCACAGACTCGCTTTCATACTGCTTGACCAGCTCATCCAAGTTCTTGCAAATCTGCACCAGGAAGGGTGCCACTGTCCAGCCCAGGGACTTCCCGAAGTACGGCAGGGAGTGCGTGACCAAGCTGACCCAGGCTGGGTGCATGCCGTAGCCGTAGGCGGGCTGCAGGCCCCGCACCACTGCGGAGACCAGCAGGCCCTGGGAGGTGAGGGGGTGTGGCTGCACGTACTGCAGGGCACTGATGGCCTGCTGGAAGCTGAGGGCCCGCCGCCACTCCCGGGACAGCTCGGGCTGGTTCTCGGCCTCCTCTTGGGCCTGGCCCAGGTGGTGCTCCAGGACGATGAGCACCTGCAGGAGCTTGAGCAGCTCGATCTGCAGCGGGTGCTCGCTCCAGATCTGGTCCTGGCCCAGGTTGATGAGGCTCTCCTCCAAGAGGCAGTCCGCCGGCTGCGCCCGGCCGCGCTCGCAGGTGGCCAGGCCGTAGCGTTTCTGGCTCGTGTACATGGAGGCGGAGAGGGAGAGCAGCACGAACTCCTGCACTTTGCACCTCTGCAGCAGGCTGTGGATAAAGTCCACGTTCTTCCCTTCCGAAGACTTGGCCGTGGAGACCAGCTGCGCCATCACACGGATGAGGACCTCTACGCTTTTCACCTGCACGTCCCGGTTGCCCAGGATGTCCCGGTGGGAGACCTTCAGGTAGCAGGGGTAGTAGGAGCGCAGGAAGCTCAGGCACAGGTAGGTGAGGATCTCGATCAACAGCGAGTGCGGACACACGTTGGGGGACTGCGTCTGCAGCTTCCCGTAGAAACTCTGGCCCACGAGGGCCTCCTGGTGGCGGGCGAGGAGGTTGGAGATGAGGTTCAGGTGCGCGGTGGAGCTGGTGTCCATGCTGGTCCGCGACACGGCCTCGATGAACTCCTTGGGGTTGGTCTTGAGCACGGCCTCCAGCACGGAGAAGGCGTAGAGGACCCGCCGGGAGTCGTAGGGCTGCAGGTAGAGCAGGATGTGCTTGAACAGCGCCTCGAGCGTCTGCTGCCGTGCCCGCTGCTGCTTCAGCAGCCGGGACGTAGTGAGCGCCTGCAGCTCCAGGTCGGCCTCCTCGTCGCTGGACAGCGACTCGGAGGCCTGCGTCTTGTCCGAGTCCGCGCGCACCAGGCCCAACTTGGCACTGGGCTTCGAGTGCTCCAACTGGAAGGCGGCCAGCAGGGCGGGGCGCTTGGCGTAGGCCCTGCCGACTGCGGGGAGCGGGGCGCAGCAGTTCTCATCGCTGCTCAGGTCTCGAGGGTCATGGGACGGGGACGAGAAGGAGGACGTGTTCTCGCTGTCTGTGTGGCCCGAACTCGTGTCTGCGGACTCCGTGTGCTCGCTGCTGTCCTGGGCACCGGGTGCGGTGGACCCGTCCGGCAGCTCCACGTAGTACGGGAGGTCGTCCTCGGTCAGCTCGCCGGGCGGCGAACACTTCTCGGGCTCCTTCTCCACCTCCGCCCAGATGGCCTCGCGATCCACGGTGGTGAACTGACTCAGGGGCAGGCTCTCCTCGGTGCCACCTTCCAGAAGCCCAGGGGCCTCTTCAAGGCAGGCGTCCTTGAAGGAGTTGTTCTTCCTGTTGAACCAGCGGTGCAGGTCCTCTGGAAATCAAAGCGACCAGGGCTTTAAGAGACCTGGAGGATCGTGTGGGCTTGGTCTTAGAGCTTGACCGACCACTTTTAAAAAGAACATTTCAGTATGAAACAAAGACACGGCAGTCAGCAGAGTGAATGGATGGTTAAAAATGGCGATTTAATTAATGTCCTGAGAAATATAAACACCACAACCTCTAAGGGAGGCAAGTTGAAAATTATGCACCTGTTTTTAGGGGGAGGGTGTGCCTAAGGGGATCCCTGTCAAGAAGTGTATTGCCAGAAATGCCAGCAGAAGGGTTTCAAAGTTTTAATAATGATAAGGGTATTCACTGAAACATCACGTCTCAAGAGAAAATGCGAGGCGAATAACATGCCCAGACAGAAGGCTATGGAAAATCATGGTTCACGTAGGCAACAGGCTACTAGTCCCTAGGTTTTAAAAAGATGTCTCTCTAGGTAGTTGTGGTGGTTACATCATCTGGTGTCAATTGGGACTTGAGAGGATTAAGAGTGAAGGGGTGGAGTCTACACTGTCAATCAGGCCATAGCCAATGAGGCCTCAGTGTGGGCATAGTCTTCGCCTAAGAATTCTGGGAATGCTGGTATTTCCTGCTTGTAAGTGGGAGGCAGATTCTCTCTCAGTCCACTCCCTGGGAGACATTGCAGCTGACAAGACCCATGGAACCACGCTAGTGCCCTGAGCTGGAGAAGCCACATGTGTTTCACGAGGACTTTATAGATTAGTATTGGACATAGCTGCTAATATTGGACTTATGGGCTTGGATTGGACTGGGTTGGGATGCTTTCTTAATGTACAATTACCCTTTATATAAAACTCTCTCGTATACACATATGCGTCTCCCTGGATTTGTTTCTCTAGTCTACCCGGACTAACACAGCAGTGATGTACAACAGTGCAGGATATAAGTATATGAAGTAAAAATAAACACATGGACAGCAGCTGTAGAACAGGATGCCTAAGATGAGCTCATGTGAGAAAACAGAACAAAGACAAAAACTCACTGTCCTTGAGTCAATTTTGACTCGTAGCAACCCTACAGGACAGAGTCGAATTGCCTCTTGGGGTTTCCAAGTCTGTAAATCTTTATGGAAAGGGAAAGTCTCATCTTCCTCTCCTAGCGTGGTTGGGGGATTGAAACTGCTGGCCTTGGGGTTAGCAGGCCAGTGCATAACCCACTGCTAGCAGGGTGCCTTGATTTAAGAGAGAGAGTTTATGAAACAGAGGCAGTGTTGGTTCAGTGGTAGGTTTCCCAGCCTCCATGCGAGAGGCCCCAGTTTGATTCCCTGCCAATGCACCTCATGCCTACCCACTGCCTGTCAGTCAGTGGAGGCTTGAGGGTTGCTATGGCACTCACAGGTTACAGTGGAGCTTCCAGACCGAGACTGACTAGGACGAAAGGCCCGGACATAGACTAATGAGATGAAGCCCTCCGGGTCACCCCAGTCCAATCTGCAACCCATCACAGACAAAGGTAAGGCAGGATGTACTGGAGGCTGCCATGAGTCGGGGGCAACTGGATGGCAGGTAACAAGAGCACCTGCACTATGCAGCTCTCTGTGCAGAGAAAGGCTGAGAGAGTAGCTGCCAAAGCACGACGAGTCATGAGCTGGCAGCTGGCATTACAAAGGACTTGCCCTTGTGTTGTTCAACTGGTGTTTTAACTTTGAAGAAATACACATTTGCAATCTGTACTCCGCACATGCAATTCGCAGAGCGCTTTCAAGTGGCCCAGGTCTCTGGGAAAGCCTTTGGCACTGCCACACATGTTTAGGGTGCAGTCTTCAATTTACCTAGCCCATGTATGCACAGCTAGATCAGCAAGGAGGACTGATTAAGGTATTAGAAATCAGAGAAGCTGCCTGACATGCACAGGAATTTTGAAAGACAGATTTCCCCAGGGGTACACAGGTCAGCTGTCCATATCTAGCTTCTTCCAGGGGAACGAAACAGCAGAGTACAGAAGTTCTGCTTGTGAGCAAGTAGCAGACCTTTCCTGGTGGCTTAGAAAATAGCGATTAGAGAAAGCAGTAAGGGGGTGCCCTGTGGAGGCTACCAGGCCTTCTGCGTCTGCTGAAACTCATGAGCATCAGAGCAACACCCTGGCCTCCCCTGACAGATGGACGGTGGTTGTATATGAGGTGCCCTGGCTGGAAATCGAACCTGTGTCCCTCACGTGGAAGGCACGTGACTCGGGTTCCTGAGGTCCACCCTGCTCACTACTTTGGGGACAGCCTGGCACTCACCAGTTGAGTTCTCCTGCTTGAGGCAGTGGATGGAGGTCCTCTGGGTCTTGGGCTGGAGCAGCAGCAGGAGCACGGGCTCAAGAATACGTGCCACGTCCCCGAGGGAGAGTGCCCGCACCAGCCAGCCCTGGGCTGCCGCGCCAATGGCGCCATCTGAGCAGGTCAGGCTGTCCAGCACGACAAACAAGGACCTGTGGGTGGGACCCGCACAACCACATCACTTCATCTCCCCCGCCACTCTGCTGGTCCCCATGCTAAGACTGAAGCAGGCAGCAGACAGGCGGTACTGAATGAGAAGGATGGCCCTTAGGGAGAGGCCTTGCCTTATGATGTGCGAATCACCTGGGAGCTCGTGAGATCCCCATGGCCAGGCCTTGTCCTGAACCGGCTGCCTCTGACTCGGGGAGTGGGGGCCAGGCATCGGACTCAGCCACCAGCTCTCTCAGACGGCATGCCTGGCCCTCCACCTGCAGTTCCAAAGATGGGCCCCAAACCAAACACCAAACCCACTGCTGTGGAGCTGCATGCCGACTCACAGCGACCCTCTGGGGCAGGGTGGAACTGCCCTGTCCGTTTCTGAGACTGTGCCTGTTGATGGGAGTAGAAAGTCCCCCTTCCTCCCAAAGATGGGCCAGGGGGCTTTAAAACATTTTAATTAATGTATATTACTTAACGCAGTATATCTTAACATTTTAATATGTAATCGATATCAAGTCAGTAATGAGCTACCTTATATTTCTTCGTACTCCACCTGGACAACGTTGGTTTCATTTATTTATTTAAACCTTTCCATGGAGAACGAGGTGGAGGTTTGCAGGGCAGATGGTCATCAGTCTTTCATGCAACAATCCATACACAGTGTACTTCTGCTTCCCCTCAAGGCGCTGTCACCTGTTCTCCCTTTTCCTGTCTCCATCCCTGCTTTCCTAGCCCTCTCAACTTTGTCGTTGGGTAAATGCTGTTCCTTGGATCTTCACTGATAGGTTCCTCTACCTCAGGAATGAGTTCAGTGCCAGACCTGAAGGGTGATTGAGTCAGGCCCTTGGTCTTGAGGGTTCTTTCCATCTCCATCCAAACAGTATGCCATTCTCTTTTAAGGTTTGGGGTTCTGGCCCATGTTTTCTCCCACCCTGTCTTGACCTCTTCATGTGATTCTTTGCAGGGCAGCTGTTGGTGGTAACTGGGAACCCTACAGTCCTGGTCTCAGGCATGCGGAGACTGGTGTTTGTGTGGTTCATCAGGCCGTTTCCAGAGGGCTTTGGATTTCCATCACTCTTCTCTCCTCCGGGCAGGGGAGACCAGTGGTTATACATTACATGGTTGCTCAGGAGCTTTTAAAGCCCCAGTCACTACTTGCCAAGATCACAGGTAGAACACTCTCTTTGCCCGCAGACTTTGGGGTTCCTTGGAACTCTGGTCCCGATCCCCTAGGCCCAGTGGCTCAGTTCCTTAAGGAGGTGGGTGTGCCTAAGAAGTATTCATAACTTTGCTTTGTGTATGGGCAGGGCTGGGCAGGGCAGGGCAGGGCAGCGTTCAGAGGGGTTAGGAGAGGAGGAGGCTCGGAAAAGGGAAACACAGGGAGGAATTAGGATAAGTGGTATTACCTTACAGAAATTCGAATCAACAACCAGGAAAAAAATGCTTACCAAATGTTGACTGGAATCTGTTCTGTAAACCTCTGCCCGATTCACATAAGGTTAGTATTAAATAAACAAAAACAAGTTGAAGAATCTCTCTGCATTAAAAGTCTCACATCCTAAGTGGGCAGCAGGTGGCCTGAAGATTGTTTATACTCCAGATACCACCACTGCACCCGAGGTCTGGCACATTCTATCTCCTCTCATGGTTCCCTCGCGGTGGTGGGGTTTGTGTTCCGATGCGGGTCTGGCCTCCTCCCTTCCCCGCTAGATGAAGACAATCTCTCACGTGTACTCACACGTGCCAGGCAGAAGAAAGTCATGTCAGGGGTCATGGTATAGATGAAGAACATAGGCCATGCCCTCAATTATACATCTCCACTCTCCCCCCCCCCCACCCCCCGGCTCCCAGTCCAGCATGTTAACACAGAGCCTCTGCAAACGTCCTTCATCTCCAGGATCAATGACAACACAGACTGCCTTACCTATCGAAGGAGCGATTGTGCGAGGTGACTCGGCTGCCCTGGATCTCTCTCGTCAGGTGCCAGATCACGGAAAACCTGAAGAGCGCTTCCAACCGTGTCCCCTGTGTGTGGAAATAAACGTGAGGACCCGGGTTTGCTCACTGGGCGCTGTTGCCCAGTCAGAGTGACCCCATTTTGATGTGGAGACTTGGCAGGAGTCAGGGTCCAGAGTTGGCCGATCAGCCCATCTCGGGAGCAACAGCAGGGCAGGGTACCGGGCTGCTACCCTCACCTTGTCCGGGTCCAAGAGGGCATGGCAGATGATGTCCTCGCAGATGTTGGCCGATGGAGCCAGGCAGTGCAGCCGGTAGAACAGTTCTACACAGGTGATGTGGTGCTCCCGCGTCTCTTTATTCAGCTGGCTCCAAAGCACACGGCCCACCCTCTGCGGCAACGAGAGGGCAGATGGGAGAGCAGGTCAGCTGGGGCTATGAGTACCTCATCCCCCTCACATCAGACCAGCCTCAGCGTGCAGGCTTCCACCTGTACCTGCTACGTGAGTGCCCCCAGTACAACATGGAACACCAAAAGACAAGCTAGACCAAATCCCCGCCACGGTTCATTCCAGCAACAGGCAACTGTTAAAAAAGACTCTGTAGCACCTCAAAATACATATCACAAAAGTTTCCACTTTAACCACTTTTCCAGTTCTTAAATTGTATTAGTTCTGCAAAAAATCATTATCGTTGTGAATGAGGGGATGTGCAGACTAGAGACCCAAAACCCATCTGTAGGCAATTGGACATCCCCTTACAGAACGGTCAATGGGAGGAGACCAGCCCGTCAGGGTGCAGCGTAGCAACGATGAAACATACAACTTTCATCTAGTTCTTTAATGCTTCCTCTCTCCCCCTCGCCTCCCACTATCATAACCCCAATTCTACCTTACAAATCTGGCTAGACCAGAGGTTGTACACTGGTAAAGATAAGAGCTGGAAACACAGTGAATCCAGGACAGGTAAACCCCTCAGGACCAATATTGAGAGTAGCCATACCAGGAGGGGAAGGGGAAGGTGGGGGGGGAGAAAAGGGAAAGCGATCACAATGATCTACATACAACCCCCTCCCTGGGGGATGGGCAACAAAAAGTGAGTGAAAGGAGACATTGAACAGTGTAAGACATGAAAAAAAATTAATAAATTATCAAGGGTTCATGAGGGAGGGAGGGTGGAGGAGGGAGGGCAAAAAATGAGGAGCTGATACCAAGGGCTCAAGAAGAAAGAAAATATTTTGAATATGATGATGGCAACCAATGTAAAAATGTACTTGACACAATAGATCCATGTATGGATTTTGATGAGTTGTACAAGCCCAATAAAATAATTTTTAAAATTGTAATAGTTCTGTAGCTGGACACAGCAGGTTCTGCCTGAGTTTGTCTTTAGCTGAATTTGTATGTAAGTCAGACGTTAGGTACAGTCATGTCTAACATCAGTTAGTCAAATGTCTGTCTTATTATATAGTGCACCTTTCTAGGCATATAGAACATTACAGAAACACTTCTGGATACACAGAAACATCTTTAACATGATACAGTAATAATAACAACAAGAATAATGTGACACGTAGGTTCTTTGGGCAAACAGGAACATGAGGGTGGAGTTTAGCCTGTCCATCAGGTTGTAGATTGATTGGAGAGTGACCGAGATAAATGGCTCTCTGGAGGTGGGCCTCTCTCTCTGAGTCACCTTCCTGTGGCAAGCCACTTCATGCCACGCTGATAGTAGCCAGGGCCCTGGAGATGCGTCCGCAGCCATTAGAGCTGCAAGACTTTGCGCCCAACAGCCCATGATCTTTCAGCATTTTTCATCATTGGGCGTGGCTGCATGAGTCCAGAGAGGGATGTATGGACTAGTATCAATTGGATTTATGGAGTAGTATTAGACTTATGGACTTGATCTGGACTGCGCTGGGATGTTTGTTTGACATCTTAATTACTTCTTGATATAAAGCTTTCTCTTACACATATAAGCGTCCCTGGATTTGTTTCTCTAGTCAAACCGGCCTAACACAAATAGTAATTAATAATAATAATGCTTTGATGCACATCTCCCCTGTTTGTTATCCATCTTGAGTGTTTAATATAATGGCTTCAAGGGGTTGGTTCATATGTCTTGGTTGTCCACAATTCAGGTATTTGTGTAACCTATGGACTGCCTGCATGTAACACAAGCAACTGGTTTATGCATGTGACTGTCATGAAAATATACAATTCACTGAAACTATTGAAAATATACTATTGAAAAGATACAAGTCTTTGGCACTAATTACAATCACCACATAGCCTAACTATTGCCACTAAATTACCAGGGGCTTGAAAGTTTGTGTATTTTTCTACAAACTTTTTGAAGCTTCTTCTGTATTTTCAAAAATGTTCATTACCCTAAACAGAAATGCACCCCTTCAGCATAATGCTTCACTTGCCCTCTTCCCAAACCACGGCCACTACTAGTTATCTTTTGTCTCTATGCATTTGCATATCCTAGTGTGGTAGCTATATAATCTGATGTCAACTGTGAAGGGGTGGAGTCTGGCCTGTCAATCAGGTCACATGTTGCTGCCCTCATTTGGAGGCGTGAGGGAGAGAAATAGCTGACTGGGACCAGATACACTCACTTCCTGAGAGACATTCCTGCTGACAGTCATTCAGATGGAGCCAGAGCCCTGAAGCTGGAGGAGCCCTGTGGAGATCCACACCAGCGCTGAGATACTTCCACTCACACTGGATCCAAAAGACTTCCCACCCACTGGCCTGGGGCCTTCCTGCACTCGGTGTCATTGCATGTGGTGCGTGAGTCTGAAGAGGAACTCATTGACTGGTATCAGACATATGGGCTAATATTGGACTTATGGACATGATCCAGACTGGGCTGGGATGTTTTCTTAATACACAATTTCTCTTTGATATAAAACTCTCTCTTACACACGAGTCTCCCTGGATTTCTCTAGTCTACCCGGAATAACACACCTAGATAAGAGGCAACTTTCTACATGGAAAGTTTAAACTTGGAGGTTACTGACCAGGCTCAGACCTTAACATTGCTTTCAGAAAGGGCATCACTCAGAAGCCAGACTGTCTGTGGCTGAAATCCTCTTTGAAACACAGTGTCAGCCTCACTCTGCACCAGCACCAGGCACTCCCCCGCACCCCCCTCACTGAAATGTGCCGGCTAGGAAGTCTCATGGATTTGCAACCAAGGGCACCTAGTCTTGAGCTCACTTTGACTCCCTCTCCCTTGCTGGTACTAAGGGTTAGCATGGAGCCCATTCGGCTGCCAACTGAAAGGTTGGAAGTTGTCGTCCATACAGAAGAAACACTTGCCGATCTCATTCTGAAAAACTGGCTGTTGGAAACCGGTGGAGCTGGAACCCTCCAGTCACCGTTATGAAAACGTCTTATACGTGACCAAGCATCTTGAGGGAATGAACTGCTGAACCTGGCAGGCCAGGACCATAGTCTTCGGGGCCACCAAAGCCAACTGGCATAACGTGTCATGTAAGACCATGTTCTACATCCCACTTTGGTGGGTGGTGATGGGTTTTACAAGCCTGTGAGCTGTCGTCGAAGGTGTAACTATTGGTCTTTCCCCATGCAGGGAAAAGAAGAGTGAAGAAAATAGAAAGACACACGGAAACTACCCAGTGGACTAACAGACCGAGCAAACATCGGTCTCCACAACCCTGAGGCCAGAAGAACCAGATGGGGCCCAGCTCTGAAAGGGATCACATTAGAAGGTCCTGGACAGAGTGGAAGAAAAACATGGACCAGAACTCAAAATCATAAAAGAGATCAGGCTTAGTTGTCATGTCAGACTAGTGGACCCCACCCCAGTCTACGGCCCTGTCCAGAATGGAACTCACTCCCCGGTAGAATAATCAACCATTTAAGATCCAAAGGGCAGCATGTACCTCATGACAAACTTCAGAAGATTAGGAACGGAGGAAGAATGGAAACAGGAAAGAGGGAGAAAGTGGGATAATCCATGGGACATTAAGGGGGTGGCAGTGGGTGAGTTGATTCAGAATGTGTATGAATTACTGAGTGTAAAACTACAGTTTATAAACCATCACCTAATTCATAGCAGAAAGTTAAAACAGAATGGAAGGAAGGAAGAAGACCCTATGGTACGCAGCCCCACTCTGTCACCCGTAGCGCTGCCAAGAGGCAGAGTCAGCTGGCTGGGTTTCTGTGAACTGGATACTATGTCGCCAGCGCGTGTCAGCTCCAAGGCAACAACCCCAGCCCTGATTTCACACGTGGAGATGCCTCGCTCTAAGGCCACAAACCATACAGGCCGCTGACCTTGCTCTCCATCCGTCTAGCCCTGACCCTAGCTTTTGAGACCTCTGGGATCTGAGGCCTGCTGCGGCCCCTCTCTAAGTCAAAGGAGGCCCAATAAGGTGAAGCTCAGAAGGAGGGTGCTCCCCACACCCTCCCACCTAGGGGCTTCTTCCACATTACAGAAGACATGGACGACTCTTCCATTACAGTATTTTAGGCACATTGTAGGTAAAAAAACCTTCTTTTTCTGGTCCAGTTTCCCAATATGTCCTACATGACCACATCGTCTTCTCTCTAAGACTAGGAAGAAACAAATGGTGATGTACTTCTGAAAATTAGCCAATAAAAATCCCATCGGATCATCATAAAACATGTGTGATTAACAATAACCACGAAGACGATGCAGGACCCAGGCAACATTTTGTTTTATTACACGTGGGGCTGCCATGTGCTAGAGACAACAACAGTGACATAGTTAGGATATCCAACTGTAGTCTCGGCAGCAGTGGGAACACTGTTATGTGAGCTGTTCTGTGGGAATAAAGAAAAGGCTAGCTGCCCATCACTTGAGCTGGGGACTGTCAGACCCTGCCACCTGTATGACTGTTGGAGGCCTGCCCTGCTGTTTGCTGCCCGTAGCCGGACTGCCTCTATTGCTCTACAGAAGGCTCAGCTGTCTGCTTCCTTGACTTGCACCCAGCACCCTCATGAGTTGAACTGAGTCATTTGTATCTGATACATCATACATGAACAAAGTAAGATATTCAATGAGCACATGTAAAGTAAATAATCTGACAACACAAACCTTGTTTTTGCAATTAATCACATGGTCGTAACTAATAGGTAGAACTACCTTCCTCTACTACCCATTCTGCATTATCTTTGCCCTCAGCAAGCACCTCAGCTGGCTGTGGTTTTTTGCCTAGTGGGGTGACCCAGACCTTCATTTCCGAGGGGTCTGGTCATTAGATGTCCTGTCAGGATTACGTTGCTGTAATTGACCATTTAAATAATCACAGGACATGGTTGTACTATAAGACGGTCTATGGGATCTCCTGGATTCCAGACATGTTCTTCTTTACCTCCATTATGTAGCACCAGTCCAATTTCTCCTTGGTAATCAGGATCAAACACACCACTCAGTACAGTGACATCCTTCCTGACCTGTTGATCCAGAGGCATGAGAAGCCCAAAGTAGCCAGGGATCATTCTCAGTTGCCAGTTCAGTGGAATCTGTGCTGTGTTTCCATGTGGGAGAGTTTCTTCCTTCAGGACCAGGATCTCCAGGCCTGAAGCCCATAAAATTTCTGAGACAGGAAGCAAAAATGCTGCAAGTGGATCACTAGGAGTAATAGTGAATGGTGTCACGCCAGCTTCCACCCCTTGGTTCTGGAAACTGCCATGTCCTGGGCTACTGGAACTGGCTTCAGCACCTTTTCCAGCCTCAGCATTTGCAACACGGGCAAGCCCAGGCATGCTGCCCCAGTGCTGGAGAACTGTCTAACGAGTGGAGAGAAGCACACTGCCGAGCCAGGGGAGGAGTTACACAGGCATTTATGAAATATGAATGGAAAGAGAAACCAAGGCTTCAGAAAGTGTTGTAAAGTTTTTCCTACATTACCAGAACAAGGGGAGAGCAGTAACACTGCTCCTTTTCACCTTGTCCAAACACTTTCTGAGGAGTCAGGTAAGTATTCAACTAGTCGTCGAAAGACTGGCAGTTCAAACCCACCTGGAGGTACCTCAGAAGAGAGGCCGGGAGGGCTGCTTCCAGAAGGTCACTGCCTTGAAAACTCTACAGAGAATAGTTCTAGTCTGTTCTTCACACATGGGGTTCTGACAGCAAGTAACAGCTACAATAATGACAACAGTAGTTTATTCCAAGTAGTTGTCAACATTCTTTTCCTGCTGGTGCCTAAACTCCTATCAACAGATTAGGGAATCACTGTTGCCTCACATGGAGCTATTCCTGGGATCAAATGTTGTGGGTGCAAGATCTGCAGGCTGAGCCAACTTTGGTAGAGAGAGGAGGGGGAGCACCAGTAAGGAGAGCGGAGGACAACTGAATGAGGTCCCACACGACTTAGCGCTGTTGGTGGCTCCACCACACGGGGGTCAGGGTAAGCTGGGATGGCTGCGTGAGGGCCTCTGTGGACCCTCCCTGACAAAGGACTCACACTGCTGTAAGCCCTTTAAAAATTGTAAGTGAGAAGTGCATGAAGACTTTTGGCAAGAACTAGATGACTGAAGGAACTCAATTTTTAATGAGTTAAACACGTGTTACCATGCCTGCCCAGGAGTCCACGTTTGCCTAGGCGCACAGCACAGCATCCACTTAGACCTTCCACCAGCACACAGACTGACTTCTCTTTGTGGTCAAGAGAGATTGAGGAAGACACACTATGAAGATGGAAATCTGGACAGCTATCTTTTGGATCAAGTGGGTCTGAGAAATAGCTCTTTATGACAAGGGTGTGATAAAGAGCAGGGTTTGACAGCCAGGCTTCTCTAACGTGTCTTAGATGATTTAAAGTTCTGCATGAACAAGCAGTGTCTGGGAAATGCGGGTCTGGTACTACAGTGGGTATCACAGACACTGGGGTATCTTGCTACAGGTGTTTAAACATCAACCAGTGATATTTCATAATCCCACCTCAAAGATTTGTGACTGTGGCTATTTAAACTTACTTAAGCATTTGTATTTACAAGACACCTTCTGCAATTTCTGTAACCCTTCTTTTTGGGACCTCAAAATAAAAGACTAACCAATCCTTAGGCTCCAAAACTTACTTGGCCTACTGCTTAATAAAAAAAGTTATTCAGTGACCTCTGGAAATGAGAAATGTTTGTATTCTAGCCCATAACCCAAGAAAAAGTGTGAATATCTGCTTTTGCCACATCCCCTTCCCTTGGGCATTTCAGCACCCCCACAGGTGGCAGTGTCACCTGCTTTGGGAAATGCTGAACCAATCAATGGCTTTATTACAAGCTGTTCCTGGCCCTCCATCTATCCCTGCTCAGGACCCACTCTCTGAAATTACCGTGTTTTCACATATGTTAGTAGTTTCCCATTGGAATGCCCCTCTGATTTCGAGTATATTCTCTAAATTTTCATTTAGGGTCTCAGTGGTTTTTCTCCTACGACAAATCTCAACTATTTCATGTCTCTGAAAGTGGTTCCCATGGCATACAGCAGAAGAAGACAACTGACTCAAGATTTGTTAAGAACCAGAAGAAACTGTGGCACTTGACTGGTGGTGACTTGTTCTCTCACCACTGCCCAGTTCAGCTAGACAGAAACTCAATTCCAGGTGGATCTGCCTGAAGAACATGCGATCTTCCCTATATCTTCCCCCAGGCTTCTGAGGGAAGGGGCAGATGCCAGCATTTCTTCTTCCCTCTGCCATCCCTGATCCATGTGGCAGATGTTAAATTGTTGATGAGTCTGTTCCCACTCAGTCAGTCCCCTACTTCCTGCTCAGCCCCCTTGCTTAGGCAGAGAATCTACCCCAAACTATTGGAATCCCAATGCCCCTTGTGACCCATGGTTCCACTGTTGGAGAGGCCACCACCCTGAAGGGGCTGTCACTCCAAGAGAGGTGGACTATTGTTACCCTCCTCAGCTCCAGGGAAGAGGCTTAGACATCTTCCCAGGGGCAAGGCAGGGCAGAGCAGAGGGCCCTGTTGATTTCTTAGGGGAAATGACTATTAGGCACAGATTGTGGTGAAGATCAAGCTGTAGAGCACTCTGGGATCAATGGAGATCTGTCTGCCATTTGGAGGAGGCTGGCAGTCCCAAGACTGTACAAGTTAAACCTAATGCTACTAGTTTCCCAGAGAGGTCTAGGGCAAGAGACAGCCAGGGAGAGCCCTTCTGGCTCAGAATGACTCTCAAAGACTTGTCTCAAAAATTCCACCTGCAAAACCCACTGTCATCAAGTTCAGTCTGAATCATACCAACCCTGCAGTGGAGTGGAACTGTTCCATAGGGTTTCAGAGACTGGACATCTTTCTGGTAGTAGACAGCCTCATCTTTCTGCCTCAGTGTGGCTGGTAAGCCACCAGCCAGAGTTCTCATGGCACCAAGCTTACACTGAAGTCTGATCCACCACCATAGTAGGTCCCAGGTAGTCCTCGAAACCACTCTTACCAGTATTACAGAGAAAGAGCTCAGGGCTCCTTGGTCTCCCAGGAACGTGGTACCAAGTTCTTAAAAAACAACATGCAGACAGCAACATACCCCAACATCCTCAACAAGAAAAACAAAATGCAAGCTCACAGGAAGTCCTAAACCCAACAGATGCTCATAGAAGAAACAGATGTTGATCTGCCACCCAAAGAAATCTTCAGAATGCTGCTTGGAGTAGTACAGGATATGAGGGAAGCAATGCAGAATAAGGACACAATGACAGAAGATGAAGTCCACGATAGAGGGGATTAAGTCCATGCATCAAAGGGAAATACAAGAACTAATGGATGAGGTACCAGAAGCAAAAAACAAGATAAACTGGATCTCACCAACAGACTAGAAGAGGTATAAAATCACTAGTGACCTTGAGGACAATCAATCAAGTAGACTTCAACAAACCGGAAAGACAGTCAAACAAGAAAGACAATTAAACAAGATCACCAAAGAGGCAGAAGAAACCCTAAGAACAATGACAGATGCTATGAAAAGAACAATATTCAAATAATTGGCTTACCAGAACAAGACACAATGAAGAAGTCTACAGCTAAGTTAGTGAGGGAATTTCTGTAAGAAAACTTCCCCACCTTAATGAATGGGAAGCAGACATTCATACAGGAAGCAGAGAGGATACCAATTAGATTAAACCCAGGAAGAATTCACCGAGATACATAATAGTCAAATTATCCAACTTCACAGAAAAAGAGAAAATCTTAAGGGCAGCAAAACACAGTCACATACAAAGATGCTCAGATAAGAATATGCTCAGACCTATCAGCAGATAACATAAAGAGGAGAGAGTGGAGTAACATCTTCAGAAAACTGAAAGAAAGAAAAAAAATGCCAACCTCAGAATCACTTATCCTGCCAAATTATCTATTAAGATAGACAGTAAGGTCAGAGTCTTCCCAGAGAAGGAAAAACTCAAAAGAAATAAGCCATAAGACACACAAACCTGCAGAAAATCCTTGGCAATTCACTGTGGTCAGAAGACCAACATCCATGAAACACAAGCAGGAGGCTGCCATAGTAGCACAACTCCATCCAGGAGTCAATGCGTGAAAAACAACTACTAAGATAACACTGCCTCAGAGGGAAGAGAAGACAAGAATGAAGCCCCCACATAAACAGCACTGATATGAAGGAAGATAGGAAATACCCAACACAAAAATTACAAGATGATAACAATGAATCCGCAGATGGAGCTAATAACTCTGAATGTCAACAGCTTGAACTGATCCATTAAAAGACAAAGGTTAGCAGACTTGCTCAGAAAACATAACCCATCAATTTGTTGTCTGCAAGAGATACAGCTAAAGCTTGCAGACAAAAATATACTAAGAATAAAAGACTGGTGGAAAATATTCCAGGCAAACAGCAACTTAAAAAAAGCAGGGGTTGCAATCCTAATCTCTGACAAAATTGACTTGAAGGTGCAAACCATAACAAGAGATAAGGATGGGCACTATATAATGCTCAAAGGATCAGTAGACCAGGAACCAGTGAGCATAATAAATTTACAAGTGCCTAATGAGAGACCAGCAACATTTGTCAAACTATTCAAAAGATGATAAAAGAAATCACAGGCTCAACAATCATAGTAGGTGACTTTAATACACTATCAGTGAAAGATAGATCACTGGGAAAGAAGCTCAGCAAGGAGGCTACAGAGCTAAACAGGTGACTGGACCTGACAGACATTTATAGAGCTCTCCATTCACATGCAAAAAATTCACATTCTTCTCAGTGTGGCTGGTGGGCTTGAATGGCATTCCTTTTCTTAAGTAGCCCAATGCTTAACCCGGGGTGCCACCAGGTTGTGTGGAGTGATCTGTACCTCAAGACTCTGCCAATCACAATAGAGTGCTTGGAGAGATGGCCCTGCTAAAACCACTGTCAACCTCAGAGCCTGTGCAAGACTGCCCGTCCAAGGCTACACTCTCAAAGGACAGTCAATGGCTTATCATGGCAGAAAAACACAGTCTCCACTACCATCCAGCCAAGTCACTAAGCAAACAACAACACACACAATTTCTGAAGGCCTAATAAAACCCCTGGGTGTCTCCGACTCTTCAGGGTGTCTGCTGTCCTATCCCATGAAGGAAACCTTCATAATATTTAACATTCCACACACCCCTTAAGTAGGCACATCTCTGTACCACATGACCTCCTGTCCCTTAGAAACCATCAGTGCCACCAAGGATGGGACAAGCAGAATAGGGTGCCCAGAAGATGTTCATAATTAATAAGAAAGAGATGTAAGAGACATCAGCTATGGGAACCAAGCTTAAGGGTTTTATGGCAGATTTCCAGCCAAGGTGACAACCAAGTGTGAGGTAAAGCCTGGTTGGTAGTCAGCAGATGTGCCCAGGGAGGTGCAGCCCCATAGTCTAACAATTTCCCAGGCTAGATGCCAGGAGAGCCAGCTATATTCCATTCCTGCCCTTGGAATTGATCGGACTGTTTCCATCTGGCTGTGTTTTGTAAGAAAGGCCTGGAAATCTGCTTCCACAAAGCTTCCAGCCAAGAAAGTCCTATGGAGCAGTTCTATAGAAAAGTCCTATGGAGCAGTTCTACAGGAAAACCCTAAGTAGCAGTTCTATAGGAAAGCCTATGGAGCAGTTCTACAGGAAAGCCCTATGGAGCAGTTCTATAGGTAAGTGCTATGGAGCAGGTCTACAGGAGAGTCCTATGGAGCTGTTCTACAGGAGAGCCCTATGGAGCAGTTCTACAGGAAAGCCCTATGGAGCAGTTCTATAGGAAAGTCCTATGGAGCAGTTCTATAGGAAGGCCCTATGGAGCAGTGCTACAGGAAAGTCCTATGGAGCAGCAGTTCTACAGGAAAGCCCTATGGAGCAGCAGGTCTACAGGAAAGCCCTATGGAGCAGTTCTATAGGAGAGTCCTATGGAGCAGTTCTATAGGAAAGTCCTATGGAGCAGTTCTATAGGAAGGCCCTATGGAGCAGTGCTACAGGAAAGTCCTATGGAGCAGCAGTTCTACAGGAAAGCCCTACGGAGCAGCAGGTCTACAGGAAAGCCCTATGGAGCAGTTCTACAGGTAAGTCCTATCGAGCAGTTCTACAGGTAAGTCCTATGGAACAGTTCTATAGGAAAGCCCTATGGAGCAGTTCTACAGGAGAGTCCTATGGAGCAGTTCTACAGGTAAGTCCTATGGAGTAGTTCTACAGGAAAGCCCTATGGAGCAGTTCTATAGGAAGGCCCTATGGAGCAGTTCTATAGGAAAGCCTATGGAGCAGTTCTACAGGAAAGCCCTATGGAGCAGTTCTATAGGTAAGTGCTATGGAGCAGGTCTACAGGAGAGTCCTATGGAGCTGTTCTACAGGAGAGCCCTATGGAGCAGGTCTACAGGAGAGTCCTATGGAGCAGTTCTACAGTAAAGCCCTATGGAGCCATAAAGAGCCAAGTTGACAGAGACAGGTTTGGTTTGGTTTTATCCTTCATTTTCACCATGAACTTCAATCTTATCACTAACTGAAACAGCTTTCAGTTTCTTGTAATCAAAGGAAACCTACAAAGCCTCATTCTAAGCTATTTTCATAGTTTGTCCCCAAGGCAAGATGGACAAAACTTGCACACTCTCTTCAGCAGTTTTTTCAACTTGACAAATAATTACAGTGAGCTTTGAGATGCTTTACTGAGGCTCGATCACCTCAAAGCCTTTCAGCTTAACACATTAGGGCCCGCCCTCTTGCTATTTGTTTACTCACTGCCATCGAGTCAATACTGACTCATAGCAACCCTCCCGGGGGGGCTTCGAAACCAACTTTCTCCTTCAGAGCTGCTGGTGGTTTTGAACCGCCAACCATGGGGTTTGGAGCCCAAAGTGTAACCACTATGCCACCAGGGCTCCTTTTACTGTGTGTTTAGAGAATTAAAAAGCCTTCCTCACAGGTGATGTCTGGCAAGCCTAAAACGGAACTCAAGTATTTACTGAATACCCACTGCAGGGCCGGCAATTGGGCCAAGGGCCTGACATCAGAGACAGACAAGGCAGTGGCTCTGAATGGTACCAGAGCCGCCATATTCCTTGTCTCGGCTGGCAGCTGCCACCCAAGGATTGAACACACTATCTGGGAAGACCTGGGAAATACCTGGTAGAAGTCTGTTTTCTCCGCCACGACTTTCAAGATCCCTGGAGCAATCGAAGGGACAGTGACCATCTGCAGCTTGCCGAAAAACGGGTTGTGTCCAGAGGTTTTATAGCGTTTCATCTTGTCCTGGATCACGAGTGCTAGGGACTGGGAGTGGTTGATCACCTCCAGCAGCGTGGAGATGGCCACGTTCTGCAGGTAGCAGTCAGTCACGCAGCAGCCAATTGTCATGAGGGCTTTCAGCCATGGTGGGAAACTGGAGTCGCACTGTCCTGGAAGGGAGTGGGCCAGAGAAATCACACGTGAAACAAACAGCACCACGGGCCAGGGTGCCCTCCCAACACAGAAGTCTCCTGGTCAGCAATGTGCCCACTCCTGGCAGGGCTCATGGACAAGCCTTCATCTTTCAGGCCAGAGGGAAAAACGGGGCCTGGGGTGTGTCGTATGCTTGTCAGAGTATCCAAAACCGCACATCTCAGTCTAAGGCAGTGGTTCTCAGCCTTCCTAATGCCACGGCCCATTAATACAGTTCATGTTATGGTGACCCCAAAATTATTTTCATTGCTGCTTCATAACTGTAATTTTGCTACTGTTATGAATCGACCCCCAAGTTGAGAACCACTGGTCTAAGGGCTTATGGATGATTCTAAATATTTTCTGGTGGGACTGTTTGCTTTTCACTATTTACTTACACTGAAATTCACATTCTGGGGGACAGAGTTCAAAATGTGCTTCTGGAGGCTCTCTCTGCAGTAGGGGACATGCTATACGTGGTAGGTGACTGCCATGGAGTTGGCCCCCGACTCATGGGGACCCAACGTACAAGGCGATAGGATGCTACCTGGCCCTGTGCCGTCTCCATGGGAGTGTGTAGATCGTATCACTGTGACCCACAGGTTTTCATTGGCTTGCTTTTGGAAACAGACCATCGGGCCTTTCTTCTTGGCCCAGCTTCATTGCGAAGTGCCAGTGAAACTGTTCAGCATCACAGCAACACACAAGCCCCCCGCCCCCTGGTGGACAGGTGGTGGCCGCCCATGAATGACATTGGTTGGGAGCAGGTTCCCTGCACGGAACCTGGGTCCTACCGCTCTGGGATTGGCTTTAAAAGAATGAAAATACCCTGGATGTATCCATTCGAAACGTTCTCCCAAGTATCATTTGCAGCTAACATGGGCCAAGAGACCAGCTCCACATGAGAGTAATGACAGCAGGAGAGGAGGTTTTTTTGCCCACTTTCCACCAATCTAAGCAGTCTTTCCTTTTCCCCTCCTTGCCTCTTTCGCTCTTTTAAATGCCCACTGCCTTATATAAATCTTCATGGAATCGGCCAAATAGGCCAACAGATTGGTGTTAAGCACCGCAGGGCCGCTCACCCAAGATCTAAAATCAGCAGCTCAGCCCCTTAACCACTTGGAATGCAGTGAGACACGAATGAACCACCTACACAATGACTGAAACGCTGCAAGAGCGAGGTGTGATCAAGAGCCCCTTCTTGGGAAAGGTGGTTTTAGCAGGTCTGTAAACATCACTCCTGTAAGTGGTACCGGGAAAGAAAGGTCTGCTGGTCCACTTCTGAAGAATCGGCCAGTGAAAACCTGACGGGTCACAGTGGTCCGATCCACAACAGGCCTCAGAGGCGGCACTGGACCAGGCAGCGTCCTGTGTCTCATGAACAGTGTTATGCGTGGGGGCTGGCTTTATGGAAAGAGACAGAGAGACTTGATATGAGGCCGCTGTCTCACCGAGAGGCTGGAAGAGTGTCTGGCAAACCTGCTCCATCTCCTCCTCGGACAGGTAGACGGGGAAGGTGGCATATTCCACCAGCAGGTGGCAGGCGGCGGCAAAGGCCTCCCTGCACTCCTCCTGAGAGCCCTCCAGGTCAATGACCACCTGGGCAACGTCCCACTCTCCCTCCTTTCTCCTGCCAGGGCTACTGGACAAAGACGACGGCGACGCCGGGCTTTTCGTCTTGAACGGAGAACCTCGGACCGTGAACAAGTCGGCAAGCATCTGCTTGAACTGGGGCACGGTGATGGCCTTGGCGTCCCATGAGTTCTTCCTGCTGGCGTCCCCCAAGATGGCGTCCCGTGTCCCGCTCTTGTCCCTCTTGCCTGCCGGCTCTTCTGACTTGCCTTCTTCTCCAGAGGCTGTGAGTGGGACCCCAAAAATGTGCTTGTTGGCAAAGTTGGCGATGAGCTCCTGGATGCGGTGGAAGGTCTGCTGCATGCTCCCACCCTGTTTCCACACATCGTCCCTCCCTCGGGAGACCCGGGGCACACGCAGGTGCTCCGAGAGTTCCGGCGACGACGCGCTCAGCCCAATCCCACTGTCCTCGGACTTCAGTGGTGGAAACGGCGTGTCTTCGTCGCCTGGAATCACAGCCTGGGTTTCCAAAATGATCTCCTCGCTGTCGCCTTTCGCTGGACTCTGCGGGAAATGAAAACTTGCACTGCATGTTTTGTAAGAGCAAGGGCTTCCGTACTGGTGAAATCGGGCAAACCGTGAGGGTGTGCTTCCTGGGAATGGAAGTCCAACTATCTGTGAGAACATGGGCCCTGGATCAAAGTACATAACAAAAGGGAGGAGACACACAAAGGAGAGGAGAGGGGAGGGCGAGACAGAACAAAGAGAAGGCTGCCAGGCCCATGCTCTCTGTGGAAGCTGGCTTTTGAAGCTCAAAACAAGCAAGCAAGCAAAACCAAACTCACCGCCACCGAGTGGACTCCGACTCAGAGACTCTACAGGACACGGTATAACTGGCCCTGTAGGTCTCCCTGGTTGTATCTCTTTACGGGGGTAGAAAGCCTCCTCTTTGGTTTCCAACTGCTGACCTTGCAGTTCCCGGCCCTACACGTAACCACTGACACACGGGGGCTCCTGCTTTTGGGGCGACTTCAGAGGACTTACTTAAGCCCTTTCAGGGTTCAATAAAGGAGTTTAAAAAATCAATTGTTAAACTGAGTGTCAAGGAAAGGTACGAAAAAATAAGACCCGAGGAGAAAGCTTGAACAAACTGTTTGTTTAAAATATATGTATTTGTGACTTGTCCAGAGTGATGACCCTTTAACTTTCAAGGAACCACTTTTTTTTTTGCCTACACTGTTGCTTAAATGACCTGACATTGAATTTGAAACTCTCACCATGTGCACTGCTCTGTAGGGAAGAATCAGAGACTGTTATGCAAATTTTGGAGCCTACAGTTATTTACGTATATAGACTGTGTGATGCTTACATTAGGCATCTTAAATCTGCTTCATGGTTTTACTTCTCCAACAGCTAATATAGCTAGACCCCCAAAGGAATACATTTCTAACATAAGGTAGCAAATCAGCGATTAGACTTTAAGTTGGGATTCAAGTCCTGTTAGGAAGTTCTTGTGCCTCCAAACATGAACCAGGGCGCAAAGCGGACATGCTCGCCAGTGCCCTCTCACCTGCCACTGTGCTGAACAGGTCTCCCCAAACAAGCCAGGCGGTCCTCAAGTGGTTTGGGGGACCATGACTGTCACTGTCTTTCTGGAGGGCCATTTGCCCACAGCTCCCCACGTTTAAAAGGAGCATGCGTTTCTTGGGTTTCACTGTCTGCACTGGGAAGCTGGAGACCACTGTTCATCCCAGTGAGGAGGTGGAAACAAGCTCACTAACATCAATGGAAGAGAGCTGGAGAAAGCATAAATCTGACCACAGACTCTTCTGCATATATTAAAACCTCCCGACAGATCAGTATGGAGAGATATCCCCAAACATTTAAATGAGAATCCATACAAGCCGCATAGTGGTGGATAATCTCAAGTTACTTGTATGTGTTTACGTACAGGTGTGAGAAACTTAAGTATGGTGTGGGAAACTGAGAACCAGGGAGAGAGTATATGCGGACAAATTCTCTTTGCTCATATATACTTTGATTTTAATTATTTTCTATGCTCATATTTAAGGAGTCTGGTGGAGGAAGGCCTTCAAGCATATAAGCTCTTTTATCTAACATGATATACATGTCCCAATCACGGCCTTGATCCCACTTCTGTAGTCCTACCTATAACCGTGAGGGATCGAATTGCCACCAATCATAAGTCTGTGACAGCTTCCTTTGTTTTATGCCTAACCACTGTCCTGACGGTGAATCCTTGGATGCCGTTCAGACTCTGTGCAAATGCCTCCCTCATCCAGAAGATGTGTCTGTGTCTTTGTGTGGTTTTTGTCCCTTTTCAGACTTAATAAATGAATGTTCTTACATTGAAAAAAAAAGTTCATGGAAAAATTGGAATGTTTCCATAAGTCTTTGAAGATCCTTTGTATTTAAAAAAAAGTGGCCCTGGCAGTACAGTGGTTATACACTTGGCTGCTAACCACCAGGTCAGCTGTTTGCACATACCGGCAGCCCTGTGAGAAAGAGACGTGCAGTCGGCTTCCAGAAGGATGGCTATCCTGGCCTGTTCAGCCGGTTTCCACTCACAGCCACTCCATGTACCACAGAAGGAAACAAGGGCAGCCCAGCACCATCCTCACAATCGTGGCAGCCACTGGTCCATCCGTCTCCTGAAGGTCTTCCTCTTTTTCACTGACCTGACTGGCTGTCCACTGCACCAAGCATATGGACAGTTGCCTAGGAAACCCTGTGGGGGCAGCTCTACTCTGTGCTCCAGGATCACTGTGGGTTGGAACCAACTCAATGGTGATAGGTTTGGTTTAATGCTTACGAGTACACAAGGGGGCTGAAAAGAGTTTGTGGGAAAATTCCACTATCTTTCAAGACAATTTCCTCCCAGGAGCTTTTTGAAGCCCCTCCCCCTCCTATCGTTTAAACCTTTTCTTTTAAAAAGGATTTTATTCTATGGGCACCTTTAGGTCCACAGAGGTTATACAGAAAGCACAGAGAATTCCCGCCTGCCCTTCTCCCTCCTACACGCTGCTTCTCTTCTAATGAGCCCCTTGGGCTCCTGCAGTACACAGCTAGGGACCCACGTTGACCAGGTCCTATTAAGACAAGTCCGTGGGCGACCATGGGGTTGTACGGTCTGTGGGTTTGGACAGGTGCATCGTGTTATGTGTCCACTGCAACAGCAGCCTGCAGAATAGGTTCTCTGCCCTCAAAAGGCCCTGCGCTCCACATTCCTCATTCCTCTCTCCTGCCCAGAAGCCCAACAATGGACCATTTCACAGGCTCTTCCGCTTTGCCCTCTCTGGAATGTCATCTTCAATTACACTGTCAGAATCCACATGGGCATGCGGGTAAGCACACACATGAAAAAAGGACTTGCAGGCTAGGCCTATCTCACCACTATCTGTTGTTCTGACCGCTGGCAGGGAGGTTGCTTGGAGGGACTTGGCAAAGAGAAGGGGGTTAACTTTTGAGCTAAAATATTTCATGATAACATTTGAGGGTCTAGGGGACCTAGTTTAGGCACGGCCACCAAGCTACTAATCGCTATTCCTTTCTCAGCCACTCCACTCTAGTCCTCCAGAAGCATCTGCTTCACTAACACAGAACACCGTCAGGGCTCCGTGGGGAACGCACCGAGCTCTCGCTTGCTGGCTCTGTGTCCAGGTAGGAAGGCGGCATCTGGACTTTGCTGAGCACTTTGAAGCACGTCTTTAGGGCCTGAGTGAGCTCGGGTAAACTCAGAGCCGCCACGTCCTCGGCCAGGGGCTGCACCATGCAGCTGAGCACCTGCGGGAGATACTGGGTCTGCACCTCGGAGTAAAGCTCCTGTCATCAAAAAGAGGAACAAGGAAACACAGAATCACCAACCACACCGCCTCAAAATGGTGTCTTATAAAATTCCCATTTTTAAAGCACAAGCTTCACGCCAATACCCAAATAGGAAAAACATACTCATGTGTCCTTTTAGTCCAAATGAATAAATGGGCATCCCTCCCTTCCTTCCAAGCAGCACTTAGCCTCCTGAAATGTAAATTAATCGAATGACATCAACTTTTATCTTGAGAAAATGTAGTAACACCTTGGTTGTTAAACAGCTCCAAGCGGGAACGTTCCACTGCTTGGACATCAAAGTTTTGGGGGGAAAATCCGCATGGTGTTCGTAACTTTGCTCATAGTTGAATTGAAAATCCAGCTCTAGAGACCCCGTACCACAGAGAGCGAGTCATGGGCGTCTCACTGCCAACACAAAGGAGTGACGCTACAGTTTCAGCGCCACTCTCAGAGAACATGTGGTGTTTGTGCAGTAAGACATTCAAAAAAACAGAAGGGAAAAAAAGTAGAAAGATTATAAGAGGTTGTCATGTTATGAGGTTAAAAGTGTTATGTGAAATGAGGACATGTCTCACAATGAGTGAGTCAAATCACTAAAAATATGATTTTAAAATTTGCATATAACTAATGATTGTAATAGGTAGTATATATGTATATAATATCTGTAAAAGATTGAACCTAGAGATTAAAGCAGTAACCATTATCAATGGGGAAAAAAGGGAAAAAAATCAGCCTTGTGTGCCCACCCCATATTATTTATATAAAAATATCATAACCAGGGCTTTGAAGAAAGTTCCTGATACCAGAAAGAAAGCTAAGATAAAAACTGAGAACCATGGTAGACTGAAAGAAAGAAATTATTGAAAAATTTGAATTAGGTTACTGCTTGTCTGATTTGGTGGCTGAATACAACATGGCTCAGTCAATATTACAAAAATTTCTGGGGGAAAATGTGATTAAATTGGCTAATGTATAGAAAGGTGTGAAATTGCTAATCATGAAGCAAATAACCCAGACCCTTGAGGAGGTTGAGAAGTTGCTGTTCATTTGGTTAAGGCAGAAACAACTCGAGGGCAATAGTGTATCTGAGACGAGGGATATTCGAGAAGGCTAAAAGCCCCCATTAATGATTCAAAGTCCTGGGGAAATTTTTACGTATAATCTTGGGGTCTCAAAACTGATTTCTTATGGGAAAAATATGTTCAAGTTCTCGAACATAAGTTTGGATCGAATTGAGTTGGCAACCAAGGTATCACTGCATACTTCTATAAAGAAAATGAGCGAACTGTTACCTGTTTAGCCAGGAAACATATTCACCCTCACCCCTCAGTAACTGATGCCCAGTCATCACCTGGGGTAAGCATCATCAGCTCGAGCCACTTACAGCTAAAGCTGCAGTCCCCTCTCAAATCGAGAGAATGGTGGATCACACCCAGTAATAACTCCCATGCTGGCACAAGCACTAACGTACTGTTGTAGAGGTGACACTACAACTGCCCTTCACTGTTAACCTAAAGGTGAGCAGTTCGAACCCACCTAGTACTGCGGAAGAAAGGCCCATCAGTCTGCTTCAGTTAAGATTGAAGCTGAGAAAACCTCAGGGAGCACAACTTGACTCTGGACCCCAGGGGCTCCCCTAAGTCCTAAGTGCCTCCCTCATAAGTCAGAACAGACTTGTTGACAACTAACAACGTCTGAGTAAACGTTAAGTCAGTAAAAGTTTGTGTGACATTCATGAAGTCACAACAAGCACCAGGCCATCTTCCAGGCCAAGCTGCCTTACCAAAGGGATAACGTCCAGCAGGAAGACAAGGAGGGTGCACAGCTCCGCGGCCGTGGGCGCTGGGCTGAGGCTGTTACCGGCAGAGACGCCTTGCTTCGCTGGCCTATATCCACCGCAGGGGAGAAAAACAAACACACTCTTTCTCCAACCATTACAACCACATGCTAGGATTCCCAGCAAAGTCACTTTTTGTTACAGTAGCATATAACATACTTGAAACCATGTGTCTCCAGTAACAAAGTTGCTGACTGAAACTGTTTAAGAGTCTCTGGAATGTGCTTATCTCCGGGAAGGGTCCATCTACTCTGGCTTGAAGTTCAGGAATTCAGAAGCGTGGTCCTGTGCCCTTGTGGGATTCCACATATAGTAGGCCTGGCACGTCTCTAAGCCCAAATCAAAGCTTTGTTTCAACTGAACTGCTCTGGGCTGCAGAACACAGCAGGCCCCACAGCCGACCAACGTGGGCCAGGAGCAAGCCAGGGCAAGTGCAGCAAGAGTTGGGTTGCTGGAAATTCTTTAACAACTCTGTTGTTAGCTGCTTATTTTTGAAAACCAACACTTCATTTTATGGAAGAAGGCAGTTAGGTAGCTAGGCAAGCTAAGAAGTATGCATTGGTTCTCAAAAGGGGATACTGTTGGATTCATCTGGATAACATGATAATATAGCTCAACACGGGTTAGTCTATGAATTAACCTAGATGGTACATTTTTAGAAAGACATAAAAAATAAGCCAGTAGCCACTGAGCTGATTCCAAATCCTGGTGATCCCATGTATATTAGGGGAGAACTATGCTCAAGGACTAGAAAGGTTGGTCTGGGGAGGAAGTAAATTGCTAATCTTTTCTTCTGAAGTACCTCTGGGGTGGGGTGGGGGTGGGGTCAGGACCCTTTGAGCCTTCGCCCACAGGTCCTTCAAAAGAACCTCCTGGCAGACTGCTTCTGCAGGCCCCGCTGAGCAGTTCCACTCAGCAGACGGCGCCGTGAGCCGGCATGGACTTTGCTTTCTTTTATATGGCTCCCTTGTGGAGCATTTTAGTTACGCAGCGTTAGGACACTAAGAGCCCAGCTTCAAACCCTCTCGCCTCTCCTAGATGGTCCCCAATACCAACTGCACACTCACCTAAAGCAATCCTCAAAACACCGCATCATGTAATCCCAGAGAAAATCCGTGCTCAGGGAAGTGATCAGTAAATTCACGGTCTTAACAATCTCAGAGGCATTCCGATTTTCTTTTATTGAGCTGTAAAAGAAGGCGGGGGTTGGGGGGGGGGGGCAGAAACTAGTGAAACTAGGGAAAAACCAAACTATGGGAAGATGGCCTGAAAATTGCCAAGTTTTAAAATTGTAAAAAGTGTTATTATTTATCACTGACTTGTAGGGAAGCTGACACAGCTGATAAGGATAAAAATAGTCCTGTTCTTATATAGGAAAAAATTTACACACCTTCCTAAATAATATCTGCATGACTGTATTCTCTTAGAAACAAGCTTGAGAGTTATCATGAAAAGGATTTGGTTGACAAACCCAGTTCGATCCCAACAGTAGGTAATTAGATCCTTTACTGGTAAAAAGGGAGTCCTGGTAGCACATGGTGAAAGCATTTGTTTGGTAACCAAAAGGCTGGCAATTCAAATCCACCAGCTCCATGGGCGAAAAGGCCTGGTGTTCCCAGCCTAGGCTGGAGCCCTATGAGGGAATGCTACTGTTCTATAAGCCTCCTGTGAGTGGGAATTGACTCACAGCTTGTGAAACAACAGTGCATTCAATAGGTTACGGCATCAATAGTTAGGGTTCAAGGTGGAAAGGTATTCTCAGGGTAGTCCTGGTACTTTGGTTGTGGAGGGAGGCATTGTGCATCCTCGGTGGCCTCAGAAATTCTGGCCTGCATGACCGTCTGAAATTCTGTTCCTTGTCCATCCTTGCACTTTCGACTAAAGGACTACGTAACACAAGGTAAAAAGTATAGATAACCACACATATTCAGTCCAATGTTTGCTGTTCTCGCCTACTTTCCAATTCTGCCCAGGGGTTCCAGGGATACCTGGTCCTTCATCTCTCCCTTTCTCCCCTTTTTAATCTCCCTGTCCCCCAGATATTCAACTTTGCTTCCACTTCCTGAACTAACCCTCTCTTTCTTCCCCCCATAATCTGCGCCTTAGGTGTACTCCATCCAGTTGCCTTGGCTACACAATAGTCACCGTTCAGCAATAGACAGTGTTGTTACATTTCAGTTTGGGACAGAAACTAGTTCTTTTCAACTCTTCATGATACTTACAGAGGAAGAACCAAATTGAGCTGATTAACTTATTAAACTAACCTCACAGCCATTGAGTCAATTCTGACTCATCGTGACCCTGTCGAACAGAGTAGAACTAGCCCTGTGAGTGTCCCAGCCTGTAACTAACTCTTCACAGGCAAAGAGAGTCTCATCTTTCTCCAATGGAGCGGCTGGTGGTTTTGAACTGCTGACCATGCACTTAGCAGCCCAAAGCTTACCACTACATTACCAGAGCTCACCCATTAGCTTTTGAACATCTATGCTGATCAACTTACTAGCAGAGGTTATTTTAATGAGTGTCTGCGAGGTGTGGAGCCCACCTGTATATAGTAAACTATGTGCCCTTTGGTCCTGTTTCCTGGGAGTGGAGCCACTCCTGAGCCCAAGGAGTTGGGACTGACCAGACCGAGAGGGAAGGCGGGAGGGAGTGAGGGAGGCCTGGATGGATGCTGACTAAGCCTCAGGAGGTGTGCTGTCATCATAAATGCCAATAAGGGCCTTGGAAGATGAAGCCCAGTGGCACTTCCGCTTCCTGGAATAAGGCTTAGAAGCTCTGGGCCCAGGTAGTTCCCTCTTGGCTCCTGCCTTTGGTGTCTGTACCCTGTTTCCTCAGCTAAAGTCTTTTGTGAAGAATGGAAGATCGATGAGGATCAGAATGTCAAATTCTCCGGTAATCTAAAATTTCTGGGGCCATTGAGGATGGAAAACACCTCCATCCCCCAAACAAACAGTACTACCCTATGAAGATCTTTCCGCCTCGAACCCAAACTATCTTGCCATCGTTTAACCAAATAATAGAGTCCCACAGTGAACAAAGAGGGTCTGCACTATGATTACACTCAGGCTGCGGAATGATCTAGCTGTGCCCAAATGGACAACAGCAATCTGAGAGTCCAGATGGGAAACTTGGTAGGCCAGTGGATTCGTGTCAAAGATGGGGAAAGAGTTTGGGAGAGGCTGTGAAGGAAGGTGGCACAACGTTGTAAGTAGACTGGTGCATGCAGAAAAGGTGGAGGTGGGATACTTGGTTGTGTGTAGTTTTACCACTCCACCGAAAAAGGAAAGCAAAGCCAACTGAGTACTGGTTGAGAGCATGGTGAACTTAGTGCTCCTAGAAGAGGTTAAAATGGCAATTTTGCTGCATATGTTTCATGACATTAAAACAACAAAAGGCTTTATCTACAGTCAGTCATTTAGTCATTTCAAGGAATTAAAGTCCCCACCCCCACCCCCCAGCTGTCATGGAGTGGGTTCCAACTCCCAGAGACCCCACAGGGCAAAGCATAACTGCCTGGTGGGGTTTCTATGGTGATACTCTGTCTACAGAGAGGCCTGGCCACATCGTTCTCCTAGAATGCTGGTGCGTTTGCCAACCTTTCCTGGTTAGCAGCCCAATGCTTAATCTCCTTAAAAGATTAGACCTAAGAAACATAAGGGGCTGGTGCCTGCTGACTCAGCCCTGGACAAACGGAGGTGGGAGAGAAGAGGGGTACATGAAGCAGTGTGGCTCTTGGGGGGATCAGGAAAGGGAAGCAGATTTTGGATTTCACACTGGCTGTAAGGAGCCCTAGGGGACAGCGATTGTGTATCGGGCTGTTAATCGCAAGGCCAGCAGTTGGAAACCACCAGCTGCTCTGAGGGAGAAAGATGAGGCTCTCTCCTGCAAAGGTGTCGTCTCAGAAACCTACAGGGCAACTCTGCCTAGTAATCAACTTGATGGCAGTGAGTTTGGCTTTCTATTTTTAATTTTGGTCTCTGGACTAGTTTTCAAGAGAAAGGTGGGACTTTCTACTTCTGTAAAGCATTACAGTCTTAGAAACCCAAAGAGGATGTGGTACCCAGTCCTGCAGGGGCCCTATGTGTCGTAATCGACTCGAGGGAAGTGAGTTTGGTTTGGTAGACTGGCTTTGTACAGTGGGCATCATGCACAGAGCCAGCCACAGAGAACTGACAGCACAGCGTCCGACCTGTTGCATTTCTTCTTTCTGGCACCTCACAGCTTGTCGCAACTAACAGGGCAACAACGGTGGCATTAGGGTGGGAGAAGAGCAAAGGCATACCTTATCAGTGAGTTTCCACTCTGAGTGTAGCTCAGTTGAAGATCAGAGCCCAGAGCATCTCTGCAGTATGCATAAAAGGCCCTGATCACTTCCAGAAATAAACTCTCAACCACCTGCGGCCCTGCCATGACAAAGGAAGTGGTCAGAGGAAGACTAACAATGCATTCTAAAATCAATAAACTACACACACACACACACACACACACACACACACACACACGCTTACCTTATCTCTTTCTCTAGACAGTTTGCACAGGCTAAAAGGTGCAGAAACATTTAATGTGTGAGGCTCATCTTCTGACCCTATATCTGACAGTGTTCTGCTCTGCTGGTACTTATAAGGTTTTCGATGGATAATCTCTCCGAAGTGGACAGTTTATATTCCTTCTTTCTAGTCTGTTCTTAGTCTGGAAGCTCCGCTGAAATCTGTTCACCATAGACTGACCCTGCTGGTATCCGAAATACCAGTGTGGTAGCTACATAATCTGTCAACTTGGAAAGGGGTGGAGTCTAGCTTGTCAATCAAGTCACAGCTTGATGACCTTATTTGGAGGTGCAAAGGAGCTAAATAGCTCACTGGAGGCCAGATACACTCACTCCCTGTGAGACATTCCTACTGACAAGACACACAGAGCTTCACTAGTGCCCTGGAGACCCCTGCCAGCGCTGAGATGCTTCCACTGCCACTGGATCCACAAGACTTTCCATCCACTGGGCTGTGATTCTCCTGCATTTGGCATCATTGCATGTTTTGTCTGAAGAGGAATTTGTAGATTAGTATCAGACCTATGGATTAATATTGGACTTATGGACTTGATCTGGGCTGGGCTGGGATGTTTTCTCAATATACTATTGCTCTTTTATATAAAGGCCTTTGTCTTTTGTATATACGTATGTCTATGAATTTGTTTCTCTACTCAACCCAGACTAACATAATCGGTGAGACAGCTTCCAGCAGCACAGCAACACGCAAGCTCCCACTGTATGACAAATTGACAAGACAGGTCATGGCCAGGGACATTTCTCAATAGAAACACCTGTAGGGTGAAGCAACATCCTTATTCTGAAATCGCTTAAGACCTGGAATAAGGACCAAATACCACTGATGCTGGAAAGCTCATGAAGACAGCATCGGATCAGCTGTGTGTTCTGCCTCACGAATAGCAACTCACGGTCATGCAGGTGGTGATGCCCTCCACCCCTTCCCCCAATGCACACACAGAAAAGAGAGAGGCCCTTCAGGCAGCACACAGTGAGCAGATTACTCTTTATGACTCCTTTTCCTTCTCACAAAACAAGATGTGTATCTGAGAAAATGATTTCGAGGACAAGCTCCACGTGCATTTTATCTACAGCATAAGGCTACCGAAAGCTTCGTACAAACACCAATTTTGCCTGATTCGGGAGAAAATAAGGAAGTACCCGGGAAAAGCTCTGCAGTGCAGAGGGACAAGGTCGAGTGGTCATTCTGTGCCTTTTGGCTCAGTGATCCTGCATAAGCTACTTCTTTTCTCCAAGGACCGGACGTGCCAGCAAGCAAAGCATCTATGTAAGTTATGGCCTTGCAATGTATACCTTGCTGAAACAGCATGGCGAAAGGGGGCTCATGGTAGTCCAGACCATGTGACCTGTACATTAGGAGGCATGTTTTTTCTCTGAGCAGCTTTGTGATAAAGCAGAGAGACAGAGGTGGTTCCGTGGTAGAGATCTCGTCTTCCACAGGGAAAGACCCAGGATCTAATCCCTTCGTTTGCAGTGCCACCCACTCATCAGGGGAGGCGTGTGTGTTGTTGGATGCGGTGCTGGGTCTGACTTTTGTTTTTGACCGGTACTTCCTCAAGTTACGCAGCAGGCTCCACTGTGTCTGTATTGCCAGTTTCCCTTCTAGACTGAGCCATGGCTCCGGGAGCCACAGTCACACCACACCCGGAGGGAAATCAATGTGAGTCACAGCTGACTGGTAGAGGCCGGACGAGAGAGGGCAGGAGGAAGTGAGGGGGAAAGCCTGAACAATGGAAAGCACCTTCGGCTAGTTTTTCCAAGTGTGGCTTCGAAAGGTAAATGCCTAACACTAGGACCTTAGTTAACACTAGGTTTACGGGACATCCTTTGGATGCATTTCAATTTCCTCAATGGAAATTTCAGAAACCGCTCACATTTACCGCCTTCCACTTATGCTGACTTTTATCCACATACTGAGACAAATATAGGTCCAAATTGATTTTATTCTAAGTCTTCTAATCTTGAAAGTCTTTGTGTGGTGTTTCTATGGATACGTGTCAATTTGACACAAATCAAAATTGTATATTAATCCCGGTAAATTGGCTTTAGTCATAAATGCATTACTGCAGTAATAAATGTAAAAATTATCCAAAAAATTCTTGAAAAGTAAGCATCAAATGTAAAGACAGAATGCGGCAGAGGCTGTCATGCCGACAGACCAAATAATCCTTACATCAAATCCAATATCTCAAATGTTGTATAATGTTAAATATTATACATTTTATATAAATATGTAGTATCATAGTTTCATTTATAAGTTCATAGTGTATCATTGTGTTGTTTTTAAATAAGTAGCTTTTTTAAAAGAAAATGTGTTCCCCAATAAAATGATTTAAAAACAAAAAGAAAATGCGTTTGGTTCACATGGCAATTTGAAACGGGTCCGTAAAGACAGTTACGTAAGAAATGCCTGTCAACCTGGCGTTGCGAGAAGCTGGAGCTGTACGTGCTGTGGAAGAAGAGCTCATCTTTCTTACACCGTGTCCACACAGCACAATTCACAGCAGCCCAGAGGGGTGGGGCACCCTCCTGTGCCCCACCCCAGAGGAGAGGATAGACACAGCGTGGTCCATCCAGTGGGGTAGTCTGTCACATAGAGAAATGAAGTCCTAAAGCACGCTACCACAGGGACGGGCCTCACACTGAGTGAAGTCAGTCAGTCCGTCAGTCACAAAAGGGCAGATGTGGCAGGATCTCACTGACAGAAACGAGGCAAATGCGTATAGCTGGAAGCTCATCAGTCATGACTGAGCATGTGGGAGGCAGGAAGAAAGGGGGAGCAGTGGCTGAGGGGGCGCAGAGTTCCTGTCAACAGTGTTGGAAGCATTGGGAACAGGCTATGGGGTGGGGGTGCACCGCATCATGACTGCAACCATCTCACTGAATCCCGCAGGTGAAGACTGAAGCGGCAAAGGCTTGGTTTGCTGGTAAAACCTCGTGAAACCTGGCACCTGCGCAGGACAGAGAAAAGCTGTCCGGGAGGAAACACTAAACAGGTCCATTAAGAGAGAGCGAGAGCCAAGTGGGAAATGCCCTCTGCCAACGGCAGGCAGCTCGCCAGATCTGGAAAAACTAGGCAGTCCACGGAGTTCCGGCTCTCACCGGGTTGACTGCACATATTTTCACTATAAGGTCTTAAATGAAGTTCACCTTTGTGACATAAGCAAGCAACGCTTTACGTTTGCTCAACCTTGGCTTCTCTCTCAGTGACAAGGGCACAAGAGAACCCTCCGCAGAGATGCTGAGCAGTGGCTCTCAACCTTCCCAATGCCGCGACCCTTTCATACAGTGCCTCATGTGGTGGTGACCCCCAATCATAACATTATTTTCATTGCTACTTCATAACTGTGATTTTGCTACTGCTATGAATTGTCATATCAATATCTGATATGCAGGAGGTATTTTATTGTTACAAATTGATCTTAATTAAAGCAGTGATTAATCACAAAAATATGCAATTATATATTGAGAAAGATGTATTTCTAATTACAAATAAATGAAATTTTGTCTTGGAGCATGGTGCAGCATGGGTAACAGTCTTCACGCTGGGTACTCGTATGTGGGCGTATCTGCATGTGGGTGGACCTGCCTGGAGATGGACAGAGGAGCGGTGTCTCGGTTCCTAAGAACATCAGAAATAGGTGATTTCCGATGGTCTTAGGCAACTCCTGTGAATGGGTTGTTCTCGCGACCCACAGGTTGAGAACCACTGTGTTGGAAGATGGCATTACAATGGCACAAACCATTCAGCACCAAATTATTGCTTGAAAAAAAAACACAACAGCAATAACAACAACAAAAAGGCAGCCATGAATATCACCCACAGAGCAGCTCTATGCGGATCCGAGTCTGGTTCACCAGCCTTTTCATCCCACTGTACCCCTCGAGCCTCACAGGGTGCCTCCCACATAGCTGATGTCTCCTAGCTGCCAGTCTTATCCTTAGGTGGGAGAGTCAGCTACCTCACTCATGCCCGTGGCCCTTTGAAAACAGCAACCGTGGGCACAGGCTGGGCAGTCAGGATACAGGCTCCTGTTGGAAATCCAGTTGGCGCGGACGATGGGCGAGGCTTTCCCTTTGTGGAGCTCGAGCACGACAGAGCTCCAGGACTAGATGCTACTGTGTCAGTGTCAATGGATGGAGCAGCAAAGGGCAGGGGTGGGGGTTCTACAGCGAAGCAAAGAGGATCACTTTTCTCACTGATGCTCAGGGGTCTGTAAGAGGGTCCGGAATGTAGTTCAACCCCCTCTTTTTATAGGAAAAGTCAGGCCCACATGGCAGAAGGGGCTTACCCCCGGGCATCAGGCAAAGAGATGGAGGATTTACTTAAAAAATAAATCCTGATTTATTTTCAAATGAAACCCCAGGTCCAGGATTGAAGAGGCAATCTTAAAACACTGCATGTGTTCTGCAGACACGTGCACAGATGTGGGTGAACTACGAGGAGGAGCTTAAAGGCATTTTCCTAACGGAAATATCCAAGGGATTGGAGTGAAGCCACTCAGTACCCCCTAATATACTAGCCGGACCACTGCGACCCTTCAGGAGCCTAAAGTCTCAGAGACTGGATCATATGAAAAGCCAGTCATTGAGTGATTATTCTGTTTCACTCTGGAAAACCAGTCATCTCTTTTTGGAATTTATGTATTTGGAGATAATGGTAATGGTCGAACCCTGCCACCTACCATTCCAGAAACCAGCACCATGCCCCTTCTGAACCAAGGCACTGGCACAGAGTTGGCTCTGACCGTCAGTGCCCTTTTGTGTGTCAGAACAGCACCGCATTGTCAATGCACAGGGTTTCAATGGCTGGGGCCTCGGGGTGCACCAAACCACCAACCTTCAGTTAGCAACTGCGCCTGAAAACCATCCCTGCCTCCTCCCTCCAGCCCCTTTGGTCACTGCCATTGAGTCAATCCAATTCACAGTGATCCTACAGGCCAGGGCAGAACAGCCCTTGCGCATGTCTGAGACTGTCACTTCTTGATGGGAGTAGAAATCCTTGTCTTTCTCCCGAGCAATGGCAGGTGGTTTCAAACTGCTGCCCGTGTGGCGAAGCAGCCCAATGCGTAACCGTGCGCCTCCAAACCCTTTCTCGCATTACCTATTTCCGGTTTGTCCAGCAGGCTGACAAGGATGCGGAACGGTTTCAGGTAAGCATGATGGCGTTCCTCCACGTCAACACCCATGAACTTCTGGTGCAATATTTCAACCAGGCTCTAGCGTTAAAAAAGCCACATATTAGGACTGTTAAAACTCACCGCCATCGAGGCCATGCTGACGCACAGCGACCCTATAGGGCAGGGTAGAACTGCCCTGTGAGTTTCCGAGACGAATTCCACAGAAGCAGGAAGCCTGGTCTTCCTCCCGTAGACTGTTAGCATGGCGGTAAAGCCTGACAGTCAAGTTTGCTCTACGTGTTAAGTCAAGGTTGCGCTACGTGTTCAGTGAGCACCATGCAACCGACATGCTGCAGATCACTAAGCCATGGAACATGCGACATCGCGTGTGAGGTTTGGCAAAGAGGCCCCCTGAAATACCACCATCAAGGTCCCCCCGAGAACCTCCGTCTCGGTGCCATTAAGGTGGAGTGGCCCAGCTGGTCACACAGACTAGGTTTTCCATCCTATTTTGGGGAGTGGTGACTGGCTAGCTAAAGTGCACCTACTGGTCTCTCCCAACCAGAGGGAAGAAGAGAAATGGAAATTAAAAAGAACAACAACACATGGAAACCTATGGAAAATATTTTGCTTAAGGGGTTAATGATGGAGGAATAACTTGGAATAGAACAGTAATAGTGGTTACACATTATGAAAAATATAGTCGGTGCCCCTGGATTGTACATGTAGAAATTGTTGAGCTGGTGAATATATATACCGTATATACTCAACTATAAACCGAGTTTTTCAGCGTACATTTAATGCAGTTTTTATGGTAAAATTAGGTCCCTCGGCAGATACTCAAGTGTATATGGTATATATTTTTCATGAAATACTTTTATTGGGGGCTCTTACATCTCATCACAATCTATACATTCATCCATTGAGTCAAGCACATTTGTACATTTCTTGCCATCATCATTTTCAAAGCATTTTCTTTCTACTTGAGCCCTTGGTATCAGCTCCTCATTTTGCCCCCTCCTTCCCTCCCTCATGAACCGTTGATAAATTATAGATTATTATTTTCATATCTTTCATCGTCCTCTGTCACCCTTCACCCACTTTTCTGTTGTTCCTTCCCTTGGGAGGGAGTTACATGTTGATCCTTGTGATTGATTCCCCCTTTCTCCTCCCACCTTCCCCTAATCCTCCTGGTATCTCTATTCTCATTATTGGTCCTGAGGGGTTTATCTACCCTGGAGTCCCTGTGTTGCAGATCTTATCTGTAGCAGTGTACAAACTCTGGTCTAATCCAATCTGTAAGGTAGAATTGAGGTCCTGATGGTTGGGGGGTGGGGCAGGAAGCATTAAAGAACTAGAGGAAACAAGTGTTACAGCTCTTTTAGAATTTGTCTAGCAGGTTTTCTGGTTTGTTTGGAAACCCCCCCACCAACGACCCCCCCACACACACACACTGAAAAAAAAAAGAGAAAGAACTAGAGGAAAGTTGTGTGTTTCATGGGTGCTATACTCCATCCTGACTGGCTCGTCTCTTCCTTGTGACCCTTGAACTGGTGAATATTTCATCGTATATATTTCACTGCCATAAAGGGAAAAAAAGAAAAGAAAAGAAAAGAATGCCCAGGATTGGCTTTCCTTTACCTCAACTAACAGATCCTTGGAGTACTTCTCAAAAAAATACGAGGACTGGTCTTCATAAGAAGGTGAGGTTTCCGATTCCGGCACAGTGGTATTTCCTTTAATATCGGAGCCTGGAAGAAAACAAACACCACGCGTTCTAGAGGGGCCTACACTTTGAAAGCACGTCCCACTGTCCTAAAGTCTGGTGCTCTGACGTTTCTGGAAGCAAATTCTTTCAACAGAAAACCCAAAGCAGACCATTGTAGCTCTTGCTTCTTCGACGCGGCACCCTCTGACAGCGGTGGGCCAGGAGGCCACCTCTAGCCGCATCAAGATGTCCCTCTTTGTCTAGCGACCCTTCGTTGTCTTTTCCAGTTATGATGGCCGGTGTCGGTGGGTGCTGACTCATGGGTCCCCCTGCGGGCAGAGGAGAACTGCTCCCACCACAGGGCTTTTCCAGGCTGTGCCCTCCTGAAAGCAGGAGCCAGATCTACCTTCTGAGGCACCTCTGGGTGGGTTCCGACTGTCAACCTTTCTGGCTGGGAGTTGAGTGCCTAATTCCTGCGCTACCCAGGTGCCAATTATGATCACAGGTATATAAGCAAACAAGGATACTCTCACAAACAGAAACCAAACGCCACCAGCGTTGTTCAAGCAGCACTATATGAAACCAGGAGTCCCTGGGTGGTACAAATGGTCAACATCCTTGGCAGCTAACACAAAGTTGGATGTTCAAGCCCACCGAGGGGCACCTTGGACGAAAGGTCTGGTGATGGACTCCTAAAACCACCAGCCAGTGACATCCTACTGAGCACAGTCCCACTCTGACACCGAGGCTGCTAGGAGCTGTTGGTGACTCACCCCCTGGTTTTTATGAGAAACCAAGACATTCTCTCAGACACGCCCTCAGGTGGAACCTCAGAGGTCCTGAGGCCCAAAGGGTTGGGACTAGCCTGCTGATGGCACAAGCAGGGAATCTGGGGCCTCTGGGGACAGCCGCGAGCGTGAGGCGGAGGGCCCAGGCACTTTCTAGGGACAGCAAGACTATTCCCAGGAGGAACTGAGTGCTGGCTTTAACAAAGTCAACCTTTGGATAAAAATGCTTAAAGAACCTGTGGACATTCTCCTTAAAGTACTTGGCCATTTGCCCTCAAAGGTTTACAAGGTAGAAAAGTGGGGAGGAGAAGGTTAAGAGGCTATCCTGATGTTAGTGTGATCATCCATGTGTGTTTAGGGAGGTCTGTAAGTCAGTCTTCTGTAGGCATACGAATGTGGGCATTGGTAAAATGCTGAGATGTGCCTTTCTTTGCCTCTAACAGAAACCACTAGATAACCAGTGGGCTACTCATGGTGACCCCATGCGTGCCAGAGAGAGGGGCCCTGTGAGGCCTGCAATGGCTAGTTTTGGGGAAGAAGATGGCCAGGCCTTTCTAAGGTGCCTCAGGCTAGATTTCAACAGCCAACATTTCAGCTGGCCACCAACTCATAACGAGCCTATGAGACAAGGCAGAAGTACCCCTGCGAGTCCTGGGCAGGGGGTGTTAAGCATTTGCACTATCCAGGGAAGCTTGCTGTCCTGTAAGCTCTGCAAGTCCTGGGACCCAGCCCCTGTGTGGTGCTGTCAGGTAAGTGGTGGACTGCTAACTTCAATGTTGGCGGTTCAAACCCACCAGTCACTCTACTGTTGAAAGATGAGGCTGTCTGCTCCCATAAAGATGTGCAGCTTCAGAAACCCTATGTAGGGTCACTATGGGCCCGAACCAACTTGGCAGTAGTGGTGTTTTGGATGCGTCTCTGTGAGGGAGCCCTGGGCACGTATGAGTGATGTGCTTGCTGGGTTGCAAACCCACAGTAGGAATTGACTCCATGGCAGTGGATCTGGTCTGTGCTTTGGTCTCTAGGAAGCTCCCCACCCCAATACTGATGGTTGCTTCCCTATAAACTGACGGGCTGTCCACAGAGAGCGCATGTGCACCCTCAACAACACAAGCCCAGGGATTCCCCGCCTCTCCTAAAGTTCTCCTTGGCTCTTGTCTGCAGGCTACAGTGTTTCTGGAGTTTTCTCCCACTTGTACCTTCAGCCCACAAACCTTCTCCACAGCAACACGGTTCTGCTTGAATAAGGCTTAGCTGTAACTTTGGTGGTATTTCAAACTTCATAAAATGGGATTTTAAAAAATCCCATTTATTTTTTCCCTTATTTTTCTAATAGTTGCAAGATAACTAGACAAGCCGAGCACATAGGGACAGAACCCATATTCGCTCAGCGTGCTAACTTTCCAAGTTCAGGAATGAGAAATCTACTGCCAAGATGGGCGCTTTATTCCAAAAGGTGGCCCTGGGAGGGCTCTGTGGTAGTTACCCAATTCCATGTCAACTTGATAAATAGAATGAAGGGGTAGAGTCTAGCCCGTCAATCAGATCACAGCCTCTCTTCCTCCCTGGAGGCAGGACAACCCCCCTCTCTGCTTGACCTGCCTATGGAGGAGCCACGGTGATGGCAGCCAGAGCCTGGAGATGCGTCCACTGCCACTGAACCCACAAAACTTCCTACCCGCTGGCCTGTGACCTTCCTGCATGTGCTGTGTGAGACTGAAGAGAAATTTATGGACTGGTATCGGACATATGGGCTACTATTGGACTGATGGACTTGATCTGGACTGGGCCGGGACATTTCTCACTATACAATTGCTCTTTGATATAAAGCTCTCTCTTACACTCGAGTGTCTCTGGATTTGTTTCTCGAATTGACCTGGACTAGCGCAGCTTCATTTGCTTGGGCTCTAACTCGCTGCATCCCCGCAGTACCTAGCAGCCAGGCATAGAGTCTTCTGTTTAGGGACATCTCTCTTCTGAGGAGGGTCTGGGCGGCTGCTGAGAGAATATGCACGATGTCAGACCTGAGCAGCGGGATGGCTCTCTCGTCGGCATCCTATGAGAAGGACAGAGAAAGCTTTACTACAGGGACTGTCAAGTACATTACTGGCGTTTTGACGTGCTACCCTTTGCTATCGGAATTCAGGTTCTTGTCTTAGCCCCACCCCCCACCCCACCCCAAAGGTTTACTTTGGGAAGACATGGAACATCGCAAGAGAATTTTGATAAGAAATTCCTAAGGAGGAAGAAAATCCTTCCTAGCCAGCCAGGCTGATCTCAGCATTTCTTACTACCCGCATGCATAATCAACCTTTCAAAGGTTCCCCCGTGCATTCCTGGGGAACTGCCACCAGGCGTAGCAAGGAGTCCTGGGAAATGTAGTCCCTAGATACTGTCACAGACTCCGAGCGTGCTCTGTCCAAATTCTCTACCTTTGCTCCTTTGCCCTGTCTCACCTTCCTTAAAAACAGACACCAAACCTGTTGCTATCCAGTCAATTCTGACTCATGGTGGCCCATGTGTCCACAGAGTGGAACTGCTCCATAGGGTTTCTCTTGGCTGGACTACCCTTGGGAAGGAGTCCAGATCATGGTCTCTTGGCTGGACTGTCTCTGTAGGAAGGCGTCCTGATGGCGTGGTGGGTAAGCACTCCTGTTAACCAAAAGGCGCGCGCCGGAACCCACCAGCAGATCCAAGGGAGAAAGCCTCGGCAATCTGCCTCAGTCAGGAGCCCACCGTGGAGAGGGGACGAGCCAGTCAGGGTGCAGTGCAGCAACGATGAAACATACAACTTTCCTCTAGTTCTTAAATGCTTCCTCTCTACCGCTATTATGATACCAATTCTACCTTACAAATTTGGCTAGACCAGAGGATGTACACTGGTACTGATAGGAACTGGAAACACAGGGAGCCAGGACAGATAAACCCCTCCAGACCAGTGCTGAAGGTGGAGGGTGGAGGGAGGGTGGGTTGGAAAGGGGGAACGGATTACAAGGATCTACATATAACCTCCTCCATGGGGGATGGACAACAGAAAAGTGGGTGAAGAGACGTTGGACAGTGTAAGATATGACAAAGTAATAATTTATAAATTATCAAGGGTTCATGAGGATGGGGAAGGGAGGGAGGACAAAAAAGGGCTCAAGTGGAAAGAAAATGTTTTGAGAACGATGATGGCAACAAATGTACAAATGTGCTTGACATAATGAATGGATGTATGGATTGTGATAAGAGTTGTATGAACCCCCAATAAAATTATTTTAAAAAAAGAGCCCTCCTTGGGAACCTAATGGGACAGTTCAATGCTGTCCCATAGCTCCCTACGAGCCCCAAATTACTAGATGGCATAGGACAGCACATTTTTTTAAAAGATCATTTTATTGGGGGCTTTTACAGCTCTTATCACAATCCATCCATCCATCCATTGTGTCAAGCACATTTGTACATATGTTGCCATCATAATTTTCTTTTTAAAATCATTTTATTGGGGCTCATACAACTCTTATCACAATCCACAGATGCATCAATTGAGTAAAGCACACTTATACACTCGTTGCCCTCATCATTCTCAAAATTCGCCTTCCACTTGGGTTCCTAGAATCAGCTCATTTTCCTTTTTTCCCCCATCCCCCTCCCTCCCCGCTTCCTCCTCCCTCATGAACCCTTATTAATTTATAAATTATTATTTTATCTTATCTTACACTGCCCAGCATTCCCTACACCCACTTTCCTGTTGCCCATCCCCCAGAGAAGAGGTTATATGTAGATCCCCGAGACTGGTTCCCCCTTTCTAAACCCCCTTCCCTCCCAGTATCGCCACTCTCACCGTTTGTCGTGAGAGGTTCATCTGTCCTAGACTCCCTGTGTTTCCAGATCCCAACTGTACTGCTCTGCATCCTCTGGTCTAACCAGGTTTGCAAGGTAGAAATTGGGATCATGATAGCTGGGGGGGGGGGGGGGGGGGAGGAAGCGTTTAAGAACTAGAGGAAGGTTGTGAGTTTCATTATTGCTGAGTGACTCATGTCCTCCCCACTACCCCTCTGCAAGGGATGTCCAGTTGTCTACAGATGGGCATTGGGTCCCCATCATGCACTCCCCTCATTCACGATGATATGATTTTTCCCCCCCTGCCTTTGTTGCTTGAAACCTGGTCCCCTTGGCCCTTCATGATCACACATGTTGGTGTGCTGCTTCCATGTGGGCTTTGTTGCTTCTGGGCTAGATGGCCGCTTGTTTACTTTCAAGTCTTTAAGTCCCCAGACTCTGTATCTCTCAGTAGTTGGGCACCATCAGCCTTCTTCACCATACTTACTTATGCACACATTCGTCTTCAGCGTTTATGTGGGGAAGGTGATCACACAATGATGGGTTTTGTTCTTTGGTGTCTGCTACCTGGTCCATTCAACACCTCATGTTCACTTAGGCTTGTGTGCTTCTTCTCTGTGGGCTTTGTTGCTTCTGAGCTAGATGGCTGCTTGTTTGCCTTCAAGCCTTTAAGACCCCAGACGCTATATCTTTTTGATAGTCGGGCACCATCAGCTTTCTTCACCATGTTTGCTTATGCACACGTCTATCTTCAGCGATGTCGAGAAGGTGGGTATCATGGAATGACTGTTTAGCTGGGAAAGTTACTATTGTATTGAGCGAGTGTGTGCAAGGAGGCCCAAAGTCCACCTGCTACCCTACTACTGAACCTATAAATATATGCATCTAGGTCTATTTCCCCCATAATCATAAATATATTTACATATGTACATATCTGTATTTAGGCTTCTATGTATGCCCTTTGCTTCCTTTAGTCTATTTTCTATGCTTTCCTCCTGTCCCATTACCATGTTCAGCCTTCATTCTGGTTTCAGTCATTCCTCTCAGTTACCTTGCCCTTGGTCACTCCCTACCAGTTCTCCCCTCCCCTCCCTCCACTGGTTTTGAACCACTCATTGTTCCCTTGCCCCTGGGTTGGTCAATACCTCCTCCCTTCCCCTACCTTTCATACTCTCATGTCCCTCCGGGACTGTTGGTCCCATTATTTTCTTCTCACATTGTTTGTCCAGCCTATCTTATCTAGGTGGACCTGCAATTATAGTAATATGTGCATAGAAATGCAGATGGCTTTGACAGCACCAAAGTGGCACATAAGAACATGGTGTCGACAGCAGCAACACCGACACGCTAACAAACAAAAAGCCACTGACATACAAAATTTAAAAGAGAAAAAAGGAAAAAAACCCAACAAAACAAAAAGACAGCAAAAAAACCCAAAAACACCTGTTAGTAGTTCAAGGTCTGTTTGTTGACCTTTAGGAGTGTTCTCTGGACGAGTCTGATGGGGTGCCATGTCCTGGCCCCAAAGTCCATTCTTTATACTCCCTCAAGATCTCCTTGCTCTGCTTCCCCCGCTTCTCCATTGCATGCCCCCAGTGTTTGCCTCAGTGTGGTGGGGTCAGCTCAGTCACACATCCCCCACTGTGTCTCAGGTGCGAGACAGCAAATCTTGACAGAGGGGATTGCTGGGCCATGCGTACATATCACGAATGGGTGGGTTTGGACCACCAACCTTCTGGTTAGCAGCTGAAAGCAAATCCTGTGTGATCCCCTGGGGACCAGAGAGAGCCCTTTCCTCCCAGTCCACAAAGCTCTCCCTCACAGCAGCAGTTCTCAGAGGGAGCTGGCCTGCACACTGTGCTTGGTGAGACGCCGTTCCATGTTTGCTGTCCAACACCGTGCTCACAAAGAGGAGCGGCACTTGGGTCGCCTGCCTGAGGCACGGCTGAGCTCCTCTCCAGGCCAAACTGCCGCCCTCCTGCCCCCACATCGGGAGACACTGGTGACCTGCAGACGACTTACCAGGCAGCTGTAGAACGGGAAGAAGAAGAGGACGATTTCCAGGTGATTCCTCTGCACCAGGACATTTGAGTCCAGCAGGGAGGCGCACAAAGATTTGACCTACCAGTGACAAATCGGGATTCAGCCGCACGATACAAAGACAAAACAAACCAAGCCCTGGGCTAGGCCGACCCCCAGGGGCCCTAGAGGACAGACAGGCAAGGAGACCTGCCGGGGACCTATGTGGAGCTGGAAGGTCCCCCAGAGCGACAGCATCCAAGCACTTTAACCCCGGCCCACCGGGCTCCTTATTACAGAGGCATTCACCATCACGTGCACGCTACTCTTCTCAGCCACCAAACGGGAAGGGACCTTCCCTGGGAATCTTGAACTCACTGGGTTAAGTCCTGTGGATCAGAAGCATCAAGTGGAAGGCCAGAGAGGTGGGTCCCAGCCTTAGAGGCAGTGGAGCTGGGTTACCCCAGGAGCGTGCTCAGCTATAGACCTTGCTCGTTCCACCTGAGAGATGGGGTAGTTTGGGCCAGGTGTCAGGCACAGAGATATCACGTGCTATGATCCCTCACAAGAACATCCTAGAGTTTCCAACAGGGATCTTGGGTTAGTCTAAATATGTGGAGACACTTGGCCAAATGGGTTTCAAATCGATCCAATATATATTTTGAGTGTCATGTTTGAAGACATGGATACTACAGAGGCATGCCAGACAGTAAGAAAAGAGCTCTGAAAATTCCAAAAGGCAGCGGTCATTGTGCTGGGCAGAACCTGGAGCTCAAAGGGCAGGCTGGCTCTATCAGAAGACCTCGGAGAGGGAGGGCGGGGTCAGCGAGAGCAAGAGGAGGGAAGAGCAGAGCACAGATGAAGCATCCCCAGGGCGTGAGGCTGGTGGAGCAGTCTGTTGAAGGGCTAGGTACCCGGGGGAGGGAGAAAAATGTGGCAGTGTGCTGGTCAGAGACTCAGAGCCATGGAGTCAGAGTCTGTCTAGAGGGTTACCACAACTCTGAATTGACGGCCACAGGGTCAGTTATATATATATACATATATATATATTTTTTTTCCCATGAGGGCCCATGGACTCCCTGAGGGATACAAATTGTTGACATACTCAGCTGTTCACCAAAAGGCTGTGGGGTTCAAGTCCACCCAGAGATGTCCTGGAAGAAACACCTGATAATCTACTTCTATAAAATCAGTTACTGAGGATTCTATGGGGCACAGCTCTCCTGGGACACAGCTCATGAACAGCAGCTACGGCAGCTAGAGAAAGCCGTCAGCTAGAAGCAGACTGTCAGAACCCGCTGGCCTTTGGCCTCAAACCTGGAGGCAGCAGGAAGCCAGAAGCAGTGAAAGTACAGGGCACATACGAGCAAACCTCTGCCTTTGAGGAGTGAATTTTTGAACGATTAATAAGAGTTGGACAGGCAGAGGATGGGGTGGTGGTGAAATTACCAAGAAATTACGCTCTGACCAAGGAGCAGGACAGAAGCTGAAGCGAGGCCATGAATAGAAAGGAGGGTGTCTTAAGGAAAGCCAAGGAACAAGAGCGGTGGAACCTATTTACAAGGGTCCCTTCTGTCCCCACACCACGCTGGGGGTCTCCACTGAGTCCTCAAGAGTCCACGTGGGCAGGCCTTCCACCTCCACCTCACAGAGGACCAGGACCGAGTTGCACACAGAACCAGGACTGACTTTCTCAGAGTGGTCACCACTAGGTGGCGGTATATAGCAGGCTACAAAGAACCCAACTCCTGGTTCCTTAACTACGACTCACAGTGACCCTCCAGGACAAAGTAGAACTATCCTTTTTGGGTTTCCGAGGCTATAAATCTCCACTGGAGTAGACAGCCTCATCTTTCTACCGCAGAGTAGCTGGTGGGTTCAAACCACTGACCCACTAAGTCACCAGAGCTCCTACCATGGACAGACAAGACAAAGGGAGGGCTTGGGGAGAACACTTTTGAACGAGGGCCGGAGGATGGACTCCTATTGAACCCGGGCAGTATAGGTTTGAGAGAAGACAAAGGAGGAGGGACACAGGCGCAGGAGCGTGAGCCACTGTCGATACCGAGCCTGGAGGAGAGCGCTTCTGCGTGCAATAGAGAGTGTGAAAAGAGTTCAGCTGAAGCAGCAGCAGAGCTTCCTGAGCGCCAGGTACAGAGAACCCAGGTGCAGGAGGGGCTAGATGTGAACCAAGTTTACGTGACTTTATCAACTCTAACTCTTGTGTTGAAAAGTCATCTGGACATAGGTATAACATGGACATACATGTGTGGCATTCGGTAAATCTGCTGCCTCCTTAGAGTAGTGCAAAGCAAAGATGTTCCTTTGAGGAGTGATCCCAGCCACGGTATTTTCCAGTGCCTCATATGCATGTGCAAGATGGACACTGAGTAACTGTGGTGCTGAAGAGGGATACTGAAAGTACCAAGGACTGCTAAAAGGGATAGCTGATCTATCTTGGAAGAAGTACAGCTGGAGTGTCCTTAGAGGCAAGGATGGAGAGACGTCATCTTACGTACTTTGGACATGTTGTCAGGGCAGACCAGTTCCTGGAGAAGGACATCATGCTTGGTAAAACAGAGGGGGCAGTGAAAAAGAGGGAGGCCCTCAAAGAGCTGGACTGGCACCGTGGCTGCAACGATGGGCTCAAGATAGGCACAGTTGTGAGGCTGGTGCAGGACCAGGCCGTGTTCCGTTCTGGTGTGCAGTGTTGCTATGGGTGGGAACTGACTCGATGGCAGCTGACAATAGTACCATGTAAGAGTAGAGCACACGGGCAGTCAAGTTAGAAAAGCTTCTCAGATACAACCAAACGCCTTCAGGGAGTGAGGGGCTGGGCCTGGGGGCTCAGGTCAACAGGCACAGCATAGTCCACAGAGATGATGCCCCACAGAGTGCTTGACTGCGGCTTCCGCAGACACTGACCGTAGCTCTGCATAATGTTAAAGATGCCGCGGGGCACCCAGAAGGTGGTCCCTGTTTTGTATGCACAGAAAGGCAGTCTGGGTGGCACGTCATAGGACAAAGGTTTGCCTGACATCAGATACGAACCGTACCTTACTGCTCAGACTGGGGACAACTCCATTGTACACACAGACGTGGTCCAGGGCAGCCTGAACTGGTCCTTCAATCGTAACAAACGCAAGATGCCAATGGCAGGAAAGACTATGCAGGGGAGTGGGACCCATGTACCCGAGGGATAATTTTCTGGAAACCTAAAACTGCTCTGGAAAGTGGAGTGTTAAATAAAAGGTCTCAATCTCATTGTGTCACAGTGAGACTCCTCCCAGCACTGCCTAGCTCCTCAGGACACCACCGGTCCCCAGGCACCTGCCTCTGTATGCCCGGTGCGCCTGCAGCCCAGGGCCTCAGTGCTGGTCTGCGCCGGGAGGGGCGGTGTCCAGTGAAGCGAGGTGACACCTACCGTAAGCTGGTAATCCGTCCCCAGCATGAACCTCTGCTCCATGACCGGCGCCTGGCGGTTGATGTGGCCGACGATGAAGAGCGAGGCCGGGAGGCGCACGGCCGGGCTGGCCAGGACGCTTCCCCAGAGGGCCGCGTAGAACACCTCCCGGCCGACCACCACAGACAGCCTCAGCAGCAAGGCATCTGTCCTGTGCGAGGAAGAGGAAGAGACATGAGGGTTCCCTCCACGCAGCCTGCCGGTGCTCCCAGTTGGCCACGGGGCGAGCCGCCTATCTCTGTTAGCGTTCTGAGCTGCCACGTCTGTCCACCTGCCAGGGACCACGCTGAACGTGTTGCTGCAACAAACACTACAGGGAGGGAGATTGCGAGCGGGTGGGTCCTAAAGCCAGCCCTGCCGTTGCCTTGGGCTCACCATGGGCATGGCAGTGCACACAGGAGGGGCTCCTTCCCACACAGGGACAGGCCGTCACCATGCCCGACAGCGACAGGAGCCACTCATGTGTCACAGCATGGATGGGCCCGGAAACACGAGGCTGGGTGAGGTCAGTCACGAAGGGACAGGTATGGTCTGCTTCCACACACGGACTCTGAATCATGCAGATTAGGCAAGTGTATCAAGACCAAGGTCTCAGTGGTCACCAGGATGGGATGGGGGTGGAGGTGGGGGTGGGGGAGGGGAGGAGACCCACCAACCAAACTCACCGCCACCAGGTCCATTTCAAGTGATGATGACCCTGGAGGGCAAGGCAGAACTGCCCCGGTGGGGTTTTCCAAAGCTACAGATCGTTTCGGGAGCAGAAAACCTCATCTCTGCCCCCTGGAGCAAGTGGAGAGTTTAACCTACTGACTTGTGACTGGCAGCCCCACGTCTCACCCGCCAACTAGCAGGGCTGCTTCCTGTGGAGGATGCTGGGACATGTGGCCAAAGAGGGTGGTGGTGACAGCCAAACAGTGCGGTGACCAGCACTGCTGTCCCAGAGGCGTACACATGCAGAGCGTTGAAGTGGAAACTATATGTTGCAGCATCAATCGTGTTCTCCGTGAGTACTTGATTCAGGAAGGGGAAAAGGTCGGCATGACTGACTGGCTTCACTCACTCACTCCCACAGTCATATCACTTACTCACTCACTGCCACCGAGTTGATTTGACTTGCAAAGACCCTATAGGACAGAGAGGGCCCCTGTGGGTTTCCGAGATTCCAAATCTTGACAGGAGTAGAAAACCTCGCCTTTCTCCAAAGAAGCGGCTGGTGGGTTTGAACTGTTGATCTTGCAGGTAGCAGCCCAACTCATAGTCCACTAGGGACCACCAGGGACCCTACTAATAAAGATCACTCTGGCTTTGGAAACTCTGGGGACAAATTGCACTGCTGTATACATTCCACTAGGGGCTCTGCCGGCACAATGGTTTACAGTGTTCCGTGGCTACCTGAAAAATAAGTGCTGCAAACCCACCCAGTGGCTCTCCAGGTGGGAGAAAGCGCTAGTGGTCTGCTTCCACAAAGATGACAGCCCGGGGAATCTGACAGGACAGGTTACCTGTTACATGGGGTCACTATGAGCTGGAGTTGATCGCCAGCACGCACTAACAACATGAATTCTGGAAACCAGGACCGTGCTCCACCTTCCCACAGCACTGATGCCTGCTGACTCCTGCACCGTGCCGTTCTCATGCTGAGGCCTGATGTTATCTGCATGTGGGCCCACTGGCTGCCGTGGCAGCAGGGGCAGCTCTGTCAGGACATCAGGGCCTGTTCTTCCACTCTCCTGGCTTGGGGCCCTGCTCTGCTCAGGGTGCACTTGTAGCTGACTGCCAGCTTGGGCCAGTTCCCACACAGAGGTTTCACTGAATCCCTGAGGTGATGTGATATCTGAAAGCGCTCGGGCCCTCCCAGGTAGGTCTCCCATCATTTTAAAGCAGACAGAGAGCGCCACGTGTGTCTGAGTAGATCTATGCTCCACAGGGCTTTTGTTCGCTTAGCTTTATTGCAGGGACATCGATTTCCAGGCCTTCCTTTGGAGGTGCCTCTGGGTGAACTTGAGCCACCGACCATTTGGGGAGCAGCCAAGGCCGGGGACATGTGGTGGGTAGCCAGCATCTTAGTCTCCTAAGGCTGCTATTACAGAGTTTCACAGAGCAGAAGTGGACTGCCTCACAGTTCTGGGGACTGACAGTCCACATTGGGGTACTGGCTGCTCTGACTTGTTTTGAGTGTTGTCAGGAAGGAACTGAGCCATGCAGGTTCCTGGCCACCTTTGGGACTCTGGTTAGTCTCTGCCATCATAGTGCTGATAAGTTACCACACAGATGAGAGCAGGGCCCACTCAAGTGGGTCTAAACCCCAGTTCTGATGCTTTCTGGCCATGGAAGGCAGGATAAGCTTAACCTCAGGGCAGGCTGGCACTCAGCTCTGAGATAGGAAAGAGGTCCTGCCTGGTGGACTACCTGTGTGACATTGCAGGGGACATGCTACCCGCATGCCTGTTTGCTGGCATGTCTCCAAGGCCCAGGAGAGCACCTGGCACCGTGGGCTCCCCAAGATAGCCATCAGATGAACCATCCCCAGTGTACTGTTTCACAGCCACCCTGGTCTATATGAAAATATCCCTCACAGAACTAGCTACTACCTTTCTGCGTTCAAAATTAATTTTGTTCCTGTTAGAGCTAATCTAAACCTTTGTATCTTATAAGATGTGAATAGTAGTTAATGATGCGTGGCGTCTCCGTTTTTCTATAAAACACAATAGAAATGAGAGGAAGGATGAAGAAAAGCACCATTCAGTGACTGACAATCGTGCTGGAAGAAGTGGTAGGAAACTCCACTGCAACTGTTACGGGAAGCAAGTTGATTCCTTCTCTTTCTCCCACGGGGCGGCTGCTGGTTTTAAACTGCTGACCTTGCAGGTAGGAGGCTAACTCACAACTCACTAGGGCACCAGGCCTCCTTGGTGGGGAAAAGACAATTGAAACAGGTCCTTGTTCTGGAAGTGCAAAAACTACGTAACTGCCACAGAGACAGATGAAGAAAGAAACCGACCATGTGAAGATGAAAGCAGAGATTAGAGCAGTGGTTCTCAACCTGTGGGTCGAGACCCGTTTGGGGGTCGAATGACCCATTCACAGGGGTCACTCGATTCAGAACAGTAGCAAAATTAGTTATGAAGTAGCAACAAGAAAAATTTTATGGTTGGGGGATCACCACACATGAGGAACTATATGAAAGGGTCACGGCATCAGGAAGGTTGAGAACCCCTGGATTAGAGTGATGTGACCACAAGCCAAAGGATGCCTGGGGCCGGCAGAAGCAGAAAGAGGCCAGGAAGGATCCTCCCAAGAGCTTCCGATGGAGCCTTGCCCAGCTGCTACTTTTTCGGACTTCAAGCTGTTGGGACAAGGAGAGAATACATTTTCGTGGCTTAAAGTCCCAAACTCCAAAGCAGCAACATTAGATCCTTAATAACTTCCTACTAAGGAAGAATGATTCACGAATTACACATCTTATCGCAGTGGGGTGAATTTCAAAATGAGCGAGGTGGAGTTGGGAGTCCAGCTCTCTGCTGAAAACTATCTACCAACCCAAACCAACAACTATGTCCAACCCCCACCCCAAATCCCTACCTCACCGCTCCTACCTCTGACCTCTGGCTGTGATTCTCTCCGCTCTGGTCCAACACCAACTCATTAAATGGACACAGACAGTCTCCTCTCTGCTCAACTGGCAGCAAGGGAGTGGCTCAGGGCTGTTCATACCAGGCAAGCATTTCACAAGCCTGGCTCTGTAGCCCCTGGCCATGCAGATAGCCACTTGGGGGCTGAGCTACCAGAAGGTGTGATGGTCTGATCAAGCGGGGGAGGGACCACAGTGCTGTGCACCCCAAGTCCCAGGTCAGCTAGGGTTCCAATGAAGGGAAAAGACAGGGCTAGAACAAGCCAGCATGTCATCATGGTGCCTGGGACTACCCTAATCATCGTTCGTTCTGAAAGAGTAAATCAGGATTTCTCAACCCTGCACTACTGCATTTGAGCAGGGGCTCTCGTGTGCATGACTGTTTGGTCCAGAGAAGAGACTCCATTCTGTCACGAGGCCAGGTGGGTTGCAAACAGCAAAGTTTATTTCTCGCCTTGGTGCAGATGGGCTGAGGCAGACCAGTCTTCCAGAGTGCTCTTCTGTACTGTACAGACCTGAGGGACGGGCTTGGTTGGCCCCTCTGGGGTGGAAAGTACAAGCTGTGCTCTTCATGATCGATGGCCGGCGTCATGAGAACACCAGGTAGTCATTTTCAGTCTTCATCATTCGTGGCTGTCACTGTCCTTGGTTCACTGGTTTCTGACAAAGACATATTCTTTCCTGTCTGTGCAGAACTTTTTACAGGGCCAGCCCTGGGGTGGAACTTTATGGGGTTGGTCTGGGGGCAAACATGGAAGAACTTTGGATCTTCGCAGATTCTATGAACAATTCTAAGGTGTAGAGCAGCACCCCTGTCCTCTACCCACTAGATGTCAGCAACAACCAAGAATGTTTCCCAAGGTCCCCAGGGGGGCACACCCGCCTTAGCTGAGTGACGACTCTGGTGGGCCCGTGCGCTCAGAAACCATCTGAAACATTCTCCCCTCTGCTACCCCTTGGAGGGGGTTAGTATCCCCAGCCCACTCCACAGCTCGTCGTCATGAGGCAGCAAACCCGAGCTCCACAGCTATTTCATGGATGCACTTTAAGGGAGTCTGGCCAGAAGCAGGGACTTTTCAGGCCTGTGGGGATTAGAGACAGAGGCCAGGAATGAGAAGCCCTCACATGAGCCACATGTCCATTCCAACGGGCCACTCAAAAGCCTAAACAGGAACTGTCTCGTGGACACAAAGCCTGGTGAGTCACCCAACCCTCTGCAGCCTGTGCAATTCCTACCAATCAGACGGACAATCTTTCCCGTCGGCACGACATTTGCAGAGGGTGTTTATGCAATTCCTGAGCACTCGACAAGAGGTGCCTGCAGCCCGCTGGGTTACTGAGCAGACACACATGTGCTCCAAGAAGGTAGAGCCTCCAACCAGTCTCTACCTGAGAACGCCGGTCACTTAGGAGCCCCGGTGGCCGAGGGCCACTCAGTGATTCATGCGGCCCTTGGCCCAGTGCCAGGAAGTCCCAATGTTAGTGACCAAGATACAAAAACCCATGCTGTGAAGCAAGTACAGCACCTGTTCCAAAGAACCCTCATTCACTGAGACCGAATACCAACAACCAAGCTGGTCACACGCTCCCAGCGTGACTCACTCACAAACCTTAAAACTGTCAATCAATTATGAGGACTGATATGCTCACCTACTGCATGGTCAGAAAAGTCTAACACACACCCACACACACACACAAATGTACAGACACCTGTTGCCAAAACATGCGTATAGCTGAAGTTTTAGAAAAAGCCTGAGACAGAGCATTTGAGGGATATGGACATGACCCCTCTGTGGCCTGGACCATTTAGCAACCCAGGACCTACTTCCCGAGTCTCACTGGCAATAGAAAACAGCACAGCCTTCGTCCCTTGAGGAAATGAGGGTCAAGGTGACTCCCCAGTGGAAAACAGAACCACCACCAGCACCAAGGGAGAGCTTCAAATAGCCAAAGGCCAGGTTTGTGAAATTCCAGTAGAGATGTTGGTGAGACACTACAAGCTTCCAACCCATTCGGGGGACCTGCTCTCCTTCAGCTGACGGGGGACTCTTGAGAAGCCATGGCCCGTGGTGGCAGAAGGTGGCGTGGCAGGCAGGCAGGGGCGCAGACCAGCCCTCTGGCGTGGGGAAATCGGGGCGGTGTGTGGGGAAATCAAACGGACACTTTTGCAAGCACAGGGGCCTGGCAACCAACCTCACGGGCAGGCTGCACACTGGCGCTAAAGACAGGTCACATCACCAGATGTTCGTCACCGTGGTGTCGTGCGGGATGGTCAACACACCGGAAGGGAGTCCTCATTGTCCTTCTTCAGCAGCCCCGCAGGTTGTATGTATTCATCACAGCGAGCTGCGGGGATATGCGCTTCCCCCATTCTGCACCAGCCACCTGAAGACCCTGCGAGTGTTGGCACCTTGGGGTTTTGCATTTTCCCAGGTAAAGCTGGGCTTGGCCAAGACACTCTGCTAAGCATGGGTACCAAACTCCTTCTCAAACTCCACCCACTAAGGAGGTCTATCTTTGCTTTTTAAGTTTAGAGCCGCCTGCCCAGACACTGGAGAGAACAAGGCTACGGAATTTGACACATGTGGGTGAGGATCCAATCGCCGGCTGACCGTGTGGCCTTGGGAAACGTTCTCACCTTCTGACTCTCACTTGCCAAATGGGGACAAGCACAGTAACATGCAAGCCATCTACTGCGGCTATCTATCCTTAAGCGTGTCGCGGGTTCCTCCCTGGCACGGCCACAGTGGAACCTAGTGCTTTCTTCTGTGTGTCCTCCGTAAGATGACAGGAAGAGCTCTCCATGGGACAAGGCCTGGATCGCATGTCCCTACCTCCTTCTCTGATGAGTGGCGCTTCTCCAGGGAAAGACTTACTCTCTCCAAACTTGGGGGTTCCTCCTGTGCTGGAGGAGACACGGTGAGGTTCCTGGAGCACAGGACACTCCAGAGACATCATCCATCAACCCTGTCTCCCGACCTTCCTGTGCTGCGTGTTTCCTCTGTTCTTAGAGCCAACGGGCGTGGCTTTCTAACCAAAAGGCTGGCAGTTCGAGTCCACCCAGAGCTGCCTCGGAAGAAGGCCCCAATGATCAGCTTCAGAAAATTCTGTTATTAAAAAAGCCTTCTCCACATGCAATGGGAGCACTTATGCAAGGGCCGAAAGATGGGTGAACACTGTGCTGTCTACACTTGCAATGGACTAGCACATGCCATAGGGAGAAGCCAGGTCCTGATGTGTGAATGAGCGCAATGAATGAGTCGTGAAAGGACAGGTAGTAACCGAGCAACCGGAGACCATCGGAGGTGAGCAGGGTTGGAGGGAAGTGGACAGAGGCGGTTTCTATTTGAGGACAAAGAGCTTACGCTCACAGTGGAAGGACTTGGAAACGGACAGCAGACTGTCAGCACAGCCTGAAGCACACAGCCCACGTGGACTGAGTACGTGGACACTGTTGTGTTGGAGTTGTTTTGCTGTGTGCATGTAGAGAAGTCAGATGCACGAAGAAAAGAAAGCTTCATGGGCACAGTTCTGCTCTGACACAGGCACGCGAGCTGGCACTGGCCCCCCAGCAGCCAGGGAGGGGCCAGAAATCAAGATGGTTTGGGCTCGCGGGGCCCAGGCCGGGGGCACCCACCTGTCGTAGATCTCCGAGCCCTCCTCCAGGCCGGGCAGCAGGCCGATGATGAAGGCCTGCAGGCTGGGCAGGAGCAGCTTCTGCAGCGGGAGGAAGTACTTCTCATACAGGCCCAGGAGCACTGGCCTCACGGACATGGCGGCGTTGGCCAGGAGGGGAAAGAGCCCACAGCTTGGAGAGAGGGGAAACGACACGTGGTCAGGGGCTGAATGGTCTCTCACAGGACTCACTGCTGTCCTAAGCCCTGTACCCGTGATGGCGACCTTGTTTAGGGACACAGGGCCTCTCCTAGATGACGACACCAGCTACGGTAAATGAAGTATCTGGGAGCAGGGTGGGTGGAATCCTAACCCCTGGTGAGTGGGGTCTGATAAAAGGGGAGGAGGGCCACGGGGACAGGGCCACACATAAAGGGAAGACATGTGTGAAGGGACGCCAGGACTGCCGGCGGTCACCAGAAGTCAGGGGAGAGGCAGCAGGAAGGAGCTCCCTGCAGAGCCTCAGGAGGAAGGGACACTGCCGACACCTTGACGGGACCCCTACCCTTGGGGACCGCGAGGGAGCGCATTCGTGTTCCTTAGAGTCATGCACTTTGTGGGGTTTTGCTACGGCAGCCCTAGGAGACAGGCACACCCTGAACCAGGAGTTCCAACGGGAAAGGCGGGTGCAGGGAGTTTTAAAAGGCAGAACCCCCATTGAAAAGTGACACACAGGCACGATCACAGTACTCTGTGAGGGAAGGAGTGGGCCACTCAGCGGCATGCATATTAATCACCCCCCTGCCCTGTGTACGCTAGAGGTTTTAACAAAAGCCCGGAGGGAGCTCCTCACGATGGCTGTATGGATCCTTCTGCCCCTGGCTCGCCCTTCTGCTCATTTGTCATTTTCTAGTCGTGGGAGATGGAACAGGATTGCTTGATGGAGTGGAGGGCAACGAGGCAGAGAAGCCACCGTACCTGTAGAGAAACAAATCTTTGGCCAGCCATTTGGTCCCGACAATTTTGAAGATAATCTCGTAGGTTTCTAGGGCTTTTAAGTGCACCCCGCTGGGCAAGGCCGGGTGCAGGCACTGGGCCAGTCGCTTGCTGATGATGAGCCGTCTTGGCAACAAGGAGTACTTCAGGTTACTCTGCAGGGCCTGCGGACGGACGAGAGGAAGCAACACGTGAGGAAGGAGGCGGTGCTGTTGGCAGCGGACAGAGGAGCTTGATGAGGCCAGAGAGACCATGGACAGTGCCAGGCGTGGCTAGAGGAAAGGGACCAAGCAGGTAAGACGACACTACTGGATCTCTGGGGTCATGACGGCGAGGGTCCTGGGCGGGGTTCTGGTGCGCCCGGCATTGAGCAAGGCCCCCAGCCTGCCTTACTGGGGTGAAGCCAACACCGAAGCGGACAGCCGAGGAGACGCTGTCTGTCTTCAGCCACTGTGAGGCTGGCTTCTCGCGGCGTGATGGAGCCTGTGCACAGGGGAGGGTGTGCCTACCTCGAGTGGCCGTTACCAGGGGAAGGGGGCCTGTGCCTAAAGAACGCCTTGGTGGGGGCCTCTACGGTCTGAATTCTTGCACAAAGAGGGGATGGAAACTGGCTGCTCCTCCTACCCCACGGCTTCCCACATCCACTGCCAGGGACCTGGTGGGAGGGGGCTTGCCCCGGGGGGAAATGGGTTCCCAGGCACTTGCAGTGACTTCAGGTGGAACGGTCAGTGGTGGTCATGCTGGGGGGCCGGGGGGGGGGCACTGCAGCCTTGCTGGGACAGAACATCAGCGCTCCCCAGACGGGTCTCCTTGACCCGGGCACGTGGCCTGTCTGACAGAATGCGTCCTGGTGTCTGTAGTTTGAGAAGTCAGCCCAGGAGAGCGAGCAGGCCCACAAAGCTAGTGTGGCAGCCAGAGGTTAGGGCCCTCCCACTGGCTTAAGTGTATAATGTGGCGTGTCTGTCATGACGAGGGAAGGAACCACAGAGCCAGCTCATGAATGTATGCAAATATTTACTGAAAACCAACAGGGTAAAGTTCACGGTTCTTCAACTGCTGTTCAAGGGCCTCCGACATCCAACTACTGCCCATTCTCCCCGCTCAAAACAAAAAGGGCCTGTGGTTCCCGCCTGACCCTCTCCAGCCACCTTGCTGGGTGCCTCCCCCACTGATTCCACGAGCATATCCCCATCCCTGCACCCACAGCGCCATCCTGACCATGATCTGCGCAGGGCTTCACTTGGATGGGGAGCCTAGACACAGTTGTGGACTCACCCACACAGACAGACACATACACATAGCCATACACACAGCCATGGACACACATGGAAAACCACCCCAAATCCTGTTGCCAGCCAGTGACTCCAAGTCACGTGTTGACAGAGCAGAGCTGGGCTCCACGGGTTTCAGAGGTAGATTGCCAGGCATTTCTTCCGAGGCATCTCAGATCGACGTGCACTTCTAATCTTTATGTGAGTGACTTAAGCCAGGGGCTCCAAGCTAAGGGCAGGGTCTGCCCCGGGGACTCATCATTGTCCTCTGTGCACAGAGCCTAAAACAGAAGGGCAGGCTGGGAGTCTGTCACAAGCCTTTTACAATCTTTCCAGGTGTAAGAATACTGCCTTCTTTGGGTCCCGACAGCTGTATTTTTACAAGGAAAACAATCACACCTCTAAAACAAACACTGAGATGGTAGGGAAGTGAAGGAAAGATAAGGAAAATTAGCATTACTTTTCCATGAAAGCTTGTAGTCTAAAGAGACTGTCAAACTCTGTACAACTCTAACTTTAAAGGAGTCCCAGGGTGGTACAAATGGTTAACACGTTTGGCTGCTGAGAGGCTGGGAGTTCAAGTCCTGTTGGCCCCCCCCACCTTGCCCCATGCCCCTGAACACAGCTCTACTCTGACACATGGGGCCCATGTGACAGCAAGAAGCTGTTCAATGACAGACTCTTTGCAGAAGGAGGGACGAGAAACTTCATGATGGTGGCTGCTCGGGAAGGCACGGAGGGCCGGGGAGAAGGTCAAGAGGACGGCATTTTCCAGTGAACACCTGCTACATCTTTGACTTCTGCGCCATTGTTACAGACTCTCCACAGCCTGATCCCAGCCTATGGAAATGGTCCGCTGCAGCTACTTGTTGAGGCCATGGAGTATTTCCTGTTCATTATCACTTCAGGGTCACCGTCCCATGGCTGCACGGCGGGCAGGAGCTCTTCCACAGTCCCTGCTCTTCTAGGACCTTATGGTCTGGCGGGGAAATACATACCAGAATGAAGGCAGCCACATGGGCCTATACGGTACAACATTCTTTTTAGTAGTCAACTAACCATTTTATTTCATTTTAAAAAAACAAACAAAACTTTCTGTTGTAAATCAGTTGTGAATTTACATATCAGATCATCATTTTTGCATTCAACAACCCAAGCAGCCTACCAACTCTCCCCCCAGGGCTTGTCCTATTCCAGACCCCCTCTCCCCCGCTTTTAGGGTCTTGTCTTCCTTCTCACCCAAGCTTATACCTATCCACCTTCTAGTCTATTACTTCCCGTCTCCTCCTGTCCCTGCTCACCACCGAACTCTGTTTCATATGCTACAAAGACCTTTTCTCGATAAACCAAATTCCCTGCCACTGAACTGTCCCTTAAGTTCTGAGACTAGAAGGACTTCTGGGAAGAAGGCAACTGAGTAACACATACCAGAGGGACTCCGCAGAAATCAGCCCAGGAGAGTTACTAAGAGGGAAATTCAACACTGCTAGTTTGCAGGAGGAGCATCATAAAGATAAGAAGACACAGACCCACAAGATTTTGAGGGGTTGGGGGCTTTTGGCTTACCACATTGGGGGCTGGCTAGGGCTTGATTTTAGCTTGGCCACTGTCTCGGCCAGAGGTGGGACCATTTAGAGCCAGCACAGGGGCCTAATCTCAACACAGCCACAGCTTGCCGCCACCTCGGGGCAGGGATTAAACCCCTGCAGCCTCCCCCCCTTCCCCTGGGGCAGGGATCAGGGCTCAGCTATATTGTTACTTTTGTTTCCCTCTCTTCTCTCTATCCTTCTCTCTATCTGTCCAGAATCTCAGCAGGCCCAGAGCAATAGAAGAAACAGACAATGTTATTAAGGGATTACCAACAAAAAAATCCCCTGCACCAGATGGCTTCACCGGAGAATTCTACCAAGCATTTAGGGAAGAACTAACTCCAATCCTACACATACTCTTCCAGAACACAGAAAAAGACGGCACACTGCCAAACTCCTATGTAGCTAGTATAACTCTGATACCCAAACAGGGCAAGGATCCCACAAGAATAGAGAACTACAGATCAATATCCCTAATGAACATAAATGCAAAAATCCTCAACAAAATACTAGCCAACAGATTACAAAAGTATATAAAACAAATAATTCACCATGACCAAGTGGGATTCATACCAGGGATACAGGGATGGTTTAACGTACAAAAGACCATTAGTATCATTCACCACATTGACATGAAAAATTATAAAAACCACATGATATCGATTGATGCAGAAAAAGCATTAGACAACATCCAACATCAATTCCTGTTTAAGACACTTGAGAAGATAGGAATGGAAGGAAAATTCCTCAAGACAATACAAGCTATGTATGAAAAACCAATAGCCCGCGTGGTAGTCAATGGAGAAAAGATGAACACAATCTCACTGAAAAAGGAGACCAGACAAGGAAGCCCCTTGTCCCCACTCCTATTTAATATCATGCTGGAGGTTTGAGCTAACAGCATAAGGCAAAGAAAAGTCATCAAAGGTATTCGTATGGGGAAGGAAGAGGTGAAACTATATATATATATATATATATATAATCTTATTTGCAAATAACGATAGTTATATATATATGGAAAATCCCAAAAGCTCCACAAGGGGAGTACTGGAAGCAATAGAGAAGCTTGGCAGAGTGGCAGGATACAAGATCAACAAACAGAAGTCCATCGGACTGTTATACACATCGGACTTCTATACACATTGGAGAAGACCACAGAAGTGGAGGAGACAAGATCAACAAACAGAAGTCCATTGGACTGTTATACACATCGGACTTCTATACACATTGGAGAAGACCACAGAAGAAGAGATCAAAAAGGTGGTACCCTTCACAATAGCCAAACACAAATAGAAATAGCTAGGGATATACCTGACTAAAAGAACAAAATATCTATATGAGTTAAACTACAGAACACTACTACAAGAAACCAAGAGTGACCTCAACAAATGGAAGAATACCCCATGCTCGTGGGTTGGAAGGCTCAATATAGTAAAGATATCAGTCCTGTCCAAGGCACTATATAAGTTTAATGCAATCCCGATACAATTACCCACATCTTTCTTCAAAGGAATGGAAAAGCTGATTACCAACTTCATATGGAGAGGGAAGAAGGTCAGAATTAGCAGAGAACTCCTCAAGGACACAGTGGGAAGGCTTGCTTTACCTGACTTTAGCACATCCTATATAGCCACAGTGGTCAAAACCGCATGGTATTGGTATAATGACAGATACTCAGACCAATGAAAAAGAACGGAAAACCCAGAAATAAAATCATCAGCATATAGACAACTGATCTTTGCTAAGAGTCCAAAGAATATCCAATGGGAAACAGATGCCCTCTTCAACAAGTGGTGCTGGAAAAACTGGATATCTACCTGCAAAAAATGAAGCAAGACCCTTATCTCACTCCATGCACAAGAATAAACTCAAGGTGGATCACAGACTTTGAAGTAAAACCCCAAATTATTAGGGCCATCAATGAGGAAATTGGGACTAACTTGAGAACTTTGGCACAGGGAATACATAGGCTATCAGAAATAGGGAAGACATAAACACAGAGGAGGCACAAATTAACAAGTGGGATATACTGAAAACACCTGTGTACATTGAAAGAATTCACCAAGAGAGTAAAAGAGAGTGCACAGATTGGGAAACCATCTTTAGCAATGACACATCAGACAAAGGCCTTATTACTAAAATCTACAATACTCTGCTAGCTTCCAAAAAGAGAAAAAAAACTAACTAATTGCCCACTGAGGAGGTGAGCAAAGGACCTGAACAGAAGTTTCACTAGTGCAAAAATCTGAATGGCCAACAAACATGAGAAAATGTTCCCGATCTTTAGCCATAAGAGAAATGCAAATTAAAACAACAATGAGATACCATCTAACATCCTCAAATGTAGCCCAATTAAAAAAAAATCAGAAAGCAACAAGTGTTAGAGGGGCTGTGGAGAGACAGGAACTCTTATCCACTGCTGGTGGACCTGTAAGTATGTACAGAAATTGACCTGGCAATATATAAAACAGACAGAAATTGAGCTACCAAATGACCCAGAAATCCTGCTACTGGGCATATACCCAGAAGAGGCAAGAAACAAACCAAGGCCAGACATCTGTGTTCAAATGTTCATGGCGGCACAGTTCACAATTGCAAGGAGTTGGAAACAACCCAAATTTCCATCAACTGACGAGTGTATTACAAAGCTGTGGTACATACATACAATGGAGGACTACGCATTGCTAAAAAGCAGTGATGAACACATGAAGCACATTGCTGCATGGGAAAAACTGGAGGAAATCATGCTAAGCAAAGTAAGCCCAGCACAAAAGGGCAAGTACAACATGAATCGCTGAGGTACGCTTAAAAAAAATTCAAAAGGGGCAGAGGGAAAAAGCTACTGTATACAAATATTCCTGGGGAAAGGACCAGGTAGTATGGTAGGGGCCAGACCAAATCCACGGATACATGTGGGAGCCAACTAAAAGGGTGGAAGGGAAAGGAAAAAAAATGGGTAGTGGGGGTACAGTGCACTAACCCACCCAAGGGGAGGGTATTGTTTATATCTCCACAGGGAAAGAGGAACCAGACTTCAACCCAGTGCTCCAAGATGTGAATGCAACATGCCAGCATCAAGTAGGGAACCACTGGAGAGTCTGAGGGGCCGGCCCCTATTTCAACTATGTGAACAGTTACCCCTTCCCCAGAAGAATTTATTTCAGAGGACAGCACTGAAGCTGTGGCTCAGAGAATGGGACATGCCTGATCAGAGAACACAAAACAAATGAACGGGAAGGAAGAGAGAGTGGAGCACATCCTGGCACACCAAGCCTTGACGATGATATTCCCTCTCAGAGCAGCCAATCCACAGAGAAGACCATATGGCCAGCCCCACTATGAGATACGACATCCCTCACTGACCCATAGTCCTACAAGGGACAACATGGGAGACACTATGGGAATTGCGCCTGATCTGATGCTGCCACACTGAGGCAAAACACTAAGGGCATACAATACAACAGCAAGGGGAACAGAGCAACGAAGTCCTGAGGGAGTACCAAAAATAGACTTTGGGGCCAGGGCGTGGCACCCCATCAGACTCCACCGGAAAACACTCCTAAAGACCAACAAACAGTCCTTGAACTAACTACAAGCTTTTTGTTGTTGTTGTGTTTTTTTTTTGGTCATTGCCTTTTTGCTGTTGTTATTTTTTTTGTTGCTTGTTCTTGCTCGGTCTTGTTTTTGTGCATGTTATTATCTTCGCAGGTCTATCTAAATAAGGTAGGCTGGATGAACAATCTGGAGGAGAAAACAATGGGACCGACAGTTCCGGGGGGACATGGGAGAGGGGAAGGTGGGGGAAAAGGAAGTGGTGTTAACAAACCCAGGGACAAGGGAACAAGTGATCCAAATTGGTGGTGAGGAGGGTTTAGGAGGCCTGCCTGGCAGGGCATGCTCAAGGGTAATGTAACTAAGAGGAATTACTGTAACCCAAATGAAGTCTAAGCATGATAGTGGGTCAAAAGGAAATAGAGGAAAGAGCTGGGAGGCAAAGGGCATTTATAGAGATCTAAATAAAGGCATGTACATATGTAATTATATTTGTATATGAGGATGGGGAAATAGATTTATGTGCATATATTTATAGGTTTAGTATTAAGGTAGCAGACGGACATTGGGCCTCCACTCAAGTACTCCCTCAAAGCAAAATACTTTGTTTCTCAAAACATTTGCTCTCCACCTAAGTCCCTGGCATTAGCTCCTCATTTTTCCCCATCCTTCCCCATTCCCCCTCCCTCATAAACCCTTGATAATTTATAAATTATTATTTTGTCATATCTTGCCCTGCCTGACGTCTGCCCTCACCCACTCTTCTCTTGTCCGTCCCCCAGGGGGGAGGTTATATGTAGATCCTTGTAATTGGTTCCCCCTTTCCAACCCACCCTCACTCCACCCTCCCAGCATCACCACTCACACCACCCTGGATCCACTGTTTCCAGTTCCTATTTGTACCAGTGTACATCCTCTGGTTTAGCCAGATTTGTAAGGTAGAATTGGGATCATGATAGTAGGGGAGGAGGAAGCATTTAGGAACTAGAGGAGAGTTGTATGTTTCATCACTGCTACGTTGCACCCCGACTGGCTTGCCTCCTCCCCAAGACCCTTCTGTAAGGGGATGTCCAGTGGCCTACAAATGGGTTTTGGGTCTCCACTCCACACTCCCCCCTTCATTCACTATGATATTATTTTTTGTTCTGATGATGCCTGATCCCTTCGATACCTCGTGATTGCACAGGGTGTGCTTCTTCCATGTGGGTTTTGTTGCTTCTGAGCTAGATGGCTGCTTGTTTACCTTCAGCCTTTAAAACCTCAGATGCTCTATCTTTTGATAGCCGGACACCATCAGTTTTCTTCGCCACATTTGCTTATGCACCTATTTGTCTTCAGCAATTGTATCAGGGAGGTGGGCACACAATGATATGATATTTTTGTTATTTGATGCCTGATAATTGATCCCTTCGGTACCTTGTGATCACATAGGCTGATGTGCTTCTTCCATGTGGGCTTTGTTGCTTCTCAGCTAGATGGCCACTTGTTTACCTTCAAGCTTTTTAAGACCCCAGATGCTATCTCTTTTGATAGTCGAGCACCATCCGCTTTCCTCACCACATTTGTTCATCAGCTTTCTTCACCACAGCTTATTCACCTGCTTGTCTTCAGCAGTTGTGTCAGGAAAGTGAGCATCATAAAATGCCAATTTAATAGGAGAAAGTATTCTTGCATTGAGGGAGTACCTGAGTGGAGGTCCAATGTCCTCTGTTACCTTAATATTAAACCTATAAATATATACACATAGATCTATTTCCCCATTCTCATATATAAATATATTTGCATATGTACATGCCTTTTAGCCTCTATAAATGCCCTTTGCCTCCTTGCTCTTTCCTCTACTTCCTTTGATTTTCCTCTTGTCCCACTATCATGCTCAGTCTTCATTTGGGTTTCAGTTATTCCTCTTGGTTACATAACCCTTGATCACACCCTACCAGGCCTCCTACACCCACCTCACCACCGATTTGGATCACTTGTTCCTTTGTCTGTGGTACTTCAACCCAGTGCTCCTAGATGTGAATGCAACATGCCATTGTGAAGTAGGGAACCAATGGAGAGGTCTGGGGGCCGGCCTCAATCCAAACTACTATGTAGACACCTACCCCTGCCCCTAGAAAGGACGGCATTGAATCTGCAGCTCCGGGAGAGGGATATAGCTGATCAGAGCACACTGGAGAAGATGGAGGAGGAGAGAGTGGAGCACATCCTGGCAATCAGGTCTTGAGGACGATGCTCCCAATTAGAGCAGCCAGTCCACAGAGAGGACCACATGGCCGGCCCCACTATGAGACATGACATCCCTCACAGACCCATAGCCTTACAGGGCACAATAATGGAGACACATTGTGGGAATTGCATCCCATCTGATCCCGCCACACCGAGGCAAAACACTAAGGGGGTGCAACAGAACAGCAAGGGAATGGAGCGGCGAGGTCCCCAAGGAATGCTGAAGGTGGACTTTGGGGCCAGGGCATTGTGCCCCAACAGACTGGACTAGAAAATATTCCTAAAGGCCAAAAAACAGTCTTTGAACTGGGGAAACATCTTAAGAAAACGCTGCCTCATCTGAAATTTGAAGTTCAAAGTAGTTTATCAGCAACATCTATCTTTGGACCAGGGGACAAAGGCATTTTGTTAAAAGGATACCACTCTCAGGTATAGGTCTCTAAAAAGAAAGGACTTAAAAAATGAATTCTGAAATCAGAACATTAACAGCCTTTTCTAGATTACTGGAAAAACTGCATTTATTGATTTTTATAAGATCTTTCTTTTGACTTAAAAGAGAAGTAACAATTAGCCAGTAGTGATACTGAAAGTTTCCCTCATGACCAGAAATTGCACATTTAGCCTGAAAAGAAACCAGTACACATATGTCATTTTAGTTATGTAATAACGAAAGGCAAATTCTTCATTTCCAGCCATTTATTTAAGCAATGAAAGTGTACCCCTGACTCTCTATGTTGCAAGTTTCAGTCAGTTCCTAGTGCTACTTCCCTCTTCCTCTAATACAGAACAGTGCTTTACCACGGCCCCCTTCAGAAGGCACACATTTCAGCCAAGTGTGGAAAGAGAATCCTGGGAAGGTTAAATGTCTTACTGTAGTGGCCTAACAAAGACCCCCAACGCAAAGTGTTTTCCCCGAGCAGCTCAGGTAGCCATGAGTGTCACCCTCAAGTCTGAGAGAGGCAGTGTGGTCTACAGCAGCGCTCTCTTCAGAACGAGCAACACAGGCACCAAGCAAATGTGCTCATGGTAACCCTGCCCCACCGACAGAAAGAAGAGCCCTCTTCTCTCCATTTTAAACGGCATTCTTTCCCTTTCTTCTTTTAAAAATCACCAAAGCCAATGGGGTTTTTGCAAACGTCTAATTCATTTGCAGGCCAGATTTTCCTCCCCAGCAACGTTGGGTCATAAAGGATCGGTGTGGCAGTTACATAATCTCCTGTCAACTTGCGAAGGGGTGGAGTCTAGCCTGTCAATCGTGTTGCAGATTGATGACCTCATTGGGAGGTGTGAAGGGTAGCTCACTGGAGGCCAGATACACTTTCTGCTTCTCTTCCTGTGACACATACCTGTTGACAAGCCACATGGAGCTCTGCTGATGGCAGCCAGAGCCTTGGAGCTGCAGGAGCCACATGGAGACTACCGCCAGTGCTGAGATGCTTCCACCGCCACTGGATCCACAAGACTTTCCACCCACTGGCCTTTTCTCTTCCTGCACTCAGCACCATTGTATGTGTCACAGGAAGAGGACTTTATACACTGGCATAGGACATACGGGCTAATAGTGGACTTATGGACTTGATCTGGACTGGGCTGGGATGTTTTCTCAATATTCAATTGCTCTTTTATCTAAAGCTCTTTCTAATACACATCTGAGTGTCTGTGAATTTGTTTCTCTTGTCCACCCAGACTCACACAATAGATATTGCATTCACAAGCTTTTAGTTTTTACAGCAGTTTAACCAAAATACGACAAAAGAAAAGTACCGCTCGTAAACAACCCAACATCTTTAAGAATGGTGAGCTGTCCTCTCTAGATAGTGAGCTTTCAGTAAAGAGATTATTCGGAAGCCTTACTCTCCACGACTGGACGTCATGTGCTAGTCTCACTCAGCTGGCAGCACTGGGATTGCTTCTCAGGATTTCTGGGGAGCCGGGCTTCTTTTACATCCCTGCGCACTGCTGTCCTCCCTGTGTCCAAGTGCAGCGCATGAACTTTCCGACTCATAGTCTTCTATCATTTCCTCTTCCTTTCTTTCTTCTTCTTCAGGGAAGCATCTGGTCATCGAGGAAACTTGTGCACAGCTTCTTCCACAGAGCATCTAGCCTGCCCAGAAACCAGGCGCCCGTGTCTTCAGAATTCAGAGTTCAGCAGGAAGATGTGAAGGCTGCTAGTCGAATGTCAAAGTGTGACCTGAAGGGCCCATTCTGAAGAACTCATCCAAACCCTGATGCTGCCGGTCTGTGTGGTGTTGAAAAAATAGACATTTGGATGGAAGTTCTGGCTGTGGTACCAGTTACGTGCTACTTTGGAGTCTCTGCCTTAGCCACACCGATTCTCTGCATCTTCTTCGTGCACAGGATATTTTCATTGTAAACACATCCCGTTGGCATGGAGATCTATCTCACAGTCCGTACAGGGATGCCAAGGCCCTCTTTCTGAATCCTAAGGTCTCGAGCCTATCAGGGACTATTCCTCTGGCCTTGGCCTCAGTTTCTTCTGGTGGCTTCTCAGGGTAGAGTCAGGCAGTGCTGGCCAGCAGGTGGGTAGGTGACCTGGTGGGCGGTAGCAGAGGTAGCCAACTGAAAGGCATGCCAGTGGCAAGCACACACAGGTGGTGTATGTAGAGACCAGCAGCCGTTCTCAGCTCCCACTGCCAGTGTGTGACTGCTGTGTGTGGCCATCAACCGTCCAGCTCCTGAGGCCCAAGCTGCACCACACTGCCCAGTTCCAGTGTGGCCATGTGCATCCACTGCAGCCCGAGTGCAGACCTGCTCATCTTGATCTTCATGAGATGGAATCACTGCACCTCATCTCACTGGGCACAGGAAAATTCACGGGCAATGCGGTGCTGGCTTCTAGCGCCCCTGCAGCGCAGCCTAGGTGAGGCCTGGGATTACGGCTTGAGTCATGTCCGCTCAATTCAGGTGTTGTCCGCTCAATTCAGGTGAGCACACAAGGAGCAGATGAGACATGGAGCATGCGCCCCGGGGAGGACAGATGCCAGGTGAGCTCCCCCAAGGAACCCTGGGGCTGCCTAGCCTGGTCCTGTGGTAGGCTCCCCAGACGTCACCAGGAGACAAGTCCTACAGCCTTTCCATTGCTGCTTTCCACAAGGTGATCGACAGGTCCTGAGGCCCCTCTGGACTCCCTCCAAAGAGGGCACATGGCCAGGCACCTCGTTTGGCCTTCTGGCCTCCAGCATGTGAGCAAATACCCACCGTGCTTTAAAGCCACCCACCTGGGGCACTGATGTTACAGCAGGACTCGGGAGGGCCCTCAGACCCCTGGAGATGTAGAAAACATCTGTGGGGTGGATGGAGGGTCCAGGGTGGCCGCGAGGGGCATTCACACCGTGAGCAGCGCGGATGCGGCACAGGCATCGCATGTTGGCCTGGGCTGGAGGCAGAGCATCTGAGGCTGTGGACAAAGCCAGAGCACAGGCACTGGCCCCAGAACTTGCTAGCTTGCTTGTCTTGTGGGGCTGGGAAGACAGTCAACCACTACTTGCCGCTCTCCTCGCTGAATAACGTGTCTGAGGCATGAAGCAGCACTTGCTCGCAGCAACTGTAAGTGTCACCACACCTGGCACTCGACGTCTGCTTCAAAACCGAGGTGACTCCGGATGTTGGGCTTATGCGCATGGGGCTAGGAGTCTGGACCGCCAGTTTCTGTCTTCTCCACCATTTGCTACCTCAGAAAATTGTTTTTCCTATAAAATCGAGGGTTCTGGTTGCAAGCATCAAAGGAGATTACAACCTGGAAAGAGTCAGCATAGCGTAGTGCCTGGCACAAGTAAGCAGGCAACAAGCCCTGGCTCTAACCACCATTGCCAATTTAAAACTAAGCACAGGAGCTGGGAGAAAGCTTACTGCATTTAAAGCAATGTATGAGGCCCAAGAAGCCCTGATGGCTCAGGGGGGTAAATGAAAGGCTGCTGATCGTGAAGTCGATGGTTCAAAGCAAGCAGCCACTCCAAGGGGAGAGAAAGACGAGATGTTCCTGCTTCTGGACAGGGTTACGGTGGTGGGGACAGTGTGGAGCGGTTCTTCCTGACCTAGAGGGTTGCTATGAGTTGGAATCAGCCCAACAGCAGCGGGCTTATTGGATCCAGCTGTTTGCGTCGATTCTGACTCACGGCTACCTCACATGACAGAGCAGCACTGCCTCATCGGCTTTTCTTCTAATCCGTATGGAACTAGATCGCCATGCCTTTCTCACGGTGGAGCTGGCTTGAATCGCCAACATTTTGGTTCACACAGGAGCACTTAACCATTGCACCACCAGGGGCAGTTACTAATTACACTGTTGATTGTGACAAAAAACAAATTAGGGCGCTACCTAGGTGCACTAATGACAGACTGAGGATACACCCTAGGAGAGACAGGTTGTGACATAGGATCAGCTGCAGATCCCCGGGCGGTGGGACTCTCCAGAGGCACAGAGCTGGGCAGGAAACCTATGTCTGGTGAGAGGGGGAGACAGACGACAAATAAGAGGTAACAGGAACCCGGGTTCAAGGGTAAAAAGAGAGATGATTATGTCTTAAGTAACACTTTAGGAGAAATTTCTCAAAAAAAAACAAACCAAAACTAAACAAAAACATTTTGTGCAATGGCAGGCCATGTGAGCAGAGATTAGGATCCCCAGGAGAGACTCGCACCTTTGCAAACGAGGCCTTCCTGAGGCTGGGCCCCTAGACAGCGCCCGCCTTCTCCCATGTGGCCTTCACCCACGCAAGGAATGGGTTGCAGCCCCTCGTTCATGACAGCTGGCGGAGCAGTACTGAGGTCCAGCTCACAACACTGCTGTGGAAGGTGCCTGAGGGGAGGAGCAGCAGGAAGCTCTTGCCGCTGGGAAGGGCATTCTTTACCCTCCCCGCTCCTCTGTAAAAGCTGCAGGGTAGGGAAGAGGCAAAGCTTGCCGGGAAGGCTTCTCCTGGCTCCTTGCCCGTAGTCTCACTGAGTCACACAGACACCAGAGGAACAGCGCCTGGCTGATGGGCTTAACCAGTAACCAAAAGGTTGGAGGTTCAAATCCACCCAGAGGCACCTCAGAAGCTAAGCCTGGAGACTGACTTCTGAAAAAAAACAGTCACTGAAAACCCTTTGGGATACACCTGGGGTTGTCATGAATTGAGGAGGCTTGGCAGCAATTGGTTTGTGACCCCTGTCTGATTCGTCACATAATGGCCAGTATGTCAACACCCCTCTGACCTCCGCAGGCTGAAGGCTCTAGAAAGCATAGCAAACCCACTGCAGCGAGTCAACTCCATCTCATGTGACTCTATGGGACAGACTAGAAGTGACCATGGGCTTCCCACCCTGTAAATCTTCACAAGAGTGGAAACCTCATCTTTCCTCCAAGAAGTGGCTGGTGGGTTCAAACTTCTGACTTTCCTGTTAGCAGCCCAACACATAACCCTACACTGTACCCACTTAGGAGGGTTTATTTCTTTGATGAAAGGATATACATTTTCTTATAAAAAATGAGCTTTAGCTAATAATGTGGAGACTAGGATTTCCGATTTAGGTGCTGCTCCAGTTGCCATGGCTCCCTGCAAACAGACATGCTTGGTTCAGCTCCTTTGTGGCCGTCAACTCACACTCCATTAGGAACATCCTGGTGACATCAAGAACATCAGACATGCGGAAAGCAAAAGGTCATTAAAAAGACAGGACAGAAAAACCAGACCAACGGGATGTCAGAGGAGACTCTGAAGCTTGCTCTTAACCGTAGAGAAGCTAGGGCAAATAGAAGAAATAAAAAAGACAGCCACGGTGCCAAAACGAACTAGTCAACATTCAAGCACTTCAGGTGGTAGGAGCATATGATCAAGAACCAATGACGCTGAAGAAAGGTCTAGCTACACTGAAAGCATTAGCCAAAAACGAGGCTCCAGCAACTGATGGGATCCCAACTGAAATGTTTTAACCTGCCGATGAAGCACTGGAAGCACCCACTTGTCTATGTCAGGAAATGAAGAAGAAAGCTACCTGGCCAATTGACTGGCAGAGATCCGTACTTGTACCTATTCCAAAGAAAGGTGACCCAACAGAATGTGTAAATTGTAGAACAATATCACCGATGTCACATGCAGGTAAAATTTTGTTTAGGATCTTCGAACAACAGTTGCAGCAGCATATTGACAAGGAGCTTCCAGAGGTTCAGGCCAGATTCAGAAAAGGATGCGGAACAAAGGGGTTATCATTGCTGATGTCAGGGGGATCTGGCTGAAAGCAGAGGATACCAGAAGGATGTGCACTTGTGTCTTACTGATTATGACCTTGTCAAAGTGTTGAAAAGCAAGGTATTTTCAGTTGCCTTATATGCATGTGAAAGCTAGACAATGAATAGGGGACACGGAAGAAGAACTGACGCGTTTGAATAAAGGTGCTGGTGAAGGTGAACAGAACCATGGACTGCTAAAAAGAACAACACATCTGTTTTGGGAGAGGTAGCCTCCTTAGAAGCGGGGATGCGACACTTTATCATGTACTTTGGACATGCTGTCAGGCGAGACCAGTCCCCGGGAATGACAAAAAGAGGAAGTCCCTCAACAAGGTTGGTAATTAACACAGTGGGGCCGTTCCCTGTACGGCTGCTGGTAAGCTTCCTATCTACGAGGGTGAGTTGAAAAGTCTTGCTATTAGCATACCACTTCATACATGCTTGGGCTTATTCCAAACAAAACTTGTTGAAACAAGTCTCGGGGATTGGAAGATGACTCCTGACACGTTCTCTTAGTAATATATGTCTCAGCTTCATTAGCGTGCCTTAGACGAAAGTCCAACTTTCGACCTACTTTTTATCCCAGGGTGCATGCTATAGACAACTGGGAGGCTTTAGTCTCTGTCCCTTCAAGATGCACAACATCCTTCATAAGTCACATTAGAAGGATCTGATTTGGAAACCCCACTTTTCAGGGAACTGGTCTTTACCTTAAACTCACCTGTAGGAGAATCAAGGAAGTGAAATACCCCCTTGGAGTTACGGCTGAAATGTCCTAGTGTGAGAAGAAGGCTAGGTGCTCATATTTTGCTTTGAGGGTGCCCAATGTGGTAGCCATATGGGAAACCATATATGTATTACCTGTAGGCTTGCTTTGCTTTTTCACAATATGTATTAGTCTAGCAGACACGGAATTCTCCTTCACCTTTGTGAATAAGTATTATTGAAAGTTTCCCCCTTATCTCCAACCAACCCTCATTGTTCGTGTAAACAGCATTTGGTCACTCAAGCTTTTAATCGATACAAGTCAACAATTCATGTATTGCAGTCTGAAAAGCCGCCCATATGTGCATGATTTCCTTTCCTCAATAGTGTTTTAAATTTATACCACTGGCTAAATTAATGACACTATCAATAGAATTACACTATGCTCCAAGGAACGGATTTATAATAGTTTCTATCATAAAATGATAATGGTGTCTCATTATCATTGAACAAAACACATATATAAAGCACAGATATATACATGGATTTTAGACTCAATCAAAGCCCCAATCTAGGAACAATTAGTTCTTATGTTATGGCCCTACACAATACCCATCTTCATGAAGAGATCACTGAAGATCTGGTACTACAGCAAAGTATGGTGAAGAAATCAGATGGTGCCTAGCTATCAGAAATGATAGCAACTGTTTACTTGATCAACATATAACCCCCTCCCAGGGGGACGAACAACAGAAAAGTACAAAGGTGACAGAGGACGATGTAAGATATGAAGGTAATAATCTATAACTTATCAAGGGTTCATGAGGAAGAGAGGGGAGGGGAGGGAGGTGGAAAATGAGGAGCTGATATCAAGGGCTCAAGTAGAAAGAAAATGATTTGAAAATGATAATGGCAACATATGAACAAATGTGCTTGGCACAATGGATGAATGTATGGATTGTGATAAGAGATGTAAGAGCCCTCAATAAAAGTATTTAATAAAAATTAAATTAAAAAAAAACCAAGCAGCCATCTAAGTGAGGCATCAAATGCGCCCACATGGAGGAAGCACATTAACTCATGTGATCCAAGGAGTATAAATAATAAAATTCAAATCCGAGGAATGAATGGTATCAGAATTTAAATCTGATCAACTGGTTTGCAGAAGGCTATGGAAAATAGTAGAAGCCCAAATCCATTTGCAGGGTCCCCACGTGGGTTGAGCCTTCAGTGAGTAGCCTTTGACTAAACTGTCACATTGGTTGTGTTCTTCTGTGTATACTCACAGCAAGAACACAATGGTAGACCTATCTATCTATCCACCTACCTCCCTCCCTCCCTCCCTACCTACCTATCTACCTATATATTAAGACCCTGGCTGGTGCAAATGGTTTACACTTGACCACTAACTTAAAAAAATGTTGTTCACATCCAGGCCCACCAAGCCCTGAGGGCGATATTCTGGCTCGGAGCAGCCAATGCACAGAAAGGAATATAGGGCTGGCCCCACTGCACGACACAACATCTCTCACTGACTCATAGTGCTATGGGGGACAACACTGGAAACACCGTGTGGAAACTGTGCCAGATCTGACCCCATCACACTGGGGTGAAACACTAAGGGTGTGCAACAAAGCAGCAAGGGGAGCAAAGCAACGAAGTCCCTGAGGAATATTGAAACTAGACTTTGGGGCCAGGGCATGGCACCTCATCAGCCTCCACTGGAAAATGCTCATAAAGGTCAAAAGACGGACCTGGAACTACTTACAGGCTTTTTTAATTTTGCTGTTAGTTTTTGTTGTTGTCTTGTTTTCTTTTGTTATTATATTTTGCTATATCTTGTTTTTGTGCTAATTATTGTCTCTGCATGTCTAGATAAAATAGGCAGGATGAACCATCTGGGGGAGAAGACAATGGGAACGGTTCTGGGGAGACATGGGAGAGGGAGAAGAAGGGGGAAGGAAGGAGGTGCCAACAAACCTAGGGAAAAGGGAGCAACAAGTGATCTAAAACTGATGATGAGGAGCGGGTAGAATGCCTGATGGGGCTTGATCAAGGGCAATGTAGTTGAGAGGAATTACTGAAACCTGAATGAGAGCCAAACATGATAGTGGAACAAGAGGAAAATAAAAGGAAATAGAGAAAAGAATTAGAGGCAAGTGACATTTATAGAGGTCTAAATACAGGCATGTACACATGTAAAAATTTATATATACAGCAATAGGGAAATAGATCTATATACATATATTTATTTGTTAAGTATTAAAGCAGCAGACAGACATTGGGCCTCCACTCAAGTACTCCCTCAATGCAAGAACACTTTATTCTAATAAGCTGGCATTCTGTGATGCTCACCTTCCCGACACAATCGCTGAAGACAAAATGGGTGCATAAGCAAATGTGGTGAAGAAAGTTGATGGTGCCCAGCTATCAAAAGACATAGTGTCTGGGGTCTTAAAGGCTTGAAGATAAACAAACGGCCATCTAGCTCAGAAGCAACAAAGCCCACATGGAAGAAGCACACCAGCCTGTGTGATCATGAGGTGTCGAAGGGATCAGGTATCAGGCATCAAAGACCCAGAACAAAAAAAATCATATCGATGTGAATAAGGAGGAGTGCAGAATAGAGACCCAAAGCCCATCTGTAGACAATTGGACATCCCCTAACAGAAGGGTCACAAGGAAGGGATGAGCCAGGCAGGGTGCAGTACAGCACCGATGAAACATACAATTTTCCTCTAGTTATTTAATGCTTCTCCCCCACACCTCCACCACCACCATCATGACCCCAATTCTACCTTACAAATCCAGCTAGACCAGAGCATATACACTGGTATAGATAGCAACTTGAAACACAGGGAATTCTGAACAGATAAACCTCTCAGGACCAGTAACGAGAGTAGCAATACCAGGAGGGGAAGGTGCGGGGAGAAAGGGGGAACTGATAACAATGATCTACATATAACACCCCCAAAGGGGGAAAAACAACAGAAAAGTGGATGAAGGGAGACAGTGGTTGGTGTAAGACATAAAAAAAAGGGATAAATTATCAAGGGTTCATGAGGGAGGAAGGGGGAAGGGGGGAAATGAGCTGATACCAAGAGCTCAAGTAGAAAGAAAATGTTTTGAAAATGATGATGGCAACATATGTACAAATGTGCTTGACACAATAGATGAATGGATGGATTTTGATAAGAGTTATAACTCAAATCCACCCAGTGACAGAGCAGCAAAAAGACCTGGCGATCCGCTTTTAAACAGGTAGGAAGAAAGAGGGGGGCGGGGGGGGGGGAAATCAGCCACTGACCATCCTACGGAGCCCAGTCCAGTTCTGTCCTGACATGTGCAGGGATCAAGAGTCAGGACTACCCCTACGGCAGTGGGTTTTACTTCCAGTACAGAAAACGAGCACTTTATTAAGTCTGCTTTACTTTTTCTTTCAAGCAAGTGCCTAGGAGGGAGAGGCCCCAAGTGCTCTCTCACAGAGTGACAGCCGTGTCTCTGCAACACCAGCTGCTCGCTAATTAAAAAAGCCCAAGCAAGCCAACTTCAAAGCGTCTCTGCCATCGAGCAAACGTGAAGCTGCGTTGGTGCCAGTAAAAGACGCGCACGCCTTCCTTCTGGAAGCCTCGTCATCTTTAGGAGGTTGTGCGCTTCATGCCAAGAGGGAAGAAGAACAAGAGAGAAAAGGAGCCGGGCAACGGCTCAGTGAGTAAGAGTGCCCAGTGGCACATGTTTGGACCCTCACTGAGCTACTCGCCAGGCAACAGTGCCCTGTAGACAGGGGAGAGCACACCAGAGGCTGAGTAACAGCAAGGGGGTTCCAGGCAGTGAAGCAGGCCAGGGCTCTGGAGGAGGACGTCACTCCTTACCTGAAAGGCACGTGGCTTGGTCACTGCGTGAGCTCTGTGAGTGTCGTTGGGGAGGGGGCGGGGTGGCGAGGAAGGGCATGAGAAGACACAGAAAGGTCATGGAGGCCATTGAAAGTCTCGCTGAATCACGGGGCTGGGATTTCACAGGTAGCCTGTGATGGAAGCTTTTGTTTAGTAAGGATCACCATTGTTGAAACCTCTTTGCAAACAACTGAAAGATCTCTGTGTTGCACTCAGATGAGTCAGGTGGACCCTGATACAAACCCACAGGGCGAGGTTCAGGGCTACAGCTCTCAAGAGGGGTGATGACGTCCGGATGGCTCGCTGCTCCTAGCTCCAAACGCAGCTACGAGCGCGGAGGCCCTGCCGAACACAGCCTTCCTAGTTGTTCAGGGGACACATGAGAAAAATGATACCTGGCAAAAAATGGAGACGCGGTGAAGCGTGGCTTCAGGTAAACGATTTAATTTCTTTGGAATCAGCTTTGCCTTATTTCGGTCTTTGTACTGCGTTCTCGAGGGCAGTGCTCTCTGGGTACCCGAACGAGGGGGCTAAAACGTCAGAAATGTGTGCGCTCACAGTTCTGGAGGCCGCTGGGCATTACGATTCAGGCCGTCAGTAGGGCCATGTTCCTCAGAGAGCAAACCCCTTCTTCGTCTCTTGTAGCTTCTGGTAGCTCCAGCTTCCGGTAGCTCCAGCTGTTCTAACACACCTGTCTCCAGCTGGCTGTTCCCTTTCATGTCTCTTCTCTTTTCTAAGGACCCCACGCTGATTGGATTAGGACCCACGTGACTCATGTACTGAGCCATCTGATGAGATCTTCAGAGACCCTATATGCAAACTAGGTCCCTCTCGGAGATGCCTGTGGCTAGGATTTCACCATGTCTTTTGGTGGGACACCATCTAGTTCCTAACACTTGGGGAGGAACAAAACTAAGAGTTGAGTATGGATTCTATGATCATTTTAAAAATTGTGGTAAAAATGTACGCAACAAGACGCACAGCAGGCAATTTCTACAAGTATACATGCTCAGAGACACTGATTACACCCTCCTCGCTGTCCGTTCTCAAATGATCCCACCATCACTAGCCTGGGGCTCCACGACCCTTAAGCAAAAACCACAGTGCATTTTTAAACCTGGTATCAGAAAGGTGAAGGTGGCAGGCTATTGTAGGTCACCTTCTGTCCCCACCCCACCCCACCCCCGTCCCATTTCCACCGGTTCCTCCAGAAGTGGTTCTGTTGTGGAGGAAACACTTTGCTTAAGCGCACAGGACGGCGATTATTAAGTCAAGGGCACACGGAGAGGGGACGATCGACCACTGAGCCAGCACTCTCTCACCACTGGGGGAGTTGGCCTCACTGAGTGGAGCCACAACGAGGGCCTTTCCCAGCTTAGCGCCACAGTGACGGGACAGCAGTTAGCATGCCACAGGACCTGGGGCAGGTCCTTTGGTATCGGACAATACGGAGCTAGAAAACATCAGAGCCTTACTCTGTGGGTCTCAGAGCTCCAAGTAAAACAAAGACCCTTCATCAAGCATGGGGGTCACTCCCAGTCTCCAGAGCGCATGGGACCACACCTCAAGGAGGCCCATACTCCAGCATCTAAAGAAATTCTGGTCACAATGTGTTCTCTCTCGAACCTTCAAAACATCCTGGAAGGCCAGCTTCAAAGTCAGAATCTTTACTTTGGGAGCCACACAGAAACATGGGCGTGTGCTCTTCCACGTACTAGACCCTTGTTCCAAGCAGTCATTCAAAGGGCCTTGAACTCATGGGGGAGGACACCCCAGCCCACATGTCCAGGTCCACCCACACCCATCACCAGTCACCACCCGGGAGATCTGAGAGCAGGCATGGGGCCCACGCCTGAGCAGGTCTAGGAATAGCTCAGGAGTGTCTGCAGGAAATTCTGGGGTCCCGAGTACCTGGAGCATGGTCTACAAGAAGGGAGGGTCAGGCACCGGGCCAGCCCTTGGGCTTCCCCACCTGGACAGGTACACTGAGTGTATGTGGGGAGGGGCAGCAAAGGCCCGCTCTAGCTTCAGGCTACTGGTGATGGTGCCTGTTGACACAGCTGTGCTTTTAAACTAGCATGCGCCCAGGCCGAGGGATTCAGAGGCCAATGAGTATACCTTGTAAAGAAAAAGACCTGGCCAAAGTTAAATGCTGCAGGTCTCTGGGTGATACAGACAGTTCACATGCTCTGCTGCTAACTGAAAGGTTGAAGGCTGGATTGGAGTCTACTCAGAAGTCCCTCAAGAGAAAGGCCTAGCGAGCCACCAGAGAAAGATAAATCACTGTAGACTCTGGAGCACCATTCTACTGGGACACACATGGGCTTGCTGGAATCGACCTGAAGACAACCGGCCGTGCGAGGAAACGTAGGTGCACCATCATCAGCGTACCCTTAGGAACAGAGCTCATGGGCTCATGGGCTCCTTTTACTATGAGCCAGCCAGGCATGTCAGGACCCCAGGGATGGAGTGCTTGTGCCCCCTACCTGCTCCTCCAGTGTTCTAGACAGACACCTTCAGAGCCAGGCACCCAAAGAACGCCTCAGTCCTTTGCTTGAACTGTACTGGAAGGAGAGAGCACGTGGCTGCAGAGCCTGGCGGGGTGGGATTTGATCCGCAGGATAGAATTAGGAGCATGTCCCACGCAATCAAAAAGGACAACTAGGCACATGGAGGAAAGCATCATCCCGGTACTGACAGAAAGCCGAGGCTTTGTGTGTCAAAGAGTCCCACAGCCACGTGGTGACACCAGGTCTACAATGCTTTCCTCCAGCAGGCAAGGGCCTCTCTAGCTCAGCTGCAAGAGAAAATATCTAAGAAGTACACAGCTATGAGCAGGTCCCATGTCAGACAGGTGACCGTGGAGGAGTGGCAGGGGTGTGTGTGTGGGCTTCGCAGTGGGGCTGCCCCCAGCTGACGTTACTGTGCACAGAGCTGTGGGGCCTTGGCTGAGAGTCCAGAGCTGAGGGTACCTTAGCAGGAAGAGAGGCCTGGCAGCACCAACTCTACAGGGTTATAGATTTGAAAAGAACTGACTTAGAAGCAAGTAAAAACCAAAACAAAAATGAATTAGGGGTTTCTATGTTAAAAAAAACAACTTTATTATTGTGAACTGGGTGAAGTTTACAGAGCAGATCATCAGTTGTCCATTCAACAGTTCATATGCACTTTGGATCATCCCCTTCACTGTAATCGTTTCAATGTGCCTTCCCTTATCCCACTTCTGTCCTGGGTTTCCTGTGTCCAGTCCTCCTACTGAGCTTTGTCCTTGGGGAAGTGCTGCCCTTTGAGCCTTAAATGACTGATTATTCTGAGGTGTATGCACCCCACTGGGGTCATGTTCCACTTACAGATCTATTGTTTGGCCGAAAAAAAAACCTTTTAAAATCATTTTACTGGGGGCTTGTACAACTCTTAACACAATCCATCCCTCCATCCATTGTGTCAAGCACATTTGTACATTTGTTGCCATCATCACTCTCAAAACATTTGCTTTCTGCTTGAGCCCTTGGTGTTTGGCCAACCTTTGAGGATTCTCTGTTTGGGGCGTAAAGTTAGTTTGTCGTACTGTGCTGCCTTGCATGTTGCTGTGATGCTGGAAGCTGGGCCACTGGCATTTCAAATACAGCAGTGTCACCCCTGGGGGGTCGGTTTCAGCGACACTTCCAGCTTAAGATATTCTAGAAAGAAAGGGCTAGTGTTCTGCTTCTGAAAATTCATCAGTGAAACGAACCCTTACTGATCAGCACAGAGTATTGCCGGGTGGGGTGCTAGAAGGCGAGCCGCCTAGGAGAGAGGGCACTCCAGACACACAGCAGCTGTGGCAATGGCCGTCAGCCTATCAGGGATCGTGAGGACGGCACAGGACCGGGCAGTGTCCCATTTTGCTGTCGATGGATCTCCATGGCTCAGAGCCGATCTGATGGCAGCTAGCAAGGACTGGTTGGCTCAGAAAGCATGAAACACTGGTAGGGGTGGGGCGCTGAATCCTACAGTAATTCACATGAAAGGAAAATATACTATTGAGACTATGTTTCAAATCCTAAAAAAAAGGAAAAACAAAAACCCTCACTGCCATTCAGTCAGCTCTGACGCATGGCGACCTTACAGGGCCGAGGAGAACTGTCCCTGTATGTTTCTGAGACGGTGACACTTTACGGGAGTGGAAAGCCCGTCTTCATCCTCTGAGAGCCTGGTGGCTTTGAACTGCAGACCTGGCAGGTTGCAGTCCAACAGGGACACCACATCATCAGGGCTCCCCTGATTCAGAGTGCTGAAAAGCTTAGTCTACCTTTGCAAGTCCGAGGCTCTAATAAAAATACTAGAGCCATTAAAAGAACGAAATGAATGGACTATGAGGGGTTTTCAAAAAGTTCATGGAAAATGTGTATCACAGAAAAAAACATGCCTGAATTTCACATTTTTTTGCACCCAAATCAACTAATGCTAACTTTAAAAAAAATTTAAACAGGATCTAGTTTGAGGCTCAAGGAAGGATAATAAGATATCACTTTGCAAAGAGCCCCTATCAGAGCAACATGAATTCTGCTAAAACTGAAGAAAGAACAAACAACCGATTTATTATGACACTTGTGTGGAAAAAATGGTGAAACGTGGATATTTTACAAAGAGATAACTTGATGAAGATAAAGCCCGAAGTGGTGGATCATCCATATCAATTTTCGAGGAAACAGTTCATCTTGTTTATGCCCTAATAAAGAGGACTCTCAGTTAACAGTGAAACAAGAGCCCACACCACAGACATCCCCACGGGAATAGCTAACACAATTTTGACTAACAAAGTTGAGCCAACTTATGCTACATGGGTGCCTACACTGTTGTACCCACATCAACTGCACATAAGAGCAAAGTTTTCCATGGGGATTTTAATCAAGTGGGATCAAGATCCTGAAGGATTTCTTGGAAGAATTCTAACAGAAGATGGAACACAGCTTTACCACTAGGATCCTGAAGACGAAGCACAATCAAAGCAATGCCTACCAGGAGGTGGAAATGGTCTAGTCAAAGTAAAGGCAGAAGGGCCAAGAACAAAGGTCATTGTAACAGGTGTATTTTTTTTGTATATATACTCAAGGCATTTTGTTTGTTGGATTTCTGGAGGGACAAAGAACAATAACACCTGCTTATTACAAGAGTATTTTGAGAAAATTAGCTAAAGCCTTAGCAAACGCCCAGGGAAACCATCAGAGAGCCCTTTTTAACCTAAATACTCCTGTTCATTCCTCTCATCAAATAAGGGCACTTTTGGGGAGAGTTTGATGGGAAATCATTAGGCATCCACCTTACAGTCCTACTTTGGCTCCTTTGACTTGTTTTTGTTTGCTAATCTTAAAAATATTTTAAGAACACACATTTGTCTTCAGTTAACAACCAAACAAACAAAAGACTGCATTGACATGGTTCAATCCCAGGATCCACAGTTCTTTAGGAATGAATTAAATGGTTGGTATTACTGCTTTCAAAGGTGTCTTGAGCTTAAAGGAGTTTTAGGCTGAGGAATAAGGTTTATAGTTTTATCCTTTACTTCTACCTTATCACAAACTTTTTGAAGTCTCCTTGCATTATTCAGGAGGCCTGGTGGTACAGTGGGTTATGCATTTGACTGCTGGACACAGGTGGGCAGTTCAATCCCACCAGATGCTCCAAAGGGAGAGAGATGAGGCTGCCTACTCCAAAAAATATTTACAGCCTCCGAAACCCACAGGGGCAGTTCTACTCTGTCCTATTGGGCTGCCATGTATTGGAGTAGACTCAATGGCAGTGAGTTTGGAGTTTGTATTACTGAACCATAAAAAGGAATGAAGTTCTGGTATGTGCTGCATCACGGATGAACTCTGGAAACATTACGCCGAATGAGCTAAGCCAGTTACAAAAGGGCAAATATTATACAATTCTACTAACATGAAATTTCTACAATAGGCAAATTCAGAGTGACAGAGGTTTATCAGTGGTTCCCAGGGGCAAGTGAGAGGGGGAAATAAGAAGGTACTGCCTTAGGAGACATGGAGTTTCTGTGAAGGTGATGGTGAACATAACTAATGTCTCTGAGTTTTCTTTCCATGTGATTTACTGTAGCCCTCAGCCTACCTCCTGACATTTATTCATGATTTCTGAGCCCAACAGCCCTTCTTGATGTTGGACACCATAGAAATGGCATAACTGTTTATATATTTCACCACAATAAATTTTTTTAAAAGATCAACTAAACACAGTAGCTGGCAGTACGCTATTTTTTCCCCTTTACAAGAATTTTAGTCTCCACACAGATGGCCTATCTGACAGACCAACAAGCCTCTGTTGGAAATAACTTGATAAACGTGGAGCTAAGAGACAGGGACAGCTGTCTTGGGAACAGTCTCATCTCAGACTCCAAAGAGTTCCAAGGACAGAACTCAATATTCCTCCCAGATCACACGCAGAGGACCAGAACTGACACATGTAAGTGAGCCACGGCTATCGGTTTGTTGTACTCTGGTGGCTGGCACGTGGCTGCGTGGCTGGCAGCTCGGCCACTGGTGTTGGAAATACCCACAGGCTCACCCATGGTGGACAGGTTTTAGTGGATCTCCCAGACTACAAACATCCCGGGAAGAAAGCCCTGGGTTAAAGAACAATGCTGAATCTGTAAAGCATCGTGCTGTATGGATGAACCTAGAGGACAATACGCTGAAGGAAATAAGTCAGTCACAAAAGGGCAAGTATCGTATGAGACCCAAATCTGCAAAGGTTTATGCACAGAAACATTCTTTAATGGCTACTGGGGGAGGGAAGGAAAATCACTTGTATTAACTCGGGTGGGGGAAAGGCAATACCCAATGAGGGTGGGGGCACGGTCAGCACAGCATGACCCGGGTGAAGGAAGACACTGGGAGGTGTGTCAGAGTAAAGGGCAACCACTGTAAATACTGTCCCATGCAGGATCCTACAATAACACACAGTAACGTACATGTGGACAGATGAACGAACCAGTAAGGGATGGCATGTGGAGCACCCCCACAGGTATTTCTACATATTTATCTTTGTGTGCTATCAATACATCTCGGTATAGAACAGAGCACAGAGAGGGTCAAGTTGTGCAAGCCGTAACCACGCACCTGGAGAGAATGTGCAGCTGGGTTTGAGGGCTCCCGGCCATAGCCTGAGGGGCATTTAGGTCAGATGCCATAACACATTCCCCCAAGAGACAATGTTCTACATCCTACGTTGGTAATTAGTGCCCCCCGATCTTAAAAGCTTGTGAGCATTCATCTGCGGTACCACTGTTGTTCTCTTCCTGTCTGGAACAGAGACGAGAGAAGAAAACCAAAGACTCAAAGGAGCAGTGTGTTCAGAGGACTAACGGCTCACTCAAACTGCAGCGTCTCCCCCGAGACCAGAGGAACCAGAGCGCGATCACAACAGAAGACCTCGGAGGGGGGAGGAAAACGTAAATCCAAATCGCAAGCTTCAAAAAGACCACTCACTGGTCTGATGGAGAATGGTGGCACCCTTGGGCTATCGCCCTCAGGGACCCTTCAAACCCGGAAATAATCCTACGCCTTTCAGCCAAGCAACAGACAGACCTAGAAAGTGAGAGAGTAAAGGGAGAGAAGGGAAGGTGAGAAAAAATGAACTTGTTTTCTAAAAAGGTGAACACCGACAGGAGCAGCTTCCTCAGACCAATCAGCCAGGAAAGAGCAAAAGGGCAGCACGTGCACCCAAACCAAGTTCAGGAGGCAGGAGGGCGGCCAGGGAAGAAGAGTAGGCTGAGAGGGACCCTAGGAGGACGTGGCAAGAGGGCTGTTCCACCAAGGGGGTGGCCACACTGTCAAGAAACAAACCGTGAGTTGAATGAGCCCGCAATAAAAGGATTTAAGAAATAAACAGAAAGGGGAGAAGAAGGGAAAGAAAAGAAACAAACCGTGTACGAATTGTTGGATGGGAAACAATTCGCTCTGCAAACTTCCACCCAAACCACAAGAGACTGGCTTAAAAAGGAGAGAGGTCTCGGGATCTATCTTCCGCCTACGAGTCAATGAAAACCTTATGAGGCGCACCTGAGTCCTGCAGGTAGCGCGGTCGAGGAGCAGCCCCCAGGTGGGAGAGCCCTCAAAATACAGTGATCACCCCAGTGGACTCGGCATACCAATAGCCAGTGGCCAACAAGACGTTACGGACAGGACAACGCTGCACTGGGTAGTACATGGGGTCAGGATTCGATGGCAACTACCACCCGTTGGCGCTCTTCTTCCTCCAGGGGATCTCCAGAGTAGCGCCCAGCACCCTCCGAGCTGGAGAGGACCGGGTACAGACAGGCTGTCGAAAGTCAGGACATGTACTCTGTGACAGTCACATAATCTGTCAACTTGAAGAAGGGGTGGAGGCTAGCCTGTCAATCAGGTTGCAGCTTCATGACCTCATTGGGAGAAGCATCAGAGATAAATAGCTCACTGGAAGCCATATATACTCACTTCCTATGAGACATTCCTGCTGACAAGCCACATGGAGGTATACTGATAGAACCAGAGCCCTAGTGCTGGAGGACGCCCCGAGAGCATGGAGACCCCTGCCAGTGCAGAGATGCTTCCACCACCACTGGATCCTCATGACTTTCCCCCCACTGGCCTGTGATCTTCCTGCATTCGGCGTCATTGCATGGCTACGTGAGTCTAAAAAGGAATTTATAGATTAGTATCTACATATGGAGTAATATCAGACTTATGGACTTGATCTGGACTGGGCTGGGATGCTTTTCTTAATAATACAATTGTTCTTTGATATAAAGTTCTCTCTTACACATACGAATGTCTGTGAATTTGTTTCTCTAGTCAACCCAGAATAATATATACTCCCATAAGACTCTACCGCACCCAGAACACATCTGGGCTACCTGCTGGGTCAGCCTGACAGCGGGCCTGACCAGCACGTGTGTCAATGACAACCAGAGCTGTGATTCTGCGTCTCACGAGGGTGGCGGTGGTGGGGACACAGCTCTGCTTGGCCAGCAGACCGTGTGCACAGGAGGTGTGACTAGGGGGTGAAGGACTGGCTTTCTCCAAATACAATCAATCCCAAAGCTGGCTCTTCTCTCCAGATGGCCCATGGCCATAAAACTCATACCCGGAACCTCCAGGACAAAGAGGCCAGGCACGGAGGCCAGCTTTGAGGAGGCCTGGAAAAGCACGACTTCCTCCAAGTACAGCCAAGGCTCAGCTCTTTGACTAAAAGCTTTGTGGATGGAGACAGGAAATTCCCCACAACCACTCTGGAAATGCTTCAGTACCAGCTGGCCCTCCTCTCATGCAGATGGCCAAAGTAATGATAGGTCAGCACAGGACAATGACAAGTGTGAGGGGTCAGATAACCCATGAAGGACAGAGTCCCCTGCCCCCCCCACCCAAAGGCTTGTTCTTGGCTGTGAAGAACAGAACAGCCAGCTATACGGGTGTAAATGAAGAATTTAAATGAAGACAATATATTACCTCATCAACCCCAAAGTCCAGTGATTTTGCCTCTGGAGGACACCTGGACAAGTGAGGTCACATTTCTGACGCTGTGACTGAGGAGCAGGGCACTTGGCTGCTGGACGAAAGGTCTAAAAGGTGATGACAAGGAGGAAGGAGACCCAAAGTCCACATCTGCCTGAGGATGGTTTCTATGGGGCAGAGGTCAGACATGCTTCTACCCTCCATCCTCCTTGACCCCGTCCTGCCCATTGCCCCACAGCACGCTACTTCTCTGCTGAGTCCCATCAGCTGCTGCCATGGCCACACAGGACTCACAGACAATACCACAGATGTGGGTATTTATGAGGGAAGTTAAAGGCCACACAATGATAGGGACGCAAGTCTTTCATCCGCAGCACCTTTTCTCAGCCACGCTATTAGGCACATCTCTCTCTGGTCTCCTGGACCTCTCGGTCATGTGGTCCCTTGACCTCTGTCTTTACTCATCTTGTGGGCCAGGAAGCACACTGGCTCTGCCTCATGGCCTCAGCACAGCTCCTTGGTTTTGTGTCATGGGCTTGGTGCTATGGCCTCTGCTGCCTCCACAGCCTCAGGTAGGGCTCTTGTGCTCAATCTGCTGGTGGCCTCTGTCTTCGTGGTCTCTGGATCCTCTACCCTGCTTCTGAAATGGCTCACTCTTGTAGGCAGCAGAGTAGCAGACCCAACCAATCCCAAGGTTAGATAGAATTTTCTACACCTTATCTGCATGCTACTGTCTAGTCATTTGGGGGTCGGGGTGGGGTGGTATTCAGAAACTATGGATAGATGAGCTAAACCAAGTACCAGGTTTCCTCGAAAGACATCCCCCGAAAATAAGACCTACTTAGTTTTGCCTCTCGCTGAAATATAAAGCATCCCCCTGAAAATAAAACCCCCCAATAATAAGGCCCCTGAACATAAGGTCTCCCCAACAATAAGGCCCCCTGAAGCTACCTCTGGACCATGGCGGCGGATGCAGCCGGGAGCAGACAGGAAGTGCGAGATCTCTTTTAATCAGATAGCCCGCCACCAGGACAAGCTGCTGCCTGCTGCTCGTTCTGCCCTGATGGAGTCTGGCTGACTCACAATTAGACAGTGAGTCGTGCGGGGCAGGAGTCGGGCACATTGTGTGGACACACAGGGGTGACTGAGGTAGGGGGGAAATGTCTGATAAATGGGGGGTGGATGTCTGGTGAAGGTGTCTACTGGCACAGGAGCTGTGGGAGGGGAATCACTTAAAATGGCACTGGGGTATCACTTAAAATGACACAGATCAGAAAGGGTTACAAAATGGTAATCCCCCCCTCTGATACCCCAGTGTCATTTTTTTTTACCCCTAGACATGAGCGCAAAAAGAAAAAGCTACTCCATGGAGGACAAGAGAGGAATCATGGAAGACTCTTGGGGCCAAAATCTGACTGCTTTCTGCAAAGAGGAGATGCTGAGTCTCCGATGGGTCCGCAAATGGCGAGCAGAGTATGGTAACCCCATTGAACAAGTGGACAAGGGAAGTGCTAAAAAGCGCAAGCGTGGATCAGGTGGGCAACCATTACTTTCTGAGCGGGAAGACCTGATCTGTGAATGGGTTATTGAGAGGAGAGCAAAGGTTCTGGTGGTGAAGAGAGCTCAGATTCAACAATGTGCCCTTGAAATGGCACCACAGTTTGACATAGCCCCCAAAGACGTCTAAGCACCACGACACTGGCTGGATAATTTCCTTCAGCAAAGTGAACTGTCTTTAGGAAGATCCACAACTACTACTGTACCGTATACAGGTAATAAATTTCCTTTTTGTTTGTTCAACAATAAATGTGTACCGTATTCCTTCTCATGGAAAAATAAGAGATCCCCTGAAAATAAGACCGAGTGCATCTTTGGGAGCAAAAATTAATATAAGCCACTGTCTTATTTTTGGGGAAACAGGGTCGTTCCACATCAAGTCTGCCCAGAGCTCCCTTGGAACAGAGGCCCAGTGATCTGCTTTGGAAGGGTCAGCCATGAGAACACTGGGGAAGGGCCGCCCTGAGTGGGGCTCCAGGGCACCTGCTTGTTCACCGGTGGCTACGAGCCAGGGCTGCTGTTGAATGTCCTGCGAGGGACAGGGCAGCTCCAGTAACACGAAATGTCAAGGGTGCCAAACTCAACGACCCTGGCCTGGAGAAGCAAAGTCCCAGTCTGGCTCATGTAGGGGCTCAAGGACATCTTCAAAGGGCTCAAAGCTTTCCAGGGTATCTGCTCCCAGTGAGAAGGGTGGCTGTTATCCTCATTCTTTTCCTGTCATGGGCTCAGATGGCAGCCACTGATTAAGGCAAAAAATCAACAACTACACAGGAGCAAAAAACCACAAGGTCAGCGCTTGTTCTTTTCATGTGTCCCTGAAAGCGCGGAAACCCTTTCCAGAGCCTCCAACAAACAGCCCTCCCACCGCAGCTCATTGGTCCGAGCTGGCCACGTGCCAGACTAAATTCATATCTGCAAGAAAATGGAATTACAAGATGAGATCCTAGGCAGTAACATTTACTCCTGAGGAAGGGAGATGGGGGAAGATGGAGTGGGGAACGTCACCCTGGAGTACAGTGCTACCTGATCCTTTGACATAGCTGGGCTCTTTGGATAAGAAAGGAGGTGTTATATGGGCTCAACGATGGTCCCTCCCCTAAAGTACTGAAAGCCTGGTCCCTGCACCTGTGGGCATAAGGTAGGTTGTAAAGTGGATTCCTAACCCTAATTACTTCTGGGCTATAAAAGGTGAAGACTAGCTGGAGCACACACAGCAGAGAGAAAATGCTGGGAGCTTCAGGGGCTACCAACAAGGGACCCTCCCTTTGAGAAGAGGCCCTGATTTGTAAGTCTAGCCTCCCACACTGGGAGGGTGAGTTCCTGTCCTTTAAAGCCCCTTTCCTATGCTATATTTTGTTACGATAGCACTAGCTAACTAAGGCAGGTGGGTAATCAATGTTATCTGCCCCGATTTCAAACATAGGTGGTGAACCCGAAAATGAACGCAAGTACTGCAAGTTCAAGTTCGGCACTCATTTATTTCACAACACCGGATTAGCATATCTTCCCACATATTTATGCCCAACATTGTGGTGCAGTGTGTGTGTGTGTTTTAAGATGGCCTTCCTGGATCTGAATTTGTAGTTTCCAACATGACGAGCTGGGCTGCAATCTGTTACAGAATGGCGTCACTGGCTGTCTGCTATCCACTTTCACGTGGAGTGGAGTGGGGTGGGGTGGGGTAGGGGCGCTGCCTGGAGCCTGATCAAACCCAGACTGCAGACGGGGCTGCCGGTGGAGGAGAGCCAGGAGTAGAGTGCATCCTTTGCACGTGGGCCTGTGCCAAGAGCCTCCTGGAAGGGCTGTAACACTGAGCTGGTAGAGCTGATGCCGGAGAGCAATGGTGGTCGATGTCTGGGTGGCGGGAGCCACTGAGACTGGGAGAGAGCTGAGTTGAGCAGAATGGCAAAGCAGGTCCAGGCACCTCCCCTGCAGACAGGCAGGTGGCCAACAGAGGCTCGGGCACACACTGCACAGGGACTAGCCATAGAAGTGTGGCTTAACGAGCTGTTGCAAGGCTGGCCTAACCCTGGTACTGGCCCAGGGTTGTCACAAAGCTGTGTGTTGAGAACCAGACCAGCCAGTCGAGGGCCAGACCCGGGCCAAGAAAAACTACAAATGGAAGACACACAGAGAGAAACAGAATGAATACCAACACACATACCACACCTGACCCAAGCTGACAACCTGCTGACACCTGATCGACAGTGTGCCTGTCTAGTGACAGAAATGGACAAGGGCAACTTGGGAAGAGTGGACGCGTCGCTCTTTTACATATGAGGGGTCCACTTTCTACAATGCGATACTCAGAGCTTGTCTCAAATCGGGCCCTGCTGGTGGCTGTTTGATTTCTATCAGTAATCTGTTTTTGGAGTTTATTGTTACAATCTAGAAAAAATAATGACATTTCAACGAAATGTTAAATGTGTCTTTCTACATAAAGGTAAGTCATTCTCTTAGGTGGAGTTAGTAAATAAGGATTAGACTGATTGTTAACAAGACAAGCAATAAGATGGAGGCAGCAGGTTGAGGCAATGGTGAAACATCGGAGGCATGCCCCACAAAATGAGTGTGTCCCACCCAGAATGGGGAGAGGCACTTGCCCACCCAAGTCATGCACACCCTCCTCTGTGGCGAGGCTTATAGCAGGGCTGTTGCTGCCCAGTCCGGGGATATTATTCTCAGTCTTGCTTAATGAGGTGAGCATTATTAACGTGACCTTGGGAATCCCTGAGTGGTGTGAATGGTTAGTGCACTTGACTACTGACCAAAAGATTGGTGGTTCAAGTTTATCCAAAGGCACCTTGGAAGAAAGGCCTGGAGACCTACTTCTTCCCAAAATAATCTGTCAGTGTTATTTGTTGTGGTTAGATGCTATTGAGGCCATTAGGAATCCCTGGTGGTATAGTGGGTTAAGCGTTGGGCTGCAAACCACAAGGTGCACAGCTCAAAACCACCAGCCATTTAACAGCCAAGTTACAATTGAAAATCTTACTGTGTTAGTCTGGGTGGACTAGAGAAACAAATTCATAGAAACTCATTTGTGTATAAGGAAGAGCTTTATATAAAAGAGCAATTGTATATTGAGAAAACATCCCAGTCCAGTCCAGATCAAGTCCTTAAGTCCAAGATTAGCCCATATGTGCAATACCACTCTGTAAATTCCTCTTCAGACTCACGCAGCACATGCAATGATTCTGAAAGCAGGAAGCTCACAGGCCAGTGGGTGGCAAGTCTTGTGGATACAGCGGCGGTGGAAGCATCTTAGCGTTGGTGTGGGTCTCCACGTGGCTCCTCCAGCTCCAGGGCTCTAGCATAGCTCCATGTGTCTTGTCAGCAGGAAAACAGACTGTGTGCTTCCTGCCTCCCAGGAGGAAGATAGGAGTTCCCAGAATCCCCAGGAAAAGGCCATGCCCATACAGAGGCCTCATTGGCTATGGCCTGCTTGATAGGCTAGACTCCACCCCTTCACAAGCTGACAGATTATGTAACTGTCATGCTGACATTAATACATGGACAGTGTCACCATTAATAATGACGTTTCAGAAAATAGTAACAAAATATTGAACACACCCACACAAATTTAAGATTGACTGATAGTATGCCTGTGTATTTAAAGAACAGAAAATAGCATCTGGGGAAAAGAAACGAACAAACTTAGAAACAAATTCACTAAGACAGTTTGGTTCTAAATTCTGTAAGTTGATGGCTTCCTACATATCAATAGCCAACTAAAACATGTAGTGAAAAGTCAATTTCATTCACAATAGTAAAAACAAGTATACCATATCTAATAGGGAGGATTTAGAATAAGTTCCAAAGGACACAATGAATCCTTTTTCATCAGTGAAGAGAATTACCATAATGCGATGTGGGGACTCAACTGAAGTAACTTCTTCCCCAAGTAACTGTTACTTGTTGTTACATCTGGAGTCCATTAGAGCCCTGGGGAGGCAGTGAGTTAAGCGTTGGTTTGTTATTGGCAAGGTCAACACTGCAAAACCATCAGTCGATTCTCTGGAGAAAGATGAGGCTTGTCACTCCCATAAAGAGTTACAGTCCTGGAAACCCACAGAGGCAGTTCCACCTGGTCCTACAGAGTGGCTCTGAGTTGGGATGAACTTGATGGGAGAGAAGTTTTAGTGTTGAGTTGACTACACCCCATAGCAACCCAAATGACAGACTAGAGCTGCCCACAGGGTGTTCCTATACTGTGATCTGTAGGGAAGCCGGTCGCCGGGTGTTTCTGCACCCACAAAACTGCTGGGTGGGTTCAAACCATAGACCTCCTAGTTAACAGGTGAGCACTTTACCGCACCAGCAGGACTTCTTAATAAACGTTACCTAACTGCACTAAAAAAACACAAAGGTTTTACAGGTGATTCTAACATCATCTGTAAGAAGATGTGCTGGGATGGAAGAAAACGTCTGGAGTAGAAAACACATCGGAGTAGAGGGATCACATCGAGTTACAGAATCAACACATTACACAGCACAATAGGCGTAACCGCTGTGGTTCTAGGACCAGCAAACAAGGGGGCACCCCCCAAAAAAACCAGTTCCCCCTCCCAAAGCTCTGTTTTTATTTTTTTTAACAGAACAACCTTATCACCTTTAAAGTACTCTCCGTTACACGTCAGACGTTTGTCAAATCTGCGATTCCATTTTCGTAAACAGTTTTCAAACTCATCTGAGAGCACTTCCCTCACTTTGTCTTCACCTCTCCGTGTCATCAAATCTCTGTCCTTTCACGTCCCTCTTCATTCACGGACACAAAAAGAAGGTGCACAGAGTGAGGTCAGGTGAGTTAGGTGCATGGGGCAAGAGAGGCATGGTGTTTTTTGGACAAAAATTGGCACACCGAGATGGCTGTGTGAGCAGGTGCATAGTCATGGTGGCAAAACCAGTCCCCTATCTGCCACAAATCAGACCTTTTTTGTCATACACTGTTACACTATCTTTTCAGAACTGTAAAAAGAACACTTGATTCACAATCTGACCTGGTGGAATGAAATCCAAATGCACTATCCCCCTCACATCAAAAAACAAATGAGCATCGTCTTGATCTTTGATTTCACTTGACAAGCTTTTCTGGGGTGAGGCGAGGATGGCATCTTCCACAGGCTTGGTGGAAGTTTGGTTTCAGAGTCGTAAGAATAGCACCATGTCCCATCACCAGTAATGGCAAAAAGTCTGTGTCGTGTTGAAGCTGTTCTTTCAAAGCACAGCATGTTTCCACGCAACACTCTTTCCTGGTCGGTCAGAACCTAAGGCACAAATTTCACAGGGACCCTTCTCGTTCCCAAATCTTCTATTAAAATTCGCTGAACTGAGTTCTAAGGCAGCCCAGATAACTTCCCCATCTCTTCAATGGTCCATCCTTGGTCTTTGAGCACAAGTGCACACATTTTGTCAACATTTTCCAGAATGAGGTTTGTCATCAATCAACATGTCACCTTTTTGGAAACGAGAAAACCACTCGTACGGACACTTGCGTTTTCCCCATAGATCTGTCCTTGTAAGCTGTGTTTAACATCACAGCAGTTTCTGCAGCATTTGTCCCTAACACGAAACAAAATTTCACAGTTGCACACTATTCTCTTAAATCAGCCATCACAAAAAATGAGGTTCAAGCAGATTTTACAAAAAAATTCACTGTAATCAGAGATAAACTTCCCAGGGTCTGACACTGGGTGAACTAACTCAGAGCGAGTGGCTCGATGCACTCCTAGTGGGAAAAATGTGTACAACTCCATCCAGTGGAGCTTTTCCCATTTTACCCCTTGTGGATGGACTATGCTCCAGGCCACCAACTCTGCCCCGGCAATGTGTGCTGACAAACACAGCTATGTGCAGCACGGTGCTCACTATAGCCTCAATTAGAATGAAGACAAACTAGAAACCAACCAGCCAAACACTAAAAGCCTCCAGATCTTTCCATGCATATACATTTATTTACAATTCCCTCTTCCTCCTCCTCCTCTTTCTCACACATGTGCGTGCCCGTGCGTGCACACACCACACACACCAACAGTGCTTCACATAAACTTTCAATCTGTCTTTTTTGAGTAAAATAGGTAAATACTACTCATTTTATCATGAGTATTTTTTTTTCATATTGGTCACTACATAAATCTACTTCTTTTTAAAGGCTGCATATACCATATTGTATCGTCTCATGACTTTCTCCATCACTCCTCTATTGATAATGGTTACTGGCCATTTTCCACTGCTACATGTATGATCAATAAAGCAGGCACAATTCTTATCATTATCTTTGTGTTATATATTATAGGATTAAAATAAATTGCCAACAACCACACATTCTAATTACCAGCCATTTGGGAAATGTAAATTAAAGCCGCCATGAGATACTGCTAGATCCTTGCTACAATGTTTGTTAAAATGAAAAAGATTGATCATACCAAGTAACCAGAATTCCCAATACACTGCAGGGACTAAAGTGAAATGCTATAACTGCTCCGGAAAATAATTTTAAGAAGTTAAATATTTATTTACTGGAAGCAACTCAAATGTTCATCGGAAGGGAAATGCATAGACAGAATGTGGTGCAGCTACTCAGCAGTACAAAGGAATTAGCAATCCATACATTCACCAACTTGGATGGCTCTCAAAATAGCTTTGCAGAGTGAAAGAGCTCAGATGCCCTTCTCCCCCCAAACATTCCATTTATATTAAACTTGAGAAAATGCAAACTAAGCTACAGTGGCAGAAAGCAGATCAACAGTTGCCTGGGGCAGTCAGAAAGAGACAAAAGGAATTACAAAAAAGCAGGGAGAAATTTTAAGAAGATTATCTTTGTTTATGACCTGGTTTTAGTAATCCCTTTATGGATATAAATTTATTATAGATACCCATTGAAAGAAATACTTTAAATGAGTACAGCTTATTATATACTAATAAAGATGTTAAAATATCACTTTATTTTAAAAAGACAAGTAAGAATGCATGCCTGTACGTATCAGGTCACAAACTCAATCCTGCAAGATGGGCTTTGATCCTTAATTTATTTTAGTTCACGTGTGTGTGTGTGTGTGTAAATCATCTGTCCAAGTCTGTGTGCAACCCTATTGCAGATCTGAAACCAAGCACAGCAAGAATGGTCTTCTACCCAAACATAAATAAAGAGCCTATCCTAGCTATACACGATTTAAGAATATATCAGACTCCTTTCAGCAAAGAGAAGAGCTTTTTCCAAAAGACCTGAGACCTAGTTTTTAATGATATACATGATCAGATATGACTGAAAAAGCATAAGCATCAAAAGATAAATTAAGTGCGATCACGAGGTGCCCAAGGGACCAGATATAAGGCATCATGCAAAAAAAAAATATATAAGTGTGTATATGTATGTGTATTTATGTGTATATGTATATATGTATGTGTATATATATATTATATTAAATGAAGGGGGAAGTGCAGAGTGGAGACCCAAGGCCCAAGTGTCAGCCAATGGAGATCCCCTCATAGAGGGGCTTAGGAGAGGAGATGGGTTAATTAGGGTGTGAGGTAGTATCGATGAAGAACACAGCTTTCCCCCAGATCCTGGATGCTTCCTCCCCCCAACTACCATGATCCGAATTCTACCTTGCAGGGCTGGATAGGACAGAGGCTGTACACTGGTACATAGGAGGGTTGGAGATACAGGGAATCCAGGGTGGATGATACCTCCAGGACCAAGGGAGTGAGGGACGATGCTGGGAGAGTGGAGGGTGAGTGGGTTGGAAAGGGGAAACTGATTACAAGGAGCCACATGTGACCTCTTCCCTGGGAGAGGGACAGCAGAGAAGGGGGGAAGGGAGACCCCGAATAGGGCAAGATATGACAAAATAACGAGGTATAAATTACCAAGGGCATATGTGGGAGGGGGGAAAAGGGAGGGAGGGGGGGAAAAAAGGAGGACCTGATGCAAGGGGCTTAGGTGAAGAGCAAATGCCTTGAGAGTGATTGGGACAGGGAGTGTATGGGTGTGCTTTGTACAATTGATGTATGTATATGTATGGATTGTGGTAAGAGTTGTTGGAGTCCCTAATAAAATGTAAAAGAAAAAAAAAAAAAGAAAATGATTAGGGCAAAATATGTACAGATGTGCTTTATACAATTGATGTATGTCTATGTATGGATTGTGATAAGTGTTGTATGAGCCCCTAATAAAATGTTTAAAAAAAAAAAAAAAAAAGATAAATTAAATCCTTCTGTTCGTCAAAAGCCTTTAAAAAATGGGAATGGGAGGAGGGAGGGGGAAAAAGAGGATTGGATACCAAGGGTTCAAATAAAAGTAAATGTTTAGAAAATTATGATGGCAATAATATGTACAAATTTGCTTGATGAAATTGATGTGTGGAATCTTATAAGAGCTGTAAGAGCCTCCAATAAAATGATTTTTTTTTAAAAAAAAGGCTTTAACAACAAAGTCAGGAGATTATCTATAGATTAGGAGAACTTTTCAGGAAATATATATAGTGTCTAAAATTTTAAAAATGTTTATGTCTATAACTCAACAACAAAAGACAACCCAATTAAAAAAAGAGAGACTGAACAAGCCACCTTACTAAAGAGACCACTCACATGTGCAATGAGCACATGAAAGAGGATGCAATGTCTTTAGCCATTACACCTGTTGTCTCTGAGTTGGTCCAACTCTCAGTGCCCCTACAGCACAGAATCGTGCTGTCCCAGAGTTTCCAAGACTGTACTCTTTATGGAAATTTACTTCCCACTCTTTCTCCAATCGAGCTGCTGGCAGGTTCAAACTTGCAACCTTTGGGTTAACAGTGGGGCACACTTAACCCATCTACCATTACCTAATGCCAGCAAGAGGATTCCGAATCATAGCAACACTCTTCAGGTTTCTGGGTTGTGAATCATTACTGGGGCAGAGAGCCTCATCTTTCTCCGAGGAGCAGCTGATGGATGGCCTGACTAGCTGACCTTCCAGTTAGCAGTTTATAAGTCATTGTCACTGTTAGGTGCCACTGAGGTGGTGCTGACCCTATGCGCAACACAACGAACAAACACCGCCTGGTCCTGTGCCATCCTCACAATTGCTCCTATGCTGGAGCAGACTGTTGCAGCCACTGTGTCAATTGAGGGCCCATCTCTTTTTCCCCACCCCCTCTACTTTACCAAGCACGATGTCTTTCTCCAGGGACTGGTCTCTCCTGACGACGGATCAAAATACGTGAGACAAAGTCTCTCCATCCTTGCCTCTCAGGAGCACTTTGGTTGCATTTCTTCTCCCATGGCAAGTTGTCCTTTTGGCAGTCCATGGTACTTTCAATACTCCTTGCCAGTGTCACAATTCAAACACATCAAGTTGTCTTCAGCCTCCCTTATCCAAAGTCTAACTTTCACATGCACATGCAGCAATGGACAATACCGTGGCTGGATCAGGCGCACTTTAGTCCTCAATGACACCTCCCTGTTTTTCAACACATTAGAGAGGCCTTATGCAAGAGATTTACCCAGTACAACACACCATGTGAACTCCTGGATGCTGTTTCTATAAGCACTGATTGTGAATCCAAGTAGACAACAATTTTGAAAACTTCAACCTTTTCTCCATTTATCTTGATGTTATGTACTGATTCAATTGTAAGGATTTGGGGCATCTTTACAATGAGTTGTAATAGACACTGAAGGCTGCAATCCTTGATCATCTTCAGCAAGTGCTTCAAGTCCTCCTCACTTTCAGCAAGCAAGTTGTGTCATCTGCATATGATAGGTTGTTTATCCTGATACAGCGTTGTTCTTCATAAAATCCTGCTTCTCTGGTTATTTGCTCAGGATATAGATTGAATAAATATGGAGAGGATTCAACCCTGTTGTACACTTTCCTGATTTACACCATGCAACATTCCCTGTTCTGTCCCTACAGATGTCTCTGGATCCATGTACTGGTACTGCACAAGCATGCTGAAGGGCCCTGGAGTTCCCATTCTTAAGGCTCTCCGGGGCTTTGTATGATCCAGTCAAATGCCTTTGCACAGTCAATAAAACACAAGTAACCGTCTGGTATTTTCTGCTTTTAGCCAAGATCCACCTGATATAAGTAAGCAATGATATCCCTGTTCCACATCCTCTTCTGAATCCTGCCAGAACTTCTGACAGCTCCCGGTCAAGGTACTGCTGCAACTGTCGATGCATGCCCTTCAGCAAAATGTTACTGGCATGCGATATCAATGAAATCGTTCTACAATGTGAACATGCTGTTCATTCTCATTTTGGAAAGGGTGCAATATGGATCTCTTCAAGTCAGTTGCCCAAGTTAGCTGTCTTCCAAATTTCCTGGCATGGATGATTAAGTGCGTCCAGTGGTTCATTGGGTTGTTGAAACATTTCAATTGATATTCCATCAATTCCTGCAGTCCTGTTTTTGCTTAATGCTTTCAGTGCAGCTTGGACTTCTTCCTTCCATACCATTGGCTCTTGTTCATATGATAACTCTTGAAATGGTGGAATAGCGAAGAGTTCTTTTTGGTTCAGTGACTCTGTGTTTTCTTTCCATGTTCTTTGGATGTTTCCTGCATCGTTCAATATTTCGCCCAGAGAATCTTTCAATTGCAATCTGAGGCTTGAATTTTTTCTTGAGTTCTTTCAGTTTCAGATACGCTGACCTTGTGTTCTTGCTGACCATGTTCTTCATTGTTGGTTTTCTACCTCTAGGTCTTGGCACATTTCATTATCATATTTCAGTTTGTCTTCTCAAGCTGTCCTTTGAAAATTTCTGTTCAGCAAGTTGACTTCATCATTTCTCCCATTTGCTTTAGCTACTCTATAACCAAGAGGAAGTTTCAGAGTGTCTTCTGACACCAACTTTAATCTTTTCTTTCTATCCAGCCCTTTTAATGGCCTTTTGCTTACTTCCTGCTTGATGTTTTTGATGTCTTCCCACAGCACATCCATCTTTTGTCATTAATGTTCAAATGCAGCAAATATCTTCTTGAGATGTTCTAAGAATTCAGGTAGGACAGACTCAAGGTCATATCTTGGCTCTTATAGACTTGTTTTAATTTTCTTCAGCTTCCATCTGAACGTAAATATGAGCAATTGATGGTCTGTCCTACAGTCAGCCTTGCTAGCTGCTGATAGTGAGCTTCTCCAACATGTCTGCCTATAGATATAGTCAATTTGATTTCTGTTTATTCCATCTGGAGAAATGTGTGTGTATAGTCACCTTGTGTTGATGAAAAAGGTATTTGCTATAAACAGGTTGTTGGTCTTGCAAACTTCTATCATGCTGTCTACAGCTTTGTTTCCATCACCAAGAGTCTATTTTCCAACTACGGTTCCTTCCTCTTTGTTTCCAACTTTTGCATGCCAATCGCCAATAATTATCAGTGCATCTTGATTGCATGTTTGATCAATTTCTTATATTAGAAAAAGAGGGACTCTTACTCAGGAGATTCTGGAGGGTCCCCCAAAGCTGTCTATCTTCACAGAGTGTCTAAGAAAGATGCTCTTAGAAAACAGAGGCCTCTTAATTGCTGGCAAATTCCAAGAACTACTTTTTGATGGCAATGGGTTTATCTTTCAAGAACCATGGACAAAGAACTTCTCTCAACCTAGGAGATGAACAGGTCTATATAATAAAACAAACCAAAAAAACCCCACAGCCTTTGAGTTGATAAAAAAAGAGACAAAACTGATTATTACACTGCTCTATGATGCAGCAATCCCAGTCACAGTTACACGTGTACCCACAAGTGAAACCAGAAACCTGCACACCATGTTCATGAGCGTGCTCTACAATAGCCAGGTGGGGGCAACCAAAAGTTCCACTAATGGGTGAATGGATAAACAAAACATGGTCTATGAAATAATAGCCCGTCATCAAAAGAAACGAGGTCCTAATACATGCCAGAGCATGGGCGAACCTTGAAAATATGCTGAGTGAAACTAGTCCATTGCAAAGGGGCAGACAACATATAATGTATGAAATAAGCAAATATACAGAAACCAAAGCTTACTGGTGTTGGCCAAGAGTGCCTGGGAGCAGCCGAGGAGGAGGCTTTGTTTAGGGCCACTCTGGTGGCACACTGGGATAAGCATGACACTGCTGGCTAAACGGTGAGGGTTAGACCCCACCAGTCGTTTCCTGCGAGAAGCAATGAGGCAGCACGCTTCCATAACAATTTGCAGGCGTGGGACTCTTATAAAGCAGTTCTACTCGGTACTATGGAATGCCTGTGTGTTAGAGTTGACTCGGCGGCTGTGAGTTTTGTTTGTTGCTTGGGGGTTTTCAGTTGTGGTTATTGGAGGTACACTGAATTGGAAAATGAGGGTGAGGTTAGATGCACAATAGGAAGAATGTAGATCCTTGTCACTACCTTGGACAGGGTGTACTGTTGTGAGGGAGTGTTTTGTTATGCATATTTTCATCAAAACCCAGAAAGACCGGCTCAGTCTTTCTATGGCTGCCGCAGCGGGTGGCCATAAGCACCGTGGTTCAGTAAGGCCCTTGGAGATTCCCGCCTTCGGAACCATCTGAAGGTGGGTATGAAGCAGTGCCATCCATCCCTCCCCCCCTCACTACATCACCTAGCTAAAGGAGGATGGCAGAATGTGCTGCCATCTCTGCCAGACATTAGAAGTGGGGGCCCTCCCTGACATTCTATTAGCTACATCTTCCAAGTTTTGGTGCCAAGAAAAATCGTACCCTGGCCAGGGACAAAGTAGATCTTGTTCTGACCACTCTACCGCAAGAGCACAGATCTGCTATATTTAAAAGCAAAGAGAGCCAATACTGTCAACAGGCCAAGAAGTGTCCTTTCTTCTCAGAAGGCCAGCCAAGCCCATGTCCTTCGACATGACCTGAATAGGCCACTGTTCTGACAACTTCCATCGTCAAGATCACAGTCATGAGTGTGATCAAAAGGTCTGGCACAAGAGCTGAAATAACTGCCCCAAACTGAGGCGGTAGGCGTTATGGTCAGGTGCCACTGAGTCAGTTCCAGCTCACAGGGACCCCAAGTGCAACGGAGTAAAACACTGCCGAGCCCTGCGCCATGCTCCCCACTCTCAGTATGCCGGAGCCCACCGTGCCAGCCCCTGGATCCGTCCATCTCACTGAGAGTCTTCCTCGGTTTTGCTGATCTTCCACTTCACCGTGGATGGTATCTTTTTCCAGAAACGGGTCTCTCTTGATAACAGGTTCTAAGTGTATGAGTTAGCATGCGCAAATTGGCATGGTCCTGAATCAGACCTTATATGGACTCCGAGATGCCTTTCATAATTAAGGAGTCTGGGGACGTAGTGCTTATGTGTTTGATTGCTCATCTCAAGGCCAGCAATTCGAAATCATCAGACTCTCTGTGGGAGACAGATGAGGCTTTTGACTCCCATAAAGAGTGACGACAGTCTCAGAAACCCACAGGGGCAGTGAGTGCTACCTGGTCCTACAGGGTCTCCGTGAGCCACAATTGGCTCAATGGCTGTGGGTTGGGTTTGGAGTTTTGGAGCCTGAGAGGCTCACAGACTGAGTCAAGGTCATTCAGCCTGTGGCAGCCTGGCCCAGCGGGCATGTTGTTATTGTTCCAGGCTGCTGAGTCAGCTGAGTCAAGACCACCCGTGCACAACAGAGTGAAATGGGTAGCTGTTGCGTGTGTGAATGAGGGGTGCTGGTCGGGAGGGAATGAAACCCACGCCTCTGCGGGGCGGCACACACTCCACCATGGAACCACCACTGCCCCCTGCAGTTGGAGCACAGTGAGGTTTCAAACTCGGGGTAAAGCTCAGTGGACGGAGTGGAAGGCTGAGGGCCCTCACAGCAGATACCTGGGAAAGCCTAGCCCACAGAGATGAACCCCAAATCAGACACCCTAAGACACAACCCCCCAAAAGGAGCTGGTACAGAACTAGAGAAGCGCAGCTCTAAAGGACATGTATCAGCTGGAAGGTGCCCTGAGCAGCTTGGAAACTCTGGGCACAGAGATTTAATAAAACACATATGGGGACTGAAGCTCGTCACTGCGCTCCAGAGGGGAGATGAAATGATTGACCATGGTCATGGGCTTCCATCAGAAATAAATTTTTTTGCAAAAACTGATGTGCCCAGCAGCCACCAACACATGGTAGCTTTATCTTACAGAATCCTACTTAATGGACAAAAAGAGGTGATTAGGGACAGATGGTGAGGTCAGATGCACAGAGCTGTTCCCAGTCCCCACTCCCAGTCCATGTTTCCCATGCGTACTACTCCTTGACACTACTTCAGAGATACCACACTAAGAGGGCTCTGCTAGACGCCCTCTCAAGCCTTCAGAAGCTGGGCCTTGTGACAATATCAAGACCTGGTGTTTCCTTTGTTATTCATGCCACCTGCTGCGGGCTTTAAAATGAACTTGACCCAAAGAACCTGGTCCCAGTCCCTGGTTCCCGAGAGATAACCTCTAAAATCTTGGAATTTCCCGAGTGCTGGAGATGCCTTCGATGAGGCTTCAAGACCACACCTAAGTTTGTCCGAATGAGGTATGGGGGTGGCCAGAAAGACCCATGGCGTCCTTCCATGAGCCAAGCTCAGAGTGGGTGAGAGGGTGGCACAGCTCAATCAATCACGCTGGTGAAATGAGGCTCCAAGGGCTTCCTGGTGGGTGAAAGGCATCAGTGCATGAGGGGTGCGTGGGGAGAACAGAGTGCCCTTTTGGAACTGGAAGCTCCGGGTTGGGGACCCTCACAGACCTCTCCCTACGTCTCTTCATTTTGTGCATCCTACAAACGTTAACTGTAAGCATAGCACTTTGCCGAGTGCTTCGAGTCACCCAGCAATTATGGAACCCAAGGGAGTAGTGGGAGTCGGCGGGTCAGAGGTGGGGTGGGGAGTGAGCTAGCTGACAGCTGGCATCCTGAGGAGGAGAGGGAACATCCAACTTTGCAGCCAGAAGTGCGGGGAGCCCCGGGGATTCTCAAGCTTGCGGCTGGCCTCTGGAGGACTGTGTCCTGGGCCTCGTGCGCGAGCTCTGGCCTCACTGGGGGTCGGGGTCGTGCTGCATGGCAGCTGATGAGAGAAGAGGAGGGCTTGGTGCTCTTCTCTCACCTTCCACCTGGCCATTCGGCAAAATGGTATGGTCTTGAAGAAACAGCAAAATAAAAGGTGGGGGGAGGCTCTACCAGGAGTTTATGATATATCTTTAAGGGAATTTTATTCAAAATAGCCAAAAGATGAAATCCGCCCCAATGGCTAAACAGTTCATCTCAGGGGCAGTTCTACCCCGTCCTATAGGGTCATCATGAGTCGGCGTCGACTCGATGGCAGGGAGGGAGGGAGGGAATCTAAATGTTGCCGTGAGTGAGGCTAAACTTGATGGCAGTGGTGTTTTAGTTTTGTTTTTAATCTAAATGTGGGAGATCCGTACCATGGGATATTATTTAGCCCTAAGAAGGAATGAACTATCCACACTGGCTACAACAGGACGCTAAGTGAAAGAAGCCAAACACAAAAGGCTGCACATTATGTGACTCCATTTACATGCAATCTCCTGAGTAGGGAAACGCCTAGAGGCAGAAAGCAGAGTGCGGTTGTCAGGAGCTACAAGGAGGGAGACAGCTTAAAGCGCTTTATTTTGGGGTGATGAAAACGTTCTCGGCCTGGGCAGAGGAGATCACTGCACAAGGCTGTGAGTGCACTCAATGTCACTCTTGTGTGTATTTCCCCACGATAAAAATAAAGAAAAAGCCAGAAGCTTTGGTGTAGCGGTTCTCAACCTGTGGGCCGAGACCCCTTTGGGGTTCAAACGAGCCTTTCACAGGGGTCGTCAGATTCGTAACAGTAGCAAGATTACAGTGATGAAGTAGCAATGACAATGATTTTATGGTGGGGGGGGGGTCATCGCAACATGAGGAACTGTATGAAAGGGTCGCGGCCTGAGGAAGGTTGAGAACCGCTGCTCTAGTGGTGAGACAACTTCATTTGCTGTGGTTTTCACATGTGCTATAGAGCTGATTCTGACGCCTGACCACCCAGGCGACCCAGCAGATGGACCCTATGGCTCTCTGGCTGTCGTCTTCACGGAAGCAGCTGGCCAGGCCTTCCCCGCCAGGGGTACGGAGAGGGTTCAAATGCAAACTTCTTCGTTAGTGACTGAGTGCTGAACCATTGAGCCACAAGACGAACCCACTGCATTCACACGCTTTTTGCTGTGGTTTTGAGGTGCCGTTGGGTCAGTCCCGACTCATCGCTATCCTTTAAGACAGAGGAGAGCTGCTCTTTAGGGTTTCTGAGTCTGTAAACCTTTAGAGTGGCTGGTGGGTTTGAACCATTCACCTTGAGGTTAGCATCCCAATGCTTACCCCATCATGCCACCAGGGCTCCTTAAAGAAAGTCTACCATCCTTCATTTCCAGAATCAAAAGTGTAAGGCACACTAGTGCACGGAAGCCTTGATAAGGGCCCAAAGGCTCAGATACCTGTTAAGCAAAAATGATCCTATTCGTGCTGGCAGATGCAGGGGGTTACAGATGAACCCATGTCTCACAGAAACAAGTGGCTGCTACCGCCTGAAGCCTTGCTCCTTCCTAGTGCCACCCGTAGCCCCCATGTCTCATCTAAACACTTTAGGGTTTATTCCTAACTAGGCAGCCAGAGAGCTTCTTTCAACGGGTAAGGCACAGCTCACCTGTGCAAAGCCCTGACGTAGCTTCCCCTCACCTCAGAGTAAAATGCTATGGTCTGACCCTAGCTACTCAAACTGCCTCTTCTACCCTTCTCTCGAATTCTCTCTCGATTCCACCCACCCCCACCTCCTTACTATACCATAGACCTGTGGTTCTCCACCTTCCTAATGCTGCGGCTCTTTAACATGATGTGGTGACCCCCAACCATAAAATTATTTTCGTTGCTATTTCATAACTGTAATTTTGCTGTGATGAATCGTAATGTAAATATCTGATATGCAGGATGTATTTTCATTGTTATAAATTGAACACAATTAAAGCATAATGATGAATCACAAAAACCAACATGTAATTATATTTTGTGAACTATTTATTTCTAATTACAAATAAATGAAATTTTGTCTTGATGCATGTGTAGCATGGGTAAGAATCTTCACGCCGGGTACTCATATGTGGGCATATCTGCATATGGGCAGACCCACCTGAGAAGGATAGAGGAGCGGTGTCAGGTTCCCAAGACCCTCAGAAATATGCGTTTTCCAATGGTCTTAGGCGACTCCTGTAAAAGGGTCATTCGATCCCCAAAGGGGTCGCGACACAGGCTGAGATCCGCTGCCATAGAAAAAGGTGTGCCCAGGCTGGAAGACCCCCACACCCTGGGGTGCCTTGTGGCCAGCTCCCTCACTTCACCAGGCCTAAAACAGCACCCCTATCTACATCAGACGCAGCCACTAGTCAGTGGATGCCGGCCCATGGCGATCACGATGAACAGGCTGCAGCAGAGCTTCCAGACTAAGATGAACTAGGAAGAAAGGCCTGCGGCCGATTTCTGAAAATCAGCCAATGAACACTCTCTGGATTACAACAGTCCAGCCGGCAACCTAACATCGGGCTGGTGCAGGTCTGGGCAGTGCTTTGGTCCCTTGTGCATAAGGTGGTCACAAGTCAGGGACAGCCCCGTGGCAGCCAGCAATAGCAGGCGCAGCAGCCAATACAAAACTGCACAAGGAATGTAAGTCCACACAGAAAAACAGGCAGTGCTTGCTTGGCACTGAACTTGGCTGTTGCGTGCAGGTTGAGAGGGAATGAAAGAGGCTCACCTATCTGTCTGTGTTTCTGTGGGCAAGGCTCTTGATATGTCTGTAGGCCTGGGGGCATTGGGGCCATGGTGATGCTATATTTAACTTTCTGAGGAGTGGCCAAACTGCTCTGCACAGTAGCTGGACTGCTGCTGCTTTCTCTCACTGGCTTTGCTCCTACTTGTGGGGGTCACTCCCTGTGCTTCCCACATCATTCCGACCAAAGCAAACATTCCAGGTTGCACTCAAAGTTCACGCCTCTGGGACACTCCCATGCCTGAAAACATCACACACACAGACACACCACACGGTCCCATGCCTGAAAACATAACACACACACACACACACCCCACACACTGTCCCATGCCTGAAAACATCACACACACAGACACACCACACGATCCCATGCCTGAAAACATAATACACACACACACACACCCCACACTGTCCCATGTCTGAAAACATATCACACACACACACACACACACACACACACACACCACGGTCCCATGCCTGAAAACATTACACACACACACACACACACACACACACATACCACACGGTCCCATGCCTGAAAACATAACACACACACACACACACACACACACACTGTCCCATGCCTGAAAACATATCACACACACACACACACACACCACACTGTCCCATGCCTGAAAACATAGCACACAAACACCACACTGTCCCATACGTGAAAATATATACATACACACACCACTGTCCCATGCCTGAAAATATAACACAGAAACACCACTGTACCATGCCTCAAAACATACACACAAAACACACACACAGTGCCCTGCATGAAAAAATACACACCACTGTCCCATGCCTGAAAAAACACAAACACACACACCACTGTCCCATGCCTGAAAAAGCACACACACACGGACCACACACTGTCCCATGCCTGTAAACACCCCCCCCCCACACACACACATGCCATGCACAGTCCAGACACGTAAGGGACATCAGGAAGGGGGAGCAAGTCTCTGCCCTCACAGCAAGTATCACCTGTGCCAGCATTAGTCGACGAAACGCCTATCTTTCCGTTTTCTCCTCTAAAACACGTGGGCATGTCAGTACTCAACAGGGGCTGTCTTGATGGCTAAGACAATTGATATATATCGAAATGCTTACAACGATGCCTCTATTTAAGTACTGCTTGGTAAAGTGGAGAGGCAGCGAGAAGGAGGAAAGCCCTCGATGAGACAGATTGACACGGTGGCTTCGACGGGGGCTCAAACCTAACAAGTCGAAACGAACTTGTCAGCATCTACCAACAGCAATTTTAAAATATCGTCAAAACAATAATCGCATGGACATAAAGAGAGATGTACAGAGCAAAAGAACCGAGACCAGAAGTAAAGCCATACATTTGCAACCAACTGATTTTTAACAAGGAGCCCAAGACCATTCAATAGGGAAAGACTACAGACGCTTCAACAAACGACACTGGGACCACTGACTGGATCTCTGCATGCAAGAGAATGAAGTTGGGTGCATACCCCACACAACATTTAAACAATGGACAAAAAAATCAGAGCTAATATGACAAAACTCTAAGAAGAAAATATAGGCATAAATCTTCATCATTAGGCAACAATGAATTAAAATCTTTTGTCCAGAGAACATTATCAAAGGGAAATGAAAAGACAACTGCAGAATGGGAGAAATTGTTTGCACATTGAATACCCAAGGGCCTAGCATATCCACCATCTATAAAGAATGCTTACAATACAACAACAACAAAAAAAGACAAGCAAAACAATTTTAAAATAGACAACTGAAAAGACGTTTCATTACAGAGAATCTACAAGTGGCCAACAAATCCATGGAAAAGAGTACTCAACATCGTCAGTCATTACCCATTAACTCAAACCCACTGCGACTGAGTTGATTCTAACTCAGCGTGCTCCTAGTGCACTGACTCACAGGGTTTCCAAGGCTGTAGATCTTTACGGGAGCAGACCGCCACAGCTTTCTCCGACAGAGTGGTGGGCGGGTCCAAACCACTGATGTTTGAAGGCCAACAGCTGAGCACTTAACCAGTGTGCCACCAGGGTTTCTCATCAGTCCTTAGAACCCAACTCACTGCCGCCTAGTGAATTCTGACTCCCAGTAACTTCATAAGGCAGAGGAGAACTGCTCCCCTGGATTTCCAAAGCCGTAAATCTTTTGGGAAGCAGGAAGCCTCACACTTCTCCCACAGAGCATCTAGTGAGTTCAAACTACTGACCTTGAGACCCAACACATAGCCCATTACATCACTGGGAGATGCAAACCCAAACCGCACTGAGCTAGCATGTCATATCTACTAAGGCAGTTATCATTTAAAAACAAAACAGAAAATAGATGTGGTCTGGACACACAGACAGACCTGCCCAGCCTAAGGAACAGAAATGCCCTGGGATGGAGAAGCTGAAACCTTCATGCCCTGCTGGCGGGAATGCAAAATGGGACGGCCAAGGTAGCAAGCAGCCAGGGTGGCTCCTCAGAAGAGTGCATGAGCATGTGGCAAACCCGGTCCCACGGACATTCCCAAACACAATCTCACACACCCATCTTCACTGCAGCACTGATGGCAGCAGCCAGAGGAGGGAACAACCTCACTGCCCAGGGACAGGAGCTTAAGTAGTAAGCCAAAACGTGTCACGTACATACAACAGACTGTCCCTGGGCCATGAAGCAAAGCCCCCCCGCCGCCCCCGACAGATGCTCCCATGTGGGTGGACCTTGAAAATATGCCCAAGCCAGCCACAAAAGTGCAGCTAGAGTGTGATCCACTCACAGTGCAAGTGGTGCAGGAAGGAAAGGCTGTGACCGGTTGTAGAAGAGCCACGGAGAGGTCGCACAACACGCTGCTCGCCACCAGAGTCACTGAGCCCAACGTGTGAACACGGTGACTGGGAAATGTTTGCCATGGATGTTTTTTACCACAGAAAAAACACTTTTTGTAAGGAGTCGGGAGATCTGAAAAGACGCTTCTCCAAAGAAGATACAGAAGTGGACAATAAACACATGAAAAAACACTGAGTATGTTAACCATCAGGAAATGCAAGTTGAACAACAAGCAGAACTCCGTCCATTGGATGGTGAGTCTGGGTGGGGGGCGGAGAACTCAAAACTCTCATCCCTTATTCTGGAAATGGCTCCTGGCGATGGGTGTACAGCGCTGTGAATGCACCAACAGCCATCAGAGAGAATACTTGAAACAGCCAACATGGGGGCTTTGAACATGTTTTTAAGAAGGACTAGTCCCCAGAGACGGCCTTCATGCCTGGGGAAGTCGAGGGTCAGTGAAACAGAGGACAACGGTCAACGAGATGGATGGACACAGCGGCTGCAACCACCGGCTCCAACAGAAGAAGAGGTGTTCTGTTGCACTGAGGGTCTCTGTGGGTTGGAAGCAGACTTGCCAGCACCTAAGGACAGCACGTTATGTAAGGTTTCCCCTCAATTTAAAAAGAAAGAGATAAAACGGACTGGCCCTCGCCAACTAAAGTAAACGTTGTTTTCATATGCCTGGATTGCTGAAGACGAAAGTGAGGCACCCAGAGGAACTTGATCGGGCCTCAGCCCCTCTACCTGCTGTCATTCAAGCCAGTGAATATTCACCGTGAGAACGAGTGTATTTGCATTGCGTAAAGGAAGAAACGTCAAGCACATATCTCCACTTTTAGCGCGAGACCTTGGAATTATTCAGTTTCCCAGTCGGCAGTCAGCCGTGACATTTACATGTTATAAAGACACCTTGCAATAAACCAAGCAGCTTCCCAGCCACTACCTGCCTTAGCCACCTACTGCTAAGCCCGATGACCATCTGTCAGTGGTGATAAATGCTTTCCGGAGGCCACCGCTGGGTGGCTGCTGGGCACTGCACCAGGTCGTCCTTCACTTATCCCTGCTACTTGCAGGGGTGAATAGAGAAGGGCCTTCTCTTCAGCGAGGTTTATCAGGGGCCCCTGGTGCCTCTGACCTGGGAGCTGAGCTCTGCAGAACAGAACTGGGCATCTCCCAACTCCCACATGGTGTTTTAGTTCCAAAGCCAAGTCTCGTGCCAGGCACACTGGTCGGCCAGCCACAGAGCAGGCACAGCCTCATCAAGCCCAGCAGGATTTTTCTACTTACAGGCGACACTGCTCACCTGGGTGCTGGGGAGCCCTGTTCAGGCAGGTCCTCCCTAAAGTTAACCTTCCATAGCCAGAGAGTCCAGGGACCACAAACAAGATCAAGTGCACATTGGATCAGAGCTCCAGCTGTCCTAGGTCTGACCCTTTTGTCCTTGCCCCATGTGCCTGTGTGCACAGATGCTCATGCAGTTTGGGAAATTTCCATAAATTAATAATCAGTGACAAAATGGTGAAAAAGTCGACCGAAGCGGGGGTGGAGTGGCGGTGGAGAGGGGAAGCAGTCAAAATGCTAGGTAGTGTATGTTAACAAAGCAAACAGAAAGAAAATGCCCCCAGCTAGCATAAAGGGTTAAGGCACTCAGCCGTCGAACGAGAGGTTGGAAGTTTGAATCCACCGACCCAGAGGTGCCCCAGAAGGCCTGGCGAGAAGCCAGTCACTGAAAACCCCGAGGTCCGGGCTCCCCTCTGACACAGGGAGGGTCACCGGAATGGATTCCCTGGCAGCTGTTTATGTCACATCAGGAACAGTGAATAACGCATTTGATCATTAAAATGAATATGTGTTTCACCATAAATATTGAGAAACAAACAACCAAACCCCAAAGCTCTCTTCATATGGTATTTCAACTCCACTACAATTCTAGGCTCAGGAAAAAAAAAACCCAAACTGGAAGGATGCATGTATGTACATGGACACATTAACATGTTAGTCATGGGTTAATTTGGGTAGCAGAATTATGGGTCTTTTTTCCTGATCTTTTAAAATTGTTAAAACCAGCAGATTTCCTTGTAGAGACAAAAAGACAGTGGTGCTCCCACCTCTGGGTGTCCCAGAGAACACCGGCCCACATACCTTGTTGAGCTTGCCGAGGGAAGAGATGAGATCCGCCCACTCGCTCGACGACTCAAAATTCCTTAAAGCCTTCTCGATCCCAGAGGAGTAATTTCTGTATCTGTAGTCATTCAATAGTTCCTGCTCTTCCGGATCCATCTTGCATTCTCGCAGCAGAGAAAGGATCTAAAAGCTAATCAAAAAACAAACAAATGAGTGAGCTATTGAAGGAGATAAAGTGTCCCCAGCCCAGAGCCGAAGAAGACAGGCTTCCACAAACACGCCTGTCTACCTCGCCTCACCATCCAATCCAAATATTGGGCGAGACCTCTGGGCCAGGCACCAAGGCAGATAAAAAAATAAACGTTTCCTGCCCTCGCTGGGTCTGAGAAATGCATATTGGCAGGGCAGGAAGGGGCAACAAAGGTTCCACTGAACTCACAGAATTGATTCTAGGAGTGAAACACCAAAGCTGCTAGCTACATATTGTTCCTAGTTAGCAGTTCTGGATGTAGATGGCTCCTCTGTCTTTGGGCTTTCAGACAATCCCAGGGAAAGTAGGTCTCTGGTTCTCTGTGCTCGGAACAAGGCTGGTGCCACCACGGCTGAGCACTTGGCCATTGACGGAAGGGAAGGCTAGAGATTCAAACGGACCACAGCTCCTTGGGAGAAAGACCGGAGCTCTGCTATAGTCAGGATCACACCCCTGGGCTGTTCTACGCTATCCTGCGGGACCGCTAGCAGTGAGCCTCGACATAACGGCACAGAGCGCAGGTTCTTCACACGAACCGTTTAGTAGCGATTCAGTCTACAACGATGAAAGAGACTGGAAAAATTCCACAGGGAGATCAGGGGAAGGGAAAGATCATAAAATTATACTTTAAATAAAGGACAGAGGGTGAAATGTCTGACAGCAGTGTGGACAGAAAGGTGCCCGTGTCTGCGTGGTTATTAAGCTCCCAGTGCACCCCAGGACCCCTGTTGTCACAGGACAGCCTTATAGCTTTTTACGTCACTCATCGTGCATGGAGTTTGTTGGTGGCTGCAGTGGAGGTTGGCCCTCGATTCATGGTGACCACTGGTGACTTTCTGAAGTAGATCACCAGGCCTTCCTTCCTCAATCACCTTAGTCTGAAGTTCCCCTGACATCTGTTTAACCTTCGCAGCAACACACAAGCCTGAAGGTAGGTGGTGAGTGTGCATGAGGTGCAATGGCTGGGAATTGAACCGGGGTCTCCCACACGGAAGGTAGAATTCTACCACTGCCCCAGTCTAGATGCTGGGTGTGCTTACCAGGAGGGTCCAAGCAATCACCAGGCTAGTCTGCTTGCCCTTGTATATTCTTCAGTGGGTTATTCTGTTTTGCCCGTGACAAGATGCATTCATTACCCATGACCCACTGCAGCCATGACAAAGGTGGAGGTGAGGGCCATCTAGCCCCAACTCTGACAGCAACCAGTTCCTTTCACTTTTCTCCCAACGTGACAAAAGGAAGTAGAGAAACATGAAAAGCTGGACTGATCTGACGTGTTAAAAATTATCAATATGTACATCCTAAATGCATACGCATGCTTATTTTTACTGTAGCCCTTCAGTTTTTCCAAAGAAAATCTGCTCTATGCCATTTTTGCCCCAGTTTTCTAAACAACAACAAAACCTAAAGGTCAATCCATCAATTTATTGAAAGAAGTTACAATTCTGAAATGCTTCACATGCAGCAGAAATGTTGGCTTGTTCCTTTGGTCTGTCCGAAAACCCCATAGGTCACATCCTCTCAAAATCAACGCTTTGACGTTTTGATTTGCTTTCCTTTCGTAGGCTTCATCTAATGAACTTCTGGAGAAAGTGTGGTGGGGCATACCTACCCATAATCCGAACCCCCTAATGACAACAAAGCACACAGAAGCTGCCGGTGCACTGATCCCAGCTCCTGGCGACCCACGCGTGTGCCGGGAGAACTGCTACATGGCGTCTTCAAGGGAGGCGCTCTTTCAGAAGGAATTGCCAGGCCTTTCTTCCGAGATGCCTCTGGGTGGATTCAAACCAGCAATACCTTGCTTAACTGTGTGTACTCCGTAAACACTCCTAGTAGTAATAGTAGTCATGCTTACATGGTCCTAATGTTGCTCAGCAGTGCCCTGACGCCATAGTGGTTAAAGGCTCAACTTTGAAGTCGGTGGTCCTCAACCTGTGGGTCTTGAGCCCTTTTGGGGTCGAATGGCAACCTGTGGGTCACAACCCTTTTGAGGGTCGAACGAACCTGGAAAACACTTATTTCTGATGGTTGGGAGGAACTGTATTAAAGGGTCGCAGCATTAAGAAGGTTGAGAGCCACTGTTCTAAGTGAAAGATCAGCTACTTGAACCCAACAGCCACTCTGCACGAGAAAGACGGGGCAGTCTCCTTGTGTAAAAATTACAGCCTTTAGTCCATAAAGACCATATTTTACATACCCCTTTGATGAAGTACTAACTGGAGTCTTAAAGCTTTGAGTGGCCAACAAAAAGTACAAATTGGTCTCTTCCTGCCTGGAGCAAAGAAGAGTGACTACGTCTAAAGGCTCAAGAAAACAGTTTATACAAAGGACCAATGGGTCACTCAGACCACAGTCCCCACTACTCTGGGACAAGAAGAACTAGACGGTGCCCGGCTACCACTAATGACCTATTCTGACCGGGAGCAGAACAGAAGGTCCTGATAGAGTGGGAGAACAGTATCAAACAGAATTAAAGAACTTTAAAAATTCACACTTACTAGTCTGATAGAGACTGGTGGAACCCTTGACGCTTTGGCCCCTCACACCCTATTAACTTGGAAATGAACCCACCGCAAGGGTCCACCTCTCAAGCAAACAACAGGCAAGCCGACAAAATGAACACTAACACCTGTGAGGGGCGTGCTCCTCCGTCAACCATACATGACCAAATAAAAGTTCAGAAGGCAGGACGGCGCGGGAACGATGGATAAATGGCAACAGGAAATACAGGGAAGAAGCGGGAAGAGTGTTGTGGCATTGAGGGGACGACCACTAATGTCATCAATTAAAATGTACATTGATGGTTAAATGGAAAATTGACTTGCTCACCGAAGCCACATTAAAATGTTCAAAAGAAAAAGCAGGCAGCCTCCAAGACCCCACGGGGGCAGTTCCATCCTATCCACGTGCTGCCAGGAGCCAGACAACTCAGCAACAGGTTCAGTGCTACTCAGGGCAGGCGTGTGAGTAGCTCACACTACAACTCCAAGCCTCCACATGACAGTTCTGGACAATGAGATACCAGACAAGCTAGCAGGAGGTACATGCCTCTGCTGTTTTTACTTGTCCTTGAGTTGGTTCCAACTCCGTGTACAACAGGAAGAAACGGCGCTGGCTCCTGCACCAGCCTCACAATTGCTATGTTGGAGACCACTGTTGCAGTCACTGGTGAATCTGTCTTGCTGGGGAGTCTTCCTGCTTTCCGCTGCCCCTCGACTCTCGCAAGCATGATGAATTTCTCCCAGACGGGTCCCTCCTCATGACGTGTCCAAAGCATGTGACAAGTCGTGCAATGCTTGCTTCTCAGGAGCATTCTGGGGGTACTTCTTCCCTTTTGCCCTTCACCCTTCCCCTTTTTTCTGCCTGGGTCAAACGTGGAGCCACATCTGGCGACCATGAGGAAACATGCGTGATCAACTTGCATAAGACCGGCTGAGTGCAAAGTGTAGCAGCTCAGGATGGCATTATGCTAACTCTGGACTGAATATCGTTTTCTCACATCAGACTCATTCTTCACCATTCGTTCAGGTTTTTTCTTGCTCACCAATACAATCCTGAACGATGTATCAGGCTAAAGGATGTATTTCACTCAAACTGCTAGTAGTCACAAACCAACCAGTCCAAACCACCGAGTCAATTCTGACTCACAGTGACCTTGCATAAGGTTTCCCTAACTATACATCTTTACAAGAGTGGACAGCCTCATCTTTCTCCCATGGAGAGGCCAAAGGGTTTGAACTGCTGTTCTTGAAGTTAGCGGCCCAACGCCTAACCCACAGAGACACGGAGGCTCCTTAGTAGTCTGAAAGGAGACAGAAACATTGAGTGAGGAGATGATTAAGTACAGTCTGGTGGTGTGATGCTGAAGTACTTGGCGGCTATCCAAACGGTTGGCTCTTTGAATTCATCCGGTGGCTCTGCGGGAAGACTACAGTACAGGAAACCCTGTGGGGCAGCTCTGCTCTACCACATGGGTCACCAGGAGTCTCCAATTGGCTGGACGGCACCCAACACCACCACCCTACTAGACTGCAGAAACTGAATTATCTATATGGGGACATTTTCTTTCACCACGGCTCTTCCACTTACGGGCCCTCATGAAGGGGTAAAAGTTCCTTGGAATCTTCTTCAACGCCCACCGCTCCTGACCCACTCCAGTGCTACCATCAAGGCCACCATAACATTCAAAAATTGCTAAGTGCAGTGCCTTCTCCTGTTTCCTCGCTGTACTGCACATGGCCGCGGGCATTTCTGCAAAGCAGCCTTCTCTCAGCCCGCACCACCACCACCGACCCTACCAGGTCTGAGCTGATTCCTCACCTACCTCTCTCTCTACGGTTCCTTCTCCAATGCAGGCTCAGCCTCTGACCAAATGCTGGCATTCCCTGGCACTAAGCCTTGGGTTCACTTACCCTTTCTCTTTATCCTCATTGATCACTTCTTATAACTCCTGTAACTTAAAAATATCATTTTCCAAATAAGGATTTGCAGACGTACTTTCCTGGGCCACGTATCCCATTCTGAAGTACCCAGATCCATCAAACCCACTTCCTTTGGGTCAATTCTGACTCATAGCAAGCCTATGTAGGATGTCTGAAGCTATAGACCTTTAACCTCATCTTTCTTCTAAACAGTGCCTGGTTTGAACCACATCAACACTCAACCTGACAGTGCTACCGAGGCTCTTTAGTATTGAGGTACAGACTCATTCAATATCTACTTGACCTCTCCACCTAGATGTGGCCCAGACACCTCAAACTTAAGTGTGCCCCAAACTAGACTCTCCAGTATCCATATAATAGAGTGCAATAACAAGGAATGAAATGTTGACACATGCTATCACACAAATGGATTTTGAAAATATTATGCTCACTGAAAGACGTAAAAGACTACGGATTACCCCTCCCCCGCAGAAGAATTTGTTTCAGAGGACCGCACTGAAGCTGCAGCTCTGGGAGAGGGACATGTCTGATCAGAGCACATGGGAGCACATGAAGGGGGAGGAAGAGAGAGTGGAGAACATCCTGGCCCACCAAGTCTTGATGAAGAGATTCCTGCTCAGAGCAGCCAATCCACAGAGAAGACCATCTGGCCGCCCCCACTATGAGACATGACATCCCTCACTGACCCACAGCCCTACAGGGGACAACACTGGAGACACAGTGTGGGAATTCCACCTGATCTAATTCCATCACACTGAGGCAAAACACTAAGGGCGTGGAACAGAACAGCAAGGGAAACAGCAATGAAGTCCGCAGGAAATACCAAAAATAGACTTTGGGACCAAGGATTGGCGCCCCATCAGACTTGACCGGAAAACACTCCTAAAGGCCAACTAACAGTCCTTGAACTAACTACAAGCTTTTCTTTTCTGTTATTTTGTTTCATTTTGTTTTTTGTCATTGGCTTGTTGTTGTTGCTTTGTTGTATTTTGTTGCTTGTTTGGTCTGTCTTGTTTTTGTGCAGGTTATTATCTCCGCAGGTCTGTCTAAATAAGACAGACTGGATGAACAATCTGGAGGAGAAAACAACGGGACTGACAGTGCATGGGGGACATGGGAGAGGGGAGGTGGGGGGAAAGGTAGTAGTGTTAACAAACCCAGGGACAAGGGAACAACATGTGAACCAAATCAGTGGTGAGGAGGGCATAGGAGGCCTGTTAGGGTGTGACCAAGAGTAATGTAACCAAGAGGAATTACTGAAACCCTAATGATGGCTGAACATGATAGTGGGACAAGAGGAAAGTCAAAGGAAATAGAGGAAAGAGCTAGGAGGTAAAGGGCATAGAGGTCTAAATACATTATGAAGATGTGGAAATAGATCTATGTGCATATATTTATAGATTTAGTATTAAGGTAGCAGGTGGACATTGGGCCTTCACTCATGTACTCCCTCAATGCAAGAAAACTTTGTTCTATTAAACTGACATTCCATGATGCTCACCTTCCCAACACAATCGCTGAAGACAAAGTGGGCGTATAAGGAAATGTGGTAAAGAAAGCAGATGGTGCCCGGCTATCAAAAGATATAGTGTCTGGGGTCTTAAAGGCTTAAAGGTAAACAAGTGGCCATCTAGCTCAGAAGCAATAAAGCCCACATGGAAGAAGCACACCAGCCTGTGCAATCACGAGGTGTCAAAGGGACCAAGGTATCAGTAAGGCGACCAGATTTTAGCATTGGTAAAGCAGGACACTGTTGATAAAACTTATGCGAAATAGCCACATGGCAGCCCAAAACTGTATACACTAGCTTGTCATGCATTCTTTCCAAAAATTGGGACTTTTTAAAAATGCTGCAGGATGTGGTAAAAATTGGGACTGCCTTAGGTATCGGGCATCATCAGAACAAAATATCTTATCATCGTGAATGAGGGGGAGTACGGAGTGAAAACCCAAAGCCCATCAGCAGGCAGTTGGACGTCCCCTTACAGAAGTGTCCCGGGGAGGAGATGAGCCAGTCAGGGTGCAGTGTAGCACTGATGAAACATACAAATTTCCTCTAGTTTCTAAATGCTTCCTCCCCACCCCACCATCATGATCCCAATTCTACCCTACAAATCTGGCTAGACCAGAGAATGTACACTGGTACATATAGGAAGTGGAAACACAGGGAACCCAGGGCGGATGATCCCTTCAGGACCAGTGGTATGAGTGGCGATACCAGGAGGGTGGAGTGAAGGTGGGTGGAAAGCGGGAACTGATTACAAGGATCTACATATGACCTCCTCCCTGAGGGATAGACATGGGAAAAGTGGGTGAGGAGAAACGTTGGACGGTGCAAGATATGACAAAATAATAATTTATAAATTAAGGGTTCATGAGGGAGGGGGGAATGGGGAGGGAGGGGGGAAATGAAGAGCTGATGCCAGGGGTTTGGGTGGAGAGCAAATGTTTTGCGAATAATGAAGGCAATGAATGTACAAATGTGCTTTACATAATTGATGTATGTACGGACTGCGATATAAGCCCCTAATAAAATGATTTTTTTAAAAAAGACTTCGGATTAAAGCCATTTACATGAAATTACCAGAGTAGGCCAAGCTATAGAAATGCCAAGTAGATTAGTGGATGCCTAAGATTGGGGGTGGAAATGGGGAGTGACTGCTAATAGGCACCAAGGTCTATAGGGAGGGGTGTGTGTGTTAATGGCAATGTGTCAAAATTGGATTGCGATGATGGTGAAACAACTCTAAATTGACTAGAAATGTTTGTATTGCAAACTTAAATAAGTTACTGTTACAGCATGTAAATTAGGCACCACCACCAATTCCATCTGAAAGCATTACACACTTGATTCCGTCTGGACAATGTGCTCCTTGTCCGGTCTTTCCTTTTCTGAAAATGGGTCCATCATCCAGGAGACTTTTGCTGTCACCTGTACTTTATCTTCTTGTCACTTGCCACACTCAATCCAAGTCTTGAACACCTGTCCTCTTGATTGGTCTCCGTCTCGGCCACCACTACTCTGTGCAAGTCTTTAACCTGGAAGTCTGCAGAGGTCTCCTAACAGTTGTTCAACCTCCCACCTCTCCATCTATCTTCTCGTGGCATTCCAAGAAGTCCTCGGACAAATCCACATTAATGTACATTACCAGTGGGAGAACTCTTGCCTTCCATGTGGGAGCCCCAGGTTCTGTTCTTGGCACCTCATCTGCAGCTACCACCTGGCAGCAGAGGCTTATGTATTTAATCACAGCTTTCAGACTCAGAGAGACTAGGAAGAAAGGCCTGGTGACTGACTTCTAAAGAATCAGTCAAAGACCCTATGGATCACAACGGTCTAATCTGCAATTGGCCGTGGGCATGGCACAGGATCATGGGGGGAAACTCACCTAAAACTTCCTTGATTATATATGCTCTTTTCTTGGTAAAAACCTTCATATATGTTTCATCCCATTAAAGTATCTAGTCTAGTAAATGGGGTGTTAGAAGTCATTTACGGAGGTTTCACCTGTAAGTCAGATGGACTGAGCTTTGACAATGTTATGCGCAGTGAAGAGCCCTAATGTACAAATATTATACTTCAAGAAAGAGACCAGATTTACCAAGCTGGCCCAAGTCTCCTTTTCTACCTCCCAGGGGCCTGGTGGTCCAGTGGATGCTGCACTGGGCTGCTAACCTCAGGGAGAGCAGTTTGAACCCACCAGCCCTGCTGCAGAAGACGGCGGCTTTCTGTGCGTGTGAAGGGCTACAGGCTCAGAACTCACAGGGAAGTTCCCCTCTTCCCTACAGGCTCGTTATGAATTGGAACAGACTCGATGGCTGTGAGTTTGGTTTGGTTTTTGGCTTTTCTACCTCACTGCTTAGCACTCGGAGCTCTTTGGATCTGAGTCGGGTCTTTCCATATTACTGGCTTGATTTGGAAAATATTGATAAATATTCATGTCCCAGTTTGGCTCTTCCTCGAGTTTTACATGTTAATGAGTCTTACATGTACATGGTGACATTTTAGTGAAATCACAATGGAAAGGAAAAATCAATGAGGTCTTCATAAGGGGAAGAAAAACAGCACTTTACTTGGACAGGGTGCTTTGGGCACTGACAAGTTACATGCCTAAAGGAAAAATCTTCCTTCTCTCTTCTGATAGACTGCCACTATATGTTCCTCACGCCACGCGTTTCCTTCCGTTGGGCTTGTGGCCCACGAGCCGGGGGCTGACTCAGTGGCAGCTAACCACCACCATCATAACCACAATACTTTATCACTCTTCCCATAAGTGCGCAATAGGTAAACCTATAGAGGCAGCAACTGGATTAACAGTTACTGAGAGGCATGGCGAGGAAGGCTGGGGTGGGGGGAGGGAGGGTAAGCGTGGAGCTAATGACAATGAATTATGAGAAAGAAGAAAATGTTCTGAAGTTGTAGTGATGATTACGCACCTCTTCTTAATATGACTGAACTATTAAGTTGTCTGATATGTGAATTACATGTCAATAAAACTTATTAAAAAATCCAGACTCCTCCAGCGGCCTGCCAGGCCCCATCCACCTTTCACCTCACTGTCCTCTGCATGCTTTAAGATACCACCCCATCAATCTCACAGTGTTTGAGCAAAAACCCCCTACAACTTTGTCCAGACCACCATGCCCTTGCATCCCCTGGCTGCAAACAAAACAAAACAAAACTCCCTGCGATGGGGTCAAGTTCCAACTCACAGTGCCCCCCTCAGGGCATAGTCACACTGCCGCATAGGGTTCTGAAAGCTCTCATCTTTAGGGAAGCGGACTACCACAACTTCTGCCCCCAGAGTGGCTGGTGGGTGTTTGAATCACTGGCCCTTTGCTTAGCAGCCAAGCACATTACCCACTGCACCACCAGGGTGCCTCTGGATACATTCACAATGGCAAAAGAAGGCAGACAACTCATTCTCGGACAGGCCTGTCCCTTTCTCAGAAATAATGTCCTCCTTGCTTTGTGTAAACATTTCAGCAAAGGAGCGGCAATGGTCATGAGAGATGTTTTCACTTTGCCAAGGTAAGACATAAGTCAGTACATCCAAACCGTCTACAGCATTTTTTCCAGAACATGTCTAGCACCCCACGTATAGCCTGTTTCCCACCACCAGTGCCTACGCTCTGGGAGAAAGCTCTCAGTAAGGCAGTTCTTTCTCTCAAGTAGTTCACTGTCTCTGGAAGGAGGAAATATCTCAATATGTCATTTCCACTTAATGTGGCACCTGCAGCGGCCGAGGACGGGCTGAAGTAGCAGAGGCTACCGCTAGAAACAGAAGCCCAGCTGCTGGTAGAAGACCCCTCCAGGTCCACAGGCAGGAAGGGCTAGGGCTACCAGGAAGAGCACTTCCTCAGTCAAAGATAGAGAGCCCGTGCCTATGAGTGGATGTTTAGGAGGTGGGGTGGCCCGGGGGCACCACTGCACCCAGCAAGGAGAGCCATTCAGGTAACGGAGCCAGTCAGTGCTATGGCTGGTTCTAATAAGAAAATACTATTTGGTGTAACTGACAGCACAGGTGCGAAGTTCAGAAATAAGCGGACAAGCAAGTCTGCCCTACCCCCTCCTCCCCTCCTTCTACACCAGGTACTTCCTGGATTGCACAGCTAATTAAGTGCTCAACTGCTGGCTGTAAAAGGCAGCCTGGAAGACAGGCCTGGTGACCTGCTTTTGAAATGTCAGCCTTGCAAACCCTAAGGAGCAGTTCAACCCTGCCACACATGGGGTCTCCAGGCATCAGAACCAAGCCCATGGCAGCAAACAACAATCACGTCACTTGATCAGCACTTCTGAGTGGGGACAGTCAATCCATCTCCTTGCACAACACACACGTTTTCTGTGTGAGGAGGATAACTAAGCTTAAGACAAGGATATTGGGAATCAGGCTGTTTAGAAAGTTGTCCAGGCTCCCACACCAGTGGCTATCCAAAGCAGAATTCCAATTTAGATTAGCAATATGCCACAGGATCTCCACTACTTATAGCTCTTTTGGCAATGATCTTGTAAATCTATCTGGACAACTTTTCTTTGAAAAATTCAATAGCTCAGTAAACCTGATAGAGCTAAGACAGTCTACTAAGCATAAGTATACAATGCTGCAGTCATATAAACAAGTATATTTGATGGTATACAGCCCTCTTAAAATTTACAAAAATGTCGGCACAAGCTCCCCCACCTTTTCCAGTCTTAATTTCTCAGCAACACAAGTTCAACTAAAAAAATCAATGGTCAGGTCAGAAAGAATTGTAGCTACGTTTCACAAGGCACATTTTTGTGTTAGATGAAACAAGGACAAAGAGAAAAATGACAAATAGGCAAATCCCATGAATAAGAATATTTACCAACAGATGTCTACCCTCTGCCTCATAGTAACACTGCAGGACAGAGTCGTAGAGAAAAATGACAAATAGGCAAATCCCATGAACAAGAATATTTACCGATGGATGTTGACCCTCTGCCTCGTAGTTACACTGCAGGAAAGGAGTCTGCCACATCTTTCAAAGTACTGACCTTTCAGTTAGCAGCCTACCACCTAACCACTGATGGAATCTACTGCAGTGGAGCCTGGATTTGGGTTTTTATGCCATAGTCTTGGTAGTGTAGTGGTTATGCATTGGACTGCTAACCACAAGGTCCACCGTTCAAATCCATCAGCCACTTTATGGGGAAACGACCAGACTTTCTACTCCCTTGAAGAGTTATAGTCTCCGAAATCCTCAGGGGGCAGTTCTACCCTGCTCTACAGGGTCAGTCTAAGTCGGAAATGACCCCATGACAGTGAGGGTTTTTTGATTTTTTTTTAAGTCTACAAACCAAATGGTTTAATGAACTCTGAAGCCTCCTATTTTGAATTTGGTCTTTCGGAATGGTAATTAAACTGTAGCGGAAAACGAATTTTAAGACAGCTAACAGGGGTGGGCTTCTGCGTTGGGACTGGTGGGAGTCTTCCATAATCTTACAAGGAAAATCTTTTTACAAAGGTTTTCCCCAGCGTCGGGCGGCTATCCCAAGATTAGAGAAACGCACAGAGAAGCCCAAGTGCCTTGCTGGCGGGAGAGGGTATCCTGCAGGCGCCAGGGCCAGAGTGCGCACACTGCAGACCTGAGCCCTTCTGGGCACAGCCCGGGAGCACAGGGGTCTTTCCATAAACAGGAAAACCTCCGTTTGTAAAGGTCTCCATCCCCAGCTTTCCCTCCAGGACTAGGGCCGCACCGGCACACAAAGGAGCAGCCACTTGGACAAGCGCCGGCCAGGGGAAGGATGAACCTGCACGCCCGACCTGACCTCCAGGTGGTCGCACATCCCCGGCTGCAGTTTCCGGCCGCCGGTCGCAGGAGAACAGAGAGTGGGGACCCCACCCAGTCTCCCGAGTGGGGGGGGGGGGGAGACGGACTCCGACAGCAGCCCCGCGCCCGCCCGCGGCCTCCTTGGGACTGCCCCTGCACTGCAGAGGCGCGCGCCGCGGGTCCGGGAGCCACCTGCACCCCGGAGCCGCCCCCATGGTGCGTCCGGACCCCACTTGAGGTGAGGACGCCGCGCCGCTGTCCGCTCCGAGGGAGGCGACGCCCCGGCTTCTCCCAAGGCCGAGGACGCAGACTCCGGGCAGGGCGCAGGCCCGACCTACCGGCGGCTGCGGCCCTCCTAAGCAGGCGCGCCCACGTGCGGGGCGTAGGGACCCACCGGTGGCGGGAGCAGAACAGTAGGGCGGGTTGCTGCGACGCCTCAGGGAGCTGGGAGCGCGGAGAAAGCGCTGCGCCCGAACAGAGCTCCAGCTCCAGCTGCTGGGCTGGGTGGGGGGGGGGGGGGCAAGGGCAGCGGGGCGGGCCCTCGGCTGGTGGGGGCGTGGCCTCGGTGAGAGTGGGCGGAGCAGTACAGGGCCTCGACGCACGGGCGGGGCCTTGTTGCTTAGGGCACGTCCCGGAGGCGGCTCTTCAGCTCGCGTGGGCGGGTCCTTAAGGATTTTCTGCGTGAGGGGTGGTTCCTTGGTGAGTGGGGGGCGTGTCTTCAGAGGGCGGTTGGGCTGGGAAGTGGATCTTCGCCTTATGGGTGTGGGATTTGGAGGAGGATTTTCAGCGCGCGGAGAAGCAGTTTCTCGACTAGGAGGGGCGTAACCTCGGCGCGCGGGTGGGGACCAGGAGGCGGGCCCTGGGGGGTGTGGGCGTGTCTTAGGGTGTGTGGGCGGGGCCTGGGCGCTCGGGGGCGGGTCATCAGCCCCGCCGACCTGTAGCAAACGCAGGCTGAGGCTGCCGAGTGGTCCGCAGTGTCCGGGTCTTGTGCTCGTCATTTCAGGCGCAAACATGGCTTCCGCTCCGGTGGCCGGGTTGCTCCAGAGAAAGCCTCTTGCAGTTGGCCGGGTGACATCTCCCAAACACCCAAATGGAAGGAGACTTCGGCCTGCGAGTCAATCAGCCGGAGGTAGTCCACTCATTTATTCCCACCCGGTGGGAAAAGCTTTGCTGTTACAGACAAGACGAACTTTGGGGCCCAAGAATGGCTTTCAACTCCACCTCTCCATCAGGACCTTAGCCAAGCTCTCTACTCCCGGGAAGAGTCAGGGTGAACCCTTTCACACTCGCTCAGGACGCACAGGGCTTGGGTCCCACGTCAACGGGCCCTCGCTCCACAGACCTTAACGTGGGACCCAAGGCAGCGTTCCCCTGAGCATCCGCGCTCCTGGATGGCCTCCGAAGGGGCTCCCAGCCAACCGAGGACGCCACCTGTTGATTGGATTTGTAATTTCCTGAGACCTTTACCTTTTTAACCCCCAAGGTTCTCATAAGAATTTTCAGGCATGGTGTCAGGTATCCATGAGTCGGCATGGAGTCCACGGGAGTGAGTTCGGTTAGATTAGAGTCAGATATATGAATCGAATCGACTAAATTGCCGTGAGTCTGCTTTGGGAGTCTACTTCACCTAGGGTAGGCACCCCGTAAGGGTCCCTGGGTGGTGTGGTGGTTATGGAATGTAGCGTTGGCTACATTCGAAACCACAAGCCCACCCAGCCGCTCCGTGGAAGAACTGCGAGACTTTCTACTCTTTAAAGAGTTAAACAAACAGTACAATGATCAACGTATTAACCGCCTCCCCAAGGATGATGAACAACAGAAACATGGGTAAAGGGAGACAGTGGACGGTGTAAGATATGAAAATAATAATAATTTATAATTTGTCAAAGGTTCACGAGGGTGGGAGGGGAGGGAGGCAAAAAAGAGCTGATACCAAGGGCTCAAGTAGAAAGAAAATGTTTGAAAAAAAGGATGATGGCAACATATGTAAAAATATGTTTGATACACTAGATGTATAGATTGTTATAAGACTTGCAAGAGCCCCCAATAAAATCATTTATTAAAATAAAAAATTAAAAAGTGAACAGTCTCAGAACTCACAGAGGCTCTAGCCTGTCCTGTAACATCACCATGAGTCGACGTTAACTTGATGGCAGTGAGTTTAGATTTTTTTTGTTGCGGTGCAGTCCATGGATGAGCTTCAGGGATGGGAGTCTATGACATTTAGAAATTCTATATAATACTTTTTTGTATGTGCATTTTCTGGATAAAGACAATGTAGTTTGTATCAGATTTTCAAGGGATTCTTTGATCTCCTTGATAAGCTAATTCCACTCACCACTTGGCATATTCCATGTTCACCAGATTCAATCCTGGAGTGACCAGTTTACAAATAACCATACAACAGCAGAGAAAAACTTACTTCCTAATGAAGATATGATAAATTGCTTTTTATAAAAACAAAGATGGCCCAAGTGAGGCTTTTTTTCTTTTAATCCTAGCTACACTACACTAAATATCAAAGACCTGCCATATACCCACCATTTAAAAGAAAAGAGAAAGGGAAAATCAATCTATTGGTGTCAAAACCACCATGTACCACTGTCCTAACACATTTTTATGAATTAATGCCAGCACCTTGTGTTTATTTGAGAGTGCTTCAAAAGTTTGATGAGAAATGGAATTAAAAGATAACAATTTTCCTTGAACTTTTTGATGCTCCTCTAGCGTGTCAGCTTATCTATAGAACTCTCTGTGTAGGTGGAGGAGAATTCATTTAAATTAAGTTGTATAAATTTCAGCACTGTAATTCCTCAAAGGACCAACTTAAATTATAAGCAAGAATCTATTCTTACAAAGAATAGATTCTACTTTGTGGAGTTAAGTTGTCTTGTCATACTTCAGGGTCTGCTTAGCTCTTTTCGATCTGTAAGTAGAGTGAGTTCCTTGTATATTAGGACTGCTGTTATTGTTAAGGAGCCCTGGTGGCATAGTGGGTTACTCATTGGGCTGCTAACCTCAAGGTCAGCAGTTTGAATCCATGGGGAAAAAGAATGCTTTCTACTCCAATAAAGAATTATAGTCTCAGAAACACACAGGGCCAGTTCTACCCTGCCCTATAGAGTCACCATGAATCAGATTCAACTTGTTGCAGAGAGTTTGGAGAGCCTTTTAAGTTATTGTTAGATGCCATCTACTTGATCTCAACTCATAATGAGCCTAAATGATTGATTAGACCTTCCCCGACAAGGAAGCAAATTACCATACTAGTGTTTAACTCCCATGGAGCGACTGATGGCTTTGATGATGCCCATTTGGTTAGCAGCTGAGCACCTAATCATTGCATCAGCAGTCTTCTGTACTACCACTACTCAAGCTAATCAGGGTACCTCAAACTTAATTTAAATGAAAACTGTAATTTTACCCTCTAGACAGTAAGAAGATATTATACATCATTATTGTTAGCAGCTATCAAATATGCCCCCTGACTCATAGTGACCTCATAATACTGCTAAAACTAATTCAGGTATCTCAACTTTAACTCATTAGGGCATCTCAAATTGAAACTTGGCTCCTGACTTATGGTAACTGCATGCCCAGGGAAAAGAAACACTGCTTGGTCCTGGGCCATATCCATTCTGGGCTGTGATCCAGAAGTTTTTCAGTGCCTAGTTTTTGGAAGGAGATTGCCAGGCCTTAGTGTGGACCCACTACTGAAACCTATTCAACATCATAGCAACACCTGACATAAAACGGTCATGAATGAAAATCCTGTGTCCCTAACTTGAAAGGTGAGAATTCTACCACTGGATTACTAGTGATCCTCTTTATAATATCACAGGCCAAGTAAATACATTACCTTTCCACGTGCAGATATTGACAACCCTTTGGGCTGTTTCTTCTGTAAACTAAATTTTATGCCGACCACTTCCATAGTAACCACTGTTGACTTCCCTCTCCTTTTTGGTAGCCTTCAACCTCCTTAGATTCCCCCCATTCCTCTTAGATAAAAAGAAGTCTTGTGTAGTTCTGTATTTGATGCCATGCCAACTTTGTAGTTGACTCGAATGAACAATGAAAACCTTTGTCCTGACTATTATTATCGCTGATTTCATCTCCATAATACACAGTTGTTCTTGGTCTTTCACAATCCTCACTGTGATTCAGGAGGTGAAGAGAAAGACAAAGGGCCAGGTGCCTCCCAAGCTGGTGGTAAGCATGCTCACCCACACAGGCTTCAGCCTAGAAAAACACTACTTGAGAGAGCTGATGGGGAAGGGGCCCCACAGTCTGTCTTGTTCCTAAAGACACATGTATAAAATTGGATAATCCATGTAAATATACCTCATTTCCACCACCTTTCATCTAGTTTATGGGATGGAGGGGGGAATGTCACAGGATCATTTGGGAATCTAGTCACCATTACATTGAAAAGAAAGGGAATTCCAGGACACTTCATTGTGTTCATGAGGAACTTGTACATGTGTCAAGAGGCAGTTGTGCAAACAGAACAAGGGACTACTTCATGGTTTAAAAGTGAGAAAGTCATGTATCAAGGTTGTATCCGCTCACTGTACTTAGTCAATCTGAATACTGAACAAATCATCAGAGTAGCAGAATCACATGAAGAAGAATTGGCATGAGGATTGGAGGAAGGCTTATTAACAACCTGTTATGCAGATAACACAGTCTTGCTGAAAATGAGGAGGACTTGCTGAACTTGTTGATGAAGATCAACATGCATTACAACTCAATGTAAAGAAAGCCAAAATCCTCAAAACTGGACCAAAAGGAACATCCTGATAAACAGAGAAAAGATCAAATTTGCCAAGGATTTTATCTTGCTTGAATCCACAATCAATGGAAGCAGCAGTCAAGATATCAAGCGATGCATTGCATTGGGTAAATCTGCACAAGATCTCTTTAAAGTGTGGAAGAGCAAGGATGTTAGTTTGAGGACTAAGGTGTGCTGACTCAAACTGCGGTATTTTCCATTGCATCATATGCCCGTGAAAGTTGGACATTGAATAAGGAAGACCAGAGCAGAGTTGGTGCGTTTGAATTATGGTGCAGGGAAAGAATATTGAAAGTACCATAGACTGCCAAAAGAACAAACCAAACCGTCATGGAAGAAGTACAGCCAGAATGCACCTTAGACTGCGTATGGCTAGACTTCATCTTACTTAGTACATGTTGGGAGAGATCAGACCCTAGAAAAGGGCATCATGCTTGGTAAAGTAGAGGGGTAGCAAAGATGGGTTGACATAGTAGCTACATACAGCGGTTCTCAACCTGTGGGTCACGACCCCTTTGGAAGTCGAACGACCCTTTCACAGGGGTCACCAAATACACAACAGTAGCAAAATTACAGTTATGAAGTAGCAACGAAAATAATTTTATAGTTGGGGTGTCACCACAACATGAGGAACCGTATTAAAGGGTCCTGACATTAGGAAGGTTGAGAATCCCTGAGCTACATCAAAAGGTTCAAACACAACAATTGTGAAGATGGCGCAGGACCAGGTGGTGTTTCATCCTGTTGTGCTTGGGCTTGCTATTGGTTGGAACCAATTTGAAGGCACCTAACACTACAACAACCATATGGCTTACAAATCCCTGAGTTTTAAATGCCTGCTTTCCCTCAATCTTTTCCTAGAGAGTTGCGCGTGACCTCTATAGGCAATGGAGCTGGATGGACATGCACTGGTATGAGGAAGCTCAGGAACTCTGATCTGACAATGCTGGGTATGATCCTGGTTCTTGACACCCAACTCTGTGGCTTTGGGCAAACCAGTTCACCTCACCAAACCTTTATTTTTAACTTAGCAAAAGAACATGTACACCTACCGTAAAGGACTATTTGGGGAATTATGTAAAATAAGTTGTGAGCATATTGAGCAGGATATATGGCTTCATATGTAATGAATTCCCCACCCCCACCAATTTTTTCCCCTTTTGATTCCAGGCAATTTTTTTCCTTTATGGCAGTGTTTCCCACATTGGGTGATAATGATCCAGTGGGTGCTACAGAAGAAGATCATTAACACTGCATCCTGGATTAGGGGCTATAGTACAAACATTTTAAATTGCCAGGGGGCCACTGAGTACTTTTTTTCTAAAAAGGGGGACAGCAGGCCAAATATGTTTGGAAACCATGCCCCACAACACTTACAAGTGCAAGTTCTTGTATATTAATGCGTTGTGGTTGGTTGCCATAGGTTTGGCTCCAACTCATGGCAACCCTAGAGCCAAACGAAACGTGGCTCCCCTCTCCTCCTCTGACCCCTGAGGGAGGGTTGGTACGGGGAAGCCCATTGTTTGGGCAGTCATGTCAGCCAGTTCATTTATAGTTTTCCTGGCTTCCCGCCGATCCTTCCCACTTTCCCAAAGATGACCTTTTCTAGCCCCTGAATTGCGATGCTGTTCCTTTTCATTGTAATAAACACAAACTCAATTCATATTAACCTAAGAAAATGGGGGGTTTGACTTGAAGTAAAATGGGTAACTTGGAGCATCTCTTGGAACCCAAGATCACAGAAACGGTCTGGAAAAGGGGACTGCTTGTCAGTGGGGAGGGTCCAGGACTGGCCCTCGTTGGGCAACTGCCTTGACCTGCTTCCCCTGAGGGTAAGCTTCATTATCCCCTGCTACCACCAAGACATGGCTACTAAGAGGAGCAGCCCTGTTACACTAACAGCCCAACTCTGATTTCTAGAAGAGGCTCTTTGGCCCAACCTAGGTCAAGTTCTACAGCTGTTCCGGTCAACAGAGGTGGTGCCAGCTGCAAACAGGAGAAGGAAGAAGAGAGGTGGGGAGAGCATTCCTGGGTAGAAATTGTAGGTCTCCCTGAAGACTTTCTCATCAAAATGGCAAACATCATCTGACCCTAGTGGTTTACAAGTAAGGGTCTTCTGCTTTGGCTACCACCCTTCTTCTCTGTCAGTTTGTCGTACTGTGGTGGCTTGCAATTTACTGTGATGCCGAAAGTTATACTAGAATGTCAGTTATCAGCAGGCTTCCTCGTCATGAATAAATTTCAGTGGAGCTCCTAGATTAAGACAAGCTACCGATCCAGTTCCAAAAATTGTTAGTGTTAGTAGATCCCACTGAGTCCATTCCCACTCACAACGAGCCAGTGTACAATAGAACCAAACACTGCCTGGTCCTGCCTGTCTTCACAAATGATGTTTGAACCCATTGCTGCAGCCATGGCTCGCTCCCTCTTTTTCGTTGATCCTCTACTTTGCCAAGCCTGATGTCCATTTCCAGGGATTGATCTCTCCTGATAACAGGTCCAAAGTATATGCGATGTCTTGCACTCTTTCCTTCTAAAGAGCATTCTGGCTGTACCTGTGCCAAAACAGCTTTGTATTTATAGATAGATTTTCAAACACTGGTCAATGGAAACCCCGGGAATCATAACAGAATACTGATGATTGAGGGCTAGAAAGTACTGTACAATAGTGTAGGGCCATAGCCCCTGAACGTGCCCCATCTTGTCTCATCTTGGAAGCTAAGCAGGGTCAGGCCTGGTTAGTACTTGGATGGGAGAAAGTGCTGTACAGTAGCTGAAACGACCATGAAGATAGCGTAAGATTGGGCTCTGTTGAACATAAGACAACTTGATAGCAATTTAATAACAGTACGCGAGCTGCATGCCAATACAAAATGTCAAGGGTGGGATTTCCATAGAGCCCAAAGCAGGAAACTAAAAGGAGGGATTGGCAACAGAAAAGTGGGTGAAGGGAGATGTCCGACAGTGTAAGACATGACAAAATATAAATTATCAAGGGTTCATGAGGAAGTGGGGAGGGAGGGGGAAAATGAAGAACTGATACCAAGGGCTCAAGTAGAAAGAAAATGTTTTGAGAATGACGAGGGCAACAAATATACAGTGCTTGACACAAAGGATGTATGTATGGCTTGTGATAAGCGTTGTACAAGGCCCCAATAAAATTATTTTAAAAAATAAAAAGGGATTGGGGTGACATAATTCAGCAGATCCTGAGAGTACTCCCTCTTTCTGGAGTGCTAAAGTGCAGCATGCTCTCTGGAGTACTGCAGAGGCAGACGCTAGTCAAACTCAGGAAATGTGCTGAAAGCCTTTAAAATGTCCTTAGAAGCAAACAAGAAGTCATTAAAATGCCTTGAGAGCAAGGGCTTGAGACAATGAGAAAAGGTGGATTTAATCAGGAGACCGAGAGATGGGCAGAAGGAAGTGAAACATAGTCAGTTTTCCGTTTCTGCCTAACGTGGATAGAAAACGATAACGAGGACTTCAACCTGCTGCCATGACAAGTCCGACCCAACCCACTGCCATTGGGTCAACTCAAAATCACACATCTATATGGCTTCTGAGACTAGATCTTTACAGGAGCAGGCAGCCTCCTCTTTCTCCCACGGAGCACTTGGTTCAGTTCCCCCCCTCCCCCCACTGCCTGTACCTCAGCGGCCCTGGCCCAGGCAATACCGCCCGCCCCTTGGGCCCCGAGCCTGCTCTACCCCTGCGTTCTGGCCGCCGGGAGCACAGGGCTCCGGGCGGGCAAAGCTCAAGGGGACTTGGTTCAGTTTTAATTGCAGTTTCAACAGCCCTACACCAAACTCACAGGCTCCTTATACAACCATCAGTCAAGAAAGATAAACACTCTGTTCCCTGGGATCAACCAGAAAGAACAACCAAAAAACCCAAATTCACAGCCATTGAGCCACTGGCAATTCATAGCAACCCTTTAAGACAGGGTAGAACCCTGGTGGGTTTCTAAGGCTGTAACTTTACAGGATTAGAAAGCATTGTTTTCTCCCACAGCTGTGTGGATCACATACCAACTCGTTGCTCTTTAGAAAAAAACAGAGTTAACCTTTTTAGTTCGGGTCCCTCAGATACACAACATCTTAAGCATTTCTTTGTCCAAAGATATGATGTGACCTTTGTGACTAACTTGCTATTTCCCACACTGAAGATTCTGGCACAGATTTGGAAATCTTGTCATCTATTTAGTTTGGATCTCTACCTCCCCACCCACCCCCGTTGTATTTTTGCAGTCATCTGGTAAGCCAGTTCTGAAACTTGCTTGCATATTTTCTCTGCAAGTACTTGCTTTTTCAATAAGCTGCTGTGGCTTCCAGGTCTGCTTTCTATGGGGTATAACCAGAACCCGAAGGTTTGGTGCAAAACCAACCCATTTGAAGGCAGTAAACACAGAGGACCCTGTTGTCAAAGTGGCGGTAGCTGTGGCTGAGTTAACTTCTGACTCATGGTGACCCCGTGAACAATAAAGCAAAACACTGTACTTCCTTTTTCTCCCTTTGAGTGCCTGGTGGCTTTGAAGTACTGACCTTGTGGTTAACACCCTAACGTGTACCATGCCACAGAGCTCTCTTAACTTATTTTAAAAAAAAACTAAAAACAAAACAGCACAAAACTCACTGCTATCAAGTCAATGCTGACTCAGCAACCCTACAGGCCAGGGTAGACCTTTCCCTGTGAGTTTCCCAGACTAACTCTTCTCAGGAATAGGCAGCCTCGTAGAGCAGCTGGTGGTTTCATACAGCTGACCTTGCCAATAGAAGTCCAATCTGTAACCACTCTTCCACCAGAGACGATAAAAGGGATTTCATCTGAAGGATCATCCTGGGTTTGAGGTTAAAGGGAGCAGAAGAGGGCATCCATGTCAGAGCCAAGAAGAGGGCTAGACAAAGTGGCAGCCTCACGAACAAGATGGGCAACAGCGGATGAGCACCCCACCCTCTGTGGGAGTAGCAGTGGGGGGGGGGGGACACAGAATGCAAGGCAAATGCAAGGCCCAGCACGGAAGAAAGATCCCTCCAAAAGGCATTCCTGTGAGCTCTTCGAACTAGAATGCTTAAGCCTAAGAATCCATTTACATGTACTTGAATCTAATATTAGTGTGATGCCAAGGAAGATTGCAGAGCTAAAACAAACCCAGGTTAATCTAACATCCGAAAGAATAAATTAGATGTGGCTAGAACGTGGCTGAGGCCTGACCCCACTCGCTTGACTGGTGGTTCTCAGAATGCCTGGCCAACAGCACCTGCTTCACCTGGGAAGGTGTTGGCTGTTACCAGCAGTCCATTGTGGCCCATGGTGCCCCTGTGTGTCCATAGAACAACTCCCGGTGGCTTTTCTGGCCATGGTCTATGTGGAAGGAGCCCTGATGACGTACTCAGCTGCTAACCGGAAGCCCAGCAATTGGAGAGCTGAGCAATCTGCTTCTATGCAGATGACAGCCGTGGAGGAGCACAGGGAATGTGTGGCTGATTGCCTCCAAGAACAATCACCCCCTTTGCCTTGGGACCAGAAGAACGCTGTAATGCCCAACTGCCATTACCGAACACTTTGATCAAAGATTCCATAGAAAACTCCTGATCAGAAAAGGGGAAAATACAGTAGTTTGCCAGTTCTCATGGACTCCAGGATGAACCCCTGAAGCTATTGTCCTGAGATCATCTTGAAACATTATATCAAACATTGCCATCAGATTCCTCTAAATATCGAAACAATCGTTTTATTTAATTAGTAAATATCTGCCTTAAACTTTACAGCCTTTTAAGAGCTGCTTGTATGGGATCAAATTGGCAAGGCAACTCACAAAGTGAGATGGGGCCCTTGCGGGCAGTGAGTTTATGTCACTGGGGAGGCCCAACTCCGAAAAGAGGGCGAGCTTGGTGCCACAACTCAATAAGCAATGTCACTAAATTGAGCAAGTACAAAGTGTTGAACCGTTACATGTTTTGCTTTGTATATTCTTAAAATTAAAATAAAATAAGATTACAGTCTTGAAACCCTGTTGGGCAGTTCTAACCTGTCCTATAGAGTCAGTATCAGTTGGAATCAACTCAATGTCAAGAGGTTTGCTTTTTCACTTTTATGGAACCTGGGTGGCAGACCTTTCTTCCGTGGCACGCCTGGAAGCCTAGACTCAAACCTCTAGGCTTTAGGTTATTAGCTGAAGACAAACCCTACGTGCCACCCAGAAGCCTTGTTAGGAAGACTAATTCACGGACCCAATTCCAGACCAATTGAATCCGAAATTCTGGGGAGGAGACACATATCGAAAACCCCACACCAGCAGCCCTCAAATCAATTCCAACTCATGGCAACTGGCCTCACATGTGGCAGAGTAGGATTGTGCTCCACGGGGTTTTCAATAGCTGCCGCTTTGGAAGTAGGTTTCCAGGCCTTTCTTCCGAGTTACTCAAGCCTGCAGCCTCTAGGTTAGCAGCTGAGCACTTCACCATTTGTACCACCCAGGGAGTCGGGAAAACCTGCCCTCCCGGTGGTCCTGACGCATGCAAAAAATTGGGAGCCACTGGCCTTACCTTCTTTTCCTCTTGGATTAAATCATTTGGGCAGAGTGAAATCATTCCGCCTTAGATTCTAGAACTAGAGACCTTTCTGACACGGAGATTCTGATCGACACTCAGTGAACAGAAAGGGAATCAGAATCCGTTCTTTCATGTCACAGATGTTTATTTAGCACTGAGCTTCAGCACAGACATTTACCAGTTCTGGACGACTTTGTCCCGGACCAGCTGGCCGTGAGGCCCAGTGGCATCGGGGGGCAGAAGGGCCAAGTAGACGGGGGTCTCGGCCCCCTCCTCCACAGTCCTGGAGCCGTAGTCCCCAGCCATGTCAGTCTTCACCCAGCCGGGGCAGCAGGCGTTCAGCAGAATCCGGTCGGCTTTTCTCTTCGCGTCCAGATTCCTGGCCTGGATTCTCGATAAGACTGTGACCCCCAGCTTGGACATGCCATAGGCCGAGCTGGGCCAGCCCTCCCGCTCATGCACTTCGTTTTTCGTGTCCTCCACAAACTTCTTCATGAGGTCCACCAGGTCCTCCTCTGTCAGTGTCTCACATCGGAACTTCTCCTGCAGGTCTTGTCTGCAGTTCTCCAGAGCTTTTGAGCCCTGCAAACTACTGATATTCACAACCCGGCCTGAAACAGAACAATAGAAGTGGGGAGACGAGTCATCAAGAAAACTACCATTGGTTGACTATAACGCATCATGCATGGTTGTGGACTGCGGTCAACTGCTGATATCAACAAAATATTCCAGAAGGCATAAGATCTGTACCACCAGTGGATTTCAACATTGCTGACACCTCTTTTCACTGACTAGAGAAGCTCTGGTGCTGCAGTGGTTAAGCACTTGGTGACTAATTCGAAGGTTGCTGGTTCAAACCCACCAGCTGCTCTGTGGGAGAAAGATGTGGTAGTCTGCTTCAGTAAAGATCCACAGCCTTAGAAACCAGGTAGGGCAGTGCCAATCTCTCCCACGGAGTTGCAGTGAGTCGGAATCAATGTGATGACAATGGGTTCCATTGGCTAATTTTTAGAAGTAGGTCTCCAGGCTGCCCTTCCTAGTCTCTTAGATTGGAATCAAACCCCCTGTCACTGAGGAGATTCCAACTCCTAGTGACCCTAACTATGTAGGGGTTCCCAGGCTGTACATATTTACAAGAGCAGATCATTTCATCTTTCTCCGTCAGATCAGCTGGTGGGTTTGAACTGCTCCCCCTGTAGTTAGCAGCCCAACACTTAACCGACAGTTCCACTATGGCTCTTTCTTAGTCTGGAAACTCTGATGACATCATCCACCACAGGTGACCTCGCTGGTCTTTGAAATACCGGTGGCATAACTTCCAGCACACAGCCATATGTGAGCATCTACCCTTGGTGATGAATTGTGGCACATGTGCAGTAGCTTGATTCTCCACCCTGGTTTTGACTTCTATTATTGTTTGGCCAGAGCTAAAAAACCAATAGACACTGGTGATGGTTGCATAGCATCATGATCCACGTAATTAGTCTCACTGAATTGTGCAGGTGAAAATATTGAAATGGCAAATATGTCATCTGCATTTTTACAACAATAAAAGCCCTTAAGACTGTCAACAATGAGTAACAATATTGGCTCATCAGTTGTAAAAAAATGCACCATAGGAATGTGGAAGAGCAGATGGGAATGTTGTGGTTTCTGCACAGTTTTTATCTGAAAATCTAAAATTACTATAAAAGTAAAGCCTATTATTTTTTTTTAAGATAGGCAATTGAGTCCCCTTTTGGGGTCTTCAAATTGGGAATTCAACTGGTGGTACAGTTAATGCACTCGGCTGCTAATAAAAAAGTCGGAGGTCCAAGTCTACCCAGAATCATGTTAGAAGCAAGACCCTGGTAGTCTACTTCCAAAGAATCAGCCATGTTAACCCAAGGGAACCCCATTTTACTGTGACACAAAGTCAGAGTCTACTCCCTGGCAAATGGTTTAAGGAGACAGCCCCCCCCCCCAAAAAAAACAAATCTATCGACCCCAAAACTACACTTGAAGCATTTCTGATCATCAAAAACTAGTAAACATGCTGAGTTTACACCCTCCACCTAGCATCAACTTTCAGATCATTTTTACTAAGGAGCTCTGATGTCTTAGTGGGTTATGCATTAGGCTGCTAATGGCAAGGCAGCGATTTGAAAGCATCAGCCATTCGGAGGGAGAAAGATGAGGCTTTCTACTCTAATAAAGACTGGCAGTTTGGGACACCCACAGGGCAGTTCTGCTCTGTCCCCTGGGGTCGCTCAGAGTTGGAATTCACTCACTGGCAGTGAGTGAATTTCCTTTGTATTGTGGTAAGTCTAAAGGTAACAGAACATCTGCCATTTCTACAATCTTCACTTGTGCAATTTATTGGCATTAATGAAAAGCACCATGTTATACAATTATCACCATTAACTGTTCCAGAATTTTCCCTTCACCCCAGGGTTAGGCCGATGGTGTCCTGGGCTTGTTCTTCTTATGTTGCTCTGCTCCTATATGAGGGGGCTTCAAAACGTTTGTGGAAAAATTGAACGAAAAGATCATATAATTAATTTTTTAAAATTTTTTCCACAAGCTTTTTGAAGCCCCTTCATATTTTCTGTCCCCAACCAATCTCTCTGGGCTTTTTCTTTTCTGAATGGCAGTCTCCGCAGGCCCATGCTCAGGAGGTCGGGGAGAGCGATATATCCTATGTGGTGTTCTCCCGCGGGCCCCAATCCCTCAAGAAGAGACACTTTCTGTCCTTAAAAGTAGTACCTGCGGGGAGGGATCACTCGAGCTGATTGTGATCACCCAACTCATTTTAAAGGTGATTTAACCATGGGGCAGGGTGCCATTCTAAAATGGATTGTGGTAATGATTGTACAATTCTTCTTGATATTATTTTTTCTTGACATTTATTATTGAACAATTGAACTATTGAAATGTATGATACATGGATTAGGCGCTGATAAAATGGCTTTTTAAAAAAGTAGCCCCTCATGCATGCTCCAAGGTACAGGTATCTATGATGCCTCAATCTCTCTCTCTCTCTTTTTTAACCCCCAACTTTTGATTTTGGAAAATATGAAACCTACAGAAAAATTGCAGGACGAGTTGGACACCTGCATTTCCTTTCCTGAAATGCACCTGTTGTGAACGATCAGCCACGTTTGCCCTCGCCCACTTACTCCTCTTGCCAACATTACCAGCGGCATGAACCTTACCCCAAATACTTCAGCATATATAAGGGAGCTCCAACAAGTTCATGGAAAAACAGAATAAAGAGAGAATGGAATTTTCCCATGAACTAGCTGAAGCCCCCTGCTATATGGGAACAAAGGAGGGGGCCCCAACATAGTCACAACAGTGATCTCACTCAGGGCCTTCACCAGCCTGTGGAACTCCTACCTGATGCACAGCCCATACACCACACGTTCCAGGTGTTTCAAACATGCCCCTTTATAGTGTGCTGTTGATTGGATTTAATCCAAGATCAAAGGTGGGGGCCACACATAGCTGTCATCTCTCTGGAGTCTATTTTAATCTGCAGTAGGTGACAGTGACAAAGCCCTTTTTGAAAAACTCCAGGCAAGTATTTCGTAGCATTCACTCCCCAGGTCAGTATTTCGTAGCATGTTCTCCCAATTTAGATTTGTCAGATTTTCCTCATGATTCAAAACTCAGCTCATGGCCGTCAAGTCTATTCTGACTCATGGTGACCTTACATATTCGCAGTTCAACACATCGCCACTACACCACCAGGGCTTCCGGAAACACCTTTTAGTTCATTCTAAAAGTGTGGGCAAGTTGCTCCCTCTACTGGTGTGGTAGTTGGCTAGCTAATGCATTCAATGGTGATCAAGTAAGCAAGCTAACATCATCAGGGCGATTTAACTTAATACCAGACGCCTGGTGGCATAGTGGGTTGTGCGTTGGGCATCTAACCAAGAGTTACAGTCCCAGAACCCCACCCCACAGTGGTGGTTTTACCCTGCCCTCTGGGGTCGCTATAAGTCGGCAGGGAGAGTGTGAGCTGCTTTCAAATCAGTTTGGGAAAGTGATTCCCTGCGCAGGACAAGGCAACGATGCTCAGCATTTTGCCCCCAAGTGAACTTGAGGTTTACTGGCGAGCCATAAACATAAACATGTTTAAGGGACTGGAAATCAGATTGCTGCTATAGTTCATAAAACAGATGTCGAGAGCAATCATGCAGTGCTTCAAAAAAAACAAACCAAACTCACTGCCATCAAGTCAGTGCCAACTCATAGCGACCCTATAGGGCCGGGTGGAACTCCCTCTGTGAGTTTTTGAGACTGGAACTGTTCACAGCAGAAAGCCGTGAGTGTCTCCCAAGGAGATGCTGGCAGTTTCAAACTGCGGACCTCGCAGCTCGCAGCCCAGAGCATAACCACTACCCACTACACCACCAGGGCTCCGAACCTACAGCCTAGTGGATGTGATTCTGAGCCCACTCTAGTATTGGGTGAGTGGATGCCAGCATAGGCCATTTTGTTGACGATTGTGGTGTCTCCACTTAGAAGGCTCCTACAAGGAGTTTAAGCAGAGTCATGTGCAGCTGGGGATCATGGTGGTTCAGTGGTACAATTCCCACCTTCTATTTGCGTGGCATACTAGTTTTGCGTTGGGCTGCTAATCACAAGGTAAACACTTCAAAACCACCAGCCTGCTCTGCTGGAGAAAGAGGAGACGCTACAGTCTCTCCCCTCAGGACCAATAATGAGAGTAGCAATGCCATGAGGGTAGGGGAAAAAGGGAGGAACCGATTATAATGATTGACATACAATCCCCCCTACCCCAGGGGGACAAATAACAAAAACATGGGTGAAGGGTGACAGTAGACAGTGTAAAATATGAAAATAAAAATTAATTTTAAAAAATTAATTTTAAATTATCAAGGGTTCGTGGGGGTGGGAGTAGGGGGAGGGGAAAAAGGAGGAGCTGATACCAAGACTTCAAGTAGAAAGAAAATGTTTTGGAAATGATGATGGCAACATATGATACAATTGATGTATGGATTGTTATAAGAGCTGTAAGAGCCCTTAATAAAATGATCTATTAAAATAAAATAAAATAAAAAGAGTCTCGGGAACTCACAGGGGTAATTCTACCCTGTCCCATATGGTTGCTCTGAGTCAGAATTGACTCAAGGGCAGATGAAGGTTTGATCCCTGGTCACTGTGTCCCTTGCACAGCCACAACCCACCCGCCAGAAGAGGCTTGCAGGTTTCCAAGATGTGGAATAGATTTCAGCTGAGATGGACTAGGAAGAAAGGCCTGGCAACCCACTAGCAGAAACCAGCCAGTGAAAACCGGATGGCCCTCCTGCGGTGCCTCATTCAACTAGCCAGATGGAGGCACGTTATTTTGTTTTGGTTACCAAGACACCGCCACAATGCCTTTGGGTCAGCATTTCCCTAAACTGGATCACTACATTCTAAAACTGGTAACTTCCCCAGTTAGATCCAGTTCCTTCTCGCCACCACTTCATAACGAGCCCGTGGAAGCAGCTGATCTTAAGACTGAAGTTGCCTACTCTGGGTTGATCCCTGAAACACACTCCACCCCCACTCCACCCCGGAAGCTTCCATTATCTTTAGAAATGACTTGGTTTCCACTTTTCCACACTGTGCTTTTTTACTCCAGGAGAACTAACCATCCTGATTTGACTGAGAAGTGAAGCTAGAAAACCTGGACATTATTTCCACCTCTAGTATGACCTGAGTCCGCATAGAGAGGCGTCCTAGTGGCCCTCTAGGATAAGCTCAGGTAAGCAGGGTCCGACTACTGTTTGAACATCTTTATGGGAGTAGAAAGCCTCAGAAGGGCTAGTGGATTTGAACTGCAGACCTTGATGTGAGCGCATCACTCTACAACACTAAATAAGAACCTAATAAGAACCATATGCACCTGTCCTGACTTCCCCACAAATTCAACTCAAAGACACCCTAGGGGTGAATCGCCTTCAAACCCTGGGAGTGCCAGTAGCAGGGCTCCAAACTGGTTCATGCCAGTTTGCTCCCTTGCTGAGAAGTTGCCTTTCCACTCCAGGGGAACTGAATCAGAATCTATATTCTCAATCACCTGGGGATCTTACTTAAACCTGGGTTCTGATTCAGTATATCTGGAGTGGAAATGTGGAAATGCAAGTCTTCAGAGTAGAATCAGAAGGAACCAATTTGAAGTCCCGAATAGAATACAATGCAGCTGCCCAAAAGGATGAGGTGGCTCTCTCTTCAGATCAGATCGGTAGAGAGCCCCAGGTTGCTGGACCTCAAAACAAAACAAAAGCACACACTGCCACCCAGTCCATTCTGAATCAAATCAAAAGAGGGTTTTTGAGGCTTTAACTCTTTATGGGAGACCAACCAAAACCAAACTTATTGGCTTCAAGTTGACGCCGACTCATAGTGACCAAGCATACAGGGCAGGGTAGACTGCCCCTGTGAGTTTCTGAGACTGATCATTCTCTGCTGGAGTAGAAAGCCCGTCTTTCCTCTGTGGAGTGGCTAGTGGTTTCAGACTGCTGGCCTTGCAGTTGGCAGCCCACCACGTCGCTGCAATATATATGTAGTAAGTGAAAAAAACTAGACGGTGAACATTATATTTACTGTGAGCTTTTGTGTATTGTCTTTTTAAAGATAAAGGAATATGCATTTAGATGTGTTTAGATTTGCATTTTTAAAACTGCAGCCTCTGGCTGGAAGCACTCGCTCACTCCACAAACGTGCCTCAAGATAGTCTACAAATCAGCACCTGCCTTCGGGCTTTCTCTGCTCCCCACCCCCACAGCAATTAATATAAGCAATTCCCTGTAGACCCCGGGGTGGGAACCGGGCATGTGGGGGCAGGAGTAAAGGTACAGCTCTCACCATACACATTTGTTAGATTTTAAGATTTCAAATGCAAGGATAATCCTTATTCGGAATATTTGTTATTTTAAAAGCGAGTTCATGGGTGGTACAAACAATGATGTGCTCAATGACTAACCAAGAGGTGGGTGGTCCAAACCCATCCAGAGGTGCCTCAGAGGAGAGACCTAGTGACCCCTCTGCTTGGGAAAGGTCCTTGTCCTGAAAAGCCTCTAGAGCACAGTGCTACTCTGCAGTCGTTGGGCCCCCGTGAGTCAGACCAGCGGATAACAAATACCTAGAACATTTTAAGCCTCTCAGTCTGGAAGCACCACTGAATCCTGCCCACCGTGGATGACTGTGGCATTTGGAAGACCGCCGGCAGCATTTCTAGTAAGAGCCACAGACTTCTTCCTAAGAACACAGTGGACTTGTTGGGAAACGAGAATACTCAAGGAAGTCACCGCCGCTCTTCCTCCGGCACAGAGGTTCATTCCACACAAGTGACTCTCGTGAATGATTCCCCGCCAAGGATGGACCTGGCCCTGAGAGTCTCAAAGGCTGCTCGCCATTGCGCCCCTAGCACCCAACATATGCCTGACCTTTGGCAGTCACGTAGGGAATAACTTGAGAAATGAATAACAATGATGTATTATTTGGGGGTTATAACCAGGGTGTTTCCTAATAAAATTTCTCCGAGCTTCTGAATAAGCTTGACAAAGTTGGTACAAGCGAAAAGGTATAATATTTGAACAGATACTAACCCTGGGCCCCCCAGAAAAGCCACTCTGGACCCATCACCTTGACGAAGGACTCCTGAAATTGATCAAAGGCAAGAGGTCTTTTGGGGTTTGGTAGCCTCCTATCCCACCAACTGTCTGTCGATCTGTCATGCGGTGCTGTGTGTTGTGGTTTGCCTGCTGCTGTGGGTGCCGGAAGCTATGCTAAGTACCCGCTGGGTCACCCACAGTGGAAAGGTTTTAGCAAAGCTTCCAGACTAACACAGACTAGGCAGGAAAGCCTGGAGATCTACTTCTAGAACATTAGCCAATGAAAACCTGAAGGACTCAGAAAATGATGTGGTTTAGTGCTGAAAGATAAGCCCCCTGCATGGGAAGCAAATGAAACCAAACCACTGCCTCTGAGTTGACTCTGACTCATAGTGAACCTGCAGGACAGAATAGAATTGCTCCTTTGGGTTTTGGAGAAAAACAAATCCATCTCTTTCTCATGGATTGGATGGTGCTTCTAACCCACTGCCACCGGGGCTCCTTCCTAAATTGGAAGGAGCTCAACACACACAGTGACTTCCACCAAGGATTCAGGCATCTGATTGTGAAGGTGACCCATGGCTGGGCACTCTGCTATTCACCATGAGTGGGAGTCAACTTCAAGGCGCGACCACCACCACTACCTCCTCCTCATCTTACCTTTGAATTCATGGCATAGATGCCCCAGAGCATGTGGAATGTTACCCCTCGGCAATTCTTGTAGGGCAGCCCCATTCTGGGCACCCTCAGCTCACTCCCTGGGGAGACGGTTGGACAATCCACACGCTCACCGGACTTACCATGAGGTTTTATTATGGGCAGTAATTCAGTGCAGACATTTCTCGTGGCAAAGAAGTTGGTCTTCAGTGTCATCTCAGCCTGGATGTCGAAGGGGGTTGGATCATCAACTTTCACAAAGAGAAGGAAACAAAGAGAACATCATAGATCAACCCCGAAATCCATATGCCCAAGTGGATCTTATGGCATAAAAATCAAATAAAAGGAAATTACTTTACAACAGCATTTAGATCCCCCTGGCCAGTGGTTCACAACCTAGTGTGTGCATCAGAATCACTTGGCGGAGCTCTACCCAGAGTTTCTGATTCAGCAAGGTTAGGATGGTGGGGCTTTCTGGGAGGTGCAATCCATTCTCGTGGTTGGAGGTTGGAGGTCATGTAGAGGAAAGGCCTGGTGATCTACTCCCCAGAAAGCAGCCACTTTTGAGACTGTGCTACAGGTTCCCAGGAAATGCTGCAGCTACTAATGTGTGAGTTCCACTTGGAGAGCCCCTAGCTTTGAACACTGAGCAGAAGCTGCACCAGTGGCCTCCTGGGAAACATATACAGCCCGTGATTCAGCAGGTGTGACTCCAGGTGATGCAGACACTGCTGTCCAAGGCCCGCTTTTCCAGGCTCCAGGGCTCTACCAGCCCACCAACAGTCTCACCTGATGTCTGGGAGCGCCAAAGACAGCTCCCCCTCATTTCTGCCCTGCTCCCGGATAGGAGCTGGGAAACGCAGGTGCAGATCATGGCTGCGCCTGAGTGCCAGGGCTCAGGAGACTGGCTTCCACTCCAGAATAATTCGTTTATCTCTGTTCTGCCTCTTAGAGCTGGCAGGCATCCGCTGGGCACTAGGTTGGTTATAAGTGAAGCAGGCCTGTTTGTTTCTTTGCAAACCCTAGCATATGGTAGCTCAGTGGCTTTCTTAAAATAACTGCCGTATATACTCGTGTATAAGCTGAGTTTTCCAGCACAAAAAATGTGCTGACAAACTGGGGTTTGGCTTATACATGGGTCAGTGGTACCCCAGCGAGGTGTAACATCTCTCTGGGGCTCCCCAGAGGTAACGGGATGGCTCCAATTCACAGAAGCACCCATAGTGATTGACTTAACGCTGGCAGCTGAACTGGTAAAGATGTGTCTTGTGGCTGTGCTCCGGTCTCTCCCCTCTGGTCTCTGTGTTAATTTACATCCTGTTTTCCCCTGCCCTAATTCACATCCGGAATCCCCTGTCCCCACAGACTCCCCACCCCACTGCCCTGGCTAACATGTGGGGGGGGGCAGGGGGAGGAGCATTACCATGAAAGTTCTTTTTCAATGTCTTGTTTTTTTATCCTGTTAGAAATGGATACTCTTGAACCAAAACAAAAACGTAGGTCATATGAGGATAGTTTCAAAATGAAGGTTGTGTCAAGAGCAGAAGAGAGCAATAACAGTGTTGCAAGTAGGGAATTCTGTGTTGAGGAAAAGCAAGTGAGGGAGTGGCAGAAAATGAAGGCTGACTTGAAACAGATTCCAAAAGCTAAAAAAGCTCGTGGTTTAACGTCTTTTTATGGGGCACTAGAGAGTGAATTGCATAAATGGGTTATGGAATGTCGTCAAAATGGTTACTGCGTAACGTGCATGGGAATCTGCATACGTGCTCTACAAGTGGCTAAGGATGCATCAGCAGTATGGTGTACCCGCTTCATGAATAGGTTTGACTTACTATGATTGAGACAAAGAGCAAAGATTTCCCAGAAATTGCCACAAGTCCTTGAAGAAAGATTATCGTATGTCATTCCAGTCATTTATTATAAAACAAAGGAGGATTTATAATTATGACCTGGCAGATATTGGGAATATGACTGAAACTGCCATGACGTTTGATCTTCCAAGCAACAACTGTGGCAAGTTTAGGCGAAAAAAACATTTTTCTCAAAACCACAGGAAATGAAAAAAACACTTTATAGTTGTTCTCTCATGTTTGGCTAATGGAACTAAGCTGCGTCCTGTCATTATTTTTAAAAGAAAGACCTTGCCTAAAAAGATAAATTTCCCATCAAGAATTACTGTGCGTGCACATGTTAAAGGCTGGATGGATGAAGACGGAACAAAAAAATGGCTGGAAGAAATTTGGAACTGACGACTAGGAGCAGCCTTAAAGAAAAAGCCATCGTTACTTGTTTGGGATATGTTCAGAGCCCACCTATCGGATGACATAAAAAAATTGGCAAAATCTAGTAAAGTTACTTTAGCCATTATTCCAAGCCTCTGGATGTATCTTTAAATACGCCTTTTAAAGACTGTGTGTGAAGGATGTGGCATGAATGGATGTCATCTGGTCAAGCCCGACTAACAAAAGGAGGAAATCTCATGAAGCCTGACATAGAGTTAATAGCAAAGTTGGTTCGAGATGCATGGGAAGACATTCCAGAAGACATGATGTGACGTGCCTTCCAGAAATGTAGTATTAGTAATGCTATGGATGGCAGTGAAGACTGCGCTTTGTGTGAAAATGACAGCAGTGATGGTGATGACGGCGATCTCAGTGAGGACAGCGTCTATGATGACCTCACACCAGCTGAAGCTCTGCACTGGGATACGGATGATGATGAGGAATCCAATTTTGAAGGATGTTAACTCTTGACATTTTAGCTTGGTTGCTGATTGAGCTCAGGGAATAGTACTCTTAAGGTATCATTGTTGATACCTTATTGGTTTTTTTTGTTTGTTTTTTTTTCTTGTCAAGGTCTCAGTTTATTGCTACACCCGATACCTTATTGTTTTTGTTGAACCTAATTTCCACTTCCTGTGCTGATTTACTAATGTTAAATGACTTGTCTTTTTATTTAAAATAAATATTTAAATACATTACCCCACTGATGTCTCAATTTTTAGTAATTTTATTTTCATTTGTTTTGATGATTGAAACTCACCGATAGCTTCTGCATTTTCCACCCTAGGCTTCCACTCGAGTCAATCAGTTTTTCTGGTTTCCCAGGTAATAATTAGGTACCTCAGCTTATATTCGAGTCTATACGGTAATTAGAATAAACTTTCTTGGTCCCTCAGCCCCAATCCCAAAGGTAGAGGTTATTTAAAACCACCCCTACTAAAGTTGGATGTGGAACATCACTTCTCTGGGGGAGGGAGCCAAGCCTCATTTCCTTTCGCCCAAAGCCTATCAAAGCTCTCTGTCAAAGAAAGGCTAATGTCCGGCTCTAAAGTGTCCAGGCGCTCGCATGAATCTGGCCTTAGCACTGCATTTCCTGTCCGGGGCCCACGAATCTGGCGTCTATGAATGCGCCCTTTCAAAGAAAGCGAAAGCCCCAGTGAGGCTGGAGACGCTTCTCTTAGCAAATGTTTCTGGCATCGTGCAGAAATGCTGATGAGCTTAGCAGGGCGGGGTCCCTTCCCCGGAGTCCGGTTTTCTGGCGAACCGCAGCGCTGGCTGGTGGGGCGGCGCACAGGCTCGGACAGGCCGGGGGACAGGCGGGGCGCGCGGGGCCGGGCGGGCGGCCTCTTTGCGCAAAGCGGGCCACCCCGAGGACTCACGGAGAGCGAAACCCGCTCTCCTAGGGAGGCGAGAGCTGAGCGCATCCCGAGCGGTGGAAGCGGCTCTCTTGATCACCCGAGCCGTGGGGGCGCTTGCCCCGCACCCTCGAACCACCCAGGGACCACTTGCCTCCCTGCACCTACACTTGAAGGCGATGCCCGCGTTGTTGACCAGCACGTTCAGCCCGCCGTACTCGCGGCGCAGGAAGTCCCGCAGGGCGCGGATGCTCTGCGGGTCGTCGATGTCCAGCTGGTGGAAGCGCGGGCTCAGGCCCTCGGTCTGCAGCTGCTGCACCGCCGCCCGGCCGCGCTCCGCGTCCCGCGCCGCCAGCACCACGTCCCCGGAGAAGTGCCGACACAGCTCGCGCGTGATGGCGAAGCCGATGCCCTTGTTGGCCCCGGTCACCAGCGCCACGCGGCTGTAGGACGACATGGCCGTGTGGAGGGGCGCGCGGGGGACCTGCACGGAGAGCTGGCCAGAGTATGAAGCAACCCAGAGCTAAGTTTTGGAATCGTGGGTTGTCTCTAGGAAAGCCAAGCTACCCAGCCTCGGTCCCTCCCATCTGAGGAGGGGCAGTCACTTGTAACGCCCCCTCCCGATCTCCACTTCCCTTCCCACTGAGCTGCCTGGCTAGGGCACAGGGAGACTCACCCATCTCTCATTCTGGTCTTTCAGCCAAGCAGTGGTCTGAGAATGGTGTCTTTTCCCCCAAAGAAAGCCAGTCGGTGATGAGTCAGTAGGGGCCAGAAACTCATGGGAGCTGGACTGATGAAATTATTTTGGGAGAACCCCAAAAGCAGAAAAAACAAGTGCTGAGTAATTCTCTTGGGTGCCAGCCCAGCGTGTACTGCAAAATGCCCGTGTCTGCTCTTTTTTTCTAAGATGTGATGTACTGTTCTTAGATAGGATAACTGCTGCTGGGCACCAAGGGACACAGGCCCCCAGTTCACTTAACAGAAGCAAAGTGAGAGTGATAGAAAGATCAATATCTGGTGACTTCCAGCTGTGGGCTGGGTGCCTATCCCTATGTGATGTCCATTGTTCATTCAAATAGGAGGGGATGTTTATGTAGCTCTTACTGTGTGCCAGGAGTTGTCGTCTTGGAATGCTTCTTACTTCCTATTTACCTAGCCCCTTTGAGGGCTAAAGGTCTACAGTTTCCGTTTGTTGAAGGTCATTTAATAAGTGAAAACACACACATGTACACACACGCTCCCCATCAGGACTGTGTACCCACAAACAAAGCTCAACTGAAATTAATCCCTAAAGGCGTGTCAGGGTGTGGGTGCAAATAGGACTCCCCGCCCACTTTATCCTGGGGCGGAATCCGAGTGTGTTTGATTATTGCCTGAGAGGTGCTGTGCTGTCATCATGAATCAGCTTTTTCCAAGCAGAGCTGGCTGAACTTGGAGCGCCTCTGTCACCCCGACTCCACGTTCTCCATCAAGTCAAGGCCACCACTGAGGTCTGGAAGGTGGGCCAGGCCCCTAGGGCTTCCCCTAAGGATACTGGAACTTCGGATTCCACAGGCTGCCAATATCTTCCAGAGTGAGCTTAGTTTTGCTTTTTGTTTGTTTTTAAAGAATCTGTACATGTCATTGACGTGGACCACTTTGTGGGCGTGACGCTCTTCCTAATATGCCCTCCACCGTAGGATTCTTGCCTTCCACATGGGAAACTGTACTCTTTGGTTCCCACTTTGAGCACAGTCACCACCCATCGACCAGTGAAGGCTGCTTGCATGGTGTTATGATGCTAAACAGGTTTCAGCGGAGCTCCTGGACTGGGACCAACAAGGAAGAAAAGACTGGAAGTCTACTTCTGAAAACCAGAGAGCAAAACCCTATGAATCATACTGGTCTGATCCGCAACCAAAGAACCAGGCAGCATTGGGTTCTGTCGTGCATGGGGTCAGCACGAGTTGGGGCCACTGGTTCTCCGGCAGCTAGCAACAATAACTCTTTTTAACATCTGTGCTGATGACACCTCTCTCATCCCTGAGAATAGGTAGTTTGTATCATATATATATATATATATATATATATACATATATATATTTGTTAGTGCCATCAATTCAGTTCTAACATATAGTGACATAGCTACATAATCACATGCACATCATACACACACACATATATTAACTTTTCTGGTCTAGAAATTTTGATTTCTTTAAGTAAAAAAATCATATTTACTTAGAAGCATTCAGAATGTCAACAAAACAGTTGCAACTTTTCTTTTCAATTACAGAGTGGTATTCAGTTAACACAACAAGTGTTTTGTATAAGCTGCATCAGAGACAAGTGAAGATGAAAACATAAAACAAAAATATCCCCATGTATATAACTTGCGCTGTGTACCAACAAGGACCTGCTTTTAATCTCCATGCCAATTTACAACCCCCTTGCTGTACCAGGCAGGGTTAGTGGCTATTGAAAGGACCACCAGGACAGGGTTATCTAAAGATACATTCGGTAGTGTGTTAACAATTATACACAAAAAAAGGAAACTATACAGTCTAAAGTAAAATCTTACACAGCCTAGTGGTGTTAACAAATCCAGGGACAAAGGAACAAGTGATCCAAATTGGTGGTGAGGTGGGTGTGGTAGGCCTAGTAGGGCATGATCAAAGGTAATGTAACTAAGAGTTATAGCTAAAACCCAGGTGGGGTCGGAGCATGACAGTGGGGCAGGAGGAAAGTCAAGGGAAATAGAGGAAAGAGCAGGGAGGCAAAGAGCATTTATAGAGGTCTAGACAAAGACATGTACATATGCAAATATATGCGGGTGGGGAAATAGATCTATGTGCCAATATTTATAGGTTTAGTATTAAGGTGGCGGAAGGACATTGGGCCTCCACTCAAGTACTCCCTCAATGCAAGAACACTTTGTTCTATTAAATTGGTATTCTATGATGCTCACCCTCCTGACACAACCGCTGAAGCCAAAGCGGGTGAACAAGCAAATGTGAAGAAAGCTGATGGTGCCCGGCTATCAAAAGAGATAGCGTCTGGGGTCTTAAAGGCTTGAAGATAAACAAGCAGCCATCTAGCTCAGAAGCAACTAAGCCCACATGCAAGAACACAACAGCCTGTGTGATCACGTGGTTCTGGAGGGATCAGCTATCAGGTATCAAAGAACGAAAAATCATATCATTGGGTGTACACCTCCAGGATACGATCGCTGAAGACAAACGTGTGCATAAACAAATGTGGTGAAGAAAGCTGATGGTGCCCAGCTATCAAAAAAGATAGCATCTGGGGTCTTAAAGGCTTGAAGGTAAACAAGTGGCCATCTAGCTCAGAAGCAACAAAGCCCACATGGAAGAAGCACACCAGCCTGTGCGATCACAAGGTGTCAAAGAGATCAGGTGTAAGGCATCATCAAAACAAACAAAAAAATCTTACCATAGTAAATGAAGGGGGAAGTGCAGAGTGGAGACCCAAAGCCCATTTGTCGGCCACTGGAGATCCCCTTGCAGAAGTGTCTAGGGGAGGAAATGAGTCAGTCAGGGTGCGATGTAGCACAGATGAAGAATACAGCTTTCCTCCAGTTCCTAAATGCTTCCTCCTCACCCCCCAACTATCATGATCCGAATTCTACCTTGCAAGTCTGGATAGAGCAGAGGTTGCACACTGGTGCAGATAGGAGCTGGAGGCACAGGGAATCCGGGGTGGATGATACCTTCAGGACCAGGGGTGTAAGTGGTGATACTGGGAGGGTAGAGGGAGAGGGGATTGGAAAGAGGGAACCGATTACAAGGATCTACATGTGACCTCCTCCCTGGGGGGCGGACAACAGAAAAGTGGGTGAAGGGAGACGTCGGACAGGGAAAGATATGACAAAATAACTATTTATAAATTATCAAGGGCTCATGAGGAAGGGGGCAGCGAGGAGGGAGGGGGAAAAAAGGACCTGATGCAAAGGGCTTAAGTGGAGAGCAGATGCTTTGGAAGTGATGGGGGCAAAGAATGTACTGATGTGCTTTGTACAATTGATGTATGCATGGATTGCGATAAAAATTGCATGAGCCCCTAATAAAATGTTTAAAAAAATAAAAAAGATTGAAACCTTGGGGAAAGAAAATCTTACACAGCCTTACATTTCTTTCTTTTTTTTCTTTAACAGGAGTGAGTTGTGTATAGAGGGTTAAATGCTTTGAAGATAAGAAAAATTACTGAGCTCGAACCAACTTATTAATCATCATCTTCTTCTTCATCTTTGCCCTCTTTTTCCTCCTTCTGCTTCGTGCTTTTCTGATGCAAGACTCCTTTCGGGCGGCTCAGACTTCCCTTTCAGCGCGGTACGCTTTCCGTGTTTCTCCTTCAGCTTGGCGGCCCTCGTCTCCTACGACTGCTGGTTGTCGGCCTGGTGTGGTCCCACATCTTTCCCAGCTTCTTTGCAATGTCCCGGATGGACAGACTGGGTGCTCGCCGTTGATTTGGGGGCGATGCTCAGAACCAAACTAGACAGGCCCCTTGGGGGCACGGGGATCCTTGAGTTCCTCCGCTGTCCGTGCCGTGGGAGGGAGGCGTGTAACGGTCCCCCTCTCTTTCATACGGGCCTTGTCGGCCTAGGCCAGGCTTCACCTTTGGCCTCCCTTGAGCGGGCTTGTCTTCCACCTCTGTGAGCGCTTCTGGGAAATTGACAGAGCATCCGGGTGCAAGTTTGCACAAACAGTGCATGTGATGACGTTCTGCCTCTGGGCTTCTTAGGATCGCCTGTGCGTGCCGAATATTGTTTTATTTCGCTCAAGAGTCATAGAGTTGCGCACTGTCTCTTGTGCTGCCGAAATGTTGATTATTTCAAGGACGCAGCCTTTAGTTTCATCAATTCACCCCACTGCCGCCAGCATCCCCTCCTCCTCCAGGCCTGCCCCCCCACCCCCCATGATGTTTCTGGCTTCATTGCTTTCGGACCACGCCTTCCTTCTGCAGGTGTTGGATATCATCGGCTCTCTTACTGTATTCTTCCTGTGCAGGCTGAGGTTACCACGTTGAGTCCGGTTCCTTTTCCAAGGTAGGCGTCGACCTTGTATCAACTTCCCACCAAGGACTGCTGTCTTGGCATTTCACAAACATGGGAATGTTCTGACCTTTATTCAGTTCAAAGTGCTTTCTAATTTCCCTTTGGATATCTTTTTAGCTTTTTTTTTTTCTAGATACAATTTCTGAATTCAATTCCCAGGTATCTGCTGTTGACTTGTCACTTCCATTGGGGTCAGAGAACAGACTTTGTGTGACGTTAATCCTTTTAAAAAGATTTCAACAAACGGGAGACAGATGTTTACATTTGTTTTGAGCTCAATGGCAACTCTCTGAGAGAGGGGTAACAAGTGTTGGACGAAAGGAAGGGAATCATTGGACCAAATCCACGGAAGGTGAGGGTGGATGGCGCCCGGATGGAACCAAATCCACGGAAGGTGAGGGTGGATGGCGCCCGGATTGAACCAAATCCCCGGAAGGTGAGGGTGGATGGAACCCGGATTGAACCAAATCCACGGAAGGTGAGGGTGGATGGCGCCCAGATGGAACCAAATCCACGGAAGGTGAGGGTGGATGGCGCCCGGATGGAACCAAATCCACGGAAGGTGAGGGTGGATGGCGCCCGGATTGAACCAAATTCACAGAAGGTGAGGGTGGATGGCGCCTGGATTGAACCAAATCCACGAAGGTGAGGGTGGATGGCGTCCGGATTGAACCAAATCCCCGGAAGGTGACGGTGGATGGAACCCGGATTGAACCAAATCCACGGAAGGTGAGGGTGGATGGAACCCGGATTGAACCAAATCCCCGGAAGGTGAGGGTGGATGGCGTCCGGATTGAACCAAATCCCCGGAAGGTGAGGGCGGATGGAGCCCGGATTGAACCAAATCCCCGGAAGGTGAGGGCGGATGGAGCCCGGATTGAACCAAATCCACGGAAGGTGAGGGTGGATGGCGCCCGGATGGAACCAAATCCACGGAAGGTGAGGGTGGATGGCGCCCGGATGGAACCAAATCCACGGAAGGTGAGGGTGGATGGCGTCCGGATTGAACCAAATCCCCGGAAGGTGAGGGCGGATGGAGCCCGGATTGAACCAAATCCACGGAAGGTGAGGGTGGATGGCGCCCGGATTGAACCAAATCCACGGAAGGTGAGGGTGGATGGCGCCCGGATGGAACCAAATCCACGGAAGGTGAGGGCGGATGGAGCCCGGATTGAACCAAATCCACGGAAGGTGAGGGCGGATGGAGCCCGGATGGAACCAAATCCCCGGAAGGTGAGGGTGGATGGCGCCCGGATGGAACCAAATCCACGGAAGGTGAGGGTGGATGGCGCCCGGATTGAACCAAATCCACGAAGGTGACGGTGGATGGAGCCCGGATTGAACCAAATCCACGGAAGGTGAGGGTGGATGGCGCCCGATTGAACCAAATCCCCGGAAGGTGACGGTGGATGGAACCCGGATTGAACCAAATCCCCGGAAGGTGAGGGTGGATGGCGCCCATATTGAACCAAATCCCTGGAAGGTGAGGGTGGATGGCGCCCATATTGAACCAAATCCACGGAAGGTGAGGGTGGATGGTGCCCGGATTGAACCAAATCCACGGAAGGTGAGGGTGGATGGCGCCCGGATTGAACCAAATCCCCGGAAGGTGAGGGTGGATGGCGCCCGGATTGAACCAAATCCCCGGAAGGTGAGGGTGGATGGCGCCCGGATTGAACCAAATCCCCGGAAGGTGAGAGTTGATGGCGCCCGGATTGAACCAAATCCACGGAAGGTGAGGGTGGATGGCGTCCAGGGCTCAGAGAGGAGGGAGTGCACTTGAGCAGCAGGTCCCTCGAAATAGGAGAGAAGGCCGAATGTGCAGTTCAGTTGCAGGCACAGTGAGGAATCTGAAGTGGCATTTCTTTTCTCTTTGGAAGGTTTAGAAATTTAAGACAACCAGTTGAGAGATTGGCTTCAGACATCTGAAGGAAGAATAGCTGTTTTTGAATAATGAGTATGTGAATTTATTAGAGGATGAGGAAGTGTTGACTTGCCGAACTGGGGTCCATTTGGGATCTTAAGTCATCAACAGCAAGAGAGCCCCATGTCCTGAGCATTCATTGTCCAGCGGCTAGTGCAGGCAGGGGTATATGGTGGTCAAGCCAGGCTACTAACAGCATTCAGGGCCTGGCTTAGTTTCCAAATGTTGCACTAACAGAGATAAGAGCCGTGGGTGGCTTTAAGGAACAGAGAGTTATTTTCTCACCATTCTGGAGGCTAAAAATTCAAATGAGAGTCTCGGTCATGTTGATTCCTTCCTTGTAGATAGTTCTAGGAGTTCAGGGTTCCTTTGACAGGTAGATGTCCTCACATAACACTCATTGTGTGTGCGTGTGTGCGTGTGTGTGTGTGTGCGCGCGTGTGTGGGCTCACTAGAGTGTTTAACCTGATCTTTTAATAACTCATAAGTGATTAGATTCATTTTATCTACTTAAAAAATTGTTTTATTGACATATAATTCATAAATCACCCAATTCAATTAATATGTGCAAAAGTTAAGCAATCACTACAGTCAATTTTAGAACACTTTCTTCATGTTTGTGCTCGGTTATGAGCTCTGTATTTCCAGCAAACCTCCCCTGTCATAACTGTAAAGGACTACTAATCTAGTTACTGTCTCTATGGGGTCACCTAGCCTAGCTTTCCTAAGAAGACAATCATAAGAAAAAAAATCTCCACCAACAAAACAAAACATAGAAAACACTCAATCCAAGAGAAAGCAGGAGATAATAGAAAACAGAAAAATTAAAATGGCTCAAAAGGGAAAACAAATGATAATATGTTGAATTTTAACCTACCTGTATTTATAGTAATCTGCTTTCCAATGCACTCTGTCTGAGGGCAAAGCTATTTACAGCTCTACTCAGTCAGTGGTCTGAGGGAATTCAGTGTTGGTTTAATTTGCATGGGGACACTTCAAATGGATTTTGGATTTTCACTGTAATTCATAGCCTTCTGCAAACCGGTGCTCTGAATTTAAGCACTAATATAATTCCCTCCTTTGATCTTAGATTTTATTATTTACAATCCTTTGAATGCACAGGCTGATGTGCTTCTTTTGTGTGGGCTTAGCTGACACTTCAGTTAGATAGCTGCTTTTTTTTGGGTTTGTTTTCACATATCGTGCAATGTAATCATTCAATCATATTAAGAAAATTTGTGCAAACCTCACCACAATCAATTTCAGAATTTTCTTTTCATACTCATTGTTGTAGTTTTCCATCTCCCCACATCCTCCCAGTTACTGCCGATCCTGCTTTGCAGTTACAGAAAATCATACAAAACACAGGAAGCAAACAAAACAACAACAATGACTAGACAAACAGAAAAGCCTCAATCAAAAAGAAAGCAGAAAATATTAAAAATGAAATCAACTTAAAATGGGTCAAAAGGGAGAACAACTATTAAGGTATTACATTTAAAACTTCAGTAATTACATCTCCCACAATTGGTTTTACAATGCTCTGTCTGATAACAAGGCTAGCCACATCCCTTGACTACGGTCAGAGAAGATTCCCCAGAGGTTTCATCTACATGGGGACCCTGCAAGTGGATTTAGGGCTACTGTCATCCATAGCATTTTACAAACTGAGTGTTCACAATTTAAGCTCTGATACCATTCCTTTCTTTGGATTTAGATTTAATTTTTTACAATCTTTGGATCTTACAGGCTGGTGTGCTTCTTCCGGAAACTTGTGTGATGTTGAACACAGCTTACAAGGACTGCATTATGGAAAATACTCCAATGTACGAGTGGTTTTCTCATTTCAAAAACAGTGAATTGTCAATTGATGACAAACATTGTTCTGACATCCATCAACTTCCCGAATGGATGAAATGTCAACAAAATTTGTTCATTTGTTTGTGCTCAAAGTCCAACGAAGGATCATTGAAGAGATATGGAAGTGATCTGGACTCTCTTAGAGCTAGGTTCAGTGAATTTTAATGGAAGATTTGGAAATTAAAAGGGTCACTGTGAAATTTTTGTCTCAGGTTCTGACTGACCAGGAAAAAAGAGTCGAGTAGAAACATGCTGTGCTTTGAAAGAACAGCTCTGAAGTGACCTAGACTTTCCCCCCAAGGTCATTACTGGTGGCATGGGGCTAATCTTTTTTTAAAAAATCATTTTATTGGGGGCTCATACAGCTCTTATCACAACCCATCCATCCATCCATCCATTGTGTCAAGCACATTTTAAAATTTGTTGCCATCATCACTTTCAAAATATTTTTTTCTACTTGATTCTTTGGTATTGGCTCCTCATTCCCCCCTCCCTTCCCACCCTCCCTCTCTCATGAACCCTTGATAATTTACAAAATGTTATTTTTTTATGTCTTTCATTGACACCCACTTTTCTGTCATCTGTCCTCTTGGGAGGGGCTTATATGTCGATCATTGCGATCAGTTTCCCCTTTGTACTCCCACATTCTCCTTACCCTCCTGGTATCGCTACTCTCACTGTTAATCCCGAGAAGTTTATCTGTCCTGGATTCCATGTGTTTCCAGCTCTTATCTGGACCTGTGCACGGATAAGCTGGATTTTAAAGGTAGACTTGGGGTCATGGTAGTGGGGTGGGGAGCATTAAAGACCTAGAGGAAAGTTGTATGTTTTATCGGTGCTGTACATGGTGTATTCCTTTTGATCCAGAAATCAAATATCAAACAAGCCGGTGGAAGCCATCATTAACTCACCCAAAAGAAGCTCGTCAAATGAAACCAACCATCATAATGATGTCCTTTTTTTTTTTTTTTTGATGTGAGGGAGATAGTGCATTTGGAGTCTGTTCTACCAGGTCATACTGTGAATCAAGCCTTCTATTTGGAGGTTCTGAAAAGATTGCATAACTGTGTGACAAAAGAGGCCTGATATGTAACAGATGGGGGACTGGTTTTTATCACCATGACGATGCACCTGCTCACGCAGCCATCTCAGTGCGCCAGTTTTGGCCCATACCAGCCTGCCTCTCTTGCCCCATGCACCTGACTCACCTGACCTCCCTTAGTGCAACTTCCTTTTTCCACAAATTAAGAGGGACATGAAGGGACAGCGATGTGAAGATGTAGAACGGTGAAGGAAAATCACACAAACATAAAAAAGAGGAGGATGCTGTCTGCCATCAAAACAGATGAATTTGAAAAATGTTCCCAGAATGGAATCACAGATTTGGCAAATGTATTAAGTGTAATGGAGAGTACTTTGAAAGTGGTAAAGTCATTTTGCAAAAAAATTGAAATACCTAGCTTTAAAAAAATTCCAAGGTTATTTTTGGGTATCCCCTCTATGTCTCTGGTTCACTTTAGATAGAGACATCACTATCATTTTATAATAGAGAACATCTCCCTGGGGCATAGGTAATTATTGATAATGCGATTAATTTAACGGATGGTATGGAATATAAAAGACTGTTGCGAAAAGGAAATTATATAAGCACAGGCTGGCTTCAGACCATAATACATGAATTGTTGACTTGTACAGATTAAACCCTTAGTTACTGGAAACTATGTAAACAAATAAGAGGGGTTGGTGATAGGGCAAAACTTTCAATAACATTCTTTCACAAAAGCAAAGCCATGCCTACAAGTTTAATACATGACATCAGAAATCAAGGAGAGCATTAAAATAATAAATAAACGGTAGTCCAGGGAGACCACTCATTGGGCACTGAGGTAGTTAGTTTATTGTGCCAGCCTGGCCAATAAACACATGTGGGATTAATTGAAGGGCAGAGAGATAAATGGTTTGGCGCTTCTTGTCTCTTGTTCTGTGATCATCGGCCAGTGTGCGGCTGCCTTGCTTGTTCTGTGCCTCAGTTTGAAAGCTACACTACCTGTGGGACACCTAACTTGTGGACTGTGTTGCTGTAATTTGAGGTTCCTTCAAGACCTGCTTCACCACACAATTGGAATTTACATCTCTGGAGCTGGGGACTGATTGTTGGTGACCTGGCTGATGGTTGGTGACCTGCCTTGCTGTTTGCTGCCTGTGCTGGGATAGCCTGGATCTCTCTACACAGAGAGGCCCTCAAGACTTGAAGGACTGCCAGTGTCTCACAACTCTCTCACAGGAGTGAGTTGCAGTGAGCCATTTGTACTGTTTTATAATTTAACTATTCATTTCTTGTACTATATATCTATCTATCTGTATGTAATTTAACTGTTCATTTCTTGTGTTATTTATCTATTAATCTGTATATAAATATATATAAGTATATATATAATTATTAGCCATCTGGTTTTGTCTCTAGAGAACCCTATCTAACACAGGTACTCTCAAAGCAAGAGATCTGAGCAAAAGTCCAATGACCACCAACTCCATAGTCTTGGGATAGCAGTCATCTGCTTCTCACACTAAGGCATTTCAGCTTTAAGGCCACTGGAGTGTGTCCGTTCTTAAAATCTGTGAGGTTTCCACATTGAATCCTGGTGTGATCTATGAAGAATATTGTGTGCCTTGAAATTCAAAACAAGGCCATAAAGCCAAAATATGCCATTGATAGCCCACCTGAATTCCGAGAACATCTCCATGAACAGATTTGATGCATTGAACACTAATGACAGAAGACTTGATGAGCTGTGGGAGGACATCAAGACCATCATTCAGCAAGAAAGCAAAAGGTCATTAAAAAGACAGGAAAGAAAGAAAAGACCAAACCGGAAGCCCAACTGAATGAACTGGGCCCTACCTGTACCCTTGGATTTAAGACTGAAATACCCCGATGGGAGAGGATGCAAGGGATGGCTACTCCAAGACTGGAAATGGCAGCTGTTGGACCTTGGGTGAAAGGGGACCCAGATCCACCATATATTTGTTATCTCCATGCTCCCCTTGCATTACTATGACAGGTTTGTCTGAGAGGCAAGGGTCAGCCCATGTAAGAGATGATGCGGGAAATTTCCCCCTAACTTCAATCCCCATGCTTAATGTAAACGTAGTACAATCAATTATTAAATTAATCTGTAAAAAGCAACACAACTCATGAATTGTAGCTCACAGTTGGCATAAACTCCTCAAATCAACAGTACCTTAATTCTATGCTATTGGATATATTGTTGGTGTTATCGATGCAATTGCCTTATACCTTAGAGGTATGATTGACTATTTTTTCTTTTTGTGTGTGTGTGTGTGTTAATATTTTCATTGTTTTATTATTGTTTTTTTTTGTAGTTGCTGATCTTGCTGGTTCTGGTTTTGCTTTCATCATAATATGGCCTCCAAAGTAAATCAGAGTCATTCATAACCAGGGACAAGCAGATGAATTCTGGGCTCCCACATAATTCTAGCCCCAGTCCAGGAACATTTAGTTCTTATAACATGGCCCTGCTCAATACTCACCTTCACTAAGAGATCACTGAAGATAGGGTGCTACAGCAGATGGTGCCTGATTATCAATTATAACAGTGTCTGGGGTCTTAAAGGCTTGTGTTTAAACAGGCAGCCATCTAAGTAAGGCATCAACTACGTAAATCCACATGGAAGAAGCACACCAGCCTGTGTGATCCAAAGATGATGATAACAAAATCCCAATATGATGAAGGGAAGAGTATCAGAGCTTAAATTGTGAACACTCAATTTGGAGAAGGCTATGGAGGATAGTGGGAACCCAAAATTCACCTGCAGTGTCTGGTCGGATTGGGCCTCTGGCAGATCCCCTCTAGTCACAGGTGTGGGACTTGAACAGCTGTACTATCAGGCAGAGATAATTGTAAACTTGATTACAGTGGGTACTCGGTCAGTTGACTTCTCTCTTGACTCAACCAGAATTTGTCCTAGGTTTAAATATTTCTTGAATGGCCCACGATAGAAAGTTCTTCTCTGGCTTTTAAAATATTGTTTTTTCTTTCTTACTCTTTATTTGTATATTATTATTATTTTCTTTCTGTATCATTTTGTCTTTTATTGTTTCTGTAGGTCTCCCAGTTTATGAAGCACAGTGGATGCATAGAGACAATAACCGATGCAATGGTTTATTGGGAAAGGGAAAAAGAAAAGGCACTAGGAATGACCAGGGGATGTTGGAGGGGGCGAGAGTATTAGAGCTGATTTTGAGGCTGTTTGTGGTAGTTTATTGTGCCAACTTGGCCAATAGGAACATGTTTTATTGGAGGGCAAAGAGCTAAATGGCTCTGCAAGACCTGCCCCCTTCTCTCTTTATCAGACCAACGTGGTGCTGCTGCTTTAGCTAGTTCTTTGCCTCAACCTATGAGCTACACCATGTACGGACCCAGCCAACCTCTGGATTGTGTTGCTAGAGCTTGAGGCTCCTTCAAGACCTGCTTTGCCGTGCGGCTGGTGCATACATCACTTGAGCTAGAGGCTGTTGGATCCAGTCACCTTGCATTGCTTGAGTTCAATATTCCATCCGAGCCTGCGTCACTGAGCTATTGACAGTTGCTGAACCACCCTGCTGTTTGCTGACTGCGGGCTGACTCTGCCTGCCTTTCTCTAGGGAGGACTTCACTGTCTGCTTCCTTGACCTTGAACCTGGCAGTCCATGAGAGTCAAAGGACTCCTAGTATATTAACTGTTCCATGAAAGTGAGTTGAATTGAGCCCTCTGTACTGCTGTGTGGACTAATTAGCTGTGATATTCCTTCTCGCTGTATAAACCTATCCACTTATATATGTTATATAATCATAAGTGTCCTGGGTTTGTTTCTCTAGAGAACCCTGCCTAACACACTGTATATACAACTCTTTGTAGAAGTGATTTAACTATTGATGTGTATGACATGTGAATATTATATCAAGAAAATTACTCAAAAAGGAAAGAAATCGGGGGAGGGGGGAAATGAGCCGATACCAAAGGCTCAAATAGGAAGAAAATGTTTTGTAAAGGATGATGGCAACATATGGACAAATGTGCTTGACACAATGGATGAATGGATTGTGATAAGAGCTGTAACAGTGCTCCCCCCCCCCAATAAAATGATATTTTTTAAAATGAAAAAAAGAAGAAAGAAAAGAAACCAAACTTGACCTATGGCTATCATGGGTATGAATGAGGAAGAGTTTTTGCTTAACAGACATGGAGTTCATGGTAACGGTGGTGAAACAACTTGGAGAGGGATAACAATAATGGTTGTAGAACATGAAGAGTATAATCAATGGCACTGAATTCTACATTGTAGAAGTTGTTGAATTGGCAAATTTTTTTTGCCAAATTTGTAAAAAAAATGTCATGAGTAACAATGCATATGGGGAAAAAGAAAATGTTCTAAAATTGATTTGGTAAAGATTTTACAACTCTTCTTGGTATAGTTGAATTATTAAATTGTATGATATGTGGATGAAGTGCCAATAACACTTTTTTTAAAGGCGATGGAAAGACTACAGAGTTATTATATCACAAAGAACTGGTCTTTAGCCCACCATTTCAGGAGATAACCTTATGAGCAAGAGCCAGTGGTACTGAAGGAAGAAGTTTGAGCTACACTGAAGACATTAGCCAAACACAAGGCTCCAGGAATTGATGGAATACCAATGGAAGCACTTAACTGTTCTATGCCAGGACATTTGGAAGACAGCTACTTGGCCATAGGGCATTTGATAACAAGGTCCACTGGGGCCCAGACAACCACACTAAGAACATCTTCCTCCACGCTCACTTGTCAATTCTTTGGACCACCCAGTCCTGTTGGCAGAGGGGACAACAAGAGTCCTTAACTTGACATCTAAGACAGGCACCCCTCACCTGGGCCCTGCAGATGGAGCACGTATAGCACTCTATGTCCCAGCTCCACATGGCTACTGCCTTCCACTTCTTGAGGGAAAATAGTTGATGGCCCAGCCTAACTTGGAATTTGAGCTCCTGGAGTGAGAGGAGGGGGTTCTAGGCCCCTCACTGTCTTCCATGTCGTTGGCACTGGAGCTGGCTTGGAGCCCCTCGACTGTGTTTATATTTAGTGGGACCAGTATCCCATTGTGTCCTAAATCTCATGAGAAGAAGAGCCAAAGACTTTCCCAATCATGTGATATATTCAGGGTTCATCTCCTGAAGGTCCATTGTCGCCTAGGGGACTGAATGCCCATGACCATCTGCCTCCTTCGATGAATAGTTTTGTTGTTCAGTGTTGTGGAGTCAGTTCCAACTCATACTGGCCCTATGCACAATAGAACGAAACACCATCCTGTTGTGTGCCAGCCTCACAATTGTTCTCATGTTTGAGTCCTTAGTTTAAGATCCTGTATCATTCCCTCTCATTGATGGTCTTCCTCTTTTTCGCTGCCCCTCTACTTGCCCAGTCATGATGTCCTTCTCCAGGGACTGGTCTTTCCTTACAACATGTCCAAAGTATGTGAGATGAAGTCTCGCCATCCTTGCTTCTAAGGAGCATTGTGGCTGTACTTTCTGCAATATACGAGTCCCTGATATCTACCAGGAGAGTTCATGAAGGAAGGGACAGAAAAAAATCTTATCCCAATGGAGCTGCTCCAAGCTCTGCTGCTTCCTCTGCACAGTTCTGGGGTCTCATTCTCTCCAGGCTTCAGATTGGTCGAGTATAAAATGGGAGTTCTTATAGTCCCCAGGATGCTGGAAGGGTTCAATGAATCAATGCCTCAAAGTCTCTGGAGGGACTGAAAAATGGAACTGGTGAAGGGCAACTACCCAGATGCTGGTCAATTGACTGAATCCCTGGGAACCCATGTATGTCAGAGCAGAACTGTGCTCCACTCAGTTTTCCTTGGCTCAGGTTTTGTTGTTTCTGGCAGTTCAAAACCACCAGCCACTCTGTGGGAGAAAGATAGGACTCTCTGTTCCCATAAAGAGTTACAGTCTTGGAAACCCACAGGGCCAGTTCTACCCTGCCCTGTTGGGTCAGTGTGAATCAGCATGGACTTGATGCCAGTGAGTTTGAGTTGAGTTTTCGATGGCTCGGCTTGTCTTCCAGGGCACCTTGGATGGACTTGAACTTCCCACTCACCATTTGCTTAGCAGCCATTTGCTCTTTCCAGGGACACTGGCAGATGGTAAGCACTAGAGAACTGTGTGTGGCTACTATATTCTCCAGGAAGGGGATGGGGACAGTCACCTAGCGCAAAGGCTTTCCTTGGCTCACAGCCTCAGCCAAGTGTTGGGGCCTTCCTGTAGTACAGGAAATTTGTGCCAGGCACACTCACATCTCTGCGATGTCTGTTTGTCAAGGGGAGATAGCAACTTGGGCAGGGGTTAGAGACAGAAAAGCCTAAAGTACAACCTTTAAGGAAGTGCTATTGCTCCCCTTCGGGATCTAAGAAAGACTGAGCTGCTGAAGGCAGGCCTGAGCAGGGACAGGGGTGTAGGTTTGTGGGGGGGGCATCCATTGTCTTTCTGGAGGTAAGGTTAGGTTTGGGGGTTCCTCCTCGGCCGTCCTTCCCAGGGAGAAGGAGATGGTGCTGTTCATATTCAGAACAGTGGCTCAGTGAGTGTCTCTGGAAGTGACAGGGAGGAGACAACCCCCCTGGCACTGCCCTCGCTTCACTGCAGCCCCACATTCCTCTCCTGTGTGGCCTGGCCTGAGTGCTGGCCCAGTCTGGGAGGAGACAGAAGCAGGCTACAGGGTGTCTGCCCTGTTACCCAAAGCAAAATACCGCCCTATTGCTGTCGAGTGGATTCTGACTCACGCAACTCTGGCGGCCGGAGCAGAACTGCCCTCTGGGTTTCCAAGGCTGTACTTTCTACAGCAGCGGATGACCAGATCTTTCTCCTGGAGACCTCTCAGTTCGCAGCAGAGTGCTTAGCACACTGTGCCTCTGGCACTCCTTGGCTATCTACACTCCACATTTAGCAGCAAGGGGATGCTATGAAGGCCATTGACTTGAAAGATGTTCTCCCTGCAAGTGTGACAACGGCCAGTTTGAATGTGACATCTGTCAGCCTGTGTTCCATGCTTGAAAGGACCAGCCCCTCTAGGCTAAGCTGGAGGAATCCAGCAAGCTAGGGGTCTTTGGCACCAACAGCTGGGAAAGCCACTTGACTTGGAAATGTGGGACTAGCTCCAATGCTGCCCGTCTTATGTCTGTTGTCACCTCCTAGAAGGGCAGAGAAGCCAAGGACAAGGTACTGTGCTGCCGAGGCTGAGGGGAAGTAGCCGCTCTCAGCCATGTCTGATAGGCGTACAGCATCAAAGTCATGTTGGCTCAGCGGTAGAACGCAGGAGCCCTAGGTTTGACTCCCGGCCAGTGTATCTCATGTGCAGCCAATACTTGCCAGTGCGCGGAGACTTGTGCATTGTGATGATGCTGAACACACTTCACTGGAGCTTCTAGATGAAGGCGGGTGGACTAGGAAGACATACCTGAACATCCACTTCTGAAAAGTCTCTCCCTCCCTCTCTCTCTCTCTCTCTCTCTCTCTCTCTCTCTCTCTCTCTCTCTCTCTCTCTCTCTCTTCAATGAAAACCCCGTGGATCACGATGCCCCAGGCGGCAGTTGCTCCTGGGGATGGCACAGGGCAGGGCTGGGGTTCGTTCTGCGCTGCTCTGGGATGGCGTGAGCTGGAGGCTGTGTCCACAGCAGGTAGAAGAACTTGCCTCGGCGGTGAGTGTGGCCCAGTCTTGAGCATCCACTGGATAGCAGTGGGTTTTTGTTTTTCTGTCATGGCTAAAATGGATGTGTCTTTGCCTAGAAGGAGCATTGTTGGGGGGATTTGCCCTCCCCGGTGTGTGGAAAGGTGCTCTTTAAATCATTTCCAACCAGGTCATCGTAAAAGTCACTGATTATCCAGCAAGATGGTAAGGGCTGTACGTCTATTCTCATTATTAATGAGCATAAACAAGTTACAGTTTGAGACGTAACTATTTAAAGGGTGACTTCCTCTGTAAACTTCAATAAGTATTTTGTCTATTTCGTATCGTGCTTGCTACCTTACAGTGCCCTCTAGTGAAGCAGTAGCTACATTTCATGGCATTGGTGTAACCCAGGGCTGCTCAATATGTGGATTGCAAATGTAGCCTGGGTAGATCGCATGGCATTAAAAAAAAATAGACGTAAACCCATCATCAATCCTGTCACTTAACTGGTATACTACGCAGCCAATCAGATGCAATCTTAGGTGTCAAATACACGCACTAACAACTGTGCTAAGTGCAGCAAAACTGACAAGCTAAGTTATCTCCAATTATAGACCTTGTTGTTTTTTCCTCTTAAACATAAGAAAGGGTATTAAAATGAGTGGGGGAGCTGGACCAAGTAAAAGACAAAACGTATCACTTTCATACCCAATGGGAGATTTTGACACCACAAACCAACATTCAGCTGAAGTCCAGAGCGCATGAACAGTTCTGGAACTAACTCACAGAGGGAAAACACCCAAACATGAGAAAATGTGCTACCTCCTTGACTGCATTATGCGGCTCTACTGATTTATGCGAGCCAGCCTTTTCCACACAAAGATCAATAAGTTCAAGTACTGTTCCACCATGACTAATGATCATTTGGAAGTGTGCTTGAGGCTGGCTGTCAGCACCTACTGTCCGGACTATGCATCTCTGACTCATTCCATTCAGTGCAAGTCATCAGAGTAAACTCAGGTAACGACAAAAAATGTTCATAGTTAATTGTGTTGTGTTGTGCAATCCAGACTCATGTGGTTATGCAAGGTACATAAACATACATTGTACATATAAAGAATTCTCAATGCATTTATGAATAAATATAATAAATAAATAAAAATAAATATGTTTTGCATTCTTGTAGTTGGTAGATAATTTTAACTTAATCACTTTTTTTGTTTTTGTTTTTTTAACTTAATCATTTTATAAGTAGCTCACAAGCTGAAAAAGTGTCAGCACTCCTGACTTAGGCACTGAGACACTGCTCCTCTATCCGTCTCCAGGCGGTTCCACCCACATGCAGATAGACCCACATATGAGGGCCCGGTGTAAAGACTGTTACCCATGCCACACCATGCTGCAAGACAAAATTTCACTTATTTGTCATTAGAAATTAATATTTCACAATATAATTACATATTGTCATTTGATTAATCACTATGCTTTAATTGTGTTCAATTTGTAATGATGAAAATATATCCTGCCGTGCTTCAAGGTGTGAATGCAACATGCTGGCATGGAGTAGGGAACCAGTGGAGAGGTCTGACGGGCCGGCCCCAACCCCAAATACTTGGACACCTGCCCCTCTCTGTCAGGGGAAGCCAGCCCCTAACACATCATTACGGGTCCGGTAGGCGCAATTGTACAATGATAATAAGTAAAGATCATAGTAAAGTTATAGAAAGTGTGAGAGATCGAAGAGAAATATGGAAATAAATGGAATCAGACATGATTCATAGCAGCATGCTCACCTCAGCCCTGCTTGGTGGTCCACGTGGAGGGAGAGAGAGATCTTTAATGCTAGCCCAGGCTTTTTATATTCTCTGGGGACATGCAAGCCCCCTAATTACAGGTGAGTACAAACATCACAGAAAGGGGTTGTGCTATAGGTAATACAGTAATGAGAGGGGGTGGTCTAGGGACATACATGCAATAGGGAGAGGAGGGGTTGGGGGCATACATGTGACAAGGTGGGCGGATCCTAGATTTAGGATGGCAACTTAACTTTGGATGTCACAGAGCCAGTTTGGCCTGTTCCCTCACTCAACTGATAGAGACCATTATTGGTAGGGTTTGAACACTTGGTCGCAGGCCTCAGGGAGAACTAATTTATTGTCCCCAGCAGCCTGTATCCTGGTGACTAAATGCCCTAGAGGCCTACCCTGTAGTCTGGTGACTAACTGCCCTCGGGGAGGATGTCTGTAAGCATCTGACCTCCCCCCACACCTCTACACAGAAGAATTTATTTCAGAGGACAGCACTGAAGCTGCAGCTCAGGGAGAGGGACATGTCTGATCAGAGCACATGAACAAATGAAAGGGGAGGAAGAAAGAGTGGAGCACATTCTGGCCCACCAAGCCTTGAGGACAATATTCCCGCTCAGAACAGCCAATCCACAGAGAAGACCATATGGTCGGTCCCACTATGAGACACGGCATCCCTCACTGACCCATAGTCCTACAGGGGACAACACTGGAGACACAATGTGGGAATTGCGCCTGATCTGATCCCACCACAATGAGGCAAAACACTAAGGGCATGCAACAGAACAGCAAGTGGAACAGAGCAATGAAGTCCCCAGGGAATACCAAAAATAAACTTTGGGGCCACGGCTTGGCACCCCATCAGACTCGACTGGAAAACATTCCTAAAGGCCAACAGTCCTTGAATTAACTAAAGGGTTTTTTTTCTTCTGTCATTGCCTTTTTGCTGTTGTTATTTTGTTTTATTTTGTTGCTTGTTCTTGGTCTGTCTTGTTTTTGTGCATGTTATTATCTCTGCATGTCTGTCTAAATAAAATAGGCTGGATGAACAATCCAGAGGAGAAAACAATGGGACCGACAGTTCCGGGGGGACATGGGAGAGGGGAATGTGGGGGGAAAGAAAGCAGTGTTAACAAACCCAGGGACAAGGGAACAACAAATGATCCAAATCCGTGGGGAGGACAGTGTAGGAGGCCTAGTAGGGTGTGACCAAGGGTAATGTAATCGAGAGAAATTACTGTATACCAAATGAAGGCTGAAGATGATAGTGGGACAAGAGGAAAATAAAAGGAAATAGAGGAAAGAGCTAGGAGGCAAAGGGCAATTATAGTGGTCTAAATAAAGGCATGTGCATTTGTAAATATATTTATATATAAGGATGTGGAAATAGATCTATGTGCATATATTTATAGATTTAGTATTAAGGTAGCAGATGGACATTGAGTCTCCACTCAAATACCCCCTCAATGCAAGAATATGTTGTTCTATTAACCTGACATTCCATGATGCTTACTTTCCCGACATTATTGCTGAAGACAAAGTGGGTGCATAAGCAAATGTGGTGAAGAAAGCTGATGGTGCTTGGCTATCAAAAGATATAGTGTCTGGGGTCTTAAAGGCTTGAAGGTAAACAAGTGACCATCTAGCTCAGAAGCAACAAAGCCTATATGGAAGAAGCACACCAGCCTGTGTGATCACGAGTTGCTGAAGGGATCAGTTATCAGGCATCAAAGAACAAAAAATCATATCATTATGTGCTCAACTACCCGATATGATCACTGAAGACAAATGATTGCTTAAGCAAATGTGGTGAAGAAAGCCGATGGTGCTTGGCTATCAAAAGATATAGTGTCTGGAGTCTTAAAGGCTTGAAGGTAAACAAGTGGTCATCTAGCTCAGAAGCAACAAAGCCCACATGGACGAAGCACACCAGCCTGTGTGATCACCAGATGTCGAAGGGATCAGGCATCAAATAACAAAAAATCATATCATTGTGAATGAGGGAGTATGCAGAGTGGAGACCCAAAGCCCATCTATAGGAAATTGGACATCCTCTTATGGAAGGGTCTCATGGAGGAGACAAGCCAGTCAGGGTGCAGTGTAGCAATGATGGAACATACAACTATTCTCTAGTTCCTAAATGCCCCCCCCCCACCATCTATCATGATCCCAATTCTGCCTTACAAATCTGGCTAGACCAGAGGATGTACACTGGTACAGATGGGAACTGGAAACACAGGGAATCGAGGATGGATGATCCCTTCAGGACCACTGCTGAGCAGGGTGATATCAGGAGGGTGGGGTGGAAAGGGGGAACTTATTACAAGGATCTACATATAACCTCCTCCCTGGGGGGCAGACAACATAAAAGTGGGTGAAGGGAGATGTCGGGTAGTGTAAGATATGACAAAATAATAATTTATAAATTATCAAGGGTTAATGAAGGAGTGGGGAGCGGGGCGGGAGGGGGAAAAATGAGGAGCTGATGCCAGGGACTTCTGTGGAGAGCATATGTTTTGAGAATGATGCGGGCAATGAATGTACAAATGTGCTTCACACAATTAATGTATGTATGGATTGTGATAAGAATTGTATAAGTCCCTAATAAAATGATTTTAAAAGAAAGAAAGAAAGTGTCTAGGAAAGTCTGAGGGCAACATATATGCAAATGTGACTAATTCAATTGATGAATGGATTGTGATCAGAGTTGTACATGCCCCTAGTAAAATGAACGAATTCTAAAAAATAATGATAATAATAATAAAGCTTAGCCCCAAGAGACTAGTTGGATTTCTTGATCTGTCAGCATTTCAGTGGGCCTTCCCCACAGGCATCCATCTGTAACTAATCCTGGTGGTTGGAGTGGGCCGTCAGAGCTTCGTGAGGGTAACAGGCAGCTTGACTGGGTAGCAGGCAAAGAGCTACCCTGTCTGAGGGATGTTCAGACTCACTGGCCTTTCAGCTCCCAGAGAGGCCACACTCCACGGGTCTCAATGAATGCCATAGATTGGATTGTGCCACCCCCCACCACCCACCCACCCAATATATATATTGAAGTCCCGTTTGTTGGTACCTCTGAATGTAGCCTTGTTATAAAAAGAGTTGAGTATATTCTAAGCCCTTCCAACAGTGTCTTAGAAGCCATCCAGGAAGCCAGGCCCACACAGGGGAAGGTATTAAAAAAAGATATCTCTTCAAGCCAAAGAGCTCCAAGAGACGCCTAGAGCTGCACAGATCCTGGAAGAGGTGAGGAAGTATCTTTCCTGGAGCTGACAGCTGAATTTGGATTTCTAACTTCCCAAACGATGAGACTATCACTTACTGTTCGTTAAAGCTACTCATTTTGTGTTTTTGCTGTTGTTATTGTTGCTCTTATGACAGCCTAGGAAACCTTCACAGTTACCTAGAAGAGAGAGGAACGTGTCTCTTCTCCTTGTCCCCAAAGCTCTCTATCCTGACTTGGTAAAGACTTTCCTGTGGGAAAAGTTGGCCTTTTTCTGTTCAAGGGCAGGCATACTGAAATCTGGTGCCAGCTGTGAAGCTGCCTGCCCAAGGCACATCCTTGGCAGGCCGAGGTCCACGATGCGGAGGGCAGAAGTATGCTTGGTACTCTACAATAGACTTTCACATGCACATGAGGTGATGGAACATACCATGGTTTGGGTCAGGTGTACCTTTTCAAGGTAACGTCCCTGCCGCAGATCCACGAAATACAATGTATCATTTGATCTCTTGACTTCTGCTTCCATGAGCATCGTGGATCCAAGCAAGAGGAAATCCTTGACAATTTCCATCTTTGCTCCACTTATCAGGATGTTACCTACTGGTCCAATTAGGGAGATTTTGGTCTTCTCTGCAAACAGTTGTATTTCAGACGGAAGGCTGCAGTCTCCGATCTTCCACAGAAAGTGCTTCAAGTCCTCTCACTTTCAATAAGCCAGGTTGTGATACATGCTTATCACTGGGTGTTAATAAGCCTGCCTCTGAACCTGATGCTGGAAACATGAAAAGAAGATGGAACGAATACACAGAGTCATGGTACCCAAAAGACCTATCCGATATGCCACCATTTCAGGAGTCAACATATGAGAAATAACCAATGGTGCTTAAGAAGTTCAAGCTGCACTGAAAGCATGAGTTCAAACCAAGGCTTCCTCTCAAGGAATTGATAGAACACCAATTGAAATGTTTCCACAAACTGAAGACGCACTGGAAGCACTTAGTCGTCTATGCCAAGACAATTGAAAAGTAACTATTGAGCATCTGATGAAGAGATCCATGTCTGTACCCAACAGAATGCTTAAACTACACAACAATATCATTGCTATCACATGCCAGTAAAATTTTGCTGAAGACCATCCAGCAACAGTGGCGGTAGCACATTGACAGAGAGCTTCCAGTGATTCAGGCCAGATTCAGAAAAGGACTTGGAACGAGGGCTATCATTGCTAATGTCAGGTGGATGTTGGCTGAAAGAAGAAAATACGCGAGATGTTTACTTGTGTTTAGTTGACACGGCGAAGACATTGGGCTTCAGGGACTTATAACAAACTCTGGATAACCGCGTGAAGAACGGGAATTCCAGAACTCCTCACTGTACTCATGAAGACCCTGCACATGAATCAAGAAACAGTTATGTTTCTAGAACAAGAGAATACTGCATGGTTTAAAATTAGGGAAAGTGTGTGACAGGGTCCTCTCGTCATACTTATTCAATCTATTTGCTGAGCAAATAATGAGGGAGACTGGATTAGATGAAGAATACAGTATCATGTTTGGTAGAAGCCTTATTAGCAAGCTGCAGTATGCAGATGCCCAACTTTGCTTGCTGACCGTGAGGAGGAATTGAAGCCCTTGCTGATGAAGATCAAGGATTGCAGCCATCAGTGTGGGTAGCACTTCAATATAAAGAAGACTCAAATCCTCACAGCTGGACCAATAGAAAGCATCATCAATGGAGAAAAAGGTTGAAGCTGTCAAGGATTTTACCTTGCTTGGATCTACAATCATGGAAGCAGCAGTCCAGAGATCAAATGAGAAAAAGCAAAATGGCTTCTTAGCGAGACTTCAGTAATGAGCCTTTCCTCCACTTGGTGTGAGCTTTTTTCTTTTTACCCTGAGATGATTCTTCTTCCCTCCATTATTCAGGATGTCTGACGCCAGCAAGTGTTGCAGGAGAAATTCCAGTCTTGGCTCTTTCTTCTTGAAGGGACCAATCAGGAGGTTCTCCAAGAGACTGGACTCCTTCCGACCTTCTGGAGAACCCGCAGGACAGTGTGTTTTCAGGCGGCACTGGAGCTGGCTGAGAAGGAAAGGATGGGGTAGTCAGAGGGGCAGTGAACAAAGAATGTTGCCGCGATTGCTGCTCAGAATGTGGGAAAAGAAAGGAATTCAGGAATCAGCCTGAGGGAACCTCACTTTTTCCTGCACCAGATGATGTTGAAAGTTTGATGATCACTCCCTTCTTGCCCGTGATAGACTGAAATGAACTCCACGGAACTTTGAGCTGCTCTGGTGGAAGGGGTGTAGCCGTGCGGACTGGAAGTTCAAAGGAAGCAAATACCTCCCCGGATGTGTTGGAAGTAGGTGTGCTGGCAGACAGTTGCAGCTTGCCAACCCAGAGGGTGGCAGAGGCCTGTCTATGTGACCGGTGCACTTGTGTAAGTCATCATTCAGTGGCAAAACCTTTCCATACTCTCTTAGTGTGAGGTTTGTTGACAGCACCAGTTTTGCAAAAGCACTTTCATTGAGCTCATTGTGAATTATTGGTGAATTCGGGGTTCTTTCCCCTTTTTGAGGGAAATAAGCCCACAAGCTATAGGATGGCAGTTTGGGAAGCATCAGGGGTCTGCCTCTGGTCAAGTGCTCTCTTCCTTACATGCGTGGAAGAGAAAACCATCCCTGTGTTTAAAGCTGTGCCTGCATGGCATTCTCCTCGCCCTGCTCTGCCCTTTCCCTGTAGTCTGGGCTTACAAGCAAAACAAAAAGTCCTCATCCTGAGCTTTAGAACCAGATGCAGAATAGCATATCAAGTGAAGAAGCAAGTCAGCCTCACAAATAAATGTCTGAGAAGACACGTGTTCTTATGAAATTTCTGTCATTAGTCACATGGAGATGGAGGTTTGCTGCTAATGTTTCCTTGCTTAGTGGCTAACTGAATTCCCTTCCTCATTTCTCAGAAGCCAAAATCTGTAGGAAAGGTAATGAGAACAGCTCCTCTCAGACAAGGTGTGGCTCTAAACAAAAGCAGTGGGCATTTGGGGTTGGCATGCCTGAACCTGTATAGATTACAGGTTAGTCTGTGTCAGTCTGGGTTGACTAGAGAAACAAATTCATAGAAACTAATATGTGTATAAGAGAAAATTTCATATACAAAAGCAATTGAATATTGAGAAAACATCCCAGCCCAGTCCAGATCAAGTCCAACATCAGCCCATATGTATAGTACCAGCCTGTAAAGTCCTCTTCAGATTCACACAACACATGCAATGACACCAGGTGCCGGAAGATCACAGGCCAGTGGGTGGGAAGTCTTGTGGATCCAGTGGCGGTGGAAGCATCTTAGTGCTGATGTGGGTCTCCATGTGGTTCCTCCAACTCCAGGGCTCTAGTGTAGCTACATATGTCCTGTCAACAGGACAGGAGTGAGTGTGTGTCCTGCCTCCAGTGAGCTATTTATCTCCTTAGCGCCTCCAAATGAGGTTTTCAAGCTGCGACCTGATTGACAGGCTAAACTCCACCCCTCCACTCTCAATAGTCTCAAGTTGACAACAGATTATGTAACTACCACAATGTCCTTGTATCACATCACTTCTCAGGTATTCCTGGTGGGCTTTTTACTTTTAGCTGAGCCCTTGGTCCTAGGGTAGAGATTTAGTGGGTATGTGGAAATATGTGCTTCATTTGGTTGGCAAATGTCTGCATCTTATAACAAACAGATGTGTCTAATGACCTTCTCTATTCACTTTGAAAATAATACATGTTATCATGTGTATGTGTATGTGGGTACACATCTCCTCCCCACCTACCCGTTTTGCTTTTTAAAAATAATAATAACTTCAAGACAGCACTCCCAGGCCATGTTGGTCTCAGTTTGAGATGCTTGTAAGTATCTGGAAGCAAAACAGTCCCAAGGTTTCTGGTCTTCATTACCTAGGAATGGCCTTTCATTAGTCTTCAGGACTATGGTGTGAAAACAAGTAGGGGGTTTAATCTCCTAGAAGGTAGGGGCTTTTTTCCTTGAAGAGAGTATAGCCCAGATCACTAGCACCTTTAGAGGAGAAGCTAAGGTATGGAGTGTGTGTGGCCGGCCCATCTGTGGAGCATGAGAGAATGGAATGATGCCATTATGGGGAGAGAATAATGTTCCCCAGGGGCCTTCAGCTGCTAAATTATCTGTAGGATGTTGGGCTGTACTCCCTGGGTTTGGCCTTTAAAGGACATTTTCCAGCTGCGCCTGTAGTATTGGATGATCTTGTTCATCTTCTTCCTCATTTTTTTGTGTGTGGTGTTCATGTGTAACTCCTGTGTGCTCAGGAGAGTGGGCTCTCCACATGGGCACCTGTTAGAAGACTTCTTGTGAAATTAAGTCAGAGTTTCTTTGTTCTCCATCATTTCAACCTGGCAAACAGCTTTCCTACGCTGATCTATTTGACATTTCTACACGGTGTGCCATGGGAGACCACCAATGGCTTTACGTTTGATCCTCTCAGTTCTTGACTGTCAGCATGTGTGGCATTCCTGAATTTGGAGATGGGATAGCAAATTTAATCTCTGTTCATACTCTTCCCAAAGGACTCCGTAGATTCTGAACTTGAGCTCGACTGAGAGGAGCCATCGAGGTGCTGTGTGGCCAGACTGAAGTAGATTTTATTTCCTTGGTTTTCCCCTTCATTGAAGACTTCTATTTTCCTGTCCACTCTTTTAGATCAAGTCTACTTTGATTTGGATATATTTGAGGTTTCTTGAGAAGGAGGCTGGAGAGCAGATAGATTGGCAAAGTTCCAAAAGTAAAATTGCAATGTGCTTGCAGTGACAGTGTGGGGGGATTAGTCTAATTTTTCCCACCCAACACTGGGAAATTCAATCTTCAATGGAAACCCCTACAGCTCTCCTAAAACATCGTTCTTTGTTTATCTTCCGTTCACCAAGTTTAAGCCGGTGTTAATAAATTAAAAAGAGGAGTTTCTTGTCGGTCCTCATTGGCTTTGTTTTATGCCCATTTCATATTGTTGTCTGTGTTGTAATTCATGCTTTTAAAAAAAGGTACACTGATAACTTAAACTTTATTCATCACATAAGCAGCCAGAGTTCTTCTCAAACTCCTTCAGAGTTGAGTGAAGTCCTGAATTGTTGTGGCGGCATTTTGTCTTCCTATGTCAGATAAGAAAAGCCACTAAAATCCAGTTCCTTCCAGAAATCCTGTCCTCCCAATACCTCTCCCCTTGTCTTCTAGTACAAGAAGAGGTATGACTTATACTGAAAACAGCTCACTTTCTGTCCACAAGAAGCTGTCTCTGAGGTACGTTGGCGTGCCCCTTTGTCTCAAATTCTCATCTATTCCCCTGGCCCACAACACTTGTGTTTCATTTCCTCAGGTGTTAGGAGGAGCGTATTACAGATAGAGCTTGGCACTTGTTACACAGAGTGCTCCTCTGGAAGGAACTTCTGATGTTGAATGAGTCTTTGCTTATAGCTAAAGCTCCCCCCTCCCCCGCCCATGGACTTCTCATATATGTCACTTCCCCCAAGTGTGTCCTCTGGTGGGAAAGAGAATTTGACTGGTGACTAGAGGCTTGCCCACCCGCTTCAAACCAATATGACATCTCTTGACTGTGTCTTCTGGTGGCTAAGATTTGATTTCATCAATGAGCCTTACCTATACTAGTTACACTTAGGGCTGGCTTCATAGTATCCTGAGCATACTCTCCGGTGTGTAATGACAGTTGATTTGGAGCTAATGCCTGGCACAGTCCTGACCCATGTGAGGTTTCCCACTTCTGTGGTTCCTTGGGTGTTTGATGAGATGTGGCTTTGGGCTACACCCTTGCCCACGCTTACACTCATGCTGCTTGTCTCCTGAGTGTGTCCTCTGCTGTGTGAGGAGAGCTGACTTTTGGAAAACGCTTGACCACACTCCTTACACAAATAAGGTTTCTTTCCTGAGTGTGTACATTGGTGTTTGATGAGATACGACTTCCAGGTAAGGCTTGCCCACACTCTTTACACACGTGGTATGTTAGTCTGGGTACTTTAGAGAAATAAAACCAGAATGCTAATAATTATATATATCTATAGATATATATACAGATACATAGATGTACATCATAAGAAATAACAGTTAATTAAATTATAAAGAAGTACAAATGACTCAGTGCAATTCACTCCCGTGAGACAGTTGTGAGACACTGGCAGTCCTTCAAGTCTTGAGGGCCTCAGTGTAGGCCTCTGTAGAGCAATTCAGGCTATCTGGGCACAGGCAGCAAACAGCAAGGCAGGTGACCAACAGCCACATGACAGGGTCCGACAGTCCCCAGCTCAAGAGATGTAAATTCCAATGGTGTGGCGAAGCAGGTCTTGAAGGAACCTCAAATTACAGCAACACAGTCCATGGGGTAGGTGTCCCACAGGTAGTGTAGCTTGCAAATTGAGGCAAAGAACAAGCAAGGCAGCTGCACACTGGTCCGATGATCAAAGAGCGAGAGACAAGAAAGGCGAGGCTTGCTGAGCCATTTATCTCTCTGCCCTTCAATTAATCCCACATGTGTGTTTATCGGCCAGGTTGGTACAATAAACTAACTACCTCACGTAGTTTCCCTCCTGAGTATATCCTCTGGTATGTGATGAGCTGTGTGTTTCAGCTAAAACCTCCGCAACATTCCTTACACACATAAGGTTTCTCACCTGAGTGCCTCTTTTGGTGTCTGACCTACGGCTAAAGCCTTGCCTACATTCCTTGCACACATGGTTTTTCCCCTGAGTATATCCTCAGGTGTATGATGAGACCTGATTTGCAGGTAAAGCCTCACTCACATTCCTTACACATATGTGGTTTCTCCCTCGAGTGTGCCCTCAGGTGTCTGACGAGTTTTGATTTGCAGGAAAAGCCTTGTGTACGTTCTGGGCATCCATGTGGTTTCTTCACTGAGTGTGCCCTCTCATGTGTGATGAGAACTGACCTGACACTGAAGTCACGCCCACATGGCTTACACACATAAGGTCTCTCACTTGAGACTGTTCTCTGGAGTTTCATGACATGTGACTGCTGGGTAAAGGCTCGTCCACACTCCTTACACACATGTGACTTCTCCCCAGTGTGTACGCTCTGTTGTGTGATGAGACTTGATTTGCAGGTAAAATCTCACCCATGCTCCTTAGACACATATGGTTTCTCACCTGAGTGTCTCCTCTGTTGACTAAGGAAATAGGATTTCTGGGAAAGGCCCTGGCAACACTCACTGTGAAAGGGCTCTCCGGTTTCTGAAGTGTGATTTCAGGCTACAGTCTGGCTCGTCCTCTCTGGAAGGCGTTACTCCAAATCTTGAAGTTTCTAAGTCCTTCAAACCCTTGTTTGATTCCAACAGTTTCCCCCGCCTTCGGGTAGAGTCGGCCGCCATTCCTACCACTGTGTTGCCTTCTCTGAGGCTTGTGGACTTCCCCTGGACGGGGCTGGAGAATGCCTTTGAGGTCTCTCTCTCCCCTGTGCTCCCGGACAAGGGTTTGGAGACCTCTCTCTCCTGCCCTTCTGTGTTGTCCCTCCTGCAGTTTTGACCAGCATGCCGGTGGCTCTGGCTGCCCTGGGTTGGATTAACCTGGGTGGAGTGAATCTCTGCACACAAGTCAGGAAGGTATGCAGCATATGCTGCCGAAGGAGTTGCTGGCAGGAGAAATATAGGAGGCAAGAGGGACAGGAGGAGATTTCTGACTTTGGTTCCCAGGAGAGCAGATCCCTATACATGCCCAGCATCGCGTCTCTGTTCAGGTTTTTCTGCTCAGAGCTCAGTGGCTTCCATTCTGCCGCCGAGAAAAGCACAGTGACATCCTTGACTGTAACTGGCTCCAGTCTTGGGGCCTTCTGCTTCTTCTCTTGGCGCCAGCCAGTATCATTAGAAGACAAACCTTTGGTGGCCATCTGCAGGATGGCCATATCTTCCTGTTGCTTCAAGCCAAGGTCTTCCAGGGCTTCTCTTGCTGAGTGTAAGGACCAGGACACGGAATGACCCCAGTCAGTGCAGTGGCTGCCTGGAAATTCGGCCAAAGGTCAACTGGAAGTTATTTCATCTCTAGGTGGGTCTTTGCTGCATGTGGAGTGGCACTGTCATGCCTCGCTAGCTTTCATGTCGCCAGGATCTGCTCATCACCCCGCAGGGACTTCTCAGTGAAGTCTCCTTTGGCCATTCTCTCCAAAATCCACACCTGTAATTCATACTTTTGATACCATTTCTGATATGCAAAATTTGTTGTCTTGAAAATATCTTATAAAGAGTTGAATTATAAATAAGTTTTATGGTGATGAGAGCATGATAGAACTTCCTTGCAAGACGTTGAGCCACCTCACAAGAAACAAGCACAAGAAACTCCACGTTAGAGAAGTAATAAAGTGTGACATTGGGGCCCAGCCAAGAAGTTGAACCATTGCCAAGAATCAACAGATGGTCCAAGGAGCTACCGCCCAAAGTGTGGGGAAACCAGATAAGACTTGACTTGGACATTGGTGACGTCAAAGAGCCAGCCAAGCTGTCCATTTAAACCTGGGTAGGGACACTGACTTTTCAGAGAGCTAGGAACCGAGGAGACATCACCTCTTGTTCTCTCCAATTCTACCCGGGGTGAGCACACCGATGAAGGCAATGCCTGTTGGGACTAGGATGCTAGAATGATATGTGTGAAGAGTGTTGTTTTTATGCCCTTATGTTCATACTTGCATGATATTCTTATCCTTAGCAGTTTGAGTTAATTTTAAGATTTTTATTGTTTGATGTGTGTTTGCAGTGAATAAACTGAGCATTCAAAAATGTCTGAGTGTTAAGTAATTATTGATCATGCTGCTGGTGACATACGGCTGTTAAAAAAAGAGAGAGTCAAATGATATGGTGCACTGAGCAAATCTGCTGCACAAGATCTCTTTAAAGTGTTAGCCATCAAGGGAGTTACTTTGAGGACTAAGCGGCCTCTGGCCCAATCCAAGGTCTTTCCCATCACCTCATATGCATGTGAAATTTGGACATTGAATAAGGACGACCGAAGAAGAATCAATGCATTTGGCTTGTGGTGCTGACAAAGAGTATTGAAAACACCATGGACTGCCTAAGACACCCTATCTGTCTTGACAGAAGTAGGCTGAGAGTGGTCCTTGGAGGCAAAGATGGTAAGATTTTGTCTTACAGACTTTGGGCATCTCGGGAAAGACCTGTTCCTGTAGAAAGCCATCATGCTTGGTAAAGTAATGAATGGGCAACAAAAACTAGGAAGGCCACCCCCCCCCAATGAGGTTGATTGTCATATTAGCTGTACAGTGGACTCCATCATCGGAACAATTGTGAGGACTGGTGCAGGACTGGGCAGTGTTTTATTCTCTTGTGCATAGAGTCACTATGTGTTGGAACCGAACCAAAAAAACAATCATGGAGTTAGTGATTTAGCCTCCCTTCCCCTCTTACCTTGGAAACCATAAAACTGTATTTCTTTTAGTATGAAAACCTTTTATTGATTTTTATGAGTGGTTTCCTCTAATATTTGTTCTTTTCTGCAAAACAGGTGTTCACAATTTAAGTTCTGATACTATTCATTCCAGATTTGGATTTTTTTTTAAAATTTACAATCTTTGGGTCACATACTGGTGGGCTTCTTCCATGTGGACTTAGATGGCAGATTGCTTTAAGACAAACCTTTAAGACCCCAGCTGCCATTCTTTCTGATAGCCTGGCACCAGACTCTGCTGTAGCACTCATATTTTCAGCCATCATTGTAATCGGTCCCCCTTTCTCCCCTCCTCCCCAACCTTCTCCCTACCCTCCTGATATCACTACTCCCATTTCTGTTCCTGAGGGGTTTATCTGACCCGGATTCTGTGTGTCGGTTGAGCTCTTATGTACCTGTGTACATGCTCCGGTCTAGCCAGAACTGAAAGGCAGGACTGGGGTCATGATGGTGGGGGGTGAGGAACCCTCAAAGAACCAGAGGAATATTGTGTGTTTTATCAGTGCTATATAGTGCCCTGGTTCACTCATCCCTTCTTGTGACTCTTCTGTGAAGGGATGTCCAATTGTCTACAGGTGGGTTGGGTCTCCGGTCTGACCTGCCTCATTCTCAACAAATATATATATTTGTTTGTTTGGGGTCTTCTGGTGCCTGTTACCCGATTCCATTGACACCTCATGATAGCACATGCTGGTGTGCTTCTTCCATGTGGGCTTGTTGCTTTTCTGCTAGATTGCCGCTTGTTTACCTTTAAGCCTTTACCCCAGACTATAATACCCTCCTAGCCTGCAAAAAGAAGAAAACAGATAACCCCCTGAGGAAGTTGGCAAAAGACCTGAGCAGAAGTTTCACTAAGGAGGAGACCCGAATGGTCAATATACATGTGAGAAAATTCTCCCAATCATTAGCCATCAGAGAAATGCAAATTAAAACAACTATGCAATACCACCTAATATGCTTGAGGTTAGCCCAAATCAGAAAATCAGAGAGCAACAAATGTTGGAGGGGAGGTGGTAAGACAGGAACTCTCCTCCACTGCTGGTGGTCATGTAGATATGTACAGCCTCCGTGGAAAGCAATCTGGTGATATTTAAAGCAAATGGAAATTGAGTTACCTTAAACCCAGCAATCCCTCTACTGGGCATGTACCCAGAAGAGGTAAGAAAGAGACCACGACCAGTCGTATGCGCTCCAATGTTTGTTGTGGCACAATTCACAATCGCAAAGGATTGCAAGCAACCTAAATTTCCATCAATAGGCGAGCGGATTACAGAACTCTGGCACATACACCCAATGGAGTAGTACGCATCACTAAAAAGCACTGATGATCACTTGAAGCACAGCATCTCATGGGAAGAGTTGGAGGAAATTATGTGAAGTTAACCAATCACAAAAGGACAAATACAACATGAAACTACTGAGGTAAGTATAATCAGCACAGTACGTACAGAAGAAAAGCCACTTCTATCTCACAATTTACAGGTTGAGGTACAGGTAATCTGGCAGGGGACAGATCAAACCCAAGAATGTACATGTCAATCCAACACAATAAAAGGGGGGAAGGGGGAGGGGAGGGAGCAAAGGGGGCAAAAAAGCGAGGGAGACGATGGCACTGGGGGAGTAGGGCACTAACCCACCCAGGGAGAGGGTTTTGTTTATGTCTCCACAGAAATGGGATTGTGAGTGCAGACCCCCCATGGCATGCCAAATCTTGAGGGCAACGTAACCACATGGAGCAACTCAGGAAAAGAGTGGATTACAGGGCCGGCCCCAATCAGAGCCAAACTGAGCCCCCACCTAGACGTATGTGTTACAGAGGACAACACAAAACCTACAGGTTGGAGAGAGGGGCTGGCCTGCACTGCACTTGATCAAACCCCATCAGGTGTTCTACACCCTCCTAGTCATCAATTTTAGATCTCTTGTTCTCTTGTCCCTGGATTTGTTAGCTCCCCACTACCTTTCCCCCACCTCCCTGTCTCCCCTGTCCTTTACAAACCATTGGTCCTGTTGTTTCCTTCTTGGGATTGTTTATCTTGACTATTTTATATAGATAGACATGAAAATGAGGAAGAAGGGGAATGGGCCTATAAATAGTTTCAGGCCTGTCTACTAACCCATATGTATGTTTTCTGATCAAGTCTGATGAAATGTCAAGCTCTGCCCCTGAGGAAGCCCACAAGTTTTTTGGGGGGATTCCTCAGGGACTTCATTGTTTTGCTCTCCTTGCAGCTCTGTTGCGCTCCCTTCGCATTGCACCTTGGTGTGGGTGTTGGGGAAGTCAGACTGGGCACAGTTCCCAAACTGTATATCCAGTGCTGTCCCCTGCAGCGCTGCAGCACTGTGGGTCAGTGAGGGGATGTTGTGTCGCATGGTGGGGCCCACCTTATAGCTCAGCTGTTCTCAACCTGTGGGTCGCAACCCATTTGGGGGTAGAACAACCCTTTCACAGGGGTCACCCGATTCATAACATTGCCAAAATTACAGTTATGAAGTAGCAATGAAAATAATGTTATGGTTGGGGGTCTCCACAACACGAGGAACTGCATTAAAAGGTCACGGCATTAGGAAGGCTGAGAACCACTGCTCTAGTCTTCTCTGTGCCTTGGCTGCTCTGAGCAGGAGTGTCATCCTCAGGGCTTGGTGGGCCAGGATGGGGGTCTCTCTCTCTCCTTCTTCGTTTGCTCCCGTGTGGTCTGGGCAGACCTGCCCCTCTCCCCGGGCTGTATCTTCAGTGCTGTCCTCTGCAGTGCATTCTTCTGGGGAGGGGGTTGAAATAGCTAGGATTGGGGCCGGCCCACAGACCTCTCTGTTAGCTCAATGCTTCATGCCAGTATGTTGCCCTCAAGGCTTAGAGTACCCATTGACATCTGGTCCCTCTCTCCCTTTCCTGTGGAGACTTAACAATACCCTCCACATGGGTGGGTTAATCCTCTTTCCCCCCACTATCTTTCCTCCTCCTTTTTAGTTGGCTGCCATATGCATCCCTGGGTTGGGTCTGACCCCTGCCAGGGTGCCTGGGCCTCACCCCGGGAATTTATGCATTTAGTGGCTTTCCCCCTATGCCCTTGTGCTTTTTAAGCTTACCTCAGTGGACTCATGTTGTCCTTGTCCTTTTGTGCTTGGCTTACTTTGCTTAGTATAATTTCCTCCAAATCATCCCATGCACGATGTGCTTCATGTGTTCATCACTGCTTTCTAGGGATGAGGTGTACTCCATTGTCTGTGTGCACCAGGGGTTTTTGATCCATTCACCTGTTAATGGAAATTTAGGTTGTCTCCAACTCTTTTGCGACGGTGAACTGTGCCACGATGAACATGGGAGTGCAGATGTGGGGCCATGATCTGTTTCTCATGTTTTCTGGCTATATGCCCTGTCGGGGGATAGCTGGGTGAGATGGTAGCTCGATTTCCATTTGTTTTCGGTATCACCAAATTGATTTCCATAATAGCTGCACATACCTACAGTTCCACGGGCAGTGGAGTTCCTATCTCACCACACTCCCTCTAGCACTTGTTGCTTTCTCATTTTCTGAATTGAACTATCTTTGAGGGTGTTAGGGGGTATCTCATAGTTATTTTAATTTGCATTTCTCTTATGGCTAATGATTGGAAACATTTTCTCATATATCACTAGCCATTCAGATTTCTGCCCCTGTGAAACTTCTGTTCAGGTCCTTTGCTCACCTCGTCAGTGGGCTGTTAGTTTTTTTTCTTATTATAGGCTAGCAGAGTAGTGTAGATTTTAGTAATGAGGGCTTTGATGTGTCCTTGCTAAAGATGTTTTCCCAGTCTGTGGGCTCTCTTACTACTTTCTAGGCGAAGTCTTTCTATGTACACAGGTGTTTTCTCTTCCTTATATCCCACTTGTCAGTTTTTGCTTCCTCTGTTTTTGTGCCCTTCCCATTTTTCTGATAGCCTATGTGTTTCCTGCACCAAAGATCATCGGTTTGTCCGAATTCTCTCATTAATCGCCCTAATAGTTTGTGGCTTTACATCGAGTCTGTAATTCTCCTTGACATTATTCCTGTTATGGGTCTGTTCAGCTTTTCTATAGCCACCTGTGGTAATTGGTAATTCGTCTTTATTTCTGCTCTAATTTGTATTATTTCTTTTCTTCTGCTGTTGGAGGAGTTTTAAATTGTTGTTCCCTTAGTTCTAGTTGTTGGTGTGTTACAGTGTTGATTTTGGATTTCTCCTCTTTTTTCACGTGTGCATTGATTTGCTATAAATCGCCCTCTGGTAACTGCTTTTGCTGTGTCTCAAAGGTTTGGGAATGATGTGTTATCATTCACCTTTGTTTCCAGGAAATTCTTAATTTCACCCCCTTTTTGATGTATTTCCCAGTCTTTAAGTAGTATGTTGTTCAGTCTTCATGTGTTTGTCTTTATGGTCCTGCTCTTTCTATGGTTGATTTCCAGTTTTTTGAGATTCTCTCGGCTTGTTGAATGGTTATTTTCTCTTCCTTAGTGATGCTGAGGAAATTTTCTTCCATGATCTCCCATGCTATTTTCTCTGTTGTTTTTTTGTTTTTGTTTGTTTGCTTCTTCTTGTTCTGGGATCTGGTGAGACATAGGTTGTTTCATTTGACAGTGTTCCACATCATTCTCAGGTTTATCTCTGATTCCTTCATCTTTTTAATTGACTGCTCCTCTCGTCTATTTTAGTCAGAGTTATTGTCTTTGAGTTCATTGATTGGGTTTCTCCTTTTCTTCCAATCGATTCCTCGGGTCTTGTACTATGTTTCCTAATTCTGTTAGATCATTATTTATTTGGGGGGATTCCTTTTGGTTTAAGGAGTTTCGGTTTTCAGTTTCTTCCGTTGCTCTCATGAGGGTTCCCAGATCACTGGAAAGGACCTAAGCATAATTTTCTGAGTTCAGTTTCTGGTGGCTGCAGGGCCTCTTTTCTACGAGTACTTCATTGGGCTTGGGCAGTTTTCTGTAGCTGAGGGTTTTTTTAAAAACCTTTTGTGTTTACAGTGGTAGATTGCTGTTTCGTTGGTGTCAGGGCGCAGCTATTAGGCGTGCGTGAACTGCTGGGTTTTGTAGGGGTAGTTGGCTCTGCCTAGTGCACGGGAGAGGTCTACTAGCAAATGGAAAACATACCGTGCTGAAATGGGAAAAGGGGGAGAGAGATAGGTAAGTGGGGAAATTGCTGGAGTGGGGAAGAAAATCGAGACTAAAATAAAAACAGTCATAGTAATAATAAGTAGCTCTCTGATAGGCCAAGAGACTTATAAAAATAATGGTAAAATGTATTTTAAGAGGGGTAGGTATTCAGATTTGATAGTTTTCACCTAAATATATTTCATAAGGAAGAGAGAAAGAGCCTAAAGAGATCGTGGCTGGCTGTGCAGAGAAGAGACGGAGAGACAAAGACTCAGGTGTGGCTTGGCTGTGAGGACTGAAGCACTGAGGCCCAGCAGTGTGAATGTGGATGGCACTGTACACTCAGGGGCGAAAAGAAGAAGCCCTGTTAAGGTGGGTGTGCTGGAAACTACAGGCCTGCCTATTTTGCCCTGTGAGGAATGAGTATTCTCAGGAGGGTGGGATTGCACCAGAAGAAGCATTATAGTAGAACAAAAGTACAAATAAATCAATCAATAACCCAAATACAATAAAATCACCTTGTGGGTGGGGATTCCTGCTCCATTGGTAGTGCCTTGGTTGTGTGCACGTGTGCTGCATGGGTGTGTGTGTGTGACATGTGGGTGTGGTGCGAGCATTGGAGAACAAAGTAGGGAAGAGGGAAGCAGGGGGCATAAAGAGTGCCACGACCAGGACTGTCTGCACCAATCTGCCCATGCAATTTACTACCCATGCAGAGCCTGCAGAGCCCAGCAAGGTAAAAGATCTGGCTGGCTTGGTTGTTTCGGGAACTGAGAAAAAACGACTGTCTCAGGGAAGAGCAAGGCTCTTGGTCGATGGGAATGGGCATTAGTCTGCCGGCATTACTGTTGTCCCACCTTAAGGAACTTTGGTATATGTGGCTTTCAGTTCACTTTATCCCTGCAAGGAAGTGGAGGCTATCCTTCCTAGCGGAGCCTCTCTGGTGGTGGCTGAGCAGATCCCATGCTTGTTATCTGCTGGCCATTCTCCCCTGTCCCAAATTTAAAAAAATAAAAAATTAAAGCGCAACTAATTTGATTTCTTCCCAAACCAGAACAGACACCAACGCATAGTGAATGATGAAACAGTGTTACACTAAGGGAAATCCTTGTGGGGTCTGCCTTGCAAATTTTAAAAAGTTCCCGAGACTTTCCGGTGATGAGAAAACTCTAGTTTTCCTGCTTTTTTCTTTATTAGTAGGCGCTGGCAGCTACTTCTCATTGAGTCATGCCCCAACAGCCAATGACAGCCCTGCTGGCTTTCCTGCCACAGGCTTGACTCCAGCCACACCGTTAGGTCCACTCCTCCTTGAGACGGCAGGTTTTCCTCGGTCATATTTTGAGTGCCTTCTGAACTGGCACTACCTCTGATAACCTCCGGTTGACATTCATGAGGTTTTCAGTATCTGGCAATGTTTTGATGCTATCTCTAAGGTTTTCAATCTATTCTACCTCTGAAGGTGGACAGTCTATTCTTTCTTTGTAGTCTCTTTTTATTCTAGAAGCGCTACTGAAACCTCTTTACTTTGGGTGACCCTGCTGGCATTTGAAATACCAGTGACATTGCTTCCAGCATCATAGAAACACACAAACCACCACAGGACAACACACCAACAGGGAAATGGTGAACTATAGAGATACCACATAATAATCTTTACACATAATACAATATAATCAGATTATATCCCAAATACTCCAAGAATATAAAATCTCAGCGTTGGAACCACAATAAAATCTCCATTTGAAAGCAATGCAGCTCCTGTTAAAATTATTGGCTGTGAGGATACTACATTAAAAAAGAAACAAAGCTGTAAATAAGTGAGCAGCTAACCAAACAATCAATATTATGACCAGTAACATTGTGCTCTTGTTGTCTCATATCAGGATAAACACAAAAAGAGACTCTGAGAGATACATCTTACCCTAGGAGAATTAGGCATTTTCTTGATTTGATAACACATTTCATGAAACTCACAACCCATTAAATAAACCTTATTATTATTATTAATTTATTATTTTAATCTGGGCAGAAGTTTGCAGAGCAAATTCGTTTTCCATTCAGCAATACATACATATCTGTATTGGTGGCAAGAATTGCAATTCCCACAATGTAATTGTACTCTTTCCACTTCCTCCCAGTGTTTATGGTTTCTTTTTGTTTTTAAACATTTTATTAGGGGTTCATACAACTCTTATCACAAGCCATACATATACATACATCAATTGTATAAAGCACATCTGCACATTCCCTGCCCCAATCATTCTCAAAGCATTTGCTCACCACTTAAGCCCTTTGCATCAGGTCCTCTTTTTTTTCCCCTTCATGTGCCCTTGGTAATTTACACATTGTTATTTTGTCATATCTTGCCCTATCCGGAGTCTCCCTTCCCCCCTTCTCTGCCGTCCATCTCCCAGGGAGGAGGTCACATGTGGATCCTTGTAATCAGTTCCTCCTTTCCAACCCACTCACCCTCTACCCTCCTAGCATCACCCCTCACACCCTTGGTCCTGAAGGTATCATCCACCCTGGATTCCCTGTGCCTCCAGCCCCCATATGTACCAGAGTACAACCTCTGCCCTATCCAGTCCTGCAAGGTAGAATTCAGAGGTCAGACAGCATCCACTCTCTATCTTCATGATTTGTTTCCCTCTCATGGTACCCCACTCCCAAGGTACCCTACTGTGTTAGGCTGGATCGATTAGAGAAACAAACTCAATGACACTTACATACGTGTAAGAAATAACTTTATATCAAGAAGTAATTGTGGGGGGAACCCAGCTCTTCACAACTATCACTGGTTTGGTAGGCGCAACTGTACGGTTATGATATACAAAGACTATTGTACAGTCATAGAGAATAGGAGAGATAGGAGAGAGAGTAAAATAAAGAAGACAGACACATTTCATGATAGCATGCTCACTTTAGATCCTTTTGATGGTACACGTGGAGGTGGGAGACGAGAGAGCAGGAGAGAGCCCTGTGATTTCTAACCAAAGCTTATATATCTTTGGGGGCATGCAAGCCTCTTGATTACAGATATTGTCCTAGGTCATAGGAAGGGGTTGTAACAGGCAACACAAGCAATAGGAGGGGGAAGACCTAGGGGTGTACAGGCAATAGTAAAAGGAGGAAATAGGGGTACATATGTGGCAAGATGGGCGGACCCTAGACTCAGGATAATAGCCTAACCTGAGTCATCCTTGAGTGGTCCCGACCTTGACCTTGCCTTCAGGCTCTCCTTCAAGGGAACAGTCACTATCTTATCAGAAGGGAGTAGGCCCTACTTAGGGGGAATCGAACTATACAGTCTGGTTGCTCTAGATCAGCAGTTCTCAACGTGTGGGTCCCAACCCCTTTGTGGGTCAAAAGACCTTTTCACAGGGGTCGCCTAAGACCATTGGAAAACACACAAATATTTCACAGTATGTAATTACATATTGTTTTGTGATTAATCACTATACTTTAATTATGTTCAATTTGTAACAATGAAAATACATCCTGCATCTCGGATATTTACATGATGATTCATAACAGTAGCAAAATTAGAGTTATGAAGTAGTAATGAAAATAGTTTTATGGTTGGGTGTCAGCACATGAACTGTATTAAAGGGTCGAGGCATTAGGAAGGTGGATAACCACTGCTCTAGATGGCTGATAACCCTTAGGGAGAAAAGCCTCTGGCCAATTTTCCTTGACCTAGTGTACAGTCATTTACCATGTATAGCAAGCAGCGTCTTATGTTTGGCACATATTTGGGGGAGGCAACTTGGGAGAAATCTTTCTGTACCCCACAATGCATCAATAAAACATCCCAGCCTGGTCCAACTAAAGTCCATGAGTCCATCTTAGTCCATAAGTACAACACTAGTGCAAAGGTCCCTGTTCGTACTCATATAGCCACGTGTAATGATGCAGAAGACAGGAAGATCATGGGCCTATGGGTGCAATGTTGTATGGATCCAAATGCAATGGCCACATCACAGGGCTTCCAGCAACCAGGGTCAGCCAGCAATAAGATTAAGGCAGAGAGGGTCAGGGGTGGGGGTAGAGATTCCCACGGCTCTCCTTATGAGAAGACCATGCCCACAAGAAGTCACCATCAGGCTGTGTCCTTATGGACAGGCCTACACGTTTATATAGCTTCAAGCTGACATGAAATTATTTAACGACCTGTTAATTTCCCTTATACTCCCCAGCATTGTGTCACCTATGGGTTCTGTGTGGCACAGAAGTAGAGTGCGGGGGAGGAATGCTTGGTGTCAGAACAGGGTAAACAGGATAAAGCATGGAGACACATCTGACCTTTGCCTCTTGGCAATAAAAAAGCCAGAGGAGGTCACCTATGGGCTCCCTAGTCATTCACCGCAATCAGCAATGCTAAAGAGCTCTAAGATTTGCGGAGCCAAGGCCAAGGCAGTAGGCCCACTTGGGACCCAGTAAGCACTAGGGAAGGACCTGCCTGTGGGTGCAGCTGAGAAAGAGCTGAGCGCTCTCTTGGCTGAAAGCTGTGCTGATTGAAGTGCATCCTGCCTCCTGAGTTGTATCCTGTTACCTCCCAGCTCATTCTGACCCTAAGTTGTAAGCTGCTGTGGTGTTGGTAAGCACTGGATCCTAGCAGAAGATTGGTGGCTCCACCCCGCCAGTGGCTCAGCAGGAGAAACATCTGGCAGTCTGCTCCTGCAGATTTACAGCCTTGGAAACACTCCAAGACAATTCTATTCTGTCTATGGGGTGGCCAGGAGTCAGAATCCACACAATGGACGCATTTTGGATCCTTGCCTGTTGGCAAGAGGATGTCAGATATAGTCTCTCATGCTGTGATCTTGATTCTCCTTCTACCTCTGGAAGTTACATGACACCTGATGCTACGACGTCGTTGGTGGTGCTAAGAGTTCTGATTCATAGTGACCCTATGCACAACATAAGGAGCACTGCTCAGTCCTGCACCATCCTCACAGTCGTTCCCATGCTCCATCCCATTGGTGTAGCCACCATGTCAGTACATCACTTGTGGATCTTTTTCATTGGCCCAGGCATGAGGCCCTTGTCCAGGAACTGGCTCCTTCTGACTTTATGTCCAAAGTACATAGGGTTGTCTCACCATCCTCACTTCTTTTTTTTTTTTAAACAATTTATTAGGGGCTCATACAACTCTTATCACAGTCCATACATATACATACATCAATTGTATAAAGCACATCTGTACATTCTTTGCCTTAATCATTTTCTTTTTTTTCTCCTCTTTTCTTTTTTTACATTTTATTAGGGACTTATACAACTCTTATCACAACATCCTCACTTCTAAGAATTCTGACTCTATTTTTTCCAAGATAAACTTGGTTGTTCTTCTGACAGTCCATGGTATATCCATTTCAACACTACTGTTTGAATAAATTAATTCTGCTTTTGTCCATCTTATTAATTATCCAGCTTTCATATGCAAATGTGGTGATTGAAAATACCATGGCTTGTGCCAGGAAACCCTTAATCTACAAAGTAAAATATTTCCTTTTAACACCTAAGAGAGGTCTTCTGCATTTTATTTGCCTAATGCACTGCATCATGGGATTTCCTGACTGCTTGCTTCCATGAGTGTTGATTGTGGACCTAATGTACAATGTTGCTTATTGGTCCAGATGTCAGAGTTTCAGTTTTCTTTATAGTGAGGTACAACCCATCCTGATGGTTCCAGACTTTAATCTTCATCAATAAATGCTTTAAGTCCTATTAGCTTTCAGTAAGCAAGGTTGTGTCATCTTCCTGTGGCAGGTTGCTAATGGGTGTTCCTTCGTTTTGCTGTGGTATTCTTTACAGCGTCCACCTTCTCCAGCTATTTGCCCAACACACAGATTCAACAAGTGCAGAGAAAGGAGACAACGCCAAAGCACACTTCTCCTCATTTTGAACTTGGCGTATCCCCTTGCTCTGTGTGAGCCAATGCCTCCTGGACTTTTACAGGCTCCTGGTGAGCACATGATTTCAACTCTTCACAATATTATCCATAATTTCTTATGATCCACACAGAATGGTTTTGCAATAAAACACAGGCAAACATCGTTCTCCTACTCTCTGCCAAGATTCATCACAGGAGCAGTAATATCCCAGGGATCCTGACTTCTAGAGAGTACAGCCTAGGAGACCGCCTGGGGCAGTTGTGCTCTGCAAGTTGCTGAGAGCTCCAATCAAATTTAAAGCTAACAAGTCTATGCCCCACTCTGGCTTCTTCACGCTCCACTCCAATTTGTTAGGTGTATCAGCACCTTTTCTTCAAGTGTTGCAGGTACCAAGAGACTTCAAAATGTTTATGGAAAACTTCCATTATCTTTTCTTTTAAAAAAATCACTTTATTGGGGGCTCATATAATTCTTATCACAATCCATACATCCATCCATTGTGTCAAGAACATATGTACATTTGTTGCCATCATCATTCTTAAAACATTTGCCTTCTTATCTTTTCATTGTTTTCCCATGAACCATTGAAGACCTTTATATATAGCGAACACACAGAATATCTTTTTCTACTCTTTACAATGACCATTCAATTGACAATAATTATGTTCTTGTTGCTTAACCATAAACCTTAACTATTCACACATTTTTCCATTATCCTAACAAAAGTTGAGTGTCCCTTAAAGATGGTCTTCCTTCCCTCTGCTCTCCTCACTGGCGTCCAGTTGCTACCAACTCCTTGCGACCCTTTGGCACAGGATAGACTTGCCCTGGAGTTCCCGAGGCTGTAACTGTTTGTGGAAGTAGGCAGCATATCATTCTCCGGGAGAGCCTGAGGTGGTGTTCAAACTGCAGACCTTGAGGTTAGAAGGCCACCATGTAACGACTGCGCCTCCAGGGCTCCTTCGCCCAGCCCTGGTCACCCGTCGTAAAGTTCTCTCCACATCGACTTGCCTGTTCCAGATGCTTCGTGTAAGTGTGGACATGCAACGTTTGTCCTTTGGTAGGTGACTTATTTTATTCAGCAAAATATTTTCGAGGTTCATTTCTTTGCAGCGACACTGGAAACAGTTCTGAAGACACAGCGGGAAGGACTCAGATCTACCGGAGGTTCAAAGGTTCACGTGGCCAGTCCAAACGGTCCTGTGCGGGAAGGGGAGCCCTGGCGGTCACTGGAGCGTTAGGCGGGTTTTGTAAAGTCATCTCAGGAGGCTCCCTTGGGCTTTGGGGCGTGTAATCTGCTTCTAAAAGTAGGGGCGGGGCTTTCCAGCCTAGCGCGGCGGCTGTGCGCATGCGCGGCTGCTGGACCACCTCCCGCACTTGCGCGAACCACAGCGTCCTCCCGCAGCAGCAGGCTCCGCTCTCCGCCAAGGTCTCCGGATCTCTGCCTCTCGCCGCCGGCTCCACCTGCAACCATGAGCTCCTGCAGCCGCGTGGCGGTGGTGACCGGGGCCAACAAGGGCATCGGCTTCGCCATCACGCGCGAGCTGTGCCGGCACTTCTCCGGGGACGTGGTGCTGGCGGCGCGGGACGCGGAGCGCGGCCGGGCGGCCGTGCAGCAGCTGCAGACCGAGGGCCTGAGCCCGCGCTTCCACCAGCTGGACATCGACGACCCGCAGAGCATCGGCGCCCTGCGGGACTTCCTGCGCCGCGAGTACGGCGGGCTGGACTTGTTGGTCAACAACGCGGGCATCGCATTCAAAAGTAAGGTGCTGGGCGGGCTTGCTGGGGGCCCCCGCAGAGTCATGGCCGCTGGCGACTGGGGGTCTCCGGAGAGCTCCCTGGGATAGAGAGACCCCCGAGGTGGGAGCGGAGTCCGTTCGCAGTCTGGTAGACCTTCACGTTTCCCCCGCTGAGACCTTTCCAGTTTGCTTCAAACGTTTTCTCCACGACTGAAGTTTACAGCAGCCAAGGAAACTTTTCGCTGTGTGTTTTCGAACAACTAAGACATTGCAAAACAAAAATAAAGTCCACAAGCTCGTGTGTGTGTGTGTGTGTGTGTGTGTGTGTGTGTGTGTGCCAGCCGCCCCACGGGAACCAGAGAAGCTCGCACCAGAAAACGGTCATCCAGCAGGCTCCTTAGCCTTCACTGGGTGTCCTAGGCACTATTTGGGGTGGGGTGGGGGGCCCCAGGGGGGGAGGATGTTAATCTATCTGTAGAACTTGATGACATTGTTACAATTGAATCACTCTGTTTTTTCCTTCCCCAAAGATGCTGATCCCACACCCTTTCATACTCAAGCAGAGGTGACCCTGAAAACCAACTTTTTTAGTACCCGAAACGTGTGCACAGAATTACTGCCTCTCATAAAGCCCCAAGGTAAGTGGGAGCTGCAGAACCCCAGTGTGGCCCCGCCCCTGCTGGAGCTGACCTCTGCCCGCCACCCTCAGCTCTGAGCCTCCTCCAGGGTGTGGTTCAGCTGAGGACTTTGCCTCCTCCAAGGCCTAACCTGGCAGCTCTCCTGCCAGAGCTCTTTGCACACCTGGGTCCTTCTTACCCACGATGCCTTGCTTCTAATGCCCCAAGGATGGATTCGCATAGGACCCATCTCTTGTCACCTGTGCTTCCTCTGCTCCAGAGTGAACTTTCTCAGTCCAGGGAGCTGGCCTCCTGTTGGTGGCAGCAGCACTTTTACTCGTTCATTAAACAAACATTTCCAACACATTTTATTGTGTTCTCGGTGATGAGTTACAGTGATCGAAAATCATTTCAATGATGTCTACACAGCCTGTCCAGCAACACTGCTGACATTCTCCAGAACCCTTGAACTTCCTCAGGATTTCTGGTCTAGTGGTTCCGTTTCTAGGTGTCTGGTGTCCCTGTACTCTTGTCTTCTCATCTTTGCTTTAGAATAGTTGTTAACCATTTGGCCACCTGTGGATTTTTTTTTTAAAGACACTTAGTACTCTTTATCTTGTGACTTAATCTGTTATTTAATTTTAATGGGGGAGGCAGCCTTGTTCTTTTCATTTGTAACATTTGTGGACATTTACAATATTAAAGGAACTTAAATTCAATTAATTTTTTTGAAGAATGCTAGATATGAATATGAATATAATTAAAATAATGGCCCAAACTATTGTGTCAAAACTTATAGCTAAACACTTGGTGTTAGTATATCTCCATATGGTCCAAGATTTTGATATAAAGTACTTTGGCTGCAAGGATGGACATTTGATTTCCTCCAGTAATAGAAATATCTCTTAATGCTGGAGAGCTGTTTCTCGTGTCATTGTTTCTATTTTTATTTTTAACGCTGTTGGTTTTGGCACAGCTGTCTGCAAGAATGGGAGGAAGAGGAGGTTGTCTACTCCAGTTGAGAGTTCCAGTCTCAGATACCCAGCAGGGCAATTCCACCCTGCCCCATAGGGGTGATGTGAGTGAGCATAGATTCCATGGTGGGGAGGTGCTTTATCTTGTTGTTGTTCTGGTTTTTTTAATCTGCAAGAATGGAACAAAAGCATACTTTACCAAAGTAATTAGGCTAATATTTGGAGAATGACAGAGGTCAGTGTAACATATCTACATGAATACTTAATTCCTTTCTTTAGAAAGAATGTCTTATTTTTTTAAGAAGGGTGTCTTCATTAAAATAAGCATATGTCCACAAAGTAGGCTTTCTTTGAATGAGAAATTACTTAATAATGATTACAATTCTATTTGCACATTTCTCAAACAGGGCAGAATTATAACCTGACTTTGAAACTATATTTGAATAAACCCCAAAACTATTAACTCTTTAGGTATAGCCTAATACTTTTTAACAAGCCTAATAATTTTTCCTCTAAGCAAGCGGTCTATTTGTTGTAATTCCAATATAAACTACAGAGAATAGGTTTTCAGGAGAGAGATATCAAAATGCTGTGATTGAATTTCAAAATATGCTACCTAGTCTCACACGCAGAAAAAGTTCTGAAAAGTTGAAAAACTACACCAAAACTGTTAAGTAGTACCCTTCACGTCTCAGAATCTATGCAAGCACAGAATCTAACCTACCTTATCCTTTAAACTTCCAATAAAAGAACTGGTAAGTAAAGAAGTAAAACTACAAAAACCTGCCCTGGTTCTTCAAGCAGTTTAGATAAGGGGTACATGATCCTGGAAGATGTATTCCCCCCTCCTCCCTAACAAGGTCTGCAAGTCCTAGTTTGTCAGACACACACCCTCACCCCCAGGTCAGCAGTGCCTGCTTAGGATGAAAGGAGGTTCTCAGGCAAGTTGTCAAAGGACATATCATATTCTTATTGTTTTTATGAAAAAATACACCTGTTAGCTAGTGTTTCTCGTCAGATCTTGTTTCTTCTATATAAACATTTCCATTTATATAACACTGAGTTCATTTTTCCTACGTTCTCATTCCTGTGCCAATGCGTGTCACTGCAGCAGACATTTCTTGGTTCCATTTCTTGACAAAACCAATATTGCTCTCCATCCTCCAGCACTTTACTTGCCTCACCTGGAATGCAGTAAATGGAGTTCAAGTAGAGAGGTCCCATCCTCTATACCATCTTGCTGAGACCCCATCATCCCCTCACATCTCAGGAGTTTGCCTACCAGTTTCTCCTTGGTTCATCATGTCCATCCCAGCCTTCCCTCAGTCTCTCTACTGTCATTTCTGGACGAATACAAAACCACCTGAGTGGCCGCCCTCCTGGGCTTCCTTCCCTTGCACCGTCCACTGACAGCAGACTTCCCCTCTTGAAAACCCGCAGGAAGGAAACCCAAGCTGCTGTGCATGGTTTACAAGGATCTCTGTCACCTGACGCTGCCTGACAGCAGGCTCTCTCTACCGCCCTATCACCCTGCTCAGTGTGCCCTAGCGTACTGTTTTTATAACCCTGGCCCTAAGGCCCAGCCTGGGAGGGACACACCAATCCCGCCAATGTGCATTTGGAAAGCCAAGCTGCCACTCTTAGGGAATTTGAAGCGGGCTATGAATGGAGGACACGCATGTACAGTGTGCCCGCCAGTCTGCTTGATGGTGTCACGTCTCACCTCACCCCCTTCTCCCAGCCTGCTCCTCCTAAAAGGCTCTACTTGCCCAAGACGGGCTCCGTGGGTGCCACAGAGTGGTTCTCTCCAATGATGCCTGACCCCTGCAGCTGTCCAGCCCCCGAGGGCAGGTTTAGAACTCTGCGTGACTGCTAGGGCTGCTGTGGACAACCACAGCATCTTTGTGGCCGACAAGATGAGAAACTCATCCTCGCCCAGTTCTGGAAGCTGGGAGATTCTTCCCTTCCGTCAAGGGGACGCCACCTATTGGATCGGGACCCGCCTTCCTTCCCTGTGTCCTCATGCTCAGTTTGCAGAGAGTATCTTCGAAGGCCTTATTTCCAAAGTCATGCTCACAGATAACCAATGGGTAGGACTTCCCCGCGAATCCTTTGCAGAGCCGTCATTTAATACGGAACCAGCTCCTATGCCACCACCACCCCATGTGCATACATTCATCATATGACTCATGCTGGGTCCATTTGGCTTTGCTGATAGATTTTCTTTGAATGCTCACTGTTTTATTCAACTGCATGATGACAATTAAAATCCTATTTGCACATTTCTGTGAGGGGTCGGAATTATAACCAGAACTGATTCAATTTAGACTTGCCTAGCAAAGATCAATTCCCAAATGGAATTATGTCTGTAGATATAAAGGTTAGAGTCCCAATGCTTATTTTGGGAATAGGGGGTACACAATTTATCCCATGACCTTCCCAATATTCTCAGCCTGGTTCAAAGAAAACAACGCCATGACTCTTGGGTCTCAGAAAATATCCGGAAGTAGAATGTTCAGTGCACGGATTGTCATAGAGAAGGAAAAGGGGGTTTGTGCCATTAAGGACTGCTGAAGGCTCCCTGTAGACAGACAGATGTGTGTTTTTAAACACTTTTGAAAATCCTGTCTTTAAAATGAATAATTTTTAAATATACTGGCCACGCCCAAAACTAGGAATATTGCAACAATTCCCGAGTAGCCATGACCTAAATTAAAGTATCGGACAGCGGCAGGGTCATCTAAGCCCCTTAAGTAGTCCCTCCTAACTGGTCTTCACGTCCCCCCAGCTGCCATGCTGAATTTGAAAGGATATTTTTACTTATTGCTGCTGGAGCTTAGGGTTTGGGTTGGTTGGTTTTCTCAAAGTCATATTGTATATTTTTGAAAGGCAGATGTTATAAACCAAGACTTAAAGAGATATTGCTTTTCAGCTTTCGAAGGTCAATGTCACTGGACTGTGCTTAGGGAAACCTGGTGGTAAGTCTCCTGGGGCTGCTGGAACAGGAGCACCTCAAATGGTTGCCGGTTCAGAGCAGAGACTGAGCTCCTCACAATCATGGATTCTAAGGGTCCAACTCAGGGCCTCACCCCTGGGGATGCTTGCCATGCACCCCGCTCCTATTTCCAGGGTCTGCTGGTGGGCTTCAGCACTCCTTGGCTTGTAGGTTGTCTCCTTTATGATAGGTGCCTTCCCCCTCTGGGTGACTGATTAGGTGGATGACCCACCCTACGGTGGTCTGGCCTCTTTAGCACAACAAAGTATACCCCATTTTCAGACAGGATCAGGAGACAGGACTGCAGGAGATCTGTGGGGACACAAATTAATCTATTACATCTACCCCCCCCCCTACTTCGTGATCCTGCAAAGAGTCAGTGGGACAGGTGTGGTTCGATGCTGCCCGCAATGAACTTTGTAAATGTTGCCATTGTACTGAAGAGCACTGATGTGCAAATTGTCTAGGTCCCTAGTGCAGTCGGGATCTAGAGCTGCTAGCTCTGTGACTCCCAGAGTGAATGATCCTCTCCCCCACCCCACCCCTTCTGACACACACACACACACACACACACACACACACACACACACTGATACCTCCGTTGTCCAATGGCTCCTAGCTAGAACTTTCCACCATTCAAACAGCATGTTGGAGGAAATCTGATCAGGTTTCACAACTTTGCAGGATATGCAAACCGAATAAGCGCCATGAAAATAACGTGTCTGGCTTGAAAGTCACTTTTGCCTCGGTTGATACGAACACATGATGCTTCAGTGAGAGTGCCGCTCTTGCTCAGATAACATACACTGCTTCTGTTGGTGCATCAAAACATGAGTCACTAGGCTGCTACTGCTTTTTTTGCGCTTTGTTTTCATAAAATAAACTATCTCCAAAGAAAGTTAGTGATACTATCAGTAAAGCTAAGAGGAAAACTGAGAATCACGATAAAATTAAAGCAATCATTGAAAATTTGAATGTAGAAAAAGAAAGAAATTTTAAGTGTAGTTGCTGGGTTTGTTTGCTTTTACTTGAATGATTTCTTTATATAAAACTTAGGTAAATCTAGAGGGAGCGGCTAGATTAATAGCTTCTTAGGATTAGAACGGGAGCTAATAATAATGGCTATAATTTGAAGAAATTATTGATTAGGAGATGACTGTATAACTCTTTAATATACTTAAACGCAGAATTGTATGATACATGAGTTATTTGGCAAATAAACCATTGTTTTTTTTCTTTTTTAATGTTCTGGAAAAGCCAGCTGCAGACTTAGTTCCTCTGCCTGCAGTACTGAAATCCAGTGAAGTTTCTGAGTACAGTTACTCTAGAGACCACACCTTCACAAGTAGCCCCCGTTATCTCAGTTGCCTTGGATCCTTGCTTTGGACCCTGAGCATCTGGGCAGTGAGGCGCCCATACTGAATGTCAGCAATGTTTACAAGTCGGTCATGCCGCAGCTGGGGTTCAGCGCACAGTTAACTCAGTGGCACGATACACTGTCGGTGTTGTACAGCCATCGCCAGTATCTACGTCAAGTTTTTTGATGTTCATCCCAAATGGAAATGTTAGAACATTTTTAATAGAACAATCTGTGGAAAAGATACCCTTTTGGTTTTGCCATCAGGAGCTTGATAGAAACTTGACAGGCTTGGTGTTTGATACTGGCCTTTGCCGTGCCTCTCTTTGCTATCTAACAGTGTTTATTGTTTTTCAGGCAGAGTGGTCAATGTGTCGAGCATGGTTAGTCTCCGTGCACTTAAGTCCTGCAGCCCGGAGCTGCAGGAGAAGTTCCGCAGTGACACCATCACAGAGGAAGAGCTGGTGGCCCTCATGAACAAGTTCATAGAAGACACAAAGAAAGGGGTGCACCAGAAGGAGGGTTGGCCCAACACTGCATATGGTGTGTCGAAGATTGGTGTCACCGTGCTGTCCAGGATCTACGCCAGGAACCTGAGTGCACAGAGACCAGGCGACAAGATCCTTCTGAATGCCTGCTGCCCAGGGTGGGTGAGAACTGACATGGCGGGGCCCAAGGCCACCAAAAGCCCAGAAGAAGGGGCAGAGACCCCTGTGTACTTGGCCCTTTTGCCCTCAGATGCTGAGGGGCCTCACGGGCAGTTTGTTATGGAGAAAAAAGTTGAGCAGTGGTGAGCTTGACTCACAGAGTGTCATCCTTGGGCACCATTTTGTTCCTATTTTGATTCAGTTACAGGACATCAATCTGATACTTGTCAACATTTCTAATCCTACTAATTCTTCTGTGATTCCCCCTCCACCTCCTACCCCCAAATGTTTTAAGGGGGAAAAAATATGTGTAATCTGTGACAAGAATAACCAAGGATTAGTAGATGAATAAAAGTGGTTCTTGATAATGCCTAGTTTTGTGTGGATTATTTGAAAAACAAATGTTTTTTTCGTCAGTCTTCCCACAGCTCTCGCAGTATGTCATTTTCAATGCCAGCGTCCTGAGCAATCAAAGCACTGGGGAGGGCTTATCTTTTCCAAGCATTCTTTGCAGGTATGCCCTCTACCCGTCTAACAGAACCACTTTAAGGGATGAAGGCAGTGGGCTTAACCTCTCTACCCATATTTCACAATAATCATTCTTATCATACATTGTTCTATCAATAACAATTGGAAGAAGAAATCAGTGTAATCTTTGAACAGCCAGTCCCTATTCACGATTCTTAGAATTAAATTCTTTTTCATCGGAATTATCCCATTCATAAGCAATGGGATATTGGGCCTCCAGCCGCATCAAGTCAGGACCTCACCTTCCGTCCACCGTGTTAACAAAGCAGCATGGCCTCAGAGAAGTTCAAGGGGAAATTTCACCCCGAGCCCCAGATTTATCACATTCATTTTCATCCTTTCAGACAGGTATAAACAAAAATCAAAACCTTCACTTCCTGTGTCCTTTCCAGAAAACAGTCGAGTAAACAGTGTGGCAAAGAACAAAAACTACCCTGTTAGAGAGGAAAGACAAGTATATACTCTCCATCTTCATGATTTCTTTCTCTAGTATTCCACTCCCAAGGTGCAATAATATTTTAGGTTGACTAGAGACACATATGTGTGTTAGAAAGAGTTTTATATCAGAATTAATTGTATATCAAGAAAACATCCTTACCATGAATCTAGTTGGGCCATGTGGTTGGAGATACCTGGGGTGAGTGTGCAAATAGGTCTCATCATCACTGGTTCTCTGACCCCTGGCCTGTAAGGGACAGACTTTATGATATCTACCCTCTGAATAAAAATGCTATGTACATGCAAACAACACAGAAAAAAACATCCCATCCCAGTCCAACTCAAGTCTATAAGACTGGTACTAGTCCATAAGTTCCTCTTCAGACTCAGGCAGTTAAAAGCAATGATGCAGAAATATCACAGGTGGGTGGATGCAGAGTTTTGTGGTTCCAATGGCAGGGGCAGGGCTCTGGCAGCCATCAGGGTCAGCCAGCAGGTAGGTGAAGGTGGGGAGCCACACCCATGAGGAGTCACCATCAGGCTGTGACCTGATTAACAGGCTAATTTCATCTCTACACTTTTATATAACTTCAAACTGGCATGAAATGATGTATCCACCACACCCATCATAGAATTTAAAAAATATTTTTAAAAGATCTTTGACCCCTTTATTTATTTACTTAACTTCTCTCAGTAAGCAATTTAGCATTCTCTTCCCTAATACAACCTTTCCTTACAATTAAACTCATCAGATGTTAGGATCCTTTAAACCACCCCCCACCCATACTCTTTCAGGTTTTTACACCTCCTTTCTCCTCATTCTGGAACTACTAGTTTTTCACATTCAGATGAAGTGATCCCTTCCCCTGCAAACAAACACAGTTCATCTAGTAATCACCTGCTCAAATTACTTTGAAAGGTTTTTGAACTCTTATGATTGGCGGTCCGAGAGTGCCCTCCTCTGCAGTTACCGCTCCCTTTATAGGCTGAAAGCTGAGACCTGAAGCTGCATTTAGTTCTGGGCCTCAAGGGTTTCTAAGGGCCTCTGGCAGAGAAGTAAGGCTGACCTTTTTCACGATTTTGACTTTTAGCCCACAGTTTTCTTTCACTCTGCCCTTGGCACTTTTAAAAAAAGTAAGCTGTGTTGTATTAATGGTTTTGGGTTAGTTTGGGTACATTAGAGAAACAAATCCACAGACACTCATGTAAAACAGAGAGTTTTATATAAAGGGTAAGTGCACATCAAGGAAACATCCCAACCCAGTGCTGCCCAAGCCCACAAGTCCAACATTAGCCCTTATGTCCGACACCAATCCACAAAGCCCTCCTCCATCTCACAAAATGCACGCAATGATGCCGACTGCAGGAGGAAAGCCGAATCAGTGAACGTGTAAGCATCTCAGCGCTGGCAGGGGTCTCCACATGGCAGCACGCAGGGCTGCATTGGGGTAGGTCCATGCAGCTTCTTGGGGATGTCTTGCAGGAAGTAAGTCTTGCCAACTGAAGCAGGGAACTGGCTAAGGCAGCTGCACCTTGGTCTGACCATCACAAAGCAAGAGACCTGAGAACTAGAAAGGCGAGGCTCACTGAGCCATTTATCCCTCCATCCTTCAATTAACCCCACATGTGTTTATCGACCAGGTTGGCACAATAAACTTTGATGATACCAGGTTTTTTGTTGTTTTGGTAACAAAAATCTAGGTTCAGCCAGAAAAATTTAAAGATATGCATATGACTTCAAGCCTCTGGCTAAGAGGGGAAATATTTGTCCATTTTGAATATATTGTTCCATTATAATTTTTACCTTTTGGCTTCTAAAAATTCCTCTACGATTGAGAGAACACATTTATAGTTTATGTTGGGGGTCCACCTAGTTTCTGTTAACTATATTAGGACAGCATTTTTCCATATGATCCTCATCAGTGATTTTAAGTCGAGATAAAAACCTCTGTTAGAAAAGGCTCAAGGCAGAAGCAGCACTGCCGATTCCCAAGCAGAGGAGCACCTTGCGATGCTGTTTCTCCAGCACCACCAGTCCGTTCTCACTACAGCGCCAGGACGAGTCCGGTTCGTGCTAGTCCGCAGAGATCTCTCATCTACCTCTGCCGTGGGATCCGCCGTGGGAAATCGGCTGAAGCGACCGAGTCCACGAGAGAGAAGGGAAAGTTCCTAAGTTCACTGGTAGCTTAAACTTTGAAACCGCAGAAGAAACATTGGGGGAAACGCACAGACTGTGTGGGAACCGGAAATGCTGCAAGCGAAAGATTAAGAGGATTTGCTTTTTGTCACTTTTCATCCATGGCTGAGCTTAGTGTTGCCATGGCTACAAGACCCCATTTAATTGATGGGCAAGTGGTTGAGCCCAAACATGCTGTAGTAAGAGCGGAATCTAGAAAACCAGGAATTCATGTAACTGTGAAGAAGCTGTTCATTGGTGGAATTAAGCTACCGAGGAGCATCACCTTAGAGGTTTCTTTCAGGAATAGGGAGAATTTGGTACCATTAAGATAATTACTGATAGGCTGGAAAGAAAAGAGGGTTTTGTTTTGTTACTTTGATGACCATGATCCTGTTGGATAAAACGGTACTGCAGAAATACCACACTATTAATGGTCCTAATGCAGAAGTTAGGCAACACATGGAGGAGGTCCACCGTTCTAGCAGTGGAAGAGGAAACCTCAGCTGTGTATTTGGAGATTCACCTGGAGGAAAGGTTGTACCTGAACCAGGAAGTAACTTTAGAGCTGATAGATATAACGGAGTGGTCTTGGACTGGGCAGTGGCTCTAACGGGCATGGAGGAGGAGCAGGAGATGGCAATGTGGAGGTAGTCCTGGTGATGGAGGACGAGGAAGAGGATATGGTGGTGGAGTGTGCGATAAGTCGAGCCCAGCTCTTTTCTTACAAATCGAATGGGTTTGAGAAAGGCATAATCTGCATTGAGAAAACTTATAGATAAGGGTCGTCAAAGTTGGAGAGCTGGGTTCCCTGAAGCACGGACACCTCAGAGTTCAGAACTTTATTCAAGGCAGGTTTAGATACACTCCCTGCACGTAGCCTGTATCTCGTAACAGGCTTACACAAAGAAACATTAATACATCAGCTAGACTCTTTGCAGGCAGGAGGGGGAATAAAGTAAGGAAGTTATATTTTTGCAGACTGATGCTTTCCTGCAGTTTTTGCCAGGAAGTAGGAGGCAATGTGTCTGTTTTATCTCAGGCAGAGAGACAGGCCATCTGCTGCTTCATCAGCTCCTGTAGTTGAGCCACCAGTGACTCCCAAGGGCCTTGAACCTTGGAAGGCAGTGGTCCTGTCCCATTTGCCTAAGGAGCAAACGGCTTTGCTCCCACAACTTCCCCTTTTAAATTTTCTAACCAGAGTCAAATTGATTTGCCGCACAATCACTTTGATTGTACAATACAATAGTCAAAAGCACATCAAGCACATTTCAATAAGGATACAAATAATAAGTAAGACATCTTCATCAACAAAATGCAGAACAACACACAAGAAATATTTTCAATCCTAGGTTGGCCAAGCATACTTCCTACATTGCAGATGAGTTTGGGGTTTCCACTGTACTCCATAACCTTTCACAACTGGATGTTCACAACTTGAGCATTGATACTTTTTTTCTTCAACATTTAGATGGCTGCTTTTTAAAATAGAACCCTTTAAGACCCTAGACACTGTACCAATTGATAGCTGGGCAATCTACGCCAGACATTATACCATCTGCTGTCTTCACCACAATTTCTTACTCATCCTTATCTGCAGTGATAATTTAAAGAAGGTGAATATCAAGTAAGGTCATATTATCAGAACAAACCATTCTTGTATGGAGGCTAGAGTTCAGTAGGACCCAAAAGTCCATCTGCTTATCTACGGAATATGCAGGTTCAAAATAAGAATACTATCTTCACAAACTTTACACAAAGTATCGTTAAGACGTGCACAAGCTAGAAAAGTAACATTGAATGCAATTCATTTACCATGTTTTCAACAGCAAAACAAAACTAGATTTGATCCCCTCTAGTATTTTCTTTTTAAATTAAAGTTAAATTGACATAAGCCTTTTTTTTTTTTTTTTGCTTCCACATGATTTAATCTCTTCTGGAGGCCCTGAACTCCTAGGAGAATGAGGTAGTTAGTTTATTGTGCCAACCTGGCCGATAAACACATATGGGGTTAATTGAAGGTGGAGGGATAAATGGCTCAGTGAGCCTTGCCTTTCAAGTTTTCGGGTCCCTTGCTTTCGGACCAGGGTGCAGCTGCCTTAGCCAGTTCCCTGCTGAAATACATCCCTAAGGAGAAGCTACATGGATTTACCCTGATGCAGCCCTGGATGTTGGAGCACCCGTGTGGAGACCCCTGCCAGCACTGAGACGATTATACATTCACTGACTTGGCTTTCCTCCTGCAGTCGACATCATTGCATCTGCTTTGTGAGATGGAGGAGGATTTTGTGGATTGGTGTTGGACGTATAGATTAATGGGTTAATGTTGGACTTGTGGGCTTGGGCAGCACTGGTTTGGGATGTTTTCTTGATGTGAACTTAACCTTTATATAAAACTCTCTCTTATACATGAGTTTCTCTAAAGTACCAAGACTAACACAGAGAATAATAAACAAATCAATTATTATGCTAAATGCAAATGAACCTATGCTTTGTGCCAGGCTTTGCTATGAGCCACGAGGGTGAAGGCCAGGTCATCCCTCATCAATCTGCAAAATCAAAGCATCATCAGGATCATTCTCAAGAGTTCCACGAAAAGATTCAAAGATTTCTTCTTGCGGGGACTCGATGTCCAATGTTACCTGATTTTTTACATTATTTAAGTGATCTCTAATCAAGTGCCAATCATGTTTGCTTTGGTTGTGTGGGTATGGTGTCATACAATAATCAGAAACATTCCAATCACATTTCAATGACATTTGTTTTTGTAAATCAGTAAGTTGCGCTCCCAGCACTTCATGGTTTCTTGTAGCTCAGCAGCTTTCCCGTTCAGTTCACCGTCTGCTCTAGCTTGAATAGCACAGATTATAGGAGCATCTTTTTACCATTTCTGCACAAAATACTGTTTAATGGATTCTTGTTGTGCGGCCCCACTATGGCTGCAGTAGCGGTGATGATGAGTAACTCTAAAATAGTAACAATTAACATTCCAGTAAAACGTTTATGTCTTTCTAGCAGTTCCCGCAATACCTTAGTTAACACATTAGTAAGGACCCGAGACATCTGCACTGGCAGCCACACTCCCAGACAGGACGACAATATAATAGGACTTGTATGGTTTAAATGCTCCTGCATAGAAGTGTTCATACAAGTATACAGTTTACAATTGCTGCAAGTGACTGTTCCCGTGGGCATGTAAATATTTAAATGTTCAATAGCAATCACATATGGCAGTGGTACACAAGAGACTACATAATGGGTTTCATTAAGTGTAAAGTTATAACTGGAAAATAAGCGCCTTGTGCCTCCTAATCCTCCAATATAAGTAACCATAGGCTGTGTAGCTAAAGGTAATTTTTCACAAGTCCCACTGCGCAGGTCCAGTAGATGGAAACAAAAGACAAGGTCTAGGAAGGGCTACCCCACCCCCATGGCATGCCATCAATTTTTTTGTGTGATTCCAATAAGAAGACCCAGTATGATTCCAAATGGCATCATGTATATAATCACACAAAAGTTGCATTTACATCTTCAGAACAGTTTGTCAATTTTTTCCCACGAGGAGCCCAATCAACAATAGTAACGGATTTGTTACAATAATTTCCCATGTGTCCTTGACAGCGTGACCAGCACCACTCCCTTCATATAATTTTACAATGAATGAAAAATTCACAGAATTCAAGATCCCCCTGGCCGAGTTGTGTAGTGTTACTTTCATATACAGCATAATTCATTCCTACTAACGTGAAAAATCAACGGTCAATCTGGTTAATAGCCAAGACACCCATACTTGCATTTTAGCTTAAAGACAACTTTTACAGCTGTCACACACAATGGGTAAGAGTCATAACCCAAGGTGAAGTTCAAGGCACATCCTTCCTCTTTGGGAAAACAACTTTTCCTGTCTCCCCATGGTCCTAGAGTCCATTGAGTGTTATGGTGAAAACCGCAGGTCCTGGCAAGTGCCATTCAGCAGTTTGTAGTCATGGTGGATGAGGAATGTGAGCCCAATAAGAGGGATCTGCACTTCCTCCAGATGAAATAACAAGCCCTGCCAACATGGCCAGAAACGTTCAATTAGGATTCGCAGGAGAATGCACGAGGTCTCTGACTGAGACTGTCTCTGCAGGAACCTCTGGAAGCAAACCGGTCAGGGAAAGGACATCATCCTCGTGGTCACACATGCCTAAAAGGAACCCATTCTTCCATTCTCTGTTGAAATATGACGACAACCTTTCCCTTGGAGGAGTAGAGATCCCGATATGTAATTCCCATCACCATTTCCCACCAAACCCTAACAAGTCTTGAAGATGGATGAGGAGACGAAGAAAAATGCCTTTCAGCACAAGTGCTGTATGAATCTTTTTGCAAAAAACTTAAAAAAGAAAATAAAGTAATAATAATAAATCCCTTGGGGCAGAGGCTGTCTTCTTCTTCTTCTTCGTCTTCTTTGTCAGGGGAAACCAGCCCCTAACACATCATTACGGGTCTGGTAGGCACAATTGTACAGCGATAATAAGTAAGGATTATAGTAAAGTTATAGAGAGCATGAGAGATAGAAGTGAAGTATTGAAATAAATGGAGTCAGACACGACTCATGGTAGCATGCTCACCGCAGCCCCACCTGATGGTCCACGTGGAGGGAGAGAGAGATCTTTAATGCTAACCCAGGCTTTTTATATTCTATGGGGACATGCAAGCCCCCTAATTACAGGTGAGGACATACATCACAGGAAGGGGATGTGCTATAGGTGATACAGTAATGAGAGGGGGTGGTCTAGGGACATACACGCAATAGGAAGAGGAGGGATTGGGGATATACACGTGACAAGATGGGCGGATCCTAGATTTAGGAAGGCAGCTTAACTTTGACCTATTCTCTGGGTCTCCATAGGAACCATTATCAGTAGGGTGTAAACCCCACCTACAGGAACCAAATAGATGACTGCAGGCGTCCATTGTCTTTAACAGCAGGGAGTGGGGCCCACTGCAGTCTAGCAACTGATTGCCCTCAGGGAAGATACCTGTGAATATCTGACGTCCCCCCACACTTCTTCTTTTTGTAATTGCACATTTAGTCTGTCCTGAACACGATCAAAAAGGGCTTGTCCTTGTAGTTATGAAGGGTTCCAGTAATATGATGTATTCCCCAGTCATTGCAAAAGATAGAAATTTCTTTACCAGTGTAGGCTGGTCCATTATCCATGATTACTCTCATGAGGATTCTGGGAACTTCCTCTCTTTCTTCTGAGAGGCGGGCCACATTCTCTTTCTGCTTCCCTTTCCTGTGGACAAGCCATGAGGAACCACACTCAGAAAGCTGGGGGAGCAACATGCCAGTGCTGAGATGCTTCCACTGCCACTGGATCCATAAGACTTTCCACCCACAAGTCTGTGATCTTCCTGCATTCAGCATCATTACATGTGCTGTATGAGTCTAAAGAGGAATTTATCAGACCTATGGGCTAATTTCAGACTTATGAACTTAAAGTGGACTGGGCTGAGATGTTTTCTAAATACACAATTTCTCTTTGATATAAAACTCGCTCTTATACACATATGAGTGTCTCTGGATTTGTTTCTCTAGTCAAGCCAGACTAAGACAATGTCAGTCATGGCCTGCAACCTGATGATGGACCGAAATTCAGATACAATATTTCAGATCAAAGACAAACTCTGAGAACAAATGAGGCAGAAAATCCACATAAACTCACTATTTTTGGAAACCAGCTTAAATAACTGGTTAATTTTGCTGGCACTCTGCAATGCTCACCTTCCCTGACACGATCGCTGAAGACAAAGGGGGTGCATAAGACAAAGTGGGTGGTAGTGAAGAAGCTGATGGTGCCCAGGTATCAAAAGATTTAATGTCTGGGGTCTTAAAGACTTGAAGATAAATAAGTGGTCATCTAGCTGAGAAGCAACAAAGCCCAAATGGAAGAAGCACACCAGCCTATGTGATGATGAGGTGTCGATGGGATCAGGGATCAGGCATCAAACACCCAAAACAAAACAAAAGAAAAAATCATATCGATGGGAATGAGGGGTAGGGAAGAGTGGAGAACTAAAGCCTGTCTGTTTGGACATCCCCTTACAGAAGGGTCACAAGGAAGAGACAAGTCAGTCAGGGTGCAGTATAGCACCAATGAAACATGCAACTTTCCTCTAGTTCTTTAATGGTTCCTCCCCTGACCACTATCATGACCCCAATTCTACCTTACAAATTTGGCTAGACCAGAGCATGTACATGGGTCCAGATAAGAGCTTTAAACACAGGAAATCCAGGATAGATAAACCCCTCTGGAACAATAAGAGTGTTGATACCAGGAGGGTAAGGAAAGGTGGGAGGAGCAAAGGGGAACTGACTACAATGATTGACATTATAACCCCTTCCCAGGGGGACTGTGGTAGGTACACGATCTGGTGTCAGTTTGAGAGGACTACAAGTGAAAGGGTGGAATCTAGTCTGTCAGTCGGATCATAGCCAATGAGGCCTTTGTGTGGGCAAGTGGGTAAAAGGAGACAACAGTTGGTGTAAGAAATGAAAAAAACCCCACAATTTATAAATTATCAAGGGTCCATGAGGGAGGCAGAGTGGGAGAGGGAGGGAAAAAAATGAGGAGCTGATACCAAGGGGTCAAGAAGAAAGAAAATGTTTTGAAAATGACGATGGTAACAAATGTACAAATGTGCTTGACACAATGGATGGATTATGATAAGAGCTGTAAGAGTCTCCAATAAAATGATGTCTTAAATGCCGTAAAAAATAAATTAAGTAACTGGCTAGTTTTGAATTGGGGCCATGATAGTGGGTGGAAGGAAATGTTAAAGAACTGGAGGAAAGTTGTATATTTCATTGGTGCTATACTGCACACTGCTGGCTTGTCTCTTCCTTGTGACCCTTCTGTAAGGGGATGTCCAATTGTCTACAGATGGGCATTGAGTCTCCATTCTGCACTCCCCCTCATTCACATTGATATGATTTTTTTGTGCTGGGTCTTTGGTTTCTGATACCTGGTCCTGTCAATGCCTCATGATGACACATGCTGGTGTGCTTCTTCCACGTGGGCTTGTTGCTTCTCAGCTAGGTGGCCACTTGTTTATCCTGAAGCCTTTAAGACCCTAAGTGCCAGCCACCATCAGCTTTCTTCAAACTTATTAGTTTTAAGCAATACAACACACACACACAAGTAAAAAGGAAGCCCATTTTTGTGAGAATGTCTTTCTTTTTAAAAAAATCATTTTATTGGGGGCTCATACAACTCTTATCACAATCCATACATCCATCAATTGTGTAAAGCACATTTGTACATTCGTTGCCCTCATCATTCTCAAAGCATTTGCTCTCCACTTATGCTCTTGGCATCAGCTACTCACTTCCGCCCCTCCCTCCCTACTCCCCCCTCCCTCATGAACCCTTGATAATTTATAAATTTTTATTTTGTCATATCTTACACTGTCTGATGTCTCCCTTCACCCACTTTTCTGTTGTCCGTCCTCCATGGAGGAGGTTATATGTAGATCCTTGTGATTGGTTCCCTCTCTCTACACCACCCTCTCTCCACTCTCCCGGTATCAGTACTCTCACCACTGGTCTTGAAGGGATCATCCGTCCTGGATTCCCTGTGTTTTCAGCTCCTATTTGTACCAGTGTACATCCTCTGGTCTAGCCAGATTTGTAAGGTAGAATTGGGATCATGATAGTGGGGGAGGGGAAGCATTGGGAACTAGAGGAAAGTGGTATGTTTCATTGTTGCTATATCACACCCTGACTGGCTCGTCTCCTCCCCGAGACCTTTCTGTAAGGGGATGTCCAGTGGCCTACAAATGGGCTTTGGGTCTCCATTCCGCATTCCCCGCCCCCATTCACTATAATAAGATTTTTTGTTCTGATGATGCCTGATACCTGCTCCCTTCGGCACCTCATGATCGCACAGGCCGATGTGCTACTTCCATGTGGGATTTGTTACTTCTGAGCGAGATGGCTGCTTGTTCACCTTCAAGCCTTTAAGACCCCAGACACTATCTCTTTTGCTAGCTGGGCACCATCAGTTTTATTCACCACATTTGCTTATTCACCCACTTTGTCTTCAGTGATTGTGTCGGGAAGCTGAGCATCATAGAATGCCAATTTAATAGAAGAAAATATTCTTGCATTGAGAGAGTACTTGAGTGGAGACCCAATGTCCTTCTGCTACCTTAATACTAAACCTATAAATACAGGCACATAGATATATTTCCCCATCCTGATATATAAATATATTTGTATATGTACATGCCTGTATTTAGATCTCTAAAATGCCCTTTGCCTCCTAGCTCTTTCCTCTATTTCCTTTGACTTTCCTCTTGTCCCGCTATCATGCTCAGTCTTCATTTGGGTTTCAGTAATCCCACTTGGTTACATTACCCTTGATCACGCCCTACCAGGCCTCCTACACCCACCTCACCACCGATTTGGATCACTTGTTGTTTGCTTGTCCCCGGGTTTGTTAACACCACTACCTTTGCCCCCACCTCCCCCTCTCCCATGTCCTCCCGGAACTGTCGGTCCCTTTGTTTTCTCCTCCAGATTCTTCATCCAGCCTATCTTATTTAGACAGACCTGTGGAGATAATAGCATGCACAAAAACAAGGCAGAGCAAAACCAAGCAACAATATACAGCAAAACACAACAAGAAAGAAAAGCTTGTAGTTACTTCAAGGACTGTTTGTTGGCCTTTAAGAGTGTTTTAAAGTCCAGTCTGTTGGGACGCCAAGCCCTGGTCCCAAAGTCCACCTTCAGCATGCCCTGGGGACCTCGCTGCTCCATTCCCTTCCTGTTCTGTTGCACCCTCTTAGTGATTTGCCTCAGTGTGGCGGGATCAGATTGGGCACAATTCCCACATGGTGTCTCCGGTGTTGTCCCCTGTAGGGCTATGGGTCAGTGAGGGACGTCGTGTCTCATAGTGGGGCCGGCCGTGTGTTCTTCTCTGTGGACTGGCTGTTCTGAGCAGGAATATTATCCTCAAGGCCTGGTGGGCCAGAATGTGCTCCACTCTCTCCTCCTCCCCTTTATCTGCTCCCGTGTGCTCCGATCCGTATGTCCCTCTTCCAGAGCTGCCAATTCAGTGCCGTCCTCTGAAACAAATTCTTCTGGTTCCATTTTTGTAAGAATTTCTATAGTGACTTTCAAGTTGTTTTGGAAACATCCACTTTTTTCAATCGATAGATCCAGTGATTTTAGGACCTAGCAGCCACAGAGCTCCCAGTTCCCAGTCAACACTTATCCTACAGTGCCTTCAGGGTTTCTGTATTTCCAGTCGGGAGTCAAAACCCCTCAGAAGGCGAGACAATCTCCAAAGCTTCAGATCCATTTTTATTGACATTATTGTGGGAAATTGGCTAAACAGAACTGACACTTTGAGGTCAGGAAGGACTTCATACAGCACTGTTTTGAAGAGCAATTAAGATAATTACTGAATTCTCTTATATTTGGAATCTCCTTTTCCTGAAACTGTTGAAATTCTTTAAGAGAACATAGTGCTCCAGGCCGAAAAGTAGCAGGTCAAACAGTAGGAGCTTGTTAGACTCTAAAGTGACCTTTACAGATCAGTTGCTTCAAGGCGAAAGTTCTAAAAATCCATTTAAGGGCAATGACCTGGGTAGGTTACCCAACTTCTGTGAAATTCCGGTATCTGGATCCCAGGAGAATTGAAGCAACTTCTTACCCTTTAATAGTTCATAATGTTGCTCTTGACCCAAACCCAAAACTAAATTTATGACTATCCAGTTGATTCTGAATTTTAGTGATCCTTTAGGACAGAGTACAACTTGCCCAATAGGGTTTCCCAAGCTATATATACATTGTTATGGACGTAGACTGCCATATATTTCTTCCATGAAGTGGTTGATGGGTTTGAACCACTGGCCTTTGGTTATCAGTTGGATATTTTAACCATTGTGCCACCAGGGATCGACCGCCTGCTGTTGACCAGAAGGCATACAAATCAGGTTGGGTTACTGGCTCCTATCTGGAGCTACATCGATGGTTTGTTTAACTTTAAAGGGCATCTGTCCAAAGAGGTAAGGGTCAGTGGAAGAGGGGCTCAGTGACAGAGGTAAAAGTAAGGTCAGCCAAAAGAAAAGAGACTTGAAATCAGGGAATAGGTGAACAAGAAGTTATAAGATAATATAAAGATTGATTCTTATCTTACAAATCAAATGCAAGGGTACGAGAAGGTACGACCTGCAAGGAGAAAGTTTATTTACAAAGTGGTAGCCAAAGGTTGTGGCACAAGGGACACTGCAGTATAGACTACCAGGGCCCCAGTACTTAAATCCATTCCCTGCAAGGAGCCCGCAACACATGACCCAATTACACAAAGGGACAATTCACTATTCTTTGAAGGTTTACAAAGCAGCATTAAAACATCAGCCAAGTTATTCCCGACGGGAGGGGAGGATAAGGTTGGGCATGTGAAGGAACTGATAAGTTTGCAGGAGGCAAGTGTCCATTTATCTCGGGTGGTGAGACAAGGCAGCCATTGCTTCCTCACCTCTCTCCGGGCCAGCCATCGGTGCTCTCCCACGGGCCATGAACCACGGGAGGTGGTGGTGCTGCCCTAAGGAGCAAGCAACTTTCTCCCCAACAGGAAGTGGATAAGTAGGCTATCAAGTTGGAGGGGCTGTCAGTGTCTCACATGTCAGGTTTACTAGAAAGTCGTTCTGAGGCAACAGGTCCGTTCTGCAAGTCGGGAGCACCTCTCAGGGCTGAAAAGTAGCAATGCTAGGCAATGTTTATTCTAGGGTCAACTTGCAAAAACAAAGTACCGTATGTACTCTTGTGTAAGCCAAGTTTTTTCCCCAGCACATTTTAATGCAGTTTTTTGTGGTAAAATTAGGTGCCTCGGCTGATATCTGGGTCAGCTTATATATGATACTTAAGAGCAACTGCAGGGCTAATCTTGTAAGATAAAATGCCCTGTTAAAATGATCTCTGTTTTCAGAAGGTATTACCTATTTAATTTTTCCACCCCTAAAAATCACAGGTGAAGAATATGAAAAAGCACAACAGTAGGCGTCTCCAGCGACATGTAGTGATTTGAGTTAAGGGGAGATATGGAGTAGGAGGCCAAACGGACCCAGCGAGGGATCTGTACCTGGAGAAGCATATCAGGCGTGTTAACGTAGAGGCTCCAGCAAAAGAGAAAGCCCTCAGTGCGATGGATTGACACGGCAGCTGCAACAATGGGCTCAAGCATAAAATGATCGTCAGGGGGGCACAGAACTGGCCAGGGTTTCATTCTGTTGTGCACAGAGGTGCTGAGTAGGAACACACTCAAGGGCACTGACCAACCACAACATAACCAGATATGGTGTTGGGCAATGAACACCTGCTTCTTCTCCTCTTCCACAGGAATGGTTTTGGTCCTCTGTACAGGCACTAACAATAGCAGGGGGAGTTCCTGTGTGACATAAATGGCTAAGCATCAGACTACATTAGAGAATCCATGTGGCCCTATCATTGTTGCCAGGCATGGGGATGCTGAATGTGTGGCTGGTGAGGCTTCCAAAGAAAATCCCGTAAAGGGGGGAAAAAAGAAAATTATGAAAATATCATCGAGCAGGGAAGGATGAGTAATTTTTTTTTATGTAGTGGCAAGCAACTTGTCTGAATTATATTCAAATTAATGGAAGTTAGAACTCATAAAGAATGGGCTTGGGTATTTGGCTGATCAGATATCTAAACCAGATTATAAATGAGCTGTGTGTTGTGTTCCTGCCACTTACAGTGAAATGCAAAAGGAAAGAGCTGGACTTAAAAGTGGACCCAAAGCCCATTTGTCGGCCACTGGAGATTGCTTTGCAGAGGGGCCTGGGGGAGGAGAGGAGCCAGTCAAAGTGCAATGTAGCAATGATGAAAAATATAACTTTCCTCTAGTTCCTAAATGCTTCCTCCCCACCCCTCCCACTATCATGATCCGAATTCTACCTTGCAAGTCTAGCTAGACCAGAGGATGTACACTGGTACAGATAGGAACTAGAAACACAGGGAATCCAGGGTGGATGATCCCTTAAGGCCAGTGGTGTGAATGGTGATACTGGGAGGGTAGAGGGTGAGTGGGTTGGAAAGAGGGAACCGATTACAAGGATCTACATGTGACCTCCTCCCTAGGGGATGGACAACAGAAAAGTGGGTGAAGGGAGACGTCGGACAGTGCAAGATATGACAAAATAAAAATTTATAAATTATCAAGGGCTCATGGGGGAGGGCAGAACGGGGAGGGAGGGGAAAAAAAGAGGACCTGATGCCAAGGGCTTAAGTGGAGAGCACATGTTTTGAGAATGATGAGGGCAATGAATGTACAGCTGTGCTTTACACAATTGATGTATATGTGGATTGTGATAAGAGTTGTATGAGCCCCTAATAAGATGATATAAAAGCAAACTAAACAACAATGAACACCAACTGAATGATATGGAACATTCTGTTATACTTACTAGGAACTGTTCTAGAATTTCCAACAAGCACACAACTATTCAACATTCTCTTAAAGAAACTCATCCTGTGACTGATGGGTCTAACCAACTGTCACAGGAGAAAATCCACCAGCTTAGACTGAAGAGGACAGAGAAAGGAAGAAAAGAAAGAATGCTGTCAGATTTTTGGCAATTCTACAGGCAAGAAACAGGTCAAAGGACCTACATCTGTGGTTCTCCCCACAAAAGAAGAGGCCTGTCCCTGGAGATGTCTGCAGATCAGCAGAGCTGTTGGAAGCCACAGAGGATGCTGCGCTGACACGGTCTCCAAGGGTGGCACCACTCTCTCAGGTTCAAAAGGTCAGAGCTGCAACAACTGGGTTCTAGAGTATGGGGTTGACATGGGAGAAGAGATTGCCTTTCAAAGACGAAGGGGCAGAAGAATGACATTCACCCTTTTCTTCTGTGAGAAAGGGATGGAGTTGGGAGGGGTGGTGTTGCCACTCAGATAGACCAAGAAAATGGGGTGGCCAAAAGCTGAGGGAACAGAGATGCGTTCCTATGGGCCTGGTAGACAAGGTTGAGGCCCAGAGCCCTCAACCAGAATTCAGAGTGTGTGGCCAACACTCAATGTCTGAAGGTCAGAGAACAAAGATTATTTCAAAGCATTGTTTTGCTGAGTTTGGGGTTCTTGACACTCCTTCTTTCCCTCCAATATGTAATGTAAATGTCTACCTAGTACATATTCAACCATTATACTTGGGAAGCCGATGATTTGTAATCTAGATTTCACAGGCTTACAGATGAAAAGGAATTTTGGCCCAGAACGGAATATGACTAAGTTTTCATCGATATTTGTTTGACATGATTTAGCAAATGAGATTTTGGATTTGGAATTGGTGTAAAACTTTGGGGTCTTGTGATAGGATGGATGTTTTTACATGTGGGAAGGATATGAATTTTGATGTGATGCTATAGATTGAATTGTGTCCCTTAAAAAAAGAAGTATTGTAAATCTTATCCCCTATTTCTGTAATTATAATACTGTTTGGGAATGAAGTGCCTTTATTATATTACTGTTAGTGTAGGCTGTGTTTTAAATCAGTCTCTTTGGAGATATTAAAAGAAATTAACCAAGCAAGCCAGCAAGTAGAGATGGGGTAAGGTAGTTGCCATGCCTTGCTACTTACAGTGAAATGCAAGAGGAAAGAGCTGGAATAAGTCCAAATAAATGAAACAATAGAAATAAGAATCAGCAATCTCGAAGACAACCCTCTCAAACCCAAAATACAAGGAGATCGGAGTATAAAAAGACCCCCAAAGCTGTAGAAAACCTAAGAATTCTATGGGTAGCTATCAAAGGGACACCTTATGTTTGTTAAGCATCCCAGAATTTAATTGGAAAAACTAATCACAGAGAAAATAGTTGAAGTGCTAAAAGAGAACTTCTGTAACATTATGACAGACAGAAAATACCTCTACAGAGAGTCCAGAGAACCCCAAACAGAATTGATGCCAAAGAAAACACACCACCACAAATCAAGCTTTCAAACATCAAAGAGAAGAATCCTGATAACAACGCAGGAGAAAAGCTTAACATAAACACCTATAAAGGTGAGCCAATAAGAACAAACACAGATTTTTCTGTGGAAACCATGCAGCCCAAGGGCAATGATTCATTAATACTCAAAAAAAAAACAACGTTGAAAGTAAGAAAAACTGCTAACCAAGAATCCCACGTCATTGCTGTGAACATGCCATAACAACGCTGTCTACAAACAACAGAACAAAACCCTGCAGCGTCCTGAGCCATCTTCACAATTGCTTCTATGCCTCAGTTCATCGATACAGCCACTGTGTCAATCCATCTCATTGAGGGCCGTTCTCTTTCGCTACCTTTCCACATTACCAAACATGATCTCCTTCTCCAGGGACTGGTGTCTCCTGACAACATGTCCAAAGTGTATAATACAAAGTCTTGCGTCCTTGTCTCAGGAACACTCTGTCCTTACCTCTTCTAATACAGGTTGGTTTGTCTTTTTAGAATTCCTAGTACTTTCAGTATTCTTCTCCAGCACCACAATTCAAATGCATTGATTCTTCTTCAGTCTTCCCAATGCAATGTCCAACTTTCACAGTCATAGGATGCAATACCATGGCTTGCAGGTCAGGTCCACCTTTAGGCCTCACAGTAACATCCTTCCTCTCTAATACTCTAAAGAGGTCTTGTGTGGCAGATTTCCCTAATGCACTAAGTCTTTCCATCTCTTGACTGCTGCTCCAATAAGCCTTGATTATGGATCCAAGTAAGACAAAATCCTTGACAACTTCTTCTCCATTTACAGTGATGTTACCTATTGGTCCAGCTGTGTGAATTTTGGCCTTTTTTACATTAAGTGTAATCCACACTGAAGGCTGCAATCCTGGATCTTCATCAGTAAGGGCTTCCAGTCCTCCTCACTTTCAACAAGTGAGGCTGTGTCCTCTGTATAGCAAAGGTTGTTAATAAGCCTGCCTCCAGGCTTCATGGGGCCTTCTTCTTCATACGGTCCAGCTTCTCGGATGATTTGCTCAGCATACAGATTGAACAAGTATGGTGAGAGAATAGAACCCTGACGCACACCTTTCCTGATTTTAAACCATGCAGCATTTCCTTGTTCTGTTCCCACAGCTGCCTCTGGATTCATGTACAAGTTCTGAATGAGCACAATGAAGTGCTCTGTCATTCCCATTCTTGTCAAAGTTATCCAATTTATTATAGTCCACACAGTTGAATGCCTTTGCATAGTCAAGGAAATACAAGCATCTCTCTAGTATTCTCTGCTTTGAGCCAAGATCCATATGACATCATCAGTGATATCCCTTGTTCCACGTCCTCTTTTGCATCCAACCTGAACCTCTGACAGTCCCCTGTCAATGTATTGCTGCAATCGTTGTTGGATGATCTTAAGCAAGCTTTACTGTGTGTGATACCAATCTGTAGCTTGAGCATTCTGTTGAGTTACCTTTCTTTGGAATGGGCACACTTAGGAGGCCAGGTAGCTGTCTTCCAAACTACTGGCATAGATGATTGAGTGCTTCCAGTGCTTCTTCAGCTTTGTGAAACATGTCAATGGCTATTCCATCAATTCCTGGGTCTCTTGGCTAAGGCATTCACTGTGGTTTGAATGTCATCCTTCGGCACCATTGGTTCTTATTCATATGCTACCTCCTGAAATGGTGGACTGTTGACTAGTTCTTTTATGTGCAGTGATTCTCTGTCTTCTTTCCATTGTCTCTTGATATTTTCCTCATCATTCAATATTTTGCACATAGAACCTTTCAATACTGGAGCTCACTGCTTGAAATTTTTCTTGAATGCTTTCAGTTTCAGATGGACTGAAAATATCCTTCCCTTTGGGTTTTCTAATTCTAGGTCAGTGCACATTTTGCTATAATATTTGGTTGTGTCTTCTTGAGCTGCCCTTTGGAATTTTCTAGTTAGCTCCTTGACTTCATCCTCTCTTCCATTTGCTTTAGCTACTCTACTGCAAGATTAAGAGCAAGTTTCAGACTCTCTTCTGACATCCACATTGATCTTTTAGTTCATTCCTGTCTTTTTAATGACCTTTTACTTTCTTTATGAATGGCAGTCTTGATGTCTGCCAAATTCATCAGGTCTTCTGTTATTCATGTTCAATGCATCAAATCTGTTCTTAAGATTTTCTCAAAATTCAAGAATGCCATATCCAGCAAAATCCTCCCTCCAATATGAAGGAGAAATAAAATTATTTTCAAGAAGGAGAAAACAAATTATTAAAATTTAAAAAAATACTTAAAACAAGACCAGCCTTGCAATAGATAATCAAGGAAGTTCTTTGAGCAGAGAATCAACAATACATAGTGAGGTAGTTTGTTTATTGTGCCAACCTGTCTGATAAACACATGTGGGGTTAATTGAAAGGCGGAGGGATAAATGGCTCACTGAGCCTCACCTTTTGAGTTCTTGGGTCTCTTGCTTTCTGATGGTCAGACCAGGGTACAGCTGCCTTAGCAAGTTCCATGCTTTAGCTGGAAAGGCTCACTTCCTGCGAGATATCCCTGAGGAGAAGCCGCATGGACCTACCCCGATGCAGCCCTAGGTGCTGGAGAAGCCGTGTGGAGACCCTGGCCAGCGCTGAGATGTTTACACATTCATTGATTCGGCTTTCCTCCTGCAGTCGGCATCATTGCGTCTGCTTTGTGATATGGAGGAGGACTTTGTGGATTGGTGTTGGACATATGGGTTGATGTTGGATTTGTGGGCTTGGGCAGCACTGGGTTGGTATGTTTTCTTGATATGCACTTAGCCTTTATATAAAACTCTCTCTTATACACAAGTTTCTGTGGATTTGTTCCTCTAAAGTACCCAGACTAACACACACAGTAAACTAAAAATAATCATACAAGGGATTATTATCAAGAAAGCATCCTTCTTAAATAAGACAAAGTATAACGAAATCATATGATTCAAAATCAGGAACCACAGATAACATTTCACAATGAAGACAGAAAGAAAATAAAAGAATAGACATATGTTAGCAAGGGACAAAAACCTCTTACACTTTGAAAGAAAACAAGTAAAAAGTAAACTTTAAAGAAAATGTTAAAACCTGCCAGTAGAGAGGTCTGAAGGGTCAGCCTCAATCCCAAGTATGTGAACAGTCCCCAATCCCCACAGAAGAATTAACTTCAGAATACAATACTGAAGCTACAGCTCTGAGAGAGGGACATGTCTGATCAGAGCACACAGGAGCAAATGAAGGGGGAGGAAGAAAGAGTGGAACACATCCTGGCCCACCAAGCCCTGAGGATAATATTTCTGCTCAGAGCGGCCAAAGCACAGACAGGACCATAGGACTAGCCCCAGTAGGAGACACGAAGTCCCTTGCTGACCCATAGCACTATGGGGGACAACAATGGAGAAACAGTAAGGGAATTGCACCTGATCTGACCCCACCACACTGAGGAGAAACACTAAGGGTGTGCAACAGAACAGCAAGGGAAACAGAGCAACAAAGTCCCCAGGGAATACCAAAAATAGACTTTGGGGCCAGGGCATGGCACCCCATCACACTCAACTGGAAAACACTTCTAAAGGTCAACAAACAGACCTTGAACTATTTACAGTTTTTTTTTGTTTTATTGTTGGTTTTGTTGCTTTGTTTTGGTCTGTCTTGTTTTTTGTGCATATTATTATCTCTGCAGGTTTATCTAGATAAGATAGGCAGGGTAAACAATCTGGAGGAGAAAACAACAGGACAGATGTTCCGGAGGTGACATGAGAGAGGGGAAAGTGGGGGAAAGGAAGTGGGTGTTAACAGCTCCCAGGAGCAAGGGGACAACAAGTGATTTAAAATTGATGGCAAGGAGTGTGTAGGAAGACTGGTAGAGCTTGATCAAGGGCAATATAACCGAGAGGAATTACTAAAACCCAAATGAAGGCTGAGCATGATAGTGGGACAAGAGGAAAGTAAAAGGAAATAGAGGAAAGAGCTGGGAGGCAAACTGCAAAGGGCATTTATAAAGATCTAAATACAGGCATGTATATATGTGAATATATTTATATATGGCGATGGGGAAATAGATCTATGTGTATATATTTATAGGTTTAGTATTAAGGTAGGAGATGGATATTGGACCTCTACTTAAGTACTCCCTCAATGCAAGAACACTTCGTTCTATTAAACTGCCATTCCATGATGCTCACCTTCCCAACATGATCAAGACAAAGTGGATGCAAAAGCTAATATAATGAAGAAAGCTGATAGTGCATGGATATAAAAATATATAGAGTCTGGGTCTTGAAGGCTTGAAGATAAATAAGCAGCCATCTAGCCGAGAAGCAACAGAGCCCACATGGAAGAAGCACCCTAGCCTATGTGATCATGAGGTGTCGATGAGATCAGGTATCAGGCATAAAGAAACAAACAAAAAATCATATCATTGTGAATGAGAGGGATTGTGGAATGGAGACCCAAAGCCCATCTGTGGGCAATTAGACATCCCCTTACAGAAGGATCATGGGGAGAAGACGAGCCTGTCAGGGTGCAGTGTAGCAACGATGTAACATACAACTTTCCTCTAGTTCTTTAATGCTTCCCTCTTCACTCCACTATCATGATTCCAATTATACCCCCAAAATCTGCCTAGACCAAAGATGTACACTGGTACAGATCCGAGCTGGAAAAACAGGGAATCAGGACCAATAATGAGAGTAGAGATACCAGGAGGGTAAGGGTAAGGTGGGGGGGCAATGGGGGAACCGAACACAATGATTTACATATAACCCCTTCCCTGGGACAACAGAAAAGTGAGTGAAGGGAGACATCAAACAGTGTAGTGTAAGGCATGAGAAAAAAAAAACCCATGAAGAAACATTGTAAATTATCAAGGGTTCATGAGGGATGGAGGGTAGGGTAGGGAGGGGGGAAATGAGGAGCTGATACAAAGGGTTCAAGTAAAAAGCAAATGTTTTGAGAATGATGATGACAACAAATATACAAATGTACTTGACACGATGGATGGATGTGTAGATTGTGATAAGAGTTGTATGAGCCCCAATAAAGTGAATTTAAAAAGAAAGAAAAGAAAAAGAAAATGTTAAAAACCTCAACAAAATTTAAAAAAGGAAAACAATAGAATCCGGTTAAACAGTAAAATAAGAACAAATTATCAAAGAAAAATTGACAGGAAAATCCATAAACAAAAAGAAAGCAGCACAGAAAATTTTAAAAGACCAACACCACCATAAAAATATCACAAATGCCAGCAATAAAATTTTACCTATCAATAACACAATGGAATGTAAGTGGATTAAATGTAAGTGGATTTGGAGAAGGGAGAAGAAAACATGAGCCAGTAATACTCTGTGCTACAGGAAACACACCTCAGATTTCAAGACAAACATAGGCTAAAATAGGCTACAAACCAAAGGATGGACAATATCAAGCTAACAGTAGTCAAAAGCAATCAGGCTGACAAAATGGAAATCAAAGTAAAAGCCGTCATGAGAGACAAAACTGTTACTATAAGGAAGAAAGCCGCAACTGAACCTGGAGACATGACCACCGTAAACACCTACGCCACAATGAAAGATGCCCAAAATAAAGTAATCACACTCACGGAACTGAAGAGACAAATGACTAGAATACAGTAATACTAGACTTACATGAGTCCTTTTGAAATATGTTAAATCTTTTAAAAAATTTCCTTAAAATGGAAAATATGGAATAGATTATTGTTATTGAACATTAATAAAAACTTCAAGAGAATTTTCTATTTAAACTTAAAAATATCCTCATGCTATAGACAAAATAGGAAGACATTAGGTCAGCAAATTCAGTCAATCTCATAAAGATAATTATTGCATAACACCATTATTATAAAGGAAAAAAAAACCAAGAATGGTTTTCACACCAAAGAAAAGGACTTTGAAGACCATCACAAGTCTGGGGCAGAGGGCTGGGGAGACAGGAGGGACCAAGAGGGAAGGAATGAGGGAGGGTGGGTGGGAAAAATAAAAACTAACCACATACACTTGGTTTGAGTGGGGTTTACTAGGATATTATCACTGTTCTGATGCAATGAACATGTATAGTGTTATGTACAGTGTCATGTCCCACGAACATCAGGGAGAAAAATCTTGAAAGAGAGCCTTAACAATCCCTCCAAAGTCCTTACCCATCAGATGTAAACACTGGACTGAGTGGCTATAAGAGGAAAAAGTAAAACAAACGGACTTCAATTATTTTGTGACACACAAGTTGTTTCAGACAGCTGAGATGATGCACAGTGGCTCAAGCTCTTAATGTTTTAGAGACTAAAAACCAATCTGGTTAGGATGGAAACGCTCCGTTCCTCAAGAGCAGGCCAATGTCTGATTTTAATAGAAAGGGAGCAACAACCCAAACCAAAGGAACATTCTCCAAACGGACATTCAAAAGAACAGCAGCAGCAGCAGCAGCACATATTGGCTGAGGGCTTGTGTTAGACAGGGTTCTCTAGAGAGATAAAACCAGATTGCTGATAATTTATACTCGAATAGAAGCCGACCCGAGTATAAGCCGAGGTCCCTAATTATTACCTGGGAAACCAGAAAAACTGATTGACTCAAGTGGAAGCCTAGGGTGGAAAATGCAGAAGCTACTGGTGAGTTTCAATCATCAAAACAAATGAAAATAAAATTACTAAAAATTGAGACATCAGTGGGGTAATGTATTTAAATATTTATTTTAAATAAAAAACATAAATAAAAGGACAAGTCATTTAACATTAGTAAACCAGCATGGTAAGTGGAAAATAGGTTCAACAAGAACAATAAGGTATCAACAATGATACCTTAAGAGTACTATTCCCTGAGCTCAATCAGCAACCAAGCTAAAATGTAAAGAGTTAACATCCTTCAAAACTGGATTCATCATCATCATCCGTATCCCAATGCAGAGCTTCAGCTGGTGTGAGGTCATCATAGGCGCTGTCCTCTCTGAGATCGCCGTCATCACCATCACTGCTGTCATTCCATACAAAGCGCAGTCGTCGGAGTTGTTTGGAGGTTGGTGGTGAGGGTCCGAAGTCCCTCAGAAAGAGCATGTTGCACAAGCAAATTTACTATTCGGACAAATATGACGATGAGGAATTCGAGTACAGGCACGTCATGTTGCCCAAGGATATAGCCAAGCTGGTCCCGAAAACCCGTTTGATGTCTGAATCTGAATGGAGGAATCTTGGCGTCCAGCAGAGTCAGGGATGGGTCCATTATATGATCCATGAACCAGAACTTCACATCTTGCTGTTCCGGCGGCCGCTGCCTAAGAAGCCAAAGAAATGACGCTAGCCAGCCACTTTGCAGCCTCAAGCTGTTCCAGCCTTCCTTTCTTGCTAACATCTTTCTAATAATGTTGCCTTCTCTGACGTTTTCTGACTCTGATATTTAAAGGGTGTTCTCTACACTGAATGTGCCGGTCGGTGCGTGCTTTGCCACGTGTGCGGAGCCACACCGCCCTGCCAGCTGTGCTCTGTGGGCCCTGGTCTCAGCTGCCCTTGTCCCCAGCAGCCATGGTGGGTTGTGTCCAGCAGAGCACCCCTGGCAGGCAGAGAAAGCACCTGAGAAGAGAAGATCACAGGGCTCATTTTACAGGCATTGTGTAAATTTGCTGTTGTTGGTGTTTCTATTTTTCATTTTCCCTGTTGAGTACTGTGTGTATGGCGACTGCTGGTGTGTGTTTTGATGTATAGGAAACTTTCCATTTTATTCAAGAAATCTGTTCCGTGTTTTAAAAAGAAAGCCCTTGATTAAAGAAGACATATATATATATATATATATATATAAAGCGCAGTCTTCACTGCCATCCATAGCATTACTAATACTACATTTCTGGAAGGCACGTCGCATCATGTCTTCTGGAATGTCTTCCCATGCGTCTCGAACCCACTTTGCTATTAACTCTATGTCAGGCTTCATGAGATTTCCTCCTTTTGTTAGTCGGGCTTGACCAGATGACATCCATTCATGCCACATCCTTCACACACAGTCTTTAAAAGGCGTATTCAAAGACACATCCAGAGGCTGCAGTACAGATGTAAGCCCACCTGGAATTACTAGATTTTGCCAATTTTTTTTATGTCATCCGCCAGGTGGGCTCTGAACATATCCCGAACAAGTAACGATGGCTTTTTCTTTAAGGCTGCTCCTGGTCGTTGGTTCCAAATTTTTTCCAGCCATTTTTTTGTTCCGTCTTCATCCATCCAGCCTTTAATATGTGCACGCACAGTAATTCTTGGTGGAAAATTGATCTTTTTAGGTAAGGTCTTTGTTTGAAAAACCATGACAGGATGCAGCTTAGTTCCATTAGCCAAACATGATAGAACAACTGTAAAGTGGTTTTTTTTTCCATTTCCTGTGGTTTTTAGAAAAATGGTCTTTTCTCCTAAACTTGCCACACTTCTGTTGCTTGGCAGATCAAAAGTCATGGCAGTTTCATCCATAATCCCAATATCTGCCAGGTCATAATTATAAATCCTTCTTTGTTTTATAATAAATGAAGGGAATGACATAATTTTTTCTTCAAGGTCTTGTGGCAATTTCTGGGAAATCTTTTATCTTTGTGTCAAACATAGTAGGCCAAACCTATTCATGAAGCGGGTACACCATCCTGCTGATGCAGCAAATTTTTCAATGCCTGGTGCTTTATATTTTTCATCCTTAGCCATTTGTAGAGCACGCATGCGGATTCCCATGCGTGTTACTCAGTAACCATTTGATGACACTCAATAACCCATTTATGCAATTCACTCTCTAGAGCCCCACAAAAAGACATTAAACCACAACAAGCTTTTTTAGCTTTTGGAATCTGTTCCAAGTCAGGCTTCATTTTCCGCCACTCCCTCACTTGCTTTTCATCAACACAGAATTCCCTACTTGCAATACTGTTATTGCTCTCTTCTGCTCTTGACACAACTTTCTTTTTGAAACCAGCCTCATATGACCGGCGTTTTTGTTTCGGTTCAAGAGTATCCATTTCTAATAGGATAAAAAACCAAGACTTTGAAAAAGAACTTTCATGGTAATGTCCCCACCCCCGCCCCCGCGATGTGTTAGTCAGGAGGATGCAGGATGTGAATTAACAGAGACAAGAGGGGAGAGACGGAGCGCAGCCACAGACACATCCTTACCAGTTCAGCTGGCAGCATAAGTGAATCACTACGAGTGCTTCTGCAAATTGGAGCCGTCCATGTCATAGGATGGCTCTGATTGGTTAGATGTGAGTAAACAAACATTCAAAGCCCTCCAGTGTCAGCGGGGCTTTGAATGAACAGCGGAGAAACGGCAAACACCCGCGAGACAACGGGTGCTCATCCTGTTACCTCGCTGGGGTACCACTAACCCATGTATAAGCCAGTCCCCAGTTTTTCAGCACATTTTTTGTGCTGAAAAACTCGGCTTATACATGAGTATATACGGTATATATTTATAAAGATAGATAACACAAGCAATGAACTGTTAAATTATATACAGATAGATATATAATACAAGAAATGAACAGTTAAATGATAAAGCAGCACAAATGGCTCAGTGCAACTCACTCCTGTGAGAGAGTTGTGAGACACTGGCAGTCCTTCAAGTCTTGAGGGCCGCCAGGTAGTCCTCTGTAGAGAGAGGTAGGCTATCCCAGCACAGGCAGCAAACAGCAAGGCAGGTCGCCAACCGTCAGTCCCCAGCTCCAGAGATGTACATTCCAGTTCTCTGGCGAGGCTAGTCTTAAAGGGACCTCAAATTACAGCGAAGCACTTCACAGGTTAGGTGTCCCACAAGTAGTGTAGTTTGCAAATGGAGGCACAGAACAAGCAAGGCAGTCGTACACTGGTCCGATGATCAAAGAGCGAGAGACAAGAAAGGCGAGGTTCACTGAGCCATTTATCTCTCTGACCTTCAATTAATCCCACATGTGTTTATTGGCCAGGCTGGCACAATAAACTATCTCAATCCACCCCTTGCCATCCTGGCACCTGTACACAATTCTTTAGCCATATATACTTATATAATTTCCGAACATTGATGAAATCACACTTAACTTATCATCAGTCATCTATCATACATATAAATGAAAACACACTGAGTCCAATGGTATCTGATATATCATACCTGAACCAAGGAAAGATATGCAATAAGCAATAAAAAGAAAATACATGTCGCAAGGTGTGAATGCAATATCCCGGCGTGGAGGAGGGAACTGGTGGAGAGGTCTGGGAGGCTGGCCCCAGCACCATAAATTAAGTGGATTCCTGCCCCTCCCCCGAAGAGAATTTGTTCCAAAGGACGACATTGACTCTGCAGCTATGGGAGATGGACATATTTGATCAGAGCACACGGGAGAAGATGAAGGGGCAGGAGGAGAGAGTGGAGCACAGCCTGGCCCACCAGGCCGTGATGATGATGTTCCTGAGTAGAGCAGCCAGTCCACAGAGAGAACAACATGGCTGGCCCTACTATGAGACATGATGCCCCTCAGTGACTAAGGGCGATACAGGGGACAGCACCGGAGACACAGTGTGGGAATTGCACCTGACCTGATCCCACCACACCGAGGCAAATCACTGGGGGAGTGCAGCGGAACAGCAAGGGAATGGAGTGGCAAGGTCCCCAGGGAATGCTGAAAGTGGACTTTGGGGCCAGGGCGTGGTGCCCCAACAGACTGGACTGGAAAACGCTCCTAAGGGCCAGCAAAGATCCCTGAACTAACTACAAGCTTTTCTCTTGTGAACTGTTTTGTTCTGTTCTTTTTCAGTGGTTTGTTTTTCTTATCTTGTTGTCTGGTTGTATACTGTTGCTTTGTTTTCCTCTGTCTAGTTTTCGTGCATGTTAGTGACTCCACAGGTCTGTCTGAATAGGACAGGCTGGATGAACTATCTGGAGGAAAAACAACGGGACCGACAGTTCCGGGGGGACTTGGGGTGGGGGGGTAGGGGGGGTAAGAAAGTGGTGTTAACAAACCCAGGGACAAGGGAAAAACATGGGACCCCAAATGGTAAAGAACGGGGAGTGGCAGGCCTGGTGGGAAATGATCAAGGGTAAGGTTGCTTAGAGAAGAGGTATACTCTAGCCCAGGTGGCGATGAAGCATGGTAGTAGGGCAGGAGGAAGGTCAAGGGAGATGGAGGAAAGAGCTAGGAGTCAAAGGGCATTCATGGAGGTCTAGACAAAGACATGTACATGCAAATATATATAGGAGGATGGGGAAATAGATCTATGTGTCTATATTTATAGGTCAAGTATTAAGGTGGCGGAAGGACCTTGGGCCTCTACTCAAACACTCCCTCAATGCATGAATACCTTCTTTTATTAAATTGGAATTCTATGATGCTCACTCTCCCGACACAACGGCTGGAGCCAAAGTGGGTGAACAAGTAAATGTGGTGAAGAAAGCTGATGGTGCCTGGCTATCAAAAGAGATAGTGACTGGGGTCTTAAAGGCTTGAAGATAAACAAGCGGCCATCTAGCTCAGAAGCAACAAAGTCCACATGGAAGAACACACCAGCCTGTGTGATCGAGTGGTCCCAAAGGGATCAGTTACCAGGCATCAAAGAACAAAAAATCATATCATTGACTGCACACCTCCATGATAGGATCGCTGAAGACAAATGGGTGCATAAGCAAATGTGGTGAAGAAAGCTGATGGTGCCCGGCTATCAAAAGAGATAGTGTCTGGGGTCTTAAAGGCTTGAAGGTGAACAAGCGGCCATCTAGCTCAGAAGCAAATAAGCCCACATGGAAGAAGCACACCGGCCAGTGCGATCACGAGGTGCCCAAGGTACCAGGTATAAGGCATCATGCAAAAAAAAAAAAAGATATGTGTGTATGTATGTGTATATATGTGTATATGTATATATGTATGTGTATATATGTATATATATATTATATTAAATGAAGGGGGAAGTGCAGAGTGGAGACCCAAGGCCCAAGTGTCGGCCACTGGAGAGCCCCTCATAGAGGGGTTTAGGAGAGGAGATGGGTTAATTAGGGTGTGAGGTAGTATCGATGAAGAACACAGCTTTCCCCCAGATCCTGGATGCTTCCTCCCCCCAACTACCATGATCTGAATTCTATCTTGCAGGGCTGGATAGGACAGAGGCTGTACACTGGTACATATGAGGGTTGGAGGTACAGGGAATCCAGGGTGGATGATACCTTCAGGACCAAGGGTGTGAGGGACGATGCTGGGAGAGTGGAGGGTGAGTGGGTTGGAAAGGGGGAACTGATTACAAGGATCCACATGTGACCTCTTCCCTGGGAGAGGGACAGCAGAGAAGGGGGGAAGGGAGACTCCGGATAGGGCAAGATATGACAAAATAACGATGTATAAATTACCAAGGGCATATGAGGGAGGGGGGAATGGGGAGGGAGGGGGAAAAAAAAAGAGGACCTGATGCAAGGGGCTTAAGAGGAGAGCAAATGCCTTGAGAATGATTGGGGCAGGGAATGTATGGATGTGCTTTATACAATTGATGTATGTATATGTATGGATTGTGGTAAGAGTTGTTTGAGTCCCTAATAAAATGTAAAAGAAGAAAAGAGAAAAAAATGATTAGGGCAAAGACTGTACAGATGTGCTTTATACAATTGATGTATGTATATGTATGAACTGTGAAAAGAATTGTATCAGCCCCAATAAATTTTTAAAATAAAAAAAAATTAAAAAAAGAAAAAAAAAAGAAAATACATTGACAATTACAAACCTCACTTTTACAATTGATTATGTGGTCATAATTGATAGGTAGAAATACCTTCTTCTACTATCCATTCTGTATTACCTTTGCCCTCAACCAGCACCTCAGCTGACTGTTTTTTTGCCTTGTGGGGTGACCAGACCTTTATTCCTGAGGGGTCTGGGTCAATATAAGTCCTGTCAGGATTGGGTTGCTGTAATTTACCATTTACTTTAATCACAGGGCATGGTAACACTAAGAGTCGGCCTATGGGATCTCCTGAATTCCAGATATATTCTTCTTTACTTCCATTTTGTAAGACCAGTATAATTTCTCCTTGGTAATCAGGATCAATCACACCACTTAGTACAGTGACACCATTCCTGGCCTGTTGATCCAAAGGCATGAGAAGCCCAAAGTGGCCAGGGGGCATTCTCAGCTGCCAGTTCAGTGGAATCCGTGCTGTGTTTCCAGGTGGGAGAGTTCCTTCCTTCGGGAGCAGGATCTCCAGGCCTGAGGAACACAGGTTTGCTGTGACAGGAAGCAAAAATGCTGCAAGGGGATCACTAGGAGTAATAGTGAATGGTGCCACTTCAGCTTCCACCCGTTGGTTCCTGGACCCATGAATTCTGGCTATTAGAAACACAGCACCATATATTGTCCACTGGTTTAGAGCGTATACAGCTTCCTGGAGAACATTGCCCCAGCCCCGCAAGTTGTTGCCACCTAGTTGGCGCCGTAATTGTGTCTTTAGGAGCCCATTCCATCATTCTATCAAGCCGGCAGCTTCAGGATGATCAGGAACATGATACGACCAGTGGATTCCATGGGAATGGGCCCATTGCCGCACTGTATTTGCTGTAAAGTGAGTTCCTTGATCTGAAGCAATGCTATGTGGGATGCCATGCCGGTGGATGAGGCATTCTGTAAGTCCACGAATAGTAGTTTTGGCAGAAGTATTGCGTGCAGGGAAGGCAAATCCATATCCAGAGTAGGTGTCTATTCCAGTAAGAACAAAACACTGTCCCCTCCATGATGGAAGTGATCCTATCTAATCAACCTGCCACCAAGTTGCTGGTTGATCTCCCCGAGGAATGGTCCCATATCTTGGACTTAATGTTGGTTTCTGCTGCTGGCAAATGGGGCACTCAGCAGTGGCAGTGGCCAAGTCAGCCTTGGTGAGTGGAAGTCCATGTTGCTGTGCCCATGCAAACCTCCTTCCCTGCCACAATGTCCACTTTGTTCATGTGCCCATTGGGTGATACCAAGAGTGGCAGAGGGAAGAGGAGGACCAGTCTCCACAGCGTGTGCCATCTTATCCACTTGATTATTAAAGTTGTCCTCTTCAGAGTTAACTTTTTGGTGAGCGTTCATGTGAGACACTTTCTTGGCCCATTCAGAGAGGTCTATCCACATACCTCTTCTCCCACACCTCCTTGTCACCAATTTTCCAGTCATAATCCTTCCAATTCCCTGGCCATCCAGCTAAGCCATTAGCCACAGCCCATGAATCAGTATACAGTCTCACCTCTGGCCATTTTTCCTTATATGCGAACTGAACTGCCAGGTGCACTGCTCGAAGTTCTGCCCATTGAGAAGATTTCCCTTCACCACTATCCTTTAGGGAGATTCCAGAAAGGGGCTGTAGTGCTGCTGCTGTCCACTTACAAGTGGCACCTGCATATCGTGCAGAGCCATCAGTAAACCAAGCATGATTTTTTCGGTCTTCACTTAAAGTATGGTAAGGAACTCCCCAGGAGGCCATAGGTGCAGACTGGGAGAAAGAAGGTAATTTGACAGGAGTGGAGACTGTGGGCATTTGGACCACTTCTTCATGCAGCTTACTTGTCCCTTCAGGTCCTGCTTTGGCCCGATCTCGTATATACCACTTCCATTTAACAATGGAGTGTTGCTGTGCACGTCCAGCTTTATGATTCTGTGGGTCAGACAATCCCCAGTTCATGATAGGTAATTCAGGCCTTATGGGGATGCGTTCAGTCTCCACCAAGGCCCAGTAACAGGCCAACAACTGTTTTTCAAAGGGGGAGTAGGTGTCTGCAGAAGATGGCAGGACTTTACTCCCAAATCCCAATGGTCTACACCATGATTCGTCAATAGGGGTCTGCCAAAGACTCCACATTGCACCTTTATCTACAACTGACAGCTCTAGCACCATTGGGTCTGCTGGATATATATGGTCCCAGTCGCAAAGCAGCTTGCATGGCAGCCTGAACCTGTTGATAAGACTTTTCTTGTTCTGGGCCCCACTCACAATTGAAGGCTTTTCATGTCACTTGATAAATTGGTCGAAGTAAAACACCCAAGTGAGGAATATGTTACCACCCAAATCTGAAGAGGCCCACTAGGCATTGTGCCTCTTTTTTAATCGTTAGGGGTGCTAAATGCAATATCTTCACTTTAGTAGGAATATCTTGACATGCCCCACACCACTGGATCCCTAGAAACTTTACTGATGTGGAGGGTACCTGAATCTTAGTTGGGTTAATTTCCCAACCCCTTGTACGCAGATATTGTACCAATGACTCTAGTCTTTGATACATCCTCTTTAGTGGGTACAATCAGCATAATGTCATCAATATAATGGACCAGTGTGACATTTTGTGGAACAGACAGGTGATCAAGTTCCCTTCGGACTAAATTATGGCACAGAGCAGAAGAGTTGATGTACCCCTGGGGGAGAGTTGTGAAAGTATATTGTTGCCCCTGCCAGGTGAAGGCAAACTGCTTCTGGTGGTCCTTCGAGACTGGTATGGAGAAGGCATTAGGCAGATCAATAGCTGCATACCAAGTACCAGGAGAAGCATTAATTTGCTCAAGCAATGTAATCACATCTGGGACAGCAGCTGCAATTGGAGTCACCACCTGGTTAAGTTTATGATAATCCACTGCCATTCTCCAGGATCTATCTGTCTTCTTTACAGGCCAAACAGGTGAGTTAAATGGGGATGTAGTAGGCATCACCCCCCCCTGTATATTTCAAGTTTTTGATGGTGGCACTGATCTCTGCAATTGCTCCAGGAATGCGGTACTACATTTGGTTTATGATTTTCCTAGGTAATGGCAGTTCTAATGATGTACACTTGGCCTTTCATACCATGATAGCCATTATTCCACATTTCGGCATCCAATATGGGGATTCTGCCAGTTACTAAGTATGTCTATTTCAATGATGCATTCTGGAACTGGGGAAATAACCACAGGATGGGTCCGGGGGCCCACTGTAATTACTGTGAGGCATAGCTGAGATAAAACTCCATTGATAACTTGACCTCCATAAGCCCCCACTCTGACTGGTGGGCCTTTGAAACACTTTGGGTCTTCTGGAATTAGTGTCAGTTCAGAGCCAGTGTCCAGTAATCCCCGAAAAGTTTGATTATTTCCTTTCCCCTAATGAACAGTCACTCTTGTGAAAGGACACAGGTCCCTTTGGGGAAGGCTAGAAGAAAGACTACCAGTATAGACCTTCGGTGATGTAGCAGGGTCCTCCTTCAAAGGAACTCGGCCTCCCCCTCATTCAAGGGGTTGTGGGTCTGTAAACTGGCTCAGGTCTGGGAATTAATTGAGCGATCGTGACTGTCTATTCTGCTGCTCACCTGATCTACCATTCTTCTTCCTGTATAGATCACGTAAATATTTAGTAGGTTTCTATTTCATTCCTAGGGACACCGTGGCTAAATAGCCAATGCCATAATTCCACACGAGATAGGTTGCTTTGACTACTACTGAAAATTTGTTGTCTATTATAACCACGCCCACCCTGTCTCTGTTGATTCAGTGCTGATACTTGCCCTCTACCATCACGGGGACCAATCAGCCTCATTGTGGACAAATGTCGGAGTTTGCTTAGGACAGTGCCCACTGTTAATCCTGGTGCACATAAATTAGCAATTACAGGAGTCTTAAGAGATGCTGGGGCCCACTTCACAAACTTGTTCCTTATGGTTGTGGTAAAGGGTATATCCTCAAGACACCCCCTTTTTGGGTCTATGGAAATATCTTGATAGATCCATTCTAGCATACCAAGTTCTCTAAGCTTTTGGATGCCTTCCTCTACAGTGTACCAAGATAGGTCAGATACTTCAAGTTGGTCTAATCTAGGCCATCTGGCAGTCCATGCTTCATTGAACCAACCAAATAAAGAATTAGATCCTCTCTTAGCCTCTTGCAGAGACATTGAAAAAAGAATCTGTGCTTAGGGGTCCCACATCCAGAAACTCAGACCGGTCTAATATTACATTTTGTGTACCAGTATCCCATACCCTTAGTAACCATTCCCAGGGATATCCCCCAGGCTTCTGTTTGTACGTATTCGAAAACTTGAGCAGATCTTTATGAGTATAGCACACTTCTTTGGTAATCATCTCAACCTTGCCTTTAGGAGCTTTCTGAGACTTAATTTTAGTGACAGGTCTAGCGGAAATAATGGGTGGTGAGGGTGTTTCCTGAGATAAATAATCATTTTGTTAGGGGCTCATACAACTCTTATTACAATCCATATACACATCAATTGTGTAAAGCACATCTTCACATTCATTGACCTCATCATTCTCAAAACATGTGCTCTCCACGTAAGCCCTTGGCATCAGGTCCTCATTTTTCCCCCTCCCTCCCCGTTCTTCCCTCCCCCATGAGCCCTTGATAATTTATAAATTATTATCTTGTCATATCTTTCCCTGCCCGATGTCTCCCTTCACCCACTTTTCTGTTGTCACATATAGATCCTTGTAATTTGTTCCCTCTTTCCAACCCACTCTCTCACTACCCTCCCAGTATCGCCACTCACACCGCTGGTCCTGAAGGTATAATCCGCTCTGAATTCCCTGTTTCCAGTTCCTATCTTTACCAGTGTACATCCTTTGGTCTAGCCAGACTTGCAAGGCAGAATTCGGATCATGATAGTGGCGGGGGCTGTGTGGGAGTAGAGGGGTGGGGAGGAAGCATTTAGGAACTAGAGGAAAGTTGCATTTTTCATCGGTGCTACATCGCACCTTGATTGACTCGTCTGCTCCCCAAAACCCCTCTGTAAGGGGATCTCCAGTGGCCTACAAATGGGCTTTGGGTCTCCACTTGCACTCCCCCCCCCCCTCATTCACTATGGTAATACTTCCTTGTTCTGATGGTGCCTTGTACCTGATCCTTTCGACACCTCATGATCGCACAGGCTGGTGTGCTTCCTCGATGTGGGCCCTGCTGCTTCCGAGCTAGATGGCCGCTTGTCTACCCTCAAATCTTCAAGACTCCAGACACTACACCTTTTTATAGCTGGCACCATCAGCTTTCTTTGCCACATTTGCTCATGCGCCCATTTGTCCTTAATCGGATAAGACCACAGAAGAGGAGATAAAAAAGGTAGTAACCTTCACAATAGCCAAACACAAATGGAAATATCTAGGGATATACCTGACTAAAAGAACAAAAGGTCTATATTGGGAAAACTACAGAACACTATTACAAGTAACCAAGAGCAACCTCAACAACTGGAAGAATATCCCATGCTCATGGATTGGCAGACTCAATATAGTCAAGATGTCATTTCTGCCAAAAGCACTATATAAGTTTAATGTCACCCTGATACAATTACCCTCATCTTTCTTCAAAGAAATGGAAAAACTGATTACCAACTTCATATGGTGAGGGAAGAAGCCCAGAATTAGCAGAGAACTCCCCAAGAAGGACACAGTGGGAGGGCTTGCTTTACTTGACTTTAGCACATACTATACAGCCATGTCAAAAACTGCATGGTATTGGTACAATGACAGATACTCAGACCAATGGAAAAGAACTGAAAACCCAGAAGTAAAATCATTAGGATGCAGACAACTGATCTTTGATAAGGGCCCCAAAAATATCAAGTGGGAAGCAGATGCCATCTTTAACAAGTGGTGCTGGAAAAATGCATATTTACCTGCAGAAAAATGAAGCAAGACCCTTATCTCACTCCATGCATATGCACAAGAATAAACTCAAGGTGGATCACAGACCTTGAAGTTAAACCCCAAACTATTAGGGCCATCTATGAGGGAATTGGGACCAACTTGAGAACTTTGGCACAGGGAATACATAGACTATCAGAAATAGGGAAGGACACACACACAAATGGAATATACTGAAGATAAAACACCTGTGTACATTGAAGAATGCACCAAGAGAGTATAAAGTGAGTCCACGGACTGGGAAAACATCTTTAGCAATGACACATCTGACAAAGGCCTTATTATTAAAATCTATAATACTCTGCTAGCTTTCAAAAAGAAAAAAACTAATAGCCCACTTAAGAGGTGGCCAAAGGACTTGAACAGAAGTTTCACAGGGGAAGAAATCCAAATGGCCAACAAACATGTGAGAAGATGTGCCCGATCTTTAGCCATAAGAGAAATGCAAATTAAAACAATGAAGTACCACCTAACACCCTCAAAGGTAGCCCAATTCAAAAAACCAGAAAGCAACAAGTGTTGGGGGGGCTGTGGGGAGACAGGAACTCTCATCCACTGCTGGTGGGACTGTAAGTATGTACAGCCACTATGGAAATCAATCTGGCGATACCTAAAACAGATGGAAAATGAGTTACCACATGACCCAGCAATCCCCCTACTGGGCATATACCCAGAAGAGGCAAGAAACAGACCAAGGCCAGACATCTGTGCTACAATGTTCATTGTGGTACAGTTAACAATTGCAAGGAGTTGGAAGCAACCCAAATTTCCATCAACTGATGAGTGGATTAAAAAACCGTGGTATACACATACAATGGAGTACTACGCATCACTAAAAAGCAATGATGAACTTATGAAGCACATCGCTGCATGGGAAGAACTGGAGGAAATCATGCTAAGTAAAGTAAATCAGGCAGGAAAGGACAAGAACAACATGAGTCCTCTGAGGTAAGCGTTTAAAAAAAATGCAAAAGGGTCATAGAGGAAAAGCTACTGTATACAAACATTCTAGGGGTGAGGACTGTGTACTATGGCAGGGCCTACATCAAATGCAGGGATGCACATGGTAGACAACTGGGAAGGAGGTGGGGAAAGAAAAAAATGATGAAAATAAGGAAGAAATGGGTTGGGGGCACGGGGCACTAATCCACCCAAGGGGAGGGTATCGTTTATATCTCCACAGGGAAAGAGGGACCAGACTTCAACCCAGTGCCCCAAGGTGTGAATGCAACATTTCGGCGTGCAGTAGGGAACCAGTGGAGAGGTCTGGGAAGCTGGCCCCAGTACCAAATACTAAGTGGACTCCTGCCTCTCCCCCAAGAAGAATTTATTTCAAAGGATAACATTGAATCTGCATTTCTGAAAGAGGGATATATCTGATCGGAGCACACGGGAGCAGATGAAGGGGGAGTAGGAGACAGTGGCGCACATCCTGGCTCACCAGACCTTGAGGACGATGATCCCAATTAGAGCAGCCAGTCCACAGAGAGGACCACATGACCAGCCCATGAGACATGACTTCCCTCACTGACCCATGGCCCTGCAGGGGACAGCACCGGAGACACGGTATGGTAATTGCGCCTGACCTGATCCCACCACACCGAGGGACAGCACTGGGGGAGTGCAGCGGAACAGCAAGGGAATGGAGTGGCAAGGTCTCTAGGGAATTCTGAAGATGGACTTTGGGGCCAGGGCGTGGTGCCCCAACAGACTGGACTGGAAAACACTCCTAAAGGCTAACAAACGATCCCCGAACTAACTACAAGCTTTTCTTTCTTGTGTGTTTTGTTCTGTTCTTTGTCAGTGGTTTGTTGTGGTTTTGTTGTATATTGTTGCTTGGTTTTGCTCTGTCTTGTTTTTGTGCATGTTATTATCTCTGCAGGTCTTTCTAAATAAGATAGGCTGGATGAATAATCTGGAGGAGAAAACAATGGGACCAACCGTTCTGAGGGGACATGGGATAGGGGGAGGTGGAGGGGAGAGGAGATGGTGTTGACAAACCCAGGGACAAGGGAAAAACAAGTGATCCAAATTGGTGGTGAGGGGGGTGTGGGAGGCCTGGTGGGACATGATCAGGGGTAATGTAATGAAGAGGTATTGCTGAAACCCAGGTGGGGACTGAGCATGATAGTGGGACAGGTGGAAGGTCAAGGGAAATAGGGGAACGAGCTGGAAGGCAAAGGGCATTTATGGAGGTCTGGAAGAAGACATGTACATATGCAAATATATTTATATATGAGGATGGGGAAATAGATCTATGTGCCTGTATTTATAGGTTTAGTATTAAGGTAGCAGAAGGACATTGGACCTCCACTCAAGTACTCCCTCAATGCAAGAACACTTTCTTCTATTGGATTAGCATTCTAGGATGCTCACCTTTCCTACACAACTGCTGAAGACAAAGCAAGTGCATAAGCAAATGTGGCAAAGAAAGCTGATGGTGCCTGGCTATCAAAAGATAGAGCATCTGGGGTCTTAAAGGCTTGAAGGTAAGCAAGCGGTCACCTAGCTCAGAAGCAACAAAGCCCACATGGAAGAAGCACACCAGCTTGCGTGAACATGAGGTGCTAAAGGGATCAAGTATCAGGCATCAAAGAACAAAAAATCATATCATTGGGTGCACACCTCCCCACTTGGCATATTAACTTGAACAGTTTGGCTAATCTGCTCAGGTGTGGATTGTGAATTAATACTTTCAGCTGGGAGGGGTGGATCTATTGACTCGGGTGGGTCAATTGTTTTTAAGGGCTCAATATCCTCCTCTTCTGTATCATCAGCCTATATGTTCTCATCCCATGTTTCAGGGTCCCAACTTTTCCTAATCAATGCCCTTACTTTGGTTTTAGACACTGCTCTAGATCTACAATTCAGCTGCCGTTGTAATTCAGCCACTTGCATAATGAGACTCTGGACTGGTTCTCAGCAGAGTCAGCTCTTTTACTAGAGAAGGCTCTCCTTTGTAGCACAGATGGAAATTTTCAAATCCATTAGTCTGCACCTGAGGCGTGCTTTTGAGGCTCTGAGACCATCGCTCTCCTTAATCACACTTCATTGTAAGAAGGACCAGCCAACCAGCTTCCCTATACGTGTCATCCTTACAAAACTCCTGGAAAATATCAAACATACGATCACTCAGAGCCTCTCCTTTAGCCAGCATCTCGTCTATCGGTGGTGCTACTTTAGGTATTATCTTTGCTATTTCACATCATGGATTAGGAAGAGTAGCGGATTTTTATCCATGCTTTGAGGTATTGAAGTAACATTACTAGTGTTACGACTAGTCAGGCTGGAGAGCCAATTTAAGGAGCCTATATTTTAAATTTTATTTCTCTAGAAGCACTCCTGGTACCAAAATGTGTTAGGGTTCTCTAGAGAGATAAAACCAGATTGCTGATAATTATATATATAAAACACAAGAGGAGTCACCTCCGTCGCCGCCGCCCCCTGCCCCCGCCACCCCCCCCCCCCCCCCGCGGTTCCCTCAGCCCCACCCGGTCCAGCCCGGTTCCGGGGAGGATGAAGTTGTGTATAAAGAGGAGCACCCTTTTGAGAAGCGCCGCTCTGATGGCGGCGAGAAGATCCGTAAAAAATACCCGGACCAGGTCCCGGTGATAGTAGAAAAGGCGCCCAAAGCTCGGATAGGTGATCTGGACAAAAAGAAATACCTGGTACCGTCTGATCTCACAGTTGGTCAATTCTACTTCTTGATCCGGAAGCGAATTCATCTCCGAGCTGAAGATGCCTTGTTTTTCTTTGTCAACAATGTCCTTCCGCCCACCAGTGCCACAATGGGTCAGCTGTACCAGGAGCACCACGAAGAAGACTTCTTTCTATGCATTGCCTGCAGTGACGAAAGTGTCTACGGTCTGTGAAGCTGCTGCCCTGGAGCTGGGGTGTTCCATTCTGCAAAGAGAAAGGTGGCCCCCCTTTCTTGACCCGTCCCTCCTTCAGGCTCAAGTACCACCTCCCTTCTTCAGGACCTGCACTACTTAATGTCTGCGGCTTTCTCCCCAGCCTTTCCTAGCAGGAGCAGGAATGGTGGAAATGGCCCCGAGTAGCTCTCCTTTACTTTCTTCCTCTGCACCTTTCTCTGCCACCTCTCCCACTCCACTTCAGACTTCTTGGTTGTCAGTCTTATCCAGTGATTGTTTTTGGTTTCTGTACCCTTTCTAACTACCCAAGGGGCCCAGAACCCCAACATTGCCTTTCATTGCCTTCTCTTTGGGGGATAGATGGAAGGGACTAAAGTTGTATGGGGGAGATAGGCACATCAATAAAGAGGAAACCACCCAGCTGAACTGAAAAAAAAAACCCCACAAGAAATGAACAGTTATATACAGATAGATATATAATACAAGAAATGAACAGTTAAATGATAAAGCAGCACAAATGGCTCAGTGCAACTCACTCTCATGAGAGAGATGTGAGACACTGGCAGTCCTTCAAGTCTTGAGGGCCGCCAGGTAGTCCTCTGTAGGGAGAGAGCTAGGCTATCCCAGCACAGGCAGTAAACAGCAAGGCAGGTCACCAACTGTCAGTGCCCAACTCCAGAGATGTACATTCCAATTCTCTGGCGAGGCAAGTCTTAAAGGGACCTCAAATTACAGTGACACACTTCACAGGTTAGGTGTCCCACAGGTAGCGTGGTTTGCAAATGGAGGCACAGAACAAGCAAGGCAGGCGCACACTGGTCCGATGATCAAAGAGCGAGAGACAAGAAAGGCGAGGTTCACTGGGCCATTTATCTCTCTGCCCTTCAATTAAACCCACATGTGTTTATTGGCCAGGCTGGCACAATAAACTATCTCAGGGCTGTTCTGAGAATGTTACCTGCCTCCATCGTGCAAACCGTTGGCATGTTCAGCTGGTAACCCAAAGGCTTTGGGTGAGTCCAGATCGTCCTATGCAAAGGTCTATTGATTTCCTCATGAAAGAGCAGCCACTGAAAACCCAGTGGACAGGTTCTACTTCTGCACACATGGGGGTTATCATCAGTTAGATTGACCTTGACTGTAATCTTTAAAAAAAATTTCAAGGTCATTTAATCCTCACAGTAACAACCATTTTGGACTCTTGAATGAATTAAAGGAAATGAAAGGCAGACAGAAACTTTCATGTTCCATTTGTCTTCAGAAAGTCACTTGTCTTGACTCACAGAGTACACTAGCAGTTGTGAGTCTAGCTCTCCCCTCACACCTGGAAACCATTGTTAACTGGCTCTCAGGACCTGAGTAATTCCCTGGCAGTGTTAGACCTCCATGTATTGCCCATGTCAGTATTCGTAATGCTCAAGACTCTTGTAAAATACAGCCCGTGGACAAAACCCTCTGCACTCATGATTCACACATTCCTACTCCAGTGGCAGAGCTGATAGGTATGACAAAGAACTACGTGACCTTCAAAGCTCAAAATAAAGATTAACTTTGGCCCAGTACAGAAAAATGTTGCCAATGTCTAGGTCATAATATCCCTTCCTTTGGGCCTAATTATTAGGTAGTATAGCATCTCTAATAACATATTTCGCTAACCAAGACTGGGGTTGATTGTCTCACTCAGTCACTGTGTTACTCACTCTCACTCCACTCACTCTCATTCACTCTCTCACTCACTGTCTCACTCACAAAAACAAAACAAAACAAAACAAAAAAACACTGGGGTTAATTAAGTCCATCAGAGACACCTAAGAAAGGCCTGCTGATCTACATAAAACAGTTCTACTGACTCATGAGTTTGCCATAAGTTGAAAGATATGACAAAATAATTTATAAATGATCAAGAACTCATGAGGGAGGGGGGAGTGGGGAGGGAGGGGAAAAAAGAGGACCTGATGCCAAGGGCTTAAGTGGAGAGCAAATGCATTGAGAATGATGAGGGCAATGAATGTACAGCTGTGCTTTACACAATTGATGTATGTATGGATTATGATAAGAGTTGTATGACCCCCTAATAAAACGTTTAAAAAAATGGAATCTAACGGATACTAGCAGTTTCTCTTTCTTTTTTATGCTGGAGCTTCTTTAAAGGTTTGGCAGGCAAATAATCCACACAAAACCAGGCATTATCAAGAACCACTTTTATTCCTCTAGTAATTCTTGGTCACAGATTACACGTATTTTTTTCCCTTAAAGACATTTGGGGGTAGGAGGTGGAGGGGGAATCACAGAAGAATTAGTAGGATTAGAAATGTTGACAAGTATCAGAGTGATGTCCTGTAACTGAATCAAAGTAGGAACAAAATGGTGCCCAAGGATATCACTCTGTGAGTCAAGCTCACCACTGCTCAACTTTTTTCTCCATAACAAACTGCCCGTGAGGCCCCTCAGCATCTGAGGGCAAAAGGGCCAAGTACACAGGGGTCTCTGCCCCTTCTTCTGGGCTTTTGGTGGCATTGGGTCCCGTCATGTCCGTTCTCACCCACCCTGGGCAGCAGGCATTCAGGAGGATCTTGTCGCCTGGTCTCTGTGCACTCAGGTTCCTGGCATAGATCCTGGACAGCACGGTGACACCAATCTTCGACACACCATATGCATGGTGGGGCCAACCCTCCTTCTGGTGCACCCCTTTCTTTGCGTCTTCTATGAACTTGTTCATGAGGGCCACCAGCTCTTCCTCTGTGATGGTGTCATTGCGGAACTTCTCCTGCAGCTCCGGGCTGCAGTACTTAAGTGCAATGACACTAGCCTCGCTGGACACATTGACCACTCTGCCTGAAATACAATAAACACTGTTAGATAGAAAAGAGAGGCACGGCAAAGGCCAGTATCAAACACCAAGCCTGTCAAGTTTCTATCAGGCTCCTGATGGCAAAACCAAAAGGGTATCTTTTCCACAGATTGTTCTATGAAAAATGTCCTAACATTTCCATGTGGGATGAACATAAAAAACTTCTTGACGTAGATACTGGCGATGGCTGTACAACACCGACAGTGTATCGTGCCACTGAGTTAACTGTGCGCTGAACCCCAGTTGCAGCGTGACCGACTTGTAAACATTGCTGACATTCAGTATGGGCGCCTCACTGCCCAGATCCTCAGGGTCCAAAGCAAGGATCCAAGGCAACTGAGATAATGGGGGCTACCTGTGAAGGTGTGGTCTCTAGAGTAACTGTACTCAGAAACTTCACTGGATTTCAGTACTGCAGGCAGAGGAACTAAGTCTGCAGCTGGCTTTTCCAGAACATCAAAAAAGGGAAAAAAGGGTTTATCTGCCAAATAACTCATGTATCATACAATCCAGCATTTAAGTATATTAATTAAAGAGTTGTACAGTCATCACCCCAATCAATTTGAGAGCACTATCTTCATTCTTATAGCCATTATTAGTTCTGATTCCTTCCAACTGACTGTTCTAATCCTGATAAGCTATTCATCTTTTGCCCGTATAGACTTACCCATTTTATGTAAAGAAAATCATTCAAGTAAAACCAAACAAACCCAGCAACTACAACAGAATAAAACACTGAGAAACCTTAATCCAAAATATAGCAGAATGTAATAAAAACTAGAACTAGTTGGAAGTGGGTTATTAGGAACAATACATGGCATGATGTTAAGGTTTACCCGAACTATATCTGCAGTAATACATGTTGATGCACTCTTGCTGGAAGGAAGACTATTTACGTCCTTTGTCCATGAACTCAGGTACTTCAATGGAGACTTAGTCCACGCGGGGGTGGGGTGGGGGCAGGATCTGTAAATGGATTGGGGCTTTCACTGCCATCCATAGCCTTCTGGTGCTCAGAATTTCAGTTCTGAGTCTTCCCCTCTGAACTTGGATTAATAATACTCTGATCATGTTGGTTGGAGTGCTTGCATTTTGCAGACTTAGTTGACAACTCACTTAGATGAATATGTGCTTTAGATGATCCTGAAGACCTCCAATGCTGCTCTCTCTGGTATCTGGACACCATCTGATTACTTCCCCACACTTTGCTACAGCACCCATATCTTCGGTGAAGTCTTCACGAGGTTAGGTATTGAGTAGGGTCACATCAGAAAAATTCACTGTTCTGAGATGAGGGCTTACAATTAACGGGAGCTCAAAATCCATTCATTATATGGTCTTTTTATGTCCTGGTCCACTTGAAACAGCATTATTATTTGGTTGGGGAATATTATAAATAATCCTCATGGGACATATGGCAATTTAATGCCATTCATTTAGGGGATGGTACCTTATTTCAGAACTTTTAAGAGCCTATTACTCATCCCACTCCTTCCACCTTTCCTGAATCCGTAGACCCTGCTGTGAAGGTTTCTGGATCACTACACATTCTGCATCATACACTGAAGTGCCTGTAAAATCTCCTGTGTCCCTGAGTCCTTCAGTTCCACTGAGGTGTCTTGGGGGCCAGCTGGTGAGAAAGATGGAGCTTCCATCCAAAGGGATCACCTTGTATTGTGGATAAAACACTGGGCTATGAAGGATGCATACTTGAAGGAAGTGGTCCATGGTAGAAATGTGTACATAAATCCCTCGGTTGTTGAACTCAATGCTTTCCAATTGGTGCTCAAACCCTGAAAAATTTGAGAATGATAAAAAAGCATAAAAAGTCATGGAAAACCAAATAATTGGTTCTGAAGCCCCCAAACTACATTATAAATTCATTTTCAAAGCCTGTAAGTCACGAGGGATGCTTCAAGCCTTCTTGCATAGCACTGTGTCTCATGTGCTGTTGTCACCAAGTTTCCGATTTATCCAAATGAACAGTAACGTTTCAACCTCTTGGTTCTGCAGCTAATGATTTCACACCTTTGGGTACATTAGCCACTTTAATCACATTTTTTTCCAAAATGGAAATGTCGATTTATCTATGTTGTATCCAGCTGCCTAACCAAACAAGCGGCGACCTGATTCAAATTCTTAAAGGATTTCTTTCCTTCACTCTCTCGTGGTCCTCAGTCTTCCTCTTACTGTTCCTGCTGGCACCACTTTCTGCATAGTCATGGTTATGATATTTTACGCAAATAAAACACACACACACAAAGGGACAATGACCAGTGTTTTATTACACCAACAGCAGCGCTGTATGTTATCTGAACAAGAGTGGCCCTTCGACTGAAGCACTGCTGTATGTACCTGAGGCGAGACGCAAGGTGTACCCTTGACGGAAGGGAAGAATCTCATAGCTTCCAGAACTGGACGAGGATGAGTTTCTCATCTTGTCGGTCACGAGAAAGCAAATGTTTTGAGAATGATGAGGGCAACAAATGTACAAATGTGCTTGACACAATAGATGCTTGTATGGATTGTGATGAGTTGTATAAGCCCCCCAAAAATGATTTAAAAAAAAGCCAAATGGAGCATCTGTCTATATAGTGTAAAGGGCAATTTAGCAGATGCAGGAGCTGTGTTTTCACGGCTCCAGTTCCTTCTTTTGTGGCTGAGGATGGCAGGACACGCTCAACAGTAGGTGTTTCCGGCTGTTCCAGAATTGTAGCCCCCACTAACCCAAACAGGAAATAGCCCCCATTGGTTCTGGGGCATGGTTCTGACCCAATGACCAGTGCCCACCACATTCTGTCTGTCCAGGCAGACAGGAGTTATGCCTCCTGGAGCATAAATAGCTGACATGTTCACATTGAGAATGGAGCCAGTGGGGCTGGCTGGGGAGTGGAGGCAGGAAGAAGGCACAAGATGTAAGCCAGGCTCCACCCAGCAGACCAAGCAAAGCGGGTCTAAAGCATTCTGTGCAACATCCCTTCAGTGCATCTGACAGGCACTGTTTCTTTGTTGCTGACATGAAGAGCTCAGAGAAACATTACGATTTTGAAAGGACTTTCGACGACACCACCACATTTAATCCCTACCCAGACCTTTGAGGGAGATCAACCAGGGAAGGGCTAGGTATCTTCAGCTCACTACCAAACACTGTATTGTCAAAGAGGATGCCGATTCATAGTGGTGCAATAGGGCAGGTGGAATTGATCCTTGGGGTTTCAAGGCTATAAATCCAAGACGACCTTGTGTTTCTTCTTTGAAGCGGCTGGTGGGTTTGAACCATTGATATTTTGGCGAACAGCTCAATGCTTAACCCACTGTAGCATCAGGGCTTGTATTGTACTGATGAGAAAATGGAACCAAGAACAGCCTGCTGCAGTGACACGCATTGGCACAGGAATGAGAACGTAGGAAAAATGAACTCAGTGTTATGTAAATGGAAACGTTTATATAGAAGAAACAAGATCTGACGAGAAACACTAGCTAACAGGTGTATTTTTCCATAAAAACAATAAGAATATGATATGTCCTTTGACAACTTGCCTGAGAACCTCCTTTCATCCTAAGCAGGCACTGCTGACCTGGGGGTGAGGGTGGGTGTCTGACAAACTAGGACTTGCAGACCTTGTTAGGGAGTAGGAGGGAATACATCTTCCAGGATCATGCACCCCTTATCCCAACTGCTTGAAGAGCCAGGGCAGGTTTTTGTAGTTTTACTTCTTTACTTTTCAGTTCTTTTATTGGAAGTTTAAAGGATAAGGTAGGTTAGATTCTGTGCTTGCATAGATTCTGAGACGTGAAGGGTACTACTTACAGTTTTGGTGTAGTTTTTCAACTTTTCAGAACTTTTTCTGCGTGTGAGACTAGGTAGCATATTTTGAAATTCAATCACAGCATTTTGATATCTCTCTCCTGAAAACCTATTCTCTGTAGTTTATATTGGAATTACAACAAATAGACAACTTGCTTAGAGGAAAAGTTAATTATTAAGCTTGTTAAAAAGTACTAGGCTATACCTAAAGACTTAATAGTTTTGGGGTTATTTATTCAAATATAGTTATAAAGTCTGGTTATAATTCTGCCCCCTTTAAGAAGTGTTCAAATAGAACTATAATCATTATCAAGTAATTTCTTATTCAAAGAAAGCCTACTTTGTGGACATATGCTTATTTTGATGAAGATACTCCTTAAAAATGCATTCTTTCTAAAGTAAGGAATTAAATATTCACTTAAGTATGTTGCCCTGACCTCTGTCATTCTCCAAATATTAGCCTGATTACTTTGGTAAAGAATGCTTTCTATCCCATTCTTGCAGATTAAAAAAGAAAAGAAAAACAGAACAACAAAAAGAAAACAAGCAAAACAAAGCACCTCCCTACCATGGAATCCATGCTCACTCACATCACCCCTATGGGGCAGGGCAGAATTGCCCTGCTGGGTATCTGAGACTGGAACTCTCGACTGGAGTAGACAACCTCCTCTTCCTCCCATTCTTGCAGACAGCTGTGCCAAAACCAACAGCGTTAAAAATAAAAATAGAAACAACGACCCGAGAAACAGCTCTCCAGGATTAAGAGATATTTCTATTACTGGGGGAAATCAAATGTCCATCCTTAAAATAGCCAAGGTTCTTTATATCAAAATCTTGGACCATATGGAGATATACTAACACCAAGTGTTTAGCTATAATTTTTGACACAATAGTTTGGGCCATTATTTTAATTATATTCTTATTCATATCTAGCATTCTTTAAAAAATAAATTGAATTTAAGTTCCATTAATATTGTAAATGTCCACAAATGTTACAAATGAAAAGAATAGGGCTGCCTCCCAAGTTAAAATTAAATAACAGATTAAGTCATAAGATAAAGAGTATCACCCATGAGTACTAAGTTTCTTTTAAAAAACACATCCATAGGAGGCCAAATGGTCAACAACTATTCTAAAGCAAAGATGAGAAGACAAGAGTACAGGGACACCAGACACCTAGAAATGGAACCACTAGACCAGAAATCCTGAGGAAGTTCAAGGGTTCTGGAGAATGTCAGCAGTGTTGCTGGACAGTCTGTGTAGACATCATTGAAATGATTTTCGAACACTGTAACTCATCACCGAGAACACAATAAAATGTCGTTGGAAATGTTTAATGAACGAGTAAAAGTGCTGCTGCCACCAACAGGAGGCCAGCTCCCTGGACTGAGAAAGTTCACTCTGGAGCAGAGGAAGCACAGGTGACAAGAGATGCGTCCTATGCGATTCCATCCTTGGGGCATTAGAAGCAAGGCATCGTGGGTAAGAAGGACCCAGGTGTGCAAAGGGCTCTGGCAGGAGAGTTGCCAGGTTAGGCCTTGGAGGAGGCAAAGTCCTCAGCTGAACCACACCCTGGAGGAGGCTCAGAGCTGAGGGAGGCAGGCAGAGGTCAGCTCCAGCAGGGATGGGTCCACAGTGGGGTTCCGCAGCTCCCACTTACCTTGGGGCTTTATGAGAGGCAGTAATTCTGTGCACACATTTCGGGTACCAAAAAAGTTGGTTTTCAGGGTCACCTCTGCTTGTACATGAAAGGGTGTGGGATCAGCATCTTTGGGGAAGGAAAGAACAGAGTGATTCAATTGTAACAATGTCATCAAGTTCTACAGATAGATTAACATCCTCCCGCCCTGGGGCCCCCCACCCCACCCCAAATAGTGCCTAGGACACCCAGTGAATGCCACGGAGCCTGCTGGATGGCCGTTTTCTGGTGCGAGCTTCTCTGGTTCCCATGGGGCGGCTGGCACACACACACACACACACACACACACACACACACACACACACACACGAGCTTGTGGACTTTATTTTTGTTTTGCAATGTCTTAGTTGTTCGAAAACACACAACGAAAAGTTTCCTTGGCTGCTGTGAACTTCAGTCGTAGAGAAAACGTTTGAAGCAAACTGGAAAGGTCTCAGCGGGGGAAACGTGAAGGTCTACCAGACTGTGAAAGGACTCCGCTCCCACCTCGGGGATCTCTCCATCCCAGGGAGCTCTCCGGAGACCCCCAGTCGCCAGCGGCCAAGACTCTGCTGGGGCCCCCCCCAGCAAACCAGCCCAGCACCTTACCTTTGAAGGCGATGGCCGCGTTGTTGACCAACAAGTCCAGCCCGCCGTACTCGCGGCGCAGGAAGTCCCGCAGGGCGCCGATGCTCTGCGGGTCGTCGATGTCCAGCTGGTGGAAGCGCGGGCTCAGGCCCTCGGTCTGCAGCTGCTGCACGGCCGCCTGGCCGCGCTCCGCGTCCCGCGCCGCCAGCACCACGTCCCCGGAGAAGTGCCGGCACAGCTCGCGCGTGATGGCGAAGCCGATGCCCTTGTTGGCCCCTGTCACCACCGCCACGCGGTTGTGAGCGGTCATGGTTGCAGGTGGAGCCGGCGGCGAGTGGAAGAGATCCGGAGACCTTGGCGGAGAGCGAAGCCGGCTGCAGGTTCAGACCGCTGCCGCTAGGGACCGCTGTGTTCGCGCCAGTGCGGGACGTGGGGCAGGAGCCGCGCATGCGCACAGCCTCCGCCAGAAAGCCCCGCCTCCCCGCGTGCACGCAGGCTTCTGCCCCAACGCCCAAGGGAGCCTCCTGCGATGACTTTACAAAACCCGCCTAACGCTCCAATAACCGCCACGGCTCCCCTTCCCGCACAGGACCGTTTGGACTGGCCACGTGAACCTTTGAACCTCCGGTAGATCTGAGTCCTTCCCGCTGCGTCTTCAGAACTGTTTCCAGTGTCGCTGCAAATAAATGAACCTCGAAAATATTTTGCTGAATAAACTAAGTCACCAAAGGACAAACGTTGCATGTCCACGCTTACACGAAGCATCTGGAACAGGCAAGTCGATGTGGAGAGAACTTTACGATGGGTGACCAGGGCTGGGTGAAGGAGCCCTGGAAGCAGAGTCCAGAAACCTCCTGTAGCCTGCTGGAGAATTAGGACGCTTTCTGCCCTCTCACATTGTTGGTCTCGGAAAATCACCGTCAATTCTAGCCTGTGCTACTGGGTGGCCACGGGTTGGTAGCCACTTGATGGCAGTGAGGAGAGGCAGGAGAGCAGAGGGAAGGAAGACCACCTTTAAGGGACAGTCAGCTTCCGCTTGGATGATGGGAAATTTGGGAACAGTTAAAGGTTATGGTTAAACAACATGAACGTCATTACTGTCAACTCTACTGTCCGTGTAAAGGGTGTAGAAAGAAGATATTGTTTCTTAGCTATATACAAACCATATGGCTCGTGGGACAACGGGCTGAAAAGATAATGGAAGTTTACCACTAACGTTTTGAAATCTGCTCCTTGCCACCCTTGAAGAGACATGCTTAACAAGTCAGGGTGGAGTGGGCGTAGGGAAGCCCGGGGGAGGGCGGTGCACAGACTCTGGTTTAGAGTTGATTTCAGAGCACAACTGCCCCAGGCGGTCTCCTAGTCTGTCTTCTCTAGAAGGCATGAACCCCGTGATACTACTGCTCCTGTGATGGTTCTTGGCAGAGTCGGAGAAAGATGTTTGCCTGTGTTTTGTTGCAAAACCATTCTACTGTGTGGATCATAAGAAATTTTATGGATACTATTGTGAAGAATGGAGATCATGTGCTCACCATGACACTGTCCAACGTCCAGGAGGCATTGGCTCAAACAGAACAAGGGGATGCGCCAAGTTCAAAATGAGGAGAAGTGTCTCCTTTCTCTGCACTTGTTTAATCTGTGTGTTGGGCAAATAGCTGAAGAAGGTGGACGCTGTAAAGAATACCACAGCAAGACCAAGGAACACCCATTAGCAACCTGCCACAGGAAGATGACACAACCTTGCTCGCTGAAAGCTAATAGGACTTGAAGCATTTATTGATGAAGATTAAAGTCTGGAACCATCAGGATGGGTTGTACCTCACTGTAAAGAAAACCGAGACTCTGACATCTGGACCAATAAGCAACATTGTACATTCAGAAAAGATTGAATATTAAAGATTTCGTTGTACTTAGGTCCACAATCAACACTCATGGAAGCAAGTAGTCAGGAAATCCCATGATGCAGTGCATTAGGCAAATAAAATGCAGAAGACCTCTCCTAGGTGTTAAAAGGAAATATTTTACTTTGTAGATTAAGGGTATCCTGGCCCAAGCCATGGTATTTTCAATCACCATATTTGCATATGAAAGCTGGATAATTAATAAGATGAACGAAAGCAGAATTAATTTATTCAAACAGTAGTGTTGAAATAGATATACCATGGACTGTCAGAAGAACAACCAAGTTTATCTTGGAAAAAATAGAGTCAGGATTCTTCTTAGAAGTGAGGATGGTGAGACGACCCTATGTACTTTGGACATAAAGTCAGAAGGAGCCAGTTCCTGGAGATGGCCTCATGCCTGGGCCAATGAAAAAGATCCACAAGTGATGTACTGACATGGTGGCTACACCAACGGGATGGAACATGGGAATGACTGTGAGGATGGTGCAGGACTGAGCAGTGCTCCTTATGTTGTGCATAGGGTCACTATGAATCAGAACTCTTAGCACCACCAACGACGTCGTAGCATCAGGTGTCATGTAACTTCCAGAGGTAGAAGGAGAATCAAGATCACAGCATGGGAGGATATGTTTGACTTCCCTCTTGCCAACAGGCAAGGGTCTAATACGCCTCCATTCTCATCCTGCCTTACTTTATTCTGACAACTCTTCCTGAAAGCCTGCTTCCTATCACATGAAGGTAACACAATCTCTACTCTCAGACCTTTTTACTAATTCTGGATCAGCTGTCCTCCCCATGGCACTCAATTTCTCTTCTAAAGTTCAATAATTAATTCATTGCAATGGCCATAAAGGGCCTGCACACAGTACCCACAGAGGTGGTTTATTAATGAAGTTACCTGTTACACATTGCTATTGTAGTGACCCTAGACCACCAGTAGATGTCCCCCGTGGCCCCTCCTGATACCCTGAGCACCTGTTTCCCCTTGACCTTTCCAGATATTTTGATGGATCCTACCCGCTGCTGTTATACTATATTTATACTACTGTATAAAACCTGATCTTGCTACTCGCTCAAGGTGGAGAGTGTTTTCTGGCTGGTATAAAGGCTTTTAACTTTATTATAGTGGTGTGATTTGATCTCACTTGGGTACAAAAGCCGAGTTGACTGACTCCTAGCCACCCCATAGACAGAATAAAATTGCCTTGGAGTGTTTCCAAGGCTGTAAATCTGCAGGAGCAGACTGCCAGATGTTTCTCCTGCTGAGCCACTGGCGGGGTGGAGCCACCAGTCTTCTGCTGGGATCCAGTGCTTACCAACACCACAGCAGCTTACAACTTAGGGTCAGAGTGAGCTAGGAGGTAACAGGATACAACTCAGGAGGCAGGATGCACTTCAATCAGCACAGCTTTCAGCCAAGAGAGCGCTCAGCTCTTTCTCAGCTGCACCCACAGGCAGGCCCTTCCCTAGTGCTTACTGGGTCCCAATTGGGCCTACTGCCTTGGCCTTGGCCTGGCAAATCTTAGAGCTCTTTAGCATTGCTGATTGCGGTGAATGACTAGGGAGCCCATAGGTGACCTCCTCTGGCTTTTTATTGCCAAGAGGCAAAGGTCAGATGTGTCTCCATGCTTTATCCTGTTTACCCTGTTCTGACACCAAGCATTCCTCCCCCGCGCTCTACTTCTGTGCCACACAGAACCCATAGGTGACACAATGCTAGGGAGTATAAGGGAAATTAACAGGTTACCATGAGTCAGGATCGGTGAACAGTAAGGATACAGTCACTGGCTCACAGCGGCCCTTCCTTTCAGCCAACATTCAAGTCTTTCTCCCCTCCTTAGCCCTCAGTCATGCGGTGCTTTGGCCTTAGTGTCCCAGAAGCCAGCTCTCCTGTTGTTCTGCCTGATAGGCCCAAAGCCTAGAGCCAGAGTAGGAGAAGGCACCCTTGTCTCAGCTGCTGTTCCTCACCGTGTCTGTGTCACCGTCTCTGGTGTCTCCGGTCTCAGCCTCTGCCACTTCAGAGCTAGAGCTGGAAGGAGCTCTTCCAGTGGTCCTGGGATCTCTCTCGGTGTGTGCGATGGCTCTCCCACACCAGGGGATGGCTTTGATGGAGGTGGGCTTTGGATCTATCAAGAAGGATCCTGCCTTAAGTCACACCCTCTTGTAAAGTGGACTTAAAGATACAGCCCACCCTAAGCCTAATCCTGTCACAGAGAACATTTTTCAAAGTTGGAGGATAGCCTCAGACTTAGAGTGCAGAATGATAATACATCACATAAGGAATTATGACTAGAAGGGCCATATTAATTGATGGCATCTCACTGATGAGTGTCTAGAAGCACCTCACTGTCCCAACAAGCCTTAGTTCTTTCACAATATGTGGGCTGGCAAGTCCCCTGTAGCTACCTCCTGCTGCTCTCCTGCTCCCTGCTGTTGGTGTTACTGCTAGCGTCTCCTGCTCTCTCTTGCTCTCTTCGGTGTTACAGTTCTCTCTCTCTGATCTAGGAGGTTCTCAGTACAGGGACCCCAGAGCCAAAGACTCCCTTGGCTCCAGAACTTCTTGATGGTGGCGAGGTTCTCTCAACCTCTGTGGGATGGCCATTTATGACCTGTAATTCCTACCAAGAACACAAATGGACCAATCCCCTTGGCAGGTCACAGTCATCAAATTGTAGTAGTTGACCAATCACTTCAAGGGTTTGCTGTGCCTTATCTGCGCAGAACACGGTGCCATCTCTGCCAGGCATAACAGATCAATCAGCGCAGGCTGTGGCTCAACTGATTGCTTTTAGCAGAGGTATGAACCCAAGGCCCGAAAGGCCACACAGTAGGGGACTTCAAAAACCCTTTTGGAAAAAATCCCATTATCTTTCAAATTTTCATCAACTCCTAGCATTTGAGAAACCCATTGTACTGCAGCTGGTTTGGTGGTAGAACTCTTGTCTTCTATGTGGGAGATCGAGGTTTGATTCCTGGCCAATATACTTAAATATAGTTAACAGCATGGTCTTGAGGCTACCAGGACACTGAACAGGTTTCAGCAGAGATTCTAGATAAGAAAGGCTTGATAATCAGCCAATGAAAGCCTTATAATTTACACCAGCCTGCTCCCTACTGACGATGGGAATGGTGCGAGACTGGACAGCGTTTGGTTTAGGTGTGCATGGTGTCACCGTGATTCTAGAGCCCACACAAAACAACAGCTAACAATCGCACCATATAATTAGTTCATAGGAAACTAGAACAGAGGTTAAAGTTAGTAAGATAAATATGTCTTTCTCTTGTCCAAATGAGCAGTGAAACCCACCCAGCCTTCCTAAGGAGCACAGGCTTGGTGATCTGGTTCCAAGAGCTCACCCCCTGGAAAGCCCTGTGGAGCAGTTGTCCTCTGTAACACCCGGGCCATTACGAGTTGGAATGCCCTCCAGAACAACTCCAACCACTAACACTGAGTACCCAATAAGATCGATAGTATGCATGTGGAACCAGTCATGGCTAAAGGCGGAGCTTCTTCAGTCTCCCAAGTGTCCCATCAGTAGTGGACACACCAGACACCAAGCAAAACCACCCCTCCTCTGGACCGAAGCCACTGGTCATAGGCTAGTAACCACCGGCACGTGGCAAATTCACTTGCTGTAAATTTGACAGGAAATAAGAAATGCCTGAGAACTGAACTTAGAGTATGTGGGGAGGAGTCTGGAGCTCAAGGAGAAGGGTATTCACTGCCATGGACTCCATTCCAACTCACAGGGAACCTGGTGGGGTAGTGGTTATGTGGTGGACTGCTAACCATCAGGTCAGCAGTTTGAAACCACCCTGCTGCTCCTCAGGAGAAAGCGGAGGCTTCTACTCCTGTGAAGAGTTCCAATCTCAGAAACCCGCAGGAACAGTTAGACCCTGTTTTCATTGGGCTGCGGTGAGGCCCTGCGTTGTTGGCATTAGTTGCCGTGAATTGGTTCTGACATTCTGGGACCAACCACATGCACAACAGAATGAGAAATTGCCCGGCCTGAGGCCATCTTCACCATGCTGGCAAGCTTGAGTCTGTTGTGACCACCGTGTCTTCCGAATGCCTTCCTATCTAGGAATGAATTTTCTAACACTGTATTGGACACGGAAGAAAGACGAGGCTCTCTATTCCTGTAAAGAGTTACAGTCTCAGAAACCCACAGGGACAGTTTTACCCTGTCCTATGAGTCAAGTTCAACTCGGTAGCAGTTTGTTCTTTCCTGTCGGGCTCAACAACATCACTGGGGGCGAGGAGGGGCTGGCGTGTAGACCACACAGGCTGACATTGTCAAAGGACTGACACCAGACTGTCGATAAAATGGCCGTGTAGTGTTTTAGGAGAAATTTATTATTTTGTATACAAATATCTCTAGAGTTAGTTATCACAACAAAAACATTCCTGGGGGCATGGTGGGGGAGGTGGACGAGGTAAGAGGGAGTTGAAAGCAAAGATTTCAAGAAGGATGGAAATGTTTTGGAACTGATTGCTCCTCACTGCTTGATAACATGGAACTATGGAATGGCATGCTGTCTGGATTAGCTCCTAATACAATGGTTTGGGAAAAAAGAAAAAGCTTTTGTCACAGCAGCTGCCATGTTGATACACACAGGGCTACAAGCCTAAAAGCTTCGCCCGACGAGCTGTGGTCATTGGCCAGCTACAGTGAAGCTCTGGGTCAGGTGACCTCATCTGCACACATACCGTCTGTGTTGCTGCAGGTGATTTGTTAAATTGTCTGGCGTGTCAGCTACAGTATTGTGGTGATAAGTAATTATAAGCCTGTCTCACTAACTTTTGGGGGAGTGGAGTATCAAAGGAAAAGGAGAAAAAATGGAAAGACTTTCATTCAATGACTCATAGTGTTGTAATTGCAGCCAATCATGCTGTAATTTAATGTAGAAAGGTTTTACTAAAGTTTTATCATTTGTATAATTGAGACATATTGCATGTAACCAGTTTCAACTAGATAACACAGTGTTCTATCTTTAAAATTGATGATAAGTTTTAAGAAGGAGTCTGTATGTCTTAGTATGGGAGGAGGTCCACGAGGGCAGGTGACGATGAGACTCATTAGGTGACACCACTGATTAGATACTATTCTATTGTGATGCATAATGTTTTCACTGGCTGTGGCAGTTCCATAATCTCCTGTCAACTTGCGAAGAGGTCGAGTCTAGCCTGTCAATCAGGCCATAGCCATTGAGGCTTCTGGGTGGGCAAGGCCTTCTCCTAAGGATTCTGGGAACTCCGGTCTTTCTCCCTGGAGGCAGGACACACACACACACACACACACACACACACACACACACACTCTCTCTCTCTCTATCTCTCTCTCTGCTTTGTCTTCCTGCTGACAAGACACATGGAGCCACACTGATGGAGCTAGAGCCCTGGAGCTGGAGGAGCCACGTGGAGACCCATGCCATTTCTGAGATGCTTCCACTGCCACTGGATCCACAAGACTTTCCACCCACTGCCCTGTGATCTTCATGCATTCGGTGTTATTGCATGTGAAGAAGAATTTATAGACTGGTATCACACTGGGCTAATATTGGACTTATGGACTTGATCTAGACTGGGCTGGGATGCTTTCTTAATGTATGATTGCTCTTTGATATAAAGCTCTTTCCTATACATATGTGAGTCTCCCTGAATTTGTTTCTCTAGTCTACCTGGACTAACACACTGGCTAATATGGGGAAGTATAGTCCGAGGCCTTTTTTCCTAGTCTGTCTCAGTCTGGAAGCTCTGCTGAAGCCTTTCCACTGAAGACGCTGTTAGTATTTGAAATACCAGTGGTATAGCTTCCAGCATCAAAGGAGCATGCAAGCTACCACAGTACAACACAATCACAAACAGGTGGCGGGCTACTAGCCTAGTTCTGTGGCAGTATATCTTTTAATCTAGATAGATATATTACAAAATAACAATCATTTGGTGTTCGTTTCAACCCCTACACAATTTCCCCCACATATCAACCCTCCTGTTTCTTTTTATAGGAAAACTCATCCTGTGGGCAACAGAAAGATTTCTCCCAAGTTGGCTCCCCCAAATATCTTCCAAACTTAGCTGCTTGCTACATGTGGCGAATGACTATGCACTTGGAGGTCATCAGAAGTAGGTCAGAGGTTACATCCCCTAAGGGTTATCAGCCACCTAGAGCAAGCAGTCACCACTGTTTACCCCACATGAAGGACCCACTCCCTTCTGATAAGGATAGTAGTTGACTGTTTCCTTGTAGGAGACCCCTGAGAAGTCAAGCCAACCCAAGGGTGACCAAGGTTAGGCCCCGCCATAGTGAATGTAGGGTTCACGCATCTTGTCACATGTGTACTCCTAGTCCCTCCCCTTCCTATCATGTGTACACCCCTAGCTCATCCTCTTCCTGTTACACCTATGCCCATTGTATATCCCCCTCCTACTGCTTGTATTGCCTGTTGTACAATTCCTTCCTGTGACGTGGGTGGTTACCTGGAATCATGCCCCCTAAGTAGAAAAAAGCCTTGGTTGGCAATAAACGGGGGCTCCAGCCAGCTGGCTGTCTCCACCCCACCTCCACTCGGCCCACGCTGTGCGCGGACCTGGCTGGGAAGATCATGGCCATCCAGGAGGTGAGCATGCTACCATGAAATGTGTCTGACTTCTTTATTTGACTCTCTCTTCTATCTCTCGTGCTTTCCATGATTTACTATAATCTTTATGTATCTTAACCATACAATTGTGCTTACTGAACCCCTGATTAGTTAAGGGGGGCTGGCCTTTTCCCTCACATCCTCCAAACTTTTGTGTAGGCTCACTACCTCCACACTTCTCCCTCTTTCTCTCTGAACCGATTCTACTCAGGATTTCTTCATGTTGTTCCCTCAGTGTTCTTGCCCACGACGATGCCAGTGACCTCTAGATTGTCAGATACAAAGGTCACTTGGAGTTCGCCTCATTGGCCTTGTTTGTAGTAGTTAATGCTTAGCTTGATACCTCACATACCCCTTGGCATAATATCTTGTTATCACTAAATAGCCAGTCAATGTTCAAAATTCTCTGTTTTTCCTCAAACATTGCTTCTTTTTGTCATTGGCTATATTGAGAGATAGTTCACCATTAGGTGAATCTCATGACATTCACCATTGGGGAAGCTTAATGTCCAGAGAGTAGTAAAACTCAAGAATACCAGAAGAACGGGAAAGCTGGGCAGGTCCAATTACAATTACACAGCTCAGTTTCTAGTCTCATTACCATATCTCCTCCCTCCTTATAAAGGCTTAGTTACTTCAGTTCCTGTGATCTGACATGTCGATTTCAGAAAGGGAATAAGGAGGGGGAAAAAACAGTCTGAAGAGATAGGGAAAGCTTCAGAGTCAGAATTAGATATGACACAGAGGTTGAAATTATCAAACGTAGACGAATGATTACTCAGAGGATTAATAAAAGGAGCCCCAGTGACACTGGGCTATGCTTGTCAGCAGTTTGAATCCACAGATGCTCTGCATGAGAAAGACATGGCTTTCTGCTCCAATGAAGATCTATAGTCTCAGAAACCCAAAGAGACAGTTCTGCTCTGTCTTATCGGGTCACTATGAGTTGGAATAGACCAGATGGGAGTGGGTTTGGTTGGAATAGAATCAGTGGAGGTGGATGAGTAAGGGCTCTAAATGGAAATGAAAGCCAAGTCCACTGTCATCGAGTGGGATTCTGACTCTTCGATGCTGGCTCAGTGACCTGCATAGGGTGTTGAAGGCTGTCAATCTTTAGGGAGCAGATAGCCTCGTTGTGATGAGTTTGAACCCACCTTGCATTGAGCAGTCCCATGCTTACGTGCCAGCACCACCAGGGCTCCCTAGAGATGGTAATATCAGCAGAGACATGGACCAGATCAGTTAGAAACAAAAGGAAATGCTAAAAAGATAAACAAACCAAAACATCCAAAGTGATGAAAATAGAAAGTGCTCCTGATGGATTTCCTCACTGGACTGGATGTGGCTGAAGAACCAACTATGAGCGTGATGATAAAAAACCAAATTCATTGCCTGTCAGACCAGCCTCTGACAACCGTCGGGGGTCAGTAGGCGCATTTGTATGGCAATAATATATAAAGATTATAGTAAAGTCATAGAGAATAAGGAGGGTAGGAGAGAAGATAAAATAGACACATTTTTAATCATTTTATTAGGGGGTTCATACAACTCCTATCACAATCCATACAGACATCAATATGTAAAGCCCATTTGTACAAGTCATTGCCCTCATCATTCTCAAAACATTTACTCTCCACATAAGCCCCTGGCATCAACTCATTTTGTCCCTTCTCTCCCTGCTCCCCCCTACCTCATGAACCCTAGATAATTTATAAATTATTGTTCTGTCATATCTTGCCCTGTCCAACGTCTCCCTTCACCAACTTTTCTGTTGTCCTTCCCCCAGGGAGGAGGTTATATGTAATTCCTTGTAATCGGTTTCCCCTTTCCAACCCACCCTCCCTCCAACCTCCCAGCATCGCCAGTCAGACACCTCCACATGGACCACCAAAAGGGCTGAAGTGAGCCCTCTTCAACCTAGGGGAAAGTTTCCTTTGGCTATTAATTTCAGTTTTATCATTTTAATATCCCTGAAACTGAGTCACAGAAATAAGATCCCCCCCAAGAGTGCTCCCCTATAGTTGGAGGGGAGAGTGATCATATATGAAGGGAAAATGACGTCTGAGGAATGCAGAAGTTATGTCTAGGTTTGTAATGTAGTACTAACCTGAGGAGAATATGGTAGCCATTAAAAGAAGTAGGAAGTGAGATAAGATTGATGATTTGTGATGAGCCTGACTTTGAAGCCTTAGTTGAAGATGCAAACAGAAATGTTCAGGATTCAGGAGGAAATGTGAAGTAGTAATGCCACATTAGCTAATTAACATCAAGACATAGTGCTGAGGGATCTGTTCTCTACCATCACAGACTGTCAGAAGCATTACTGTCTGCAACCATCTGATGAGAACGGTATAGTCCACTGTTGTCTGGACAGTCTGAACCACTTCGGCTGTTTTCACATGAAGAGGTTGCCTCCATTCCAGAAAGAACTCAGATAAGGTTTTGGACACATTTCACCATGGTTTTACTTTTTGGCATTTCCCAGTAAACAGGCTCCAGTCTCTTTGATGTTGACCTCTCCAGCCACAGCACCCCTTTGCTGAGCCTGCAAAAACCCTCCATTTTTTTCACTTAAATGTTTTATTAAAAAATATTTTATTTAAACTCTGCGCCTTTCCCGCAAATGGTGTAAGAATCTTTTTCTGATTTGGTGAAATGCCGCGTGGTTCTCTCTTCGCCTTGGAGGACTGCAGCTTCCTCTCTGATAATCCTCCGTGGGGCTTCATTAGAATTGTGGCGAATGATGGGTGACACAGAGCCTTGCAGGATGAATGCATTCCTGTTTCCCCATTGGCTCTTTTCTTGATCAGCTAGGCTTTGGGCCCCAGTCAAACGCCAGCAGTTTGAATACCCCAGCTATTCCATGGGGAGAAAGTTGAGGCTTTCCATTCCCAGATTTAGTCTCGGCAACCCACAGGGATAGTTCCACTCCGTCCTATACGGTCACTAGGAGTTGGAAGCGACTCTGGCAGTGAGTTTGAGTTTTGAAGCTGAAGCCAGGCCCTGGATCCTGATGGCCCGACTCTGTGCGGTGTTCTCCCCAGCAGGACTTTGCGTTCTGTGTCAGCGGCTACATTTAAAGGAAAAAAGGCACCGAAGGAGCCCTCATAGCCCAGTGGTTCTGAGTAGGACAGCTGACCACGAGATCAGCACTTTGGGCAGCTCCACCAGGGAGAAAGGAGGCTGTGGCTTTATTTCTGGCTTTGAGGACACTCAAGAGCCAGGGCACCGTGGATAAAAGGGACTGTAATAGGTAGCAGCCCTCTCCTGCAGCCTACAGGAAGGACACAGTGGGGGGAGCTGGGTCCGGGGATTCCGATCTCAGCCTCCCAGGCAGAGTCCGGGCACACCTGGCACAGCTTCCGCAGTTGAAGCGCTGCAGTTACCAACCGTGTGTGGACTGCGGTGTGCGGGAGTGCAGGGACTGCGAAATCAAAACCTCTTTGATGCACTCGGCTTGGTTTAAAGCGCTTTTCGGAACTCTTACTTTAAAATAAAAAAAACGAACAAACATGACTATGTTGTTGGGGCCCACGGATCCGCCCTGCTTCTTCTGGGATCAGGCAGTGGGGAGGACCCAGAGCTGGCAATCCGAAGGTTGTGGAACAGGGGGGAAGCTTCGGGCGGACGCCAGCCAGGGAGCGTCCAGTCCAGAGGAGGGGCGAGGCGGTGTCAGGGGGAAGACAGCCCGGCGAGGGGCGGGGCGCATTCCGCCGTGAGGAGGGGGCGGGGCCGGCTCCGGGCCTCGCTCTGGGGCGGGGCGGGGCTTTCCCTCAGCAGGCGCGGCGTCAGTAGCGCGCATGCGCGCGCAGGATGGGGGACAGCGCGCATGCGCGTTGGCGGAGGAAGCGGCCGTGCGACGGATCCAGAGGGCGTCCCCCTGATTGACCCAGAACGTGGGTCCTCGAACTGGGAGGACAGGAGGCGGGTGTAGTGGCACTCGGTCACGTCAGCTGAAGACGGCTTTCGCTCGCGTTCATGTTAGGCGTTACGTTTGAGGTCCATGTGCTCCGACCCACCTACGGCCGCTGCTTTCCCGGAGGCGGGATCGTGACCCGGAGGTGAGCCGGAAGGACTCCTGTGGGCGGGGTCTTTCCCGTCGTCCAGGTAACGAGAGCGGACTCGTGTTGAACCGTTCATTATTTTAAGAAGTGCTGGGGCAGGGAATGTGCAGATGTGCTTTATACAATTGATGTATGTATATGTATGGATTGTGATAAGAGCTGTATGAGCCCCTAATAAAATGTAAAAAAAGAAAAGAGGAGAAAAAAATGATTAGGGCAAAGAATGTACAGATGTGCTTTATACAGTTGATGTATGTATCTGTATGGATTGTGATAAGAGTTGTATGAGCCCCTAATAAAATGTTTAAAAAAAAAGAAGTGCAGGGTAGAAAGGAGAGCTGAGTTCACATTGTATTCCTCATGAGTTCTGGTATTCTGTGCACAGCAGTAACGTCACATCATTTGGAAACCGTTCATTTAGTGAATTTTGGCTTAATAAGGTGCGCTGGGGTCATGCGGTTAAAATACATGTATGGGCTAATCATATTTATCTAAGGAACAACTTGAGAGGATGCAAAAAGAACATCACCACCACCACCTCCTTCTCATTTCTCCTTCCCACAGATAACCAGCCCCTGTTAGCATGTGTTTTTTTAAATCGTTTTGTTAGGGGCTCATACAACTCTTATCACAATCCACATTTGTAAAATTCATTACCCTCATCATTCGCAATACATTTGCTCTCCACCTAAGCCCCTGGCATCAGTTCCTCATTTCCCCCCACCTCCTGTTAGCATGTTTTTGAAACCTTTTATTTTCTAAGCCCTCCTATCTCTTAGGTGTATATCATAAGCACAAAACCATGTAATATACATCATACTGGAGCGTTGGAGTTTTTGGGTTGCGATGTTTTACATTTCCAAGAAAGAAGCCTGTAGAAACGAGTAGTCAGATTTTATGATCACATCTTTGTGTTTTGGATCTCATTCTCACCCAAATTTGTGGCAGAATCCTGGTGTCCAAGAAGTCCCACTATTTACCGCATACCTAAAGGGACTTTCCCCAAGGCCGTCTAGCTAATGGTGGCATGCTTGCTGACTACTCTTAAAGAATGCGTTTGTCTACACCCAGTCCATCTCCTCTGACCATGGTCTAAGGATGGGAATGGCTTTGCTATCAGACAGCATTGTGAAGTTGATTATGGCAGAATCAGGTCAAAATGTAACACCCGATCACTTGTTATCCCTTTTGACCCATTTTAAATTTGCTCGTTTTTTTTTTCTGCTTTCTCGAGTGTTTTCTCAATTTTACTTGGTTGTCATTACTAGTTTTGTGTTTTTTGTATGTTTTTCTGCATATGAAATCTAGGATAGGTAAACTATATAGATAGTAACTGAGTTAACAATTGCCTAGGGACAGGGCAAGGGCAGTTGCCGGGACATGGGGAGTTAATAACAGTGATTATACAAAAGAATGTTTTAAAATTAATTCTGGTGGTGATTGCACAGCTCTCTTGAATATAATTTGAGCTATTGAATTGTATGCTATTAGAGCTTAAAAATGATTACTAAAATGATTAAAAGCAAATACCCGTGTCTAAGTACAGTTAAGCTGGTGCTTAGTAAACGATTAGCATTGAGATATGTAAGTCAGTAAATTGCATGTTTCTAAAATCAATTACGAGGCTTTCCAGCATTTCGTAGGTATTCAAGAGTTTTCATAGGGCTGTTTCAAAGAGACCAATGTAGTGGGCATTCAGTTACTGTACAGGAGGTCAGCTCTTAGCATATTGTGTAAACCTTACCTATACAGGGAATCTTTAGAGACACAGTTTGCTGAATAATATGTATTTGTATATTGTAATCCTTATAGGTGCATAAGGGAAAAATGCTTTTCTCCTTAAACGGAAGCCCCGCTTTTAGAATGCAGAAGGGAAGAGGGAGAACAAGCCGGATCCGAAGACGAAAGCTCTTACGATGTTCTGTATCAAGAGGAGGTATATTCCTTTGGTGCTCAAGGTGGTAAAAGGCATTCTTTGGCCGATTGGTGTTTGCTGAGACACGCAGCTGCCTTCAGAAGCATGGGAACGATGTCGAGTGGCTGGATCATACTCATCTAGTGGCTTTATTTTTAACTTTTAAAGAAACCCTCAAACCAGTTTTTCAGAGTACTTGTGCCGGTTTCCATTCCCACCAACAGTTCCCAACAGTTCCAGTTCCTCTGGATTTCCCCCAACACTTGTTATTGCCTGTCCTTTGACATCGTCCTGGTGGATGTGAGCGTGCCTGCGGGGTGCTAACCTGCAGGGGGTTGGTTCAAACCCACTGAGTGGCACTGCGGGGGAAAGTGTGGTACCTGCTTCAGTAAAGATGACAGCCATGGAGCAGGTCCCCTCCGTAACACGAGGCCGAGGCCACGATGAGCTACTTTACATTATTCTTTTTGAATGATTGCTTCTACTTCATAACATCTTTACCTGAGACGGTTCTTCAGAGATTCTCAAAAGATAGTGACCTGACTATACAGTGAGTTCAATATGGGTTCTCTAGGGAAGCAAAATCAGTAAAGTGTACGTACAAGGAGTTCATGAAAAAATGTGAGTTTTGAGATATTGGAGCTTCTCCACAAACTTTTTGAAGTTCCTGTAAACACAAAAGGAGAAGGGCAAGGAAGAAATAGATATATTCATCTGGAAGAAATAGTTCTTATAGCTGTGGAGGCCGGGAAGTTGCAGCTCTGTGGCTCCGGCAGCAGGCTGGTGGCTTCTTCTGAAGCCACCATTGGCAGGTCAGATGACAGACTGTTGGCCCACGGGGGTTACAGAAGTGTGTGCATCCTGAAGTTGGCAGGTCAGACAGCGGGCTACTGGTTTAAGTCCCAAGAACTGGAGGTAAGATGATGATGAACCAGGTGGTGCAGAATTCAGAACAAGAGGGGAAAGCCTTCCAGATTATCCATATATCTCTATCGATTGTATTTGGGTCACCCACAGCCCTTGCCCCAAGAAAACTCTGTACATCTATTAAGAATGTGATTTGAGTAGGGTGGGACTTGAATAAGGGCAGAACTTCAGCCTCTTGTGAGACTGACTAAAGATACACAGCACACGGGTCCTGCCTCATTAACGTAGGGGATTTGTAACATAAAGTGGAGGATGAATACATCAGATCACAAAGAGGAGAGTCGAGTCAGCTCACAGACTGCGGGATAGCCACACAGTATTGGAGTCATGGCCTAGCCAGGTTGATGCATTCCACTAACCCTCACAATTGCTGTTTGTTCTCTTGACTAGTGAAGGAGAGCCACAAGTCTGAATTTATAGAGTTGCGGAAGTGGCTGAAGGATAGGAAGTTTGAAGATACAAGTTTAACTCCTGCTCGTTTTCCAGGTAAAGTTTGGAATTTGACTCTCATGAACACCTCACATGAGAGATGGGCGGACACAGGCTACGGGGAAACAGCGCTGAGTTTCAGGAGGACCCCACTCTCTGGGTGCCCAGCTTAGTGTTGTATGTTAGGTTGCCTGCCTCGGAACGGTAATGTTTGTTACTCATCGAGTTCTAAAAAGGAATGAAAGTTGCTTGTCAGGAGTGAATGAGCAGTGCCTGAGGCCTGCTGACTTCATGGGTTCTACTTGGCGTCAGAAGGACAGGTTTATGGTGAAGAAACAGGAATTGGCATATGGTTAGATTGCATGTCAGAAACACATCACCTGTCTGTAATGTGGAGCAGGATAGTTTCCCATTTGAAGAGAGCAGAGAACTCTCCCAAGTCCTAACTCCACCTTCATGGCTTTGGACGTGCCAAAGATAAATGGTTTGGCTGTGATCACAGCCTACTGCTTGTATTTTGGAAGCAGGGAACCTCCCTTGTGAGCCTTACAGATTTACAGTTTTTAATTAGTGTATGATAGGCGGGGACTTTTTTGGGATTCTGAAGTCTGAGGAATTACTCTTGGGAGTTGGGGGGAGGAAAGGCAAGGCTTTCATGTGGTGAGTGGTATTTTGTCTTAGGGCTCTCTGCTTTGGAACTGAATCTGTCAGTCCCAAAAGCGTGGGCTAAATCCAGGCCTCCCCGGTGGATTAGGGTAGCAGAGATTTGAAGGCAATAAGTGAGGCTTTTTGCTCCTGTAAAGATCTACAGCCTTGGAAATCCAGTTCCTATAGCATTGCGTGTGGAGAGAAATTTTTATGTAAACTGGCACCTGAGTCTTTAAAAAAAAATTTCCATAGAAAAAATTTTCCCATTAGTCATTGATTCTAAGGGATCTGGCCCTCAGGGATTATTAACTCCACTGTGGGATTCATAGAATTAGTGAAATATGTTCATAAAACCAAAACCACTTGTTGGAATAACCAGTATGCCCCTGGTCAGGGAGACTGATGTTAGCATATCACAGTTTCAACCAACCAGCCCACTGACTCAGTTGCTCGGCAGCTCCCCCTGTCTTGAAGGGATTGACCTTTGCAGAATTTTGCTCCCTCCCAGCTGAGAGACGAAAGGTTAAGAACTCTAAATAGGCTGGTGTGTTTCGTCCATGTGGGCTTTGTTGCTTCTGAGCTTGGTGGCCACTTGTTTATCTTCAAGCCTTGAAGACCCCAGGTGTTGTATCTTTTGATAGCTGGGTACCATCAGCTTTCTTCACCACATTTGCTTATGCACACGTTTGTCTTCATTGATCGTATCAGGGAGGTGGGCACCCATTGATATGATTTTTAGTTCTTTGATGTCTGATAACTGGTCCCTTCTGCACCTTGTGGTCAGACAGGCTGGTGTGCTTCTTCCATGTGGGCTTTGTTGATGCTTCTCAACTAGATGGCCGCTTGTTTATCTTCAAGCCTTTAAGACCCCAGACGCTATATCTTTTGATAGCTGGGCACCATTAGCTTTCCTCACCACATTTGCTTATGCACATGTTTATCTTCAATAATCGTATCAGGAAGGTGGGCACCCATTGATGTGATTTTTAGTTCTTTAATGTCTAATAACTGGTCCCTTCGATACCTCGTGGTCAGCCAAGCTGGTGTATTTCTTCCATGTCAGCTTTGATGCTTCTCAGCTAGATGGCCACTTGTTTATCTTCAGGCCTTTAAGACCCAAGATGCTATATCTTTTGATAGCTGGGCACCATCAGCTTTCTTCACCACGTTTGCTTATGCACACATTTTTCTTCAGCAATCGTGTCGGAAGGTGTGCATCCTGGAATGCCAATTTAAAAGAACAAAGTGTTCTTGCATTGAGTAAGTTCTTGAGTGGAGGCCCAATGTCCATCTGCTGCCTTAGTACTTAACCTATAAATCTATGCACATAGATCTGTTTCCCTACACTCATATAAATATATATGTACATTCCAGCTGTCGAAGGGATCAGGTATCAAGCATCAAGGAACAAAAAATCATATCATTGTAAATATGGATGAGTGCAGAGGGAGATTCAAAGCCCACTGGCAGCCAACCACACACCCCTTACTGAAGGGTTATGGGGAGGAGATGAACCAGTCAGGTTGCAGGGAAGCAACGATGAAACATATAACGTTGCTCTAGTACTTAAATGTTCCCCCCGCCTACTATTATGATCCCAATTCTACCTTACAAATCTGGCTAGACCAGAGGATGTACATAGGCATAGATAGCAACTGGAAACACAGAATCCTAGACAGATGACTCCTTCAGGACCAGTAGTGACAGTGGCGATGCCTGGAGGGTGGAGAGAATGTGGGGTAGAAAGGGGGAACTGATTACAGGAATCTACATATAGCCTCCTCCCTGGGGGAGGGACAGCAGAGAAGAAGGTGGAGGGAGACATTGGACAGTGTAATATATGACAAAATAATAATAATTTATGAATGATGAAGGGTTCATGAGGTGGGGCCAATGGGGAGGGAGTGGGAAAATGAGCAGCAGATATTAAGGGCTCAAGTAGAAGGCAAATGTTTTGAGAATGATGACAACAAATGTACATATGTTCTTGACAAAATGGATGTATGTATGGATTGTGATAAGAATTGTATGAGCCCCCAATAAAATGATCTTAAAAAAAAAAGAACTCTAAATATGAAATTGAGTAAGCTCTAGGCCTCTTGTGGGCCCAGACTCCCTGTGTCTCATAGTAACCCTGCATCTGAGCATCCTCTGAGTCTGTCGCGGGAGCTGAGGTGGGGAGGGCTTAGCTTCAGCAGGGCTGACAGCAGAGCTGGGGAAGTAACTGTTGTAGTTAGACTCCCCCCAAACAGGTTCCCAAACTTATTTGAACTCCGGCCCCATTCTCATCAAAATCAAAACAAAGCAATGCTGTTTCTCTCCTAGCAATTAAGACATTTTGTACTACATTCCATACCCCAGTATAAAACAAAGGTATCTGCTTTTGCAGCCCTCTTGGATCATTTCAGTGCCCCCAGTGGGCAGTATTTTCCATTGGAAAACAGTGCCCTAAAGCTTTCCTGTGTAGGCAGCACCTAGCACTTACAGATCCTCACGGTGCTCACCCAGGTGGAAGCAGAGCTCATCTGATGGGTTACCTGAGCAGGTGGGGCGGGGAGGATGCAGTCCACAGACTTTCTTGGACATGGGGTAGGGTCTGCTGGTCCATCAATCAAAGTGCTTTCCAGTATCGTGGGTGGGGAAAGATGGGCCTGGTAGAGATAGAATTGGATCTCAGGTTGGGTGGGAATTAGAAGTAGGCCTTTTGCTTGAAGGAGGGAATCCAAGTCTGTGGGTTCTAAAGGAGGCCTGTGTCTAGCCTGTCGTGGTCTGTAGACCATCCTGTTGGTAGTTGCTGTGGACTGGGCCTTCGCATTGGTGGCCGTGCAGAGCAGAGCAACACGCTGCCCACTCCTGTGCCTTCTTCACGGTAAGTTGCAGATCGGACTTTTATATTGATTTTGTAGGGTTCTCACTGGTTGATTTTTTTTTAAGTGAATCACCAGGCCTTTCTTCCTAGTCAATATGTATTAGTCTGGAGGAATATGTATTAGTCTGGAGGAATATGTATTAGTCTGGAGGCTCCACTGAAACGTGCCCAGGGTCATAGGAACACACAAGTCTCCCCTGACAGATGGGTGGTGGCTTGACTTGAGGTGCACTGACTGGGTCTCCTATATGGAAAGCGAGAATTCAGCCACTGAACCACCAGTGCTGCCAGAGGGCAGCCCTGTAAGGACACCCACAGGGGGCCAAGGCATTTCCCAGAGTCCCTTCCTGAAGCCTTGTTTCCCCTGGGAGTCAAAGGCTGGGAGAAATGGCTTCAGTTCTCTGTAGCCTTGCTCATTCATCTATATGTTTATCAATGCACCATGGTCTCTCGGGCCTTGACTGCACGGTCAGCTTTACCCTTTTCTGTCTTTGCTTTCCTAGGTACTGGGAGAGGCCTGATGAGCAGAACACCCCTGCAGGTCAGAACGGGGTCCCCTTGAGCCCTTGGAATGCACACTCAGTTTTGCTGCTTTGTTTTGGAGTTCAGAATGTTTTGGAAAACATTGAAATGTTTAAAACACATTGTGTGTGACACATGAGGGGGCTGCAAAAAGCGTATGGAAAAAAATGGAATTAAAAAGAGTGGAGGGGGTGGGATAGAATACGGGCATGGGAGTTGATGAGTATTTGAACCTATTAAATGCAGAACTATAGTCTGAAATGTAAACCTTCTAATTCACAATCAAACATTCATTTAAAGAGAGAGAGAGCGCGCGAGCGAGCTTTTTGATACCGGTCCCAATGGCATTTCTTATTCATCTAGTGGGTGTGGTTGTGTATCGTTCTATCAGTTTTGATTAAGCTTTTTTGTATATAAGTGACAAGTCCAAAGTAACAGGACTTAAGCAGAATGGAGGTTTAGTTTGGTCTCAGGCTGGTGTGTCTATTGGAGGCCCAGGATACTTGCAGCTCTCTGTCCACGTCCCTAGAGGGTGCCCCAAACCCTCCTGTACAGGTGCTCTTAGAGCCTCAGCTTCAGACCTGGAAGATGGTGAGACAAAGGCAGACTTCCTGTAAGGAAGGGCTTCAGGGAGGGGCGTGGACCCTCAGTCAGGGAGGAGGTGGAGAGGCAGCTGGCAGTGTGACAGATCATGTGTGGGCTAAATGAGCCCAGGGAGCTGTTCTCCTGAGTGGCTATGCACAGCATGGTAATAGAGCCCTGAGCTAGCCGTGGTCTAGGAGTGAGGCCCAGCTCCGCCTCCACTGATGGGGGGACCACCTCTCTTTTCGCCTTTCTTCTTGGCTTGACCTCTTTCAGAGATACTGAGCGTGTCCTTCCCTTTTGGTTTTCTAACTCCAGGTCTTTGCACATTTCATTGTGATATTTTACTGTGTCTCCTTGAGTTGCTCTGACATTTTCTGTTGAGCTCTTTTCATCATTTCCATTTGCTTTAGCTACTCTGTGATTGAGAGCAAGTTTCAGAGTATGATTCCATTTGCTTTAGCTACTCTATGATTGAGAGCAAGTTTCAGAGTCTCTTCTGAGATCCACTTTGATCTTTCGTATCTTTTTTTTTCTCCTCCCCTCCCCACTTTCATATCTTTTTAATGACCTTTTGCTTCATGCATGGTGTTCTTGATGCCCTCAAACAGCTCATCAGGTCATTAGTGTTTAGTGGGTCAAATCTGTTATTGAGATGTTCTCAAAATCGGGTGGGATAGACTCACGATCATATTTTGACTCTCGTAGACTTGTTTTCATTTCAGTTAGCTTCAACCTGAACCTACATACCTGCAGTTGATGGTCTGTTCCACAGTCATTCCATGGCCTGGTTTTAGCTGCTGATGCTGAGCTGCTCCATCATCTCTTCCCACAGATGTGGTCAGTTTGGTTCCTGTCTTCCATGTGGAGAAGTGCCTGTGTATGGTCGCCTTTTATGTTGTGGTAAAGGGTATTTGCTATGAAGAAGGCATTGGCGTTGCAAAATTCTCTCATGTGATCTCCAGCTTCATTTCTCACCAAGGCCTTATTTCCCAACAACTGCCCTTACCTCTCTGTTTCCAACGTTTACATTCTTTTCACAAGTAATTATTAGTCCATCTTGATTGCATTGGTTGCTCAATTTCAGACCGAACATGTTGGTTCTTCAATTTGCGCATCACTAGCTTTAGTGGTAAGGGGCTTTGAGGGTCTAGTGATTACAGGTTGGACTATAATCCACTTGGTTGGCAGTTCAAAACTACCATTAGCTTTGAGGGAAAAAGACTGGACTTTCTACTTCCCTAAACAGTTATGGTCTTAGAAATCTACAAGGGGCCACTGTGTGTCAGTATTGACTTGATGGCAGCAAGTTTGGTCTTTTAAATTTTTTATTTTATTGGGGGCTCGTACAGCTCTTATCACAATCCATCCACTGTGTCAAGCACTTTTGTTGTTGTTTTTTTGGTTAGTGGTTGGTATATACATTTGCATATAGCTGTATTGACTGGATTTCATTATGTGTGCATAGATATTATCACAAACAGCATTATGTACGTGCTTCGAGATAGATCTTGCAATGGCCTTTTTGACTATGACTGCAAAGCCATTCTACTGTTGACATTATGTACAAACGAGCAATTTCTAGGCCTTAGTAATAATTTACATAAATGCAAGTGCAAATCATAGATATTCATGGAATAAATAGCCCTTTTGGGCAAATGTCATTTTAAGTCATTGAGGAAAGAGGAGAGACAATGACTCTAAGATAGGATTAAGCTAATGACAGTAGGACAGGAAAAAAACCCTCAAAGGGAAGTCATGGGATTGTGCAGCCAGAAGGGACTGCAGTTAGTAATCATCAGTTTAATTTCACCTGCCCCATGAGGAATCCGGTTAGAGAACCCCGGCGCTCTTTGCGGGCCTGAGTAGTTTTGCCAGTCTCCAATGCCAGGGTCTGAGTCCGTGGTCTCAGTGTGTTCTCTTAGTGCTGAACTTCTTTCTGGGGCCTGTGATGTTCCAGCTCAGTTCCCCGTGGCGCCCCCCCCCCACTGCACCCCCACCTCACAGTGAGAGAAAGCTAAGCTTATACAAGTGATAGAGTTAGATTCCTGCTGCGTTGGGTGGGCTGCCCTTTCATCAGTGAGCTGGCTGGTTTCAGGGAATGGAGACAGTAGGCACCTGGATTTCACTGGTTACAACCGATATTGGTGGTTTCTGCCTGTTTCTCATTGGGAGCACTCTTGGCCTAAGAAATGCAGGGGGGCGGGACAGCTGTCAAACTGTCTCCTTGCTCTTCCTTCCTTCCGGGAGAAAGGTCACCTCTGCTGCTTGTCGGGATTGTAGCCCCTGGCATTGGCGCAGCCTTGCCTGCCCTTGCTCCGCAGGAACCGGGGAGAGAGTGTTGGGGGCTGTGGGGCTGTGGCTGGGTTATAGCAGCGTGGGGTAGATAATAGTGGGGTTGGAGCCATAGTTTTACAGCACTCAGACTCACCCTTGCAGGCCATGCCGAAGCATGAGCGTCCTAACCTTGACTTTCTTTTTGGCAAGGTGGGGCAGCTGATCATTTCTGTGCCTGAGAGTTGCCTGCTCACCACGGACACGGTGATTAGGAGCTACTTAGGGGCGTCCATTACGAAGTAAGTGGTCTCGCGCGTCTGCTCCTCTGGTAGGTCTTTGTCCTCGGCTGGTGCGCCATCTGAGGGGAGGGAGGGTCAAGAGGACCCAGGGCTTTGCAGAATGAATCAGTAGCTCAGATTACTTGAAAGGCGGATTCTGTTGTGTGAAGCTTATTCTTAATTCCTTGCCAGTGGACATTTCAAGGTTTTTCCAGGCTCCTTGGAATCTGAGTTGAGTCCTGATTGATCACTTACTTGAAAGTGAAAGTTGAGGGTGATGATATGTGTAACTCACTCTCCATGGCCTTTCTGCCATCATAATCACACTGCCATCGAGCAGATTCAGGCACCTCGTGCCTCTGAGAGAGCTGCCCCTGTGGATTTCGGAGGCTGTAAATCTCTACCAGAGCAAACAGCCTCCTCTGTCTTCCACAGAGCAACTGGCAGGTGTGAATCGCTGACCTTGCAGTTCGCAGTCTAATGCGTAAGTAACCGACTACACTACCAGGCTCCTTGCTGTCATAGTAGACCTCAACAAGTTATTTTACCCTTACTCGTACTTGCTTGAATTCTTCAAAAGGAGGGCTGTCGAATTTATCAAAGACTTAGTTTTACTTAGCACACAGGGAGGGAGGCCAGGCTGAGAGTAGAGAAGTATTTTCTGTTACCTGTTCTGGTGGGCCTTGATTTTTGATGTTTTCAGCCAACAGAGTGAGTGAGATCCGTAACACAAGGATTTCTTTATAAATCTTGAGGGCTAAGAGATTGTTTCATGTTTTAATCTGAAGATAAGTTCTGGATTGTTTTTCTCCTCTGGCATATATATATTTTTTTTTTTTGGTAAGAAGGCTGACATAACCTTGTAAGAGGGGATACCCCGATAACCAGAATTTCCCCAAAGGTATGTATTTAAATTAAAAGAAAATTTTTTTTTACAAAACAACCTATCACCTTGAAAGTGCTCTCTGTTACACTTAATACATTTGTCAAATCTGCGATTCCACTCTTGGAAACATTTCCCAAACTCATCTGTTTGAACGGCTGACAGCACCTCCCTCATTTTTTTTCACCTCTCCTACATTGTCAAATCTCTGTCATGTCCCTCTTCATTCCTGGAAACAAGAATTTGCATGGAGCAAGGTCAGGTGAGTTAGGTGCGTGGGGCAAGAGAGGCATGCAGTTTTCTGTCAAAAAGTGTCGTATTGAGATGGCAGTGTGAGCAGGTGCATTTTTGTGGTGGCAAAACCAGTCCCCTTTCTGCCACCAAGCAGGCCTTTTCAGTTGCACACAGTTACGCTATCTTTTCCGAACCTCTAAATAGAAAGCTTGATTGGCAGTCTGACTTGATGGAACGAACTCCAAATGCATTATCCCCCTAACATCAGAAAAACAAATGAGCATTTTTTTTTTGGGCGGGGGAACCTCTTCATAAACTTGAGTAAAGGTAAGGATGCTCTTATGATGCAGATTCTGTCATACTCTGAAATTTTGCATAGAACGTCTGCCGCATACAAATCCAGACATTGAAGCATCTCCTAAATAGTTTCATGCCGACCTGATGCAAAGGGCTTAAGTGGAGAGCAAATGCTTTGAGAATGATTGGGGCGGGGAATGTATGGATGTGCTTTATACAATTGATGTATGTATATGTATGGATTGTGATAAGAGTTGTATGAGTCCCTAATAAAATGTAAAAAAAGAAAAGGGGAAAAAAAAGAAAGAAAAGAAAATGGTTAGGGCAACGAATGTACAGATGTGCTTTATACAATTGATGTATGTATATGTATGGACTGTGATAAGAGTTGTATGAGCCCCTAATAAAACGTTTAAAAAAAAAACACCAAAAAAAAAATAGTTTCATGCCACAGACTTTTATTGGTAACCATGCAAACACATAAAAGTACTGCAGTATGTGATTTGAAATCAAGCAAACTTAGAAATAAGCACTTGAAGTGTAACAAGTATATAAGGAGCATATTTAGCTTTTGGTCTAGGTATGGACACCCAGCTGAACTCTCTGGGATGATGGGACTGTCTTACTTACTGTATATTGGTCAGTATAATAGCCGCCAGTCACGTGTAGCTGTTGAGCACTTGGTATGTGGCTTGTATCCTGAGAAATGAATTTTAAATATTGCTTAATTTCTGCCAGTTAAAATGGATGTAGCTTCATGTAGCTCATTGCTAGGTCCCTTGGTGCTGCAAATGGATTGTGTTCATCTACTAACCTGAAGGTTGTAGTTTGGAACTCAGCTAGTGGTGCCCCGGGAGAAAGGCCTGACAACCTATTTCTGTAACAGTTACAGCCAAGGGCATCTTATGGAGGGAGCAATTCTATTCTTTAATGCATGGGGGTACCCTGAGTCAGAATCCACTTGGCACAGTATGGCAGGGTGTGGTTTTGTCTTGGGTTCGCTGTGGCACCTGTGTTGTTCCACGCCGTTCCACCACTTGTGTATTCTCATCTGATTGATGAAAGTGAATTTGTCGCATAAATGTTCAAACTGGGAAACCAGGAAGCAGAGAGGTTTCTTGTAAGCAGACTTGGAATGGGTCCCGTGGCTATTAGTAGGCCGCTCGAGGGGGTGTGAGCCATAGAATGAAGGGCAGCTTCAGGGCTCCATTTGTAAACGTGGGGAGATTGACAGCTGGAGCATAATCCCTCCAGTGCAGAACAAATCAGTGTACCCACACCCACACACGTTTCACTTAGTCCCTAACTTGAGTGACGGTGTTGGCCTTCAACCTGTTTAATGTTACCAGGTGGAAGCCGCCTCCATCTCCTCTGCTGGCTCTCTGCACCTTCCTCGTTTCTGAAAAGCATGCCGGGGACCGGTCTCCCTGGAAGCCTTACCTGGACACGCTACCTGAGGCCTACACTTGCCCTGTTTGTTTGGAGCCGGAAGTGGTGAATCTTCTCCCCAGGACTTTAATAACAAGGGCTCGAGAGCAGAGGAGCCGTGTTGGGGAGTTTTTTACGTCCTCCAGAGACTTTTTCTCCTCCCTGCAGCCTCTCTTCTCTGAGGCAGTTGAGAGCATCTTCACCTACAGCGCCTTTCTGTGGGCCTGGTGCACGGTTAACACCAGAGCTGTGTACCTGAGTCAGCGGCGACATGGGTGCCTCTCCATGGAGCCAGATACGTGTGCCCTGGCCCCGTTCCTGGACCTGCTGAATCACAGTCCAGACGTCCAGGTGAGCAGGTTTGGCTTGGACAGGAGGACTCACAGCAGGGAGCACTGGCTGTACTGTGAGCAAGAGCAGGCACAGACGGCCCTCCGGGTGCTTCCGGCTCTTCTGACGCAGTCTCCTTCCTGGCATCCTTTATCTTTCCCCTGCTCCTCTGCCCGTCTCTGCAGATCTCTACTCTCTGTGCCACTGTGCCCCCACATGGCAGTCTTCTTTCTCCTCTCATAACCGGGCTGCAGCACGCTTGCTTTCTGGTCCCGTCTCCTTTTGCCCCGGGAGCCATCTCTTGTTAGACTCGCTCCTTCCCCGACTAGGGTCTGAACTCTTCCGAGGAGGGGACTTTGCTGGGCTCCTCTGGGTGACTCCATCGCCCAGCCCAATAGCCCAATACATGATGATGTGCAGGCAGGTCATCCCGAGGGGACCGCTCACGTGCTGGGCTGGGAAACAGCTGCTGTGAAGTGTGTGCTCTGCGAGGGGAGACTGCCCAGATGAAGCAGTTGGTAGGCTGGGAAGGCAAACCGCGCTGGAGTGGCTTTATGGCGATGTGCTCTCCGTCCTCCAGATGAGCCACTTACCCAGGTCGTGCTAACTCCTGTGATTAAATGGGCCCCTCTGACAGGGGCACCCTGGGTAAACCGCCTTCCACAAAATTTAGCCACAGTCGGAGAAGCCCTACTGGAATTATTGTGCCCATTTGCTTTTGTGAGCCGGCCTTCCAGAAATAAAACGCCGGTGAGGTGCGCGATAAGCTGGACAAGGGCAGGGAAGCATCACGGCACGAGTCCCAGTAGGGTTGTAATCTTTAGATGACTACTTTTTCTGGGAGCCTAGTAGACGCTCTGTATGTTTCCACGTGGGTGATGATACTCAGGGAAAAGACTTGGCCATGAAGACAGACTCCCCTGTGGAGGCAGTCACTGGGCCCCTTTGCTTCAGCCCTTTGCAGGCTGGGGCACCGTGTGGAAGATGTGTGGGGCACACGAGGTCAAGGCCTGGCTCCAGGGCAAAGGAGGAGCTGTATCTCGCTCACCCTTTGACACCCTCGGGCTCCTTGTGGACCACATGGCTGCGACCTCATGCTATTGCCACCCTCTTTACTGTCCCTCTTCCTCCAGCTCCTCCAGTGACCAAACAAACCAAGACTTGCCGCTGTGCTGCACCCGGCATGTAGTTAGCTCGTGCGCTAGAGAGAAAGGGCAGGAGGGTCCTGCTGTGCTTTCTTAGGCCTGGGTTGTCTACTGTATTTTTGTAGAAAGGAGACGGAAGTTAGAGGGAGGGTGGTGGTGACAAAGTACCTGTAAGGGAGATGCTGTGTAAAAGGTCTAGGACATCAGGACTTGTCAGTCCTCAGTACAGGACACACTCCCTGGGGCTGTGGGTTTAGTTAGGCCCCAAACTGGTGATTTTATTGTTTATGGTTGGGGGTGGAGGGTGGCAAATGATGGCCTTCAGACATTTGCCTCAAGGCTCTGAGATAAGAATGGCTTTTACCTTTTTAAAGAATTGTGACAAAACAAGCAACCAAACCAAACCAGAACCAAGGATCAGCCTGAGAGAGTGAGGGGCTATAACTGGCAAAACCTAAACAATGTGTTCTGTACATTATAGAAGAAAATTTCAGGCCCTGGGTCAAAGCACAGTTGGGTTTGTGTCCTGAAACTCGAACCTGTTGTGTAGTCTGTAAAGCAGTTTTCCCAGAGAGCCCCTTGTACTGGGATGTGCTAGGAGTACCTCGAGCTTCGACTCCCCCTTGGTTCGGGAGCAGTCAGGCCTTTTCTGTGTGTTACCCTTAGTAACCGACAGCCTGTGAGACACCGCTGCTGCCCGGTCCATTCTGACTTAGAGGGACCCGATAGCACAGATTAGGGCTGCTCGACAGATTTTCAAGCCTGCTCTCTGTGGAAGCAGACTGCCTCATCTTTCTCCTGCGGATTTGCCGGTGTGTTCGAACTGCTGACCCTTTGGCTTGCCGCACAGCACTTTCCCACTGTGCCACCAAGGCGCCTCGTAATAGCAACCACACTCCACACTGACTGCCATTGAGCTGATGCTGACTCATAGTGACCCTGTAGGACCTGCCCCTGTGATTTTCCCAGACTACCTCTCTACAGGAATAAAACCCCATCTTTTCCCCTTTGGAGCAGCTGGTGGTTTTGAGCTGCTGAAAATGTAGTTAGCAGCCCAACACATAGCCACGACACTACCCGAGTTCCTCTGCAATAGCAACAGGGCTCTAGAACCCATGACTTAGCAGCCACTATCACGCTGCTCAAAAGCTGAGGCAGCCCTGGGACATTTTTTCTTCATTAGTTTCAGATGTGGTTCAGTTCATTGAGCATTGCAAAGCTACGTCTGGCTGAAAGTCATCTGACAGCCAGCTCTTCATTTTTACACAAACAGGATCTTAAGTTTTCTTCTTTTGTAGGTAAAAGCAGCATTTAATGAGGAAACGCGCTGTTATGAAATCCGAGCGGCTTCCAGATGTAAGAAACATGAAGAGGTGTTCATCTGCTATGGCCCCCATGACAACCACCGCCTGCTTCTGGAATACGGTTTTGTTTCACCCCGGAATCCTCATGCCTGTGTGTATGTCTCACGAGGTAAGAATCAACTTTGGTTTTCTCACAAAAACAACGTTTCCCCTCTCTAGAGATGTGCTTATTTTAAGTTTTAATAAAATTAAATCCTAAAGCATCCATGCCAGTTGCTGTGGGGTCACCTCCAGGTCATGGGGGCCCCTTGTGTATACAGCTGTGCTCTCTGGGGTCCTCACTAGCTGATTTTTTAATAAGTGCATCACCAGGCCTTTCTTCCGAGGCACATCTGGGTGGACTTGACCCTCCAGCCTTTGGGTTACCAGTTGGATGCTTAACTGTTTTCACCATCAGGAACTCCCAAGGCACATATATGCATCGTTTATCTTCTAGGTAGATCTGGTGGTGCTATTTGGTAAGTGTTGGACTGCTAACCGTAAGGTCTGCAGTTCAAACCTACTAGCTGCTGCGTAGGAGACAGTCGAGGCTATCTGCTCCTGTAAAGATGTACCACCTGGGAAAGCTGTATAGGGTAGCTGTGAGTCAGACTCAGCTTGATGATGGTGGATTTTTGGTTTGGAGGCAGGCTGACTGAAATTTCAGTGTTGAAGTGAAAATAGGAAGTTTGAATAATAGAGAGGATAAGAAACGAGGAAGACTTTTGATATTAGAAGACAGAATAGAAGAGAAGAAAAAGTGTTAAAGACTTAACTATGAATAGGTGGAAGGAAATGGAAAGTTGCGTACAAAACATGTCACTGTCCCTCAAGTTGGGGTGAGATTACCGCTAGGTGTGGAAGGCCTCCATCTTTATGGGGGAGCAGGTGGCCAGGCCTTCACGGAGGCACGGGGTGGATTCAGGCCACCAGCCTTCTGGTTAGCAGCCCAGCACTGGACCATTGTATCACTGGGGCTCACTGTCACTGGCAATAAAACAGGGTTAGCAATCAACAAATCAAGAGATTAAAAATACATATTAATACCTTAAGTAAAATATACAAAATGTTATTAAGACTCTACCAGGAGGTGGTTATGCCTTGGACTGCTAACCATAAAGTCAGCAGTTCAAAACCACCAGCTGCCCTGAGGGAGAAAGAGAGGACTTTCTATTCCCATCAAGAGTTACAGTCTTGGAAACCCATAGTGTCGCTGAGTCTGTACCCCCTTGATGTCAGGAGTTTGGAGTTTGGGCTGAGGACCCTTGGAAGGAGCCTCGGTGGCATTGTGGTTAAGGTGCTCCACTGCCAGTCAGAAGGCTGGCAGATAGAACCCCTGAGAGACGCCGTGGTGGGAGAAAGATGCGGCCCCGTGCTTCCATAAAGATTACCGCAGTTCAAGCAGATGAGCACACTCAGACTCACCGCCACTGATCCGAGTGCTGTCGTTCTCTGTGCGGTGAAAAGGATTGCCGTGCCTTGGAATCAGCCTGACCCCAACAGGTGGGGGTGTTTGGGGTTTTAGCAGCCCTGGGCAGGACAGATGGTTAGGTGCTTGATGATGGTTTGATCTACCTAGAGGTGCCTGGGACGAAATGCTGGCGGTGTGCTGTGAGAGGTCACATCTCTGAAAACCCCATTGGTGCAGTGTTCCTCATGTATCCAGAAGCCTCTGGGAGCTGGGTCTGCAGCTCGCAGCATGCTGACTGCGGAGCATCCGTTGCATAGTGCTGGCTTTCGGAGTTTAAGGCCGGGATGGACTGTTGATCTCATTTATATTTTTTGCAGTGTGTTAACTAGTCATCCCCATGGGTATTACTATCTGAAAATTAGTAACTTAGCTATTAAATTTGTAGTGTAAAATTGTCAAGTATTAGAGACACTGTCGAAGACAGATTTTTCTCTTCCTAAAGTAAACAGACCTCTAGGATAAGAAGAAATGGCCAGACATGGCACAAGTCTGTAATTTGGCAAGAAGCCTGCAGTGTTAATATGAGCTCTTGTGGAAATAGAAGCGTGGGGAAGGTCATTGTACTGCATCCTATGTTGCTTTGCAAAAGCAAAAGCAGAAAAGCAAAATTGGGGCCTTGTTAGTTCTCTCAGAAAATTAGCTCCAAGGCTTTCTATTTTCAGACTCCCTACCACTTTAATAGGGTTGGCTATGAAATGTTCCGGAGCATTGGTGGCACTGTGGCCTAGGTGTAGGGTTGCCACCTGTCAGGTCAGCAGTTCAAGCCCACCAGCCACCCTGAGGGGGAAAGATGAGGCTGACTGCTTCCGTAAAGATTTAGAACCTCATAAGCTCTATAGAGTTGCTATGAGTTAGAATTTCCTTGATGGTAACGCTTTTTAAAATGTTCATTTGTAAAATTAAGTTGAGCAAAATTTACACATTCTTTTTGTTTTTAAAAACTGTTAAACCAACATAGGGTTATAGGAAGAAAATTTAAAAAGATAAAAGCCTTCATTTTCTTGTCCCTCAGCTGCTGCCCAGCTGACTGTGGCTCATGACCTCTGGGCCCTGCCTGTCGTGACTGACGGCATGCTTAATGCCGCCCACTTTGCATTTTGAGGGCCTTCCAGCTGGTGGGGCTCAGCATGCAGCACCTGATAGGGCCACATTCTGTTGTGACCCACAGCGTTTTCATTGGCTGAACGTCCGAAGTAGATGGCCAGGCCTTTCTCTGTAGTCTTAGTTTGGAAGTTCTGCTGAAACCTGTCCACCACTGATGACTCATACTGGTGCATCACTAACCCAATTAGATTTGTTTATTTTTTCATTATTCACTTCTAGTTTGCTATGGTTGCAGTCACTAAGGTTCTGACTTGTTCAAGTTCCGACTTCTAAAGTACTTGAATATTATTTCTCTTTCCCTAAGTGGCGCCAACAGTTAATATGCTTGGCTGCTAACATAATGGTCGGTGATTTCAGTTCACCGAAATGCACCTCGGAAGAGATTCCTAGTGACTTCCAGAAAATCAACCATTGAAAATCCAGTAAGCACACTCCCATTGAAACATACACAGGGGCACCATGAGTACAGATGAACACCAGGTGACTGGTTTTTGCTTTGGCTGGTTTATGGTTTCCCCACAGCTGTGCTAATATCTGAATTATCTGTTGTACTTGGTTAATTTGCATGATCTGAGGCGGTGATGCTTTGTTCTTCTACAGCTTGGAACTTAGAACTTTCCAAGATTGGAATCATGGCCTTGTAGCATTGGACCTGGACTAGAAGAGTAGACAGTTTTGAGTCACTTGTTGGGAAGAGTAAGGAGTCCAGTGTGCTGTCCATTGCGCCACAGAGCCCAGCTTGAGTAGACAGTTTTTAGTGGTGCCTTGATCAAACTGTTGACACGCCTTGATTGCTAATGGGAAGGACAGTGAGTTGAGAAGTGACATTCCCTCTGCTGTCTGATTATACACTGTGCCTTAGTCTGATCTGTGTTTGTTTTTAAATTATAGATATACTTGTTAAATATCTTCCATCAACAGATAAGCAGATGAGCAAAAAGATTTCCATTTTAAAGGACCATGGCTTTCTAGAGTAAGTTGTTTCTCTCTCTCAAAGTGACTTCATGAGGAGTGAGGGCTCGGGCTTTGCAGGTGCACTACCTCGTGACTAGCGGTGGTGGGATTCGGGCCCCACGTACTAGATGAGGTCAGCATGTGCTTCTGGAGAGCACAGAGGGAGGGCGCTTTCAACACACTTATCTGGGCTGGGCATACGGTAGCAACTTGAGAGGTAAGTCATTACACCTGATACTGATTGTGTGTCTAGCTTGTGGCCAGAAGGGACGGCAGTGGGCTAGTGTAGGACGAGGCTGACCCTCGGGATCGGTCCTGGTCCCTGGAAGCCTGAGCATTGATGCAGGCACTTGAGGGGGCGAGCAACAGTTTGATTCCACACCAAATGGAGTACACGGGCTCTTAGCCTCTGTCTCCCGCATGCTCTGCACAAAGTGAAGTTGGGAGCCATGCAGCAATAGTGGGAAGACAGCGAAACTGTGGTAGCTGCCAGGGGTTTGCGCCCTGGATGGATTAATCCAGACTCGGCTCCTTCATCTCACTGTGAGCGTCATGCAAGGCCTCCCCTTCTTGTAACCCTCCCCAAAGTTTAACCCCTTCACAAAATTAATTACAGAATAGTTCCCTGTTCCTTAAAAACAAAAGCAAAAATATGTCGGGAATTTTCCGTATCGGGCTCTATTATTTCTTGTAGACTTTTTCTTTTTGACCAGGGCCGAAGGTTACATTTGTTTATGGCCTCTTTAAAAAACAGCAGGTGGCTTCCCAGCTGTGTGTAAAGTATTTGCTGCTGTTTTAAAAACACTTTTGTAAATTTTAGGAATTTGACATTTGGATGGGATGGACCGTCTTGGAGGTTACTCACGGCTCTCAAGTTGTTGTGTCTGGAGGCTGGAGAATTGTAAGTTTCACATGTGTTGCTCAGGAGCTGTAGTGAACAGTCTGGGTGTAACTTGGGGCGTGTTTGAGGGAAAAAGAATACCCCCTGCATTGTACCCACCTGCATTATACCCACCTGCATTATACCCACCTGCATTATACCCACCTGCATTATACCCACCTGCATTATACCCACCTGCTTTATACCCACCTGTATTATACCCACCTGTATTATACCCACCTGTGTTATACCCACCTGCGTTATACCCACCTGCGTTATACCCACCTGCGTTATACCCACCTGCGTTATACCCACCTGCGTTATACCCACCTGCGTTATACCCACCTGCGTTATACCCACCTGCGTTATACCCACCTGCGTTATACCCACCTGCGTTATACCCACCTGCGTTATACCCACCTGCGTTATACCCACCTGCGTTATACCCCCTGCATTATACCCACCTGCATTATACCCACCTGCATTATACCCACCTGTATTAGGGTAGCTGCTGCTTCATGTCGCTTGTCCATAGAGGGGTGGTTTTTGTCCTTAGGGTTTGACTATTTCTAGGACTGTAGCTTCAGGTCAGACTCCTCCCCAGTATTCCTGGGAGGCTATTGTGAGCCTGTGGGTCCCGTGCATGGTGCCTCCTTCCCTTGGGCCACATCTTCCTGGCAACTGCCCAAGTGCAGATGAGAAAAAAACGGTCCCTAGAGAGGACCTTCTGGAGATGATGAACCCCCAGGCGTGTGGGAGGACTAAGTAGAACAGTGCTTCTAAAGAGCACTCAGTCCAGTCCCCAGAGGCCATTGCGGTCAACACTCGGTAACACCTGCCATTGATCGTGCTCTTCGCTTATGATGGGATATCCCCTACTGGCAGGGCAGTGGAAGAATGCCTCCCTGGTCCCAAGACCAGGGCACATGTGTTTATTCTCAGCAGATGCTATGTTTTATCTAACTAATTATGCTTCCTTCTTTTTCTTAACTTGGCTAGACAACGCGGAGGTAAATTTGTGGTCCATGGAAAAGTTCAGCATCTTAAGGCATGAGTTTGTCACTGGGCTCTTACTTAGGCTCACTGCCTTTTTCTTCCTTGCCTTTGCCTTATGCCCCGCCCTCCTTCATTCTTGGGTGTTTTCTGTTCTTGTGTGTCAGCTTTTTAAACCCTTTGTAGAAATAGAGATAAGTGATTTGTAGGCATTTCACCTAGAATTAAGTCACTGGATATTGCCTGAAGGTCAACCTTGGGCTTCTTCTCCTGAGTTGCTCTTACTGCCTGGAGTGACTGGGGCAGAAAAAGCCCGGGCTTGGGAGCCTGTGTGTTTGAATGCTGTGCCAGCCTCTCCCTAGCTCTGCCTCTGAGAGGAACTCCTCTGACTTTCCTGGTTCTCAGTTCTTGCAAGTCTAATGAGGATTGCTATCTTTGCAAGGTAACTGTAATGATTAAGTGCATAGTGATATATGAGGGGGCTTCAAAAAAGTTCATGGAAAAGTGGAATTTCTCTATAAACGTTTTAAAGCCGCCCCTCCCCCCCAATGCAAGTGAGGGCACACTGCCTGGCACACAGTAGTGTCCTTCTTGTCTGAGAACTCACTTACTCCTGAAGTTTCAGCCATCCCACAAATGCTCAAGATCTCCAAGACATTAGTCCCTGATATATCCTATGGTATTTTCTGTACCCTCATATGCATGTGAAAGTTGGGCATTGAGTAAAGATTGAGGGGTAGAGGCATTTGAACTGCAGTGCTGAGAAGAATACTGAAAGTGCCATAGACTTCCAAAAGGACAAGCAAATCCATCTTGGAAGAAGTACAGTCAGGGTGGTCCTTAGAAGCAAGGATAGCAAGACCTCTTCTTGTGAACTTTGGGCATATTGTCAGGAGAGACCATGCCTGGAGAAGGGCATCGTGCGTGGTAAAGTAGAGATGCAGTGAGAAAGAGGAAGGCCCAGAATGGAGTGGGTTGACACAGTGGCTGCGACCTTGGACTCAAATGTATGAACAATTGTGAGGATGGCGCAGGACCAGGGGGTGTTTGGTTCTATGTGCATAGCCTTGCTCCGAGTCATGACCCACTGGCTGGCACCTAACAACAAAAACAATGGCGTCATCACCATTCTCCTCCTCCTGTGGGCTGATGTGCCTTTCTGTCCGGTTTCTTTATACCATTTCTTGTGTTCATCTGCTACAGCCCTGTCTGCCTGTGTCTTCTAGGCCAGCGCCCACGTCTGCCTCTCTGTGTGCAGACCTGCTCTCGGTCCCCTTCTCCCAGGCTCGTGCTTCTTCTTACTGTGTTGACTGGGTCTAGGCTCCGGCTGCCCAGCCCAAACACACCTAAGCTCTTCTGCCTGCAGTAAATTGCCCCTGCTCTGCCCATGACGGGGCAATGGTTAAGTAGTTTCAATATGGTCATCTGGTTCTGTGAACATTGCAGCCAAGAACGTGGCTTTCCTCTGTGGGGTCACCAGGAGTTGAAATAGACTTATTAGTGCTTAACAGTGATCACTCTGTTGAGGCACTTAATTTTCTACCAGTTTCTGTAGTTTAAAATTGGAATGACTTGTACATCAAGCAAGACTTGGCACACAGATTTACCCTCCCAAATGTAAAGGGGGCTCTGTTCAGTTTTTTAAAATTTTTATTAAGGTTAGAGCCCTGGTGACAGATTCTACATTGGGTTGCTAATCCCAAGGTCAGCAGTTCCAAACTACCAGATGGGCTTTCCCCTCTTGTAAAGATTTACTGCCTCGGCATTCTGCCCTATAGTGTCTGTATGAGTCTGATGGGTTCGATGACTGAGTTTTGTTTTGTTTTAGTCACTTGAGAGGAGGAAGCTCTGCTGTCCCAGGCCTTCCTGCTGAGGGCACCCCTTCCTGCTGCCTGCGCATGCCCCTGGCTGGTGGGTGACTCTATTTATAGGCCAGACACAGGATTGTGATGATTGGAAAAGTCATTCTCTGCCTGCCAAGAGTGCCTGGTCCCCTTGCTCTTTATTCTCCCAGGCTCCTTCCCACCCTGCTGCCTGCCACGCCTCCCTTGTCTCCCTCTCCTGCTGCAGCGACAGGGAGATTAGAGCTTTCCGCCTGCAGAGGGCGCCTTAAGAAGTACGTGTGTGCTCTGTTGGAGTGGCAGAGCCGTCTTTATTTTTTGGGGGCCTGATACGGTTTTCTTGTTGAACATTCTAATTCTAGGACATGCTGGAAAAAAGTACTTCTTGGTGAAATGATTTCAGATACAAATGAGAACGCAAGTTTGGACATAACCCGGAAAATATGCTCTTATTTTATAGAGGAGTCTAATGCTGTGCTTCAAAAGGTATGTTTCTAGAATGTTATGTTCCTTTATTAAATACTTTAAGAAGTTCTATACACCTCTAAGAGCACTCTTTAGTGTCACAAATAAATGAAATCATAGGTAGAAATAGAAATCAAATAGGAATAAGAATCACAGAGATCATAGAAATAGAAATCAAATAGAAATACGTGGAATCAGAGAAATCATGAATCAAATTGTAAATAGATATAATCATTTATTATTTTTATTGAAATTATGTCTACACTTTAAAAAAATTCATTTTATTGGGGGCTTGTACAACTCTTACCACAATCCATACATCCATCCATTGTGTCAAGCACATTTGTACATTTGTCGCCATCGTCATTCTCAACAACACTTGTTTTCTACTTGAGCCCTTGGTATCTGCTCCTCATTTTACCCCTCCCTCCCTGCCATCCCCTCCCTCTTGAATCTTGATAATTTATAAATTATTATTATTTCATGCCTACACCTTTTAATAGGTAAAGATGATTGCATGACATTTTGAGAATGGATTTTCAAGTGTGATTTCTCATTTTTATTTTTATTTAGGAAATGTTTTAATTCAGAGAGACTTGTATGGAAACTTACATGGAGACACTGCTGAGATTAGTAAAATAATCTTACCCTAACTTTCAGGTTTCTCACATGAAGGATGAAGAAGTCGCTCTGACCAACCAGCTGACTTTGGTAGAAACTCTGTGGGCTGAAGAACTAAAGATTCTCCAGGCCTCAGCCACCATTCTTGGCTCGCCTAACTGCGCCCTGGCACACATGACCCCTTCCTCTGGTGGGGTGCCTTCTTAAGTGGTGTGAACACTTTTCACTGCCGTGTACTGAATTAAATTCATTTATGTAGTCATTTGCAGTTGATACATGGCTTCTAGTCTACTTGATCAAATCTATTCCTTTGTGCTTTTCCACGTAAACTGAACTTTGCCGAATCTCTGTGGTGAGCATTCCTAGGAGAGGATGGCATGCCTGCAGGTTCTGAGTGCTGGACAGGTGCTGTGAAGGTGGATCTGGCATTCAGTGGTCTGTTCAGAGCTCTTCAAAATGAACCACGGCCCAAGGAATTACACACTGAACTCTAATGGGAGAGAGGCCTGTGGGGGTCAGCTCGGGACTCCATGGATGGTTTTGCCATGTCCTTTCATGCTTCTTATCTCATTCCACAGCTGGGAAAGGGCAGGGGCCTGTGCTGCCAACATGCTCTGATGCCATCAGCCTCAGAGGTCAGTTGGGGGTATGAGGCTTCTTGTGGAGGCTGTGTGTGTGTGTGTGTGTGTGTGTGTGTGTGTGTGTGCCCCCACAGCCCTGGGTCTGCCCTCAGCCACACTCTAAGCTGTGGTGAACAACTTTGAACTTGTCAGCCTTGCTTTCTTTCCTGAAAACGAGAATGTTGGGTGGTTCTGTGTGCCCTGCCATACCAGCCCTCCCTCTTGCCTGCCCTGCACAGGTCCTGCGTGCTAGGGCCCTGCATGCCCCTGCTGCCGCCCCACCCCGAGGAGAGGTGGTGATGAGGGCCAGGGCACTGTCCGCATGTTTTTAACGCGAGGTTCACATGTCGGCATCACGCACAGGCCCGCTTCCCTGGGTCTCCCTGTGCTGGAAGTTTTCCGTGACCTGGTTGAGAGCTTTGGTCAGCCCCTGTTCCCCTTTCTGTTCTCTCTGGTCAGTGTGCAGCCCCTTCAGGCTGCTGCCTGTCGGTGTGCAGCTTAATTTCAGCGGGGCTATGGAGCGGGAGAGGAGGAGCATGTTTGTTCTCAAGCTTTTTGATGGAAAACTTTTTTCTTTTAGTAATTAAAGCATGTTAGGCTATAGACTTGCCTCTGATTTTGGTTTTATACAGTCTGCTCTTTTCTAAGGAGCCAAACATTGGTGGCTTGAGCCCACCTTGGGAGGAAGACCAGGCAACGAGCACGTTTTCCTCAGCCCCTGCCCTTCGCCGCGTGGCAGCACTGAAGTCGATGTTGGTGAGCTTGCCTGGGGCCGCCAGGAGGAAGGCTTCTTTCCCTTAAGCACACTCAGCCTCCTACCCTGGCCCAAAGAGCCTGAATAATGACTAATTTGGGAAGACTGACTGGCTCAGCTACACGGTTCCTTCAGCTTGATGCGTGGTCTCTTTCCTGTCAGCCTGGCCCCACGTGGTGAGGTGTCTATCTGTCTGATTCTGGAGTTCAGTTTAGGTGCCCCAGTGCTAAAGCCAGGCCGATATGTTGGCCTGCAAGCTTACTCAGTGTTTTGTTTCTCAGCCTTTTCAGAGGCCCAGAGCAGGAAGAGAAGGGCACTTGACCCCCAGCCCCAGTAGTCTTCCTCAGCCTTGGGATCTGACCCCAGGCTGGGTCATGCGGAGGGAGGAGTGGGACCTTGAGGAGTAGGGGGCACTCAGCGGTAGGTGCTAGACCAGGGGACACCCCAGGTCAACGTTTCTGTTCCCAGAGCTCTTTCTTTTCTGTGTTAATCCAGGTAGAGTAGAGAAACATCCATAGAAACATATGTACATAAGAGTGAGTTGAATATTGAGAAAATATTGAATATTTGAATTGAGCAATTGAATATTGAGAAAATGTCCCAGCCCAGTCCAAATTGAGTCCTTAAGTCTGGTATTAGCCCATATGTCCAATACCAATCTATAAAGTCCTCTTCAGACTCAAGGAACACATGCAATGACAGGAAGACCACAGGCCAGTGGGTGGGAAATCTTGTGAATCCAGTGTGTTGTAAGCATCTCTTTGGTGGCAGGGATCTCACGTGGCTTCTCCAGCTCCCAGAGCTGCATCAGGACAGGCCCATGTCGCTTCTCCAGCTCCCAGGGCATGGAGTCCATCAGCAGAGTGCCATGTGTTGTCAGTAGAGCGTTTCCAAGGGAGTGAGTGGAGAAAGAGAAGTGTCTCTCGGCTCCAAGGAGGAAAATACCACAATTCCCTGAATTCTCAGGAGAAGGCCATGCCCACACAGAGGCCTCATGTGTTATATTTTGATTGACAGGCCAGACTCCACCCCTCACTCATAATCCTCCCAAATTGACTCCAGATTGTGTCACTTCCACCCTTTCTCTCCTTGAACGCATTCCTCTGGGTCTGTAAGTGAGGTGGCCGGAGTTTATATAGAATGTTTTCATTCTTTCTTGAATGCTTTTCCTGTGAATATATATAGTTGCTACTGAGTTTAATCTCTAATAGCTACAGGGTATGCCAAGGAGCCCTGGTGACATAGTGATAACAAGTTGGGCTGCTAACTAACTGCAAGGTCACCAGTTCAAAACCACCAGCTGCTCCTTGAGAGAAAGGCCTTCTATTCCTCTAAGGAATCATATTCTCAGCGGCTCACTGGGGCAGTTCCACTCTGTCTGTAGGGTCACTGTGATTGATGACAGGGAGGGTGTGTTTCTTTTTATTTATTTATTATTTTTAAAAATTATTATTATTTTTAAATAAATCACTTTATTGGGGGCTCTTACAGCTCTTACACAATCCATCCATCCATTGTGGTGAATTGTATTTCTTTTTTTTTTTAAAAACAATTTATTAGGGGCTCATACAGCTCTTATCACTGTCCATACATATACATACATCAATTGTATAAAGCACATCTGTACATTCTTTGCCCTAATCATTTTCTTTTTTTTCTCCTCTTTTCTTTTTTTTACATTTTATTAGGGACTCATACAACTCTTATCACAATCCATACATATACATACATCAATTGTTTAAATCACATCCACACATTCCCTGCCCCAATCATTCTCAAAGCATTTGCTCTCCACTTAAGCCCTTTGCATCAGGTCCTCTTTTTTTTTCCCCCTCTCTCCCTCCCTGCTCCCCCCTCCCTCATGTGCCCTTGGTAATTTATACATTGTTATTTTGTCATATCTTGCCCTATCCGGAGTCTCCCTCCCCCCCCTTCTCTGCTGTCCCTCCCCCAGGGAGGAGGTCACATGTGGATCCTTGTAATCAGTTCCCCCTTTCCAACCCACTCGCCCTCCACTCTCCCAGCATCGCCCCTCACACCCTTGGTCCTAAAGGTATCATCTACCCTGGATTCCCTGTGCCTCCAGCCCTCATATGTACCAGTGTACAACCTCTGCCCTATCCAGCCCTGCAAGGTAGAATTTGGATCATGGTAGTTGGGGGGAGGAAGCCTCCAGGATCTGGGCGAAAGCTGTGTTCTTCATCGGTACTACCTCGCACCCTCATTGACCCATCTCCTCTCCTGAACCCCTGTGTGAGGGGATCTCCATTGGCCGACACTTAGGCCTTGGGTCTCCACTCTGCACTTCCCCTTCATTCAATATGGTATACACACACACACACACACATACATATACACACACACATATATATACATATATACAGGGTGTGTTTCTTTTTTAACAGTATGGTAAACCAGGGATCATCATGCGTCCCTGTAAGGACCAGATAGGAGCTTGCTTGCGGAACGGTCTCTTGTCACGACGATGTCCAGGAGCAGCTATGGGCAGTACGGAGAAGGTGGCTTGACTGTGTTTCAGTAAACCTTGACTTACAAAGGCAGGTGGGGGGCCATGGCCTGCTCTCCCCTGTGCCGTACCCAAAGTTATTTTTTCCCTAGTGTTAATGGACCATGTGGATCTCAATATATAAACTCCTGCTTCAGAGTGCCTCTGTCTTTCCCACCCAAAGCCCTTTTAGACAAAGACTTCACAGACCCCATGTGGCAATGGTGCTTGAGCTGCACAAGGATGCACGCCCACAGCGGCAACAGCGTTCCGACAAGGCACATTTCAAAAGGAATGTTGCTGTTTACGGCAGCTCCACCTTTGCTTGAGAAATGATAACATAGTGTATTGTTGACAGGACGCTGTGTAATGTCTGAAATCACAGACTCCGTGCAAGAAATCCTATTTCCCCTAATGAGGCTTTACGTGGCCCACAGGGCAAAACCGCTGCGCGCACACCTCTCCCCTTCCTCCTTGGGCAGGCCCTTGTAATCCTCATCAGGGTCAGAAGACAGACCCGCCTACTCCGGGAACTTGTGGGACTTTTCCCGAACCCCGCCATGGAGGGGATTCAGGCCCAGCCACCCTGTGGGACAGAGGAGAGCTGCCCCGCGGGTTTCCAAGGCTGTCAGCGCTCCTGGAGCAGTTGTCGTCCTCGCCCTCCCGCATCCTGCGCCCCCTGGCTCCCCATTCTGTACGAGGGCCCCGTTACCCGCCTCTTCTCTGACCCCCCTCCTGTCATGATTATTATTTTTCTTGTTTTCCTTGGCTAGTCGGGGCCTGAGGTAGGTGTACCTCCTCCCCCTTCCCCAGCCCCTTTGCTATCTGATTCCGAGAGTGTGTGGGAGGTAAACCTCCCACGCTGCTGCCTTGGCCCGAGGCAGCAGACACAAGTCGGGGATGATGGGAAGCATTCCTGTATAATCTTTCACACTAAAAATAGAGGCCCTGGGAAAGGCTGAGAGGGCTTAAGTGCTTCTGCCCCAGGGTGGAGGCTGGTAATGACCTTTCAGGAACTCAGACCAGTAATTCTGTGAAAATGGCTTTCTTACCGACACACGTGGACAGTGCCCTCAGGAGCCACTCAGGTACTGAAATGGGGAAGCGATTTTAGCCCCTCACTTGGTAAAGGCCATCAGAGCGATTGGGCAGTCGGTTTTGTCCCCAGGAGGAAAGGAACTAAGATAAAGCTGTGTCGGTGGTTGGCTGACATTTCAGGAGAGCCCCCTGTCTGCAGTGCCAGTGTTGGCCCATTGGCAGGAGCTTGCTCATGCCCATCTGACTCCCAGGGGCATAGGGCAGTGGCGAGGAAGGAGGGCGGTCCATGGATTTTTGAGGGCCAGCCAGTGCACTAGCTCAGTTGGCCACTGTGCAGTGTTGCTCCTCACCGGGCAGGGGCCTTGCTTCTGCCTCAGCATCGGCCACAGCCATTTCCCAGGGTGTGTTGTTCAGTCTCTCCTGTTTCATTGTCATCCAGAAAACAAAATCCCCAGACCAGTTGCTGTCAAGTCGCTGCTGACTCATGACAACCTCAAGGTGATGTGTGCTGGGTTTTCAGTGGCTTTGACCATTGAAGCAGGTCCCGAGGGTTTCTTCCAAGGTGCCTGAGGTGGGTTTAAACTGCCAATCTTGACGGCTAGCAGCCCGATGCTCCACTGCACCGTCTCAGAACACCCGTTTCCACCACAGGCTGTGCATTAACAACAGGATCAACAATATGAATGAGAAAAAGAAATGAGGAAAGAGATGAAGGAAGGAAGCAAGGAAAAAGAGAAGCACTTAGTAAAGATGGACAATTATGCCCTTAGAGATGAGAATGACATCTATCTCACTCTCCACTCACACTTGATCACAGGCAGGTCCAGAATGTACCAGCTGGACAGTGGAGGTGGTAAAGCCCTGGCAGGCCCTGCCCTCCACCAGCATGCTGTCCCTACTCTGTTAATAATCATGTGATTTGTTGAGATACTTCTGTGGTGTGGAAACCAGAAGTTGAAAAACATAAAATTACCTCAGAGGCTGAACTGGGATTTGAACCGCCCAAATGGCCCTCCTGTCAAGTGAATACAATGGCGCAGACTGTAGAGGGAGATGTTTCATTCAGAAGGACAAAAGGGAAGGGGGGGCTATTGCAGTGGAAGGAGAAGGGTGCATGGTCCCTGGTGATTGGGACAACACTTCTACCAAGTGTCTTAGGGGAAAAAGCTGTGCTTTTGAAAACCACACAGAGTGGTACAAAGGCTAGAAAAGCCCAGGTGTGGTGTGGGAAGTGGGGTGAAAGGGCGATATCATCAGATGGTAAATCAGCTTGTTTCATGGCCAGACCAGCTCATTCTCAGAAGGCGCCTTTAAACAGCGTGGACCCAAATCCTGGGACTTGGGGGAAGGAGAGGAGCACAAAAGTGCTTCGTTTTTGATTGGTCAGAGCAGAAACGGCACGGGGGCCCATAGCTGACCTCTGGTTCCCGTATTGCCATGAGGAAAAGGTCAGACCACCTCTCCCCTCCACCCTTGCGATACCGACTGTTTCTCCCATGGCGTTACTTCTCTGCTGGCTGTGACAATGGTGGTGGCCACACAACTCGCAGAGGAGATAATAGGCTACTTACTACAAGTCAGGATCCGTAAACAGCCAAGATACAGTCCTTGATCCACAGCAACACCTCTCTCCAGTCTTCAGCTTCTCAGCCACATGGTCCCTTGGCCCCAGCCTCCACGGGCCAGGAAGCCCACCTGCTGCTCCGCCTACAGCCTCATCGCCTCCGCACTGCTCCTCTGCCCTGTCTCATGCACGGTCTTACTGCCTTGGCCTCTGGTCTCAACCTGGCACCCTTGCTCTGTCCCATGGTCTCTGTGCTGCAGCTTCTGTCAACCTCTGCCATTTCAGACAGATCTGGAAGGTGCTCCACTGGGGCTCCTCTTCCCATGGTGTGTTAGTATGGGTAGACTAGAGAAGGAAGTTCGTGGACACTTGTGTATATGAAAGAGTTTTATATAAAAGAGCAATTGAATATTGAGGAAACATCCCAGCCCAGTCCAGATCAAGTCCATAAGTCTGATAATAGCCCATTTGCCCCATACCAGTCTATAAAGCCTTCTTCAGACTCTCGAAACACATGCAATGACACCAAGTGCAGGAAGATCACAGGCCAGTGGGGAGAAAGCTTTGTGGATTCAGTGGCGGTGGAAGCATCTCAGCGCTGGCAGAGGTCTCCTTGTGGCTCCTCCAGCTCCCAGGGCACTGGGTGTATCAGTGGGGCGCCATGTGTCTTGTCAGTAGAGCATCTCTCAGGGAGTGAGCAGCGAGAGTGTCTCCTGCCTCCGCGGAGGAAATCCTGGATTTCCCAGAATTCTCAGGAGAAGGTCAGCCCACACAGAGGCCTCATTGGCTGTGACCCAATTGACAGACTAGACTCCACCCCTTCAGTCTTTCTCAAGTCCCAAATTGACACCAGATTATGTAACTACCACACATGGTCCTGGGATTTCTCTCTATTCTGAGATGGGTCTTATACAAACAAAAATGGAGTTAAAATTTATTTTTTAATAATTTAATTGGGGGCTCTTCAGTTCTTATAACAATCCATACATTAACTGTATCAAACATATCTGTACATATGTTGCCATCATTGTTTTCTAGACATTTACTTTCTATTGAGTCCTTGGTATCAGTTCCTCTCTTTTCCCTTCCCCACCCCCCTCATGATCCCTTGATAAATTATTATTTTCATATCTTATACTGACTAGTGTCTCCCTTCACCCACGTTTCTGTTCGTCATCCCTCTGGGATGAGGGGGGGATTATGTGTCAATCATTGAGATTGGTTCCCCTTTCCTCCTCTCCTCCCCCCACCTTCCCCCTACCCTCCTGGTATTGCTACTCCCATTTCTGTACCTGAGGGGTTTATCTGACCTGGGTTCCGTGTGTCATGAGATCTAATCTATACCAGTGTACATGCTCCATTCTAGTCAGAACTGAAAGGCAGGACTGGGGTCATGATAGTGGGGAATGAGGAAGCCTCAAAGAATCAGGAATATTGTGTGTTTCATCGGTGTGATACAGTGCCCTGGTTGACTCATCCCTTCCTTGTGACTATTCTGTGAGAGGATGCCCTATTGTCTACAGATGGGTTTGGGGTCTCTGCTCCGACCCCCCCTTGCTCTCAACAATATTTTTTTTGTTTTGAGGTGGGGTTTTTTTAGTGCCTGTTACCTGCTTCCATTAGTACCTCATGATCGCACTGGCTGGTGTGCTTCTTCTATGTGGGCTCGTTGCTTCTGTGCTAGATGGCTGCTTGTTTAACTTCAGGCCTCTAAGACCCCAGATACTATTATCTTTTGATAGCCGGGCACCGTCCGCTTTCTTCACTACGTTTACTTATGCAGGTATTTTGTCTTCAGTGATTGTGCTGGGAGGGTGAGCATCACAGAATGCCAGGTTGTTAGACGAAAGTGTTCTCGCATTGATTGAGGGTTTGAGCAGAGGCCTATAGTCTGTCCACTTTCTCAATGTATTGCCATATAAATAAATGTACATAGACCAATACCTCTATTTTATTAACATATTTACATAAATGCACACCCATGTTTATTCCTGTGTCCACAGTTTTGCTTCCTCTGTTTCCTTTTACCTTCTCCCTGCCCCACCATGATGCTCATCCTTCTTCTGCCTCTTAAGAACAAGAATGATTTGATGGAGGTGTTTTTCAAAATTTTTATATTTTAGCAAACCATATTCCCAAGGAAACAAAGTGTGGTGACGTGGTTAACAGCCTCTACTAAATTGGAGACTCAATCCCACCTTAATCCTAATCAGCATAGCAGAGAACGCCTTCCAAACTGCGATTGTAGCCACAGACGTAGAGACCAGAATTTTTAATATATCACATAAGGGGTTATGGCTAGAAGGGCCATCCGTATTAACTGACCACATCTGAATCAGGACAATGAGGACAAGCAATTCAGTTACTAACCTGTAAGCCCAGGAATGGGGATTTGGAGGGCCTGTCTCGCAGGTAGGTAAACAAGGGGCACGTGTGAATCTTACTTCACGTCTAGGAGGGGCGGGTCTTTGCAATGAGCAAATTTTCAGAACACCCCTTCCTGGCACAAGCACAGTCTGCTTTTAAAAAATAAAGAGACACTCTGAAATGTAGAGGAGCAGACACACATCTTCCGAAATGACAAGCTGTTCCCCAACAGTGGGCCTGTCACCGTGTTTTACAGAAGGGGAAAGCGCCCGTGGCGAAGTAACGGCCCAGGTGGTATGCAGCAGGTCCTCAGTGTGAGATGGGTGGAGTAATGCATTCTTTTCCTAGTCAGAGCCTTTATTCAAAGCAGACTCTTGGGGGGCAAAGTCCAGGAGTGTGAGTTTCAAATGAGTCCCCCTTGGGGATTTTAATCAGGGTTCGGAGCTGGTTCATTTCAGTTCCACCTCTCTCCTAAAACGGAATTTCCTTCCCAATCTCGCGAATCCAAATCTATGTGTTAAGATCCCTGAGGTAATTCTGAGGGATCTCCAGGTGATCTTGTTGAATTGTAGATTCTGTGTATCTGGGGTCCAGTGCAAGGCCGGGCCTGTAATGAATCCCTTGGAAGGCTTGGAGTAAACGCACAGCGCGGTGCCACAGAAGAGAGGCCTGATGATGAGGTAACTAAATGTCCCAGCCCTGATAACCCTTTCCAGGTCTCTGTGTCCACGGGGAGGAGTAGAGATCCTGGGAAATGAAAATGAAACCGAGGCTTGCAAAAGGCTTGTAGCCTCAGAAAACTGGGGTAACTCGGGGTGTCTTGCTGGAGTCGGGTTGGTTGTCATTCCTGGCTCGGTCTCTAAAGATAAGCAGCCCGGGGCACAGAGCCTGGGACCCACTCCCAGAAAGCTGCTGCTATTACTTCAACGTGCAGACTGGAATCCTGACGCTGGCTCCCTAGCTGAGCTGCAAGGAGCAGAAAGATTTCTCAGAGCCTTTGTTGGGCTGTCCTGCCCCTTCAGCCTTCCCTCTGAGAGCTGCACCTCACCACAACCCACACAGCACATCGTGGGGTCCGCTGCGAGATGGGTGGGAAGGGTGGTCCCCAGGGGCCTCTTGGGACTCTGGTTCCCTGTGAAGATGTGAGGCCGGGGTGTCTGCTTCAGAGCCCTGAGTCTTCTTCCGGCTGCTTAGAATCAGCAGATAGGACATCCCCCCTACCCCAAGATCCCAAAGAGGGGATGGAGCAGTTCTGGGCCAGTAGGTTGTGTACGGTTACCCGTTGGGCTGCTAACCACAAGGGCTGCAGTTTGAAACTTGGGAGAAAGATGGGGCTTTCTACTCCCATAAAGAATTTCCACCGCCGAAACCTAAAGAGGCGGTTTGCCCTATGCTATAGGTTCACTTTGAGTCTGTATCGACTCGATGGCTGTGAGTTTCTGGGGAGGTTGCTCCAGGTTAAGATTTGCCCCACCACAAAGGGAGACTCTAGAATGTCCTAAGATACAAGGGAGTTCAGGGTGTCATGGAGCTGGTCTACTCGACGGGGTACGTTTCAGACAGGCAGCATAGACCTGTGCCTCTCGGGGCCCGCCTCTGGGTGGCTCTTCTTTGAGCAGCCCCACCGGCAAAGCCTCATTAAAGATGATTGCAGGCCTGCCCCGCTGTGGCTGATTATGGGCATCACGGGGTGGGGGAGCTTTAAAAAGCCCTTGGGTGCCCCACCTGGAGGATCTAGTGTAATTAGTCTGCTGAGACCAGGACATCGGGGGCGTTTCGTGGGCCCAGAGGTCTCTGCTCGATGCCAAGGCCACTTTAGGAACTACTGGGTGAAAGTAACAGCCACTTTAGCTTCCAGCTGGGCTATTCTGCTTTCCAAAGGCCTTCAAGGAGTGTTGGAAGCCCAGTATAGAGCATGTCAAGTTCTACAGCGTGCAAGATTAAGCAGCACAGATTATGTAAAAATAGTACGGGCCATGTGACGTTGAGGTTAACCCAGAGATCAAATGCTTTATGATTTGGTTCCGCAAAACAATCGAAATGCGTGCCCAGCTCAACAGCAAGGGATCATTACATTTAGTCTATTTCTGCATTTTTTGTTTTTTAAAGATTTACCTGTATCCTCCAGAGTGTGTTGGGGTTAGTGTCTAAAAAAATCAAGATCCTTGAATCGTATGAAACTTTGAAATAGATACACTTTGTGGCAATACCATCTTCGTGCACTAGATGGCAAGAGAGGACCACTGAGCTGAGGCTGCCCAGGAACCTGGGCGTCATTGTGACTTACTCAAAATTAGGTTTTAAGAAGACCCTGTCCGTTGGGGTGGCTGTGAGTGCGCATGGACTCGATGGCAGGGAGTTTTTTGAGTAGGTTCAAAGCAAGTTGGTCTTGCTGCTAGTGGGATCTAGTGCAGGAGTTCACACAAGGGGGCTTCAAAAATGTGTGGAAACTTGGTATGATCTTTTGATTCTATTTTTCTACAAACTTCTTGAAGCTCCCCCTACTGGTATTCTCTTTGGGCCTTCAGTGAGGTGGAGGTCAAGGTTTCAATGTCTGGCCAGGAGGGGGCGGGGCCATGGAGGCAGTGACCAGGCTCAGAGGCCTGGGCCGGCTGCAGAGAAGAGAGAGAGGCTGGTAGGAGGTAGGGATTCCCTAACTACTGATTTCGGACAAGCTATTTATACAGGGCACATTTAGTATCTTCTTCTGAGAGAAGTTTTCTCACCCCAGGCAGTGGGTTTTGGTGTCTACCCAGGGAAATTCATAACAGGTACACTCAGGCCCGGCAGGAGGACAGGAACACCCCTTCCGGGACTCGCCTTCTGCCAGATGTTTCTAGAATAAGCCAGTGGTGCGCTTTACAGAGGGCTGGGAACAAAACATTTCTACAGACAGCTGGCAGGGCTGGCTCACACATTGTTAGGGGTTTGCGTTTGATCCCGGGACAGAGCCTCACAGAAGAGAAACAAAGCCACCAATCTGCTCTGGGACTTCTTTGTCGACAGGCGGCTGACAGACTCCAGACCCCCCAGCTACTGGCAATGAGCTCTTGCTGAGCGCACACCACACATGTGCCCCCACTGCATTGGTTTGACAAGACTGGCCATTCTCAGGGGTTCCCATGTGCCTTCCTGCCTTAGGAAAACCTCCGCTGAAGGTGGAGAAGTTCCGTCACACTTCCCCCTCTCCCGTGACCGCGCCACGTCCCAGTTTTGCCTTGCTTCGTCATTTGCCCTGGAGCTGACACTGACTCGTGGAGACCGCACCCGTGTCCTGGGGGACCTGTGCTGCCTGGGTGCAGTGTCTGGATTCCCACGAGGAGATCGCCATGCCTTGGTCCCAGGCACCCCTGGGTAGCCTCAAACTGCCGAGTGCGGTAGCTCGTTGTTCCCCACAGCATGTCTGTTTTCTCTTTGGCATTTTCTCCAAGGACCTGGGGAATGCCACTGCCGTAGCATGGCAAGCCTCCCCCACTGAAAGAAGAGACTGCTGGTGGGAGTTGTTTTCTTGGTGATGGTAGTTTGGAATGCAGTATCGCTTTAAAGTATCCAGGTTGGGATATACTGAATTATGTTTGATGGCTGAGATGCAGTGCTCAGGGCAGGTAGCCACAGGGTAGCCTGCGTGGGGAGCAATTCCATCAGCAGAGATTCTGGGAACCATTGTAAGTAAGGTGTCTGATAGCACAGATTCTGAATCTGACTCCGTGATCAGACAGGGCAGTGTAAAACAGCGGTACTTTGGATGGTGTGTGTCGAGGTTTGTATCTTTTTACCATGATTGTTCAATCTGTGTGCTGATCCAATAATCCCAGAAGCTGGACTATATGAAGAAGGATGCTACAGGAGGATGGGAAGAAGGATAACTGGCAGCCTGTGCCACGGAGATGACCCAGCCTTCCTGGGTGAACGTGAGGACGACTTGAAGCACTTGCTGAACGCGAGCAAGGATGGCAGCCTTCAGTGTGGATTACGACCCCATGTCAAGACGACCGGAATCCTCACCACCGGGTCAACAGGTGGCATCGTGATGAATGGAGAAAAGACTGACGTCGCCGAGGCTTCAGTTTTACGCCGGCCCACCATCAGTGCTCGCAGGAGTTAGCAATGCAGGGCCTTGGGAGTGAGACTGGCGGCAGTTTTTCCAGACGAGGTGCGCCTGGGCCATCAGTCTCTTCTGTGACTAGTTGAGGCCGTGAGGTGCTGCTGCTGCTGGAGCTGCCTCACCTCCAGAGTGGGCTGGGGGTTCTGGGCGAGAACCCTTTGGCCGGATGACCTTCAGGGTTACCGTGGCTTTGCGCCCATGCTGTGCTGGTTCCTGTTGAGCCAGCTCCTACTCACTGTGACCTCTGGGACAACAGAACCCCATGTCTCTGCGCCCTTCATCACCTTCAGGATTGTTGGTAGGTCTGCGTCTGCCGTGGAGGCCCTGCCATCAGTCTACTTCACTGAGGGTCGCCTGTGGCCATGGACGCCCGGCTTTACCAAAGGAGCTCAGGTGGCACAGCCTCAGAAGCATTGGAGTGTGTGGGAGTTACATCATCTGGTGTCAATTTGGAACTTGATTGGATTAAGAGTGAAGGGGTGGAGTCTAGTCTGTCAATCAGGTTATACATAGCCAATGAAGCCTCTTTGTGGGCATGACCTTCTCCTGAGAATGCTGGCTCTTTTGGCTCACTCCCTTGGAGACTCTACTGACAAGATGCATGGCACTATGCTAATAGCCCTTGGAGCTGGAGGAGCCACGTGGAGACCCCTACCAGCGCTGAGATGCTTACAGTGCCACTGGATCCAAAGACTTTCTACCCACTGTGATCGTCCTGCATCCAGTGCCATTGTATGTGTTTGTGAGTCTGAAGAGGACTTTATAGACTGTTATCAGACATATGGGCTAATATCGGACTCATGGGTTTGGACTGGACTGGGTTGGGATGCTTTCTTAATGTAAAGAACCTTTAATATAAAACTCTTTCTTATACACATATGAGTTTCTATGGATTTGTTTCTCTAGTCTACCTGGACTAACAGAAGGTACTTACCTACAAGGTCGGCAGTTCAAAGCGAGGGGAAATGATGAGGCTGTCTGCTCCCACAGAGATCGATAGCCTCAAATCCTGGCACTGCTCTGAATCAAATTGACTCGATGGCCATGCGTTTTTAGATGGGGCGACTTTACCCCATGCGCTGTCCTGTCCTAGGGGTTGGTCTTTCCTGGCGTGTCCAAAGGAATCAAGCTGAAGTCTTGCCGGGATTGCCATTCGGTACGTGATGATTTCCAAATACTTCGCGAACACCAAGGCGAGGCAGCTGGAGAGGCAGCTGCTCGGTGCCCTGGGAACAAGCTGGCAGTGGACCCGCAGAACGGTGATCGGCCTACATTTGTGAGTTTCACACCCACAGGGAAAATAGCTCCCAAGATGTGGTGTGGTTAGGAAATTGCCTGGCTGCTCCCAGCTTGTTAGGACAGGGATCCATGATTGGGAGAGTCCAGGCCTTCCACTGGGCATGTGTCGGTCCTGTGTAGCTACTGGAGTCCCTGCAAGGGCAACTGGTGAAGGTGCTCAGCTACCCAGAGGCACTCTGGAAGGAAGTCGGAGACAGCAGCCCTTGGCCACTCTGTGGGACACGGTCTGTTCTGCCACACTCACACTTGGCCATGAGTTAGCCTCAGCTTAGCCACTGGGACTGGGCTTTGTCTTCGTCCGCCTGTGGGTTCCGGGGATATGAAAAGCTCAGGAAAAGAAAACAAATCAAAAACCAACTCACTGCCATCCAGTTGATTTGGCAGGATGTCGTCGTTAGGTACCGTCAAGTCGGCTCTGACCCATGGCGCCCCTGTGCACAATGGAACGAAACACTGCACGGTCCTGCGCCATCCTCACAGCTGTCCCTCTGCCTGAGCCCATCGATGCAGCCACGGTGTCTGGCTATCTCATGGAGGACCTCCCCCTTTTTCGTCATCCCTCCATTTGAGCAAGTATGATGACCTCTCCTGACAATATGTCTCAAGTACGTAAGTTGAAGTCTCGCCTTTAAGGAGCACGCTGCCTTACTTCTTTTAAGACAGGTCTGCTTGTCCTTCTAGCAATGCTTGGCACCTTCAGTATTCTCCAGCACCACCGTTCAAATGCATCGATTCTTCTACGGGCCACCCTTTTCAATGTCCGACTTTTACATGCACATGAGGCAAAGGAGAATACCACTGCTTGGGTCAGGAGCACCTTAGTCTTCAAAGTAACTTCCTTGCTCTTCAACACCCTAAAGTACTGAAGTGCAACAGATTTACCTTATGCAGTGTCTTTTAATTTCTGGACTGCTGCTTCCATGAGCATTGCTTAGAGATCCAAGACAGACAAAATCCTTGGCAACTTCAGCCTTTCCTCCATTTATCCTGATGTTACCTATTGGTCCAGTTGTGAGGAGTTTGGTCTTCTTGACCTTAAGTTGCAGCCCATCCTGAAGGCTACAATCCTGGATCTTTACCAGCAAGTGTTTCAAGTCCTCCTGACTTTCAGCAGGAAAGGTTGTGTCATCTGCACACTGCGGGTTGTTCATACGCCTTCCTCCGATCCTGATGCTGCACTCTTCTTCATATAAGCCAGCTCCTCGGATGCTTTGCTCAGCAGACCGACTGAACATGTTTGGTGAGAGGATAGAACCCTGAAGTACACTTTCCCTGAGTTTTAAACCATATGGTATTCCAAATGAATGCAATGAAGAGTTCTGGAATTCCCATTCGTCTCAAGGTGATCCACAGACAGTGGATTATGGTCCACACAGTGGAATGCCTTGGCACAGTCAATGAAACACCAGTAAACATCTTTTTGGTAGTCTCTGTTTTGAGCCAAGAGCCATCTGAAATCAACAATGATAACCCTTGGTCCACATCCTCTTCTGAATACGGCCTGAGCTTCTGGCCATTCCTTGTTAATGTACTGTCATAACCATTGTTGGATGATCTTCAGTAAAATTTTGCTTGAGTGTGATATCAATGACATTGCTCTATAGTTTGAGCATTCTGTCGGGTCACCCTTCTTTGGAATAGGCACAAATATGCACACTCTTCCAGTCCATTGGCAAGGTAGCTGTCTTTCAAATGCCCTGGCTCAGACGAGTGAGCTCTTCCAGTGCTTCTTCAGCTTGCTGCAACGTTTCAGTGGGTAGCCCATCCATTCCCAGAGCCTTGTTTTTTGGTTAATACAGTCAGTTCAGAGCTAACGTCTTCCTTCAGCACCATTGATGCTTACTTTCATGCTACCCTCTTGGAATTGTGGGCTGTCGACTTGTTCTTTTTGGTCCAGTGACTCTGTAGTCTTTCCATCTTCGCTTGATGCTTTCTGCATCATTCAATATTTGGCCTATGAAATGTTTCACCATTGCAATGCTGGGCACCGCATTCTTCACACATTTGCTTGTGCACCCACTTTGTCTTCAGCGATCGTGCTGAGAGGGTGAGCATCACAGAATGCCAGGTTGTTAGAATAAAGTATTTTTGCATTGAGGGAGGGCTTGAGCAGAGGCCCAAAGTCGGTCCACTTCCTCAATGTATTGTATGGTTGTACATCTTTATGAGAACAAGGGGGCTTGCTATTTAGAAGCATAGAGGCTTATTATTTAGAAGCATAGCGACCCTATAGGACAGAGTAGAACTGTCCCTGTGGGTTCTTGAGGCTGTAAATCTCCATAAGAGCAAGGGGGCTGTATCTTTCTCCTGATGGGTTCGAACTGCTGACCTTGTGGCTAACAGCCCACTGCCTCGTCCACAGCACCACCAGGGCTCCTTTGGCACCCTCCGAAGAGGAGGAAGTGCAGACAGAGAGCAGGCTGGCAGGTGAAGACAGCAGCACCTTGGATGCCAGCTTTGCCGTTCCTTTCTTGTGGCGTTGGTTGTCCGCTGTGTGCTGCATGCGCCAACATGCTCAAACTGGGCAGGCGAGCTTCCCAGCATTGTTTGCCCCCATCAGCTCCTATTACGCAGAGAGATGGGGAGAAGAGCCCCGTGTGTGCCTCTTCTTTTGTTTATATGTAGTTTTTTCCCCCTTTTTGGAGGGGAAAAAAGAGCCGACTCTTTTCAGGGACACACACACTGAGTTTTGTCTTCCCTTCCAATTACTGTCAAACAAAAGTCCCCTTAGAACTCGAGCTCACATGGGGTCCGGCCCAGGCAGGAAGGAAGGTCTTACCTCATGAATTATATAACTTACAGTAAGTTCTCCGCAGACAAAAGAGGGGGGGGAATCCTTTTATCATGTTCTGTTTTTTTGTGTCCCCCGCCCCCTCCACTGTTTTATTTCACTTACAACATCACTCAGGACCAAATGGTATTTGTCAGGAGTCACTGGCAGACGCTGGAGGCTGTGTTCAAGGCTGCCTGAATGGAAAATTTCAAAGCAGTTGTCTATGTTGAAAGGAAATATTACATTTGATCTTTTTTTTCCTTTTATGATTGCTAGACATGATGCATGTCTGCATTCTTCAGCCTTATAACCTCTTTATATTTGGGGTGGGGGGGGTGAGGTGGGGGAGCCATCTCTGCAGGAAATTGTCCTTCACGGTTGATTTTACAGCATGCCAGAGAAGCAACCACAGCCCACGAAGAGCCCTTTTAAAACACGACCATGATCTATTTTTATTAGCCCTAATAAACCTCCACAGGTTTGCAGGTCGCAAGGCCTTGAAATAGGGCTTTGAGCTGTGCAGTGTACATCTATGTCTGCTCGGATACTTACTCTCATGGTGGGTCCTGCACCCAAGCGGGGAAGGGGTGGGGGGTGAGCTCCCTGAGACAGCATGACAGCGTCAGACTGCTCCTGCGGGAAGGTGGTGGTTTTCCGGCACAGGAGCTCACGCAGAATTACATGCACTGCATGGATGCTTGCTCACTGAAGTGGGTCTGTCAACCCCAGGTCAGTCCTCGTGGCGCTTTCATGGGCATCCTGGGCATGTGCAGAGCTGGGAGACATAGGAACCACCAGAAGCACACCTTGCCAGCAGAGGTGGGAGTGTGGCCTCGCCCCACCTCTCATGCTGTAAGTCAGCATCCTTCTTAGGGGCGGTTGAGTGCCACCACGTTTGTGCTCTGTGTTGATGATTTCGTCATTTGACATGGCTCCCAAATGGAGTGCTGAAGGGCTGTCTCATGATGCTGGGAGGTGCCCAATGGAGAAAAAACATGTACGCCAGAAGCTTTCTTCAGACATTAGTTGCAGAGCTACTGGCCCGAGTGATAGGGTAATGCACCAGTCACGCACATTAAGTGTTGTTGTAGTTAGGTGCTGTTGAGTCAATTCCGACTCACAGTTACCCAATGTACAACCGAAGAGAACACTGCCTGTCCTGCGCCATCCTCACCAGATCCTCAAACGGTGTGGAGCCCATTGGTGCAGCCACTGTGCCAGTCCCGCTCCTCGAGGGTCACCTTCTGTTCTACTGTCCTACTTCACCGAGCATTACGTGCTCCCCCAGGACCTGGTCCTTCCAGATAACGTGTCCAAAGTTCCTGAGATGAAGTCTCTCCATCGTTGACTATGCTGAGCGCATGAAAGGAGTGGTGCATTTGATATTAATGATATTTGCGATTTTTCTCATTCGGTTGGGCGGCTTTTTCTTTTTGACTGGGCACAAATATGAACCTCCGCCACTTCCTGGGCCAGGTATCTGTTTGCAGCATTTCTTGGTGGAGATGACTGAGTGCTTCCAGAATTGCATCTGTTTGTTGAAACTTTTCCCGGAGCCGTGTTTTTCGCCAATGCCTTCAGTGCAGCCTGGACCTCTTCCCTCAGGATGTCACTTCTAGATCAAAGTCTGCCTCCTGACATGGTTGACTGTCAACACATTGTGTGTGTGGGTGTGTGTAGTGACTGTGTGTATTTATTTCACCTCCCCCCTCCCCATTTTTATTGGGAGCTCTTTCAGATAGTATAACATTCCATAGTTCAATTAGATCAACATGACTGCACAATGGTTGTCACCATCATTTTCAAACATTTTCTTTGCTCTTGAATTCTTTGATATCAGCACCCCTTTATCCCTGCCCCTAGATCTGACACTATCCAATGTATCTGTGCACCCTCCATCCTGTTATTTGTTTTCCTCAAGTGGGGTTATATAGTCATCATTGCTGTCAGTCACCCTCCCTTCCCCCACTTTTTTCATCTTGTTGATGCTTCCTGCATCATTCAATATTCTTGCCACAGAATCTTCCAATATTACAACTCGAGGCTTGAATTTTTAGAAATTATTTCAGCCTGAGAAGCACCAAGCTTGCCTTCTTTTGTTGTTTTCACAGGAGCTCTGTGCATGCTGCTCTGTAATATTTGACTTTGTCTTCTTGTGCCACCCTTTTGAAATCTTCTGTTCCGCTCTTTTACTGCTTCTTTTCCTCTGTATTCAAGAGCAATTTTCAAGGGGACAAATCTCCTCTGATATCCATTTTGGTCTTTCCTTCCTTCTGTCTGTCTTTTCAACAGCCCCTTGCTTTTTTCATGTATGTGCTCTCAATCTGCAGGAGCCCTGGTGGCATAGTGGGTTACCCACTATATAGCTAACTGGAAGGCCAGCAGTTTGAAACCTCAAACTGCTCTTTGGGAGAAAGTTGAGGCTTTCTACTCCAATAAAGCTTTATAGTCTCATAAACCCACAGGGGCCAGTTCTACTCCAACCTATAGGGTCACTGGGGTAGTTAAAGTTTATTGTGCCAATAAATACCTGTGGGGTGAATTGAAGGGCAGAGGGATAAATGGTTTGATGAGCCTCATCTTTCAAGTTCTCGGGTCTCTTGCTTTCTGATGGTCGGACCAGGGTGCAGCTGCTTTAGCTAGTTTCCTGTTTCAGCTGGCAAGGCTCACTTCCTGCAAGACATCCCCGAGGAGAAGCCACATGGACCTACCCTGATGCAGTCCTGGGTGCTGGAGCAGCCGTGTGGAGACCCCTGCCAGCGCTGAGATGCTTATACATTCACTGACTCGGCTTTCTTCCCGCAGTTGGTGCCATTGTGTGTGTTTTGTGAGATGGAGGAGGACTTGTGGATTCATGTTGGGCATATGGGCTAATGTTAGACTTGTAGGCTTGGGCAGTCCTGGGTTGGGTTGTTTTCTTTCTTTTTTTTCCAAATCATTTTATTAGGAGTTCATACAACTCTTATCACAATCCATGCATATGGGATGTTTTCTTGATGTGCACTTACCCTTTATATAAAACTCTCACTTATACATATGAGTTTCTGTGGTTTGCTTCTCTAATGTATCCAGACTAACACAATCACTATGAGACAGAGTTGACTCGATGGGAGTGATTTATCCTCAGTGCCTTATAACTTGTCTGATTGTCAGTCGTTAGTGTTGAACATACAAAGAGTGTTCTTGTGATGGTCTCTAAATCCAAGAGGCATATACTCAATGTTGAAGCAGTCCTGGTGGCGTAGTGGTTATGCACTGGGTAGCTAGCACAAGCCAGCAATTCAAAAGCACAAGTTGCTCTGTGGGAGAAAGATGATGGAAGTAGAAAGCCTCATTTTTCTCCCAAAGAGTGGCTGATGGTTTTGAACTTCTGACTTCTTGATCAGCATACCAATGTGTAACCACTACGCCACTAGGACTCCAAGAGGAGGAATACTATGGTTGAGGTGATGTAGTAGGTGGTGATTGGGCTTCCCAAACCATTAGCAATTTTCCACTCTATGAGACTGTCTCCCTATACTTTTTTCCTTTAGGTACATAGTGTAGTATGAGGGGGTAGACCTCCAAAGACCGATGCTCATTTTTTTTTTTTTATGTGAGGGGGCTAGTGCATTTGGAGTTTGTTTCACCAGGTCAGACTGCTAATCAAGCTTTCTATTGAGAGGTTCAGAAAAGATTGCATCACAGTGTGAGACAAAAAAGGCCTGATATGTGGCAGATGGGCACTGGTTTTGCCACCACAACAATGCACCTGCTCACGCAGTCATCTCAGTGAGCCAGTTTGGGGCAAAAAACCCAGCATACCTTTCTTGCCCCATATACCTTACTCACCAGATCTAGCTCCATGTGACTTCTTTTTGTTTCTGTGAATGAAGAGGGATATGAAAGGACAGCAATTTGATGATGTAGAAGAGGTGAAGAAAAAACCCAGAGAGGTGCTGTTAGCTATCCGAACTGGTAAGTTTGAAAATGTTTCCAAGCATGGAATCACAGATTTGACAAATATGCTAAGTATAATACATAATGCATTGAAGGTAATAAATTGTAAAACAACTTAAATAGTGTGGTAGTTATTTAATCTGGTGTCAATTTGAGAAGTAAGAGTGTTGGGGTGGAGTCTACCCTGTCAATCCAGAGATAGCCAATGAGACCTCTGTGTGGTCATGGACTTCTCCTGAGAATCATGGGAACTGCTGATTTTCCTCTTTGGAGACGGAAGACACGCTTTCTCTCTGCTGACTCCCTGTGAGACATCCCTGAGGAGAAGCCACTTGGACCTACCTTGATACAACCTTGGGAGCTGGAGAAGCCACGGGGAGACCCCTGCCAGCGCTGAGATGCCTACACCACCACTGGATCCAAAGACTTTTTACCCACTGGTCTATGATTGTCGTGCACTTGACGTCATTGCATGTGTTTCTTGAGTCTGAAGAAGACTTTATATATCGGTATCAGACATATGAGCTAATATCGGACTTATGGACTTGACCTGGATTGGGCTGGGACGTTTTCTTAATATTCAACTGCTCTTGTATATAAAATTCTTTCTTATACACAAATGCGTATAAGTCTACCTGGACTAACACACATAGGTTTTGGGGGGAAAATTCCATTTTGTGTGTGTGTATACCCCCTTGTATCTCTGATAATTTGAAGGTGTTTTAAAGTCATGCGACTGCGGCATGTATGCTCTTCTCCGCAGAACAGAGGAGTATGTGCATATTGTTGCTGTTAGTTGTTTCTCATTCATGATGTCCTAATGCAGATCAGAATGAAATTGTCCAGCCCTGAGCCATCGTCAATATTCTTGTATGATTGAGTGTTGTGGCTTTTGTGTCAGTTCACTTCACTGAGGATTTTTTGTTTTCCTGGCCCTCAGCTTTACCAGTCAGGACACCTTTCCCCAACATTTGGTCCTTTCTGGTAAGGTGCACAAAGCAAGCTCGCTGCAGTCTCGCTGTTCTCCTTGCTAAGGAGCACCCTGGTGGCACTCCACATGATGTTCAATGTCCTTGACCAACGTCACATGCAGTTCGGACACATTCATTCTTCCTTTGTCTCTGTCCAGCTGGGCACGCACACAAGGTGACTGAAAAGGCCATGGCTTGGGTCAGGGGCACACACCTTAGTCATCAAATGACATCTTTGCATCTTGACATTTTGACAGATCTGCCCAACGCAACATACTCTTTGATTCCTTGACCGTAGCTTCCATGGATGTTGATGGCTGATCCAAGTAGACTGAAATCACCGACAGTGTCCGTTTCCTGGATCACATTTCTGTTTATTGATCCAGTTGTGGGGATGCTCATTTTCTGCACATTCAGGTGGAATTCATCCTGAAGGCTGTAGTCTTTGACCTTAATAGAAACACGAGAATCGACACAGCCCCTACGGAGGGCCATAACACTCATCACCTTTCCAATGCAATAATTAATAGTCTCTATTTTATAAATCCATTGCAGTGACTACATAGAACTCACAGATAACATTCACAGTCAAAGGGTTTATTAAGGAAGTTAAAAAGTTGTAATGCCAGTGAGAAAAGCTCCACTGGTTAAGTTGTTTGCCAGGAAAGTGACAAAGTTCTATCAAGTCTGCTAATAAATGCCCAAAGGGCATACCACTCCGCTACAAACCACAACCTGAAGGCATTCAGCTTAAGCTCCGTGAATCAGCAAACCGAGCACCCTGAATTAAGTGCCCAGAGACACCCTACTCCAGTAAGCCTCAGCCTGAAGCTACCCAGCTCCACTTTCATAGTTCAGCAAGTCCAACTTCCCCAACGAAGTGCCAAGAGGCATCTTACTCCACAAGCCAGTCTCTGGAACAAAGCCACTCAGCTTTACTTGCTCTGTGGGGTGGGAAGTACTTCGCTCTGTCCCACGCTCTGGCTCCTGGCTCTGCTGCTGCAACTCTGATGTTGTGGTTGTCATCGGGATCCGGGAGGTTCACTCTGCAGGGACCTTGAGTCCAGAGGACATGCTCCACTCCTGGCCCTTGCTGGTGAAGACATCCCTCTTCCTGCTTCCCAATGGGCTTATTTTATACACAGCAGGATGGCATTCCAGGATTCCTGTTCACAATGGCCCAGTGGTGAATCTTATCAATATATGCTACCAACGTTCTACCAGACCTGTGCAGGGAAAGGTCTTAAGTGGGGGTCAGAGATTGTGGCTAGGAGAGCCACATGATATAATCCACTGCCCCTTCAACCTTGAATGCAGTATACTGGGTAACTGTAGAGAACCCACATTCTGGCATTATGACACACACAAAGACTCACTTTGATGTTACAGAAGACAGAAAACTTCTCACTCGGGGATTGGCAAGCTACAACCTGCCCTTGTTTTTATAAATAACGTTTTGTTGAAACAGGTACGTCCGCTTTCCATTATTATTTTTTTATAGCTGCTCTTGTCTCAACAACAGCAAAGCAGAGTCATTGTGACAGGGACGGTGCATCTGCAAAGCAAAGTCCTACCATCTGTGCTTTCCTGGAACACGTGGCTCACTTGTGCTCTCCACCTAATAAAAGGTGCATCTTCTTTGATGGTTCTGCTGGGGAATTCCTTCTAAGGGTTGCTGATTTTGAACCTGGTTTGCTTAGTTATCTGGTAGTTGACATTCAGACATGAGTATACCTGGCATGCTTCAACCACAAGCAAAGTGTTTTGTTTCTACATATGTCTGTGCTCCCAGTGGACTGAGTGAACGATGATGGGGCCCCGCAGTTCTAGCTTCTTTAAAATCAAGGTGAGTGTGATCTTTATGTGGTCCAATAAACAAAAACCAAAAAGTCCCCTTACCTTGGATGCCTTTTGGAGCCATAGTAATACAGTCAGTTAAGTGTGGGCAGCTACCTAAAAGATCAGAGGTTCGAACTCACCACTTGGTGGGAGAAATACGAGGCAGTCGACGTCTATAAAGATTTCTAGCTTGGAAACTATATGGAGCAGTTCTTCTTTGTCCCCCAGGGACTGGTCCCTCCGGGTAACAAAGGCTCACTGTCCTTATTCTAAGGAGCATTCTGGCTGTCCTTCTAAGATGATTTAGTTATGATTCTGGCTGTCCAGGGTTATCTCCAGCACCATAGTTCAAATGCACCAATTCTTCTCTGGTCGTCCTTAGTCATTTTCCAGCTTCGACATGAGTTTGTGGCAATTGCAAATATCTTGGCTTATGCCAAGCACATCTTAGTCCTCAGAGTGACATCTTTGCTTTTTTTTTTTTTAACACTTTAAAAAGCTCTCTTGCTGCAGATTTGTCCACTGATTAACATTGTTTGATTTATTGACTGCGTCTTTCATGAGCGTTGATTGTGGGTCCAACTGAAATGAAATCTTGATAATTTCAATCACTTCTGCATCTATCATCATGTTGTTTATTGGTCCAATTGTGAGGATTTTTGTATTATTTATCTTTACATTCTAGCATACCATAATGCAAGAGTTAATTAACTATGGCCCATGGAACAAGTTCAACTTGATGCCTGATTTTGTAAATAAAGTTTTATTGGAACCCAGTGATGACCATTCATTTGTATATTATTGATGACTTCTTTGGCCTTACACAGGTAGAGTTTGGTAGTAGTGACAGAGGCCAAAGATAAAAGCTGAAAATATTTACTATCTAGTTCACTGTAGGAAGTTTATTGAATTTGATTAAAAAATCAAGATAGAAATTAAAAAGAAAGATTGAACTATGGATACATCTAAATTGTGACCTTTTATTATAATACTAGGTTATGTTTGTGCTTTACCTTAACTGTATTTAGATTTTGAAATACCTCTAGGTAAGAGTGAAGAGCTAACTGGTAAACTCACAGACAAGACAATAAATGATATTAACTAGGAGACTTAAGATCTTGCTTATATAGTTCCTCTATGTTCTCCCAGTACTCATTCACTTTAATCAATCCCTGAAATGTTGACAACACTGACTAATTACTATTTCCAACATTACACATGCATTGGAAAATCAAGTAATAATCAGCACATCAAAATTAATTCATATATGAAATATGAAAGTCTTTGTGGAGTAAATTGTGAACTTTTTCTTTTTTTAAATAAATTGTTTTATTGGGGTTCTTACAGCTCTTATAACAATCCATACATCAATTGTATCAAACACATTTGTACATATGTTGCCATCATTTTCTTTTCCTTTTAAAATCATTTTATTAGGGGCTCATACAACTTTCATCACAATCCATACAAACATCAATTGTGTAGAGCACATTTGTACATTCATTACCCTCATCATTCTCAAACCATTTGCTCTCCACCTAAGCCTCTGGCATCAATCAGCTCCTCATTTTTACCCTCACCATGCCCCCCTTCTCTCATGAACCCTTGATAATTTATAAATTATTATTTTGTCATATATTGCACTGTCTGACATCTCCCTTCACTCACTTTTCTGTTGTCCGTCCCCCAGGGAGGAGGTCACATGTAGATCCTTGTAATCTGTTTCCCCTTTCCAATCCACCCTCCCTCTACCCTCCCAGTATCACCACTCACACCCCTGGTCCTGAAGGGATCATCTGTCCTGGATTCCATGTGTTTCCAGTTCCTATCTGTACCAGTGTACATCCTCTGGTCTAGCCAGATTTGTAAGGTAGAATTGGAATCATGATAGTGGGGAGGAGGAAGCATTTAGGAACTAGAGGAAAGTTGTATATTTCATCATTGCTGCATCGCACCCTGACTGGCTCGTCTCCTCCCAGAGACCCTTCTGTAAGGGGATGTCCAGTGGCCTACAAATGGGCTTTTGTTCTCCACTCTGCACTCCCCCACTCATTCAGTATAAGATTTATTTTTGTTCTGATGATGCCTGATACCTGCTCCCTTCGACATCTCATGATCGCACAGGCTGGTGTGCTTCTTCCATGTGGGCTTTGTTGCTTCTGAGCTAGATGGACACTTGTTTATCTTCAAGCCTTTAAGACCCCAGACACTATGTCTTTTGATAGCCGGACACCATTTGTCTTATGCACCCATTTGCTTATGCACCCATTTGTCTTCAGTGATCGTATCATGGAGGTGAGCACACAATATGATTTTTTTGTTCTTTGATGCCTGATAAACTGATTCCTTTGACACGTGATCACACAGGCTGGTGTCCTTCTTCCATGTGAGCTTTATTGCTTCTGAGCTAAATGGCTGCTTATTTAACTTCAAACCTTTAAGAACCCAGATAGATCTTTTAATAGCCGGGTAATAGCAGCTTTCTTCACTACATTTGTTTATGTACCCATTTTCTCTTCAGTGGGCATACTGGGAAGGTGAGTATCAGAGAATGCCAGGTTATTAGAACAAATTTTCTTGTGTTGAGGGAGTACTTGAATAGAGGCCATATGTCTGTCTGCTTCCTTAATACCTAACATATAAGTATATGTACATAGGCCTATGTCCCTATCATTATATATTCATACATTTACATATGTACATGCCTGTATTTAGACCTCTATAAATGTCTTTTGCCTCCTCATTCTTTCATCTATTTTCTTTTACTTTCCTCCTGTCTCACTTTATGTTTGACCTTCATTTGGCTCTCAGTTTTCCCTCTCAGCTACATTGCCCTTGACCAAACCCCAACAGGCATTCTACGCTCTCTTCGCCATCGATTTTAGATCTCTTGTTGTTCCCTTGTCCCTGGGTTTGTTGGCTCTCCCCTCCCTTTCTTCTCCCTTCCCCTCTCTCTTGTTCCCCTGGAACCATTGGCCCTGTTGTTTTCTCCCCAGGATTATCTTGTCTATCTTATATAGATAGGCATGAAAAAAAAAGAACAAGAAGAAAAGAAGGCAAGAAGGAACCTAGAAATAGTTCAGGTGTGTCTGCTGACCCTTACGTATGTTTTCTGATGAAGACTGATTAGATGCCTAGCCCTGCCTTCTGTGTTTGAAGTCTATTTTCAAGATTTCAAAGGGACTTTGTTGCTTTGCTCCCCTTGCTGCTCTGTTGCACTCCCTTCATGTTTCACCCTGATGTGTGCGTGTGTATAGGGGTGGGGTGGTGGGGGTGGGGAGGGAGATGTCAGATCAAGCACAATTCCCAAACTGCGTCTCCAGTGCCGTCCCCTGCAGCACTGTGGGTCAGTTAGGGTATGTTGAATCTTGTGGTGGGGCTGTCCCTACAGTCCTCTCTGTGCCTTTACTGCTGAGCAGGAGTGTTGTCCTCAGGGCTTTGTGCGTCAGGATGTAGCACGCACCCTCTCTCTCTTTCCCTCTTAGTTTGCTCCCGTGTTGTCTGGGCAGACCTGCCATCTCCCCAGGCTGTATCTTCAGTGCTGTCCTCTGGAGTGCAATCTTCTGGGGAATCGGGGCAGGCCCCACAGACCTCTCGGTTAGTTTGCTGCTTCCCACTGGTATGTTGCCCTCAGGGCTTGGTGTACCAGGTTGAGGTCTGTGGAGGTTTATGTCTCCCTTTCCTGTGGGTGGGTTAGTGCCCAGTTCCCTCTGTAAATTGTGAATTGTTATTGATATAACCCAAATGACCTTGGCTTCATCATCCCATGACTATACATTATTGCCTTAGGTGCCATCGAGTGGGTCTGACCCCAATGACCATGTGAAACAACAGAAGGAAACACTGCCCGGTCTTTTGCCATCCTCATAACTGGTCCTGTGCTGGAGCCCATTATTGCAGCCACTGTGTCAATCCGCCTTGTCAGGGATCTTCCTCTTTCCGCTGTCCTTCCACTTTACCAGTCACAATGTCCTTCTCTGGGGTTTGGTGTCTCCTGACACCATGTCTAAAGTGCTTGAGATGAAGTCTCGCCATCCTTCCCTCTAAGGACTATTCTGGTTTGACTTCTTCCAAGATCAATTTGTTTGTTCTTTTGGCAGCTTGTGGTAGTTTCAATATCGACCATACAAAAGCATGACCATTTCTTATCTATTAGCATCACTAGAGTATCTTCTCTAAAGTGATGCTGAATGTGGAAGACTTTGAGAGTTTGGGATACCTAGGAGTCTTATACCACCACACACCTGTCAGTTTGTAGTACTGTGGTGGCTTGCGTGTTGATGGGATGCTGGAAACTCTGCCACTGGTATTTCAAATGCCAGCAGGGCTACCCAGAGTGAACAGGTTTCAGTGGAACTTCCAGAACAAGGCCAGGCAACAAAGAAGGAAGAAGCCAGCTTTGGAGGAAGAAGTCAGTGCAAACATTATGAAGAGCTTTGCAGCATTGCCAAATTCTGAAAGCCCAAACAAAAGAAGCAGAACATTGTCAGAGATACTGTCACAAGATTGGCACCTCAGGCTTGAGGTCACTCAAAATATGACTGTAAGAGGAGCCGATTTTTTGGAGGGGAGTCAGCCATGGCGACGTGAGTCTGGAAAAGCCTGCGGATCTTCATGTGCTGAGAGCATGACTCACGGTAAAGAGAAACAGCTGCAAAACTCTTCTAATGATTGAAACTTGGAATGTGTGAAGTATGGATTTAGGAAAATTAGATGCGATAAAAAAACAAAATGAACTGCATGAAGATTGATATCTTAGGCATTGGCTGAAATGGACTGGTATTGACTCTTTTGAATCAGAAAATCATATGACTTACTATTCTAGGAAGAACAATCAAGAGGAATGGCATGACATTTGTTTTCCCAAAAGGATCTTGCTAACTCCATCACGAAGTACAGTGTTATCTATAATCAGATTACATCTATTAGCCTTAAAGGAAATCCAATTAATACAACTATTATTCGACTTTATGCACCAACTAAAAAATCTAGTGATGAAAAATTCTACCAATGACTTCAGTCAGAAATTGGTCAAACATGCCATCAAGATGCATTGGTTGTTATTGGGGATTGGGATTCAGAAGTTGGAAATGGAGGAAGGAACAGTAGTTGGAAAATATGGATTTGGTGATAGAAATGAAGCTGGAGATAGCACGATAGAATTTTGCAAAACCAACAGCTTTTTTTCAACAACACAAAAGACTTCCCCAGATGGAACACACAGAACGCAAATTGACTCCATCTGTGGAAAACTGCTCAAGATCATCTGACAACAGTTGCAACAGTACATTGACTGTCAGAAGTTCAGACCTATTCAGAAGAGTATGTGGGATAAGGCATATCATTGCTGATGTCAGATGGATCTTGGCTTAAAGCAGAGAATACCAGGAAAATGTTTATTTGTGTTTCATTGACGATGCAAACACATTTGACCGTGTGGACCATAATAAAATGTGGACAACCTTGAGAAGAATGGGAATTCTGGAACTCTTCCTTGTTCATTTGGAACTTGTACATGGATCAAGAGGTAGCTGTGCGAACAGAACAAGGGAATACCGCATGGTTTAAAATCAGAAAGATGTGTGTCAGGGTTGTATCCTCTCACCACACTTGTTCAATCTGTGTGCTGAGAAAATCATCAGAGAAGCTGGACTCTAGGAGAAGAGTGTGGCATCAGGATTGGAGGAAGGCTTAGTAACAACCTGCAGTGTGCAGATGTCACATCTTTGCTTGCTGAAAGGGAGGAAGACTTCAAGTACTTGCTTGTGAAGTTCAAAGATTATAGCCTTTACTATGGATGACAATTCAATCTAAGGAAGACCCAAATCCTCACAACTCGACCTATAGGTAGCATGATAAATGGAGAAAAGGTTGAAGCTGTCAAGGATTTTGTCTTTCTTGGAGCCACAATCAATGTTCATGGAAACAGTAGTCAAGAGATCAAAGGCATACTGCATTAGGCAAATCTGCTACACAAGAGTACTGAAAAGCAAGGATGCTACTTTTAGGACTAAGGTATGGCTGACCCCAGTCATAGTATTCTCCATTGCATCATATGCATGTGAAAGTTGGACATTACATAAGGAAGACTGAAGAAGAATCGATGAATTTGAATTGAGGAGCTGGAGAAGAATATTGAAAGCACCATGGACTGCTCAAAGGACAAGCTGGTCTGTACTGGAAGAAGTAAGGCCAGAGTGCTGCTGAGAGGCAAGGATGGCAAGACTTTGCTTGTCTTCCATACCTTGGACGTATTGTCAGGAGACACCGAGAGGAGGACATCATGTTCGGTAAAGTGGAGGGGTGATGAAAAAGAGGACGGCCCTCAACAAGATGGACGGGCACAGTGGCTGCTTCAATGGGCTCAGGCATAGAAGCAATTGTGAGGGTGGCATCCGACTGTGCAGTGTTTTGTTCTGTTGTGCTTGGGGTCGCTGTGGGTTGGAACTGACTCTATGGCACCTAAGAACAACGATAACAAGAGTTTTATAAGGAATCTCGGTGGTGTTGTGGGTGAGACATTGGGCTGCTAGTTGCAAAGTTGGAAGTTCAAACCCAGAGGCTGCTCTGAGGGAGAAAGATGACACCATTTTCCCTTGTACAGATGTACAGTTTTTGGAGGCCTATGTCTGGCTGCTACGTGTTGGAATTGACTCAGTGTCAGTCAGTTCAGTTTGATTTTGGTTTAAGAGTAATATGCAAAATTCCACTCACCAATCTTGAAAAACAGTGGATTGAAACACAATGCATTTTAGACTGAGAAGTAATTTTATTGGATTACTCATGGCTGTCAGGAATCCCTTGTTCCCATACTTCTTCTTGTGTAATTTTGCTCCTCTGACACATTTTGGGCACAAGGCTGAGCTGCTTCCTCTTTGGAAGAACAAGGAGTAAAGAATATGCTTCTAAGGGACTTTTACAATAAGACGTCATCAACTTGGACCCTGCGATAGTTTGCTGTTGGTGGGCGCCATTGAGCTGGCTCTCACCCATAATGACCCATGTTTAACAAAGTGAAACCACCGTGCTTAGGCCTTGCCTTCTTTGCGATTGTTGCTGTGTATGAGCCTATTGTTACAGACACGGTGTGAGCTCAAGTCTCTAGATAGATAGTCACACACGTGTGTGTGTGTGTGTGTGGGTGTGGTAGACAGATCTATGTGAATGTGTTAGACAGAAGTGTGTGCATGTATCCTTTGAGAGTTAGTTGCAGATTGGATTCATTTGATCAAGTTTCACTGAGTAATGAGGTGTTACGAGGAGCCTAGGGGCGGTGCAAATGATGAGTGCATTTGACTGCTGACAAACAGAGTGTGTTGCAGGGCACCCAGGTCTGCCGTGGAAGAAAGCTGGTCATATGTTTGAGAAAAGACCGCCCATGAGTTGCTAAGCACAGAGACCAACATATTGGGAGCCTCCAGGAAGTGGGGCCATCGCTGCAACCATTCTACTTGCTAATATTTACTGGCTATTAGTGTAAGGAAGTCTGCATGCTCATTTAATCCAGGTTGGGAAAAGAAAGAGACTTTATATGTGGGGTAGGAGACTTGGACCACACGTTAAGGTCTTGTGCTCTGGGATTCACTTCTTGGGGGGTCTTCACTGACCTCTTCCAGTGTTGCTCCCTAAGGTTGCCTCTGGTTCAAGTCTGATTTCAGACTCACAACCCTTCCTGGATTGCATATAACATGGGCCAAACCAGGCTAGAATTTTCCAAAGAAGACTTAAAGATTAAGGGGAACTGGGTAGTTATTCTCACCTTCAGCTTGTAGATCTCATGAGGGATGCTCTCGGCTTTCTTCTCAACAGACCCTTATAGGGAAAGACCTCTGTTTTCTTACCATCAGCTGTGGGGCTCCAGGGCCTGACTCCAGAGAGCCGATCTGAAAAAGCAAGCAAGAGCTCCTTTGCCCATCTAAGGCTTGCTCTCTGAGTTCTGGCCTTGATCTTTCCCCAGAAGACTGATCCTGATAGAACCATTTCTCTATTTTCTTCAGAGGAGACATGCTTTTTATTCACAGGAACATGGAATTTAGCAATCCTTCCAAAAAGTTCACATGGCTGAGGTATGGCCACTTCATTACAATCGTCTAGCCTACCACTGGACAATAAATTGTAGCAGTTATAGAGAGCTTAGTAGGCAGAATTCTAAGATACTTTCAAGCCTCCCCCTCTCCCCGAGCACAAGTCCAAAACCAAATCCATCCCTATCAAATTGATTTGGATGCATGGAGACCTGGTGTGGCAGAATAGAGCAACTTTGTGGGGTTTTCTTGACTGTAAACCTTACAGAAGCAGATCTTCAGGCCATTCATGGTGCTCCTGGATAGGTTTGAACCAACAACCTTTAGGTTAGTATTCAGGTGCAAGCTATGTGATCCAGGGATCATACATGGCATACAACTGTCTGTGTAATTTCCTCTCCTGAGTTTATGTTTATTAGGTTTAGGTCAAAGATAATGGGATTTTGGAGATGAAATTATAGAGTACCAAATTAGTTGACTTTGAGTTATTTGACAGGAATATTATGTGTGTCTGACTTAATCAGGGGTCCTTTAAAAGGGACTGGGTCCTTCCTGAAGAGGTGGACTGCACCATGAGAGGGCCTCTCTCAGCGGCTATGTGGCAAGTATCTGTGAGGAGCCTGCAGGCCGCTGAATGTGTCAGCTTGGCTGGCAGCTAGCAAGAAGGTGAGGACCTCAGTTATACATTTGATTTTAACCCTGTGAGAACCTGAATAGAGAATCTGTTATGGATTAAACAGATTATATGTTCCCTAAGAAACTCACCCGGATGGCTCAATTTTCAGTCAAGCAAACCAGGTCCATCTATTGTTAGGTACAGTCAAGTCACCCAATGTACAGCAGAACAAAACACTGCCTCTGCCTGCTCCATCCTCACAGTGATTGTTCTGCTCGAGCCCATTGTTGCAGCCATGCGGCAGTCCATTTTGTCAGGGGTACTCCTCTTTTTCGATGGCCCTCTACTTTACCAAGCTCAGTGTCCTTTTCCAGGGACTGGTCTTTCCTGACACCATGTCTAAAGAACACGAGATGAAGTCTCACCCTTCTTGCCTTTGAGGAGCATTCTGGATGAACTTCTTCCAAGACAGATGCATTTCTTTTGGCAGTTCATGATCCTTCCAATATTATTTGCCAGCATCATAATAAAAAAAAGTCAATTCTTCTTTGGTCTTTCTTATTCAATGTCCAACTTTCACATATATATGAGGTGATTGACAACACCCTGGCTTCAGTCAGGAGCACCTTAGTCCTGAAAGTAACATCCTTGTTTTTCAACACTTTTTAGAGGTCTTGTGCAGCAGATTTACCCAAATGCAATATGTCATTTGATCTCTTGACTATTGCTTCCATGAGCATTGATTGTGGCTACAAGGAAGATTAAGTTCTTTTTTTTTTTTTGCTCTTAAAAAAACATTTTATTAGGGGCTCATACAATTCTTATCACAATCCATAATACATCAATTGTATAAAGCACATCTGTACATTCTTTGCCCTCATCATTTTCAAAGCATTTGCTCTCCACTTAAGCCCTTTGCATCAGGTCCTCTTGAAGATTAAGTTCTTGACAACTTCAATCTTTTCTCCATTTTTCATCGTTGAGTTGTGAGGATTTTGGTTTTCTTTACAGTATGTTTTAATCCATATCTAAGGCTGCAAGCAAGGAGGTTGTGTCATCTGCACATCAAAGGTTGTCAATAAGCCTTCTTTCAAGATTGGTGCCATGTTCTTCTTCATATAGTAAAACATCTGTGATTATTTTCTCTGCATTCAGATGGAATAAATATGGCAAGAATATACAACCCTGATACACACCATTCTCTATTATTATTTTTTGAGTCTGGATTATTATTTTTTCCTTTTTAAAATCATTTTATTGGAGGCTCGTACAACTCATCACAGTCCATCCATCCATCCATTGTGTCAAGCACATTTGTACATTTGTTGCCATCATCATTCTCAGAACATTTGCTTTCTACTTGAGACCTTGGTATCAGGTCCTCATTTCCCCCCTCCTCCCTCCTGAACCCTTGATAATATATAAATTATTATTACTTTGTCATATCTTACACTGTCTGACATCTCCCTTCACCCACTTTTCTGCAGCCTGTTCCCCAGGTCACCTTTCTTGATTTAAACCATGAAGAATTCCCTTGTTCTGTTCGCACAGCTTCCCCTTGACTCATGTACAGGCTCCACAGGAACACAATGAAATGTTCTGGAAATCCGATTCCTCTCAAGGCTATTTTTAGATTTTGTATGATCCACACCATCATATGTCTTTGCATAGTCAATAAAATTCATGTAAACATCTTTCTTGTGCTCTCTGCTTTCAGTCAAGGTGCATCTGATATTGTCCTATAATTTACACATTCTGTTGGGTCACTTTTCTTTGAAATGCGTACACATACGGATCTCTTCCAGTCAGTTGGCCAGGTACTGGTCTTCCAAATGTGCTGGCCTAGACAAGTGAGCGCTTCCAGTGCTTCACCAGCTTGTCGAAACATTTCAATTCCTGACCCCTTGTTTTTGGCTAAAGCTTTCAGTGCAACAGTGCCGTTGTTTCTTGCTCATATGCTACCTTCGGAAATGGTGGACTGTCAACTAGTTTATTTGTGCAGCGACTTTGTGTACTCTTTCCATTTTTGAGGCTTCCTACATTTTTCAATATTTTATCTGTAGAATCATTCAATATTGAAAACCAAGGCTTGATATTTCTTTAAGTCTTTCAGCTTACAATTTGATGAGGATGCTCTTTCTTTTTTATGTTCTAACTCCCGGTATTTGCACATTTCATCATAATACGTCTTGAGCTGCCCTTTGAAATGTTCTGTTTAGTTCCTTCCCTTCATCATTCCTTCCATTTGCTTTAGCTACTCTACATTTAAGAGCAAGTTTCAGAGACTCCCGATATCCACTTTGGTACTTTCTTTCTGTCTTTCTTCTTGTATGGTGGTGGTCTTGATGTTCTCTTACAGCTCACCAGGTCTTCTCTGATTAGTTTTCAGTTGTCAAATCTTTTCTTCAGGTGGTTTGCAATTCAGGTAGAATATGCTCAAAGTGATACTTTGGCCCTGTGGACATGTTTCAATTTCCTTTAGCAAAATGAGCAATTGATGGTCTGTTCCACAGTTGGCTCCCAGCCTTTTTCATTTTAGCAGCTGTTATTGAACTTCTCCATAGTCTCTTCCTAAAATTGTAGTCAATTTGATTTCTGAGTATTCCATTTGTATAGTCCACATGTGTAGTCATCATTTGTGTTGTTGAAAAAATTTGCGAGGCAGTTATTGTTTTTGCGAAATTCAATCGTGCAAATTCAGCTTCATTTCTATCACCATGGCCATCTTTTCCAACTACTGTTCCTTTCTCTTTGTTTCCGACTTTGCATTCAAATCACCAGTAATTATCAATGCAACTTGATTGCATGACTGAAGATCTTGGTGGAATTCTTCAATTTCTGCATCACTAGCTTTAGTGGTTGGTTTGTAAGTTTGAATAATAATTGCATTCACTGGATTTCCTTGTATGTAGACAGACATTATCCTATTACAGACAGAATTATGCTTCCATCTAGATCTAGACATGTCCTTTTTGATGATGAACGTGACACCATTCCTTTTGAATTTGTCATTCCAAGTACTCTAAACCACATGAATATTTCATTCAAAATAGCCAATACCAACCCATTTCAGTTCACTCATGCCTAGGATATCAATTTTTATACATTCTATTTCATTTTTGATGTCTTACAGTTTTCCTAGATTCATACTTTGTAGTTTCCAAATGTCAATTTTTAATAGATGTGTGCAACTGTTTCTTCTCATTTTGAGTCAGACCTCATCAGCAAATGAAAGTCATGAAGACTGTATTCCACCTACATCATTATGGGTGACTCTACTCTGAGGAGGCAGCTCAGTCATATTTTGAGTGCCTTCTGACGGGAGGGACTCATCGGGTCCTAATGCCGACAATGTTCTGCTGCTTTTCATAAGGTTTTCAGTGGCTAATTCTTCAGGACCGGTAGCCTGTTCCTTTTTCATAGTCTTCTCTTTAAGTGAAAGCTCTGCTGAAATCTTTTCACTCTGTATGACCCCACTGGCATAGGAGATACCAGTGACGTGGCTTTCCCAGAAACATGGAAGCCACAAGCTGGTGGACAGGTCAGTCAGGGGAGTGGTGACACCCAGGATGCTCCTGAAGCCAGAACTAGATGATACCTTGCTCCTCCCCCAACTGTTCTGCAAAAGACCACCTGAGACGGTTCTGTGCAGAGCGAGAAAAAATGGGGGGAAAACCTCATATCATAAACAAGATCAGGCTTACTGTTTGGAGAGGCTGGTGGAACCTCCTTGACCATGGCTTGTGGTCACCCGTCAGATTCAGAACTCAACTCACCCCCGTTGCTTAATTTTCAGCCAAACAATAGAGAGGGTTAGAGGGGAAGCTGTAACACTACGGAAGTGCATACATACACCTTAGAATAACCCACCCTTTGAGGTCAAATGAGTGGCATTTACCCAAGGACAATGTTAGGAAAGGAGCAGGACTGGAAACAGGGAGGAACTGGGCAAGTGATGCTACCATGTGGGTATTAGTGACATAAAATAAAACACGTGTGAGTTGCTGAATGCAACACTGATCTACTCTGAAAACTGTCAATTCACAAGAAGAGAATTTTAAACCAAAGTGGGTATCCTCCTAAAGATATGTCGAAGGTCTAACTCCTGGCAGCAGTGAACATGACCTTTAGAAACCAGGTCTTTAAGGATGGAGTAGGGTTGGTTCTAATCCTATCCGAATGTCCTTATTAAAAGAGATAATCACAGAGAGATGGACCCAAGGAAGACAACCAAGTGAAAACAGGTCGAGATTGAGTCATCTACAAGCTGAAGATCACTGACCATCCCCAGACGCTGGGAAAGAGGCCCAGCACAGATTATTCCTTGAAGTCCTCACAATGAAACTCCACTACTGATACCCTGATCGCAGACGCTCGGCTACTAGGACAGTGCTTTCTGTTATTGTAAGCACCCATTTTTGGCGATTTTGCTATGGCTGGCCTAAGAAACTAATGTATAAGCTGAACTATGCCTGATTTTTGGCTGTAGAAATTATGAGGATAGGTTTGTTGTGTTTTTAGCCAATAAGTTTCTGATAATCGTCACGCAGTAATAGAAAAGTAATCAAGGGATGATTTTAAACGTGGATCCTTTATATTGGAAAAATATGTTAAAGAATAGAAAAGAGCAAATTGACCAAAGTCATGTTTGGTCAGGAAATGATACAGACCAAATGTCCAAGCAGAGGGCTCTTTTGTTTTGTTCGTGAAAAGTTCCTCACTGCTGATGACACTCCACAGGTGTGTTGCACTGGGGAAGCTTAGGGGATGTGTTTCTTGGGACAGTCAACCCTTGGGAGGTCAGAGTACCAGGTGAGTCCTCCATCTGGCCTTTGGAAGCAAGGTCACCACAGGCTTATACACATTCTGCTGTATCTTCTTTCAAGAGTAAATCTAATCTGGAGAAAAACAACCACATTAAAGAGAGCTGTGACATTGGGAAGATTGCTTAAAGTATGTGGGGCCAATATCTGGTTGAACTTCCCCCCCTAAAGCATGAGATATAATTATTTCTTGAAATCTGAAAACCCAAAACAGTTGCTGTTGAATTGATTCCAACTTGTGGTGATCTCATGTATGTTTGTGCTCCAAAGGTAGCTGGTTTTTCAGTAGATTGCCAGTCCTTTCTTCCAAGGCTCCTCTGAGTGGGCTTGATCAGCAAGCTTTTTGGTTAGAAGTTGAGCTCCCTCATCTTCTGCACCACACAGGGACTCTTCTGGAAACCTTGTTGCTTAATCAAACTTGTCCACAGTGGATCCAGTAGGTTAGGGAAAGTTCTCTTGTCCAAGGGCAGCCATCACGGTTGATAACGGCAGCACTGGGACCATGCCCTGTGCATATACCATTACATGCTACTAAGCAACGTAAAGAAATGAAAATCAAAACTACTCATCTTCCGTAAATCTTACTTAAGAAGTTTTGGGGCTTTTTTTTTCTTTTTTTACTTTCCAGATTTATGTGGAACAATTCTCTCTGTCTCTGTGTCTCTGTCTCTGTCTGTCTCTGTGTGTGTATGGCTTTGATGAGACCAAAGGTAGTTGTTTGCATTTCTAGCTTCAAGACGACAGAAATCCAGAGGCAGAGAATAAGAAGCAGAGCTGTGCTTTCTCTGTTGTTTGACAATGGAAACGAGAATATGATGGAGTTTTTTTCTTTTTGAAAATGAAAAAAAAAGTCCAGTCATTTGTATAAATGGTTTAAAAGCCTCGAGATTTTAGGAGTGTGTATTTGCAATTATTATCCTTTAATAATTAATTACTAATATGTTTTAATCACTGAGAACATTGTTTTGATCATTAAGAATTTACAATGTAAGGATTATTTCAAGGTCAAATTTCAAATGTTAATCATTGTAACCTAATGCATGCGAATCTCTGCTGAATTCAGTTTAAAAATAAAAAAGTAAATCATTAATTTCAGTTAGGATACTTACTGGAAATTGTCTTTTATTATGCTTTGCTATAGTTCAAGGTCATGTCTTTCATCAAACCTCAGAGTTGGATACTCAGTCATCAGAGGAATAATCACGCCTCTCTCCCTCCCAGCTTTCCTTCAGGAGACAACTCTCACAGGACACCCCGTCTAACTTTCCTTTTCTCTTAATTGTTCTTATTTCCTCTTTAATTAATGCTGCTCCTTCTAAGACATTTTCAACTTTGTATTTTTTTTTGTTCAGTTCGTGGGGCAGGTTGTATGGCTGGGCACAAGACAAGCAGCAGTCATGGAAGTTTCAATAGCTAGCATAGGATTTTGGTGTTGATTTCAAAGAATTCACACACATGTAGAAGTATCCTTTGGATGTAATGGGCGTCAGACTCCCTGGGCCTTTTGCTATAGCTGAGTCCTAGTCAGAGGTCAGAATGCCTATGTATGCACCAGAAGTATCCCTTTTTTAATATACTTTTTATTGTGAGTTGGATGAAGGTTTACAGATCAGTTTTCTA